>NC_072894.1:44800000-47200000 GCF_027943255.1 Anastrepha obliqua
ATACGTTAGGGAGCATGATGAGAGCCTTGTAGAGTGTTAGCTTTGTTCATCGAGAGAGGACTTTACTACTCAATTGTCCAAAGTAGCACTTTTTAGCAAGAGAGATTTTCCGTTGGATGTCAAGTCTGAAATTGTTAAAGGAGTTGATGCAGGTTCCTAGATAATCGAAGTATCTTAGAACCTCGGACGGAATTATGATGTGTGTCGATTCTCCTTTCATGGGTCCTTTCCAAGGCTTAGCGTATTGTGAATATCTGGTCGATAGTAATATTTTCGCCAGATGAAATATGCACCCTCAAACCTTTTCAGCTTATTAAAGAATTCTGTTACCCACTGTTCAGTTTTTTTTTTCAAGAAGCACTTAATTGGTATTCAGGAGTGAAAACTGCATTAATGATTCCTGTGACTATTAATCCACTGAACGATTACTGCAAAACTTGGACTGATAATTGCCTCTGATTCCGTTGTGTAGGCTGCATATCCAAAATTCGCCAATTCACTATCCGTTCATTACCTTAAACACCACCATTTCCAACATTTTCCTGTCTTTTGGGTGTTGGGTAATTTCCACATATTAGACATGTTTCACTATGTGTTATCGCACGATATGCAGTGAACAAGTACTCAAGGTATCATAGTTGAGCATCAAAGATTTAGTGAGCTACTCATACTACATACATCCCCATTTGTATAGAGGGTATCAGCATACAAAATCAACTAATACTGCCTTTTACTTCCTACTCTCAAAACCTTTCAATAGTGCATGCATACATAGTTACATTACGGCACATGGTATCTCATCACCGCAACCAAAATCAACTATCTTCTGCAATGCCTTTCATGGGGAGCATACACCTTAGCATCTCAGCGAATTTCACGCAGGTGCATGGTGGTCACATCGGTATCGGTTTACTAGTGTTATGGGTATTACCACAATGATAGGTGTTACCAGCTCCGCCTAGACAACACTTAAATCAAACTGCCACAACTGGCTAGTAAATAAGCTCGAATTGAGTGACAGAGGTTGGCCGTAGATTTATCTGGCTCTCTGGAGGCACCTCATTCCTGGTGGATGTGTAAATACGTTCACAAACAAATACAATTTCTGTATGTACAAATGTGCGTTAATAAATACAGTTGTGATTTCCTGATTGGTTTAGGAAGACCGTAGCATATGTACGAGTATATTTACTTCGAAATTATTGAACATTCAAATATTCAAATATAAATTTTAATTGCTTGGGATGAATAAAAGATAATGTATGGGATTGCCATGACTCCGATGTTCATTAAAATGGATATTTTTTGCATACTACATACATTCGAAGAAGTATAAATTTTTTGGTAATTTTATTTTTTAATAGCAGATAAGGCAAATAAAGGTTCACGAGGCATAAGCACAAACCTTCACTAGCACAAATTCATAATTCTTTTATTGTGTTCATCATGTATACAAAATGCGAATAATTTTGTATCATTTACAACAGAGATATTAGGTTTTCTTCTATTTCGAAAATTACCGTTATATTCTAAGTTGGTGTGGTTTTCGACTGGTTTCGCTCATTTTCAATAACGAGCTACCTTCGACAAAGTGTACCAAGCTTCATTAAAATATAATAATGTTTGCTCGAATTGTCGTGCACATAGCAGACAGACAAACGGACAGACCTTCTGAGCATTTTAATATAAATATATTTATATCGCTTCCTTCATGCTGTTACATACAATTCTCATTCATAGCTGAGCTGGTTAGGAGGAGAGATGATCTTAAATCAATAATTTCTGCCCATTATATTAGCATTCTTTAGCCAATAGTAGATGGACCACAGAGTCGAATAGTTATGTAATTAGACACGACTGGCGTAGATGGTGTGATTAGCCATGTCTGCAGTTCCTCCCTGCGCACGGTATATTGTAAAAAAAAAAAATAATAATAATTGGCGCTTCTACCCTCTGTGGGCGTATGACAGATCTCCTCCTCCTATTTGTGGCGTGTGCCTTAATGGAAGAACCTACGGTTTTAAGCCGACTTGGAACGGCAAATGGAGGAATTTTATGAGAAGCTTTTTTATGGCAGAAATAGACTCGGAGGCTTGCCATGGCATGCGGAGTGGCGGCCGCTATTAGAAAAAAACGTATTCTATCAATTGGCATTTCGGGCCCGGTGTTTCGAATCTGCGCAATTCCGAATGGTAGTCACGTATCAAACCATTCAACTACAGTGGCCGCACGTAAATTTGGGCAAAAATTAATATATTTCAATGAAACTTATTCAGTTTGGCTTTCAGCCGCTTCGTTTTTCAAAGCCTCTTCCGTCCTATACAGCTCGTTGTAAACTTATGGAATATACAAGATATATTTTCACATTCTCTCATATTGGTTTGTAAATTGATTTCTGGCTTCACTGATTGCCCAGAATAACTTGACTATATCAGCCTCAATGTCCCTAACAGAGACTTACGCTTCTACATATATTACTTCTGCTAAAGTTTTTTTTTTTTTGAAAAAGCTCCTGTACGGAAAGCTCTTACCAAATTTGAGAAAATTTGAATAATATTAAATATTGAATTTTCTATCAATAGAGTGTCTTCAGCTTAACTGAATCTTAGTATATTTTTCTCCCCTCTTAATATTCTAGTCCGTAAAATTTTTTATTCAGTAAACACAACATGATAAAAAAACCATTGGTATAGCCACATTTTTCTCCTCAGTTCATTTAGATCCGTCATAATTATTATTGAGATCGGATAAAGTCGTGCCCATTTTTTACATGTTAAGACTAAATTTCTGGCCATCCGTCAGATGTTACAAGCTATAAGTCTCAAGTTTTTGAATTTGATTCCAAAAAATAATATCCAACACAAATTAACTCTTTACTGCATGAAATACATAGTAAAGCGTTGAAAAAAGAAAAAATTGAAATATATTAGCTTTATTTAATTATCAATAAGACATATTAAAAGAAATATTTACATTTTTATATTTTTTACGCGGAATCATATATAAAAACTGTAAAGTTTAGAAATCAGTTGAAAAGCGGAAAAATTATTTTCGGACAAAATATATGAGTACATCAACTCCATGAAAATATTGCTTTTTTTTGTCAGAAGTACTTTCGTTTCACTCTGTTATCGTTTTTTTTTTTTTCAAATTAATCACTCTTACTTCAAACCTGCTTTTTCTCCCACTTGCACCAAAGTAAGGTTATTTCGAATTGTCATAATGTCATACATAATTTTATTTTGCTTTGCTAAATATGTATTTGATGGATTCAAATAGTTTGAATTATTTTATAATACTTAATTTGAAAATATTAATGTATTGAAATATAACTTATATAATATATATATAATATATAATATATAATGTATAATATATAATATATATAATATAACTTATATAAAGTTCGATGGCATTTAGCACTTCCTTAGATAATTGCATGCATCGTTTATGTATTTATATAGGGTTTTCCAACAGGTGCGCTTCAACTTTTTTCCGATAGGGAGGGCGAACGACGCAATATTTTTTATTTTTCGCTTCTTATTTGTAAACTTCATTAGTATACGTTTCATCATGGAACGCTACACACTTGAGCAACGATTGCAAATCGTGCAAATTTTTTATGAAAATAATCGTTCTGTTGCTGCTACTTTAAGAGCATTACAGCCATTTTACGGTCCATTTAACAAGCCGTCCCGTTTTGGGGTTATGTGAAGTCATTGGTCTACAGTAACAAGCCGGCGACGACTTGTGAGCTCAGAGCCAATATTGAACGCGAAATTGCTGGAATTTCGGCCGTTTTATGCAAAAGAGTGGTCGAAAATTGGGTTCAACGATTGGACTTCGTAAAACGTGCATGCGGTGGTCATGCAAAAGAAATCGAATTTCATACTTAAATGTATATGTTCAAACTCGATAATAAAAAAAAAATTAGTTAAAAAGTCAAACCGTTTGTGTTTTATTCAAAAAAGTTCAAAAGTTGAAGCGCTCTTACTGAAAAACCCTTTATATACAAGATGAAGTCCAAAATTAAAAAGACTGGCGTCATAAAAATGTTTTTGGTGGCGCCATCTTTTTAGTGAGTTAGTGCGGTGGAAGTTGCATCCCTAGCTGACTTTCAGTGAAAGTTTGGTGACATTCGGTTCAGTGGAAGCGAAGTTATTACTTCTAAAGTGTCAGCCTATTTGTTTCATCGGTACAAAAATGAGTTTCGAGCAAAGAGCTAATAACAAATTTTGCTTTAAAATCGGTAAAAGGTTTACCTAAACTCTATTACGTGCCAGAGTTCATTGCTCAGAATTCAACATTCGAAAGACCTAATTAAAGAGGCGAGAAAAGACGAGAACTTCCTATACAACATAGTAACTGGTGATGAAACGAGGTATTTTCAACATGAACCTGAAACTAGGCATCGAATTGCCGAATGGAAATCCCCAGACGAGTCACCACCCAAAAAATCTGGTTTGGAGAAGTCAAAATTCGAGTCGATGTTTCTTTGTTTTTGCGATTCCAAGGAAGTAGTTCGTGTCAACGGACCAAACCGTTAATGCAATTTTCTATCTTAGCATTTTGAAGCGTTTGTTGCATCGCATTCGTCGAATTTGCCCTGAATACCGCGAAGGAGGAATCCGGCGCTTATTACTTGATGTGCGTTATCCATCTCATCGATCCACTCTTGTGACTGATTTTTTGACTAGAAATCGCATTTTAACCATCAATCGCTCACCGTATTCGCCTGATATGGCTCCCTGTGAGTTCTACCTCTTCGGAAAATTGTATTTGGCCATGAAAGGAAAACGTTTTGCGTCCGTAGGGGTAATTCAAAAAACGTGTACCGACATCCTGATGGGCTTCCCGGTCAATGACCTGTTGTTTATTTTGGACTTCACCTTGTATATAATAATTGGCGCTTACAGCCTTTATTGGGTGTTTGGCCGATCTTCCGCTCCTGTTTTTGTTGTTCCCCAAATGGAGGGGCCCACCGTTGTCTGCCGACCCCGCACGGCAAATGATTTTTTATGGGGAGCTTTTTTATCGCAGAAACAGAATCGGATGGGCGGCCACTATTACAAAAAATGTATTCTATCATTTGATGTTTCGTGCCCAAGATTTCGAACCCATGTACTTTCGAATGTTAGTCAGGCACCAAGCCAGGCTATGGCGGACGCGTAACTACTTATATAAACAATTCTTAGCTGTACTGACCAGACAAATTTCGTGCAGACAGTTTTTTCCATACAAATACCACTCTAATAACCGGACATTGATACCACATTAAAAACCATTTTCATCGAAAAATTACTCATAAGCGCACAAAATTTAAGAAAAAATTATACAAAATTAACAAAAAAATATTTCCGATTTTGACCCAAAGATTACATGAAAATGATAATAGATATATAAAAATTTGAGGATTGTAATGAAGAAATAAATGACCATCTAACATCGTACAATATAAAAAAAAATATCGAGAGTAATTTTCAAAAATAACTTAAAAAGCTAAGGCAATCAACGTTTAAGCAATCAACTATTTAACACAAATATTTCAATCAAAGTACAATATAATGTACGAGTACTTTACCTAAATATCGCTAGGTTATAATAAAAGTATACTATGTTCAGTTTTTTAAATTTTAAAGAAAAGAGTAAAACCTTGCAAAGTCATTTTATGCAAGGAATTATTTTGTAACAATGCAAAATTTCGCGTAATGCAAGCTAAAGTAACTTCGAACGAATCAATTGCCACATCCTTGATGAAACATTTTTATATTCTTCGGCACTTATCAGATTTGCGGTGAGTTTTTTTTTTTTTTGGGCTTAGCAAAGCTGCTTAGCACCTATTTTAGTTATTTCTAAAATAATTGGGCCTAGCAACGAATATGTGATATTAATGTGTATTTTTGCATATGTAATATTCATTACTAAATATAAAATAAAATAAATTCTGATCACCATGAACCGTTACCTACCTTAACCGAATAAAAACACTGCGATACATTCATTCCATACTTGTATTTGTATTCTTTATTCCTCTTATTCCCACATGTTTGGACTCGGGCAACACTGCAGCACAAATCATCTATTTGTAATACTAAAAGACTCAGTAAAAACGCTGACTGACTGAGTTTACTATATGCTTGGGTGCAATGAAATAAAATGAAATTTCAAAAGTGATTATTTTTTGATATTCGGTTTTTATTTTGCCCATCATTGTGTGAAATTTGGGCATTTTCTTTTATTATTATTTTAACATTTTATTACAATGTACGAACATTCAAAGCAGCTCACAGAAATTGAGTAAGCAAGCAGTTAAATAAAATTGGTGCATTTTTCTAAAGTTATTTTATATTAAATTTAATGTGTTTTGGAATATAGAACTGAAAGTGGCCACTATTTTGTTCTTCTTCTTCTGTATTGCTTACACGTTACGAATGCATAGCGATCATACAATATTTTATATCTCTTTATTTCGTAACTAACTTAACTCAAAATATATTAATTTATATTATTTACGATTTCTATATAAATATCTATATTTTTAGCTGCATCCCATAATTCTGTAACATTGCATATGTCCGTCCAACGCCTTATATTTCGTACCCATGATAACTGCTTTCGACCAACGCATCGTTTCGCTACAATTTTTCCTTCCAGTGTTAATTGTAGCATGAGGTATTTGGTGTTTCTCATTAAATGTCCAAGATAAGCCGTCTTGTAACGTTTTATTGTTTGTAGAAGTTCACGTTCTCGATTAACTCGTCGTAGAACCTGAAAGCTGGGAACAAAATTCGCCTAAAAATCCACATTTCGAAGCCTCGAGTCTGTTTAGGTCAGCAAGAAACCAACATTCCTTGGCCACACATAACACTTCACAAAGCGAATTTTAAAATTCATATCGAAGTCATGGCAGCTTAAAATCCTTCTAAATTTGTAAAACGTAGATCTAGCCATTTCTATTCTGATTTTTATTTTGGCCGATGTGCCCCAATTTTCATTCAACCAGCATCCAAGGTATTTGCAATTCGAGACTTTTTCTATTTTTACATTATGAACCAACAGTGTTTGATTAGCGCCTGCTCCTCGTGGCGCCTGCTGGCATGCATGAATTTTGTTTTATTAATGTTAATTTTAAGAACGTAATCTTCGCAGTGATAAATAACTTTATTTAATACTGCTTGCAAATCGTTCAAGTTATCTGCTAAAAGTGTGGTGTCGTCGGCGTATCTAATGTCGTTTATAAGCACACCATTAACTATTATGTCTTCATGTGAATCCCAAAGAGCTTCTTGGAAGATTTTCTCAGCATAGATATTGAGAACGAGAGGTAATAATCTAGAAAACACATAAATACATCCTTTTGCACATCTTTGTAATTTTGTATAAGAACATGCACAAAAACACCCCTTCACGAGATTTCATGCCATTTCTGAAACCAAATTGCGTAGGGCCCGTAGTTTCTTCGCATTTTTTATGAATTCTATTGAGTATAATTAAAAAAAAGAGACTTATGAGCCTATCTTCCTCGCACTTCTTTGCGCTAAATTTTTTTGGTAATGTAATGAAAACAGATATTTGCCAATCCTGTGGAAACTGACAAATATCGTAGATGTGGTTAAAAATGCGAAGAACCTTCTTCGTCAATAAATTTAAAAACTTTTCTAGGAATTTCGTCAGGACCTGCTGCCTTGTTATCCTTTAAGAAACGTACAGCTTTTTCTATTTCGTCTAATATTATTCTGTAACCGGTGACGTTCTATGGTCAGTTAAAAGGTGGTCGATTGTCACTGAATAGATCGCGGATATATTGTTCCCAAAGAACTTGCTTTTCATTTGTGTCTGTTATGACCACATTCTTTTCATCAAGTAGCAGAGGTGTCTTCCTTTTAGGGTGAACTCCGCAAGTTCTTTTGAGCATTTTGTGAAGATTGAAATCATCATGTGCAGCTTGCAACCTCTCTATTACAGCGCATTGATTTTTTAGCCACTCAGTTTTCGGAAGCCGCCCTTTTCGACGAATTTCCTGATTTCATTGCTTATGGATTTCGATGTCTCTATTTTTGTGAGTTCTCCTTTCATTTATTAGTTTTACTATTTTGTGTTTATGATTTATTTGTTCAAGCGGCCATATCTTGTTAACAACTCGCCGAATGTTGGTTTTCAAGTAATTAAGTGCAGCAATCATAGCAAGTTTATCATGCATATATAGGGTGTTTTTTTTAGAGGTTAGGTTTTCAAGATGAAATAAAACGTATATAATTTAATGTTATGGCCAAGAATTTAGCTTTATTATAAAGATAAGGGTTTGCCATTATGTTTTAAAAATGATTTCGGGCAAGTGGCCGCCGCAGCTGGCTCGAATAAATTCCAGCCGAGAGGCCCAATTTTCGACCACTTTTTGCAGCAATTGGGGCCGTATGTCAGCAATAACGCGCCGAATATTCTTTTCCAAGACGTCAATCGTCTCGGGCTTATCTGCGTAGACAAGCGACTTCACATAGCCCCACAAGAAATAGTCCAGCGGTGTTATATCGCACGATCTTGGAGGCCACGCCACAGGTCCACGGCGCGAGATAATGCGCTCACCAAAAGTTTCCTTCAATAAATCGATTGTTGCGTTGGCTGTATGGCATGTAGCGCCGTCTTGTTGGAACCAAAGGTCGTCCACATCAACATCGTCCAATTCAGGCACGAAAAAGTCATTAATCATGGCTCTATAGCGCTCTCCATTGACTGTAACATTATGGCTGGCTTCATTTTTAAAGAAATATGGACCAATGATTCCCTCTGCCCATAGAGCACACCAAACAGTGACTTTTTGAGGATGTAACGGCGTCTCAGCAATGACTTGTGGATTATGTTCACTCCAAATGCGACAATTTTGCTTATTGACATACCCATTCAACCAAAAGTGAGCTTCATCGCTGAACAAAATTTTCTTCGATGCGTCGCGCGAACCGAACCATTATTTTCGTAATAAATTTGCACGATTTGCAAACGTTATTCAGGTGTAAGTCTATTCATTATGAAATGGCAAACCAAACTGAGCAAAAATCAAGTGACTGCTGTCAAAAAGACCATCTACGAAAAAAGTAGTGCCAACTTGAAAACCTAACCTCTAAAAAAACACCCTTTATGAGTAGTCCGATCGCAAAAAGCTCATCTCCATTAAATGAGAATTTCACGTTCTATATGCCATATTGCACCATCAGTCAAAATAATTTTGCTCTAAAATGTTTGGTATTTATGTGTAGAACTAAAAATCCGCGAATCATTTGCTTATTCTGCCCATCATTGACGCTAACGTAGTCACTTCTGAAAGAGTAAATACCGATTAGGTATCGGTGCATGCAAACCACACTGAAAAGTAGCTTTGGGCATGTGATAGGTATGGAGATGAACGATAATAAGCTGAGGTATCTCCTGATAGGGCGGCCGCCGTAGCCGAATGGGTTGGTGCGTGACTACCATTCGGAATTTACAGAGAGAACGTTGGTTCGAATCTCGGCGAAACACCAAAATTAAGAAAAACATATTTTTCTAATAGCGGCCGCCCATCGGCAGGCAATGGAAAACCCCCGAGTGTATTTCTGCCATGAAAAAGTTCCTCATAAAAATATCTGCGGTTCGGAGTCGGCTTGAAACTGTAGGTCCCTCCATTTGTGGAACAACATCAAGACGTACACCACTTTTAACAGAAGTACTTTGCAATTAATAAAGGCTTGAAAACTAATTCCACTTTGGACTGAAAACAGCAAATTCATTTCTCAAAAAACAACTTATAAATATCTCATAATGTTCGCCCTATCACATAGCGTAGGGCAGTGGAAGCATTTGTTGAAACTTTACCTTTAGCGGCGAGAGGTTACATTCTCCTTAACACATGGTTTCGCATTATATTGTTTTCGAAAAAATGAAGTTAATGGTTTGCAACACGAATGTACAAATACTCTTTCAATTGGTGAGAGCATTGCTTGGAATTCAATTCCAATGCAATTCTTCGGTCGCCGATAATAATATGTAGTCTGCAAATTTTTTGCACAGATACCTACCAAATCCCTTTCTAATTCTCTAAGTTATAACCCGCCAAGTGGTAGCCTCTAGATACGTATTTTCTATAGAAGACGACGGCAAACCTTTGCCATAAAACAGCTTGTCATGGAAAACCTTTTTCCATAAAGGTACGGCAAAACTATTTAGGTTTTTCATTTGTGGAACAATATCACAATACAAAACACAAATTGCAGAATTTCAGGCTAAATACCTGTCAAGAAAAATGCGACATACTGTATAGCACAGAATTATTAAAATCCGGTGACCTTAAGAAGCTTCTGGGCAACTTAGTTTAGGTTAGATTAAACCAGTTACTATTAAAAAGAGTTGAACCAGTAGCTGAAGAAGGTCATAGCGGTGCCCAGGAAAGACTTTTCCTTCTCTGTCCTTTAATCTTCGCAAATAACCCTGTCGAGTCCAATCAATTGTTCGAAGCCAATGTTTTCGAAGAAGTAATTCGTAATTGACTGCCATACGGAAGTGCGTAGGTTCGAGTCTCCATTCATGAAACACCAATAGGATAAAAAACAGTTTTTTCTAATAGCATTCGCCCCTCGGCAGGCAATGGCAAACCTCCGAGTGTATTTCTGCCATGAAAAAGCTCCTCATAAAAATATCTGCCGTTCGGAGTCGACTTGAAACTGTAGGTCCCTCCATTTGTGGAACAACATCAAGACGCACACCACAAATAGGAGGAGGAGCTCGGCCAAAAAACTAACAGAAGTGTTCGCGCCAATTTTTTTTTATTTATTTAATTCCTTAAAAGCCTGAAGCGTATTCTTCAAAGTGTGAGGCATTCGTAAAGCTTCCGTTAAAATCGTTATGCGGGACTCTGACTCAGAAAAGCCGTATGCTAATTTTTGAGAATCTCAGAGTTAACGGAGGCAAAAGGTGATAAAAGGAAGATAAGCTATGTATCTATTGCGTTAACAAAAAGAAAATCAGTGGGAAACTGGCTTAATTTCAACTTTCGCGAAAAGCTTCTATTCTTTCGCAGCTTGTGAGAATCAAACATTTTCAAGCCATTCAAAAAGGAAGAAGATATTGTAAAAAGTTTGATCGATGAAACAACTCAATGTTTTATTCACATTATATTAAATTCTTCTGTTTATAATTTCATTAAATATCTTAAAATGCTTTCAAGTGAACGAGAGAAGTGTGTAAAATAGGATGTACATTTTTCCACATGAACAAATAGGACAGAGGAAATACACCAAAAAAGATTGTCAAAAAATCGATGAATGAAAGCATTTCACTGCTTTTAGAAGCGTTGAGTAGGAAAAATAGACCAGAAAGATGAAATGCAAAGGAAAAAGAAATGAAGAAATCAACGGGCTAATGCTTAAGCACACACATGCACGCATGCAAAAAGGCATACGTGTGAGTGTTTCCTTAGAGTCTATATGATAGTGTACAATATCGCTGTTGCGTGAAAACAGTTGCTCTATTTCTCAGCATGCAGCAACAAGGCCATTTGCGTTCGGAAGCAAGTTGCATTACTACTCTACTGTTGATGCATGAAGATATATACAGATGAATACCGTCTTTGGCAAAAGCTTGAGGCCACTATAGGTTTTTGAATCCTTCTTCAAATTAAAAGTAAAAGAAATATACTTCATGAAAGCGCAGATTGTAAGAGTTTCATTTTTTTTATTCCAAGTTATTCGAATTCATTATTTTAAGTATTTTTAGTCATGTGCAAAATATTAATATCACAGTTTTATTAAATGAAGTTATTTAATTTGATTTTTTGAAATACGAGTGGGTTTCAATAAGTACCCGTGTTAGAAATGAAAACACCTTTTTTCAATTTTTTTTCAACATAGTCCCCTTTTAGAAAGATACACTTCTCCCAACGCTATGGCCATTTTTTGATCCCCCAAAAAATAGAATTTGTCTAACCCTCCAAAATACGCCTCTGTCTCTGCGTTGGCTTCCTCGTTTGAACTCAATAACTCACTATAGTATTGTCACCGGGAGCAATCCATTGTTTTTATTGTTGCTAGTTTCTGGTGTGTAATGATGAATCCAGGTTTCATCAACGGTGACAAATCGATGCAAAACCTCCTTCAATTCTTGCTTAAATTGCTCCAATGCTGCTGCGAAGTTAACAGTCGCATCCGCTTGTTGTTGCTTGTCAGCAATCGTGGCACCCATCGAGCCGACAATTTTTTAATCGCCAACTTATAATGTAAAATATTAATTTGCGTTCCTGTCGACACACTTGCTTCGCGCATTTTCGTTCGTTGACCAGCGATAATCAAATCGTGGCCTTTTTGATTGATTTTTTCGGTAACCGCGTCTGCGAGGCGTCCTGGTCGCTCCTCATCAAAGCGGATGTTCGCCCACGTTTAAATTCGTTGAGCTTATATCTAACTATGGTCTCACATGGCGAAGCGTTCCTATAGACAGTACCTAACTTTGCTTTTATCACCTCACATTTTCCCCATCCAAACACAAAAAGCGAATTACCGAACGATACTGCTCTTTTTTCATCTTATCGGAAATCACGAAACACGTCTTACTCGAATAGCTGCCAAATCCAAACAGACCTATCAATCAGTCTGAAAACTGTTTTGCGGTCGTTTGGTAGATGGCATCACGCGATGCTAACATCAACGTCCCATCAACTGCATGTACTTATTGAACCGCCCTCGTACAGCCCTTTTGCAATAATTTCATTTAATTCCTTGGAGAATAGAATATACTAAATTTTCAATTATTCAGAGCTTGGATCATTCCTTTTGGCTTATCAATAAAAAAAAACTTATACAACCAAGCAGCGCTACAATGTTTTTTTTTTTTACTTTTCTCCGAAATAAGTTATAGCAAAACGATTTTTAAAGCCAATGCCGCAGAGTAGCTTTTTAAGCTGTATTTTCCATTAAAGAATGTTGCAGATTCGCAGAATTCAGACAGAACTCAGGGGTTTGCGCATATCACGGAAAAGCGTATAATTAATGGCGTATAAAGATGATATCAATATCCTTAATAACCGCGCTGTTACTTTCCAGATAGTTGCTTTTCCCACACTGGATAAAGAAGAAAATCGAATGGAGCTGCTGGAAAATGGGGACAAAATGAATTACCTCCTGTCATCAAACTAACAGTCGGTGTAATCACGTATCGGCCCCCACGTCGCTGTTGACCGTTATTATTTGTAAGAGACTTCGTTTATCTAACACCAATAACAATGTCAGCCTTGAAATCCAACGGACAATTTCTCTTGCCAACAAGCGCTACTTTGCGCTAAGTAGGCTATTGAGTAGTAAAGTTCTCTCTCAACGAACAAAACAAACACTTTATAACACTCTCATCATGGCCATCCTAACTTTCGGCGCAGAAGCTTGGACGATGTCAATAACCGATTAGGTGAGGGAGAAAGATTCTGCGCAAGATTTTTGGACCTTAGCACGTTAGCAACGACGAGTATCGTATGCGACGGAACAATGAGCTGTATGAGCTTTACGACGGCATAACATAGTGCAGCGAATAAAGATCCAGCGGCTTCGTTGGCTGGGTGATGTCGTCCCAATGAATACAAACGCCTAGCTCTTAAAATATTCGATGTGGTGCCAGATGCTGGTAGCAGAGGAAGAGGAAGCCTTCCTCTGTGTTGGATGGATGAGGTGAAGAACGACTTGGCTTCACTAAGTATGTGCAATTGGCACCGGTTAGCACGATAAAGAAACGACTGGCGCGACTCGGCCAAAGTCGCGTAAGCAGTTATCGTGCCAATCAAGAAGAAATAGAAGAAGATATTAGCGGTATTATTATTTTATGTGTCATTGAGTTTCTTTTAAATTTTCAACCAAATGAAAGACAATGTTATTTTCAGGGCTTCATTTTTTAATTCACTCTTTTTATCTGTTTTTTTTCGCTTTGGATTTTTAGGTGAAAGAATACACTCCGCCCACCACCACATTTCCCCTCGTTTTTGTTATTAGTATTTCTTGTTCAATCTTGTTTAACCTAATCTAACGCAAATCATCATTTTGCTTACAAAAGTTGTCTGCTTTAACTCTCTCTTATTGGTTCTCTCAGATACTTCATCTACAATTAATCCTCTTGAAGCCAACCTATCTTTTTCGCACTATGCTAAATCCGTCGTTCGTCCTATTCCAGAATTTTCAGTGGGCATTATGAATGAGGGTTTCTACTCAATTATTCCGTTTCGTGGTATTTTTTAGATTTGTGTTCTCAAATCTCATTTCAAGATTTTTCTCGATTTTGCTTAAAGAAATATGTATGGTTTTTGGAGGTTAGGGAGGTGGTGGTGTGTATGTTGTTTATGCAGTCACAATCTGGTGTTACAGATCGGCCAATTATCGTTTTAACAGTAACAAACTTACTCAAAAGTCCTTACATGCCAAGGAGTACTCATTTTCGGCCCATATTTCCAAGTGTTTTGTTGAAAATCTCTTCTGATTCACATAAACTGCTTTACTAAAACTCTAGAAATACTTCCTATGAAGCATTGGCCGAAATTTTACATAAAATTGAAAAGTGCTGAATCATTTCCTGCAAGAATGCGGGGTGGTCATCAACAGGGCCACCGAAGTGTTAAATTATGCCAGTGCCAAATAAGTGATTATGGGTTCTTAGTATTCTTCTAGAATTTTAGCCTTCAAAATTAAATACTTATTTAGAAAACACTGCATTAAACTGGTCTTAAACTTTCGCGCAAGTCTGTATATGTATATATGTGATATATAGTATTAAGTGTATGTGGAAACTCAGTGCATTCTCATACTACAGCTTTTTATGAGCACGCAGCCAAAAGTGTCCACCGTACGAGTATAAGCGAAACATCGTTCGACTAGTTGATTTGGCTCAACATAAGCACTCAGTAGCAGAAAATATTAAGCGACATTTTAGTTTCGAACTTTATTGTGGTACTTAAGTCCTTAGATTATGCTGTCAGTGTGCGTGGATATGTACGTATATATCTATATAAAATCATACAAATTAATAGTATAATAACAACCATTTCCGGAAGGAAAAGCGAAGGAATATTAAGTTTTAAATTTTGGGTGAACTTCAAACGAAATTTGTTCATACTTTTTGCACAATTCATGTAGCTGGTATATTTTTATGCAATATACTTACCATATGTATGCACCCAACATACATATATATTTTTTATACGACACATTTTTATAGTTACCTTCGTGGACGAAATCATGCTGCCAACAAAGGCAGCACTATCGTCGTCACAGATAGCAATGCTCTCAATATTATTTTCAATGCAAACGCAACATATGAAAGTAGAAAGAAAAAATATAGAACTTTTTTTGGGGTGAATTTTTATGGCCCTCTTGGTTCAATCAACAATGACCGTTTGCTGTCCTTTACCAGAACATGAGTGTGTCTGCTTTCCACTACATAAATAGAATAAAATGGGTTCTACTTAAACTTTTCTGGTACATCGATATTGTTGCCTGTGAGCTAAAACAATTCGAGTGCCTGCTTGAAGTAATATGATATGATATGAGTAGAGAGACCACAACTTGAGGCTCCAGTATATATGTAGATATACTTATAAGTATATACATATGTTAGCATGTATGAGTAACTAGACAATATATGGTGGAAGATATACTTATATATTTAGAACTGAGTATAGTTTAAATTCGGCAAAAATGCAACTTAAGAAAAGCATCGAAAAGAGTTCATACAGTTACGATTTTCTGCAGCATTGTTTCTTAGAACGTATCTTTCCTATGAAGCGGGTACCAGAAATATTAATATGTGAATTTCTTGATTTAGAGCTTTTTATAATATTACATCGCAAAAAGTAGATGTAAATTGGCGTCACATCCCAACTTTTACAAAGCAGTCCGCTAGAGATATGCGAACAACATTGGTAATGGTGAGTGCAGCCTTGATGAAGATGCAATGAGCAATTTCTTCTTTTGCCCTGTAAGAGACAATCAAAATTAGTTGATAAGTCATGCAATTCGAAGTAGTATATATTATATTTTAGAAAGGAAATTTAGAAGGAAAATTCGAATTCCAGATGGCGACTGATGCAGACATAATAAAATAATTTTCTCCAATCAAATCAAATGCTATTGGTATTGACAGGATGGTTGTTAGATTTTTAAAGGTCATTCTTCTTCAGTTACACAAATTATATATAGTTCAATAACATCCTGAATTTTTTCCAATATTTGGAAAGCTGCCAATGTCATACCAATACCCAAAATAAGTAACCCTACTAAGCTTGGCGGTCTACGTAGCCGAACGGGTTGACGCGGATTCGAAAATCCGAGCATGAAACACCAAATTATAGAAAAAGTTTTTTGTAATAGGGGTGCATTTCTGCCATGAAGAAGCTCCTCATAAAAAAACATCTGCTATTCGAAAACAGCATAAAACTGTGGGTCCCTTCATTTGTGGAATAAAATCAAGACCCACATCACAAATAAGAAAGGCAGCTCGACCAAACACACAACAAAGGGTATAAGTGTAAAATCAGAATATAAGCTTGTGCAATACTCCACACAAGCCAACCAAAATATGATGGTAACCTCCACAGGCAACCAAAAAGGCATTGAGGAAGTACCAGAGCAGCGATTGACGTTCCCGGGGAAATCGCCTATTCAACAAAGTACCAGTCGCGTTGCAAGCACACAGGCTTAGCTTTTAGTCTTAGTATTAGAATTAAACTAATTTGTAAGATCAGTTGTAAAATATCAAGCTACCAAATAGGACCAGTCTCGTCCGAAACCATTTTTTTTTTTATTTTGTTAACCACCGTAGCCGGGTAGTTTAAATTATCTATATAAACTTATGCAATGGCCAGTTCTGCTGTGAACTTACATTTATTGCAATTGAAATAAATGAGCGAGCCATGGTGGCTCGAATAGTGTTCTCTTCTTCTTAATTGTCTCGATAACCTTACGCGATTTTGGCCGAGTTTAACAAAGCGCGCCAGTCGTTTCTTTCTCGTGCTAACCGGCGCCAGTTGGACACACCGAGTGAAGCCAAGTCCTTCTCCACCTGATCTTTCCAACGCAGAGAAGGTCTTCCTTTTCCTCTACTACCACCAGCTGATAACGCATCGAATACTTTCAGAGCCGTAGCGTTTGTATCCATTCGGAAGACATAACCCAGCCGACGTAGCCACTAGATCTTTATTCGCATACAGCTCATCGTTCCATCGCCTGCGATATTTGCGGCCGCCAACGTGCAAAGGTCCAAAAGCTTCTGCAGAATCTTTCTCTCAAACAGGAGGATGGTTCCATATGTAGAAGTCCACGCAAGTGGGAAAGTTACTGATCGCCACTCACTTGGAATTGGCCAGGACGATTCTTCTACATACCTCTGGGTAGCTTCCGAACACTCATTCCAGTGCGAGCCAACGTGAAAAATCGAAGCATCCCAGGATAGCTGGTTGTGCACTGGACTTGGGACCCGCCACGTAAAAATCGATCCTAAAGCCTCGAATAGTGTTCGTGGAAGTCAAAAAACTTATAATCTGAGTAAATACTTAAACCTTCTATTCGTTTGTAATTTGTTTCATTTTAGGCATTCTCTCGGCACTTTGAGTCCAATTTTCTCAAAACTCTGGCGTGATAGAAAATTTTGCAAAATTTATAATTCAAAAATTATAAATCTTGCGATAGGGTGACTTATTTTGCGTCTCCTTGCCATGTGAAGTTTCTACAAATTAATAGCAATGTGTATGATCTTACGTCTGCTATTTCAAATATGAACTGAAATTGATATAATTTAAATTACATACTTAAGTGGTTCACAAGGTGTTGCTTCGTCGTAAAGTTTTTAACGTCACTTACTCTTTTACTTACTCACTCTTGTGATTACCCCAAATGTGCCTTTGTCTTTTCTTATTAATGAAAAGACAAACGTCTCCAAAAATCGTTTATTTTTAAGCCTTTCAAAATATTCGGATCGGTTCGGTTTCGGTCTCCAACCATTTCGTAATTAATTGGCTGTAAGGAGGCTCACACGCGTATTATCTTTTTGTAACTGAAAAGAAAAATATTTTGGATATAAATGTGTGTTTAAGTTTGTACTGAGATAAACATCCCAAACATACACACATATTTAAATTATGTTGACGCATGGCGGCAAATATCCAAGAACCAAAGTCAACAAATGGTAGGAAAATCAACAACTCGAAAATGAGTGTGCCAAAACAAGCAAAAATTGGAGAGTAGTTGCAATATCTTGTGTCAATCGAGGAAAAGTTTGTATCAATGTAAGGAGAAACTTCAAGTTAACATCATCGTTAAGGTAAACTCGCACAAGAAGAATTTCGACAGTGACTACAATATTCTCAGTTGCTTCCCTCGAGAACTCCACCCACACACATTTCTGCACATTGCTTTTTCTAGTTAACTTCTTTACATATACACATACACACATACGTACATAGTTGTTGACTCGCTGGTCGCAGTAGCAGCAGCATCACCTTTTTGACAAATTATTTTTAAGCTAATTTACAAGTTGCGCGAGAAACTCATCATTAGGGGCGATTGTGCTGTAGCAAGGAGTCCACGATCTGTATAAGAAGTTAAAAAAGAGGAAGTCAAGAAATGTGTTATGCACTTACATACACACGCACACGTCCAACCAAGCAAATCACAGCGTTAACTGCAGTGTGGACCAAGTTGTGTGGCAGTTGGTCATAGTTAAACGCTTAAAGAGTAATGTTGACATCAGTGACAGGTGTGCAAAGATCTCTCACATACTACATGTGCACATACATACTTATATAAGAATGTATGTACATATGCGACTGTACGAAGTCTATTCACGCCAATGTCATCCAATGTGACTATGAGCCCTTTAGTATGCAAGGACTGGAGCTACATAAAAAAAAAAACAAATGACGACAGCTGCTGAACTACTCCTAAAAAATCTTCACTTTCTCGCTGAAGCACATTGACTATCTTCCCTTCAAAAGTAGCCATTAATTTTGTCTCTCTTGAAAGTGCTTTGACAGCGTTAAAGCGATTAGGAATGAGTGATGGTCGAGTGGGTGGGTGGTTGGAAAACAAAAGCGACTCTCGTCTGGGTAATTTAATAAAGGGACGATGAAGGAGCATCAAAAGTAAACATTATGTGGAATGTGTGTGTGTGTGTGTGTACATTGTCTGCGAATTAGTGTAAATTCTTGACATGCATACATATTTCAATTCGACAGGTGCTATTAATCGTAGATTATGACATGTCATAGAAGATATCGATAATCCATAGAAAAACATACGCGCATACGAAATGCAAAACTGTATTCTAAACTGGGAAAAAGTTTCTCCAATAATATGAAATGTACATAAAATTCGATTACTAAATTATAAATTTTAGAATATTAAACCATATTTTTGTATATACCCAAATAGAGGCTTGGTGCATATGCATTAGGTTTATTTGTTTTTACAGCAGCCTTACTGAAGGGTGATTTTTTAAGAGCTATAGCAAAGTTTTTCAAAAAAGCACAGGTAAAATTTAGAAAAATTCATGAAATTTTAATATAAATCGATAGTGCAGTCCATATAATTGAATGTTTGAAGATTATTTCATGCAAATGTTGACCGCGACTGCGCTTCAAATGGTCCATCCGCTTAGTCCAATTTTGGCATACTCTTTCCAATGTTTCGGCCGGTATCTCACATATAAATGCTTTAATGTTGTCTTCCAATGGATCTTCGGCCAACTTTCCAAGAGCCCATTCACCAAAAATTCTGCGTTGCGGTAGGTCGTTCGGTTTCAATTCTTGCACCAGCTGTATTTTGAAAGGCTTCACACCTAAATTCTTTCGCAAAATATTCCACGTTGTTGTGTAACAGAGGCCCAATTGCTGCAAACGGCGACGAATCGATAATTGATGATCATCATTAACACTGCCCGATACAGCTGCGATATTTTCTCCAGTTCGCACTCTACGTAAGCGTGTTGGTGGTTTGATGTCCACTAATGTAAATTTGGTTCTAAATTCAGTCACAATAGTGGGGTCAACTAAACTGACCATAAAATGGAAGAAGCGCGCGATAAACTTTCTTAACAGAACACGCATTTTTATAATAAAATTCAATGATTTGCAAGCGTTGTTCGTTTGTAAGACGATTCATGGTTAAATTATAGACCAAACTGAAGATGTTTGACAGTGAAACAAAACACGAAACGTGCGTCAGCTCTTTAACACGTTGACTGCCGAGCGAAATTTGCTGGTTATCACACAGCGCCGCAAGTGTGCATCACATAATCGTGCAAGTATTTCATTCAAGTATCATTTTAGTTGCAATACTGTAGGGGCTGTTGATATAATATATTTGTTGAAACGTAAAACCATAAAATGGTATCGAAAACTAAGTTTCGAATTATTACTGTCAACTTCGATGACAAATGCATTACTTCTATATAAAGAAGTAACAAAGAAAAAAATAAAAGTAGTAGATTTCAAAAAACAGGTAATATTAAGCCTTCTACATAGTGGAGCCAATGTTCCTGGTGCAGCAGCTACGTCACCAAAAAATGCAGAACATAAATTAGAGAAAATAGTTGGACAAAGTAAACAAAACAAAAAGTACTGTAAAAATTGCTATAAATTACTTTCACAATCGTCTGGGCGCAGAGCAGCTACAAATAAAACACCAAAGTTATAACTTACTGCACTGGATGCGAAAATCGACCTCATATGTGTATTTCTTGTTTTAATACCATCCATCAAATAAAAACAGCCATATAGTTTATTTATTTTTTTATATACATATCCATAATACACGTATTTGATGTATATTATTGAAATACTTCATTTTTAATACTATATGAAATCTTGAAATCATTTCATCATATTTATATTTGAATTGTCATACATTATATATATATATCCTGTTATATGTTTTCAATTTTAAAATCAAACGACAGAAAATATAATTGACGCAATATTACACCAAAAACAATGCGCCGGCACCCATTGCCCGGCGCGGCGCCATTGAAAAGCCATGCGCCGGGCAATGGGTGCCGGCGCGGCAGTCAACGTGTTAAACCAACTGTTTAAAAAGATAATAGCCTAAAAATCGCCCGTTATATACAGGGTCCGACACTCGAAGTGTAACCAATTAAAAAGGCTTTACATTTAGTTCGGAAAATTACTTTTATTCAATTCAAAGCAAAAAATGTGTGAAAATACGGTATTAGGCGCGCAACTAAGTTCTCGCTGTTTTTTTGATGAAAATGCAACTTTATTCTGAAAAAATGGTTACAGGTGAATCATTGAAAATATAGTAGCTAGCGACTACTTTTTCTCATCTTTCTGGTAGATCTCGTATACCGTCGCGGTAAAACTGTTCATCTTTTGAGGCTATCCGCGGATCAAACCATTTTTTGATGTCTTCATATGAATGGAACTGCTGGTCAGCTAGACGATGTGCCATCGATCGGAACAGGTGATAATCGGACGGCGCAATATCTGCAGAATATGGCGGGTGGGGTAGGATTTCCCATTTCAGTGTTTCCAAGTAGGTTTTAACGGGTTTGGCAACGTGAGGCCGAGCTTTGTCATGCTGTAGAATCACTTTTTCATGCCTCTCCGCGTATTCCGGCCGCTTCTCGCGCAGTGCTCGGCTCAATCGCATCAATTGAAGTCGATACCGATCCCCAGTGATGGTTTCGCTTGGTTTTAACAGTACATAGTAAATAACACCAACTTGGTCCCACTAAATACATAGCATAACCTTCGCAGCGTGAATATTCGGCCGAGGCGACGACGTAAAAGCATGACTGGGCAGTCCCCATGACTTTCTTTTCTTTGGATTGCTGTAATGAATCCATTTTTCATCACCCGTCACGATGCGATGAAGAGCAGTCGTTCACAGGCGAAAAAACGACGATCAATATCCCTTGGTTTCAATTCATTCCCAAAGCATGCAATCGCTTGGAAATGGATTGGCGGGTAACTCCTAATACTGAAGCAAGCTCTTCTTGCATTTGACACGGATCCTTATTGAGCAATTCCTCCAATTTAGCGTCTTCGAAGGTTTTTGGCCTTCCTTCACGCGGACGGTCGTCAACATTAAAATCACCGTCTTTGAAGCGACGTAACCAATCTCGGCACTTTGATTCACTTAAAGCAGCATCTCCGTAAACTTTTTGTAGCTCTCGATGCGCTTTAGTCGTCGTTTTTTTTCGAATGAAAGAGGAAAATCCACACTTCCCGCAAAGGAGAATATTCGGCACAAAATCAGACATTTTCACCAAACCAAAAGTATATGATACCAAAACAAAATCACTAATGTGTCGAAGCCGTTTGTTTACCGAATGTGACTTGCAAGTATTTTGGGCCACTCGCGGACATTGGCTTTTTTCAGCGCCTCGAGACAGGTGAATATTTTAGCTCGAACCCTGCTCTCCAAAATGCCCTAAAGTGAATAGTTCATCGGATTTGCGTCTGGTGAATTTAGGAGCCATTGTGTAGACATTATGAAGTTCGGAACGTTGTTTTTTAGCCATTCTTGCTTCACTCGAGCTTTTTGAGACGGTGCCGAGTCCTGTTGAAACGTCCTTGGTCTGCTACCGAAATATTTGTCTGCCCACGGCTTCAAAGCAACGTTTTCCCTATAACATCATATTTCGCATTTAGCTTGACGCCAGGCTCGATGAAAACGATTGGAGAGCGTCCACCTGCGTTACAGCGGCCCTCCTGGTGGTCAATCGATGACTCAAATTCTCGTATGAACGGTCGGTCAAGTAAACTTTATCGCTTTGGGAGTTTCCGAATTGCTAAATTTGAAAAATTGTTTCTTCAGAAAACACAATGTTCGGAAATTGACCACGCTCTCTCAAGTCTATGGTCAGATATTTTTTTTATTTCTTTCGCCATTTGATTTTCACTTCGTCGGGGATTTCGCTCAAGTCCCTTCTTCACTTTTTAAACCATTTCAGGGTCTGGTCAAATACTTATTTTTTATAGATATTTTTTGGGAATTTTTGTTTTTTAAGGAAATAAAATGCGGTCGTTTCGATTTTATAGTATGTTATTATTGACATCAAGAAGTATACAAAATCATTTTTTTTTTTTTTTGACATATTTTTTTGTAGTAGTGTGGCACCAAAGTAAGCGTCATTAATTTCATTGTTAATCATTGTTAAAAGGATTTTGGCTCTTCAGAACATCTGAAACGAAAAAGTTAAACTGATTATTATTCTGTAGGCTTGTCAATTTTTTTGAAAAATAACAAAATGGCGGACTTTTGAAAAAATAGTATGTTTTTCGGGTGGAAATCAGACTATGATATGGAAAGTTAGGCCTGAAAATAAACGAAAGTAGCATAAAAAGCCAGGCCAGGTGAAATTGTGAATGGTGTTTATGGAGCCGATGCTGCAGTAGCTAATTACGTGCAATTTTGTTTCGCCGATTCCGTTCAAGCATTTTTGATGTTAAAGATGCACCTCGCACAGGCAGGCCGGTCGTTGAAAATGTCGATAAAATCACAGAAATAATCTAGGTTGGCCGGCATGTTAGTACTCGTAGCAAGCTAGATGCAAATGGAAGCCCGATGTTTGGGTGCCACACAAATTACCACAAAAAAAACATGATGGATCAAATTTCCAGCTGCGAAGCCTTGGCCAAATGTAATGAAATCGACCCATTTCTTAAACATATGATGGGTGAAGAATAAGAAATTGGTCACATACGACAATATTGTGCGACAGCGATCGTAGTCAAAGAGTAATGAAGCAACTCAAACGGTGGCCAAACCAGGAAAGTTCAATTGTGCATTTGATGGGAATAATTAGATTTAAAAAGTTGAGTAGAATTAAGAGTTGCTTCTGTACAGCCGACAACTAAATTCAGATTTCTACTGTCAACAACTGGACCGTTTAAAGCTAGCGATTGACCACAAACAGCGAGAATTCGCCAACAGAAGAAGTGTTGTGTTCCATCAGGACGACGCAAAGACAACGCATCTGTAGTGTCTCGCCAAAAACTCCGGGAGCTGTGTTGGCAAGTTTTAATGCCCATCCCATTACCACCTTTTGCTCTCATTGCAAAACTTCCTGAGTGATAAGCAATTGGTATCAAGAGAAGATTGGGAAAATCGATTTCTAGCGTTTTTCGCCAATAAGAACCAAAACTTCTATGAGAGAGGCATTATGAAGCTACCTTCAAAATAGCAACAAATTATATAACAAAACGGTGCATATTTTAAACAAATTGGACAATCGGAAACTTCTTAAATAAAGCCTTGAATTTTTTTCCTCCAACCTGATATATATATTATCAATATCTATTTCGATTCCTTTATACTGTTATGTGTTTCATACAAGCGTTATGGGTATAAAATTGTAATACACTTTTGCAAAAGAGCGCGGGCATAAAAAAGTATAACTCCAAACCTATAAACCTACAACTTACAACACCAAATGCAGTTTCATTGAATATCAATTACAATACTGTCAGAGCGAAGGCTTCTCTTGATAGCTGGATTGATTTAAGTGCAGTAATCACTCGCTTCCTAATTTTCAACAATTTAATTAAGTTCAGCAAACCTTTCGAATTAGAGGTACGCACAACAAACTTACCGCGTATTTACTACTAATTTACTGATAAAGTCCATTAAAGCCAGCCAAACCGATCGCATGCACATGCAAACAGTGCAAAGACAACGGTGCCAACAAACATAACCTCATTAACGTTACAATTAAATTACCGGTGCAGATGGTGCAACAAAAGTGAGAGCATGTATGTGTATATTTGCGGATGTGTATGTGCGCTTACCACAAAAGGTACAACAGAATAGCCAGTGAACCAGACACCAGCAAGCCATTTAATTGTTCTCTGCCAAATGGAGCATGCAACAATCACTAGAGTAATATGGAGCAAAAAAACAAAAATGGTGTAAAATGAAGCGAAATAGCAGTAGTTTGTATGTAGTAGTGTAGTGTAGTGTAGTAGTAGGAGTATATGAAATAGTGCAACAAGACAGCTACGCATAGCCAAGCCAATGGCACGCAAAACACTTTCCGAATGGATATACTCGTACGTACATAAACACATGGCGCATCTGCAAACCACAAAAGTGTGAAATGAGGAAAGGAATCGTTCCCACAACGATCCACGACTTACTCGCTGGCATTCTTACATACCTACTTATCGAACCCTAACCGAGAAATTAGCGTAAGCGCCAAAGAACAAATTTTGCAAGACTGACTTTTTTTGTTTTTATCCTCATCCGTTTAGAAAATGTCTGGGTAATTTTATATATAGTCTTTTTCTTCTTCTTATTCTTGATTGGGGCGATAACCGCTTAAGTGGTTTTGGCCTAGTTTAACAAAGCGCACCAGTCATGCTAACCGGGGCCAGTTGGAAACACCAAGTGAGGCTAAGTTCTTGTCCACCTGATCTTTCCAATGCAGAGGAGGCCCTCCTCTTCCTCAGCTGCCACCAGCTAGTAACGCGCCGAATACTTTCAGAGCCGGAGCGTTTGTTTCCATTCGGACGACATGACCCAGCCAATGTCGCCGCTGGATCTTTATTCGCTGCGTTATGCCTATGTAGTTGTTAAGCTCATACAGCTCATTGTTCCATTACCTATGATACTTGCCGTCACCAACGTGCACAGGTCCAAAAATCTTCTGCACAATTTTTCTCTCAAACATTCTAAGGGACACCTAATCGGTCATCGAGAAAGGACTTTACTACTCAATTGCCCACTTAGTCTAAAGAAGCACTTATTGGCAAGAGAGAGAGAAGGTGTTAAAACTCATTTCTAAATATAGTCTTAGCTCGGTTAAATACAATTTATGGGCTCATATTTAACTGAAATAAACTTAACATGCGGCCGCCGTAGCCGAATGGGTTGGTGCGTGATTACCATTCGAAATTCACAGAGAGGTCGTTAGTTCGAATCTCGGTGAAAGAAAAATTAATAAAAACATTTTTCTAATAGCGGTCGCCCCTCGGCAGGCAATGACAAACGTCCGAGTGTATTTCTGCCATGAAAAAGCTCCTCATAAAAATATCTGTCGTTCGGAGTCGGCTTAAAACTGTAGGTCCCTCCATTTGTGGAACAACATCAACACGCACACCACAAATAGGAGGAGGAGCTCGGCCAAACACCTAACAGAAGTGTACGCGCCAATTATTTTTTTTTTTTTAAACTTAACATTAATTGAATTTCACCACCGTCTTGGTTTGGAAAAACTCATTTTATTTTCTTTATATATTTCAGTATAAAAGTCAAAAAGCCTACGCATACATAAAACATAAAAAAATGAAAATTTATGTTTTTTTTTTAAATTCAGTTGTAGTAGTAGTAGTAGTATTCATTTGTTCATAAAGAAGATATAAAAAAGAATATTTGAAAAAAAATTTAAAAAAATAAAGATATGAAGTACTAAGTACACCGTTCAAAACATTAATCAATTCTGATTCCTCGAAGGTGGATTTTCCAAAAAATGTATTCTATACTCCCTTACTACTGGGCAGCGTGCCAAAAAGTGTGCTATATTTTCAAGCTCTCCTCCCATTTCGAATTTGCTATTATTTAAAATAAGTATAGAATATCACTCCTAGTTCTTATTATCAATATGCTTAAATCCATAGCATATTTTTTTTTAAATAAATTAGTCCTTCCGACCAATCAAACTCCTTATGCATATATTTTGATGGTACTAGCAGCTTTTCTGGCTTGATGAAGATTTTTTACAAGCATTTTTATGTCATCTATTCACATTTCGGGTTGCATACTACATATTCGTTCGCCTGTTCATATTAGCATTATTAAACAATTTTCTTAGTTCTTCAGCCCAAAATACGCCTTTTCTTAATACCATTTGTGCCAAATAATTAGGAGGACGGTTTTCTGAAAATACAAATAATGTTCTATAAATACACCAGAGATGCAGTTCTAGTGAGTACAAATGGCTATCTTGCATTCCAATCTCAAGATAGAGTATATAGGTATACGAGTACATACATATGTAGGCATATGGGCAGGCAGCTTTAATATGCATTTTACAAAATAATTTTACAGAGTATCGTTTTCGTCAAAAAACCCATAGCCCTAGACTAGTGCCGCATACGATTGTATTCAGTTGTAGGTACATACAAGTATATATTTATTAAGTGCATAAATACAGGCTGGGCCATATAGCGTTTGCTTTTTGAACCACCTTTTTTCTGAGAATGGTAACACAAATGACATGTGGGATGGGACGCTATACGCTTGAACAAAATTGGGAAATATTAAAAACCGATTTCCAAAGTGGTGCGTCTTCTTCTTCTTCCACGGTTACAGTAAATGGCTAGCGTTACCGTGACATGCTCAACGAGTTTTTGTTTCCAAAAATTGAAGAGGATGACATGGACGACATTTGGTTTTAACAGGACGGTGCAACTTGTCACACTGCCAAAGTTACACTCGAACTTTTGACTACCGTTTTTGAATTCCGATATCAATTGGCCGCCTCGGAGCTGTGATTTAAGCCATCCAGTGACGATTGATGCTTTAAAACACGAAATCGAAGTTGCCATTCATGAAATTGGAGCCCAAACAATCGAAAATGTGCTTAAAAATTGGGTTGATCGAATGGCCTATTGTAGCCAGTCGTAGCAGTCATTTGAACGATATTATTTTTCATTCATAAATGACAATGTTCAATCTTCAAAATAAAAAAAAAGTTTGAAAAAATATTGATTAGTTTTTTTTTATAGCCGATTCAAAAAGCAAATTTTACATCGCCCACCCTCTATAAACACCTTCCTCGTCTATCTCGTTTAATACAACTGGAAGGGCTTTATAACTGGAAGGGCTTGCGAGATATTAATTTTGAAAACTTGAAGGAATACAATTTTTAGCACAAAGGGCTTTCAGATCATTGTATACATATGTATATTTTAAGGAATGTTTAATTCTTTGCAGTATGGAAGAGAATGATCCTGGGCAATAGAAAAATTGAAATGAATGCTGCTGCATACCTTTGTTTCGCTATTTGCGAAATGTCTGTATTGAACTGAAAACGAATTTTTCGCAATTTCGAACGCAGTTTGCTTAGTTGCAAATTTACCTTTTTTGGTAAAAGATGATCCGAAAAATATTTCCAATTAAGAAAAAACTAAGTGTTATAGCGATACGCATTCATAATGATAGGCGTTTTTTCTGGCACTACGAATAATTGTGGGCCATTCACTAGAAGCCCAAACGGTTGGGTTTCGAATGGAACTGTCACTGTTGGGATTAAGAGACATTTCGCTAAATTGAAACTAATACCAGTCTGCTTGTGAAAAAAATAACTTGTCTGCTTGTGAAAAATTTAAATTTAGTTACTTATATTGTATTTATATTGATTGCTAATTTTTATTTAATTTGTTCTATAGATTATTAAAATAAATAAATAATCGTATCAATATGGTGACCAATTAACACAAAACTCTGAACGTAACACATTTTACGATTTTACACCGCACACAGACTCTTGTAAAATTCTTGAATAAAATCTGTAAAAAAAGATATGTTTTGAAGCACGGCCTCTAATATTATTTTCAGGGTTTGAAATAATAATGAATTACCAAAAAGAAATGAGTTATATAAAGATGTGTTAAAGTTCACTTCACATGACACGCATTTCAGCTGCAGATCTAAAGCACAGGTAGAAAACTACGCTCTCGCATATTTTCCAGTTAATGATGTACTCTATCTACTCTCTCGCTCATCGCTAGTTTTTTAGCTGTTCGAATTTCCATTTATATGACGTTCTCTGTTGTGTGTTGTTATTAGAAACTTCGATGACGCTTACGTCATTTGTACAGTAACTCGCTTACGATAAAATTTACATTCGTGTATCTCTGTAACTATGACGATTGGCGAAATAATATTTTACCTGTTGATGTGTTATGGGTTTTAGAACAATTCTACTTCAAAAAATTAATTCAGAAAAAGTTGTCGCTTACGTTAATTTCGCGGTTAGGGTTCGATATGTACAACTATGTGCGAATAGAAGTGTAGTACCAATGGCAATGACTGCAATGATACCACAAAGTCGCTCAAGGGGAAAGAAGTACGCGTATGGTCGAAAATGCTCTGCAAGCAAAACCAAAATCGCTCATGGCCGAGCCGGCCTTAACGGCATTTGCAAAAGAAAAACAGGAAAGTGCTATGTACATTTGGTACGGACCGAACTTTATATACCCGTGAACAATTCAGTAAAATTTTATGTGGGATTTTTGAAATCCAACAAACTCATAGACAATGAGAGTTATAGCTTGTAACATCAGCGGGCGGACGAAAATTAAGTTTTAACCTATAAAAAGCTTGAACCAAGCTTGGATGGGTTTTGATAAGTTATTTTTTCAGATACACGCATTTACCTAAAAATAGATGTGGCACAGTACCACAAACGAGTAATATCATTTTTTTTTTGTTTTCCTTTTTAAAATCGTTATATGATTTCAATATCGAACTACCTTCGAAAAAGTTTTGTAATCTGTGAAATTTAGCTCGATTTGTCGTGGGCATGGCTAAATCGACTTCTCCCATTAATTTGCACCGTTTAGTATATCTACCGGTATGTCTATATCTATCTTGATTCCTATATGAATTTATATACAAGAGTTATGTGAACACCTACCTACACTTGTATACCATACACTAGCATGCGCGGGTATAACAAACAGCAAGCAAAATAGTTAGCTTATGGGTATATGGTGATAAAGGCAGAGCCAAAAATAGCATACATTGAATGCATCGCTCAGCCAGTCGCAGGCTTTAAGTAACCGACCGCACAATGGAATTTCACACCAAATCTTCTTATCTGCCTCACTCCCACCTACCGCACGTTCAACTCCAAGTTAACGGCATTAACGGCTGCAATTTAATTGCACTCAATTTACGCAATAATAGAAGAAACAAGAGCAACAAGACCATTAGTTTATGAGCTGCCAACATTGGCGACAATAGTCACAACTACAACTACCGTTACAACCACAGCTATAGCAGTTGCAGGCGATGTCGTAACTTCGACAAGCTGCAAACAAAGTTACTCTTCCAACTTCCTGTGGTACGGGACACCGGGAATTGTTTAGCAGATTTTCACTTCCGTCAGCAGCTGCGATTGCTCGCATTTTTTCAATTGAATGCACCCAGTATATGTATGTATGTACATGCATATGTATAATTATATGCTTGTGTGTAGATATGTATGTGGCAGATGCGTGACTACTTCAAAGAACTATTTTCGTAGGCGTGTCAACTATACTGCGAGTTTTTAGTAGCATCCTGCTAGTTGGGAGGGGCATTGTCAAGTGGTTTACTGGCTTCCGGAGTTTGTGAAAATACAAACATAGGAGTACAGTGGCATAATTTTATGTAAATTGGAAAGCAAAGAAGGTTGTGTTCGCTGTTCAATAATTACAACAAAATTACGACTCTCTTACTTTTTTGATGACCTGTTGCAATTACTCAGTTGATTAGCTGCCGCAATATGGCGGTAGTTTTTTCGCGCCGAAACTATTGTTTGCAAATATGGAAATATGGATTAATAACTTTTTTTCATTTGCGCTTAATTTTGCACTAAAAACAATAAATAAACAATATTACAGGGTCCGGCACTAGAAGTGTAACCAAATTCAGACACAGACGTGTTAGTTGGCTAAATGACAGTCCAGAGTATTGTTTATAAGCACACGGAAGCATTTTGAAAAAGAGTAAACGCGAAAAAAAGAAAATCAGGGATTTCAAACGTAATAGTGTAATTGCATAATACATATTTGGCTGAAAAATCACAACCAGCGATTGATTGTGAGCTCAAGCTCCTTAAAGTATATAAAGTTTTTGTTCATCCCACAATTACTCGTTACAATGATACTGGTAGCATCGCGAACCGTCATGGAGGTGGTCATTAAAAGACTGCAATGTCACGTGAAATGGTTCAAAGAGCGAAGCAGTGAAGTGCCAATCATATGGCGAAAGAACTGAAAATTTCTGACCGTAGGATCCGCCGCATACTGAAAAATGATCTCAAAGCCAATCCTTATAAGATCCAAAAGGCGCACGATCTCGCACCAAAGCAGCAACAAGTCAGACTTGAGAGAGCGAAGGAGTTGCTTCGCTTGGCCGAATGCGGTCAATTTCCGAATATTGCGTTTTATGACGAGAAAATTTTCCAAATTTAGCAATTCGTTAACTCCCAAAGCGATAGGGTTTATTTGACCGACCGTTCATACGAGAATTGGAGTCATCGATTGACCATCAGGAGGACCGCTGTAACCGCAGGTGGACGCTCTCCAATCGTTTTCATCGAGCCTGGCGTCAAGGTAAATGCGAAATATTATTGGGAAAGTATTCTGGAGGTTGCTTTGAAGTCATGGACAGAGAAACATTTCGATGACAGAACATGGACTTTTCAACAGGACTCGGCACCGTCTCAAAAATCTCGAGTGAACCAACAATGGCTAAAAAACAACTTCCCGAACTTCATAACGTCCACACAATGGCTCTAAAATTCACTAGAGTCGAATTCGATGGATTATTCTCTTTTGACCATTTTGGAGAACGAAAGTAAATTGATACTTAATTTTGTATTATTTTCACACATTTTTTACTTTGAATTGAATAAAAGTAATTTTCCAAACTAAATTTATGGCCTTTTTAATAGGTTACACTTCGAGAGCTGGGCCCTGTTAACTTCGAAGTAGTATTTATTAAATAAAGAATTTATTTTTTCTCTTCCATTTCTACTCCGCAGTGACAAATATTGTACTGCGCTTGATTAGCTTGTGCTGACCATCAAATTGCGAAAGTGAGATGTCTCGGTTCTCTGCCGAAACTAGCACTTATTTTACAGGGTGCGTACGGTACTTGAGGACAACTTGAGAGTAAAACTAAGTAGCTTTTATTTTGAACAAACTTTAATGAAGCTATACTAAACTAAACTTTACTTTACGAAACTATTTATCTATAAATCATTCCAGAAAATTTTCATTAATTGCAATAACTTCCTCGATCCGGGTCCGAAAACCACTGCAAAGCCGAATCAAAAGCTCTGTATTCATATTGATCATAATTCATATTGCAGCATTCAGAGAAGAAATTGTGTTACGGTGATGCTCATTGGTCTCACCCTCAACTGCACCCCATACGTACTAGTCCGAGACTAAGGTCTGAGGAGTTAGGCGGCCATAAGTTCGGTATTATGTGGCAACAGAAATGTTCGATCATCCAATCATGTGTCGCCATCGCTTTGCGTGAAGGAGCAGAGTCTTGCTGAAAGTCGTATAGGCAGTCACCGCGTACACTACAAATCTATCAAGGGTTTTATTACTGTCTCTACAACCTCGATAGATGCAGGAGAATTCATTCGAAATTTTTAATAAAGAAGTGTGGTGGCAGGGCTTAAAACCACAACAGTGGTTCGTAAAGTAGTAGTAAGTTCGTATGCATGAAAACAGGAACCTCCGTAGGTTGGTATTTTGGTTTGATAAAACAGGTTTTCGTCAGAAAAAACCCATCAAATCTTAGGCACTTTGGTACTTGCAATTCACGGCGAACCTTTTGAATGAATGGACGGGCGCACTTATGAAAGTTGGAGACTTCTAAATCCGTATGATTTGCACATATAGCGACGATAACTCCATGTCTCTTCATTTCTTGAGTTAAGTTTTAGTCCTACATGTTTTAACTGAAGAATAGCAAAAAGAAAAATCATGATTTCGCGAAGCTATGGCCATATGCCCCTAAACTACCTATTCACCCTGTATAATTTGAAGTCCTTAAAATCTTCTATCAACTTAGCGCGCTGCGGATCCACACCAGGATGCATCCCTTACCTTTTGTGCGCCAAATGTATAATTACCCCATACTGAGATGTATCTAACGCTGCATTTTTCAGAGAACATTTAAAACAGAGAAACTATACTGCCAGCTGGCTATTCTAACGAAGTGAAAAGCATTTACCGAACTAGAAACCAAATCTTTTCAATAGATTTTTGGCTTGAGTGTTGGTAGAGGAATGGTTAAAGGCAAATTATTGGAGATTTTTTAGATGCATCGTTAATACTAATAATCCGTGTGCAAAATCGTTCGATCAAAATCGTGCAACATCCCATACAGCGCATAAAAGATTCACTTTATAAAGGGGTTACATGGGTTTCGTTGGTTTCAAAAATCGTTTTTTTTTGCTTATTAATTTCAACAACATCTCAAGAATATTATCCTAAATTTTCAAGCCGATCCGAGTAATAGTTTCAGAGATACAGCCTTTAGAAGGTGTGCGCTCCAAGCCACTTTTATTGTTACTCAAAACTGTAAACGCGTTTTTCACTGAACGGTGTTTTCAAAGTCGGTTGTCGAAAACTACTCAACCGATCTTGATGAAATTTTACACAGGTGTTCGAGATACAATTTACTCGTGCTTGGACGAAGGATTTCTTTTATTTTCAATTACAACTATTTAAAAAAAACAAAATGTCAAGCAAATTTGACCGAAATTTGCATTTTTTTGGAAAAATGTCTGCCAAAATTCCAATTATTACTTTTTTTCTTTCCTTCGTTCAAGCACGAGTTTATGATCTTAACTAAAACACTTATTTCTGTTTTTCCATTTTCGATAATCCTGTCAGGAGTTATGCTGACAACGCGGACGCACCTTTTTTTCGAGGGGTCACCGAAAATGACGTCACAACTTTTAATTTTTTTTTGATGAAAATTTCAAAAATTATACTTTAAAAATGTATCTATAAGACAGAAAAAGTTTGAATTAAAAAATAATTTTTTACATAGAAAAAAAAAAATTGAAAATAGGCCTTTTTACCCGACGAAACCCATGTAACCCCTTAAGAATATGTTATTGTAGCCGCATAAATATTCCACATACATATACGGGGAATGCTGCTGAAGTGACAGTTCTTGGCCGGATATAAATACGGTTCCTTCCGGTTACGTAGAACCGACTGTCGCGGGAGCGAACAAGAATCTGTGGCTTGTTTACGTGACTTGGCTACTCAATACTATTTTTTGTTCAAAGTGCGTCAGATCATTAGTGTATTCTAGTTTACTAACTACAATTGACGACTTAGGAGCAGACTTTACGTTATTAACAAGATAAGGCGGGTTACACTGTAAACCGAATTTATATCCATTGGATCGTGTGTTTGCGCATGGATGCTGAGATGGAGGCATACTATGATACGGTCTAAATAATATAGTGTGCCTCCATCATGTGGAGCGATTGCTTGGGAGTCCTTCTATCAAGAGTACCGACAGGTTCAGCGCTTACAGGTGTGCATCACCGCACAGCCCAGCTTACACAGTTTAGTATGACTAGGTTTTGGCATAGAAAAAGTGATATCATCACAAGTCATACAAATTTAAAAGAGATTCTAAGTTGAAATGGACGATAAAGCCACTTGGAGTACCCCGCAAGGAAAAAACTGCAGGCACCGGTTTAAAGATGGCTCGAAAAGACCCGTAGACAAGGAGCTGGGATATGACCTCAAAAGCAAGAACATAAGGCCTTGGGTTTTGGGTATGAAATTCAAGCCTATCACAGCATTCAGGTAAAATCTTAAAAAAAAAGATACATACCTCTACAAAATTGGTTTTCTTATCCATAGAATAAAAAATAAATACAAATAAAATATTAACGAGACAAAAATAAAAAAGTGAAAAATTTATTCTGTCGCAGTGAAATCTTTCCGAAAATGTTCACTTTAAGAACATATTTTTTGCCCTTAAAATACTGACAACTTTATCAGCTTTTATCACTTACGTTTACACTACAACAGTGTAGTTTACCTTCTCCCTTCTCATATGTATGCATGTACATATATTTTATGCAGCTGCCTTTGCTGACGTTGCGCGCTGTATTTAAGCCACAAATCACTCCAGTGACACGATAAATCTACAGCACAAAAACGATTAATGTCCAAAGGAATGTACCATGGATTTGCGATATAAATCAGTAAATCTCTTTAATTAAAAGTTTACGCGAAAACTACTTGCAAAATTATTGCTATTTCTGCGTAATGTCTGTATGTTTGGTACTATATGTAGTATAAGTATGTGTGTATGGGTTACAAAATATTTTCTCTGAGTAAACTGAGTAAACAAAAACATTTAATAAATATTCTTAGTCATATGAAAGTAAATTCTTATTAATATGCTTTTAATATGAGAAGTTCTTAACTTATAACAGATGTTGCGTGGCTACTTTAAGGCGCTCTCAATCAACTTAAATTGACTTAGCTCTAAAAGCGTAAAAAAGTGACGATTCTCAACTTCTTCATGTTGAATAGTTCCTGTTCCTGTTGAATAGTGAGATTTTTAGTAAATCCACATGTCAATGTCTTAATTAGTGGCTTATATGTAAAAAAATATATTATCATAATGCTAACTTCTTAGAAATATGAGTTCATTTTGCAAGGAAATCAGATGGCTGACTCCGAAATTTAGCCTTCGATGACACATAAAATATTAATGCCGCTTTTGCCAAGATTGACACCTTCCAATGCACCTTCCTGATGTGTTTTCATATAGATTAAAAATTGTATGATTACATAAAAGAGATTATTACGATCGCAGACGCATGTATGAATTTCGTTGTCGCTTATGAAATTGAAACGTGGCTTTTGCGGATTGGTACAGAGTATAGCGCAGTGTGCTTTATTCTTCACAAGCGCAACCGTTTCCTTGGCAGAACGTTTTTCTTTGCCTATAATTACATAACGACTGAAGAAGGGACGACCGCCACCTTGCGGTAAAGGCATCAGTTGACTGTCCATATAAACGCAAAATAGATGGAACAATATCTGAAACAAACACAGAAATACAAATCTTAATGAATTTTATATTGATATATATGTAAATGGTTATACAGCTGAGTCAGTGGGTAGATGTTCATCCCATTTCAAGCCATGATAAGCTGCACCCGAGTTCCAGTGGTAGTCAGCAATGCAAGAACCCTCAGCCAAATCTGAAAAATGGTAAATGAATAAATTAAGTTAACAGTTTGTACAGTTTGCAATATCTCTTGTTACCTTTTATACGTTGCACCAAATACTCTTGATTACTCGACATTTCCAGAAATGGCAATATCAAAGGCAACATTGGCATATACTGATTCACAAATTTTTGATTCTCGACAGTTTTCTTAAGACGCTCCAAACCAATGCCTCCCATACGCATATCGGCGAATCCGCGATTTTTAAATGACTCATCAACATTTTTAATTTCTCTGGCCAAACGCCCCAGGATAGTTGCCGAAATCCACTGAATATAGAAAAATTGTTTAAATATTATTTTAGTTAATAGTTTACTCTTGGAGTTTATTAAACTATTTTTTGTGGTAGTTTCTCAACTGTCGTAGACACGACTATTCTGTGAACTTCCCAACTCTTTGGGCATCACTCAGAATTTTTAACAGGTGTTGCTGAGCTTAAAATATGAAGAGTGACTGGAGTCCTGGTATAGCTTAAAATATTATTTAACTTATAAAAGCAGCTGTTCTTACCCTTCTCAAGTTCACTACATATTGTGACAGTTTCTCGGAAGAAATGAGTCTAATGATTTCTGAATTGCTGTCCAAAAATTTAAGCCCCCCGTCCTCACTTGCCAATTGTTTACTTGGTGTGGAAGGTGCTGAGAGTGGCGTATTTATTAGACATTTTATTCTTTGTGAATCAATCGTATTTATACTCACTTATCATTGGAGCTAGTTGATATATAGACGTTTTAAGCATATTAGCTGCGGTGTTGCAGTAGTTCCAGAATGAATTTACGGAACTGGGATTATAGTGATGACTAACATCAGCTGTATCATTCATGCTTTGTTCGTGGATAGAAAATTCTCTGCAATTTAAAGTTTTTTGTATGAAAAATAGATTAAACTAATTTATTTTTTAACAACTTTTAAGACTGTTATTTCTTATCTAAAATTAATTCGTGAATATTGATGAATTTTCTACTTTTATAAGGTGGCGCAAAATTATTCACCCCCCAATCGAAAGTTTTACAATTATTGCAAATGGCGTCGCACGTCAATCACACAGTCCGGCTCACTTGATTAGATGCAATAATTTGTATGGAATGAAATGGTTATTACAGCAAGTGTATTTGATCTAGTAACCCAAAGTTTTCTGATAATTCAAGTGAAGACTGTACTGTGCTCGAAAATAAGCATGCAACAAAATATAATTCCCTGTAACGGTTGTTGTTATTATTCCCCAAATATGTACGGGGAATGCTACTGTAATGACAGTCCTTGGCCTGTTATAAATCCGGGTCGTAACGGTAACGAGTATCCGGCTGACGAGGGAACGTTCATCTAACGGTATTTTGCAGTAGTACAATTTTAGCAGCTGAAATGTTGTGCTTGATTTATTGGTTCACTTGAGTAGAGGCACTAACCAAATATTTTCTTTGTTGTTTTTTCAGGAAATCAGGAAATTTAGTAGTAATTATGATAGCCAACCAGATTACTATCTTGCCCTCGAAAAGGTACTAATATCCGCAATAAATCCTTTACTTCTGTCGCAAACTACGTATTTTCGCGAAAACCGGTACTAAAGTAAAACGTATAAAGCAAAGGTATATCATTCCCATGACAGCCGGTTCTACGTTACGGGAATTAACCGGCTTTTTCCGTTCAAGGGCTGCCACCCCAGTAAACTATCCCTGTCTTGTGCACCGTACAGGTCCTGACTATGTCCTTCCTGACTATGCCAGCGTGTTCCAAGCAGAACTGTTGGCGATCAGAGAAGCATGCAAATCACTAAAACTCTACAATGAAGTTGGTGCAAGAGTAGCTATCTTCTCAGACAGTCAAACAGCTATAAAGGCCTTAGACTCCAACTGCATTTCATCCAAACTAGTCTTACAGTGTAGATAGGAGCTGGAAATGCTTAGTCATTGGCTTGAAATCACTTTAATATGGGTTCCCGGTCACAGGAACATAAGGGGTAATGAGATAGCGGATGAGCTAGCAAGAAAAGGTTCGACACTAGACTTAGCAGAGGCGGTGGCAGTCTCCACCCCACTGAACACAATAAAAGCACCCATTGCTTCACACTAACATGCTTTAGTCGAAAGAAGATGGAAGCAACTAACTACATGTATTACAACAAACACTACATGTATAAAACAAAAAAACATGGCCGTCATACAAAATCCAAAGGACGAATGATCTGTTAGGATGCTCTCGGCCAAAAATCTCACGCATCACTGCAACCCTTACAGTCCATTGGAAAGTAGGGGATCATGCAGCTGGACTCAGCCTACCCTTCAATCCTAACTGCAGAAGCTGTCAAGCGTAAGGAGCGAAAGAAAGTCTTCTCCACTACTTATGTGAATGTCCGGGCTAGCTAGGGCACGACTCCGCTCCTTTAGTAAGCCTTTCTTGCAGCAAATTAATAAAATCTTAGGCATCGAGATGAAGAATTTACTATACTTGGTCCTCACTAAATGGACCGGACTTAGAAAAAAAAAAAAAAAAAGTCACCATTCCTAATACAGAAATCTATCAACTCAACTTGTAGCGAAGTATACTGTTAGAAAAAACATCAGAAGCGTTCAAATCTTATTAAAAACAAAGAAACACAAGCTAACAAACTCACGACTCTAACAGCGCATTCGAATACAATTACCATCAAAATTAGTGCGCACACAACTATTCAAAAAGTGAACCTATTACAACAAGCTACAATCAATCGACATTGAAATTCTTAAAGAACTGAAACCCCAAAATCGATGCGAGGAACAGAAAAGTCTTAAAAAAGTCATTAATGATCTTATTGAGATAGCCTTAATTATCTTAACATTTGCTACAACTACACTAGCTACAAAAACAAATAAAAACCACAGTGCGTTTATATGTCCCCTCACCAACGCAAATTCGTGGCGAACTGTTGTCATGAATAATTAACGTAACTATTCCCCAAGACAACAATGTTATGTATCGCGCTATACGCTTTAACAGACGTCTTACTTGGAAGACATATTCTTGCCAAAAGTTCGAAAACTTAAAACTTACTTATGAACCAGAAATTTGCATAAAAACTAGAATACAAAATGCCAATAAGGATCTATGGTGTACATTTTTGGGACAATACCTGTTCTACTGACTTCGATATGGTACAAAGAGTACAATGCAAGGTATTCAGAACAATATGATTAGCACATCAAAACTTCGAACATATAAAATAATCAGTAATAAAATCATGAATTGAGAAATTGGACTTACTTTAAATATTGTTTGAGACCCTCTTCATCAGTTATTAATTCCTCACGTCTGTATTTGTTATAAGGCTCCACGATAGAATTGGAATTATTCCAAGCACTAGTGTTTGATGCTAGATTAATTGATCTGTTGCCCATTGAAGAATTCCAGGAAGCATTAAATGGTTGCTGCTGCTGTGGCGGGCTAAAGCTATTACGTGACGGAGTTCCACGACTATAATTCCAAAGGTGAGACATGCCAGCTCGTGCTACAAAGATATACAATTTAGAAAACTTAATTTTTCCATATACAATACTTTATTCTTACAATCGTTAAAAGACGAATGCCAGCTTAACAAAGTGCTGTTGATTTGATTAGGTGCTAAATCGTCGCACATTCGTTTCTTTCTTTGCGGTGGTGGTGTGACAACAAAAGAGGAATCTGAAAGTTATATCGTGGGTAAATATTTGAAAAATGAAATTAATAATCTTCCTTACCGCAGTCTTCAAATTTAAGTAAATTTTTCTGTTCCTTTGTGCCCAATATGGGATTTGTATGAAATAAGTAGAGGAAATACTTCAGGAAGCATGAGAAGGCACCGAGTCCCGTCAGCACGGCCGCCAAATACTCCGCGTAATACCATTTAGAGTGCGTATACGGACACTGATTAGATATATCGAATAGTAGTATTGCGAGCAGTACCACATTGAAAGAGCCCCAACGCAAACAATTCTTAGCGCGTTTAGTACGCAAATGCAAATCTAATCCGCGCTCTACCAATTTGTTCGGCGAGCCACTAATCGAGGATAAATATTATAAATTAAGTCAAATAAACTCTTGAAAGACTTACCAATACTTCTGCAAACACTGCATTCTTTTGCAGTTAACTTTTATGCATTAAATTTATATTAGATTATAGAATATATTAGACAGATTAGCTATATAAACCACAATTTTGCGCCTTTTATCTCAGCTGTTTTATTCTCAATATTGTTTTTAAGGTTAGTTTTACGGCGAATCCATTACATGAATTCGTCTTGGTTAGCTGAGTAAGTTCCACAGGTTCCATCTCCACCAGCGACATCTGCACGCTTACAACGATGAGCGAAAATAGTTATTTATTGTTCAAATTCGGTTCAATTTATTTTATGATCCTTAAATCATTTCATATCTTCTCTTTAAAAATATCATAAAAAATAATAATTTCAGTTAAAATAACTGTATATTTGAAAAGCAAAAGAACTGCAAAATATTAGAACAATTCTCCAGATAAGAGTCTACTCGTGGAATAGGAAATTCTTAGGAACCAAACGTTTATTTTTTCATTTTGCAAACTAAGTATGGACAGTTGGAGAAGTAGATCGTTTCAAATTTCATTCCGTGTCTATATAAGTAATAAATATGTTAATAAATTTTGGCGGAATCGATTGTATAGTTCTCAAGTTATGCTGGCATCTAATTTAAAGCATTGGCTTTCAAAAAACCAAGCCCCTAATACATGAATATCTCTCTATAATATTCCGTTAAAAATATTTACTATAGAACTAAGTGGTCCAAATGATTACCAAAAAATATATTATGTAGGTTATAAACTTCAAGTTAAAGCAAAAATAATAATTGCTCCGTAAAGATACAAAACAGACTTTACTAATGCATTATATTCCACTTTCCGTGTCCCATATAACTTTAAATATGTCGCCCAAGACAATTAAGTAAAACGAAAAAAATCCGATAGTTTGAATTGTTTTGAAATTTTTTTCATAACGCTATTATAAATACAACCCTGTGCATTTGGATTCCAGGTCAAAATCCCGAAAACACATGCCCGAATGGACATTCACCCGAAACCCAATCACCCGAAAATAATTTACCCGAATAAATTTGCCCGAATACGAATACCCGAATCTTATTAATTTTCCCGAAAAATGCCCGAAAAAATAAAAATAAATTTTATATAAAAATGTTAATAAATAATTAAAATTCAAAATTTTGTAAACAAGTTTTAATTATATGGCATGGTGTGAAAGAAATTGAATTGTGTGAATTTAGGATATTTGAATGTTGTATGCTAAATTAGTTAAGTATTCCAAAATTTTGTTTTCTTCTTTATATCTTTGGTATTCTTCCGTTATTGTGCGTAATCGTTTTTGGAGTGATATCCAGGTTTGACGTGGTGTCGCTTCTTTTCTTCGAACCAATTGACAGTCCCAATAGAATTGATTATTTTTCGACGGTTTGGATCTGACATAAATGTATCCTCCGATTATTAATTTTTTTCCGACAAGTTGTCCCACTTCCTCAATTTCTTCCATTTTTATGAATAATTAAGAACGAATGACTGACTGATGAATTTGACACAAGAATTTTGACAACATTTGTTATGAATAAATAAAGGAATAGCACTCTTTTGTTCTTTTCTTGCATGTACTTCAAGTGTATACTAATTCTTAATTATTTTAAATTTTTTTTTCTTTTCGGGTAAAAGGATTCGGGCAAATGGGTTCGGGCGAAGACGTTCGGGCAAAAAAATTCGGGAAACTGTCAATTCGGGAAAATATACATTCGGGCGTGTGGATTCGGGCGGGTGTTTTCGGGCGTTTGGGCGTAAACGGTGCATTTGCTGCCATAACTTCCGTTGTAGGTCAATTTCTGTGTCCGTGTGTTTACAATGAAGTTGAGTTATGGTTTTCCGTTGTTTTGAAGTAATTATATGGATAATGTTGTTGTAGTAAAATTATTTTCGAAGAATAATTAGTGTAATACCGCGCGCTTTAAAGGAAATGGTGTTTGTAAGCCCGTAGTATTTCTGCGCAGAACTCCTTCTCGCGTTGGCGGCAACGGCAGCTCTTCAAAAAACAAAAAAAAAAACCTCATAAATCAAAACGTTACATGTTGTATACATTATGGAGACATGATAATCCCATCACTATCATTAGCCCTCGCTTTTATTAAAATTTTTATTTTTAATTGCAGAGCATTTGGCAGCACAATATTATTGCCTGTGGATTCTGGGCTTTAGTGCATATCTGCCTTTGCGCCAGTTTCACAACAACAACAAATGAGAATTTGTAAAGGATATTTCAAATAATTTTTTTGTTCAACACAACAAATGTGTAAAGAAACTCAGCTGATATGTCTTTATCTACCAGTTTTTGGTGGAGAACTTTTGCTTACGCTCTTGATTTGGATTGATGGCGGCTGCTGTATCCGAATTGTAGCGTGATTACCATTTGGTAATGTCCAGGTTATAAATCTCGGGAATGAAACACCAGATGATAGAAACGATTTTTCTAATAGAATTCGCCTCGCGGCAAGCAATGGCAAACCGCGTGGATTTCTACCATGAAAAAGCTCCTCATAAAAACACCATTTGCCCTTCGGAGGCAGCATAATTTTCATTGGAAAATTTTTAATACTAATATGAAAAACGAGGGAAAGCACGTGCATAAATGATCAGTGAAGTTTAAAAGAAATTTCAGTATAATGCGCCAAATTATAGGGGTAATGTCCCTGAAAGCAATTTAAAGACGAATAAACTATGATTACCGGAAAGTTGGGAGTTCTAAAAATTTTGCAGGAACCTCCCTCCCAATTATCTTTAAACCTATAATTAAGCTAAAGCCAACCCATTAATTGAGATAGAAGACATTCAGAAATATGTATTACCAAAATGCTTAGAATGGCGAGATTAGTCGATTTACTCATGTCTATGAGTCCGCTTGAGTCCATTATTTTCTCGGTAGATAGCTGTAGTGATCGATATCTCGTAATTTAAAGTTTAGGCTCGATGTCAAGGTGACATTTCACATTAAAAAAATGCGTTTGCTGTTTTTTGTTTGTTCCATTCAGTTGCGATGGAAGTTAAGAAAGAGAAAATTCTTTACATTTTCCATTTTTTCGTTGATAAAGGCGAAAATGCAAGCCAGGCCGCTGAAATTGTGAATGGTGCTTATGGTGCCGATGCGGCAGCAACTAATTATGTGCAAAGAAAATGTCGAAGATGTCGATAAAACAGAAGGAATCGAAGTTGACCACTACGTCAGCAGTCGTAGCACGGCCCAGGGGCTAAAGATCGAGCAGTTTTAATCCTTTTACGCAAAAATTTACCGCAAAAAAATGAAAATCTTTTTCCCCAAACTTGTATTTCAATGAAACTTTGTACACATATTCTCAATACCTACCTGCATTGAAAATATGTGAAATCGGTCCATAACCACGCTCATCTCCCATATAACGGTCATTTTCGAAAAAAGCAAAAAAAGTAATATATCACAAAGATCTTACGTTGATGCAAAATTACTAAAATTTTATACACATGATATTATCCAAGAAAATAAATCAGACGAGAAAAAAACGTGCTATCTATGTGTGTGGCAGGCTAATCACCTACCCTGTCAGAAATCAAATAGATTAAGGAAACCAACGTAAGACAAGTCTTGTCGAGGCTCTATGCTCCCGAGAGGAGTGAACAAGGAAAAAAAAATGGTGAACAAAAATTCCGATAAATTTTGTTGTGTTTTATTTATAGAAAATATGTACACATATTGTCAAATTAGTTAATAATCAAGAAGTAAAAGCATAAAACACAAAATATACCTTGAATGCTTTCGACTTGTATTACGGAAACTGCACCAACGGTGCCTGGAAGCTGTGGTTTAGAAGTACATAAATCTATATCATTGACCAATTCCTATTTAATATATGACTTGAAATATACTTTAAATTTTATCTAAAATATTTTGACTTACATTCTTCGTTTTAATCACCATTTTTAATCACATTTTAATTCGTGTTTATTTTAGCTTTGCGATCAGCTGTTTCACTAACTCGCAAATTCTTACAAGTAAAAATGTATCCAAAAAAAAATTCCAACCTCAAAATAAAATGTAATTTTTCTCTCTCACTTTACCCTACTTTGCAAATTTTTTGCATACATTCACACCAAATCTTCATAATTGTTACAAATTATTTGCTTCAAGAAGAGATCTCGTATCTGCTGAAGGTGACAGCTATTCGAAAACTATATTCATGGGTGCTATATGAGTGGAAATCGAACAATTGTCCGTATAGAGCACAAAAATATACTTAGCCACAACGGACCCTTACAAAGTAATTGTAAGTTAATTTCGGATAAAGCTGCTGGTGTAACTGTACTTGCCCGATCATAAATCCAAGTTGTCTTGATTGTGTTGGCCCGATTATCAGTAAACACTCAAACTTGTGTGCTATATTTTTACAATAGTCTTTATTTAAATGTGTTTTTCATGATTTTTAATTAGTTTATACATTAAACCAGAGTCAGTTGACTAGATTTGCTTGCTGCTCTTCTCTTCTCCTTTTTCGTAACCCTTTTCTGAGTTCATTTGATGTTCGAAATTAATTTTTCAGTGGGCGAAAATGCTTAAATACTCATTTCGAAATATATATGTAAATACAAAAGACAAAATTATATACATACATTTACATACAATACATACACAAAACATTTAAGGCTTTCATACATTTTTGGTATTACAAAGTCCACACAGAAAATCGGATGTGAATTAAATTGAGTTTTTTAAATGCTGATCATGGATTACTTTAAATATTTATTTTATCTTTACACATCAGAGTGCTAAAATTAATTCTAATACTAATTTGTAAATTTATTATGTATATAGTAGATGTACGTATATTTATATACTAAATTCATATGTGTATGTGGATTAGTACTTGACTGTATTTTACATTTGCATAGCTCCCGTTGTATGAGTTACTTATATTTAATACATACATACAATATTAGAAGAAACATTCAGTTAAAATGTACAGAGATGTAAGCTAAACTTTACAATAGGCAAATATGTTTATATCTTTATATAAATTTTTAAGTTTTTGTATATTTTAGTTATAAATGGATTATTATTTGATTTCCTCTTAAAAGGTCGGTAGTCAGTTATTGCGTTTATAGCTACACATCCAGTTAAGAGAGTTAATGCCAAAATTGACTCCATTGCGTGTGTTTCAATTTAGTTCAAAGCGCGTTTGCCCCAGCCGCCATGCAACTTCACCCAATCCTTCGACGAACGCTTGCCCCACATGCCCTTGAGATTATTCCAGCCCGGTTCGCGTTTGCCCCATGCACCTATGAAGTATACGAAAATTATAAAAGAATAATTAAAAATAGTTCTCATATTCAAATTTCTGCCAAATTGTCTTACCCCTGAACTTATTCCATGTTGGCGTATTACGTCTCTTACCCCATGCAGTATTCATTTTGTTCCAAGCACGTTTCTCATTTAGCAAATCGTTGTCGCCATTGTTGTTGTTGTTAGTAATAAAGCCTTCATTATCCTCAATAGACGTTGGCAGCTCATCATTGAATCTTAGCCCACTTTGCTCCTCTTGTTTTTCATTCAACAAACGATCTAGCGTACCAGCGTTGGTTAGGTACATCATGGAGTACTTGAGAAATGGTTCATCACGTTCGCCATTGCTTATCAATAGCGGTACTAGCCGTTCATCATCCTCTTGTTCGTTGTTGGCCTCAGGCAATGTTGGACCAGTATAGTGTGCACGTTTACCCCACGGACCCTGAAGCGCTTGCCAATTCCGTTTCTCTTCGTTGCCCGTCGAGAGCACGACGCCAGTAGCTGCATCTTCCCCTACTGCTGAGGCAGCATTCACTGCCGAAAATTTGATTTTCAAAATGGTGGTTACGAGTAGTACGTGGAAAATGGTCGGAAGGAATTTACACTTAGATTGTCGCTCGCAGTGGGAATGGTTCATTTTGAGTTTTAGTAGCTTTGCTGTAGCTGTAGAATTGGAAGAGAGTGCAAAAACAAATTTTGCGTTAATCATTTGCTAAATAATGTAATTCTTAATTTACTTATTAACAGATTGAAATTCATGCGTTTCAAAACACACAAGATTTCTTAAAAATAATAATATTAATTTCTTTTAGCTGTTTCATTTACTTGCACTTAATCATTAATTAATTGTATTAGAGCCTAGACAAACGGTAGCGTTAAACGGGATTAACGAATTAATTCGGAAGTATGTCAGGAATTAGGCGCAACTAATGCGGATTGACAACTATTTGTAGACTTAATTCTCATATTTTAAGCGGATTAAAGAAGTGTTCGATGGCAAAATTGCCGAAAATGAAACTTTAAAAGAGAAAAACAAGAAAGGCGTTCGAAATTACATTAATTGTTTTTATATTTCGGAATAGTTTAAGAAATTGCAATTTAATATTTTTTTTAAATAAATTATTTTTTCAGCTAATACCCTTTTTTATTGCCTGTGGTCCATCTTTTACTGGCAAAGCTATCCAATAAGCAAATCAGCTGTTCACTAATGCACACAGTACCATTCTAATCAGAATTTATTGATTTCGTAATCCCGATTCGCTAAGCGAACTTCCTCGGACAAAACATCGTTGTCAAAAATAAAACACCCTGCAGTATATGAGAATGCAAACAACCAAAGCAACGACGAACTTCGCCGATAATGGATTTATTTTTAATTTTACCCCTGCCATCGGCGGTAGCAAATCTTCTTCCCAAACGATGCCCGACTTGCATATTATAAAATTATAAACATAATATTTAAAACTTTGATAATTTGGAATAATTTAAATAAAGGGTTTTTCAATTGGCGCGGGTCGATTTTGGCGCCTTGTGGCAGCCATTTTGTTTTGGTGACATCTATCAAGTCTTTTGTTTATAATTCAGTTGTTTATGCCAAATCATCATGGCAAGTTACACGATTGAACAGCACGTTCAAATGATAAAACTTTATTATCAAAATGAGTGTTCATTAAGGCAAACGTTGCGCGCATTGCGCCCATTTTTCGGTAGACGTGGTGGCCCTTCCAATTTCTTATGGCCCATATTGAACCATATGGACCTAGACGACATGTGGTTCCAGCAGGACGGCGCTACGTGCCACACAGCAAACGCCATTTTATTCCATTTCAACATCTACCCGCCCTTATTGAAAAACCCTTTATTTGAAGACTAATCTGATTTACTAAGCGAAATGTAACGACGAATACCATCCGACGACATCGCACGGCTTGACGAAGTTCTCTCAGCGATTTGATTCTATTTATACTACGATACTTGCACAATAGTGAGATTTTTGAGCACTGAAAAATGCTGTTATAAAACTACGCTCAATGTTTTCTTCTACTTTTCTAAGTAAGACCGCTTTTTTTATATATAAAGCATACAAACAATTAATCCGAAAAAAGTCACCCAAAAAAATTTGTTGAATATGTTGAGAATGGCGGTTACATCAGAAACTATCGATTTTGATTTGTTGATCAATAACTAAAATCAAAAATAATTGAATACATGTTTCCCCAAAAAAGGCGACCGACGTTTTTTCTAATGGCAATCGCCCCTCGGTAGGCACTGACAAGCCACTGAGCGTATTTCTGTCATGAAAAACCCCATTTGCCGAAGCAATATTAGGACTCACACCAAAAATTGGAGGAAGAGTTCGTCCAAACTCCCAATAAAGGGTGTAAGACTTAATTATATATATGTGTATATGTATTACAAAAATCGGCACTCCGTTAAAAGTGTTCATCGCGCACTCGGGCCAACTTATGGTGTACATAACTGTTTAGCGTTGAGGCGCATATTTGGCTTATTGGCTACGTCAATCAGCAAAAATCGACTTATTTGGCCTGAAGAGCAATCCGAAGCTATTCAAGAACAGCCATTACATCCATTGAAAGCAACCGTTTGATGCGGCCTATGGGCTGAAGAAATCACTGGTCTATATTTCTTCAAAGGCGAAGTTGGCGCCAACGTAACAGTGAATGGCAAACGCTATTGCGCCATGATAGACTTTTAGATGCCGGAAATCGAAGCCCGGGATCTCTACAGTTGCGCTAGTTGCCATACAGCCCATGAAATAATGGATTTACTGCGTCGTTGTTTCGGTGAGAATTTATCCCTCGCTTTCGGATTGGCCACCAAGATTGTGTGGTATTGCCCCTTTGGAATTTTATGTGTGGGTTTGTAAAGTCTAAATGTTTTGTGAATAAACTAGCTTAGATTGAAGTATTGGAAGCCAACATAACTAAAGTTATTCAGGAGATACCGGCCGAAGTTCTCCAGCGAGACATTCAAAATTAGTGTTTACGGATGGAGGAATTACGGCGCAGTTGCGGCCAATATTTGAAAGAGATTATCTTTAAAAAATAAATGTCATGAATAGTTCTACACAAAAATAATAAATATTACCCAATCAATTTGAATTTTCATTGTTTTATTTCAATTTAAAATGCGATTCCTCTAATCCTAATAATTCAGTTCGGTATCTTAAAAAAATCACGAAATAAACAACTGGATACTAATACCATTTTATAAAAGAGTAATTAAAAGTTTTATGTATTTTTAAATGTTCAGCTTTGCTTTTGCATTTCTTTACAGCAGTTGCGAAATTCTAAGTTTCTTTAGTTTCGAGACACTTTACGTAGCATCAGAAATAGTCACAAGAACTTAATTTCTGCCTAATTGTGTACATATGTATTGTACATACATACATAATAAACACCTCCAAAAATGCAAAAGCATGTAGACTGGAAAATATGTCTACGCATGTAAGTAAGCAACGAACAAGTATTTTAATCGGTTTGCGTATAACGCCACTCGACTCTACGCCTATGCGAGTATGCTCCCAGTGGTCAGCGATTATGGCTAAAAGGTATAATAACAGTTAGAAGTGATGGCCCTTAAACGCTTAAGCAGCAAACGCATGGCCGAACAAGCATTCATTTGTGTAAGCATATACACACATACAGCTTTACATGCATATAGCAGAGCTGTATGCGAACAATGCCAGCACTAGAGATGGTCGTCCCCGGGATCCCGTAATCTTTTAATACACAGATATCGACGTGTATAGTATAGTATAGACGTTTCACAGCATGGAAAAATCAAGTATCGTGCAGTGATTAAATGTTTATTTTTGGAAGGTTTAAAAGCAAAGAAAATTTATGAAGGAATATTGAAAGTGTTGAGGACTTTTCGCCATAAATTAGTACAGTAGAAAGACGAGTTGCTGAATTTAAAAGTGGTCATACAAGCCTTGAAGACGATCCATGTCAAGGACATCCAAAAACAGCAAAAACACCAGAAACCGTAGAAAAATACATGATATCGTATTGGCAAATCGTCGAGTGACTGAAAGAGATTTAGAGTTATCTCATTGGGCAGTACAAGTAATATTTTGACTGAAGTATTGAGCGGCCATAGCCGAATGGGTTGGTGCGTGACTACTATTCGGGAGTGCGTAGGTTCAAATCTCCATGCTTGAAACTGTAGGTCCCTCCATTTGTTGAGCAACAGAAATTTGCACGACACAAATAGGAGAAGGAGCCCGGGCAAACACCTATCGGAAGTATACGCGCCAATTATGTTTTTTTAATTAGGTTTGAAAAGTTGTGTGTACAATGGGTGTACAAGACACATTGCGATTTTCTCTTTCAGAGCCTTTTCGAAAGGATAAAGTAGATTTAGTGCGTCAATTCATCACAATACATATGACTTGGATCTATCACCGCGATCCTAAATGAAGAGAAAAGGCTAAAAAGTGGTGTGAAACGAGTTCGGCTCCGAAACGAGTTCGTGTCCAGAAATCGGCAAATCGGCCAAGAAGGTGTTAGCATTAATTTTTTGAGATGCGTAAAATATTTTGTTTGTGGATTACTTGCAACAAACTAATTAAGGAAGAAACTAAGAGTATTATTGTAACCTTTTAGACTGAAGCTGAGGGAAAAAGTTCGAAAAAAAAGACCCAGCTTACAAAAAAAAAAAATTCTTTTCATCAGGACAATACGCCGTGTCAGCTTTTCACAAAAATAAACCAGATTTGACCCTTAGCGACTTAGCGAATCTGTTTCTAGACCTAAGAAAGTCCTGTATGGAAAGCATTTTTCATCAAAGGATGAGGTCATAATAGCTGGGGAAGCGTATTTTGCAACCCTTCCAGAGTCTCACTTTATAGAAGGAATTCATAAATTGGAATCTCGTTGGAACAAGTTTACTGAGGTTCAAGGAAACTACATTGAATAAATAAGTGTATTTCAAACTATAAAATTGTGTTTTTCCTATCGAACGTCGAAATTTATTGATCAACGTAGTATTCAGTAACGCTGTTGATATCCACGTCGCTTTAAACAGCATGTCATCGCTAGTAAAATTGGGTCTGAAAAGAGTGTACATTTACCAGCAGAAATTTTTACACCTGACCGATTTTCTTCAACCTTCAACTTAAGTAAATACGATTTAAAATGTGTTTATTTACTGACAGCTACTTTAGAAATTGTTTGTTTGTGTTGTTTTGAAACTAATTAAATAATAATCAAAATCAAATTTATTTAAAATTTTCAAGAATTTTCGTATTTATGTATATATACCTAATTGTATATATATTATTATATATATACATAATTGGCGCGTACACCCTCCTATTTGTGGTGTGCGTCTTGATGTTGTTCCACAAATGGAGGGACCTAGAGTTTCAAGCCGACTCCGAACGGCAAATATTTTTATGAGGAGCTTTTTCATGGCAGAAATACACTCGGAGGTTTGTCATTGCCTGCCGAGGGGCGACCGCTACTAGAAAAATGTTTTTCGTAATTTTTGGTGTTTCACCGAGATTCGAACCGACGTTCTATCTGTGAATTCCGAATGGTAGTCACGCACCAACCCGCCTGAACTTATGTATGGGTCTTTGCAAAAAACAAAAGTTATGTCCCGAAAGGACTTACGAAATCCCGAAATCAAAGCAAAGGTATCCCGAAATATCATAATCGAAAATAACCGCTAATATTGGTACATAACAAGCACCCAGTGCAGGTTTTCACAGCCGAAAATTCAGCCAATATCAAAAGTAATTTATAGTATGTGGCAGCAGAAGTAGTGACGACGGAAAATTGTCGAGCAGTCAATTGGTTGGAGCATTTGTTTGTTCATTTGTTGCTTTGTGGTGCATGAAAATTCTTTTGTTTGCTGTTTACTCTTTATGTGGCGTGATGTTGTGTTTCGCCACTTCACTATCCACACAAATCCGCCATCATCATAGATGGTATCGACTACAGCTGAATCTGGGTGGTGTTGTTAAGCGGTGAGTAGGCGCAAATTGACACTCGGGGTTTTTGGCTATAATAGCAAATCATCATCAGTTACAACAACAACCACAACATAACATGCATATACATATATATAACTTTGCAACGTTTCTCTGAAAAGATACAATACAAAAATGTTTCACCTCTCGACTTACAACAAAAACCAAGAATGATTAAAGAGCAGTGGGCTGAGTACAATCAAAAGTCAAAGTTTTGAATGGATACATGGTTATACATTTATATACGAATCTATGGCATAAACATTTTTTCTTCATTTTCATAAAAACGCTTTCCCACAAGGGATAAAATAATCAACCGCTTATCACTTACGCCAGCTCATTGACTAAACATTCATCATACGCCCTGTTGTACGTGAGCATCATCCAACTCGACCTATAACATTTAAATTCATTTGTATATGTACTTGGGTGCGTATGAAATACAAAGCCTGTCAAAAAGCAACTACAACACCATTCTTCACTGTGATTTTCTTCAGTCTTTTGTTTTCCATGCATTCTCTTCCATACTACATTCGTCTATTATTTGGCAGCAGGAGGAATGTATGTGTGTGCGCGCCTGTTGTGCGTACTAATGCTTGGGTTTGCCTTAGATAACATAGCAATTATGTATATATTTTGATTTAAATCACTTACGATTATTTGAATTTTACCGCATAGTAGTTACGTGTATTTTTACGTATTAAAGATGAGTCTAATAAGAAAAGCTTATAATTTCAAATTATTATTGTATGTATAGTACATGTCAAAGTTCGCACAAGACATAATTAGGGTAGAAAACGAAGACCCTTAATAATTTTGTATAAATTTTTTACTTACAAGCTAAATAATGAAATCTCATGATAGTTTGACACTGGCATCTATTTTGCGCTCGCATAAGTGTCTAATAACCAGCAGTATATATCCGCATTACATACCTATTAGATCGATTTATGGTTAAATACACACTGGTATACAAATACTCGTACATAAATTTTTGCCCAAAACATACTAGAAATTATCGTACGACAAATATCTTTCGAACATAACCATTTTAGTTATACCTTACGAAAAAACGAAAAATCGGTGTGGTTTAAATATTGCAAAACCTACCACCCTTACAGAGCGAATTTGCAGTTTAGTTAAACACTTCAAACCTGAGCTGAGCAATAAAGAGACATGAGAGGGGTTATCTACAGCCAGCAAGATAAATCAACGGAAAATTTACCCGGAAACGCTACGCAAGAATACTAATATATTTCTAGCGGAAGCCTACGCAATGGTACCCAGGCTTGCTGCCTCGACTTTTACCAAGTCACTTCAAAACTGGTACTGGTGTGTTTTGATAAGCTGGATATCTTATGTCATTACAATTCTAGGCCCATTTTTCTTGCTAGGATTTTTATTTCCTCTTTAACCGTTGGTATTTTAAGATCCTTGTGGATTTTGGAAACACGGACAATTTATTAACATCTTGAGCATTTACACTGAAATCTCTGTAGTATTTGAGTAGGCTGCGGTATCCCATATCTAGACATCGTGTGCCCTATTGGGTTTTTGAATGGCTTTTTAAAGGGTGATCAAATTGGAAGTAGTTTTTCCAATAGGGTTTCTTTCACAGATCACGCGTGACTAGTGTCACTCATTGTATCATTGAAATAAAATAACCGTTTGGTTCGGCCTATAAACTGGAGGTATCATCGGCCCACATTTCTTCAAAGACGATTCTGGCGCCAATTTAACAGTGAATGGCGAACGCTAACGTGCCATGTTTAACGACTTTTTGATGCCGGAAATTGAAGCTTGCGTTCTTCACAAAATTTGGTTTCAACAAGACGGCATTACTTGCCAAGCAGCCAAACCGCCGGTAAAACAATAGATTTATCAATTTATCTCTCGTCTTGGACCAGTAGATTGGCCACCAAAATCGTGTGATATCACAGCTTTAGACTTTCATTTGTGCAGGTATGTCAAGTATAAATGCTTTGATAAACCTGCTTCAGTTGAGGCATTAGAATCCAACATTACTAAAGTTATGCAAGAGATACCGACCGAAGTCCTCCAGCGAGTCATTAAAAATTGGTGTTTACGGATGGAGGAATTACGGCGCAGTTGCGACCAATATTTGAGAGGAATTATCTTTAAAAAATAAATTTCATGAATGGTTCTACACAAAAGTAGTAAAGATTGCCCAAACAATTTGAATTTACGTTGTTTCATTTCAATTTAAAATCCGATACCTCTATAATCACCCATTAGAAAAGAATTATGTTAGGTAGTCCGGCTGCAAGCTGATGAGTACACAATGTTCGTGGACATTCGTGTTGCTTTTGATAATGCCACTTTTGGCTCAATATATTCTTCTGCCGAACGAACCCTTGTAAAGTGGATATATTCCATGCTCTCTACGAGGCTGTGAACCGCTGGTGAGAACAGCGACGAACTAATCACCACCATGGCTAAGCGAGGATGTCCCCAAGGGGGTGTTCTTTCTCCACTGTGATGTTGCTTGGTCGTAGACTTTCTATCAAGTAAGTAAGTGTAGACTCCATAAATATGGTTTCTGGCACGAAGACGAAACTTCGGGACACAGGGAAATTATTAAGTTGACATCAGAGCAGTATCTCCACTGTTTTTGACCTAGTACTCATAGTTTCATTTGGAAGGAAATTTTATGTTAGATTTCCATTGCGTGAGTATTGGAGCAATCCAGAATATATTAGAGAGGTTTAACGGATATTTTCTTTACCGTTGGGTCCAAGAATGAAATAGGGTCTGGATCCCGCGGGTACTTAAACGATAGTAATAAGTATCACATAGCCGAATGGATAATCGAGAGGAGAGGGAGCGGAAAACAGATTGGAGTTTTCAGAGACAGAAAACTGTCAAACTTTATACTAAAACCTGGAAGGAGAGACGTTCGGTTGATGTTCGGTATTATTACAGGACACAACTCATGGAGTCAGCATATGCCCACCATTGGAATCATGGAGGACCCAATCTGCCTGTCTTTCTTAGAGAAGGCGGGTAGCACTTTCTCTGTGAGTGTCCTGGCTTTGCTAGAGCAGGACTACGAGTACGGGCTCCGATTTAGTGAGAATGAGTATTATTCGTTCTCTAAAACTGGAGAATATTTATAGATTTACCAAAGAGTCTGGCAAATTCTCACAGGACTAACTACCTCTGTTTCTTTCTCTATTCTTTCTTATCACTTTCTCTGATACTTTTCTCCTTTCTCCCTTGACTATCTACCCTCTTTTCAGAGCTCTAAATACAATGGGCTTATTATCCTCAGTGTTTAGGAGCCACCAAATCTCTTGATGCTCCTTTACTCGACCAATTCAAATTCAAATTTCAATTTCAACTAGCAAAAAAAAGTAAGCTTTAAACCCAAAGTTTATCTTTTGGTGTGAATGTGAGTTTCTCTAGAGAGATTTGAGTCCATATGAATACCTAAATACTCAGTTTGCTTTGTGGGATCTCGATGACATTGAGCTTTACTGGAAGGCAGTGTTCACGTCTGATTGCAAATGTTACTTCAACTAATTTAGTCACATTCGCTTTAACTCGCCAATTTTGTAGCCATTGGGTAATGTCACCAATACATTTTTGCAATTTTAGAGATGCTTTGTTCGCAATTTTATCTACAGATAGGAAAGTTGTATCATCGACAAATGTTCCGATTAGGTCACCTGATGAAACTAATATTAAAGAATTCGGCTTCAATCAAAGGAAAAGCCAGTCTCAAGCATACTCAATGAGCACAGGGCTCTATTTGCTGCTTGGCTGTCGGAGTAGATATTTACCTCACTTGCATATGTACATATGTAGCCAATCAACTGCTTCCTTGATTGCGACTACCTCAGCTTGGAGCACACTGCAGTGGCCCGGTAGCCTGAACTTGAGTTTGATGTGGAGCCATCCGTGAATAGATTCACCGAACTCTGTTGTAGACAGTTACTGTCACTTGCAAATGATGTGATGGCAATTTCCTCAAAAATATTACTTTTTCAAATTAACCTAAATTTTTAACCTCAAAATTTGTTTCCCATTTAAAGCTCAGAAATCCACGAGAAGCCATTGCCCCCTGAGCATGTGACTGTTTGGTGTGGTTTTTTAAGCGGCAGCGCTTTTGTCTAATTTTCATTCGAAAATGAAGACGGTTACAGTTACTATAGTAAATGGAGCGCTCTTAAACATGCTTTCAAATTGTTTATAAATTTTTTTTCTTTTGAAGAAATTGGAGATAAAACAGCCCTCTAACAATCCATCTCTTCGGCCTTTAAGTTCGATAGTCGACGGAAATTAACCGTTTTTGTGTTGTCTGTCGCAATTTTACACCATTATACTTTTTTTGTGATGCTGTTAATCAAATAATTCAGAAATAATTCACTACTTATGTAAGTATCACATCGTTGAAATAAATCCCAAAATCAATTAGTTTGATAGGGTGGGCTACTGCTCTAATGGGAACAGCTGTGCCCACCATTTGGATGAAGTAATGGAAATGTTCACTCTTCCATATAAAGTAAAAATTATTGAAAAATATTTTACGTACTTTTTGTGTTCGATTTTTTTATATCCACAACCATATGTGCATATACAGTGGCTCACATAAGTATATTGTTCGTGAAGACGATTAAGTAAATCCTGAAATTTTTATATATTTTTGTATTGTATTGTAAAATTTAATGTTAATACTACATAAAAACCTGAGCAACACTTAAATAATATTCTTAAAAAATCAACAATATGCAAAAAACAATCAGAAATCATGGTTTACAAAAGTTGTTTGCTGTTGACTAGTAGTGGTGCATAAATATGCTTATATGCACAAACTGTATGATATTTCGTGCGATGACAATTTTTTTTTAAACGGCCTCTAAGCGTTTTGGTATAAATTTTACCAAATTCCTATCAAATTCAGCAGGTATTTGTTCCCAATCCTCGAGCACAACAGCCCTAAGCTCACGTTTTGATGAAATTTTGGGGTCCTCCACTTTACCATCGAAAAAGGCACACAGGTTTTTTATAATATTTATGTATTAACTTTAGGTGAGTGTTCGCAAATGCATTATGATGAAAAGTATACAGATTTTCTACATTTGCGTTGAAATAAAAACTCATTCGTTGATATACCCATTTTTTCCGCACTGGAATGTATTTTTTCTGTTGGAATGGACAAGTAAAGATGTTTATGCAACGTACTATTTATAAGAATTAGTTTTCCGACTCCCTGAGTGTTCATACAATTCCAAACCATGACAGAACCTCAACCGTGCTTAACAGTGCATTTTTCCGTCTCGGTGGTTAGCGTTGCAAGCCACCTATTTTTTATTTTTTTTACGACGGTTGGCGACATTTATGTTTTTAATTTTGCACGAATGTTGATTATTGCTTCCTTTTAAGTGAAGAGGGCGTTAATAGCTAGAAATACACCCACCACGTGTTAAGAAAATTTAAAGTAAAAATCCGTAACCGCGCGTTTTTGTGAAAGCTAGAAGTAAAAATTCATAATAAATTCAATAACGCAATTTATGGTTTGATTTTCGTGCAAATTTAGTTCTTGTGGTGTGTTTGATACACAGTGGTTGCTTTCTCGCTTAAATTTCGATTATTTTACGAATATTTTTTATAATCAATGGTGGTTAGCAACAATAACCACCGTGACGTAAGTATTCCTAGAATTTGCTTTTTTATACGGTCACTATGAGTGGGACTTTCTTTGGTATTTACAATATTTTAGGCAATTATTTCAATAATGAAACGATCATTGACGCAAAGGGAAATTGAAGAATGTTTGTATGAAGATTTAGCTTCAGGACCTGAAAGTGAAGCCAGTTCCGATGAGGATGAAAATGTAGACACGCCTGAGTGGCCAGTGTCAAAATCGATATTGGATGTGTGTGGGGCAGATGTACAGAATATCCATGAAGAGCTATTCGAAGACGAGGAGTCAGAGTAATATTGATAGCTCTACGACCTTGCAGCCTCCTAAATGGAAAAGGACCTTCTCTATGGATATGCCTGGCGATATACCTCAAAATGCGGAACAAGTTACTCGCAGGGAAGGTGATGGAAGTCCAGTTAGGATCGATTGCCCTCTGGCTGTAAAGAAATACAACAGCAATATGAACTTCGTTGATAAATTCGATCAATTAAAAGCATGTTACTCCATCGACCGAAAATCCCAAAAGTAGTGGCACCGAATTTTTTTTCGTTTCTTCGATTGCTGCGTTATCAATAGCTATATAGCTTACAAAGAGCTTCTGATTAACAGACCTCATTTGGATGAGTTGACATTGAAGGACTTTCGCCGCTCAATTTATCAGGGGCTGTTAGCACCTTGCTACGTAAACAAGCGAGCTCCAGGAAGTTCCGCGATCAGCAATGGGTCAAGCCCAAGATCTCCTGTACCAGTTGCTATAAAACGGTATAAGCCTAACGTGCCTGCTGAAATCCGCCATGAGAGTAATCGACGCCAACCGCTTAGAGGCACAGCTAGAAGATGCGCCTTTTGCAGTACCAAAAGCGTCCCTGTCCGCACAGTATGGCAATGCAGAACATGCCACGTCCCACTTTTCCTCCGAAAAGGAAAGACATGTTTTTCAGATTTTCACAAGAAATAATTATTTGTAAATTTATTACCAAATTTTGTATTGTCTTTTTTCTAAACATAAATAAAAAAGTGAAGTAATTGAGTGCATTCGTTTTAATAAATTTTTGTACCCTTCAGTCATGGTGGTTACTGGTGGTGACCACCTTGTTTCTCAAAAACCTAACTGTAATTATTTTTTTTTTTTTGCATTCGTGTGTTACTTGTATTCTATATTCACCAATTAACAACAAAAAATAAATTTTTTATGTCTCAGTAAAGAGCGTGACGGAAAGAGTTAAGACTCCTGATCTGTAGCTCTTCATTTGAATTCCGCCACTTCATACGACTACCAACCGACCATAAAATAGTGTGCTTGCTTTTGTTACTAAAGATTACGGTTGTCCAAAACTCAAAACTTTTTGTTTTTTAGGTGTTGACGATTAAAAGCCGCTTTTATTTATTAAATATTTATCGGGTGGCTTTTTAACTGCATGAGAACTAGCGATACCGACAACTATGGTTTGACAGGCAAACAATGTTGACTTTTCTGTTCAGTAAGGTAGGGATAGGCGGGTACAATAATGTGCCTAGAAGGGTACAATAGGATAAAAATTATCATGAACCATTTAACACCAGAACAAGGCTGCCAAATTACGAATATTTATGTTATTTTGACAAAAATAAATCTATTCGCGAAGTTCATAAAGCAAAGTATTGAAGAAGAATTCGTCGCCGTTCTCAACTGGTTGGCCTTTGTCCTTCGACTAAGTGGAAAATTTTCGTAAGGATCTTGGTATAGGTGTCACAAGAATTGAAGCCAAATGATCATCGGTTGCGTCGCCTTTTTGCTGATTGGGCTAATTTAGATTTATTAATCAGATTCTTTGGTAAAAGTAGCTAAAAATTGGGTTAATCGAATGAACCATGCAACTCGATACACTGTGCTCAGGTCATTAACTGGAATGTCCTTCAGGATGCCGGTACAAGCCTTTTGAATGGCCTCTATGAGCGCAACACGTTTCTCTTTTATGACCAAATGCAATAAGAATAGATAGAAGGCATAGGGAGCCATATCAGGCGAATAAGGTGAGTGATTGATGGTTAAAATGCGATTCCTAGTCAAAAATTAGTCACAAGAGTTGATCGATGAGATGGTCCATTATTTTGCAATAAATGCCAGATTACTCCTTCGCAATATTCAGAGCGAATTCGACGAATGCGATGCAAAACGCCAAGATAGGAAATCGCATTGAAGGTTTGGCCCACTGGAACCGCAAAAACAAATGAGCATCGACTTGATTTTCGACTTCTCCATACGCAATTTTTTGGTTGGTGACTCGGCCATAGGCCATTTAGCACTTTGACGATTAATTTAAGTTTATGTTGGAAACAGAACGTTTCATCACCTGTTACAATATTGTAAAGAAAGTTCTCGTCTTTTGTCTCCTCTTGAATGACATCTTTCGAATGTCGAGTTCTGAGCCAATTTTGGTCCTCAGTTAAATTGTGCGGAATGAAACGTGCACAAACCTTTCGTAATCCCAAATGATTAGTTAAAATGCGATAAATCGATATTTTGGAGATAGTCAACTCTGATTCCATGAACTTCAACGATAATTTGGGTTCATTCTTGATACATTTACGAACAATTTCGATGGAGTTTTCGGTGATTACTGATTTTGGGCGGCCTGCATGTTCATTGTCATTTATGCCCTCACAACCATCTCTGAAACGTGTAAATCACTCATGAACTGTGGTACGAAACGGACAATCGTCGCTATAAACTTTTTTCATTGATTCAAATGTGTCGTTAAACGATTTTAAAACAAAATTTGACATTACCTCTTTGTTCGAAACTCATTTTTGTACCGATGACACAAAGATACTGACACTTTAGACGCAATAACTTCGCTTCCACTGAACCAAATGTCACCAAGCTTTCACTGGAAGTCAGCTAGAGATGTAACTTCCAAGCCACTAACTCATTAAAAAGATGGCTTTATCAAAACCATTTTTATGACACCAGTCTTGTTAATTTTGGACTTCACCTTATATATTACCATTTTAAGTTCTCAAGCTCTTAAAAAAACATCCTATATATATGTAGCTGGTTTTCCCCGTGCTATGTGACTGTGGATGTTGTTACTCTGAAGTACTCTGCGTATTGTCTCATTGGATACTTGGGATGGTCCAAGTGTTGTCTTTAGTTTGTCGCTAGTTTTTCTGGCTAATATACTCGTATGGGGGTTTTCGGATATTCTTCTAATATTTGGCGTTCTTCTCTGAGTGTCAGCAACTTCGGGGGACCGCCAAGTGTTATTATATATTTTCGCTTTATTACGATTTCTGTTGTTTGGGCCATCGATTAATCATATTACAGATGTATAATAGTTAATTCCTTACACTTTGGTATTTTCGATATGCACAGTCCCACAATTACGATGGTGGTTCATTAAGTACCCGTGTTAGAAATAAAGATCCTATTTAAAAAAAAAAATTTTCCAACATCGTCCCCTTTTAGAAAGAAATAGAATTTGTCGAACTGACTTGCTTGTTTGAATTAAATTTTTTTCCCTCGAGCCATTTCTTCATGTTAGGAAAAGAAAAAGTTGCAGGGGGCCAGATCGGGTGAATACGGGAGATGCGTCAGGAATTCATGCAATTTGGGGATGACGCGGTTCGCATCCCAAAAAATCGTTGCCATGACTTTTCTGGCCGATGGGAATGTTTTCGCCTTCTTTGGAGCAGATACACCGGGAGTAATCCATTGTTTTGATTGTTGCTTAGTTTATGGTATGTCGTGACGAATCCAGGTTTCATCAACGGAGACAACTCGACGTAAAAAAAAGTTGCCTTAAACTCTGTCATCAAGCACTTATTGAACCACGCTCGTACAAACGAAGTGAACTGCAATATAAATAATATTAATAATAATACACTTTAGCAACCCCCAGTTCACCAAATAAGAAATAAACACACGACACTTGCTCGAGTAAAGGTTTCAAAAACAATAAGCGAAATACTTCTGTGAGCACAGAATCTCATTGCCACGCACGTTTTCTGTTATAATTACTTAACCATGCAATATTTGTCCTTGATGGGTACCCAATTTCTTTAGAAAATACGCAATAAGTGTAAGTTCGCCTGCTTAATACATAAGAAATCTGAAAATTGTACACACAAGGAACTATGCAAAATACATCTGTAAGCTACTGTAAATACATGCATGTATGTATTTGTGTGTTTATAATTGTATACCTTTAGCATATGTTTAGACACTTACTTGCAAAAATATTGCTTTTGTCATTAAAATATCTGGATATGTTAACAACTTTGCCTGATGAATTGGCATTATTTACAAAATACAAATACCAATAAAGTGATATTTCGTATGATAAATGTATGCGTGTATGCATGTATGCATGTATGCGTGCTTGGTATTGTAATTTTTAGAGACTGAGCTGCTTCTCCAATTTTTACGAGAAGAGCAGCTGCTATAGGTGAAATGCTTATAACTTTTTATTAATTTATACCAGAAGTGGGAAAGGAACCAACAATCTTTAGATTACTGGTCCATGCGCCAATTACCTATCTGTAATTATTTGAACGCTATATTCACATTGAAATGAATCTTTGTATAGTTATCGGCACGAAGTCATAAATAATAGGATTATATAGCATTTTATGCTTGCATTTGTGAATTAATGATGAGTACCTCTAAAAGAATTTTGGTCAGTGGTCAAAGCACACCCGCACTCGCACTTATTTAATACGCGCAGCATTAAGTTTGCCAATGTTTACATAAAAACATAATAAAAAAAAACAAAAAAACACGATAAGCAATTTGTTATTTTCCTAAATGCTCTGTGCGCCTAAATGTATGTAAGTACTATGTCGCCTAAGTCCATACAGAATGTGTATCAATCATTTATGTATATCCGCGCGCACATATTTATGAATGAGTAAATAAAATATATATGTAACATATGTAAATACATATGCCCGTTTATGCCGCGACTGACTGTTGTTTCTATGCAAAACAAAATTTATGGCGCGCCTAAAATGCTAATAACACTGAAGTATTACATACTTATTGATGAAAGCTCTTTTACAGCATAATTTCAATGCAAATATTGCAAAATTATGACGTTTCAAATGGCGTAATGGATATAAGTGAAATGGTTCCAGTACCACTAAAAGCATATGGTAAGTAAATATAGCGCTTGATAGCTAAAACCTATTTATGGGCATATGCATGGCATGTTATGTCTATGCAGTGCGACAGTTAGCCCTAATAATGTTGGAACAGACTTCTAAAAATGTATTATCATGCAGTCCATACATATTCCCACAGAAGGAATATGGTCGATTTCAATAGATAGCGGCTGATGTCTATACGGTTTCCAGCAATATCTTAGTACACTGAGCCTGATATCAAAACTCCCCCGTGTTAAAGAAAATGAAAGTAAAACATGCCACGATTGAGCGCAAAAAAAATTATGTACAGGCATAAGTATGTGCATATCTACACATACACACATACATACATATTTATGCATGGTGAAAACAATTCAGAAGGTGTTGCCAATATCAGACCGTTAACCGGCTCTCAGTTAATTAGAAAGAATCAGCTGATGGGCTAATATTAACCGGGGTCATAATAGCGGTTTGTTTTGAAAAAACTGAGATTGTGTTGGTGATGTACGAAAAAATCAGCACAATCTTCGCTCCTGTTTTTATGAGGAGCTTTTTCATGGCAGAAGTATTCTCGGAGGTTTGCCATGCCTGCCGAGAAGAATACTTTTTCTTCATTTTGGTGTTTCATGGAGATTCGAACCTACGTTACACACACAAGTCACACAAGTACAAGCCGAAAAGGAAATACCGTGAAAATTCTTAAAAGAAACTTTAGTTGAAATTATTTCGTTTCAATTGAAATTATTTTAGAACAAATAATTATAAGTATTAAAATCGCAACATTTTTCCAATAAAGTAAAAAACGAACTATTTTCGTGAGTTATTCTTGATGCCTGTGATTGGCAGTGCTGCCATATATTTAATCGAGTTCCTGGGCGAGTTCTCACATAAAATGAAAGAGTTCCGCATTTAATCATCTAAGCCGACTGATTAGACAAGTGTGTGAATACGTGAGAAATGAGCGGGCAGAATACTATTTCCGTGTACCCGGTAAAGTGGCCGCCAAAGTCACTTTGGTGCAGTTGCATGAAGGAGATGTGAAAACGCGAACACGAATGCAAGAAGAAGAAATTAGACAAACAACATAAAAAGAAATTACGCAAGTGCGCCGTCAGCGATGTTGTTAAATGCGCTGAGAGCAAAGTAGCGGTACTTTGTTATTCTCTCCATCATGCGGCTTAGCTATTCGGTTTTTTTATATGAAACTGGTTTCCGATACAATTTTGTGCGCTAAACAAACCGTTTATTTTTAGTTTTGGAACTTAATTATATGGCTATTGGAGTGTGAGATTCAAGCACGTCAGGTTTTTGAGAAAACTGGTTGTAAAAATACTCAAAAACACTTTTTTTGACCTCCCGATTTTCTGGTAACCATAACGTTTTGGGCACTATAATTGTGACGGAATTTTGGGTTTGACATATAAAGCCCGAATTTTCAGAATATATAGACCTCAGCGGCACCTAGCGAGGCTTAAAAGCTCAAAAATGTGAAGATCAGACAAACAGGCATTCATTTCTATATATGTATGTAAGTACATATAATATTATATATACGGCAACCACCGAAGTCGAATGGATTGGTCACCACTCGGCAAGCCACTGCAAGCCTCCAAGTGTATTTCTTCCATGAAAAGGCTCCTCATAAAATATATCTTGCGTTCAAAATCGGCTTAAAACTGTAGGTCTCTTCTTGTAGATTTAACTTACAACTTGAAAAAGATATTTTTATATTAAGTGCTTTCTTCTCGTTTTCGCAATTATCTGTTTTTTATTGGCACCGACTGTACAAAATACACGTGATCTTATGCGCTGCTAGTTTGGTTGCTCATTTCTATGTTATTACTGCACTTTAAAAAAGTCACCATCACATTGATTGATATTATATTAAACTCTATTTATATGCTTGCGGTGAAGAAACGAAAACAATCCAATGCTCCTATTATATACTGAGAATGAGTAGGACAAAGCAACAAATATTATTCTTGTTCCCACTTTATGTGCTCTCACTGAAAGCATTCATCGAGCGGAACCGAGAAACTTTGCCATCTCTACCTCTCTTCTACCAATTATTGTTAAGTTCTTAAGTATGGCATTATATTCATTCATTCATAACAATGACCTTCATCTCAGTGACACCTACAAGTCAGTTGAGGTGTTAGATTAATACGCACTCGTGAAACTTCTTCCACACTCATCGCAGCCAATTAAAATGAGTTCCTATATGTTCATATATACTAACATATGTACGAACATACATATAACATATGAAGGAAACTTCATCAGAAGATTAGCAGATACTTTACGATGTTATGGAAAACGTTACTCATCAATTTCTAGGTGCTCCAAAGTTTGTTACAGACGATAAAGGGGGAGTTCTTTAAGCGAGTTGTGCTTATTATTTAACTCGACTGTAAGTATGCAATGCCCTATGATAGTTTCCGTTATTTGTTTAATATCTCATTCAAACGGTATGCATCTATCTCAAACAGTATAGTGGTAGAGCACAGGAATTGTGACCATCAGATAACAAAAAGTCTGCTTGGTGCACACTTTAACATTGACTACCTCTGGAGAACTGTTTGGAACTATTGTGTATTGTAAGGTCTCGTTTTATGCGATTTTGAAGTTATGTGGTGTGTATTTCGTACACAAATTTTTTGGACGAATATACTTATAGGCTTGTTGAGGAAGCCCGTGCATAGACAGTATCCGAAAATCGTGGAACGCGAAAGGTTAACACTATTTTTCTTTCATTCAGCCATTAATCCATTGCCTTATTCGCAAATATCTATTATAGAGACAGTCTCTTCTGACGATGAAGGTGATTTGGAATTAATCGTTTTGTTGTTGTTAAGCGGGATTGTCGCGTAACATTATGATGTATAGCTCTCCTTCTCTTTCTCTCTATGTTATATATCTGTATACTCTGTCTTACAACGAAGCCTGTGTCTTAGGTATAGAAAATGTATAGCTCTCTTTCTCCTTCTCTCTACGTTGTATCTTTTTTTCTCTCTCGCGTAACGAAATCTCTAAATGTTATATTACATTTTTTCCAATTCACTCTCCATTCTCGTTCAAATATTATATCAGACCGCCGCTAAAGAAGTTTCACTTCAAAAAACTATTTAACCGAATCGCCTAAAATTTTAATATGTTGTTCACAACAAAAACCTCGATTTTTAGAGTGTCAAATTCAAAACCGCGCCATTTTTTCAATTTTTTTCACCCGGGACATAGCTACAGTCATACCTACTTATTAATAATTTTTTTGGTTTTTGTGTTTCAGATAAATAGAAGAGCTAAAATGGACAACACCGTCCAAGTCCAATTTTTGGAGAGGGTCAACTTCAGCGCCATTTTTAAAACTATTAAAATTTAATTTTTTTTTTTTCATTTCATTTCTCATGTATGAAAAAGAAGTTAAATAAAAAGCCTCAAAAATTTAAATATTGTTTTTCATTTTTATATTTCTGCAAACTTTATTATGCGGTTTTAAGTTAATTTTAACTCATTGTTTTGGTTTTGTGCAACTTAAGAAAATTACAAAACGCAACCCTACTTTTCCCAGGCAAGTGAAGCCTTTTTTATGCGAATTTTTTATATGCGATATGTAGAACGTATCCACCATATTAAAAAGAGACCTTACAGTATATCGTTTTAAACGATGAATAATTTGCGATCTTCATAAAGGATTCAAAATTGAACACTGGAACGGGATCTGACGCCTGCTCTCAGCAATTCTTATTGAGAGAAGCTCACATACTTTCAAGGTACTGCAGTATTTTCAAGCCCAGATCTGTGCAATTGATATGATTAAGTAGAAATCGCCTCTTTTTTATAGTCAACAGGCCTGAAATCAAGGCGCTTATAATGGTAACAATGAACTCGAAATATGTGCAAGATTGTCGAAAATGTCTACAGCTTCTTCAAAGCACAGTGTTAATTCGTACTGAGACCCGAGACAAACATAACTGGCAGTGCGAAAGCAGACGAGGAAAGAGTATGAGATAGAACTTAGGTAGTCGAAACTAAACCTACAAGCCGCTCTGTAACTCATGTTTTTGTCTGCAATTAAGAATTTATTCTATGATCTATCCTAAACAATTTTGTAATTTACAAAAATGTCGATCTTCCTGCCAGTAATTATCTATAGATAGTAACGATTTTACAAAATAAGTGTATGCGGTTTGATATGGAGTAGTCAAAGGTGTGATGGATAACTTCTATTTAAATTTAGACACGGAAAAGGGTTGAGAAATTTACACCTTCTTGTACTCCGTCCACCTCACCAAAATCTCAAAAAGAATGCTACTTGCCTCAGCGTAATCGTAGTACTTTTCTCCGGGCTAACGCATTCGCGCATGTTAGTATTTTGTTTTTGAATAGCTGGCTTCACTATTTCTACAAGCTTTTCAAAAGCATTTTTAGACATACTGTAAAAAGTCTGAAACTTGTAATCACCATTTTATAACTTGGTCGTAGCATTAATAACCTGCTGTTTGAGTTATTCTTAATGTACGGGTGCGCCCATTGCCTCTTTTTTCTTTTCTTTCTCCTCCAATGCACAAGATAATATAATAAAATAAATTCCTCTTCAGCGCTCGACATGTTGGCAACTCGTTCTTTAATGGTAGACAGTCGCATGGTCTCCGGATATGTAAGCGTATCGTCATCGTCGCTGCATTAAAGAAACAAGTCGCGCCGATGACGATTCGGGCCATATACGATTCCTGGAAGGCATTCAACACGAAAATGTAGCCTCGTATAAGAATAATTATGATATACTGAGTTTTACTGATGAGAGGTAGAGTCTATGCAATGCTCTGAGGCTTCTGGTGAAACCCTACTTCGATGACCTGGGCAGTTTAGGCACAGTTTTGCTAAGTGCTGATTAAATAGAAGATTTTTATCTCCGTTCGCTAGCCTTTGCATTTGTTAGTCCGAATAGTTGAGATCACGAAGTTGCATCACGAAGTTGTTCCGTTTATAGTTTTTAGATAAACTTTTTGCATGGCAAAAATACACACACTTGGAGTTCTTCCATTGCCTGTCGACGGGAGACTGCTTTGAGAGAAGACTTTTCTTTCACTGTCCACTGTAAGTCTCTAGCTGAAAATCCAATGGCGCTGACGCAAAAGCCCATTCTTCTATGGCGGCTAAATTAATTTCTGCTCTTCTTTTCAATTGGCAACATACGCTTCTTAAACTCAAGTCTTTTTGAAGCGCAATATGCTAAGTCTGTGCTTCATAAGTATATGTGTACACACTTATATACTCACTTTCTCTTAAATAAACAGGCAACGAAATAAGTTTGCATTTGACACCCGCCACTCGCCAAATGTCAGCTACTCAACCACTTTTTAATTGTGTATGTGCGTATATTTTAGTTTGGATAGGCTAATCATAAAATCGAAGATGAACTTTGTTTATTTAACCCGTTAAGGGATTTTTTCAATAAGCTTTTCGCAAATACCAACTGTCAAAATCTGCAGACAATTTTCTGATACAAGGGGCCAAGTGGGAGTGATGAGAATTAGCAAAATTCTGAAGTGGTTTTAAATTAATGTAAATTACATTTTCCGCTGGAATAATGAGAATTGTTTACTTTTTCGTATTAAGCGACATCCTTTTTTGCTGGAGCTGTAAAAATTATTGTCACCTCACTTCTGAATAAAATGTGTTTATATATAAATGTATGTGTGTTTATTTAGTTCTGGCAGAAGCGCTTGTGCCGATTTCATAAGTACTAAACCAACAAATCAATATTTATCAAAGGGGGCCTGGCGAATTTTCGATGTTTGCATAGGACCAACATTAACAGCAGCAAGCTCGCAGCTAAAACAAATTCCAGTGCTGCATACAAATTAACTACAATAACAATAATACATATTAGACCGTTTTTAACGCCTCAATTTCGGTGACAATGTCAACAAAGAATACAGCGGTGAAGGACGAAGTTTGTTGTTTCAGCTTTATTTTTACGTTATTAGTCTATTAACAGATCTGTCTAACTTGCGACATGCGTGACGTACTAGACGTTTCTAAAATTATTGTTGCCTAAGGTGCTTACTCTCTTTCTAAAATTACAACAACATTAACATTTGTGCGAGTTGGCATTGCATGATGTTTTCAAGAGGCAAGGACTTTGGCATCCAAAGCCCTTTCAGAATTGTTAAGGCTGGTTGCGTGGGTGCCGGGAACGAAAAATTGAAATTCCAAAATCGACACCAATTCCAATTCTTAAATAAACAACATAACCTAACAATCAAATAGATTCGGTACACCATCATCAGCACGCGTCTCCTCACAACAATCACTACAAGAAGCAGTAGCAGAAAAAAATGTCAAGCATTGACTGGTTCAGCATCAACCGCGTACATAAACAGCCAGTAGCTAAAAAGCAAATCGTTGTGGAAGCAGGTTATTTTCACTGAGGTCCAACATCTGTCTATGTACCATACGAGGGTCGTTTGAAAAGTCTGCGCAAAAATAAAAACTACTTAATTGTTTGGCGTAAACCTTTTTTTTATTTTTCGGCAAAGTCTCCTAGTCTAGGCTATACAATTCATTCAACGCTGTTGTAGTTTGTGGATCCCTTCTGAATAATAGAATTTGTCCAAGTTTAAAAAATATTAATTCGTTTCAGTAATCATCTGCTCGTTTGAATAAAATCTTTTTCGCGCCAGCCATTTCTTCAAATTAGGGAACAAATAGCAGTCCGAGGGGTCCGAGGGAGCCAAATCTGGAGAATAGGGGACTGTGAAACGAGTTGGAACCCTATTTTCATTAATTTTATGATCACAACTGCTGAGGCGTGAGCTGGTGCGTTGTTGTGTTGGAAAAGTAAATTCACTCACCTTCTTCGATTCAAACGAGTGCTAAACACAAGGAAATTCACTGATCTAGCGGAAACGCAATGTAAAAGAAAACATCGGACACAGAAACGAAAGCTCGCTTTTGCGAACATATTTCAAACGAAAACTATCTGAAAATGATGCATCGCCTTTTTCGTAAAAAATAGGCGGTACACTATTTGTTGGCACTGTTATATAAAAATATTCTGGGCTCCCACGTTTTCTTTGAAACGAGTTCTCGGGAATAAATTGGCGTAAGCATTTTCTTGGTGCAACAGCTAAGAGGTATATTCGGGGCTCAGGAAATACACTTTTTATTCGAAGTATGTAAGCTTAAAAGGTTTAGATATATTGCGATAAATATATAAGGTGGCCCAAATTAATCACCTTATCGGAAAATTTATACTTTTTGCAAATGGCATCGTACTAAAATCGTATTTGATACTTTTGAACTAGACAGCTGCAGTATAAAAACAAACAATTAATACAGCGCGTAAAGGTCAAATAAAGGCATCCATAACTCAAAATATTTTTTTTTTATTTAGTAAAAAAAATCATTCCATATATACGTACGTATGTATAGCGTAATGTATAAAAATATATTTAGAAATCCCAAGCAGTTTGTATGCACACGACCGTGATTTTAAAAAATGTATTAAGGCAAAAGAACAGAAGTGCCGGTTGAAAAACTGCAATTTCAACTGTATATTTTCACTTCATTGTTTAACATTTTCATCGATATGTTTAAAAATATAACGAAACAGCTTTCCGACTGTATAAGTTCCGCTGCATTGTTTGTTGTTTTTATGTTAGAGAGTAAAATTTTAATAAATTTAACAATCTAAAAACTCTATATAGTTTTGTCTTCAAAAGGAAATCAATATGAATATGATATTCGGCATATATCCGCCGCGGCCACGAGTTATAGGCCCATTCGATCAGTCAAATTTTTGTTTACTTTTTCGGCAATCCTTTCTCATTTGGAAAGCGATAAGGACCAATGATGCCGCCAGTGCTTTATGAACTTTGCGAACAGATTTATTTTTTTTTTCAAAGTAACTTTTCACAATTTAGAAATGCTGTTCTGGCGCCAAACGATTCAGGATGACATGCAAAATATTACCGAACAGAAATGTCAACACAGTTTGCCATTCTCAGCTGTCAAACCATAGTTATCGATATCGATAGTTGTCATACTGCTACAAAAACACTGGTATATATATTTTTATGATAAAAAAAACAACTAATTCGTTGCTAATTTTGTTTTAAGAATGTTTAATATATAGGGTTTTCCAATAACCGGTATTATTGGTGAATGGATTGCGCTATCGAGAGATGATTAACGATTTTTTATGACCGGAATTGGATGGTATTGATCTGGACAACGTTTATTTTCAACAAGACGGCGCTACGTGCCGCACAAGCAACGAAACCATTGATCTTTTACGGGAAAAGTTTCCGGACCGTGTTATCTCTCGAAGAGGTGATCACAATTGGCCACCGAGATCTTGTGATTTAACACTTTGTGACTTTTTTCTTTGGGGCCAACTGCCCAGGGTCGATGCAAGACCTCAAAGATGGAATTCGTGAGGCTATCGAGGGCAGACACTTTGCAATTCGGTTATGGAAAATTTCATGAAAAGGATATTATCCTGAAAGCGTGGCCGTAGTGGTCCTTTGCCTAATGTTATTTTCCTCTATTAACGGCATACCTTCCTCTTTATAATGAAATAAACTGCCGCTCATTTATATAAAAAAATAGCATTTTTCTTGGAATATCAAAATAACACCCTTTGTTTGGAAAACCCTACACTATTTACATTAAAAATAATACAGCCGTACTTTTGTATTTGACGGGACCTGAATAGAAATGAAATACAGTAAAAACATTGAACAGCGACAGTACATACGATCCGTAAAGAATATGAAAAATATCCGCTAGCTATACTTTTTCAAGAAATCGCCTCATTTGTAAGTTACTCAGTTTGAATTACGAGGGAAATTAAGAACAAATTCTTGTTCTCTCTAATTTTTATAAACGAACTGTCAAGCTCAAATAAAAAGTAATAAAATAGAAGGCATTTCTTGATAGATTACCACAGAGCAGCAATATGGAAATTAATACATCACATTTTTTTGTTGTTGTTTAATAAGAGACTGATTTCCGAAGTATTTTTGTACGCTGAACACGATTATGGGGTACCAAAGTAAGAATCATGTCATGGTTGTAAGAAAATGTGTGGTAGAAATCCATAAAAACGTGTTTTTAGTATTGTCACCCCACCCTTCCTCAAAAACTTGACATGCCAGAGACCAGACCATAACTAAACAAAAGCTGGGGAGATCTCCGTACCCAATTGCTGCTGGAGCGATACCGCCGGAAGCAGACCAAATCCAGGATTGAAAGAATTTAAAAATACTGGATCAGAAAATTTATAGACAGGAGTTAAACAACCTACTATCACAGACGAAGAGCCCGCAAGGGGCTAGCCAGGCATTTCCGAAGCATTTTAGAGGCACTCACGGGAAACGATACATTGCGGATTCTTAGACTAATCTAGTTCTTTCCGACAGCTCAATGCATATTAGTAAAGTGCGAAGGTCGTGGCTTCTATAACCGGTCATTGGCTATTTGGCAGGCATAAATATTGTAGAAGTTGTAGAAATGAGGAAGATGAAAAAACAGTTGATCACTTTTTTTGCAATTGTCCAGCCTTAATTATAATAAAATCAGAGCAGGTTTTCTAAGAAAACCTTTTTTTTCAATTCTCTTACGGAACTGTCCGGTGTGGGGATTGGACCACCCATAAAATGGTTCCACGAAAAAAATAATGAGGTCCCCGTGTAGCACTGTTGTATCACAACGAACGTCTAAGGTCTAAGTGAGTTGGTCGTACAGACCGACTATCACCAAAAGCTAACCTAGTGAGCTAAATTACTGATTGATACGTAGTACCCAGGAGTTATTAATCTCTCAGCCTCAATTCTATTCAGGTAAGAATCGAGCCAGCAAACTAGATGGATCTTTTTGAAAAATAATTTATCATTAAGGTAGTCATACTGTAGAACCGAATTTTCAATCCAGCGTGAGATTTCCAATCACAATTTTGAGACCTTTTCATTTTTCTATATCGTTTACAGTCTCCAGTCTGATTATATGAAGATTGCGGAATGTTGAAATCCGAGCATTCAAATATGCACAAAATTATTATTGTATTTTTGCATACCTGAAGGCAAAGTCGAGATTAATTTAAAGAATTAATATACATACATATGCTTTTACTCTTTTAATATAAAATTCCAAAAAATATAGAGCGTTTGACAGAAATTCTAATTTGTTTTTAAGTTTTTAATACTCGTGATATCAAATATTTTCAAAGTAATATTTTTATCCACACATCCGTTCATTTTTCCACTCTTTGGCGTTTTAACGAACGCACACTACTACAAAAATTTAAGCCCACTCTTCAAAATACAACTATAATTGACCGCCGCACAAGCATCCGGATTTCAGTGTACGCCATTGTATGTACGTAACTATAGAATACCTGAGCTCATTGTACATAATCAGCTATTTTTTACTTCCGGTAAGATATTTCTTAGCGATTTAGGCCAATGTATGAATCTCCCACGCAGATATTACAACTGATGACAAATGTAACCATTTAAAAGTTAAAGCATTTTAATTCAAAGCCATTTCTAGGAATCTGCGTAGGTAGACAAAATCTAATGTTAGCAGATGGTGAAACTCTCAACACTTATGCAAATCATTATTTCCATTCACGATTACATGTTTACTTTTCCAATTGTATGAATGCGTGGAGCTTTGGTGAATCTCATTTATTCGGCGGAAAGATAGGCCGAAGGACACATGTGCAAAATTTAGGAAATCCTTTTGCAATAACTTGTTCCTCCTCATTTCCCCTGGTACCTATGCACAGTTTAAGTTGCAAGACGAAGGGCAGATTTTAAAGGAAACACATGTATTTTAAGAAAATTACAGAAACTGTCGGACAGCTGACATGCCGACGTAAAGACGTACACTTACATACATACATATGTGTATGTCAATGCGTTTTTAATGAGGATGTTATTGAAGAAGGACCAGCTGACAAACTACTTTTTTAAATGTGTGTTTATGTATGCAATCGAAAATTTAGATAATTTATCAATGGGGCAGATGCAAATGTCTGGGGCGGTGTGGTATGATAAAACAGTAGCTATACTCTTTTTCATTGCAAAGAATCCCGTTAAATCTAATACATGCATATGTGTTCCAAAGAATACGTAAATTGATTGAAACTTGTTATGAAAATGGTCAATCTTTAAGAAAAGCATATCACAAATATCATATTTTTTTATGAAATTAAAGGTTTGAATAAGTCGGCAATTCAAAGATTGGTGAACAAATTTTCAGAAACTGGTTCTATCGCGGATTGAAAACGGAGGGAAAAGGACCAAAGAGTTGCGGAATATCCTTCAACATAGACATCTCGATATACTCAACAATTAGGCATTCATGAATCAACTGTTTGGCGGATCTTTCCAGGACAAGGTGGACATTTAAGTTAAATCATTTTTCACAATTGTTAGGAGCCGTATTTTGAATAAAAATAGTGAAATCTGAAAGAATCTAAATTTGGGCATGCTTTGTTTTAAAACAGCATCTAGGCGCGTCTTTTCAACGACCTTTTATTATCAGATAAGAAATTACATTTCTTTTCAATTCAATTCTGTTTATTTTACTATTATATTAATTAAACTTAAATAAATTAAAATGAAGCTTGAGATTTACATACATACACAAATATGATTACATATTCTTCCTATTTTGTACATCAAAATAAAACAAGTAAAGTATAAATTTCATTTTTTTTTTTATTGAATTGTTGAAATGAAACAAAATTGGTTTGCATTAATCTGGTTTTCAGCTTTCTAGATTATTAAAATGGAAAAACATTAAAATAATATATATTAAATAATCAATACTAGATTTTTGTGACATTTCATTAAGTTCTGAAAATGCTCCGAACGGCAGATATTTTAGTTTTTTGAGGAGCTCTTTCATGGCAGGAGGAGGTTTGCCATTAATGGCGACCGCTATTAGAATGTTTTTTTCTAATTTCTATTATTACCCTTTCGAAGCTTTGCACTTCCGAATGGTAGTCACGCACCAACTCAATCGGCTGCGGCGGCCGCCTTAAGTATACTATACTACCTTTTATTATATACGTACATACATAAATATGTTTGTACTGAGCACGGATGATTTAAATTTTATCTGCACCGGTAACACAAACCTGATCCTGTATGTGGGGACGCTATTGAAAATGTGCTGAAGGCTTCGCTGAGATGTACGAGGGATTGACTGTCATTTGGAGGAAACTGTAGCGCCGTATCGGTTGTCTATGTGGGAAAATAACGAAATATGGATATTGGTAAGCGAAAAGACTGGGGAGGGGAGTTCGACAAAGAACAGGTTTATCCAGACTACGAGTATTCATGAAAAAATAATATTCATATACAAATAAAAGGACACATTTCATATGTACATGTGTATATTTAACGAAGTATAACATTGCTTTTCCAATAGGCAGATGCCCCACTTATTAAACGTACATATCTACAGTTACATATAAATTACCCAATAAATACCGTTGACAGCTTTCTCAAAGTATTATTACATAATATTTTTCACGTTCAATTAGAAAAATAGTTTATTAAATTCGCATTCATATGTGTTCCATGTAGATATACCAGTGCCTGCAGCCACATACCACATATACATACATAGGTGCATATTTACATATATTACTTAAATATTTTAGTTTGCCTAAGCAAAATACAGTATATTTAATTCACATACATATGCCTGTATGTATTCAATGTACGTACATATGCACATGCATATGTGTATGTATGTCTTTTGAACGACCCTTTATTAACATTTCTTTTTCAATTCAATTCAATTATGTTTATTTGCATGTGGGTGCATACATGCATTCATTAGATGTTTTTTCTTCACCAACACCTACCGAGTTACGAATAGCATATGATTTGGTAAGACTGCATTTTTTTCGTTTTCGCAAACTGTTATATGTATGTCTCGCACACTGTCACTAAAAACAAAACCTAAAGTCTTCAATATCAGTGTAAAATCCTCCCATATGGTTCTGAGACCAAGCTTGTGTCTGACCAAATAAATCGACGTTTTCAAATGCTTAACAACAAATTCCCAAGAATTATACGCCGTAACTTCAAGAAACAATCTCCAATATGGACCTTCTTTGGCTTACTAAAAGCTGTCCAATTAATTCCGACATAAAAAGACGAAATATGAATTGGATTGGACATACTCTCCGCAGAGAAGACGATAATGGCTTTTCAATGAAATCCCCAAGCAAGACGACGCAGAGAACGCCCACGTCAAGCTTGGATGCGTGCAATCTCCCACGAGAGCCCTTCTAAAAGTAAATCAGACACATAACAGTTGACCAAAATCGTTGGAGTACATTTATTTCCGCCCTATGTTCCGACTAGGAGTGATATAATATGCATTATGATGTCTTTCTTAATCAGTTTCTTATTTTCAGTTAAGAATGGCATCTACATGTATAATTTATCAGGGATAAAAAAAAACGTATGCCAAATGTAATAGAAAATACATGTGCATGTACATATGTATCTGTGAGAACGGAATCCTCTAGCATGTAGAGAAGTGGTGAATCGAAGCGGTAATTATTACCATATCGACAATTACTCATCAAGTATTAGAGGTTTCTCATATCTTTCCAAATGTTTCACAATGCGTACTAAAGTTAATTTCAAATATTTGATAAAAATTTTCTAATAAATTTAGTTTCAGGCGATAAATAATATCAAATTGAGGACTGAGACCTTTTCAAAAGATTAAGAATTATGTAGTTTTCAAATGGTTATTGGGTATAAACAAATGCGACGTATACAATTACATACGATAAACCATTGTTTTCACAATCGCAGCTGCTTCCATTTCTTATTTCAACAATTGACATTTTTACATATGTACATATGTATAGGGTGGGCCATGTAAAATTTGCTTTTTGAATCGGCTATAAAAAAAACTAACCAATATTTTTTCAATTTTTTTTTTATTTTGAAGATTGAAAATTGTCATCATGAAAAATAATATCGTTCAAATGACTGCGACGACTGGCTTTACAGGAGGCCATTCGATCAACCCAATTTTTAAGCACATTTTCGATTGTTTGGGCTCGAATTTCATGAATGGCAACTTCGATTTCGAGTTTTAAAGCATCAATCGTCTCTGGGTGGTTCGCATAGCATTTGTTCTTAACGGCTCTCCACAAAAAATAATCCAATGGGCTTAAGTCACAGCTCCGAGGCGGCCAATTGATATCGGAATTTCGGCTGATTATTCGGTTTTCAAAAACGTTCGAGTATAACTTTGGTAGTGTGACAAGTTGCACCGTCCTGTTGAAACCAAATGTCGTCCATGTCATCCTCTTCAATTTTTGGAAACAACTCGTTGAGCATGTCACGTTAACGCTCGCCATTTACTGTAACCGCGGCTCCTCGCTCATTTTCGAAAAATGATGCCGCCAGACCAAAAACCGCACCAAACAGTGACTCGGTGTGGATGCATTTGCTTCTCTACAGTAACGTGTGGATTTTCTGAGCCCCAAGTCCGAAAATTTTGCTTATTGACGTAGCCACCGATGTGAAAATCAGAAAAGAAGAAGAAGACTCACCACTTTGGAAATAGGTTTTCAATATTTCCCAATTTTGTTCAAGCGTATAGCGTCCCATTTCGTAAATGTCAAACCTTTAAGAAAATTATGAACACATTTGACATGTCATTTGTGTTACCATTCTCAAAAAAATAGGTGGTTCAAAAAGCAAACGTTATATGGCCCACTTTGTATTTACATACCCATATGCACAGTGGCTCAAACGGTTAATCTTTCAACTTTAAAACAGATTTTCCAACCGATAAATTAATTTTATTTCGAAAACTGCTTGATTTTCATTAATTTTTAGTCTACTCAATTTAATCAAATATACAAAATTATATGTATTTACATTACACATTTATTATTTTAATTATTTAAACATTAAACGGAAAATTTGTGTCAAAATGAATTATCGTACATAATAGCATGCAACAGAAGCCCGTTATATTTCAAGCGCGCCATCAATATGCACATCGAATTTTATAAAAAACGCTACAATTTTAGTTTCCTACAAACATAATGTGCGAGACCCTCTCATTTTAAAGTGAGAGCGCACCCAGGAACTCATTTGTGCACTTGGCAGCACTGCCAATTCCTGGCCTAATAACAGCTGCTATAAATCAGGCATCAAAAATAGTTGACGCAAATAGTTCGGTTAATTCTAATGGAAAAGTATCGGGATTTACAAATTTATAATTATTTGTTTTACAATAAAATCAGTTTAAACGAAATAATTGAAATTATGATTTTAATTAAAGATTATTTTTAGAATTTTCACAAAGTATTTTATTTATTTTTCGGCTTCTACTTTCAGTTCATTGTATGTTTCTTATGAGAACACTGTAGAATACAATGACACTTTGCTTAATATGTCCATTTAGTATACTTCTAATTTTATTGAAAACTGGGTATTGGTTTATTCTAGTTTGTGATTTTACAAACATAAATACTTTTGCTCACTATTTTTAACTTAGAAATGTAAAGTTATTTTCGGTAACAGTTAGTTTTATTTTTTTTTTTTTGCTTTAAGTTATTCTGTTTATTGTTTTACAATATTTTTTATTGTTGTCCACTTCTTTTTTATATTTCAAAAATGTAATACTTTACGTATTTCTTTATAATTTTGTACGTCCTTTATTAGTCCGAAAAACTAGAGCGCCCGTATAAAATTCACAAAACATAGTTTTCATGGAAACGGTAAAATACTCGTATAATAAATCATTACTTTCTGTACTTATTCTATTGGTTTAAGTTATTATACACAGATGAAAGAAAATATTATTTAAATGGGTTGATTGGAAAGGGTTACGGCTAAAGAAAGCACAATATTGAATTTGAGTCGAAGAATACAAAGACTTCTGTGTAGCACAGAGGTGGTTCTGCTATGGTATTTATTCTATTATAGAAGTTCATATTCCTATATCTGAACATCTTTAAAGCTAATATTGGACAAAGTACCGATCGGTTGATATATTGTACAATTTTGTTTTCTATCAGGACAACGACCGACAGGCATATCCATGGTTGCCAATATATGACTCGTCTACAATTGCACTAAACTACTCCATTACATCCACTCAATCGCTTGATCTGAATATAAGCGAGCGTGTTGGAGCGGAATTAAAACAAAAAAAATTGTAATACTCACGAAATGAAGAAAGCTTCGAAAAGCGAATGGTTCAATATTTCACCAGACCTACTTTGACATAAACTTGGTGGAATCTGCATACGCCAAGATGTTTAAATGATGAAGTACAACAATACAAATGAATTGTTTTTTTTTGTAGTATGAATTATATTTTTATAAAAAATTGTGGTGTGTTTATAACTTTGCAACAGGGTGTACCAAGTTGTTTAATAAAGTAATAAGAGAGGGCATTGTTACGAGCTTAAATTTTTTTTTTGTGTTATGTTGTTACACTCTAGATATGTTACGTATGTGAAGTTTCATTTTAATCTGTCAACTTATTCTTTAGTTACAAACTATTTAGCACCCACGTGTCACAGTATTTTCTACAATGGAAAAATCGGGTATCGTGCAGTGATTGAATTTTTATTTTTTAATGAATGTTGAAAGTGAATAAAGAGTTTCCCCCAACAATTAGTACAGTAGAAGGAATTTAGACGTGGTCGTACAAGCCTTAAAGACGATCCACGTCAAGGACTTCCAAAAAAAGCAACAACACTAGAAATCGTAAAAATATAGGGAAACGTATTGGAAAATGACAAGTGACTAAAAGAGATTTTGTAGAAGCTTTAGATATCTCATTGGACAGTGTAAGCAATACTTTGAGTGAAGTATTGGGTTTCAGAAAGCAGAAAGCTGTGTGCACCAAAAACACATTCGAATGCGACTTTCGACTTTCTCAGCAACATTTTGAGCATTTTCGATTTCGATTTCGATTTTGTGCCTCGTTTCATCACTATGGGTGAGACTTGGGTCTATCACCATGATCCTAAATCAAAACGGGAAGCTAAAGAGTTATGTGAACCTGGCTCTTCGGCTCCGAAACGAGTTCGAGAAATCGGCCAAGAAGGTGCTAGCATACGTTTTTTGGGATGTGAAAGGAATTTTGTTTGTGGATTACTTGCAAACTGGTAACTGGTTATTGTAACCTTTTAGAAAAGCTGAAGGAAAAAATTCGAGAAAAAATACCATTTTGCAAACGAAAAAACTTATTTTTCATCGGGAGGGGCGCATTTTGACAGTGGCCAAAATCCATAAATTAGAGTTCGAATTGTTGGATCTACCGACTCACCAGATTTGGCCCCTAGGTCATATGATAAGGTCATAACAGCTGTGGAAGCGTATTTTGCAGCCCTTCCTGGTTCTGACTTCGGGGATGGAATTCATAAATTGGAATCTCGTTGGCACAAGTGTATTGAAGCTCAGGCAGATTATACTGAATAACCATAAAATTATGTTTTTAGTACATGAGAAGAAATCGTAGGTGAAATACATGGCTAAATATTGTAAAAGAATAATTTCGAACCATTTTATAAGGGGTCCTCTTAGACAAAAGCTACATATTTTATATACGCTATCTTTCATTGCCATTTACATTGCGAATAAGTTAAGGTGCTACCCCGGTATTGATTGCAATAAAAAATATACTTGTGTCAGGCAATTAATAATAGATTCCTATACGAATAAAATTCTGAATATGAGCTTAAAAATTAGTAAATTCTGGTTTTACGTTACTAAAAAACATCTAGTTGCTGTACCTTAAACATACATATGTATGTATTGTATTAACTCTCTGTAACTTGTGAAAATTACCGGGAAATAGTTTTCCACTCTTGATTTTTTTAGACTTTTCAAATAAAGATAAAAGCGGATGTTTTGTATGAAAGTTCACGGTTTAAAATATTCTGCAAAGATATTCACCCTGAAATTTTACTATTTTCACCAAACTTAGTATTTCGACATGCATTTATACCTTTTTCACATATACGAAAAACACTCAAATAAATTATTTAAAATTTAATTAAGCCGTACCCAAATTTATCTGAGAATACAAAAAACTTCGGGAAAGTCTTCCACCTCTGAGACAATGGCTCTGAAAATTTTGGACTGTGTAATTGGTGCACGAATTTATTTATTTAACTATTTATTTATTGTTCACCTAAGTGACTAATAATCTACTACTCTAATCTGCTATCAATTAATATGTGCAATCATGTTTTCATTTAAAATTAAAAAGAATATTTTAATAAATGCTAAAATAAACTTACTTTCTAATTTGACTTCATTAGTTGCTTTGTTTCAACCCATGTTAATAGTTTAAACCCCTTTGGCATCATTGTTGAAAATGTCGAAGAGATTGATACATATGTAAATAAAATACATATGTACACAACTAATACTAGGTACTAAGTATTTGAAAACAATCGTTGGGAAGCATAAACGAGTTTTCTGTTGAGTTTTTTTTTTAATTTATGTCACTAGAAACCACGAAGCATCTTTTGGGAATACAATTTATTATATACAGTAGGTTCTGTTTTTATGCGGCTTTTTTTTATGCGGCTTTGAAATAGTGCGGTTTTTTTTTAAATTACAAAATGCATGTCGACCTATCGGGAATTGTACATATAAACAAGATTCTAAGCCAGCTAAGCAAAAACTCATCACAGATTACATCAGAAATGCTAACCCTACAAGTATGGAACCGCCTGCATAACTATCTAGATCAGACGTGTACATTTCCTCAAGTGACGAAAGTGATTTTACGCCAAATCCTAAACGAACGCGCAACATGTGGGTATTGTCTGATTTTATTTCTGACTTAAATTTATTTTTCGATTCTGACGTTTCTTAAATAAAGATATAATTTTCAAAAATACAATATTTTGTTTATGCGATTTTATTTAATTATTTCAGATTCATGCGGTCTATGGAACGTATCTATAGTTATAATATGGGACTAGTGCCCTTTTTTATGCGATTTTATTACATTATTTCAGATTTATGCGGTTTTAGCATTTGAAACGTATCTATAGTTTTACTATAGAACTAGTAGCTTTTTTTATGCTGTTTCTTGCGGAACGTATCTACAGCATAATAACAGAACCTACTGTAATTAAAAGTGGAAAAATCCACTATTATTCGTCAATGGTAATGATACTGAGTAAGTGTGTGGGAGGGTAGTAGCAAGAAGGTCGGATGGGTATGTGATTTTTTGAAATATTTTTTTCTGCTATTTTAACTTGGCATCTATCGTCGGTATTTGCAGATCTCTATTTATACTCGTGTTTTTGATACTCCATGTATCTGCTTAGATTGTTCTTTGTACCTTGGATTGCACGCTCTGGAACATATCGACGTTAGTAGAACACGCAGTACCTCAAAGCTGTACACCATACATCCACACTGGTTTTAAAATGGAATTGTAAACTAGTATGTTTTATTTAGGCTATGCAGATTTCCGGTTCATTAGACTGAAAAGTTCCGGGGCTAACACATAAATGGTTAGTTTCGTTACATTCACCTGTTTTTCAGTTAGTACTAACCCTAAAAAGACAGCTATTAAAATTTCATCATATACTATTCATTAGCTCGTGAGTTATTCTGTTTTTGTTATTTTCAAAACAATCGATCAAAAATAATTTCGTGTTTTAATTTTACACTGTTTCCTCATGGGAAAAATACCGTTTAAGGGAAGCAATGGTTTGAAAAGTGTTATGGGGCGGTAACACCAGAAAACATAAAAAAAATCCACAAAATCGAACAGAGAAGTTGCGTGCGTTAGCTGACATCGCAAAGATATCAAAAGAACGTGTTGGCTTTATATTGCATGAGCATTTGAACATGGGGAAAATTTGTTCAAAGTGGGAGTCGCATTTGCTTACTTTGAAGACAAGGCACCGTGTCACAAGTCAATCAAAACAATGGCAAAGCTACATGAATTGAACTTCCAATTGCTCCCACATCCTCCGTATTCGCCAGAAACTGAGTCTTCTTTTGAGACAAAAGATAAATCGTACTACCAAAGTGGTATTGAAATGTTCGAGCGGCGCTGGAATTATAGCGTTGCTCTTATTGGAAATTACTTTGATCAATAAAGCTAATTTTGAACAAAAAAAAAACGTGTGATATTTTAACTATGATATTGCATTGTATACCATACCTAATTTTCGTAGGAAAACAGGATGAAGAATCATCTTGCATATGTCTCTAGAGAACGACTATTCGATAAATGGTGTCAAATTTTCCTCAATTGGCTGTCGGTACATAGTAGTGTTTATGGTCAGTGCCCCTACGCGTGGTCAGAAAGGTATATCACTCTATTCGGCTATCACCTTGCCTAAAGGCATGTTATTGCCTATCGTGAGTCTCTATACGAAAATTCTGTAATTCTTATGTTTAGTACTTCGAATCAAGTACTTACATAGGTATTATGCCCAAGGTTTACTTAAGTCAGAATACAACTTCCCATTGTCTAGAAACACCCTTTATTGGTGAGCGGAATGCACGAATAGTGGAATCCATAATGACATAGCACACGTTTGGGCTGTGAATTTCAGTACAACAAATTGGCCACTTATTTAATATTATTCCTTCATTATTCCTTATTTAATATTAATCCTTCTTGGTCGATACCTTTTTTGTTACTTAAACAAGCAAATATATATACAGTAGCTCACAGCTTATTTCATGCAGTTTCAGTTTATGAATTTAAATTATTGCAAAATGAAAAATTGTCGGAATTAAAAAAAAATTGTAAATTATTAGTTAAATAATTTGCTAACATAATGAGTAGAGCAGAATTCGTGGAAATATAGTCCCACTCACACTACGCGATGAAGTGCAACCACAATGCGGTATCTTCGCTCACAGCTTATTTCGTGCAAGCACTTGTTTATGTTCTTGCGGTGGCTAGTCGCTTGGTTAATGGTATTTTGAATTTCTAGTTTATACAACTAGCTCACAGCTATTGTTCTATGTAATTTTTAGTATGTTTGTGATCGCCAAGTGGACAATATAAAAATATATATATGTATGTACTATATGGTCATCAAGCATTTTCAAAGCGGAAAGTCGCGGCGAAAAATTGCGGAAATAGTTTGTTTGAGTAGTGCTACAATAAAAAGTATCATTGAACGCTTCGTTCTTGAAAATCGGGTGCAAAATAAAGGCCGATGTGCCCCAAGTAAAATTTTTGACGAACGTGATGTGCGTTTAATTGTTCGAAAAATAAAAGAAAAGCTAATGCTATCGGCTCCAAAACTGCTAAGCGAAATTCTGCAGAAAGTGAGCAAATCATGTTGCGTCGAAACAGTGCGACGGGTACTACGTGAAAACGGACTTTAATAGTCGAGTAGCACGAAAGAAGTCATTCACAAATAAAAAAAAATCAATTGAGCCGAGTTGCCTCCGCCTGAGAGTTCGAAATTAAAGATTTTGATTTCTGGCAAACGATAATATTTTCTGACGAGTTCAAATTCGACCTATTCGGCTCAGATGGAATGTCTTACGTCTGGCGGAAACCTAATACAAAGCTCCACAAAAACAACATAAAATCAACTGTGAAACCTGGTGTAATGGTATGGGCATGTATGTCAGCAGCCGGAGTGGGAAATTTAGTGTTTTACGAGAGTATTATGGACAAAACAATGTACCTTAATATTCTAAAATATAATCTACTCCAAAGTGCTGCAAAACTTGGAATACCTCAAGATTTCCGTTTCTACCAGGACAATGACCCTAAACATAAAGCGGCAATCGTGTAGACATGGCGTTTCCACGGCAGTCGGCTCTACGTTACCGAAACGATCCGGTCAAGAACTGTCACTCCAGCAGCATCCCCCGTATGTAAGTATGGGGAATGTTTATGCTGCTACAACAACAACATGGCTCATATGGAACTGCTCACATTTAATGCAACCACCACACATAAGCAATAGAGATCTGATGAAAACCGTAATTTTGAAGGAGTGGAACAAAATCAGACCGGAAGTAACTAAAAAACTGGTGGAGTCAATGCCAGAAAGGTTAAAAGCTGTTAATAAAGACAAAGGATACCACACAACGTGCTGAATCATTTTTAAATTATTAATTTAACTTAAATTTAGGAAAATATAAATACTGCTTGAAATAACCTGTGACATATAATCTTCAATTGTTCTGTGTTTTTGTTTTATTTTTTTTTTTTTATTTAAAGCTTAAAAAATATATGAAGTACCTTTTTTATACTGTAGCTGTGTATAAATTGTTTGATATTTCAATTTTTCAAAAAAAGTTTTAGCTTTCAAAATACCACATTCGAAGTTTTAGTAGTTCGCCTGCATGAAATAAGCTGCGAACCACTGTATATATGTATATACATATATAATTGGCGCGTACTCCCTTTTTGTGTGTTTGGCCGAGCTCCTAGTCCTGTTCATGGCGTGCGTGTTGATGTTGCTTCACAAATGGAGGAACCTTCGGTGTTAAGTCGACTCCGAGCGGCAGATATTTTTTTATGAGGAGCTTTTTCGCTTTTTTCTTCATTTTGGTCTTTCACCGAGATTCGAACCTACGTTCGCTCTCTTAAATCGGAATGGTAATCACGCACCAACCCATTCGGCTACGGCGGCCGCCGAACAAGCAAATACCATATGAAAAAAGGTGCAAAAGTGCACTTCTATATTGAAACCTTATGTATGTTGAGAGGTTTTCGGCATCATTAAAAACATTTTTTTGATCGTTTTAAAAACTGCTGAAATGTTTTTTGTTTTATTACAATTTGGTTATTTGACATCCGATTTTCAAAATCAATATGCAATTATTCATAGTCATGAGAAGTTCTGTATTGTGTTTTTAAGTCCTTTTGAGTTCTGTAATCATTTTCACATAGTTGAATCAGTTTATCCCTAAGATATTCTTCTGTGTTATAAGCATCAAGAACTTTAAAATTCATCAGAAGTTTGCTTTTAAACTGTTTTAGTGTGGAAACCCTCGGATTTCAAAAATCAAATGTCAAATAACCAAGTATTATAAAAAAAAACAAATTCGGTGGGTTTTAGAAGAATAAAAAACGATTTTTTAGGGTGCAAGCTCCTTTGAATATTAGCTTTAAATACAGGTGTGAATTTTTATTAGGTAAAATAAAAATTTCCATCACTCATTTTTTTTATTTAGTAAAAAATGCCTGTCTAATGTCTGTGCCTATTGACTAAACGGAAATTATCCAAATGTTGACATTTTAATAATTACTTAAGTGGAAAATACCTCCAATTTGAAATTTTCCATATTCTTCAAACATAATTTAATTAAAAACAAAATACTTTGATTTGAAAACTGTGTGAAAATATTACGTTTTACATTTCCCATTTTTTTCAAATTTTTAGCAACAATTTCCCTGAACTCTATTATAATTGGAGTTATGAGTTATGCCAAAATTAACCTGCCCCAGAAATTTACTTGAAGGCGATGTATGGCAATTAATAAAGTTTTCGTCTAAATTTATTTGAGAAGATCAAAGTTTCCCCTTTAGACTATGAACTGGTAACCCTCTATTGCTCTCAAATATGGGATGTTCGTTCTTTTCAAGGAAATAAAATTGACCACACAAAAAACTAACTAACTATATAGCCCAAAAATATTATCTTTTATAACTTCTGAGAGTGAATTTTAGGTTTAATTAAAATTTTATATAGAACCAAATATGGTTTTTCTCTACCGAACATTTATTAGTTTCTCTTGGTTTTTGGCAATTAAATGTATTTAATTTAATTTTTTTTATTTTATAAATAGTTTACACAGTTTCATGTCTACAGTGGGCTTCGAACCAAGCCCATACCAAGCTTATAAATAATAAGACAAATAATTAAAAAATTAAATATCAACTACTAAAAACTCAAACTTTTCATTGAGCTACCAATCTTTCGCTTATTTCAATTCTGGTTTTATTTTTCATCACGCTTCTTTATATAACTTTCTCCAAAACTTTTTCATTCCCATCAACGCTTTAAAATAAAAACTATGCTTAAGTTACAAAAAAATCCGCAACTCACCCTTAGGAACACAATTTAAATATAATGTATGCACTTTGCACCTTCTTCCGCGTTAAGTCCGTTAATTGCACAACTTTAGTTACTTCTCGTTGTTGTACAAATTCTCACTCTCGTACTCTACTTGACTTTATTGGTTCACTGCGTTTAATTAATTTTACGTCGTTTAAGTTCTAATTCAATTATAAAACAATATTAAATTAATTTGCCGAGTAACTTAAATGGCCACACAACTACTACTAATTTCAAACTACGCAAGCAACAGTTATTTTTTAACATTCACACATTCAACTGCTGGATGCTCTTCTCAAAAGCTCAACAAATGCTTTCATTCGCTTCGACTATTGAATGCTTACTGTTTGCAGCAACCAAGCCAACTGAGTTCTTACACCTGTTGATCGACGTTAAATGGCTCGAAATGGCTACGCGGCCACTTATTTATATGTGCCAACGGCAACTTGGGCGTAGAAAGACTTTTTACGAGAAGGTAATATATATAATTTTTTTTTTGAAATTGCAACACAAAAATGTTTTAATTTTTTAATGAATTGTTTCATTAAAAGTTTCAATTTTCTTCCCGAATTACTGCAATTGAAAGATTCTTGCATATGATGTATAACAGTCACTGCCCCCCACTTATCCCTTTGCGGCGCTGTGACACTGTTTTACCACCAACTGTGGCGCCAGCAACATACACATGACTATTTTGCCGAAGGAGTTTCCGAAGCATGTCGCCGTTTCGCAACTAAATCTGGCTTCCGAACGACTAAACGCGTAACGACAAACACGAACAACAAGAAAAGCGGAAGTACACAAGCACACACTGGCAGATGCACATACATGGCACATATACTTAATACTTATATAGAGAATACTGCTTACGCACACACACATATATATATATAGAAAATGAACGACTACACTTCCACACACAAATCCAAAACGCATGTCATACTCAATGAATTTGTTGGTGTGCTGTTGGAATATGCTGTATGTATTGTAGTGCATTTGCAAGAAGGAAATGGTTAACAGTGTTGCCCATATGCCTACGCTTTTGTTTTACTTAACCACAAAATATGATGGCAATTGTTAAATTTGTGTGCTCACGGATTTGCCGAGTGCCCATTGAAGGTGTCGTTCAGCCACCAAAGACAATTAAGACATTTAATACATTTGATAAATTGCTTCGAGCTGGCAATGAGATAACTGTTTGTGCATACATATACATTTTGACTGCTGCATTTAACTAAGTATATGGGTGTTGTGAAAGCTGGGTGTGGGTTGGTTTTTAATTAAACTAGAACAAGTGAGCCTCTCTTGGTTTTTGAAAATTTTGTTAAATCCTAGTAGCAACAGGTGGCAAAGAAATTTGTGGAGCTTCGTGACATACCATTGTTCTTGTGGATAAATTCAGTTCAGACAATATGAAAATTTTACAATACTAGAATATGAAAAATGCAGTGGGCTTGATAATGAATATGGCCATAGTTATTCATACACGTGCACAAGTGCAACCACTTCTATTTTGGTTTCAAAATATATTAATTGTTAATACATACATATGCCTATACATATATAGATCTTTTGTTGCATGTTTTTCCGGGTTCCTACCACAATTTGCGTGTTTTATAGGGCTGTGTTAATGGATCCGCTGACGCAACGCATTTGACTGACGTGACGTGTAAAACGTACCGTGGTGCCACAATGAACCAAAGCATATGAACAAAAAAAAAAGCTGATGTTCTTGTCGTGAAAGCATATATTGTATTTCGTTCTGTATAAAAAGGTTTTTGGTGGTTGTGAAATATATTATAGAATTAATGCTTATTAAAGCGAAATGGTATTTTAATAAAATTTATGGTAGGCATATACGATGAGTGTGACCATAACTTCAAAATCGCACATTAATTTCAAATATAGCAAATAATTATCGGGGAATATCCTTTATGAACTGTATCGCAAAAATGTTAATGGGATTGATTAATACAAGACTTCCAACATATGAATAGAAAACACCAGAGTTACTCAACCGTGGATAGGATGGCATATAGTTAGTCCTGCCATAAGTTCTGCTATAATTTTTTTAAAATAAAGCTAGTTTTATTCAGCCGCCTTAGCCGAATGGGTAGGGGCGTGAACTCGGTAAAAGATCAAAATAAAGAAAAAGTTTTTTTCTAATAGCGGTTGCCCCTCGGCAAGCAATGGCAAACTTCCGAGTGTATTTCTGCCATGAAAAAGCTCCTCAAAAAATATCTGCCGTTCGGAGTCGGCTTGAAACTGTAGGTCCCTCCATTTGTGGAACAACATCAAGACGCCCGCCAGAAATAGGAGGAGGAGCTCGGCCAAACACTCAAAAAGGGTGTATGCGACAATTATACATATACATATATATACATATACATATGTATATAGTTTTATTCATGATTAAATAAAATATATTAAGAAAACAAAACTTTCAATTTTCATTCGAAACGAACACCATTTGCTTTTACACATGAATATTGGCGTTGCTGCCCGAGCCAAATATTGTTTGAGGCTCTCTAAATGTCTATGAGGTCTTCGACAGGTCAGGTTCTCCAATTCTGACCACAACCTGTAATCTAGTGACTATGAACCCAGAAATATTGTTTTTCAGCTACTGCTGGGTGGTTTTTGCTTTATGGGCTGGAGCGGAATCTTGCTGAGGGATCCAACGCTCTCCAGTGAAGAGAGTACTGCTCAACTGCTTCACCACGCCTTCCAAGACCTCCTTCTGGTACACTTTTGCCCCGGTCTTAACCACTTTTTCGCAGAAATGAAGAGCTGTAATGCCTTTAAAAGGCACTATCCACCAAACCAATACAGAGGTTGGACGGTGGCCACGCTGAACCCTTGGAATAACATTTTTTGCGTCTTTAAAAGTTTTAGCATAGAATTTGTCGTTTTGCTTATGAAAAACTTCTTCAACAGAGAAAATTTTTCATCTGTGAAGAGAATGTTTTTATTGCCATTAACCGAGTTCCACCGAAGAAGCTGTTTGCATCTGTCGAGTCTAAATTTCTTCAAACGCGTTGCCAGTTGAGCGACGGAAGGCTTTCATGTGGAGATCATCTCTAATTAGTCTTGGCATGGATCTGGTAGATCCATTCATTTCCCTGGACATGATTTTTTGCGTTCTAAGGTGATTTCTACGAATTCTTTCTCGAACGGCGTTTATGGCTGCACTGGTTCGAGCCACGCGAGGACGCCCCTTTTTTCTGTCTGTCACTGCAGGCATTTGGGAAAAACGATTGATCGTACGGTAAACAAACATACTCCAAATGTTAAGTTTTTACAGCAATTTGCAAATCTCACTTGCACTTTTACCACACTTAAGTAATGCAATCACTGCAATGCGATTTTTCTTAGCTCCCAACTCCCTTGTTAACAAGCGAACTTTGTCACGAAACTAGGTATAATTTATGAGTAGACATTCCATATGAACAAAAGCAAAAATAACGAAACTTTTTTCTACGAATTTGTTCTCTCCCCATACATTCTAAAAGTTATCACAGAATGCCAAAACTAAGTACAAATTTGCGTCCATGGTACATTTAAAATTCCATAAAAACAAAGCCTTTACGCATACCTCGTGAATTTCAAAGCAGTCTTCGACAGGGTGCCCAGGAATCTATTAATTTATAAACTCTGACCAAAAGGAGTATCAAACAAAATAAAAAATCTGATACAAAATATATATTTGAATACGAGAACCGCAGTTTGGACAAGAAGGAAAGTATCAGATTAGTTTGAAACCTGCACCGGTGTGCAGCAAGGTTATCCGCTATCGCCATTCCTCTTCGCATTAGGCATAATTGATTTACAGGACTGTTTGGGAGGTGGTTTACTGATTCATGGAATAAATGTACGCCGTCTTATATATGCTGATTATATTGTCCTCCTTCATATAATCCCAATGTCATGCAATCTATGATTTGATTAAAAAATGGAAAAATATTGCGCTGAGTGGAACATGGAAGTAAATTCAATGAAATCTGAGATGAAGATCTTTAGTAAAGGTAATCAACTAACTAAGACGGAAAAATGGCTGTAAAAAGGTAAAAAAATAAAAGTAGTGACAGAATATAATTATCTTGGTGTCATTCTCACCCCTAAAATGTCATTTGCTAAGCATGTGAAAGCCAGAAATAATTCAGTAAACCATACATTTCAAACAAAGCAAGCTGCTCAAATCTGGGGTTATACGCTACTTGAAGAAGTAAATAAATCTCAGCGTTATATTATTAAAGAATTTTCAAACTACATGAAATACAATTGGAAAACTATTTATGATTACAGCAGCAGTAGACTCCTGCACAAATTAAAACAGTGCATATTACGAAAAAACGTGTTTTAGCGCAAACAACTCAACAACTTAGTTATGGAGTTCGTCTTTAAGCTTGAAGAAAATATAAATGCTATGGATTGGCAAGATCGCTGTATCCAGCTTTTATCATGGCAAAACAAAAAACACAATCAAGCGTGGCACGAATTTATAAACCTTTAGATTACTAAAAAGTAGAATCATATTTTAGAGAAATCTGACATCTCTACAACATTTAAGGCAAAATGTGGATTGCTAAAACTGAATGCAATAGCCTATGAATCGCGGTGAAAATTTGCAGGCTATGCAACGTAAACGAAAAAGAAGACATGCATCACTTCTTAGGAAGATACCCTGTACAGATGAAACGACGCTGAAGTAATACTCGTATATATATATTGTATAAGTGGCCAAAATTGGAGAACGCTAACTGGTTTTATGTACTAAGCCTTACACTATAGATAATTCCTTATAGCAGAGTTCAATTATTAATTTATTTAAGAGCTCTGTCACAAATATTCGTATTTATTTCTTTATTTAAGTTTAATATTAAATGAATTATTGTATGAATTGAATCAATTGTAAGCCCTGACGTTTACAAATTAAATAAAGAATTACTACTACTACTGCATTCACTTGTCAGGACAACTTGGTTAAGCCAAGCCCCTCTCTACTCTCTCAAGTTTTTATCGAAAATATAAGGGTGTATTTTAACTTATGCAATTAATTTAAATTCCATTTATTTTCTGCATTTAATTTGATATAGTAATTTGATATAATAATAATAAATGCTACCATATAGAAATCAGCCATTAACCATGTTCACCACTCATCTAACGGTAATTTTAGAAAACGTGATATCTCTATTATAGATGAAAAACCATTAATCAAATGTGATGAAATTTATGAACCCAATCAAAGAAACTCTATGAAATTAAAATTATGAAAAATTTGCGATACCACGCCCACTTTTGAGTAAAAGCATGTATCTCGATAACGACTTAATAAAACTCACCCAAATTTGGTACAAATATTGCTTTAGATGAGAAATGAATATTATTGAGCTCGGATAGAAACCACGTCCATTTTTATAGTATAACACTGAATTTCTGTCGGTCCTTCTTATTTTACAAGTGTTACTAGACAGCCCCAATTATATTTCCATAAAATGTGCGCGGGTATATAAAGTTCGGTTTGAGCCGAATTTAGAGTTTTTTAGATTTTTAATTTAAAGGTGATTTATGCCCGAAGTACAAAAACGCACTCGTCAAAAACAGTTCTAGAATGTTTTAAACTACTAGATGACGTATCTAAGTGCTAAAAGGTGCACCTTATCTGGGTACCAGGCCACAGGGACATTCCAGGAAATTGTAAGGCGGATGAACTTGCAAGAGCCGGTACAACGCTCGATCTCGAACCGGATAAGGCGCTGATACCCATGCCTATAGCCACTTGTAAATTACTTATAGACAGGGAAACCATCAAAAAGGTAAATACAATCTGCCAAAACCTCACAACATGCGAACTAAGCAGACAGACATGGCCGAACTGGAACAGCGGTCGATCGAAGATCTTGCTAAGATTCAACAGGGAATCTATAAGAAAAATGATAGGTGTATTAACAGGTCATTGTTTAATAGGCAGCCACGCTAGAAGGTTAGGACTACCTTACTTCGATTTCTGTAGAAGCTGTCTAAATACAGAAGAAGAGGAAACAGTCAGACACCTTTTATGTGAGTGTGAAAGCCTAGCTAGGAGAAGGCTGCGCACCCTCGATACAGCATTTCTAACCGATGTAGCGGATATAGCCCATCTAAAACTAACGAAGCTCTGCTCGTTTATTAAAGCAACCGGATGGTTTGAAAGGGAACACATAGAGTAAGGATAAGCTCCAGTGGTATCACAATGGACCCGCCGAAGGTCTAAGTGTGTCTTACGACAACCACCCTACCTACCTACCTACCATGCCCGAAGTATTCCAAGATTGCTGGCTTGAGGCAAATTTAGAATTTTTACTTTTTGAATTTAAAGGTGATTTATGCCTAAAATATACCACGATTGCTGGCTCGTATGCTTTCAGCAGCACTTTTTAGAGCCTAGACATAACTTTCTGTGAAAAAATGGGCAATGATTATTTAACACGTTACATTTTGTTGTTATTTCTTTTTTTGTTTCATATTTTATAATATTTTTCAGCTTTTTTAAAGTTCGCCGCCTATGATGTCACATCAAATAAATTCATTTGAAAAGTATTTATTTCAATCATTATATTTTAAATATTTATGATTGGAAATAGGTTAGGTTAGGTTGCTTGTCTAAGACAAGACTCTCCGTGGCCCTAAGGTTCATTCTTATAACTGCATTTGATTTCCATCTCTCATCTAAATTGCTTAAACCACTTAGATCTTTTAAGAAGGAAACTAGTGCATCCCCAAGATATTTGGCACTGCTTCTTGTAAGTGTAGGAGATTCACAGAGCAGGTGTTGCACCGACTCAATTTCTTCTTAATCTCCACAACTCCTGCAGAAATCATTGTGAGGTACACCCATTCTACTGGCTAGGGTGCTAATAGTGCAGCTTGGAAGGCACTACACCGGTCTGGGGGTCGAAAGGAGCAATTTAAGGGTAATTGTTCTTAATACACTCCCGACCCAGTGCCATTGCCCATCTTTCAGCCGCGAATATAAATATAGTGACTTCTATCATTTCATATCACTCTGACCTGCCAATCCTTTCTGTCGAGTATTCGTATTTCATAGTACTTATTCAGATCTATCTTGGGAACCAGATAAACTGTTTTCGATGCGTCTTCCAAGTGTTCCACAAATAGTAGAACTGATGCATGACTGTACGAGTTTTCTTTTAGAAGGCCTGCTGCTTTAATTCTGCAAGCAGTTTTGGCCTATCCCTTCCGCACTTCCAGCGCCGCAAAAAATGCAATAACAAAATGAATTAAATGCGCACTATTGCCGCCATCGCCTTCAATGCTGTGAAAGACGGGTTTGAAATGGCTTTGAGTACGACATTTGTATGAGATTTGACCAATGTTTTGTGTGGTGTTTGCATATATGTAAACTCGCCAACGACAGCAAACGCAAAAGTAAGCTGCGGTGGAATGGTTTCATTGCACAGTTTTCTATATAGCAAGTTAAAAAAAAATTATTTTAACTTAAGTTAGCGAAATTAAATCTAAAGTAATATAGTCTTTAATAAATTCATAACCATTGTATTTTGTTCCAGTCGTTCTTCTTCCAATCCACTGGCATCTTTATTTCAAAATAAACTTTACTTTCTCCCATATTTTTCTTTCTACATCGAATAATAACGCTTACAACTATTCAGATTACTACCACCTCGTAAGTAACTACTAAACATGTGAAATACAATAAAAAATTATTACTGGAATGCAATACTCCATTACTATTACTTCAATTCATACATAAGAAACAATTTAGTGGGCACTTGCGTCATATTTGCCTTAATATTTCCACTTTTCCACACATGCATATGCACATACGTACACATAGCACACGCATAATACCTTAAATGCATTAGCTAGACGCAATGTGCCCATCTGCCTGGCAATATGGCTACAACAATGCAATTTCACGAAATGTAAAAGGTTCATACCAGAAAAAATTCATGTTCCCTCGATATTGTCTTCAAGGACTCTCTGCGCAATTGGAATTGCTTACACTTAATTGCATATCTTGGTGTGTTAATGATTCTTGATTGCACTGCATACAGATTAAGACTCACAACCAACATAAATGTATACATGTCGTACGATAGAAGTGGGAATATTCGCATAAAAGGAATACTTCTGAATTCAACCGATCTCAAGAGTAGTTTCAAACTGGTATTGAATGGATGAAAAATGCAATTCCCGCAAAACATTTGTTGTAAATATTATTTAACTACATATAATATTGTATGTATATACTAGCGGCCACCGTAGCTGAATGGCGTTACTATCATTCCACTACCATTCATTTTTTCTAATAGCGGTCGCTCCTCGGCAGGCAATGACAAACCTCCGAGTGTATTTCTGCCATGAAAAAGCCGGCTTAAAACTGTACGTCTCTCCATTTAAGGGGATAGGCTCGGTCAAACACCCAAAAAGTGTGTAAACGCCAATTATACTTGTAGTCTATTATATACTAGTGCTGTGACCTGAGATGATTTATTGTGCTAAGGCTTCAACAAAGACTAACTATTTAGAAAGTTAAACTTCTGTGTGCTTATAATACAAACACAATCACAGAGGTTCAGCCCGTAGTGCCTCAGAAAAGTCTGTTCTTACCAAGATGCACATGTACAGAAAGGTTCTGTACTTGTGGCCTTCATGCCACGGTAACAACTATTGGGTTGAGGAATAAGTTCGTAGTGTTTTTATATTTTCTTTTATTTTACAATGATTTGTTTTCTGTTTGGCAAAGGGTAAGTATTAATTCGATAGAACTCGTTGAGGTCTACAAAACTATGTTAATTGTATTTTTGAGTTATTAATTTTTTTTTGTTTTGAAGCTTAGAAATGGAATACCCAGGAGGCAGAAGTGAACATTTTCGACACTTGCTCTTCTTTTCTTCTCATCGAGGGTAAAAAGCTGCCCAAGCAGTCCGAGACATTTGTGACGTGTATGCAGAAGGTGTCATAGGCGAGTCTACAGCATGAAAATGGTTTGCAAAGTTAAAAAATGGCAATTTTGACGTCGATGACACGATTCAATGGAAGAACGTCTCAAATCATTTCAGAAGGAGAACGATCGCCAAGCCTGTCATGAATTAGCGGATAAAATGAACTGCGATCATAAAACGATTCTCTATCACTTTCATTCAATGGGATTTACAGAAAAATTGGAAGCCTAAGTGCCTCACGAGCTCAACGAAAAATATAAAGAAAATCACCTTCAAATTTCTTCTCAGCTGCTTAGCATCTCGCCCGTCTTCGAGCAACACGGGGTCATAAACAGCTCTTTTATACCGGATCGTCACGAGAGATGAGAAATATTGCCTACACATCAATATGAAACAAAAATAGGAGTGGGTGGCTCCAGGAGATACAACAAAGCCGAGAGTCAAGCCAGATCTTCATCCAAAGAAGACTGGTGAGACTGGCAATGCTACACTACAACAACAACAAATTAGTCGAGAGGTAGGAAGAGGTTATGTAAATAGCAACTAGGCTCATAAAAACAAAAATTGTAAGCCTTTGCCAACCATTATATTTATTCTTTCTAAGAATTGCGCCTTTTAACCGATTATGCCATTTATAATATTTCGCGAAAAAAAGATTTTTTATTTCATTTGAGAAAAAATTACTGTTAATAGTTGACTTTTCTGTGTTCGGTCGACTTTAGCTACCACAACATTAATTTTAATTTATTTTTCTAATTTGTTAATAAAACTGATAATAATAATAACAAAAAAATTCAATTTAACGGAATTTGGTACCAATCGATGGATTTCAAAAATTTATTACTTGTTGGTATTGGGTTTTTTCGACTCGGTCGGCAGTCTGATCGGCAACACGAGATATTTAATTGGGAATCATTTAAAACATATGGGATATATTGAAAAAGCCAATATCGGGAATTCTTATGAGTTAACACATGCTAATTTAACCCAACACATTGACAACTGCAATTTGCAACTGAAACGGAACGAAATGTTTCGCTTATTCCTAATTTTCGCAATAAGTGATCATATTTCACCAAAAAAAAAAAAAACATTTTATTTAAGCAACTCATTTCTTCGCGAAAATTTTGTTATTAAACTTTAAAATACAAATTGTTTCAATTTTGAAAAGGCTCGTTCAGCACTAACTTTCGTAGTAAGAATGGCCAATAAAAGCAAATTTTCGAAGCCATAACACCGAGCATTTTATTCTATTCCAATGTTCAGTTAAATCTGCGTCAATCCTCTTTACAGAAATCAATCTTCGTAGAAAGCTTTTCTGATTTCTTACTTAAACTAGAGAGTACACAGCGGCCGCCGTAGCCGAATGGGTTGGTGCGTGATCACCATTCGGAATTCACAGAGAGGTCGTTGGTTCGAATCTCAGTGAAAGCAAAATTAATAAAAACATTTTTCTAATAGCGGTCGCCCCTCGGCAGGAAAATATCTGCCGTTCGGAGTCGGCTTGAAACTGTAGGTCCCTCCATTTGTGGAACAACATCAAGACGCACACCACAAATAGAAGGAGGAGCTCGGCCAAACACCTAACAGAAGTGTACGCGCCAATTATTTATTTTATTATTTTTTTTACTCATCGGACGACAAATTTGTTAAACCAAGTTTGAGTAAACCATTTCTTAAAAGCGAAGAAGGGCCTTGAATTGACGATTCATCAGCCAAAAATGGCAAATGCAATTCTAAATGGAACAGGAAATAAAAAAATAGCATTGAATGTTTTGGAAACCAGTAAAAAAATAGTTTCTTTCAAATTATCAATGCGACGAACGAATTCTTTCAATTGGTTTTTGGTGCATTGCATATTTTGCTTCGGTAGAACAGCGATGCCTGCTATATTGGCCTTGTGCATTTTCTCCATGTAACAGATGTCCGAAATTTTTTTATATGGAATATGAAATACCCACCAGTGTCAATGACAAAAATTGTCAAAAATCAACACGACTCTTGAGCCACTAGAAACTTGCACTTTATTATACCAGGATTCAGTGGACTACTTACTACCCTGCTTACCGAAAATATTTCTAAAACCTTTGTTTAAAAAGCTGAAAATGTTAATTAAAATTTGTTAATATTTTTCTTTAATTTTCATAAAATTTGAAACTTGGATTTATAGTGCAATGAACTACATTTCTTTTCATAAAATTTTGTTTTTAAGTTCATTAAGTACCTGGACACCATCAATGACATGATGAGCAACACTCTTAAAACTGCTTACCAATATTTTACTGTTTACTTACGCAGGTCTTGGGATAAACGCGAAAAAACGGACAAGATCCTTTTTTACGTGGAACCTCCTAAAGCTAGGTAACCACGAGCTACACCTCAAGGGTCACGGTAAGTACCTTAGGGTAATACTAAACAGTAAATTGCTGTTGGAGCACATATTTAATACCATTGGAAAGGATTCAGCGACTCACTGTTCTATGAATAATAGGAGCGATGAAAACCACGTCTACAGCGGTGCTAGAAGTGATACTTTGCACACCACCTATTGACCTTATGGCGGAAAATACGCGAGGAAATTAGTGGAATCTGGAGAATTTACTTAAGGAACCTTCGGACATAGCTCGTTAGGAAAGAGGAGTACAGGTTGCATAGACTACATGACTCTAAGATTTAATTGAGAGAGAAGGTTTCATATTAAAATTAAAGAGGTGGGATGACATAAAGGCATGTAACCTGGCCGTAGGACTTTTCATATTTGCACAGACGGCTCTGAAACTTTGAATTGAGCGGGAGCGGGAGTGGGTATTTACTGCTCAAAACCAGGGTTTAGGCAGCTTATCAAGCTACCGGATCAAGGCAGTATTTTCCAAGCGAAAGTTTTTTGCTGTTGGGAAACCCGTGGAGTTAGCCTACACAAAAACAGAAAATGACTCAATAACTAATATTTACGGTGACAGTCAAGTAGTAATAAAAGCAATAACCTCATATTGTATTGAGGGGTCCCGGTGGTCTAGAACTCGAAAATTTCGGGAAACTTTTTTTACAATAAAAAAAAAAATAAAAAACGACTTTTAAATTTTTTAGGCATTTTATTTAATTTCTTTTATTTACATACGAAATTGAAATTTTTTTATTTTTTTATTTAAACTCATCCTCCCGAAAAATTGGACCAGGATGGTGTTGTCAATTTTGGCTCTTATATTTATCTGAAACACAGACACCATAAAAAATTATTAATCAGTACGACTGTAGCTATGACCCGGCTGAAAAAATGACAAAATGGCGCGGTTTTGAACTTGACACTCTAAAAATCGAACTTTTTTCAGTTTTTTAATAAAAAAATTACGAAATAATTGAAATAATAATATGATTCTAGTACGGGCGATACCCATTGATGTTGTGAACAACATATTAAAATTTCAGGCGATTTGGTCGAATAGTGGTGTCGTTTCGACATTAATGAGTTTAAAGCGCGCGAACCGCTCTCTACCTAGTTAATGGGCTGTAGAAAATATACTATTTGAAATTTCCGCATACAAATTTCACAGTATATTCTTAAAATACTATACTTTCGAAATATCGAAAAAACAAAAATTAAGTCTAAAAATGTCCAACGATGCAGGAAGAGAAGAGAGGATAAAGGATAAAGGAAACTTTAGAATACATTCTGCATCTTTGTATGGCATTATAAATGTGCCTAGGGATATCTACTTTAAGTCTTAAAAGTGGTCAGTCTCCCTGGTATCGCTAAGGACCAATTTGTGGCTTAATGCGAGCCGGGTTAACCTAACCTAACCTAATTAAAAAACAAATAAAGTATCAAAACCTGTCAATAAGTTCATGAGCTATAAACGCACTATATATTTCGATAGCATCTAAAAAACCCGTCATGAAAAGAGTGCTTAAGTAAAATTCGAGTATTAGTATTACAACAACAACGATTGAATAGATGTGCAATTATTCCTATGCAATTCCAATTCCAACAAGTTTAAAATGGAGAAGGCAAAATACATCAAAGGTGAACATACGAGTCGCCTCTTCCCGTCAAAAGCTGATGGCAAGATTCCAAACCAACTAATTTCCTAAAACTTCTACCGTTATGCTATTTTTAAATTTCGTGGAAGAATGCACTGCCTTATTCCGTTTTCTCTGTCGAGAAGCTACATGGCAGTGACACCAACCCACTCCTAGACCATTTGCTTTGTTCGCAGAAACTTACGCCATGCGATTTCTATCTCCTTTCTAAGGTGAAGTCTGAGTCCTTTGACGGAGTGAAATAAAAGGCGGCAAACGTTCTGTCGAAGCTACCATGGCAACCGGTTCTACGTAACCGTAACGGCCGAAAAATATAATCGACCAAAGACTACCACTTTAATATTATAGCATTTCCCAAAAAATTATGCGGATTGTGTTATGGGTTGCAATAACAACAAAAAATAAATAAATAATTGGCGCGTACACTTCTGTTAGATGTTTGGCCTAGCTCCTCATCCTATGTGTGGCGTGCGTCTTAATGTTGTTCCACAAATGGAAGCACCTAAAATTTTAAGGCGGCTCCGGCTTTTTATGAGGAGATTTTTCGTGGAAAAATACACTCGGAGGTTAGCCATTGCGTGCCGAGGTGCGATCCCTATTAGAAAAAAACGTGTTCTATCATTCAAACCTATGCACTCCCGAATGGTAGTCTTGCTCCAACTCAAGCGGCAACGGCAGCTTACAGCAACAGCAACAGTAGGAGTTCATATTAAAGGTGAAATAAGAAAAATATATGAAACCAAAATTAAATATTTTGCAGCACTAAACTTGCTATTTAATAGCCGCATCGTACAGTCCTTTTTTTGTTTGTTTTCTTTTTAACAACTGTGGAATTTTTCAAATTGTTCTTATCAAATCATGTTTTCGCAACTTCAATTAGAGTGTGTCAAAGATGGGGGCTATACTCGTATAACTGATTTATTTGCTTGTCTATTTTTTTCAATCAATTACAGCTTTGCACGAGCTGTTTATGCATTTTATTTACACTTTTTGTTTGCAAATGCTATTTGATCTGCAATGAATATTCATGAGAGAATCGATTCATATTTTTAACGTCCATGGAATACCCTTCACCATTGCTGCTGCCCATTTATTCACATAACTTCGTGCATGTCCTACCGCTGCCATTGTGGTGTGCGTAAACTTGATTGTATATTTACAAATTGCGTTTTATCAGAATAGTGACAACGCATCTTAACATTGTTGACGAATGTGTTGTTCTTACTCTGTGCACTTACCATTGTTATACCCGCGTGCACTAGTGCCTAAGGGTATTCTAATTTTGTTCGCATAGCGGTTATATGCAACAGCACAAAGGAATCGTTATGGATTTAATACATTTATAAATAAATGGTGGGTGATACAGCTTTCTTTGTTATTTGAGTCATATGTTACTTTGACAGTGGCATCTCTTCCCCGCTGAAAATGTTGACAGGAAGACAGTATAGTATCATAGGTACATATTTCCGTGGAACTAAATGAATCGCTTAACGCTTGAACAAGATTAGGAACTATTGCAAAAATTATATTTTCTGACAAAGCCGCTATGAAGCCGATGAAGACTATGCTAACAAGCGAAACTGGCTTATTTGTTGATTGGAAAACCCGCACGTGATCGTCAAAAAGTCAATGCATCCTTAGAGAGTGACAATTTTGCGCGCATTTCAGAGTGGTGGCATCATTCGCCCATTTTCTCTGAAAATTCTGCTGCAAGTGAGATTTCGGTCACCGATAAGCACTGCAGCGGCATGTTAAACTATTTTTTTGTAACCAGCAATTGAAGGCTTGGCCTTGGACGATCTTTAGTTTCAGCAGAATCGTGTGCCATACTACACAGTGGATACCAGAGTCTATCTTTGCGTGCCAAGTTCGGTAACCGTCGTATCGGCGATGTCGATTGGCTACTGTGGAGCTGCGAAGTCACGCCACTAGCCTTTTTTGTATGGTGCCGAAAAGAATGGTTGTTATGCGAACAATTCAGTAACGTTTCAGGCTCTTAAGACAAATATTTAGTAGGCCATTCGTGAGATAAAGCCAGAAACAGTCACCAAGGTCTTGGAAAACTCAGTTGACAGGATGCGCAACTGCGAAGTCTGCAAGGCAACTAAATGCATGAACTCGTGCCTCATAAATAATAGAAACTTTTGCTCTTTTTTGAATTTCCAAAAAATAAGCCACTATATGGCTATATAGCCACTGTGTACACCAAATAAACTAAGAATTATGAAAAGAGTGGATTTATCTTATCTGTCCATCTGTCCGTCCGCCTATGCGATCTATAACTCGACCAAAAATTTATATATTTTAATGAAACTTTATACTCTCGATGGATAACCACGCCAATTTAACATATAACAGTAATTTTCAAAAATTACTATTGCAACCCGATGAAATCCACGCCCACATTTTATGTGTTCAGACTTAATTACCGTCCGTCCGCCTAATGTTACAAACTACAACACTAATTGTCTATGAGTTTGTTTGATTCAATAAATGAAGAGCCAACTCAAATTAAATTTTACTAAAATATGCTCAGGTATATAGAGATCGTTCCAGACCGAAGTTAGCCTTCCTTACTTATTTTAGGCCTGTTGGATTGCAGCGCATAAGAGTGTGTAGGTGTATGTGTGTTTCAAAGTTGATGGCATAATGGATAATGGCTTAAACTTTACCTGAGTGATGTGCCTATGTGTGGGTGTAAGCAAAGGTGCTACACCCATGCATCCATAACAATGACGTTCTAAAAAACACTAAAATTATCACTCCGTTCTCAATACTGTTATTACTACACATATACGGATCTGTATAAATGTACATACTCGTATGTGTATATATATATTTTTGGATATGTACTGTAGCAGCAATGAAAATACAACTCTTCTTCAGGTATTACTTCGATAGTAATAATAAAGTACGACTATTTTCAGGTATAGGTCACACATCAGTATCAATTATTGAACTGTGCCTAGAGTTCTCCTTTCAAATAGAGACCCCTATAGTTTTATACCCAGTTCTCATGCCATCTATTTTTTTAAGATTTTTTTATGACGGCAATGCATAGGCTGGTTTATCTTTTCCTGTCTTCACAGTAACAGCCGCTCTGCCTCGCATAACAATAATCGGCTATGGTGACCTCTCTGGTAAATAATAAGTAAATTGGTAATTTGGGTTTAACAGCCAAGCGGCAATAAATGGTTCAATACACTGAATAAGCAATCGTAAATTTATCGGAGAATGCGAATATTTCACTATAAAGATAATGTGGGGGTAAGGCAACAGCGATATTGCAAAAAATAGCTTGACTATTGAGCTGGCTAGACAAGGCATTCTAGAGTTGGGTTCTAAAACTATGGTGGATCTCGGGTGAGCGACACGAGCGCTAATCGGATCGCAAAGGTCCTCTACTAACAAAACGTGTGAACCTATCATGCATAATTTTCTCAGCAGCACACAGCATTACCCCTTTCCAAATTCATAACTAGCCATCTTTTGTATTTCTCTTTCGTTTCTTCCTTTCTAAACCTAAGTTTCTTCCCAACAGTATCATAATGGAAAATTTCTATACTCAACTATCTAAATGTTTTTATTTCCATACCTTTTGGAGCAGCCATTTAACTAACCCAACCAGCTTTCGAGCATTTATAGCGCCTTGAACGCCATTAAGTTATGACGCACAACTGAGAAAAAATGTGTTTCGAAAATATAAATGCCGCTCAAAATGTTGCAATTTGTATACGTGCTACTGTGTAAGAAGTCGATTGAAAAATTTATGACGTCACCTCTTTCCAATTTAATGAATTTCTTTTCGAAACACACTTAACCCGTCATGGCTAACTGATATTTTTCCCCCTTTTGGACAGGAGATAAGAATTTGTTGCAACTGAGCCTGATTAATGACAAATGAATCGAGATTTTATTATATATAGCTTGGTAAGGATGAATGTATTCGTGCATGTTTGCTTTGGATTTGTATCTGTTTTGTATTTTATTAAATGGAACAGGCTTAATAGCATGTCGTCATACCTACTGATAAGGCACAGCCGATATATTTATGTATGTATGTACCCACGACTAATAATATCTCACCAGTAAAAGGCGAGCAGGAAAAATATTGGGGGACCAAAATTTTTCTTTAACAGTTTTGTTCGCATTTTTATGAGATTTTTCACACTTTGTGAGCATTATAGAAAAATCTATAAACTTTAGTGCAGGTAGCAAAGCGTGGAGGGAAAGAAACTTTGAGGCTTAAACATCCTTTTATAGCTTTTAGTTAAATACTTACTAAAATACTTCTGTAAGCCACATAAAGGGTCTTTTGAAAGCCGCGCCTAGTTGTTGTTTTAAAATAGAGATGTCCACATTTACATTCTTTCAGGCTGCCCTATTTTATCCAAAATACGGTTCTTAACAATCAGCCATATGAAAAATTACATCATTTAAATATCCACTATGGGCACGTTTACAGGTAAAATCCACCAAAGAGCCGATTCTTGAATGAATGTTGGGAACATCGAGATATCGACGTTGAAAGTTGCTCAGCAACACTTTGCGCTGCAACAACAATATTCTCGTCAGAACCAGTTTCTTGATATTTTTTCACCAACCTCTGAATTGTCGACTCATGCGAACTATTATTCCCTCCAAAAAAATTTGGAATTTTCCGATATGTTGTTCTTAAAGATCGACCATTTTCAGAATAAGTTTCAATAATTTTAATAATAATAAAATTCTTTTTTAATGAAATCCTGTACCTGTCTGCTTGACTAATGTGAAATATGACATAAAAAGGTACCGTATAAAAATTATTCGCAACTGGCATCTAGGTGTCTTTTTTGAAAATCCCTTTATAAGCGTTTTGTAAAAGGCGAGTTAAAAAGAAATCTTATCGCCAAGCCCTGCAATTTTTGGCACCCCCAGTTCAATGCTTAAGCATATGTACATACATACACCTACGTATAAAAAACTGTAAGAGCTTAGCTTTTATTCCTATTTGTTTGAAATTTTATATAAATTACGTTAACTGGACTTTCGAAAAAAAAACGTGCACCTATTAGCCAAATTTTCATAATCTTGGTGCATAAGTAGCCTTTAACCTGACATTTAATAATTCAATCCTACGCGGCATGCCGGGTTGCACTCCTGCAAAATAAGATCTACTTTATATTTTCTCCTTACAAGAACTTCCAATATTAATTTATTTTGTTTGTTGTGCATTTCTTCCCTTTGAATTCCAGTAGGCATCAACTCCAAGATAACTGAACAGTCAAATCAAATAGCAAAGACTTCAATTGTCACAGCGTGTAAAGTATATTTTGCGTTATTGCCACTTTGTTGACTGGTCAGGAGGGAATCGTGTTTTCATGCCCAAAGCTATAATATAATATATAAAAAATATGTCCAAAATTTCACTTCAATTCGTTCTGTATAAAAAATTTTATATTGCTTCACTTCCACATTGAGTTACGAAATAATAGCAGGTGACATGAGATAGATTTAGCGTGAAATTGTAAGTATGTATGTTCTATATATTTTTACGTGATATGTGATTTTCCTTCAAAAGTAGTTCTAAGCATGGGTAACGAGACTTCTTTGGGCCAGAGCCCGTTTCGCCACTCCCTTCTGCGGCCATCAATGCCACGGTTAGCAAATGGGTTACTACAACCCACAAGCGAGATTGGCAGGCTGAGAGAGTCTGCAGAGGAACTAAACTAATGTTATCTGTCATGCCCGATGGACTGTCGCAAGCCCTCCTGTCATTAAGCAGAAGGGAGTGCAGACGGCTGGTTGGACTGATGACGGGCCACTTTGGAAAGGGTGGGCATCTCAGACAGTGCACTCTGCCCTGCAGAGGAAGATGAGACGGCAGACCACTTCCTGTGCGTCTGCCCCGCCTTCGCTCGAATCAGGTTTGAGGTCTTTGGCACTGATGTGTTAAGAAGCGACCATCTTGGCTCCTTGGCACTACAAGATCTATTTAGATTTCTTCGGAGATCGGGTAGATTTAAAGAAAATTAAAAGGGAATCCAAGTGTGGTACAATGGACTTAATTAATGTCTGAGGGCTGCACTTGCTAGTTGTCCCGACAAAAGTTCTAAGCATACGATTTTAATGTTTTTATACAAAAATTTGCTTAATAAGATTTTACAGAAATAAAATTTCGTGGTTCTCTCACTTAGAATGTCGACAAGACGATTTGATTCTGCTGAACTATGTAATATTTCGGAAGCCTTCGGAAACTCGAAGAATGAGGACTATTCAAGAGATTACAACCTTAAAAATGCGGACTTTAATGAGGATATAGCCAGTGTCCAAATTGAAATGATAAAATTGGAAACGCTGAACGCTTCGAAAACACTGCGGTTTTGCCAAGTACCTCAAGCAAAAAAAGAACATAGGAAAATAATAATTTACTACTAAATCAAAATCAACTTGCCTTTTTAGGAATATTCATGCTACCTCCTGACCTCATGGAACTTGCAAATCCCATACAATTTTTCTTCTATTTATTCTCTCGGGAAATTTTTGAAAAATAAGGGAAAACGCATGTGCAAACTCTACAGCTTATGTAAATACGTCAACTTGTTGGAGTTCTTCTCTATATGTCAGTTATACAAATGGCAAGCGTTAGAAAGCTTTGAACAGATGGAATAGGTGCTAGTATGATTAAAAATACCATGTCACAAAAAAGATAGGAATTAATTAGAAAATCGATTCACTTCAGATATAATAGAAATCAGTTGACGTTATTGCATCCTAACCATGACCGATTATTCAAAATAAGGCCAATTGTTATGGATCTAAACGAAAATGTCCAAAGAGTTCCAATGAATATTCCTCTGTGTAGACGAGCTGATAGTTCAACTAAAGCCCATAATTACGCGAAACTGTACAATACATTATAAAATAATGGTTGTAAGTGGAGTATCTGGTTTCTGTTATCAATTCGAGCCGAATACAAGAAATGAAAACATAGTACGCTAACACGAGGACCGTTCTAGCAATGCCCGATCAGCACAATTCAATTTACGAATTCGATCATTGACGAAGAGCCTTCAAAAACAAGGGACCTCTTGCGAGGGAACTTAATGCTTCTGAGGGTCTTATCTGTCTAGTTGTTCTTGAAGATATCCGGTATAAATCCTACGTTATGTGTAAAAGACAATTTATGTCGGAGCAAATTCAAGAACAGCGTCTTCCGATCAAAACGCCTTTTAATCAAAGTTAAACGCCCTGATGCGTAGTTTATTTCGGACGAAAACAATTTTTACCAAGACCAAAATATCCACCACATAAATGACAGCCGCCGTGGCCGAATGGGTTGGTGCGTGATTACCATTCGGAATTCACAGAGAGGTCGTTGGTTCGAATCTCGGTGAAAGCAAAATTAATAAAAACATTTTTCTAATAGCGGTCGCCCCTCGGCAGGCAATGGCAAACCTCCGAGTGTATTTCTGCCATGAAAAAGCTCCTCACAAAAATACCTGCCGTTCGGAGTCGGCTTGAAACTGTAGGTCCCTCCATTTGTGGAACAACATCAAGACGCACACCACAAATAGGAGGAGGAGCTCGGCTAAACACCTAACAGAAGTGTACGCGCCAATTATTTATTTTTTTTAAATGACAGACGGCTATTTTCCAATCCTACAGAAGTTCTTGTTGTCCCGCACACAAATTTCCAGCCATTGTTACGGTTGTTGATGTTGTCAGCAACAAAATACATGTCATGTCAAGGCTGTGCTCGCTCACACAAAGCGATTGCGAGACGAAATTGGATGATTGGAAATGTCCATGTCCACATAACACCCTGAATAACTACGAGTGAGCGCAGTTGAGCGTCAAACGAATAAGCATCCTCCTAACACTATTTCAATATGAATAAGCAGCATTTGATTCTCTCGGATCGAGGAGGTTATTGCAGCTAATGGAAATTTTATTGAATGATTTTATAAGAAAAGCAATATCAAGATCCATTCGACCAGACCAATTTTTGACTACTTTTTTCGATAAATCTGGTCGTATGGGGTCAATGATGGCTTGCATATTACAATAAATCGATTGTTCAGCGGTCTGGGTGGCAAGTTGCACCCTCGCCGATGTCTAACTGATTACTTCTTGGTAACCAAAATTCAATTAGTATGGCTCGATAACTACCATTTGGAACTCGGAGAACTTAGGTTCGAATCTCCGTGAATCACCAAAATAAAGAAAAAGTGTTTGCCTCGCCTCGGCAAGCAATGGTAAACCTCCGAGTGTATTTTTCCCTTAAAAAACTCCTCATAAAAATAAAAAATATCTACCATTCGGAGCCGGCTTTCAGATTCCTCCATTTGTGGAACAACATCAAGACGCACGCCACAAATAGAAGGAGGAGCTCGACCAAACACCCAAAAAGGGTGTGAGCGTGTAAGGATGTATAAGGCCAAAAAAAGTCACTGCCTTTTGTGAACGAAAAGGAATTAGTTTAAAAAGTTGATTTCAAAATTTTTGCATTAAATTTCGAAAAGGAGGAGAAGCTTTTTCATGGCAAAAATACACTCGGAGGTTTACCATTGCCTGCCGAGGGGAGACCGCTATTAGCGAAAACTTTTTCATCATTTTGGTAGTCACGCACCAACCCATTCAGCTACGGCGGCTTCGCAAAAGAAAATGAATTTTTTTTTAACTATAATTAGTTTAAGAAAAAATACTGGTTGTCAATGGTGAAATCCAAAGTGAATTTACTTGCTTAAATTTTCCTTGTCATGTTGAACTTATCAAAAGAGCTTAATCACAGAGCTTAATTTTCTCTTTCTTCTAGACTTTATGTACATAGTGAAATTTTTCTACTAAGGTTACCATTCCCTACTTGTGCTAGTTGTTCCTTGAAACAATTGCTTGTTGACCATTTTTATTACTGGCTGTCAATTGTGAGACCCAAACGAATGGTTGGTCGGTTGACATTTGCCTCTGAAGAAGGCGAGAGAACATTGAAAGCATAGCTAAAACTGCAAAGAAAGTTAGCTGTTAAAATTCCATATGTTGACAAAACAAACAAATATTAAGAATTTTAATAACCATAGGAGGAGCAGCGAGTCCGTAAGGCGCAAGCGAAGCAAAGAAAATCAAAACAAATTTTATGCATTATGAACAGCGCCGACAGCCGACTTTCAACAGAGTCATAATCATCACCATAACCCCTTAACACTCGTTTGAAGCAACAAATTGTCTTCCTTCCACTTGATATTACATATTAATCCACATTCTCTATTCCATTGTCTTGCAATGGTTTTGCTTGTTTGCATTCAGCGTTATTGAAAAATTCCAGCAAGCTCAACATGCATTCATTGCATGCGTATGTGTATGTATGTATGTATTACAAAATATGACATTGAATGGCTTATCATGTTTTATATAAGTTAGTTTGTAGATATATTTTATAGTATCTTTGATGAAGCCACTTCGAAGTATTGAACCGAGCAGCATTGGTCTACTTAAGCCATCATCACCAAAGGCGTCGGCATGCATTGTCGAGCAACATTGCAATCACCATTAGAAACGGCACAGTGAAGCTCTCAACAGCTGGCACAATAACTGCACTGCATGGTTATCTGCATCATCGTCATTTAAATGTAATTTGAAGATAATAAAAATGTACTGTAAAAGAAAGTAATGCAAAAGCTTTTACTGACTATAATTGTATGAGGGCGCGTGTGCACATTCGTTTGAATACACAAACCTCAACAAAATAATCATTACCGATTTTGCTTATATTATATGTTAAAATAGCAGCTCGAAGTTGTCGCTCAAGAAATGATTAATACTAAATAAATTTCAGTACAAACTAAAAGTTGTTCATTTTCTTTTTGATTCGTGGTTGCACCGATCAATTTAGCCGAGTGCAGGTGCCAAACACCAGTGATCGCCAGCTATTCAGCGTGAAAACTTATCTTTCGAATGCAGTAGGTACTTCTCACTGCTCTAAGCAAATCAATTTAGTCGTAGTCTTTATTCAAATACAATTTTTTCTGTCACCAGTGATTTCGTTCTTCTCGTGTTAACTGGCAGCGATTTGAAATAAAAATTTAAACCAAAACTTCGATAGATTCTCACAATTCTGGCGGTGCTGATGGTATTCTTCTTCTTCTTAATTGGTGCGATAACCGCTTACGCGATTTTGGCGGAGTTTAACAAAGCGTGCCAGTCGTTTCTTTCTCTTGCTAACCGGCGCCAATTGGATACAGCAATTGATCTTTCCAACGTAGAGGAGGCCTTGCTCTTCCTCTGCTACCACCAGCTGGTACCGCATCGAATACTTTCAAAGCCAGAACCTTGTAGAGTGTTAGTTTTGTTCGTCGAGAGAGGACTTTACTACTCATTTGCCTACTTAGTCCAAAGTAGCACTTGTTGGCAAGAGAGATTCTACGTTGGACTTCAAGGCTGACATTTTTATCGGTGTTAATGCTGGTTCCGGTGTTAAAGCTGATGGTATTACTACACAATATTTTACACAAGCTCATTAGTTTTACGGATATAGCAAATTCAGATATCGAGGCATATGGGCATCTTGGCGGGCGAGATTTTGACCGAGTTCACCATATGGCGAGTTAGCATATAAACTAACTTTCTTCAAAATTGAAAAGAGATGGTGCTTGTCTATACTTTTTCCTTAAGCCTTTTCCAATACTTGGCGTCCACAGTAGCTGGTGTAGATTGCAGGACTACTTTCCCTGTGAATTGAGCAGAGTACATTTAAATCGACAATCATGCATTCGTCTGACCACATTCAGCATATGAGCAGATAAATGTACCCTTCCAGCTCCTCTTCCCCGTATTTCAAAGCCACAGCTTTGTGTTCTTTGCCCCCATTATTGAATCATATCTGTGATTCATTCCGTCGCCCTGATTGAAAGGCCGAGGTCTTCATCTTCTTGGTGATTTCCTCTGAATTGGCAGTTGTAAGTAGTGTCTGTCGCATTCAATATGCAAATATATACAAACTTATTTGAAAATGTGGGTATGTAAAGCTAATTTTTTTACTGAAATTAGCTGAATAATAAGTAGGAGCGCTCCCCAAATATCAATGACGACACTGCATCGACAAGCGGACAACTTGTTTAACATATAAATAGATGTATTTAAGGAGCCATAAATTAACATAACTGATAACCACTGATAATTCCATGAAGGCTACTAAATGATGTGTATTCAGACTGCTTTATTTACATCGAAACTTTTTATTCACACCCATACATACATATTTAATGTCTACGTTGACGTCTATGTTAATGCGATAATGTCCGTTACTGCCAATGAGCTGATGTTGTACGCCATTTGAAATAGCAGGTGCTTTGGGGGTAAGCAGGCTAGTTAATTGGGCACGAATTGAAAGCATGTAAAATCTATTAAATACCCCAACACCCACAACACTTAAATACTGACAAAGCACATACTTTGCGTCCTTACGCCATGGCGAGAGTAGGAGGCCCTAAAAATGCATTTCTATTGTATTGTGCGCCGTAGTCGTAGGAAAGTGAGTCTGTGTGAGGCAAAACATGTGGTATACTGAATGCTGTGTGTTCGTTAGCAATATACCGAAAATAAAAAAGCAAACTACACACATAGAAGCTTCTCTTTTCCAAGCTGTTATCTCAAGGCGTTAGGGGAATTTATACCTCTGGTGGTAGCATAAAACTATACGCAGAGGCATCGAGAAGTGAGGAATATCTAAAGCATGAGTGCTTCTAGTAACTGATAGTAGTCTTCCAGTTATGCAAATAGTATCGAAATTTATTGTTCTTTGAGAGCTCATCCCTGTTACTCTGACTTATTTCGAACAGCTGTTCTGGGGAGAGCCCTTACGCCGAATTTCTAATCCAATGTAACTTCTATACATATTGAAACATGGATGAGAGAACTAGCTCTGGTATGTGTATAAACTCTCCGTCACGATGGGCTTATGGACTACCCTGTTTTCAACTGAGGTTCTAGTAGTCTAAAACATCAATGTCTGTATAAATATCATCTTATCAGCTAACTAAGTGAATATGAAGACTTTGCCTAAACGAATTTAATATTAAGTATTAGAATGTTATCTCCCACTTCAGCTTCTGGCAAAGAAGATTATTATAAATAAATTTGTAGTCTTAGCTGAACTGCAGGTATGAGGCTAATAAATTTAAAAGCATTCGGAAATTTGAAAGCGTCAAGAGTGTTTGATGTGCTCTCACGAATGCTTCTCAATAGTGGCGAACCTCGAAATAGCAATAGAACTTTCATAGATCTACTATTCGCAGGCATGCAACGCGTCTTTTGTATGCAACACTATTCTGACCTGAACACAATGAAAATCCGTAGACTCCGTACGCTGAGACAAATGCGTGCGCACAAAACGACTTCTGACGAAGCAATAATGGTAATCACATATACATATGTAACTTATCGCTCTCTTGGCTGACGACACTGCGAGAGTTCAAGAGCAAAAGGAACAAAAAGACCTGACGACGATAACTAACTAAGAAAAGGCAGCACCGTTCCAAAAATTCCGAATGCATTTTGAATATTCTCTGCAGGAAGGAGATTGAGCCTTCTTCCAAGCAATCAAAAATTATGAAATCGAAAACATGGACTGGTGAGCTTCCAATTGAAGTACTTTCTGAAAGGTCATGGCTGTGTAGAATTTAGGCAAGTTAGAAAACAGAACTTAAATACGAGTGGATTTAGTATTGATGTTCTGAAAAACGAATTATTTGTTCATTTTTTAACTAATTTTTGATTCACCCTCAGTTGGCAACTGTCAATTTAACCAAAACAGACAATAAATTTTCTAAAAAAAAAAATAAGTGTATGGCTACACTAAGTTTCTCGTTATTGTAATAGAATATAAGAGACTTACCCAAGAAGTCTTTAACAGAAAGATTCTGCATATCAATTCCATTACTTTATGTGTGTATGCGTAGGTACTTATGTAGGTGGTTAATAGGTTCGTGTCTCTTTCGCTTTATCGTCCTTTACGAATCCTCGCGAAGAGGAGACTCCCGTGAAGAGGAGACTTTCGTGTACACCCACGTATTAAACAACTCGCCTCAATCATTACCTCATGGGGAGGTTACCTCAAAGTCTCCTAGTTATTGTTTCGGTTAAGATTTTAGAGGTTTATGGCGCATAGCAGACGTGATCAACATCTTCTTTCTTCTCGGTGAAGATTGGGAAGTTTTGTGAGTTGTCATCTATGGAAGTATTTTTTAAATAAATAAGTGTTCTGAAAGGAATTAAGTTAGGTGGTAATTTGTTCCCCTATGGTTCCTTCCTAACTACATCATAAGGGTGGGTATTAAGTCAAGCGTTCATTTACAATAGATTATTTGTTCCACCGGTCTTGCCAGTGGGGTTCAGGCGTTAAAGTCATTCGCTATGTGTAAAGTCAATTTTTGAGTAGCTTCCAGTAGAAATAATATATTGAAGAAGCCGTTCGTACTGTTCTATTGTCAAACCGGGTATTGCATAATAACTGACGAAGTTTATTGTATTTATTTTGGATCGAACGAACTCTTCGCCTACCACCATGTTCCTCTGGGAAAGCAAGTCGCCCACAGAACTACATAACCGCACATTTCCTGCTGTCATAGGCATAAGCCTAAAAAGAAAACGAAAACTACAAGAATACTGAATTGGCGTAAAACCTTGGCCTAAACCTGTCAAGCTTATATGTAATATCATATACTCACATTATTATTTTAGTAAATGTGCCTTATTATTAGAGTAAAATACATGACGAAATCAAAATCACAAAATTGTGTTGAGTAGGGGCTAAATTTTGTTTTGGGATGAAAATGGAACTGTCTTACGAGGTTTTTCATTATTGACTATTCGTAAAAAGCTTTTGAGTTCGTCTGATACTTGAATAGTTATCAATGTAGATTAATTATAAATACATGTGTATATGTTCCACTCAATGGCGATAAAGGATAAAATGACTAATTGGGTGCTTAATATAACTTAATATGCAGTAAGTCTTTGAATAGCAATACAAAAACTTCTGGTGATATTGCGCTTTGGAGATCACAATCACATTTGTTAATGCATGTAAATGTATTTCCAAACAGTCACTCACACTTTATTTGACACAGATTTTTTTGCAGTGTTTTATGTTACGTAATGTTTTGCGAAAATGGAAAAACAGAGAATGCAGATATTTTTTATTTCAATTCTCTACATAAAATACAAATCTGAGTGGGCACAATACAAACAAATCATTGTAATGCAAACAAAAAAAAAAATCAGAAAATTCACGCCGTAGTTTAAATTATACAGTTAAAAACTTTGTTTGGTATCCTTTATTATCATTTCAGTTTGAGGTCTACGTGGCATGGGTCAACCAATTATTTGTGTATTCTAAACTAATTTGGTTCCACTCTTCACTGTTTTGCCTTTTTAAGATCACATTTGTTATAGATGTCATATTTTCTTATAAAGGGTTTTTCAATTGGCGCAGGTCGATTTTGACGCCCTGTGACACTCATTTTGTTTTGGTGACATCAAATCTTTTGTTTATTATTCAGTTGTTTATGCCAAATCATCATGGCAAGTTACACGATTGAACAGCACGTTCAAATGATAAAACTTTATTATCAAAATGAGTGTTCATTAACGCAAACGTTGCGCTCATTGCGCCCATTTTTCGGTAGACGTGGTGGCCCGTCCAATTTATCATGGCCCATATTGAACCATATGGACCTAGACGACATGTGGTTCCAGCAGGACGGCGCTACGTGCCACACAGCAAACGCCATTTTATTCCATTTCAACATCTACCCGCTCTTATTGAAAAACCCTTTACTTGCCTTCAAAACCAACCACAAATTGTCAATGACGTTCAAATCCGGTGATTGGGCAAGAGTTTCAACAATGTGGGGGCATTTTTTAACCAAGTTTGCTTCTATTTGTAACTTGTGCTTAGGGTCCCTATCTTGATAAAAACGAAAGTCGTCTTCAATTTGTAATTTTCTACCGCTTTGAGCCAATTTTTCTTGCAAAAGTCGTAAATAAACATATTTGTTTATTGTCTCTTCGATAAAGGTCAAAGTTCCAACTCCATTTGAGGACATGCTCGCTCAAACCATAACGCTGCCACTTCCATGTTTTATAGTAGCTCGGAAATTTTGTGGTTTGAACTTCGTATTGGACTCGCGCCATATAAAATGTCTGTCATCTGGTCCAAATACGTTTATTTTTACCTCGTCTAAAGTATGGTCCTCCAAAATTCTGGGGTCTTATTTAGATGGTTGCGCGTAAACTGCAATCTCTAACTTCCATTCTTAGCACTTACGAAATGTTTAATATTCTAGCATTAAATTAGCTTCCCTTCTTCAAACGGTTTCTGGATGGCAAGCCGTACTTAAATCCTTTTTGGCCATTTCAGTTAACTTTGCAGCGCTTGTTGTTGGATTTTTCTTCACTTGGCGCACTAAGTACTGACACTCCATCACTGTAAAAGTTTTATTTAGAGCCGTCCCTTATTTAACACACTATTTTCATGCTTAAATTCCTTTTTTGAAAAGCTCCAAAACAAACTAAGCTTTTCAAACGAAGTAAGCGATCCAATGGTTAAAAAAGTATTAATATTGCTATATGTCAAACTCCCCATACAAACTCTCGAATTCTACAAATAGAATTTTGTTTTTTGAAACTTGCGCCGGAAATATCAATTCTTTTAACTGCATCACTGTATGTTGTTGTTTTTTTTTTTTTTTTGTTTGCATTACAGTGAAATGAGTGGACACTTTTTTGTATTTTATGTGGAGAAATGAAAAAATAAGATGTCTGCATACTGTGTTTTTCCATTCTCGCACGATGTTATGAAATATAGAATACTTTACAAAAACTTGTACCTGTATCCAATAAGGTGACTGTACTATTTGTTGAACATTTCGAAATATCCATCTTCACTGTCAATTTTAAAATTCTTCACTATGCAATTGTCAGTCTCAGCGAATGTATCATCATTCAAGGTTGCTCAGTAAGAAGCTTTCTCATTCCCTCTTGACAAATCGGTTCCCTTAGCAAGCCAATTACATTATAGTAATTTTGAGTAAAAGTAAAATTTATTGGAAAAAACATTTCGTTTACAAAATGGTGTGAGCAAAAACTCGACCAGTGATTCGCATTGGTATGTCTAGGGCCCATATGATATGGAATGCATCCTGGCATACGATTGAAATCAGGGCACCATTAAGCATTTTTTGGATCATTGCGTGCAAAAGGTAGACTTTTTGATAATCCGCGACCGATGCATTTAAATTAAAGGTTGCCGAAATTCTTACTTTAAAAATACATAAAATATCAAGAAGAGTACATTTAACGGTATGTAATTGCTGCTGTGGTAACGGGCAAGCTGATGCAACCAAGTGGCTTCAACTAAGTTAGACATCAATGAACAAAATAAAAACTATTCCTTCTGAAGAAATTCACGCTTTGAAACGAGCTAGCATTTAACAAAGACCTAAAATAGGGAGAATATTTGGATTGTCTCACGGGCGGCCGTCGTAGCCGAATGGGTTGATGCGTGACTACCATTCGAAATTCACAGAGAGAACGTATGTAGGTTCGAATCTCGGTGAAACAACAAAATTAAGAAAAAGATTTTTCTTAAGCGGCCGCCCCTCGGCAGGCAATGGCAAAAATCCGAGTGTATTTCTGCCATGAAAAAGCTCCTCATAAAAAGATCTGCTGTTCGGAGTCGGTTTGAAACTGTAGGTCCCTCCATTTGTGGAACAACATCAAGACGCACACGACAAATAGGAGGAGGAGCTCGGCCAAACACCCAAAAAGGGTGTACGCGCCAATTTTATATATGTACATATACATATATAGTTGGATAGTTCCATTATAATAAAGCTGGGATTAATGGAACATGTTTCCAATGATCCTGCCTTCATATAGGTGAATGAAGTGTCCAGTAGTGGGATTTACTTACACATTTTATCTTTCCTTAACCATAATTTAAACGATTTTGTTATTCGGTTACCCATTTCATAACGATTATCGATAAGACAGAGCCAGCTGTTATGTTAACATGTCGATTATCACAAACCAGACGTAACGAATTTTTTTGTGGTTAAATTAAACTAGAAAACAAGAATTAATAAGCTTAATTAAATTTGAATTTCAACTTTGAAATTACATTATGAAAAACTTATTAAAAAAACTCAAATATGTGCTTTGAGTATTTGGCTTATGACTTGTCGTGTAGAGGAAGGCAATGAACCCTCAAACAATAGATCAATGCTTGCTCCGGATGTTGACAATACTCTCCACTTGGGAGTTTCAAAAATTAATTCCAACTTCTTCTTCTTCTTCTTAATTGGCGCGAAAGCCGATTTTGGCCGAGTTTAAATAAAGCGCGCCATTCGTTCCTTTCTCGTGCTAACTGGCGCCAATCGGACGCACCAAGGAAGCCTTTCTCTTCCTCTGCTACCACCAGCTGGTACCGCATCAAATACTTTCAGAGCCAGAGCGTTTGTATCCTTTCAGGCGACAGGACCCAGCCAACGTAGCCGCTGGATTTTCATTCGCTGCGCTATGTCTATGTTGTCGTAAAGCTCATACAGCTCACATCGTCCACCTTCACTAGGGATCTAATCTTTCAGCTTGAGGTTTCATAATAACAGCGATTTCGACAGAAAAACAGGTAAATTTTGTAACATTTAAGCTTACTCTATTCTAAATTCTACTTTTATATTACTAGGTTCTAGCTGCATTGTGAACCAACTGGATGCTATCAACGACCCATGGATGAGCAATGGAGAATTGGCATGAGCCAATCGTCTGTTAGCCGTAGCATACATCGTGTAAAATGTGCAATCAACCGCTCTATATTTTGCGCAAAGGTGAGGTTCCCGATGACCTAAGTAGAGGGACAAGCTGCAAAAGAAAATTTTGAATGAGTTGATATCCCAAAGCAATACATGTATATACAAAAAGTATTTAGTAAATATTATTATAATTTCAAATAAATGGTTATTTTTTTTACTATTTTTGTGCAAAGTAATTAAAAAAAACTTAAAGTTTAATTTAATAGCGTTGTTCGCTCATTTTGATATTTAATTTGACAAAGATGCCGATCTCCATATAAGTTTGTGAACAGCACACTCGTTAGTGCAAACGACAAATACTGTAGATAAAAAAATGGTGGAATCACTAAAAATTAGTGAATTGCACTACTGATTTCTATTTCACCCAAAATTAACATTTATGTTATTTTCCTGTCCAATTGTTTTTGTTGCTGTTCATGTTACGAAAATGCTGCTGTAGTGTCAGTGACGGTAACGTAGAACCAACTGTTCAATTCCGTATTTTTTCAAGGCCGACAATACGTAAGCTTATAATGATACATAGTATCTGGAAATTAAATTAAAATGAATTGGTGCAATAATGTTGTTTTCTATTGACAAATGAATACCTTTATAAACGCTGCCAGTTTGTTCTGCCGCTCGCATAACTGTCAATTCCCATCTTTCTTCTTTCTTCGGACTGCACCGACCCTGTGCCTTTTACTGTTAATAGCAATCCTTACATATATATATATATATATTAATGTTGATAACTTTGTTGTTGGGCTATTTCTCTTGTCATAACATATAATGCTGAAAACAGTGAACACCGCACGGAATCCCTTACCGCAGTCCCTTACCGTGCACAAAAACTCACCCCCGAGAACAACTGCGTTCTTTTAATTACATATTTACACAGTACATCGGTTTGTATGTGTATGTGTTTGGTTGTATCTACACAATGTTGCCATTGATATTTTTGCTTACACACTTTTTCACACATCCGCGTTATCAGTTACAATTTTTCATTGTTTCATAAACCAAAGCCAAAAACCAACAAATGCAAATAGTGCATTTAACTATAATTAACATTATTCAACAGTATTTGTAAGCTATTTTAACAAAAATTATCATTTTTCTAGCTTTATTTTGTAAATGATTTCGAAATGTACTGCTTGGCAACACTGTGTGGTGAGAGAGCAATCAGCTGAGTCGGTATTACGGGATTTTTTTAATAATCGTGAAATAAAATCTACTGTACTACGATATGGAAGGAAGGAACTTTTCATTTACATGGGGTTCTCATTAGTTTGATCGGAACAGCTGAGTCGGGATTACGTTTACGGTGTTCCCTGTTTTCAGCATAAATATGCCTTTACATGAAGCAGACTCCTGAAATATAAAAAGGCGATTATCTAGTATGCAGCCTGAGTTCCCGATACGGGTACCAATCGACGCATTAGCAAATTTTGATATTATTAATATTTAATAGCAAAAATGTAAACACAAAATGGGCGAAGAAATAAACACTGCCAAATAGTGTGTGATATTGTCACTTTATTGAAATAAATGCTAATTCAATTTCACAAAATTGAGCGCCAAATTTGATGGGCGTCAGATTTATATGTAAAGGAAACTTTAGAATTTGGATACCGTGTAATTTCTTATTACAATTTTTCGCTATATATTACAATTTCAATATTAAATACTATTTTAATATAAAGGGAAAATTTGTAATGCAAAATCGCGCGATTTTGGTACTCTTATCGAAATATTTTGGTAAATAATGGGACTCGGGCTACATAGATAATTGCCCTTCCGATTAAAATGTATCTGAAATTTTACTTTCGGATATTTTTAAAGGAAATACCTAATGGCAGTGCATATATACTGTGAGCGTCAAAATAAAGTGTACAAAGCATTTTGTTATAATATGGATTTTATTTCAGTCTTTTATAACAAAAGAATATATTTTTATTTCATGTTTTTTAAATTAGTATTTGATTCTCTACTAATTGCTAGAAAACAACAAAAAAATAAATCACAACAACAAAAGTTGTAAGGCAAAAACCAAATTTAGTGCATATTTTACGCGTCAAAATAAAGTGTACAGCGTACATCAGTAGCATTTTAGCGATGTTGTACGGTAAAAAATACCGTTATATTTGATGTTTTACTTCCTTTTTCGATGCATTGAAACTTTTTTCATATTGTATTTTAATTGGTTGCGATCGACAGAGTGAAAAGTTTTCGTCTACAGTAAATTAAATTCTATTATTTATTTTTTTTGAAACAAACTTCGACTGATGTTAGAGAACTGGTACTAAAGCTTCGAAATGAAGGTAAAACCTTTCGTGAAATTGGCTCTATTGTCAACAGAAGCCATAATACTGTGAAAAAGTAGTTGACAAATACAAAAAGTTCGGCAAAGTAGAAAATCGCCCAGATGTAGGCCGCCCAAAAATTTTAAGAAAAAATTTAAGAAAAATCCCTTTAAAATTGCGGTCAAAATATCACAAGAAGTTTCAACTGCATCAGATACTAGCGTAAGTGCTAGTACAATACATCGAGCGTTGCACGCAAATGGGTTACATGGTCGTCTCCCACGAAAAAAGCCGCTAATATCGACAGTTAATAAAAAAAACGTCTTGATTATGCAAAAAAATACGAAAATCGGGATGTTTCTTTCTGGAATAATGTCCTGTTTACCGATGAGAGTAAATTCGAGGTATTTGGGCAGAAAAAATCGGTTAAAGTCTGGAGAACCAAAAATAAAGAGTATGCCGACCAAAATTTGATAACCACAGTTAAGCACGGTGAGGGTTCGGTGATGGTATGGGGATGTATGGCGGCAAGCGGAGTTGGCAATTTGGTTTTTATTGAAAGTACAATGAACAAAACAAATTATATGAATATTTTACAAAATAATTTACTAACCAGTGTACAGAAATTAGACTGCAGGGATCTTGGATCTTTCAACAAGATAATGATCCCAAGCACACAGCAAAAATAGTAAAACAATGGCTGCTTTATCGTACTCCTAAGACATTGGATCATCCTCCACAGTCACCGGTCTTAAACCCTATTGAACATTTGTGGGAGCATTTAGACCACCAAATCCGGAAAAGGACAATCACCAATATGGATATGCTTAAACTCGCTATAAAGGAAGAGTAGGATAAAATTTCATCTGACGTGACAAAAAAACTAGTTGAGTCGATGCCCCGAAGACTGTCTTCCGTTATCAAAGCAAAAGGGAAATCAACAAAATATTAAATCGATATAATTTTTGTAAAATATATCTCTGTACAAATACACATTACTTTGAGTAGGCGTAGAGAGAGCATTCTCGATTTATTAATCTAATTTGTTTTTGAAATTTTGGAAATTGAATAAAATTAAATAAAAAAAAAAAAAAAAGAAAGTGTGTGGTAGTTCACGGAACCCGCACGATTGAAGTGAAACTTCTTTTATCAACAAATCAATAATTTAACTATTATTTCAATATAATGCATGCAGAAGTCATGGAAAGCATGGAATGGAATTTTATTAAACAGAATTATTTATTTATTTTAATATAAAAAGAAATGAATTTATTGTACTCAATTACATTTGGTTCTCGGCATTGTCATTATCATTATTGGATTCGTTTTCCAAAAATGAAACAAGGGCTTTATGGTAACTGAAATACGTAAAAAATGATCTACATTCTAATCTATCAAGGTATCGATGAAATACTGCATCAATGGTAGTTCCGCATCTTGTTGTTGGTACTACAAATTATCACTTATCGTACAACCGGAGGATTCACTGTCACGGTGTTCAACAGTAGCTCTTAATTTTTTACGCTCCAAATACTCACGTTGCCGTTCAGCACCTGTTTTCGGTTTCCGTTTTTGTTGATTTGATGCCATATTTAACAGAAATCAATCAACAAAACAAAATATGTTTGTAAGATTTGCTCAAAACTACACACACACTCTATGACGCGTCTCGCGTTACTAATAATATTGTGTTTGGGATAACTGTCAACTGTTTCCACCGAAATGCGTTCGCAAAGTGTATGGTCTTTGGTATGGTAAACAGATTTATGATACATTATTTTGCGGCGACAGCACAGCGCGATAGCCCAGCGGCTAGCAATGTGGGCTTCCGATCCGAAATCCTTGGTTCGAATCACAAGAAAATTTTTTTTTTTTTTTTTTTTATACATTTATTTCAATTTGTTTTATGATATGTTTATGAGCAGATTTTTTTCATGGCAGAAATACACTCGGAGGTTTGCCATTGCCTGCCGAGGGGCGACCGCTATTAGAAAAATGTTTTCATTAATTTTGCTTTCACCGAGATTCGAACCAACGACCTCTCTGTGAATTCCGAATGGTGATCACGCACCAACCCACTCGGCTACGGCGGCCATCAATCAAATGTCATATTACAAATTACATTCGATAAGACGACACGCCACGCCAGTCTTTTAACAGATGGCGCTGGCATAGCGTGAGTTTTACGTAGTTTAGCGTAGTTTTACTCCTCACAGCGTTTCATCCACGCCACGCTTTTAACAGATGGCGCTGGCGTAGCGTCACATATCGATGAAACGCTATGGTTTTACTCCTCACAGCGTTTCATCCTTCGAGACAAAAGAAGTTTCACTTCAAAAAAACAAAAAACAGTGCGGTCACGTGTGTGTCAATCTGAAATAACTCTCGTTCAAGTGTAATTTTTACGTGCCAAGTTCTACGTTCATTGCAAGTGTTCTGGTATAAAGTAAGAACTACAATGGCCCCTGGGCCACCTAACTTGGGGGATAACAGGTTTGCTTTGCTTTCCTCCAGCCCCTGTTGGACGACTGCACGCATTTTATGAATCTCAGGAGCACAAGTTTCAACAAACATCTTCCATCGGAAATACTAAAGACTCAGGAAAACATTAAGAAAATGACAGATTACTTAATTAGAGCGGATCTGAGAAAATTGATTTAAACCATAAGTCTCTTTACTTAAACATCTATGTAAATATTCTTCCGTATATCCTATGAATTTACCTCTCACATAACTTAATTTCTTTAATTCATGTGTTGATAGTGCCTAATAATCGTTTCCAGAAAATTAACTCTCTAATAGCTTAACTTTTGTAGTAAAAAAATAATCTTATTAGAGTAGTGAGCCGTAAGCCCTGGCAGCTAGTGCTCCTTTTTTATTGTAAAATAATAATTTATTGTTATTTTCCATATATTAAATAAATAAATAGAAATATCTCTGTACACTTTATTTTGACGAGTAAAACATGCACTAAATTTTGTTTTTGTCTTACAAATTTTGTTGTTGTAATTTATTTTTTGTTGTTTTCTAGTAATTAGTAGAGAATCAAAAACTAATTTAAAAAACATGAACTTAAAATATATTGTTTTGTTATTAAAGGCTGAAATAAAATCCATATTATAACAAAATGCTTTGTACACTTTATTTTGACGCTCACAGTAAGTCTATCGATATTGATATATAGATGTGACAGGAGAAACAATTTATTGCTATGCTCCGCCATGTAATTCGCGAAATTCCTTTATTTCCGCGGCGTATTTACAATTTGCTTTCGGAACTCTCTGAATATGGCTGCTGAAGTTTTAAGTACTTTCTTGATTTTATCATTTATAATTTATAATCTATAAAAAAACTCATCTTGTAAAGGTTCATCCGAAAATTATTTTTAAAGGAATGTTCATCCGCAAACTGTCAGCATTTTGCCTAGAACTATCAACTATCGAAAACCATGGCCTCAACTATCGATAGTTCGGAGGCTCTACTGATTGCGTCTGTATACGATAAATTATTCACAATTTGAATCAAAAGGTTGTACGGTCTACGTGACCAGCGTGTTTCACACTTACCAGCACTGCGCGCGTAAATCAGCTGATTACAATTGTTTGTATGCTTTGTCGCATAATAGTTTGAAAATTTCGGGGAAGTCGTAAATAATGCAATTGTAGTAATATATTTTGTTGTAAATTCAACTCGAAAGATCCAAAAATGGATATCATATTGCCATATAATACGCAGAACCGGGAGCACTTCTGTAATTCTGCACTGAAAGTTGGATTTCATGAATTTGTTGCGGTGAGTTGCAAAGGTTCCCAAAATTTATGCTACTATTTTGATTTAATTGTCATTTGTTTCTTTTTCTAATTTTAACAGATTAAAATGCTGTACACTATGAAAGACTCCGATTTGGATGTGTTCCAACTGATGGGACGCGAACGGTTGGAGTTACTGTTTTATGGTTGGGAGGTATGTCAGCTGCATTGGGATGACCTGGAAAATAAGAACGTTATACCACCCTGTTTGAACACTGTCCTAAAGCAAATTGTACAATATTCACTGGACATGTGGTTTAGCAAGGAGTGGGAGGAGTGCAGACCCCACCACAAAGCTATGCTCCTTGTTTGTATTAAGCGTGCAAAAAATGTGTTGCAAAAATTACCTGGTAGCGATATCTTCAATTGGGAGTACGCACTACAATTGGGTGTCAAACCGTGGGATATACCATATTTAAATCAGTTTATGGTATGTAATAGAAATTTGGCTGAAAGTTTGAAGCAGTCGAGTGAGCATGTAGAGGCACCAGCTACAGTTGAAGGTAGATTCCTTGAGTACCTATTTGAATTTTGTGCCACAAATATTAATTTATTTAATGCTCCTTTAATAATTAGATATCCAACATCTTCAAAAGGAGGGTTTAGCTTTGCTATTATTGCGTCTCATCAAACTCTTTGACGGCGGCATTTTCGAAGGTGTTCGTAAATTATCGATGCGCATCATTGCTGCCTGGAATCATGAGTATGAACAGAGCAAGCTCGAGGCAAAACTTGCGCATCCAGAAGTGAAAAGCCAACACAAAACGTGTTTAATACTTATATGTCATATTTACTTAATGGCCATATATGAAATGGATGATATACGCGGTTTCGTTATTGATAATGTGGTGAGTATACTGGAAATTAAGGGACGTGGTAAAGGATGGTTTACTATTTTTATTTCTTTGTTTTTGCAGCTAAATAACATACGTTTTTACTATCGAAATATGATAGACTGTGCAAGCATTAAAGAAAATTCAGCGGAGCAAATGGAATACACGCCAGCCCGTTATATTGCCATAACCTGTATTAATTTGCAAATAAGTAGTAATGAGTTCATTGATGCCTTCATATACGATTCATACGACGAAAATTTCGTTAGCCTTTTTGGTGTTATATCACAATCCTATATGAGCTATTTGCTTGGTCATCAAATAATGGAAATGAATAAATTGAATGAGGACGATTTCAATAAGTGCATAGAAGATTTTAAACGTGTCATTCATTTGTACATAATTGAAAGGGAACGAAGTGAAGAGTTTATGATGAACGAATTGCACAAAAAAGAAATGAAACGCCGTAGCCACAGCTTGTCGATTACAAAAGAAAATCTTACATGTTTCTATACTAAAATGTGTAAAGGGAATCGCTTGAGCAACATTGGCAGTACGGAGCATACAGATGGTGTAAACAAACAACTTTTTGCAGCGGATGAGGAAAACGAACGTCGCGTTGATCCAGTTTTCCAAAATTTGCCAAATAACTCAGATGTGCTGAATTATGTTTATACTGTGTTGGTGAAGCGGGTAAGTGAGGTTTAGCATTTATATTTCAAAGAAATTTGCGCGCTTGGTGCATGCACTAGCATTAATTAGTACTAAATGTGAAGCACACGTGATAACCACTACACTACATACTGTAGTTTCCACGACAGTCGGTTCCACGTTACCGAAACGACCCGGATTTATATTCGGCCAGGAGTGTCACTCCGGCAGCATTCCCCGTATGTAAGTAGGGGGAATGTTTATGCTGGTACAACAACAACAACAACAACAAGTACTAAATGTATTAACAATAGGCTTTTGGAATAATAACGGGTGATCAATCATGAGGTGCTTTTTTCAATAGTTAAAAAAAAAAAAAAAAATGTAAATTATGTTCAAAACCTTTATTTATCATTTGAAAGGACATTCTTTGACATTTACTTTTTGAATATGACTTCATTCAAATGTTGGCCGCAACTACGCTTAAGGTGGTCCATTCTGAAGGTCCAATTTTCAATCACTCGTTCGAGCATTTCGACTGGTATGTCGTGAATAACACGCGTAATGTTGGCTTCCAGAGCTTCAATCGTAGCTGGTTTATCAGCATAGACCTTGGACTTCACGAATCCCCAAAGAAAAAAGTCCAAAGGTGTGATATCACAAGATCTTGGTGGCCAACTCTAAGGTCCTAAACGTGAAATCAGCTGCTCTCCGAAATGACTTCTCAATAAAGTCATTGTTTCACGAGCTGTATGGCAAGTGGCTCCGTCTTGTTGAAACCAAATGTCGTAGAGATCATTAGATTCAATTTCAGGTAGCAAAAAGTCCGATATCATGGTACGGTAGCGAGCACCATTCACAGTTACGTTGCGGCCATCATCATTTTTGAAAAAATATGGACCGATGATTCCACCAGCCCATAAACCACACCAGACCGTTGTTTTCTCTGGGTGTAAAGGTAGTTCTTGAACCTGTTCTGGTTGCTCTTCATCCCAAATACGGCAATTTTGCTTATTGACGTAACCATTGAGCCAGAAATACGCCTCATCGCTGAACAAAATTTTGCTCGAAAACAGCGGATCTTCTTCAATTTTTTCAAGAGCCCAATCAGCAAAACGGTGACGTGCAGGAAGGTCATTTGGCTTTAGTTCTTGTACGAGCTGTATTTTGTATGCTTTTAAATGAAGATCCTTCCGTAAAATTGACCAAGTTGTTCCATACGACGGTCCAAGTTGCTGAGAACGGTGCCGAGTCGATTCATCGCGGTTTTCACGTACACTCTCTGCTACTGCCGCTATATTCTCAATGCTTCTTGCTGGACGTGGTCTATTCGGTCGAGAATTATCCACCAATGAATATTCGGATTCAAATTTGTTGATGGTATGTCGAATAGTGTTTAAGGCAGGCCGATTATGTTGACCATAATGCGGTCTAAGCGCACGAAAAACATTTGTCACAGAACGCTGATTTTCATAATACAGTTGAGCAATTTGTAGACGTTGTTGCGCTGTGAGTCTTTCCATGATGAAATGCCAAACGCTGTTCAACAAATCCATGATGACAGTTTGCCACAACTCGCGCGCGATCTGTAAAAAAAACGCAAATGAAAAAAACTCCTCTTAATTGATCACCCGTTATAATACAAAGTGCACTTTTAAGCTATAAAGAACTTACCCCGAATTCTACGGTCTATATTTCTTAACTCGAAAAACAAACTAGTGAGACTCATTCGCTTGCCTTATACTCTACATAATTAAGTACTCTAACTAGTTAAGTACTTTTTAAACTATGAAGAACTTACCCCGAATCCAACGATCTATATTTCTACTGCTACGACAACAACAACATCTATATTTCTTAGCTCGAGAAGCAAACGACTGAGGTTCATTCGCTTACCACATACTTTACCATTATCTTCCTTGAATTGTGCTTTGCAACCTGTATGGCTTAAATTACTTAAGTCGCCGGTAAAGGGCATACTACGTGTTTGGGTGGCATTAAGCAGTTGAAAATATTATTAAATACAGATTATAAATATTTATTTCTTATCTATTTTCTGCGTTTCTAGACACACAGAGGCTGGTACTTCGCTAAGCTGATAGTACTGCTAAAGATTATTGGTCTGCAATTGAATGCCATTGAAACTTGGCGCTATCATCCAGGTTTAACACCTGAATTCTTACTAAACCTCGAAGTAAAACTCTCCAAACACTTTGAAGATTTGGCATTAATTTTCCAAGAACATCTTTTTATGGAACAAGAATTTTGGTTGACTGGCTTTTATTTAAATCCCTGCAAAAAGTACTATGAAACTGTAATACGTAGTGGTATGCGCGCGAATCGTCTGAGTCACCGTTTTGAAACTGGTGAAAACTACGATGATGAGGAAAGATACGATAGTAGAAGAGATCGGCGCGAAAAAGGTGACAAAGGAGAGAAAGTGAATGCTATTAATGCTAAGTACGGATTGCTTAGTTCAACTATTGATGTAAAGGAAATTGTAAAATTAGCAAACCACGATGCACCCGAGGTTGATTATGGACAATTGTGCAACGCTTTGCGGGCCTTCAAACTGCCCGAAAATACGATTAAAGATCTTCTCACTGTTATTTTTCTGCCACGAAATAAAAGTTTTGCTTGGGCTCTTAATTGGGTCGAATTGCGCAAGCGTTGCAAAAGTCTGCTAAAAGATGCCGAACAGAAACGCCACTTTATAGAGCTGAATATGGCTGAGGCAAATGATCGTCTTAAATTTTTGAAAATTGATTATGAAAAGTACAAACATCGGCCGCAGTTGGATTATGGTAGTATCGAGCAGGGCTATGAGAATACAGGCATGCCAAATTTTAGCAAAGACAGTAGCGATGAGAATGAGGATGAAGACTCGGAAGACTTTGAAGCCGATTCCGATTTGGATGAGCCGGCTAAGCATGAACGTAAGTGAAATTTAATGATCTACAACCATTTAAACCATAATGGTTTCTTCAATTTCAGCTAAGAAAACCGATCACTCGCTACTATTCGATACGTATTTCATGAGTACACGCCGTACACGAGCACGTGCTGCCGCCATGATTGCGAATGTCTTGGAAAAGGATGAAATTATGTCAAACGAAGAAAAGGAGGAGGACATAAAGAAATCAGATCAGCTAACCGAAGAAGTGAAGGAATCAGTTTGTGATACTAGTGAAGCTGGCACAGCCACAATAAATGAGACGAAACGTGATTTTAACGAAATTCTAAATGAACGCAAAGTGTTCAGCAATAGTACCAGCGGTTTCAATCCATTTCCAGATATTTGGAGTTTAAATGGGCAAGAATTGAAAACCATAGAGAATAATGTACCTCATTTGGAGACTAGCACCTTGTTCAATAAGTCCGCCAAGTTAGAAGTATTGAAAACGAATAGCATCAAACTACTTAACGAGCAGAGATTAAAGTATAAAATGTTAGAAGAGAGGCGTCAACAAATAAGGAACGCGGAAGCTATTATGCGAGCTGAGGAAGCTCAGAAGCTTGGAAAGAACAAAGAGACTGGCAAGGAAGGAAGTATGCAGGAAAGTAGGTATACATTTAATTAAATTTTTATTTTCATTATATACTTTTTTGTTTTTTACTGTAACATCATACAACACTCCACGAAAAATTTGCGCGACTTTATCAACGCCCTAAGGCAAAACATCAATATCTCTTATTTTAAGCCGTAAGAGATGATACTGCAATCATAATTGGTGTACTGAAGTTTAGGAATTAAAACCTCTGTTGTTTTAGATTAATGCAGTAAAGAAGTCACTGCTTTTTTGGTATGACGATGGTAGGTGTTATGCAGGGGTTCTTTACAGAGTGGATTTGCTCAACGGATTGATGTTATCGTTATGCTCCCAGTTAATGGAGGGTATTACAGCAGGGACTAATCCAACAGACATCTGCTGAAACCCAGTAGCTTCGTAGACATGACAGAAGCCATATCTTCGAACACACTGGCGTAGTTTCGATATAAAGGGTTTTCCAATAACAGGTGTAATTTTGAATAGCCGCTATTTCGGTAGATGCCACTTTTGAAACTGTTATTTTTTGATATTTGACAAGTAGAAACTACGCCATTAATAAAAATGGTGATAATTTGGCAGAGACGGTTCGTAAAACTCGAACATTTTTGGGTCATCGTGAAGCACCTTGTCGGACCGCAATACAGAAATTGTTGAAAAAAATGCGAGGTGTTGGAACAAGTTAGTGATGTGAAGAATAAAACCCGTGCACGTCGCTCAAGAACAGCCAAAAATATTGCTGTTGTAGCCGAAAGTGTTGAAGAAAACCCAGGTTTGTCCATTCCTCATCGTTCTTTGGAATTAGGCATTCCACAAACGTCACTACGCCATACTTTGCCTAAACATTTGGGTCTTAAGGCTTATAAAGTCTAGTTAACACAAGAACTCAAGCCGGCCAATCATTAACAACGTCGTGTCTTTGCTGATTGGGTCGTTGAAATGCATGAAATCCTCTTGAGTGATGAGGCCCATTTCCACTTCGGTGGTTTCGTCAACAAAATCTGGGGCTCAGAAAATCCAAAAGTTATTGTTCAAAAGCCTCTCTATCCTCAACGTGTGACTGTTTGGTGCAGTTTATGGTACGGCGAAGTCATTGGACCTTACTTTTTCGAAAATGAAGCTGGAGCAAGAGTTAAAGATGAATGGATTGAGCTATCGAGAGATGATTAACGATTTTTTATGTCCGGAATTGGACGATATTGATCTGGACAACGTTTGTTTTCAACAAGTCGGCGCTACGTGCGACACAAGCAACGGAACCATTGATCTTAACATTGAATAACACCTCTTATTGGAAAAGCCTATATATTCGAAAATGTCTGATGTCGATAGCATATCGAAAAGCCTTGAACGAAATGCATAAGGTGCCATTACTAACTCATTGGCGTTAACACTATTTGCTATCGGGTGTGAGAAAAATGAGAGACACGTAAGGAAATGAGCGATACCGATGCACAAGCGCACGAAGATCTTGAGATACTGATATGCTCGTATAGCAGAAGCTTTCGAAAATCCGACCCAAAACCATGACAGCTTAAATAAGGTTTCGAGAAATGCTTGTAAGAATAAGAGCAGAAATCGGAAGTTAGCAGCGACATCAAGAACTAGTGGACGGCAAAGAAATGCCAACTTTAACACTGAAATCAACCATAGCCCAAGCCACATAGGGCTGTGCAGGCAAAGTGCAAACCTGCAATAAATCTGAATCTGACCCTAGCCCAGCAGTCAATTGAACAAGAGCTCATAACGAACTAAAAACGAACGAAGAAAATCTTTGTGAAATATTTATGAAAAGATCTGCGAACTGATTCTCATTTATTATTATAAATTTGATGAAACTATGAGGTGTACGAACTTTGCGACAAAATGGAATTAAAAAAAAGAGTTAAATCACAATTCTTCGAACATGCCACTCGTCCATATCGAAAATAATTTGTCAAAAAAAAAAATCCATTTAGAACAAAATCAGGGAACCTGAGGGATTTGAATCATATTCATCTGAGTCTAAAGCCATCCCCATAGCAGTCGAGTGTAAGTTACGGAAACAAACCAGATTTATATCCAGTCAAGTGCAGTTACTTTAGCACCATTATCCATTAATGCTGTTAGAATACTAATAACTGCAAGGCTTTTTAAAATTAATTTTCGCTTTCTATGCTTTCACGAATTATGCAATTTATTTATTTTAGTTTGAATCATTATGTCTAAATATTGTTTTTATGAATTATTGCAGCTTCAGCTTCCGCAGACACAAATAAGGACAAATCAGAGTCAATTACCGATTTGGAAATGGTATACCTTTGAAATTTCTAATAACTCATTTCAAATTTATTATTATTATTATTATTATTTAAAGCATGAAGATGAAAGCGACGTCTCTACAACTGCGCGTCGCGACAGTGACGAAGTAAATGACTTAAGTAAAGACGAACAAATGGAACAAAGCGAGGATGTACTCATCGCTACAGACAAAGAGCGCCAAAGCCCTGAAAAGGCGAAAAATCATGCAGTCGCCAAAAATGAATCGAATTTATCCAAAGTCACGTGCGTTAAAAATGAAAAGAATTCGAATAATGATAAGGGCGGAACGACTGCAAGTACAGCACAGAACGAATCGCACCCAACAGAACAAGAGGATCTACTAAAACTTTGCATGGCAAAGAAATTGCGTGTTAGATTGCGCAGATTGACAGTCGCAGATGTGCAAAAATTACGACAGCCAAGTGTGCGTTTGCAGCGCATGAATTTGCAGGAGGTAGCTAATCAGATGGGGAAGCCGCGGCGTGCTGAAAGGAAAGGTACATTCATATAAAATGCCGTTTTACTTTCAACTTATTTTCATATTTTGCATGCATTACTTGCACCTCTTTCAGTCTACATTGATTTGGATGAAACATCAAAGTCCAGCAATAACTCATTTTGTGGTGAACGCACCTTAACAGATACGCTAAAACGACGCTTATACTCCTCCGAGTCGTCTACAGAGTCGGACGAATTCAACAAAAGACGGCGTGGGGGTCGGGCAATTCGCGGCAGAGGTCTCTCGAGTGGACACGTACGAACTCAACGTGGTGGACAATTGAAGAGCTTAAAGGTGACGCCACGCAGTGCAAGTGGCTTGAAATTTCGGATCTCAACCAGCGAAATATCAAGTAGTGGTGGCGCCAACGCAATCACAAATGCCAATATGGCTGGTGTAAAAGCCAATAGCTTGCCCGTTATTGATTATATACAAATCTCTTCCTCGTCATCGTCAGACGAGTTGGAGCCTTACAGTCAATTAGACGTGGTGCGAGAGGAAGAGAAAATGGATGTAGCAATCGATCCACTATATGAGGAGGAAATACCTATATTTAGACTTTAGTTGAAATGAGTGAAGACATCATGGTAGTGAATAAATATTATTTATGGAAATAATAAAACGTTCACGTTGCGTCATAAACACCAGCTTAACGTTTTGTGTTTATGAAAAACTATCAAGTGCTCCCTTTGGGGTGTTTAGAAAGTTCAGAATACAATTTAACATTTGTTTGTTTACTTGCTCTTATTCGCATTCTCCTTATATATTTTTGGGAAAATGCCTCCGAATGCTAATAGTACATATTTACAAACGATACATAAATACGTAGAATTGGATGCTTGTGCGAGAAGTAAATATTATATTTATTGGCGACGTTGTGGTTTTACTTGAATTATATTTGTTGTCATATGAGAGCGAACTGTCGAACCATCAAAACTGTGGTAAATTTTTGACAAAAGAGTAAAAGGTTTGAGATAACAACACCAAATAAGAGTGGACTTGTATGTAATACTCTGAGCTTATAAGTAGTGGACCCGTAACGGGTAATCTTCGTCTACTCGACGCACATTGTTGCTCTTTTAATTTCTCATATTGGACTCTCCTTTTTCTTTTTTTTTTAAGTTTTATTGTTATTAAAAGTAGTGTGGCGCAACGTGAACGAAATATAAGACGTATGATACATTTTCTAAGTATTTTTTTAACATTTACTATTAAGCTAAGCGATTTTGGTTTGTAAAACTAAAGATGAAAGTATATGGAAGAAATGGAATGCGTATCATGCATATACATATACTATTTATAAAAATTTGAATAAAATATATTTGAATTCTTTTCCAATAATACACAATAGACAAAAACTCGTCTTTGCCCAAGCCATTTCATATCTGACAAGCCGTTCGACGCGCGTTCGAACAAAAGCCTAAATTTTTTGTGTTTCTGGTAGTGTATGGCAAAATTGCCTCATAAATAAATAAACAAAATTTCCATACAGTGAGTGCATCAAAGAGAGTGAAAATGGACGACGAATAGCCATTTATACTAGAGTTCATAGAAATAATAGCGCACTGTGTTTTAAAACTATAGCACAGGGACTTGTGTAAGAGTTTTAACAATTTATTTGTTTTTCAGTTAATTGTAAGAGTTTGTTTTTAAGAAAATATGGTTCATTCGTACAAAAACATACAAATATAATTTAAAACTTTGTGCCAATTGCAAAAAAAAAAATTCACAATTTCACACTTTTCAATTAGAATTTTTAGAAAAATTCCGGGTATGCATCTTTATTGTCTATTAAATTTGGGTATAATGAAGTATAGATACTAAAAAAAAACTTTTGCATGCTATTAGTCCACAGAACTTACCTTTTTTTTGTTATTTCTTTTTTATTTAATTTAATTTTTTTTTTTTTTAATTTTAGTTTTATTTTTTTTTAATTTTAGTTTTATTTTTTTTTTTTAATTTTAGTTTTATTTTTTTTTTTAATTTTAGTTTTATTTTTTTTTTTAATTTTAGTTTTATTTTTTTTTTTAATTTTATTAATTTTATTTTGGTTGGTTGGTTGGTTTAAGGGTGACCCCGCATCGGAGTGCCACATAGACCGCAAGTTGGGTCCGTTGTGTTGCCCTGGAGCTCATTATGTTACATGATTTCCCCACCTAACCGAGATTTTTATTGTGGATTTTGGTCAAAGATATTAATTCGTTTCGAGAATTTGATGAGAGATTCGATTTTCAGGTTCGAGAGTACTGAAAGATTGTCAATTGTTGGAGAGCCAAGAAGAGCGAGGCGACTTCTGGCTAGACCGGGACAACTGCACAGCAAATGTCTGCTCGATACTTCCTCATCTTCGTCCTCACAGTATCTGCACAGGTCGTTTTGAGGAACCCCGAGCCGACGTGCGTGAGTGCCCAACAGGCAGTGGCCGGTGATAAGAGATATTATATGCCTTAGTTCGTGTTTCGAAAGACTTATAAGGGTTTTTGTCTGTTTCAGATTGTAGGATGGCCAGATTTGTCTGGTCGTAACGCAAGTAGTTTCCACTCGCCACCTCCGATCAGCAATGCTGTGAAATTCTCGATCAATGAGTAATTTACATGTTGAGAGCGGAATGTGGATTGTGGGTAAGTTACTAACATTTGATTGCGCAGCTCCAGCTCTTGCGAGCTCATCAGCTTTGCAGTTACCTTCGAATCCACTGTGACCCGGTATCCAGATAACTTGGACAGAATTCTGAACACTTATCTCGTTAAGAGATAAGAGACAGGATCGAACCACATCTGAGTGGGTATAAGAGGAGCTGAGTGCTCGAACGGCCGCTTGACTGTCGGTGAAAAAGCGGATATCCTCTAGTGATATTCTATTTTCTAAGAGAGTTTTCGCAGCATACCAGATAGCGCATACTTCCGCTTGGAATACGCTACAGTAGTCGGGTAATCTAAATGATAGATTGATGTGAGGGGATTTGGAAAAGATTCCAAATCCCACTTTACCGTCTTGTTTTGAACCATCTGTATATATAATCAGTGGGCCATCGATTTCGGTTAGATTTGTCTTCCATTCTTCCCTAGTTGGGAGTGAACAGGAGAATAGCAAGGGTGGTGATGGAAGACTTACATGATAGTCTATGTCGGAAGAGATAACAGTGTTCCTGTTCAGTATGGCCGAATGGCCAAGATACTTATTCCATTTCGATATAGCATTCATGCGTGTCGCTGCTTTCGCTGCAATCGCTTTGCCAGCCAGATCGATAGGGAACAAGTGAAGCAACGTATTTAAAGCCTTAGTAGGTGTTGTACTTAAGCATCCTGTTATCAGGAGGCAGGCTGTTCTTTGAACTCGATCAATTGTGGCTACTCTGCACCGTTTTTCGAGTGCTGTCCACCATACAACCACACCGTAGAAGAGTATCGGTTTGATGATCGAGGTATATATCCAATAAATGATCCGAGGTGAAAAACCCCAGGTTTTGCCTATAGCTTTCTTACAAGTATAGAGAGCTATGAAAGCTTTTTTACATCTGTTTTCGATGTTCAATTTCCAACTCAACTTCCTATCTAGAATAACTCCTAGATATTTAGCTGAGTCAGATAGGAGGATTTTATTTTCAAACTTTTTTATTTTATTTTTAAATTTTTTTCTATTTTGTTTTTTATACAATTTTTTTTATATAATGTTATTATTTTTTTCTTTAATTTTATTATTTTTTTCTTTCATTTTATTATTTTTTTATTTAATTTTATTTGTATGTATTGGGTATGGGAATACAGCGGGTGGGGCAAGATTCCCCAATTCAATCCCTTTAAAAATTCCTTGACCGATTTAGCATCGTGTGGCCTGGCGCTGTCGGCAGCAAAATCAGTTTGTCATGTCTACTGTCCCATTCCGCGCGCTTTTCTTTGAGAGCTCGATTCAAACGCATTAGCAGTAGTCGGTAACGATCGCCACTGATAGTTTCAAATGATTTAAGAAGTTCATAATAGATGAAGCATGAATATTTTTTTCACTGTCGGTGGACCTGGTTCACCTGGCAGGCTCCAACTTTTTCGACGCTTAGGGTAAGGAGTTTACTCCGATAAGCTCAGAGTATGCCAATCATTTCGCCTACCTGATCATTGCAGTGTATTTCAGGCGGAAGTCACTGCCATAAAAGAGGGACTTAAAGAAATAAAAACGAGAGTATTATCCACAAATGAAGTCTTCATTTACTCGGACAGTCAAGCGGCAATAAAAGCGCTTGAATCAAAAACGCACTCGTCAAAAACAGTGCTACAAAGTGCACCTTATCTGGGTGCCAGGCCACAGGAATATAGCTGGAAACTGCAAGGTGGATGAACTTGCACGAACCGGTACAACGCTCGATCTCAAACCGGATAAGGCGCTGATACCCATGCCTATAGCCACTTGTAAATTACTTATGGACAGGGAAACCATCAAAAAGGTAAATACAAGCTGGCAAAACCTCACAACATGCGAACAAGCAGGCAGACATGGCCGAACTGGAACAGCGGTCGATCGAAGATCTTGCTAAGATTTAACAGAGAAGCTATAAGAAAAATGATAGGGATATTAACTGGTCATTGTTTAATAGGCAGCCACGCTAGAAGGTTAGGACTCCCGTACTTCGATTTCTGTAGAAGCTGTCTTAATACAGAAGAAGAGGAAACAGTCAGACACCTTTTATGTGAGTGTGAAAGCCTAGCTAGGAGAAGGCTGCGCACTCTTGATACAGCATTTCTAACCGATGTAGCGGACATAGCCCATCTAAAACTAACGAAGCTCTGCTCGTTTATTAAAACTACCGGATGGTTTGAAAAGGAACACGTAGGGTAAGGATAAGCTCCAGTGGTATCACAATGGACCTGCGAAAGGTCTAAGTGTGTCTTTATAACAACCACCCTACCTACCTACCTATTGGAGCACCGATTATTATGCTGCGCAACATTAATGTGCCACGACTTTGCAACCGTACCAGACTCGCTGTGAAGAAGCTAATGGGTAACATTATCGAAGCAACAATTTTGAAAGGGAAGTACAAAGGAGAAGACGTTTTGATACCCAGAATTCCACTGATTCAGACGGATTTACCATTCGATTTCAAACGTTTGCAGTTCCCTATTCGCCTTGCCTTCGCTATGACAATTAATAAGGTGCAAGGACAGTCTCTACAAATGTGCGGTATTAATTTAGAATACCCATTTTTTTCTCATGGACAATTGTATGTAGCTTGCTCACGAGTAGGCAAACCATCGTCATTATTTATTTACGCAAAAGATATAATAGGAAAACCAAAAGCGTTGTCTACCAAAAAGTGTTACAATAAAGTTCGAATGAAATTGTATCAAAGAATTTGCTTTGTTTCGTATTCATTTTATTCTCTTTCAGCAAATCATTGAATTTTTCGCCTAGCGAAGCGGGCGAGGGTACGCTAGTATGTATATAATATTATATTATATATATAATTTATTTATTTGTTTTTTTTTAAAGGTGTATTTTTGAATGTTTGAATATCAATGGTATTCAGTATTTTCGTTATCCCTTTCATGGTCACTGCTTTCATCGCCATTCGAAGTTTTCAATTTTTGAATGGTTGAACATTCTCAGATGTCAGATATAAAGATTTTGATTTTTCAATGCCAATGTTTTCCAGCCGAACCTAGGCTAAGAAAACGGGAGATAAATCCAAAGAAATGCCATGTTTTGTTATTTTGAAGCCAGTAAACTTTATAACGCTCAACGCGTGAACATAAGATGATTGCGGATTTACTCCATTTGGTTTAATTTACTTTCAACTAATTTTTTTCCTTTGAGCTCCATTACAGTTGGCGTAATTTTGACCGGCGGGTCTTGAGTCGTGAAAAGTTTTATACCGAATACATTCGGTTTTGTATTGCTCATATAAATACTCGAGCCTGTGATGAGCTTAATACGCAGTTTTCCAAAATACCCTCAATTTTATCCATTTGAATATTTTGCGATACCAGGTTAGTCTTGAATTCGTTGAATTTTGTGGACAATTTGCGCAAGTCATCGATAAAACCTTCGAATATGGCCTTCAAACAACACAGCACTTCCCGTGTGCCAATTATATTGAACAGTTGGCAACTAAATGGAGCCTCAACGTTTGCGCTGCAAAGCGTTAATAATTTGCATACTTTGTTTGTTTTTGCGGCAAAGTTTTCGGAATTACTCACACAAATACCGAACATGTTTCGAATGAGAGCAAATTTAATTGTTTTTATATTGAATAAAATTCAATTATTGCCTTGAACAAAATACGCTTTATCAATAACAAGACTCAGGACATTTTTTCACGTCTTCACTTTCTGGCGTATTTGTTATTGTTATTAACTTTACTGGGTTCTCCATCGTCACTTATCGAAGAACTATAAAAGGCTTTTTCAAAACTACCTCCGATGTCTCTCTTAGCACGAATTATTTTTTATTGGCTACAAATCTCTATATCCTTTTTTTACAGTAGGTCTGTTCATGAAGCAAATAGTTTGTAATACTTGTTACAAATTATTACGTTTTGGTGTTCATGCACCCAAAAACCTTGCCAAGTAGGGGAAAGTGAGGGAGCAAAACGACATTTCATTTTGAGGGGAAATTGCAAGTTTTTACTGGATAAATTTCTACTTGTAAGAATTTGCAAGTGAGAAAAACAACTGATTGCAAAGTAAAAATAAACACGAATTAAAATTTGCGAGTTGCAATTTCTAATGGAACGTTCTTCATCTGACGGCGATGATGAAATGGAACAAATTTTGACGTGATAACGTCTTATAATTCGATTTAGCCGGCTGCACGCACCAAAAAATGCGTCGTTATCTTGCTCATGCGTCGTTTCCTTGCTTGAACTGCAAACGAGAGCGCGGAATGAACAACAAAGAGGCACAATCGGCCCCGCGTTCGGCAACGTTCGGCATCTGGCTCTCTCCTACTTGAGTGACCACATATATGTATGTTTATGCGCATTTGTATATAAATTCACATATTTGTATTTACATATGCCTTCTTCCTGTGTGCATGGTAAAGACCCATTTTTCTATGAAGATTATAATTTTGATTTACTTGAAGAATTTAAAATAAAACCAATTGTATCATCATCATCCTTACCGAATTTATAATTAGTGACGACTAGTTGTTAATAATACCTGTTGTTTTTGTTGACAAAATGAAATCATGTGATTTCCATGCTCGTTATTTTACATTTTATTCGCTTTATTTTTTTTTTTTAATTTAATACGAGGTAGTTCAAATGAAATTTTTTTAATTTTTGTCATTTTTCTTGCCGACAATTTTGTAAAACTTGCAAATTGTTACTGGTTTTGCGTTCACGCACTGTTTTTGATATTTTTCTCTTTGAAGGAGAATTCTCGGAAATTAAGTTACTGGATAATTTTTGCATGAACAGACCTAGTTTTACGATATTTTTCATATCCCTCGGCATTTGATAATTTTTCCCTTTTCTTATTAATACTTTCTTTCCCTTTACATTTTTTGGCACACTCAGCGGCCGATAAGGCACATACATCCACTCTCTACTATAAATATTCTTATAATACTGCCTATATAATAATCTATAATGCTTTTTGGCCCGCCTTCACTCGTTCTATCAGCGTTTAACAGCGGGTAAGTGCGAGGCGAGCTGAGTGAAAAGCTTCATATGTAAGTTTATGCTAAAATATACAAGATTTTTCAATTAAAGTATCAAATTACAGCTTTTTTTCATAAGTTCAAAATATTATATTATATAAAAGGCAACCCTCGCAGATGAAAATGGCTTGCAGATAGTTTCACCAAATAACTAAAGTTTTACCACTAGCTTCTTTCAGAAATATGTTAATGTAGTGTAATGCCTTCATTTCAAATAAACAAAAAAAAAAAATATTCACAAGACATTGAAATGTGATGGATATAAATATGCAGGCTCATATAAGTGAATCGGTGTTGAAAAAGGTTTTTTCATTGTTTTTTAACATATTTTACGTGAAGATCAACACACTTTTGCTTACGCCAGAACCAATTTGCGAAACACTTTGCCCAGTCGCGTTTTCAGGGCGTTTTTTACTTTGTGTACACACCTTTTGATGATCGTTGTATTAGTGCCCATCGATATCTGAATCTCACGGTACAGAAGGAAAAGAACCAGGCAGGTGGAAAAAAGGAAGAAAAGGTTTTGGATTAGAGGATGACGGCCACAGTGACTACTTACGTTCGTAAAAATCGCTTCATGCTACTAATACCGCTTCAACTTCAGTTTCACCAGGTGTGTGATATTTAAACTCGCAATATCCGCTGGTGTAGCGAAAAAATAAGAGCTCAGGGCAACTGAGAAGAAGGTGATGAGATGATCCCACCTCGTCCTCCCTTCTGCAGAAAGGGCTAGAAGCAATCCCAAAAGTAACCGCATGGATTGGACAATGGAAAATGTTCGGTAAGGATATAAAATCTTTGTCTTTTATCTTATTATCTTTTTCAATATCTTGCGTCCAAATTGCAATTGAAAGTATAAGGACTAGTACTCCTATTATAGAATATGCACCAACATAACATTTTTGAAAATTTAGAAGTAAATTATTCACTGTGCACCGCGTGTGAAAATTTTCAAGGTCAATTTGAAGATTACTGCAGTCACCCACGTTACGGATTCTTAAAAACAATTTCACATCATCCGCGAATATTAAATATTTCGCTTTAAGAAAATGGTAAATCATCAATGAGAAGCAATAGCGGACTGCAGTGTATCCACTGAGCAAGAAATTCCTTCCAGTTAAAAAGCTATTGAAAATTTTTAAAAACACTTCTTTAATTCCGAAGGCAGAGAGTTTATTCATAAGAATAGTATGATTAACCTTGTCGAAGGCTTTTGAAAAATCTGTATAAATAAAATCACGTTGGACTTGATCTCCAAATGATTGATAATTGATAATTTTATTGGAAATTAACATAAACTGGTGCAGGTAGACTTTTTAGACATGTCATAAAACCATGATGACCTAGTTAAAAAGTATCGTTTTAAGCATGAAATCAAACAGCTTCGAAAAAGTACTTCGTTTGACGTTCTGTCTGTAATTGCATATATTTTTATATTCATGATTTATGAATAGAAACAATTCACCATAACTTCCAAAGATTTAAAAAAGCTGTGTTATCTATACATTTATTAAAAAGTTTAGCTATTTGATTAGATATGAAAGTTGAATGCAGTTTAAAAAAAAAATTGGGGATAAAATTTGGGAATATGTTCCCCAAGGAATGAAATTCGAATTACATAAGTATTTATAAAACAAAGACAACTCAAACTCAACTTCAAAAAATTAAATTTGTGTACAGTGAAAATTCAATCCATAAGTTCAAAACATAAAAATTCAAATTGAAATTAGGAAAAAACATAAATTTTGCAACTATGCATCGCTACTTGATGACAAGCGCGTACGTTTACGGGGTGGACCGAAAATGCTTCCATCAGTAGATATATCAGATATTTCCAGCCCATCTGTCGGATTTTATTTAAATTATTAACGGTGAAGCCGTTGGTTTTTTTGTTGTACGAGTAATAAGTCTGTTATTAGCGACTGTTTATTTGCGTCCTCGAGATGTTTTTTCAAGGTGGAGCAATTTTAGTCACCCTATTGAAAAACTAATAATTTTTGCAAATGGCATCGTACTTCAGTATTATTTTACCCTTGTGAACAAGACAATTGCAGTATACGAACAGACAAATAATACAGCGCGTAAAGTTCAAATAAAAGTCTCCATCACTCCAAATTATTTTTTTATTCAGTAAAAAAATTATTCAAAAACAAAATTGGATAATTAATATTGAGCCACCTTGTACAATACAGTACAATAAAGATTACATTGAACTTTTAATGCACAGTCGGACTTGGTTAATTCTAATACTTATTGTGTACTTATTGCTCTTATCTTTACACGAAAAATTCTTACTTAATAAGACATTCTTTGTTTGCGTTCTTCTCTATGTTCTTGTATAAGGCAAGCAAAACCCAAACTCGTACATATGCATATTTATGTATGTATGTATTTATTTATTTCGTCTAAGATCACAAAGGCAGCAAGAAGAAACTACAATCTTACAGACTACGAATAGCTCAAAGGATATGGAAGCTAATTAAATGTAATGATTTCAAAAACTAAAAATCGGAATTCAAAAGATTCAAAACAGCTGTCCTTGAAAAAGAAAAGGCAAGGGACACTCTGAAAGTTTGACCAATAACAAAGGAGTGGCGTTAAAAAATCTTCATAAATATTGCGAATGCATGAAATTTCTCTCGTTTGCTGCTTTGTTCTTCCCCATTAATTTGAATTGGGTTTATTGAGATAATTTACATTAATTTCGCTTAAGTACACACCCCAAAAATAGTGGGCAATGATAGAACCTGTCCAAATGTATGTACAGGGTGTTTGGCGGGAGAGTTAGTAATTAAAAACGAACTTCTAATGATAACAGTTTATTTTCATAACTATTACAAAGAAGTCAACAAGTGCGGATTTTATTTACACTCATGAAATCTGGCCTCTGCACTTCGTGCCACAAACTGGTGAAATGATATCGGGAGGCAGATCTATATGTGTCTGCAGCATTGGAACGTGTCCCGGGGAACAAAATCTCTGACTCTTTAACCAGAATAGGCTCTGAGGCAACTTCTTTGGTCCGTTCTGCCACTTCCTTTTGCAGCCATCAAAGCCACGGTTCGCAAACGGAATACTCTAACCCAGAAGCGAGCTTGACAGGCTGAGAGAGGCTGCAGATAGACAAAACTGATGTTACCTGTCATGTCTGACCGACTGTCGTAGTTCCTTCTATCACTAAGTAGAGGGGACTGTAGGAGGCTGGTTGGACTGATGACGGGCCACTTTCTATGGGCAAAGCATATAGAAAAGTTGGATATCTCAGACAATGCATTCTGCCCAGCAATGTGGACAGGAGGATGGGACGGCGGACCACTTTCTGTGCGTCTCCTCTGCTCGTGTCAGGCTTGATGCCTTTGGCACTGATGTGTTGAGAAGCGACCACCTTGGCTCCTTGGCACCACAAGATCTACTCAGATTTCTTCGGAGGTCGATGAGATTTAAAGAAAATTAAAAAGGTAATCCGAGTGCAGTACAATGGAATTATTTGGGTCTGAGGTTCCGTACTTGCTAGTCTGTCCTGACAAAAACAAAAAAAAAGACATCGGGATGCCCTTAACCTGGTGAATGATAATTTTTGAGTGCTAAGATGTTCGTTGGGTTTATTTCATAAACTTAACTTCTGAGGTACCACCACAGGATATGCCACCGAAATGCTTAGCTGTTTGCTGAAACCAGTGTGTGTGTACTGAAGGAAGGACATTCGCCCATTATTGGCAGCATGAGCCGATAAGAGACACTGTCATGTGACACATGTCACTGTCACAAAAAAAAGTGATCCAATTATTCCACTACTTGACAATGCACAAGAAGCCGTCACTTTGGTACTCTGAAGTGGATAGTGCTTGTTGATGTTTTAGTAAAGGATTCTGCCCTTTAGGTGGCCAATAACGGCATTTTGATAATTTACGCTTGTATTTAAATGAAAATAGGCTTCAGCCCTCCAAAAAATAGTGTTCACCGTACAAAATCGCCTCAACATTGTCACACAGAAAATTTTAAGCAATTTTTATTGTAGTCGTTAGGCTTAAACGGTTGCACGATTTCAATTCTGAAGGTGTGCTGTATAACATCCTTCATCAATATTTCATACATAATAGTTTTTGGAAGTTTTAGAGCAGCCGGTCTCTTGCGCATGATCTGGCTTGGATTATCCCATTTAATATTTCCATTTGTTCCCGATGCCCGGCTCAGCGCCGGCCGTGGGCTGTTTGCCACCGAACTTGTTGCCTGGAACCTTTGCACCCATGTACGAAGCAAATATTCACTTGGAACAACACGTAAACATTGAATAGAGCAACCTGAACAAAAGCTACGACGAACAGTTGCACACGAATTATTGGAATTGAAATACGCTTCTATTGGAAACGCGAGTTGTGTACCTGTCTACCGGACACCCTGTACACATATACATGCATATATCCTCCTCTGTACACATATGCATGTATATATATATATATACATACATAAGTTGAATTGAATGGACAAACTATTTACTTATGAACCGTTATCTGGAAAATATTTACAAATAGCCTACGGATAGACTGCTAGCATAATGCTAAAATTCAAATAAATTATGCATTGCGTTTTTTATTTAAAGAAAATCACCAATTTTTTTATATGTGTGCATGTTTGATTGTTGGTATGTTTACTCATTGGCATGCATACTAGTTGCCTCAAGCTAATTGTGTTCTAACAAGCGGCATAAATTCAATTCGTAGCGCTCCTTATGTTTGTTCCTACTACCCTTAGGGCCCAAACATACACATGCATAAATACATATGTATGTATATTTTTACTTTCATGTAAGCTAGAATGCATACAGAGATACACACACACATAACTACATACATATGCATTTACTTACGAATTCATCATCAGCATCAACGAACGACCTTTGCAACATCGACACCATTATATTCCCCCGTTGGCCTGCGTGAAAGTTAGTGTTGTAATTTGAGATTTTACTACATTATAGTGGCGGTATGGTGGCATTGTTGTTAAAAGAATTCCCACCCCGATTCGTCTCGTTGCCTTCGTGTTGAATGGAAAACGTGTAAATCGTTTTTATTTGACTGCACCTGGAATTCGATTTGGCTTTTGTGCGTGTTTTTTGGTGGACAATTGAATTTGTTGCACTCCCAGTTGAACGAACGAAGAGTGTGACAGAAATTGTAAATGAAAAGTTGAGAAGTACATTTTTCTTTGGCGAAGAAAATTAAAGAAGACATGTGGATTATTATTAACATCTGTGGACTTTAGCGTAGGAACTCAACCGGTTATGACTTTTATAATAAAAATTCTGAGAGAGTTATTTTTGACTTTTATTTTATTTAAAAAAAAAAAAAATATTGTTAGAAGTTAGTATTAGGGGTTATATACAGTTAGAAGGTTGAAAAAAGAGAATTTTCCAGAATTTTTTCTGAGAAAACTTTTAAATTTATTGATCTAAAAATTTGTGCACATATTACGTTTTCTTTTGATTGTATTTTAAGACTTAGTATTAGTAAAAATATTTATTTGGTAAGGAGCTACAGCTAAACTCCGAGGTTCCTCTCAAAAAGACGTTTTGCGGTGATCACTATATCTCCGAACTGGATCCTCTGAAATTAAAAAAACCAAACAGACTTCGTTAAAGTAATGTTTAATCCAGTAATTAATCGAAGAAATGAGCAAAATAAATTTTTTTGACAAAATGGCGGTTTTTCAAAAAAACAAAAAAAATTGATTTTTGACTAAATTTTGGGTCTTAAATTGTTTATAAAAAAAATATTTATTGGTGAGAAAAAATCTTCGATTAATTACTAAAAAATATATTTAAGCAGCTCGTGTTAAAATTTGGGACTAATCGGTTTAGCCGTTTTCGAGAAATGTTGGTCACCGATTTTGAAAACAATATTTTGAGAAAAACGCGTTTAAAGTTTGAAAATCACTTTCAAGCACTTTGAAACGCCTTTTCAAATTTGCGTGTAAGTTCGAAAATATTCACCGGAACAATATTATATTGTCTGTGTGTATTCTTAAATATATTTAAAGAAAAACAAAAAATCTATTTTTTAAATTTTTTATTTGTTCTGCCAAAATAAAAGGCTACTAAATAACAAAAATCAACAATTCAGTTTGTTTTGTAATAAGTAGTTAATTTTTATTAAGTTTTTTTAAGTTTTTTGTATTTATAAGCCAATTGGCAGCACCTAACCAACGAAAAAAGCAGGAATGAAAAAGAAGATGACCCGTTAGAAAGAAGAAAAATCGATAATTCCGAATAAATTCCTTTTTTTAGATGCGCATCGTTTGTAAAATTGCCGGGTCAGTCGTTGGTTTTTGGTGAGTGACAACAGGTTATTGTGAAAAGTGCCAGATAGGCCTCATATTGTAAAGTTAAAAAACACATTGAATTTGAAAATAAAATGAACCTAATTCCTTTTTCTTTATTTGGCGCGATAACCGCTTACGCGATTTTGGCCGAGTTTGTTTGTTAACTGGACTTGTGAAACTTATAATTTTAGAGGGTTTTCTCCTCGGAGTCATCTGGAATAACAACTGGTAGTTGCTTCGATTACTTGGTTTTATCGGACATTTTTTTATCGATCTTCTATTAGTACAGTGGTTGGCATCGTAATCGGGCACTGTCTAATAGAGATGCATGGGTAGCGTATGGAGTTTCACTCTAATGACTTCTGTCACAGCTGCAGAAACGAGAAAGAAGTGGAGAGTATTGAACTCTTTCTCTACCACTGAACCACTCTCGCCAGAAAACAACATCGCTATCTAAACTCTTATTTCTTTGAATCGATGACAGACTTGGAATCTGCAACCATAATCCACAATAGTATCTTAATTGGGCTCCAGACCTAAGTGGGTTCCTCTAGATTCTTATGGAAAGTGGCAACCAACGTAACCTAACCAGACCTAATATATTTCTGGAAAAATTGAAAATAGGAGCAAGTGGATTTTTCCACAGCCAAGTTTTGAGATCCTTGGTGTTTGTGGCTTAATCCAATCGGGGAAAATATTTACCTTTGGTTAGTTCAATGTGGAATTGCATTACAACCGGGTGACGATCTTAAAAAAGTCAGAAGTTTTATCTCAAACGTTCTTTAACGTCCTGGCGAATATATCCTACGGAATTAATAGTTCGTCAAATATTACCAAATTCGTTTTTAAGCAACAAACAATTTGATTAACATTGTTCACCATTGACCATAATCAGAAATTTTTCAGCAGCCCATCTTTGCAAATGCCCGGGTCTGGCGGCAAGGCGCTTGAGGTTCATTGAGACAAGTCTCCAGCATAGAATCCGTTTCTCTCCTCCACTACATCAACAGCACTAGATGGCTGTAGATGGTTTTTTTTTCGGACGGAAATTTATTCTTAATGTATAAAAATTGGGTATCGTTTTTATTTGATCTAAACAATATTTAAGTCGCACGTAAATCAGTTGCGGAGCAATACGTGTATCAAGTTTGGGTGAGCTTTATTAAATTGTTATCGAGATATACGCATTTACCCAAAAGTCAGTGTGGCACCGCCTGCCAAATTAAATTTTATTAAAATGTACGGGTATTTAACATAAAAATCCTTCGGGTATTTAACATAAAATTCGTTCCGTACTGAATTTATCACTTCCTTACATGTCTCCTCTCTATATTTTTGCCGCTGCACCTAAATCAGTTCACCGACTCAATATTTCACTCTCCCTGCATTCCAAATAATGCATTAGCATCAACATTTTAATGTTTACCCAAATCAAGATTATATAGCCTTTTGACATTCACTTGCAAGAGAGCCACTAAGTAAACACACACAACAATAAGTCGGAAAATGTACATACACACAAATCCCCGTTCATGTTTGTTTGAAAGAAAAAGCGAAAAAATGCACTTCAATTCTGTTGGAACATCAATAACGAAAACAATGCTATGATGTATGAAAGGAACCCCCGCTTTGGGATTATCATTAAGCTACGCTGATGCACGAAAAAACACATGCATACATACATGCATGCATATGCATATGTAGTACATGCAACACACAAGTCAGCAATAAACATACATATGTACATATATTTGTGAGTATACTTTTCGTATTAGGAATGCCAATCCCGTTATCCTGTAATGCTTGGATCCCGATGTTTTCGAGTAGAGTGCGCATAGGAGAAATTATTATTTTTCAAGTCAATGCGCCTTTCAGACAAAGCTGGCATATTCCAGACAGAACAGTTAGTATTTCAGGGAAACCTGCAAGGCCATATCCGACATCACGCAAGCTGGCGCAAAAATAGCTATCTTCACGTATAGTCAGGCTGCCATAAAAGCGGTAAGTTTATTCAACATAACTTCCAAAGTTATAATGCAGTGGATAGAGGAACTCAGCTCGCTCAGCCAATGGTTCGATGTCACTCTTTTCTATCTTTATTATCTGCCTAGTATGGGTTACAGGCCATAGGCACATCGAAGGTGGATGAGCTGCTAGGCTATAATCCCCCTAAGCTCAGCCGAACCGAAGCTAATAGATGCTCCCTTCAGCCAGATTAAACGGAATTAGAATCTCACTATTACGGCATTGCAAGTCGACGATGGAATGCGCAATACCGAGGAAGACATGGCTTGACTCTAATACATCAAAAATCAAACAAATGCTTGGGTATTATCGATACGATATTTTAAGACTAATGACGGTTTTCACAGGACTCTGGAAGGTACGGAGGCACGTGGTGAGCTTAAACATGCCACACAACAACGAGTGCCGAATTTGTGGAAGAGTGGGGAGAAGTAAATTTGTTTTCACTATCTTTGCAATTCGAAGTTACCAAGAGCAAGATTACACGAGCTTTCAGCAAGCCATTGTTCAACAACATTGAATAATATAAAAGAGAAAAAATGAACACTATTGAAACCATTTAACATTAAAATGCATGCAAACTCAACATAAAGACTCTGTAATGGGTCTGATGGGTTTCAATTAGTTTGGGCTATGATATTTGTATGGGATTTGACCAGTGGTTTTGCTGGAGTTTGTGCTTAAATATGCTAACGGCTGCAAACCCAAAAGTAAGCCGTAGGGGAAACGTTTTAAAGCACCAACTTTGTTTCGTTGTTGCTTCCTTTTATGATTTTTGCTAAAATAAAATTTAAGTGTAAAAGGAAGTATTTTAAATCCATTAAAAAGAGCTTAAGAAAACATCAAAATGTGTAGAATCGAAAAGTGTTCAAAAATGACCCCAAAACGACCCTTGAAAGGGTTAATAGAGCTACAAAACTCACTGAAAATGTGTCATGAAATTTTTCATGAATTTTTTTCTTCTGAAAATTTCCACACACTCGAGCTTGACTTGTTTACAGTAGCACAGAAAACAAACTATGTGACATATCACGCTGAAATTTGTCATGTAAGCTTATAACAGTACTACCAAAAAACAAAAAAATTATTTTTGCCATATGTCATCCGCGGACCGTTTTATTGATAACGTCTCGTTCATATTTGAGAAGAAGATATTTTCAAGATATTATACTTTAATAAATTTAAAAAATGGATGCAGATAAGCGCGCTAACACTCGAGAAGGTACAATGATATTGTACGTATGCAACAGCAAATCGATATTTTGGAAGCTGCTATGATGGCTGAACTATTATATGACCCAGTGTAAGTAAATAAGTAATTCGTATGACTCTACATACATAAATCGATAGCAAACCTTTGAATGCGTCTTTTTCAAAACTATGTTTTTTGAACTGGTGATCACTGTAACTTAAAAACCGCTTGGTAGAGTTAAATTAAATTTATATTGCTTTTGAAAAACATCGAAGGATTTTTTTTTTCAAAATTTCGATTTTTTTTGAAACAAATTAATTGTTGGTCTTTTTTTCGAAAATCTGAAAAATATTTCCTAAAGCTGCTATATTTAATTATTATTTAATTAATTTAAAAAAAAGTTTCGATCAGGCACAATATTATCTCTTAAGGTAAATGCTTGTGTGATAGAGTGTTTTTTTAAGAGCTTGATAACTTAAAATGATAAATATTGTTGCCAACAGATCTACAGTATTTAAACTGGCTGTTTTTAGTGAATACTTCATTGATTCTTTCTCGGCTGGTTGGCAGGTCTACTGCATTTACACTGACTTTACAAAAGTCTTTGACAAAATTTCTCATAAAATCTAAATTAAAAAATAGCACGTTTTGGAATTAAATATGCTTTTCTGCAATGGATTAACACTTATTTGTGTAATAGGTTCTGTTTTGCAATAATTGATAGTATTTCATTTACTCCATTTGCCGCCACCTTTGTTGTTCCGAAAAAAAATATCTTGGGACCGCTCTTATTTGTGTTATTTATTAATGATATCAAAAGTTGTTTCTCATTTACTAAATTTTTGCTTTATGCTGATGACCTGAAGATCTTCTCAGCGATCAATACTCATGCCATTAATCTTCAAGCCGATCCATATCGGCTTTACTTGTGGTGCCAGAGTTTACGTCATTCGCTGAATATGTCCAAGTGCTTTCAAATGTCTTACTCGAAAACTTCTAACATTGTGTTCCACCATTTGGAAACCTTGTTCTGGCGTTAAACGATTCTAGATGGCAATTTTTTCCGCGTGCTGCATCGGTTATTGATATCTTCCTCTGAGTTATTTTTTATATCTATAACATTGTTCCGTATCTGCAAAAGAAACTACACAAAAGGATTTTAATTTTCTTTTTGTTTTAAAGAAATACCGAAATACTGTCATCTCAGTTCAGGAGAGGCTGGATACATTGATCATGGAATAGATGCGTGCAAAGTAATAGACTTAAATAATTTTTCTTTGTATCTTTTCCACACAAGTGATGGAATTATCTTGGAGCAGGATTGTGTCACAGATATCGTTTTTTTGAGGTATTAAATACTTCAATTACATTCATCATCAGGTAACGATTACAGTTCAGGGTGAGCTATAGCTTCATGAAGTAATATAAATCGTTTTTAAACGATTTTAAAATGGCTAATCAGATTTTCAATTGTAGGTATCTCATTTTAATGTGAGCTTAATGGCTTAATGCGGTAATTTAAAATAAATAATTAATATTCAAAATATTTTTTATTCTAATAAATCGGTTTTTAGGCTAGGCTTATTGAACATTAAATGCATTTAAGAAAGTTATGGCACGCCATTAATCCCGAAGTAATCTGCAGTCCCGAAATCAAAAATTGTCGCTAATATTGGCAAATCTAATATGTACGCGCATATAAATATGTTAGCAAATTTTTAAGCCCCTATATTCCAACGATTGACCAAAAACCATCTATCCATCTCGTCCTCTCCCCATTGGTCCTGTCTCTGCGCGTTAACTAGTTTGAATGTAAATAATGATAATAATTCAAATACCCACCTAAAGTAAATATAATTTCATATCCCAGTACTTGCTTGCTTTCTCCGTTTATTTTCATTTGTTTGACCGTCGCAGTAGCGGCTGCTTTGACGATTATGCCACAAAATTTTTATGACACCCTGACACAATGACATTGGACAAGGACAATGAGCGAAATGAATTTTAATGTGATAGGTATATTGTCCGCAATTTGCACAGTAGCATTCATGATAGAGCGTTCAATGTAAATACTAACATATATGTATGTTTACATATGTACTTGTATTTCTATATCAATTATCTGTACATACCCTTCAGGAAAATGCTCAAGTTACGTTACAGTGCCTATGAGTATCTAATAAATTCGGTGAAATTATTAGGCTACATTCCTTCTCTCTTCCCTAAAAGTAAACAAGTTAATTGTTCACAGCGATGTCTTGTCGATGGATGCAGAGATATTTCAATTTCAAAAGGATAATAAATATTTTATGCACAATTTGCTCTAGGCTCTCCTGCAATCTAACTTAAGTTTAAGTATGTCAAGGAGTGATATTGTGTGCTGGGAACTCACTGGTTCGTCGACTAGCGAGCTCCCAAAATATCTTTGTGAGACTGAAGCCAACTAGCGAAGCTTTTTGACATGCCGTACGATCGTTTGAACATTAAGTCGTTAGGTAGACGTTGGATTTTTTACGAGTTACCTAACCAGTCACATTCGATTGTGCTTTCATATACAAAAACATGTTAGCACATATGCTGAAAAGTCCCGGGCCTAATAAAGAAAACACGTTTTTTTTTTGTTTAAAATTAGCTTTATCTATCAACGCAATTTCCATGAAGAAAAACGCAATCATTCTAGCGCCGCTCTAACATTTCAATACCACTTTCGTAGAACGATTTATCTTTTGTTTTATAATAGGCCTCAGTTTCAGCTATAACCTTTTCGAGCGAAATTTTTCTACCGGCGACCATTTTTTTAGGAGGTCTACGAACAGCCAGTAGTCACTCGGAGCAAAACGTAGTTTTGCCATTGTTTTCCTTGACTTGTGACATGGTACGTTGTCTTGATGAAACAAAATTCTCTCATTTGCCATATGCGGACATTTCTTTACAATTTCGGCCGACCACTGCGCATCTTGTGCATCATCGGTGTCTCTACTACCATATTTTAAGTCAGCAAATCATCGTTTTATTGTTTTTTTTTTTAATGGAGTGTGGTCCTCGTAACACTTTTCAAGCCATTGCTTCGCTTGAACAGTATTTTTTCCTTCTTGATGGGTGTAAAATTAAAACACGAAATTCTTTTTGATCCCTTGTTTTGAAAATAACTAAAGTAGCGTCACCCTTATCACAACTCACGAACTAATGAATAATTTTAACTGCTGTCTTCGTTATTTAGGTAAGTATTAACTCAAAAAGAGGTAAATGCAATAAAACTATTGTCATTTATGTGTTAGGTCCGGGATTTTTCAGCCCATTTGTTAGGTTTGTTTACTGCAACTGATTACGACAGGGTTTATTTTGACGATTATAAGGCATCCGAGCATATTTTGTGCAAATTTCTGACCATAAACAGGCACTTTGTAAACTCGAGCCACTAAGTTTTAGGAATTCGTCTACTAAATCCTTTTTACCATTAATTAAGGAGGTTGATGGTATCTTGAACTATGGCATTGTCCGATGAGGCGTCGCTTGGAGTGTTTGAGAGAAAGATTCTGCAGACGAGTTTTGCCTTTGTACGTTGACGACAGCGAATATCGTTTTCTGGGTCATGTCGTCGGAATGGATACAAACGCTCCGGCTCTGAAAGTATTCCATGCGGGATTTGCTGGTGGTAGCAAAGGAAAAGGAAAGTTCCCTTTGCGTTGGAAAGATTAGGTGGAGAGGGACTTGGCTTCTCTTGGTGTGTCCAACTGGCGCCGATAAAAAATACCATTCGTTTGCTATTATACTCAATTTTCCTATCATCTTTCTACATATCTGCAATAAAACCTGAATAAATTAATATTTCCTATTGGAAAAAGTCAAACTTACCTGAGAACACAATATATTCTTGGTGTAATAATACATCTTGAACTTTCTTCCATTAGCAAAACCCTTAGTAGATGTTTTTTCCGGCAGGGTATTTATATGAACATGCGATTAGCACAAGCAAATTTTTCAGCTAATAGACCACTAAAATTACTAAAATTGAAATGAAAAGTACCAAAGGGTGAAATAAATTTAATTAGGCAAATTCATGCTCATTGGGAATGCAGACTGGAGAAAGTGTTTCTCAATTTCGCCCTTTCAATGTAAAGTGGGTCTTCCCTTACTTCCACTTCATCGGTAGAAGAAACATATAAAAATCTGCAATATTTAGATTCATTCTAAAGAGATGACAGCCGCAAAAGAAATCGTACAGCCACTAAAAGCTTCAAGCCAAAATACTCATAAATGGGAAGGTTTTCTTGATCGACAAAATACTTACTAAAATAGTTTTATTTATTTTTTTACGGTTTACAGAATTGAGTTCTTACAGACTAATTAAAATGAATTGATTAAATACCAAAGATTAATTCCTTTTAAACTAAATAGTACTTTGATCAAAGTCGATTTGTGTTAAATAGCTTAACACACCTAGCGACCGGTATAGGTACATTAGGTCTCGTAGTGGAGTTAATATTTTAACGAAATTTGCCAAATTTTTAGTTTATTAGACCATTAAAAACGTTAATATAAATATTATTGAAAAATAAACCCTTCTGCCATGCAATTACGAGTATTCCAAACCAAGCGACTTAGCGTCACAAGTCACAAGTCACACTAGACAATGACTTTCTCCGAATGTATTGTATGTAATATGGGATCGAGGATCCAGTGAGGACTGCTTTCTCCCAAATAAGGCAAGTTGCTTTATTCATGTGTTCTTTCAGACATTGCCATTTTTCAGAGAATCTTACAGTAAAACGTCAAAAGTATATTAACTTGAACGATTGGTTTGACAGATACCTCTACGAAAATTTCTTCACATAAAAAATCGTATGCTATATTTTGCTGCTATTGGGTAGAGACCTAAATTAGCCAAAGGTCTCCCCATTTACAGGCCCAGAGCCATTTAGTGGCCTAGGAAAATGAAATTTCTCCTTTGTTATTCAGGAAGTAGGAGAAAATTTTATTGTATCATACCGGCACAGTCTAGATTATGGCAACCAATATCAAATATAAGCCTTTTTAACTAAACTGTTTTACAGATTGTATCGACTTAAAAAAACACTGGGATTCTAACAGAGGAAAGAGGAAGAGGAAACTTGTGCCAGCATCGCCCCCGACACTGATGTATTAGCGGATCAAAACCCTGGGCAAACATACTATGTGACCACAGGATGAAATAATACTCGATAAAATTCAATAGAACAAATAATAAAATCCATTGAAGAAGTTGAGCTCAGAGAAATACTCTGAATCCATGAATAGAGCACAATAGATATTTTAGGTCACAGTGCTAAATCCTCTCATAATAATAAGAATAATTATGCTTTTTTGAAAGTTTCCATTATATGAAAGATGTTGGACCGATTGCACTAATCAAAAGTACTAAGTTTATTTGACTCAGTAGACAAAACTAGCCGGTGCATATAGAATAAAGATGTGGGAATTCCTTTGCCTAAACTTTGCTATCGAGAATTTCGGTTTTGAGCTTTTTGCAGTCCTATCCAGTCATAAATCGGAGATCCTCTATCGTTATATTTTATAAATCTTCCCTATAATCTGATTAATACTTCTTATTAACAGCAGCTCTTTTAAGGTTGCTGCTACTTCTATAGAAATATGGAGACTAGACTACATGATAATATACTATAATACATACTTAAATCGAAAGGCAGAAAAACAAAATTGTAGCTTATAGATCAAAAATCGATTCAAGTACCTGCTCAAATAATCATTCCAAATACCAACAGGAATATGAATTCGAAGATCCGCTGAATTGAACTAAATATTGGTTTCACGCCCTAGTCTGTGCTTTATTAAATTAGAGTGAGCTCCTCATAAAGTTGTAATAAATTTTGATTCAGATATTTCATTACTTCATAGTTATTGAATTTGCCTTTCGATAAAGCATCACCCTAAATCCAGATCCTCAACCTTTAAGATCTGAAGCACCATGAAATTTCTAGCAATACTAAGTGCATTTTCCACGACCGGGATGACCATCTCTTACTCTTAAATCCGAATTGGTTGTGTGGTATGTATAATAATATTAGTACAATTGGCGTTTACACCCTTTGTTGGGTGTTTGGCCAAGCTCACCCTGATATTTGTGATAATGCGGCTTTATGTTTTTTCCAGAAATGGAGAGACCTACAGTTTTATGCCGTCTCTGAACGGCATTTGGTTTTTGATGAAGAGCTTTTACGTGGCAGAAATACTCTCGGATGCTTGCTATTGCCTGCCAAGAGGGAAACGCTATTAGCAAAAACTTTTTCTATCACTTGGTGTTTCATGTCCGAGGTTGTGAGGCTGTTCACTACCGATTGGTGTTCACGCTTCAGCCCATTCGGTTTCGGCGGCCGGGTGGTATGTAGGTATACATAAATATGTATGTTTATTTAAGTATGCAATTCTATATACTCGTATGTACTTACTTACTTGATTCTTAAAAATTCCACTCAAAATCATCCACAAATTTCATTTTTTCAAGTTATTAAATTTGTTTCTTTGTATTTATTTAAATTTTTATTAGCCACACGTGCCGCTGATTATGTCAACAAGACAATTTGTTATTAGTGGTTTAAGCCTCTTCCTAACAACTGTCGCGCCAGCCATCGGCGCTCACAGCTTTGTTTATTTAATTTTGAGCCGCTCGCAACAGTTGCAGTATTGGCAGCAAAACACCGGGTGTTTGGTGGCACGCGACTCTAACGCCACCACGCCGCCAACACAATGACTTAAAGACTTGTGCCACGAACCACTCAACCAGTTATGTAATACCAAATTACTGCGTCGGCTGTTCGCTGGCGGTTTGTTTGTTTGCGTTGGAAGATCCTGGGAGACACGTGCGGTTATGGTAAGTGCTAACAGGCGCCAGCTACTGCCGTTTTTTGATGCTGCTTTCACTTTACCTCTTAAATGGGCGCTTTGTTATCTGCGATGAATTACCGTGGCAAATGGTGGCGGTGTCATCGGCCGGCACTTGCATGGACTGTTGCGCCTTTTGTCATGTAATTACGTTATTATGATATTTAAATATGGCTCAGCGTGTGTGGCGCATGTCTGTCACGTGGTCTTGTTATGATACCGCAAATGTTCCGTTACCGCCATTCCGCCTACAAATATGCTGACACACGGGTACTTAAGTGTAAGCAACTGTTGAAAGTGTCTATTCAAACGCTTATGACCAAGTGTAGATCTAAAGGGTTAATTTATTGAATTAGTGCATTACAGGAAATTATCTGAGGCGTAGAATATTCACTCCTTGATGAAGTTGGCTATAAATTTGATGAAGTACTTTGAAAAGCAATTAGGTACAATGTTATTGAAAAGGGTGTAGCTCGTGAATAATAAAAAAAATAATCAAGAATAGACCTTTAAGTTGTGGTGCAATGAAACTTTTAAAACCACACACATACACACACAAATTAAATGATTCTTAACAATACGAATGATGTATGATGTCCTCCAACTGATTTTCCTCAATTTATGGTTGCATAAATTCGGTGATCATGGACCGAAATCGATTCATATTGCCCAAGGCATCTTCGAAAAATAATGATAATGTTCGTAGCGCAAACACTACACCAAACAGTGACTGTGACAACATGCAGAAGTTTTTCATGCATGGTTTAAGGATTTTCAGTGCCCTAGAACCGAGGTTGTGAGGCTAGGCACTACCAACTGGCGCTCACGTTTCACCCCATTCGGTTTCGGCGGCCGCTGAGAGCGAAATGTGCCTAATCCATGTGCCAAATTCAAAGAATGATTTTTGAAATCGAATTTTACAGTTTCTGTGAGTTTTGCGGATATACACAACTACATGGCTAAAATTATACTGCACAGAAGTTTCAAAAACGTCGAGCAACAACTGGCAAAGTTATTCAAAGTTTTCGTATGTTAGGTATTGATGAAACACTCAATATATATGTAAATATTTTGATTAGATATGCAACATTTTTCTTAAATTATGCTGTAACCGCTTAGGTAGTATTAGCTAAATCCAACAAAACTCGCCAATCATTCCTCCTCTTTCGCGATAAGTGGCTCCATTTAGAATCAGCAGGTGTAGTCCCTTTTTTCCACACCCTACTCTGTATGCAGTCTGCTTGGAAGACTTTCTGATAGGAGCGCTTGTAACCTTTCGTACGGCATGAGCTAGTCAGCGAAGGCGTTGGATCTTTACTCACTGCTCTCTGTCTATTATGAAGAGAGTTTTTTCTTCGCCTATGGCAGAATTTACGTCCCAATTGCCTGCTCAGTGTCAAAGTATTTCTAATATTCCATAATTATAACTGTCAACGGTAACGTGAGGGACAGCGAACGCGCTGATAGTTTGTTTGATGATAAGATTTATTTTGCCTTCTCCTCGTTTACCATCAGACTCGTTCACTCCGATTTTGTATTCATTTTGAAACAGATAGACCTAATATCACACTTTTGAGGTTGATTATATTATTATCGGCGTCATATGTACCCCAGCATTTCTACTCTCATATTTTGTAACGATATTGCCTGAGTTATTTAGTTCTGCAGTTCGAACAAACTTTTCTAAGATCAGATTAACTCGATGGTAAAACCTCACTCTGAATGAACTCTCTTTCATATCAAACTCCAATTCTAGCAGAGCTAGTGGCCCAACATCATAATATACAGCGTTATTAATTTTAAGAGGTACTACATTCAGACATGAAGAGTGAATAGGCTGAGATGTCATGCTGCTGAGCGTGACTCTATTAAGAGGTCCCGGTGGCTTAAAATTTTGGAAAAATCGCCTTTTTTTGATATTTCAAAAGTATAGGCTTTTAAGAAAATACTGTCAAATCTTTGGAAAGATATTCCTAGTATTTTCGATTCTATAGCTGTTTTAGTAGGTAGAGTCAGATTTTTCTCGCGGCTACTCTCAAAACTTTAAACTCAATTATATCAAAACTACTCCTTTTGGCCTGGTGTTGCAAAAAAAAAAAAACTATTCACCCGAATCGTTTGAAATTTGAATATGTTGTTCACAACATCAATGGCTATCGCCCGTACTAGAAACGTGTTATTACTTCAAAACTGAAAAAACCGATTTTTAGAACCATTTTATCAATTTTTTTTGTTCTAGTGCATAGCTACAGTCATACTGATTAAAATTTTTTTTTGATTTTTGTATTCCAGATAAATAGAAGAGCCAAAATCGACAACACCGTCCACGCACAATTTTTCGGGAGGGTGAACCTCAGTCTCAACATTTTGGAATTATTAAAATAAATTTTTTTTTGTATGTAAAAGAAGTTAGATAAAAAGCCTAAAAAACTTAAATATCACTTTTCATTTTTTTTATTGTAAAAAAAAAAATATTCAATCCACCATTGATGCCATACGGCCAGATTTGTTGTACAAAGTAGACAAAACATGGACTGATCGAACGGTCCATGCAAATCAAAGCGGTGGCGGGCATATGCCGGATATACCTTCTGCTCAAATATGAACGAGACTGATTTAATAAAACACAAACGGTTAATTATTTTTCAATTTTTATTTTATCTCCTTCAAAGTAATCACCATTGGATGCGATACACATATGCCAACGTTTTTTCCAATCATCATAGCATTTCTGGAAGGCCGATTTCGGTATGGATTTCAATTCCTTCTTCAAATTCTCTTTTATGACTTCAATTGTCTCAAAATGTTTTCCACGGAGCGGCAACTTGAGCTTGGGAAACAGGAAAAAGTCACATGGTGCCATATCAGGCGAATACGGTGCTTGCGGAACGATATTAACATTATTTTTGTTCAAATAATCGCGAACAAGACGTGATGTGTGAGCTGGTGCATTATCGTGATGCAAAAACCATGACTTGTTGTCCCACAATTCCTGCCTTTTAAGACGAATGTTCTCGCGCAAACGCTTTAAAACGTCTAAATAATATTCAGCGTTAACCGATCGGCCTTGCGGAATGAGCTCCGAGTGCACCACGCCTTCGTAATCGAAAAAAACAGTCAGCATAACCTTAATTTTTGAGCGACTTTGGCGTGGTTTTTTGGGTTGATGTACGGCCCTCTTTGAACGATTTGTACCACTGGAAAACACGTGCACGCGATAGAGCAGAGTCCCCACAGGTTGTCTGCAACATTTTTAAGGCGTTAAATTCGAAGAACACACTCGAGCTTGACTTGTTTACAGTAGCACAGAAAACAAACTATGTGACATATCACGCTGAAATTTGCCATGTAAGCTTATAACAGTCCTACCAAAAAACAAAAAATTTATTTTTGCCATATGTCATCCGCGGACCGTTTTATTGATAAAGTCTCGTTCATATTTGAGCAGAAGATATATTCAAAAATAAATTCCATGAAATTATCTACCAAATTAAAATAAAAAAAGATCATTTCAACAATACATTCTGCCAAAAAATACTGGGAATTGTGCAATAAAACGCAAATAATTGTTTATCATCAATTGTTTAACCATCAAAATAGGCTCCATTCGAAGCAATGCACAAATGCCAACGATTAGACCAGTCGTCAAAGCACCTTTTATGTGCGTTGGAGGAGATCTTCTTCAGCTCCTTCAGCGAATTCTAATAGCCTTTATCAACTCAAAGCAGCATCCGCGGAGTAGCAATTTAAGTTTTGGAAAAAGGAAAAAGTCACAGGCGGCTAAATCCGGTGAATATGGTGGTTATGCGATGATATTTGTCGAGTTTTTTGTCAAAAAAGTGTTCACAATATGAGCTTTGTTAGATAGTGCGTTATCACGGTGTAAGATCCATGAGTTTTCTTTCCACAAATTGGGGCGTTTCCTACGCACATTCCCGCTCAAACGTCGCACAACTTCCAAATGATATTCTTTATTTACCGTAGAACCATTTGGAATGAATTCCGACAAAATACCATGATAATCAAAGAAACGAGTAGCACTACTTTCACTTTTGACCGACATTGACGTGGTTTTTGGGTTCCAGCCGCCTATTGACTGGTTTGCATGTCAAACTCACCTGTTATGATGCGCTGGATAAACGTTGGATCCGAATTCACTTGCTCAAGCATGTCTTCAGTGACCTTGTTCCGATGAATTTTTTTAAAGTAAATCAACTCTCTTGGAACGAGTCGAGCTGCCACGCGCCTCATGTGATGGTGTAAAATATTGCTAATTAATTCGTGAGACACGCTAAGGTCACGAGCTACCTCCCTCAATCTTAAATGATGGTTTTCCAGCACTTCCTTGACTTTGTCGACGTTTTCATCCGTTGAAGACGTTGATTGTCGACCAGATCGGGGCAAATCTTTCCCGATTTCTCGGCCCTCTGCAAGAGCCTTATACCACCCGTACACAAGTGTTTCTGATAAGGAACACTCGTCATAGGCTTCCTTCACCACGAAATCCTGTTAAAAACACAAAATTTAGACAAATTCTTTGTTCGATATTTTGATCCATAGTGAAAATCGCAGAGCATACGTGCGGTTGACTGATATAATTAAATGTCAAAAACAATTTTTTTTTTAATTTCGGTTATAAAATTTGCCGGTTATTAAATTCCTGATAATGTGGCGCAATAATAATCATCCATTTCTGTTTTTGAGTAACTTTTTTACCAAATAAAGAGAACAATGATTTGGACTGATCGAAATCTTAATTTAACCTTTAGGTGCTCCATTGCTCCAAAGTGTCAAATTTGATTGTCGTACGATGCTATTTGCAAGAATTTAAATCTTCCGATTGGTTGATTAATTTTCTGCCACCCTTTATATATGTATACTAGCAAACCCGGCCCCCTTCGCTGGGCACACTAAAATAGAATAGATATGGTTTAGAACAGAAAATATATGCTTTTCATATTATTTATTTCTTTATTCTTTATTCAAGCGCTTTGGCATTAACAATATTTTTTGTTTTTGAGTAAATATAAAATATAAATTGAAAATCAGGAAAAAAGAAGATTGTTTTTAAATTTCAAATCAACGCATATGATCATCCATGAATTTTTCGTTTCAATTTATATGTTTTATTAAGCATTGGAGCTTTTTTAACCATTATCCATTTATATTTTTCAAAAAAAAAAAAACGAAAAAAATTTTTTTTCCACGAACACATAATTTCATTCGGATTTCACATTAAATTCTCAAATTTCGTAAGAAATTATTCACTGTTCCAAAATCCACTCCAAAAAAATTCACAAACAATTTTTACATGTTGCACTTACTTTTTCCTTATGACATCCAAATCAGAAAGAAATATTGACACATTGTAACTCACACTGTCAATTTGACAGTTCAGTTCCGCCCCAAGCGTTAAAAAAGTAAGCGACATTATGGCTGGTTCAAAAGAACGATGTACCCGTTGCCAGTGCTCCGAATTACAACCACATTTTACGAAACCCATTTTCAATACTTACTTAACAATGTGCGTAAGTTTGGTTTAATTCGGTGCAAAGACACGGCGGGTCCACGTTTTGGCATATATTTCGAGACCCTAGTCATCAATAGGTATGAAAATTACCCCGTATTAAAGCACTTATCAACAGCTTTCATTTGATACCCATATTGTACATACACAACCAAAGGTTACCCGGGTCCACGTTTTGACCTATATCCCGAGACCCCAGTCACGTAGCGGCATGAAAAATACTTTGTACTAAAGTAGTCATCAACAGCTTTCATTTGATACCCATATTGTACATACACGTCCGAAGGTTACCCGGGTCCACGTTTTGACCTATATCTCGGGACCCTATCTACCAATAGGTATTCAAACTATACGAAAATCATCTTCAATACCTACTTAACAATGTGTGTAAGTTTGGTTTAATTCGGTTCAAAGACACGGCGAGTCCACGTTTTGGCATATATTTCGAGACCCTAGTCATCAATAGGTATGAAAATTACCCCGTATTAAAGCACTTATCAACAGCTTTCATTTGATACCCATATTGTACATATACAACCAAAGGTTACCCGGGTCCACGTTTTGACCTATATCTCGAGACCCCAGTCACAGAGCGGCATGAAAAATACTCTGGACTAAAGCATTCACCAACAGCTTCCATTTGATACCCATATTGTACATACACAACCAAAGGTTACTCGGGTCCACGTTTTGACCTATATCTCGAGACCCCAGTCACAGAGCGGCATGAAAAATACTCTGGACTAAAGCATTCACCAACAGCTTCCATGTGATACCCATATTGTACATACACATCCGAAGGTTACCCGGGTCCACGTTTTGACCTATATCTCGAGCCCTATTTCCAAAATAAAATATAATCCATGTTACTCGTGGATGATGTAGCTTTCGAATGGTGAAAGAATTTTTAAAATCGGTCCAGTAGTTTTTGAGCCTATTCGTAACAAACAAACAAACAAAGTTTTCCTCTTTATAATATTAGTATAGATTAGGGTGTCCGTTATATCCCAAGTTGGTGGTTTTTGCTACCACCCTATGGATTTGTGGTTTTTGCTTTAAAAATAATGGCTAGCCGAAAACATTTCAAAAACATTCGTGCAAGTTGCATAGGGAAAGCCATAATCGATGGAATTTTTGGACTTTTTGCATTTAATATATTTTCTCTGGTACAGTAATGACCAGTATATATTTTTTATAATATTCTATAAAAAAAGGTCTCGTATGAATTTTCGATAAATTCACTCCTCGGAGAGTTATTCCAGATTATTATTCAGTTATTCAAATTATAAATGAATACGAATTTACCTATCCCAATCCGACTAATATTTGATCATACAAAAATTATTGGTAATTTGTTTATTAACTCAGATTCGTTGTAATTTTCGGATTTGGAAGGCTTAACATATTTAATAATCTGCAAGCCATTAATGACGTAGCTGGAATAATAGTTCAATTGACTCAAGAGTACCGCCTATGACTATTTTCACTGTTAAAGTAGAACAAAAACAGTAATTAGTTCAATTTTTAAGTGAATACAAAGCTACCTTTCCCAATGCGACTGAATATTGCTTAACAAAACAAATTGTAAATGGAGCAAAGAAAAAAATCCAATTCGAGAGTAGACTTCTTAGATTGTATCAATGCACTTAGCCGTTTTTTTACTCTTTGTAGTAACAATATAATAATTTATTTTGAGGAACGCCTCCCTTTATCTCAATTGCTATAATCTTTTTCTAAGAGCATACATACCTACATATGTATATATTCCCCATACGTATAATGGATGATTCTGAAATGATTACAAACAAATTTTCAAAACAATGAACAATCAAGATTCTCTGTGGCATAATAATTTGTGGTTTGTATTTAAGAAAAGAATAAAATCGCCCCATTAGGACTATAACCAAAATGGCCACTACCATGGTGAGCATTTGAACCAAACAAGAACAACAACACAACAGTTCTTACCAGTTTCCACAGTATTTGCACATTGAGTGCATCCTCATGCAAGTGGTTATCGCAGAAAGATGCTCTACGGTTGGGTTGGTGGACATTAAACGCAACTCTCCAGCTCCACAATTAGTCGCTAATGTGCCGCTCGGGCAGTGGATAATCCCTCAAGTTTGTTTTTCGCTTCCTTTTATTTCCACTTGGTTCGATTTGGTTCACCATTCTGCATGGCTTTTGAGACTTTGTGTAGAAATAAACAAATTTGTACGTTTTCCCCCGGGGTGAGTAACTAAGTACTTTGCGCAGTGAAATCGCTACCCACTCACTGCAGTCTGGAGTCGTTGGACACACAAAATAGCGAGAGTAAATCAACTGTATCAACCCTTAGCCATGCGTCCGATATTGCCGCTGATAAGCCTCCAGGCGACACGTTGATATGGACTTACCTACGAGTATATGTGCGTACATATGTACGTCCATACATATTTGTGTGTGTTGATAATATATGTTCGTATGTGCACTTTTACGCGTCGCAATTTCGTCTACTAACATAAATAAGTATCAAAACAAAAACAATTATCAAAGAAAACCTTAACCATATTCGAATAATTTAGAGTTGCCAAGAGACAACATTTTTCGTCAACAAATTTCACAGAACAAGAATTATATATAAAATATTATACTATAATAGAACACTAAAAGTTATCCAAGTGAGATAATTCCTTTGTAAAAGAGAAGATAAGATTGAAGTGAGTTGCTGGAAATTTTTGAGGAAGTAGCTTGGCTTAAGAGGCCGTGCATGCCATGGGCAAAAGCAATTCAATCATATGTGCATTTTAGAAGAAAATAAAAAAATTTCACTAGAAAATAATTAGAAACTAGGCTTGGGAAATCACCGGCTAGAATTCGTTCGGCAGACAGTCGGGTACACGTTACTGGAATCATCTTAATTTATATCGGACCTTAATACCAGCAGTATTCGCAAAAAATTTAAGGATAACGTTTTATGCTGTTAGAAGAACAACAACAAACACTTGAAATTAGTACCTCCATTTAAACTAATTCATCTATTCCAAATTTGTGCTTGCAACTTTGCTCACCTAAAAAATTAACAGAACATTTTCTACATGGTCAGTATTATAAATGAGAAAAGGTACGTCGAGTATAGTTGCATTTACGCCTAACCAGCAGTGACCTTTAAAATTCCAAGGTTAGTTAGAAAAAGAAAAATGGGGAAAGGGAATAGCAGAAAGAGGGAAAAAGTAAAATATATTGTAAGCGATCCAATATTCAACCGTGCTAAATCCGCAGAGATGTTAGTAAAGTTAGAGCCAAGATTTTTCAATCTTACTCTCTTGAAAGTAGAAAAGCTAAGCAGCAGATATCGAGACGATTTCGCCAGCTATATATAAAAAGCTTAAATATATCCTGATAGTGCCCAGTAAAGGGGCGATTTGGTTAGCCTGAGAAGCTCATCGACCACCTCAGGCCTGATTCTGGTGAGCTGAAAATTTCCTGCATCTTTAGGGACGAACTCTGCTTGGAATAAACAGCTTAATTCAGAAGACTAAATTTCTGTTTATTGGAAAGCTATCTGTGAGGACTTTGATGAATTCTGGAGTATACGTAGGACAACGTATTAAACGCATTTCCTTAGTCTTGTAGCTGCGTGGGCCGCAGCGACTTTGCTTGCGAGAGCATTTCATGAGAATTTTTTTATAATTTCATTAGAAATTCTCTCCTTCATTTACCATTGGCTCTTGATAGATTTTTGTCTATAATTTGAACTTGACCGATTAGCTCTCATTTCTCCTCAGCTCTCATTTTTTCTCAGGTAGACCATGCGGAATCAAAAGAAATCAAGGACAAAACTGAATTTAAACATATCTTAAAACCCCCAACCAGAGGAAACCTCCATGATGGTTGAATTAACTTCCTTTTTAGCCTCTTCATGATCTGCAATAAAGAGTTGTTAGATAAAGAGTATGAATTTCAGACGAGACTATAGACATTCATATAAATATGTACAATAAGGTGCATAACTCTCCAAAAAAGGGGTACAGTTTTTCCATCGGAAATATAAAATTCTTCAAATCGGAATTTTTTTAATACAATGTTTTTTATAAAATTTAATTTTTTATAAATAAAAAAGATTTTTTAATATTTTTTTCTAAAAATATCATTAGATAATATTTAAAGCAATTAGCTCACAAGTTCTAAATCCCAAAGGCCTTGGCATCCCTACGAATGTTGCAGACACATAAACCCAAACTTCATATTTATGCTGCAGACCACGAGTTAACACACACAAACATATACGGAACTCTTTAGCCGCCAACTGATTGCTGCCAAATCCCTTTGATCGCGCAACAAGCATTAGTGCCGCTCGACGAAGTCATCCTTCCGATTGGTAGTCTCTCACAACTCACTTCGGCGCTTCAGCATTGGGTGGGTAGTAAGGGTGGCGCGACAGTGGTAACGTTATTACCAACGCCATTCCACGCAGTGCATACTACAGCGGTTGTTATTGTTGTTGATGTTGCAAAATAGACCAACCCCCAGCGCTAATCGGCAAGATTTGAGATGGCGCCGTCACGACCGACACCAATACGCAGAGGGTTGCACTGCTCACGCGGCTCACGAGTACACACTAGCTAACGAGTTGTTGTGATGGACGAATATAAAACTAATGAGCGCCCTTAAAGCCTGTTTAGTTGGTAAAGAAACGGGCAACGTGAAACAAGCAATTCGTATACGAGAGATCACATGAAAAGCATTGACAATCGCGCGTTGAAGAATGATTACCATAGAAAACGAAACGTACCGTTACTGGGTACACCAGTGAAAGAGCTTTGCATGCCGCGTTAATGACTTACCCGCCGTACCAGTGACAAATGTTCAAAAGACTGTCAGGTAATAAAGCAAAAACAAGAAAATGTCTTCGTGCTATAGCGGTTTCGATGATCGTTCATTCGAATTTGAAGATTCATCTTACGACAGTGGTTACGAGAAAAGCTTTGAAACCGATTGTAATGTAACGCCGCGCAAACTAATATTCGATAATGGCGCTGATTTCTATGCTGCCTCCGAGTCATCATTGCCGGCTGGCAGCTACAATAGCAACGGCGTAGGCCCCCTCATGGAGCGCGCCCCATTTCCAGGCCTACTCGATGGGAACAGTAATCATAGCAGCCGCAGTGTGCGCACGCTGGTCGAACATGTGATCAGCAAAGCACCGCCGACGGAAACAGAATTCGCACCCAAATTAACATCAACGCCGACAAAGAATTCTCCCGGCGCTGTCGATGGCAATAACAGTGATCAACCAACTGAACCACGTCCCAAGCGCAAATATGCCGTCGGCAAAAATCGTGTAACGCGCTCACGCAGTCCCCTGCAAGTAGTACGCATTAAAAAGTTTCGACGTATGAAGGCAAACGATCGTGAACGAAATCGTATGCATACGTTGAATGATGCGTTGGAGAGGCTGCGCGTCACGCTACCCTCACTACCGGAGGAGACTAAGCTGACAAAAATCGAGATACTGCGTTTCGCGCATAATTACATTTTCGCACTAGAGCAAGTACTGGAAAGTGGTGGCACAATCAATCTGGATTTGGAAAAGTTACAGAATTTCACTCTAAGCGGAGAACGCATCACCAAAGAGTTATTCGATGCGATTTTCATCAATCCACAACCCTACACAAGCATCTTCGGCATGGGTTGCGGCCTCGCTGGACGTGTGCCATATCCACATCAGGCGCCACCAATGAACGCACAACACGTATACATAGAACAACAGCAGTTACTGCAACGGGGTCGACCACCGCAAGGTTATGCCTACGACAGTGACATGCGTCCCTATAATATACAACACGAAGCGCGCAATCCGTTATGTGAGCCAACGGCAACGCATCCAAATTTTTCACAGGAAAAATACGAGTTATATAAAAGTACTTTCGAAGCAGCAGCTAATATACGATCCACATCTGCCACGTACATGGACGTGTCGCCTGGGACTGACATCAGATCAGCTCGCTATACAACACAGCCTACATACACTCAACTGCCAACTGCGGACACAAACTATTATCTGGCGAAAGATCAGTCAACAGCGTTCACATCAACACCATCCATGGCGTCACAAGGTGCGCATATGGATCGTAGCGGTTCCGTAAGGGAGCAAGCGCAGTCATCAATGTTGCATCAGGCCAGCAGTTTCTACACCCAAACACCGCCTTGGAAGGATTATAGTGAGCAAATGACGAACACCAATAATAGTAGTTTCGAACAGTATTCAAACGTATAGCAGCGGGTGTTACTATGGATTGTAGTGTATAGTAATACAGGTATAACGGGATATTGGGGCATATTAAAATGGACAGTTGCAAGGAATAAGTTTTATTTATATACATACATACATATGTAGGTATACAGCAGTCTATAGGTGCACTGAAATCAATAATTTGTTTAATTTTGATTTTTATGGATGGTTTTGGAGTTGAGTACTCGGATAGTAAGCCTATTAAAGACTTGAACATCTGTTTGAAGTACTTTGACTAAAATAATGCATATAAAACAAAAACATTTTATTAAATAGTTTCAGTAGTATTTTGAGAAAAAATTACGAAAAGTCATCCACAAATTTTGAAGTATTTCTACAAAGTTTCAAGTATTTTGGGCAAATATTTCAAAAATATGTTGATGAAATCTAGAATTGTTTGAAACTAATAAAAATATCGATGCATTGTTACGACGAAATAACCGTGTACCGCCATTTTTTTCGTCATAACAATAGATCGAATATAACTAAGAAAATAATTTTTGTACGACATCTTCATAGAATCTTGACTTGAAGTTTTATAACCTAACGTTAGAAAGTCTCAACCAACGTTCTATGCAAAAAGAGTAAAATTAACCATTTGCTAAAAATTGCTATCCTCTCAAGTGATCCTCCGCAGCTGTTTCAGCTGTGGATCACTCGGAAGCATAGCAATTTAAAAGCCAAATCCTTGTCAAGAGTTAACATTAAAAATAAAACTAAGTACACATTCACGAATCTAACAGGTTATCTCAATGTATCAGGTACCTTACCGTAGCTGTCTACAAGCTTTATGAAATGTGAGAGTTTTGATATTTACCAAAGAGAAAATATATGTAAATAGATACGAAAACATATTTTTGTAAATTAGGTATTTACTGTAATACATCTAACAAGAGCTAGTCAGTTTCTTAAAATAAAAAAAAAACTATTAAACATGTATTTAATATAAAGGTTAGTTAAAGTTTTACAAAAGGGGAGGGTTCAGCAAAGATCAGTTTATACAGGTTGTAATGAAATGTATACTTATCATAAGAAATATACTCCAGTGAAAATAAAGTGCAAAAGAAAGAAAAATACGTTCAATTTATTATTATTTTTCTAAAAGTGTATATTAGCTGTATCCCCAGTCACGCCTTACTGTGGCTTAGTCTGGTTTATTATTATTATTATGCTGGGTATAGAGAAGTGCAACTGTAATATCTATAATGTCCACTTCCAGGATTCAGATATTTTTTGAGTAACCATATTTTCGCGAGGAACTTTAGTATGTAGTCTAAGTCCGTGGAGGGGTGCTGTTAGATGGACTGCCCCATCAGTGAGGGATAATGCTTTCTATTTCGTTCTCTACTCTACAAAATTTCCATCAATCTCAATTTGTTGTAACAAAGGAAAATCCACGGAAGGAGCACTTCACTATGTTGTAATAAGGATAGATAAGACTCTAAATTCTAGAGAAATCGTCTTATGTGCTTTCTCAGATATTGAAGACGCTTTGACAACACGGATTATTGCTCTATAGAAAGAGATCGTCTTAATAGAAAAATCGATATACCGACTGTAGGGTGGGTGAAAATTATGCTTGATGATAATTTGCTTAATTATAGTCATAGTTCAGTCAAGGCATTGAAAGTCTGACCACAAGGAGGCACTTCGTCACCATTTATGTGGCCTTTAGTTACTGATTACTAATAAAACTAGATTCTGACGATCCTACCTACGATAGAAGGACTATCGCACTGTATATTTTCTTAAAAAAATGTGCAGCCAGATATGTATTAAAAATGCAAATGGGAAGGATCTTCCAGGCTTTGGTCATACAAGTATCATAAAAGAGATGCAGGATCAGTATAAAAAGTGTTTTTCCGTAAGAGCGCTTCAACTTTTTTTTTTAATAAAACACAAACGGTTTGACTTTTTTAACTAATTTTTTTTTTTATTATCGAGTTTGAACATATACATTTAAGTATAAAATTCGATTTCTTTTGCATGACCACCGCGTGCACGTTTTACGAAGTCCAATCGTTGAACCCAATTTTCGACCACTCTTTTGCATAAATCGGCCGAAATTCCAGCAATTTCGCGTTCAATATTGGTTCTGAGCTCACAAATCGTCGCCGGTTTGTTATTGTAGACCAATGACTTCACATAACCCCAAAGAAAATAGTCTAGAGGCGTCAAATCACACGAACGCGGCGGCCATTCGACCGGTCCATTTCTGGAAATAATGCGCTCATCGAACTTACTCTTCAACAAATCAATTGTAGCGTCTGCTGTGTGGCTTATGGCCCCGTCCTGTTGAAACCACATGTCGTCTAAGTCCATACCATTCAATTGTGGCCAAAAATAATCGTTTATCATGTCGCGGTATCGATTTCCATTCACAGTAACGTGGCGATCGTTCTCGTCAACGAAAAAATATGGGCCAATTACGCCGCCGGCATGTAAACCGCACCAAACAGTGATTTTTTCGGGATGCAACGGTGCCTCATAAATCACGTGTGGATTGCTTTCTGCCCAGTAACGCATATTTTGCTTGTTGACAAAGCCATTGAGCCAAAAGTGAGCTTCATCACTGAAGATGATTTTTTGGAAAATTTATTAATTTTCATACAAAATTTGCACGATTATTTGCATAAAAAATTTGCACGATTTGCAATCGTTGCTCAAGTGTGTAGCGTTCCATGATGAAATGTATACTAATGAAGTTTACAAATGACAAGCGAAAAATAAAAAATATTGCGTCGTTCGCCCTCCCTATCAGAAAAAAGTTGAAGCGCACCTATTGAAAAACGCTATATATAGCCATCATGATAATCGATTCAGTAGATTCGGAGAGTAGTGAGTTCAAACAGACAAAAGACAGATACAAATTCTGAAAATGGCCCAAATATATTATTTTAAATTCCCCGCATCACCTTCGGTCATTCTTTAAAAAAAAATTACCAATGCACAAACCCGACTTTTCTAATATAATAAGTGTAGATAATTTTTCCTATTTACTTCTTCCTCTCAGTTGATTTGACCGTTTCGTGTTCACGTACATACAAACTACGAAGGGGGTGGTGTTGGAAAGGGGAAGATTTACAAATAGTTTGTATACCAAATATTTCGTTAACTTAGCACCAGAAAAAAAGGTAACCGGTCGTGATTAAGCTGCTGTCTAGGCAAGGAAAAACAATAGACATCATTATGAAATATATAGGGTATCCGGGCAGAATTAGGTTTGAAATTTAAAGAGTCTCGCTAAGCGCTGGATGTATGAGCGGGGAGGAGTCCGCGTTAGCTTTGTTATTCATGCTTCCTTATTCACGATGTCTCAGTGATGTGGGGTGAACAACTCGCGTTCGAAACGTATTTCAAGGCCAATGATTCATGTGCAACTGCTCGTCGTAGATTTTTTCACGTAGATCATGGGTGCAAAGGTTCCGGCAACAAGTTCAGTAGCAAACAGCGCACTGCCGGTACCTAGCTGGATGTAGAGAAATATAATCCGCGTCAGTTTGTGCGCAAGAGAGCGGCTGCTGCGGAACTTCCAAACACTATTGTGTAAGAAATATTGAGGAAGCATCTTAGACTTTCATACCTTTAAAAATGAAATCGTGCAAGCGCTAAATCCTAACGACGCAATTTGGTAAACATTTTTGCGAGCCAATGTTGAAGCGATTTTCTACGGTGAACACTATATTTTGGAGTGATGAAGCCTATTTTCATTCTTAGTCCCCTGAAAGGCAGAACGCACTATTAACAGCCATTAGCCACTTCACAGTCCCAAAGTGACATCGTCAAGTAGTGGACTACTTTGATCCTATTTATTTAAAAAGTACAATTATTTTATATCAATAAAAAGAGAACATCGTTCCGTCAGTACACAAATAGTTTCAGCATGATAGCGCAACTTAAATGGAATCCACAGGGTGATCGTAAGGTTCGCCATCCAAAAATATCTTGTGGCGGAACTGTCCAGAAAAAAGCTGAAACGTCAAAAAAAACTTGGAATGAAATCAATCTTCTTGCAAAAAATAGAATCAGATGAAGGTGTTTTACTGAGGCCCTATGCTCCAGTGGGAGAAACAGGAACCGATAATGATGATCGATCTTATCCCTATGATCTTATTTCTGTGGGAGCGCCTCAAAATTAAAGTCTATGAAATAAAACCCAGTAACCAGTGCAGTACTAAAAGAAAATATCTTTCACGAGATTAATGGCATCCTGTTTTTCCTTGTAATAATTATTGAAATAAGTTATCTTTTAAACTTTTAATTCCTGATTGTGCCCCCAGACAACCTATATATCGCCTTATTACGCGTACCTACTTTTGCCCTGGAAAAAAGTGGTTTATAAGTAGCCGATTTAAGGACTATATATATATATATTGATGTTGTTCCACAATTGGAGGGACCTGAAACTGTAGGCCGACTCCGAACGGCAGATATTTTTTATGAGGAGCTTTTTCATGGCAGAAATACACTCGGAAGTTTGTCATTGCCTGCCGAGGGGCGACCGCTATTAGAAAAAACTTGTTCTTAATTTTTTGATCTTTCACCGAGATTCGAACAGACGTTCACTCTCTGAATTCCGAATGGTAGTCACGCACCAACCCATTAGGCAAGGCGGCCGCCCCGGTTTGAGGACTACATCTGGCCGATTGGGCGATGTCTTCAAACCTTGTTGAAAAAGTCGAAATACTTGTTCTTGTGAATACACAAATATAAACCAGAATTAATTGGAGTATCATGTATTACCGTCTTAAACATCCCCGCTCAGCGAAAAATGGTTGCCACTTCAAAAGCAAAAGCTCGGTAGTGGCTGATGCAAGTTCTTGAATGTGCGTTCCAGGAACAGGTATGAATTTATGAATGTTACTTCAGAGTAAACCTGCTTTTACCACTACGAGTCTGAGTCGAAGGATCTGCCTATGCACTGGCAGAAATAGAATTTTAAATATAAAAATCGGCTGGAAAGATGATAACTACTGTTTTAAGGATTCAAAATCAATCTTATTGGTGAACTGTAACATCAGTGAAAGTAAATTCCACAATTTGGAAGCCCTGTTCGGGTATTAAACGATTCATGAAGACTGGCAAAATTATACCGAACAGAAATGTGAATACAGTTTACCACTCCCAGCTGTTGACCCATAGCTAACGATATTGATAGCGAAAAATATACGGTCACTGTAAAAATTTCATTTTAACACAATTTTAATATTCCTCTGAAATTGAAATTTAGTAGCCACCCTTTTTTTTTTTGAAATTTTTGCATGAATTTGAAAAAAAAACCAAGATCTCAAAATAATGCAAATGCTCGATTATTTGATAAACACTTGGTTGGTACTTTCATTTCGTTCGTTTATAACGTGAGCAGCAGCTTGCATTCGTTCAGCTGAAGTATTTGCGACAAGTTCCTTAACTCTACGCTTTTATTGTACGTTCATAAACTTCGTCGTTTTTGTTTCTTGAGATTTGATACCCCTACATAGATATGTATGTTACATATAAACTACTGCATAAATATAAACTACTGTTACCATTTAAAATTTTTTGGCCTATTATTGTCAACTCGCGCAATCTTTTGCTTGTGTGGATTAACATTTCCTCAGTACATTTAAAATTAGTTAAAATCCTTTTTTTTTCGTACAATGACAGTTTTTATCATGTAGTTCAAAATTTATTCAAAGCTTTGCATTACTCAATTCTCTATCTGTTTTGTTTGCGACAAATATTTCGGTTGCTGTTTGCTTACTTGTAGTGCCCGCTGCCCAAGCATCGAATATTTCGCCAATTTTTGTTGAAGACACAACTACAAAAAGTAAAAAAATTGGTTGGAAAATTTTGCTGCAAAATTTACAAAGGCAGCTTTTATCTTCGAAACTTTAAAACTGCTGTGTGTCATATATGTGTCACCATAACATCTTTATGGTATTGAAAACATAAGGAATTTCTTGAGTAGTGTAATTTTAATGATGTTTTTAAACTTAAAAACCATTTCAGGTTGTAGCTCTTTTTTGAAATGTGAATAAAAGATATTAGGGCAATACACTATTAAAGATAAATATTTTAGCGCAATGACATTTATAAATTATGTTGGCAAATACATACAGTAGAGACCCGATTCTTCTACAAACTCGACACGTGCGAGTTTAGAAAATTTGTTCCTCGATACTAGCAAAATGTTTTGTTTCGCCTTTCTCTTTTGCTCTTGTTGCGTTGTATTTTTGAGAATAAACCTCGAGAATAAAATTCAGCTGAATGAATTTAGAGCAAGTACAGTCTAATTCATTTGTTGACGAAATGACAGTTTTGCTTTAACATTTGCATGGTGTAGACTCATAATGGCAAATAGTAAATTTACACTTTTTACAATAAAAGAAAAGGCTGACATTCTGAATAAATTAAATGAGGGAATTTCTATGTATTATTGCATTAGCTAAAAGCTTCCCCGTGCGTAAAGCAACAATAACTCGCCTTAAAAAAAATGAACAGTCCATAAAGAAGTTTCTTACGCGATCTGAACCCGGTCTAGGTAAAACGAAAACTCTTAAGATTTCTGAGTTTCCAAGCCGTTGGAAAAAGCATTGTCCAAATGGTTTGCGGATTAAAGGGCCAAAAACTTCCCAATTACAAATTATGTATATGCTAAAAGGGAAAGCCAAGCCTGGAGGCTTCCACGCTAGCAATAACTGGGTGGCAAACTTCAAAAAGAGGCATGGAATACGATAGGTAAAACTTTGCGGAGAAAAATTATCACATATGAGTGACTGTATCAACCCATTTTTTAGACAAATTTAACGAAAAAATTATGCATTCAAATTTGATAAAAGAGCAGATATGCAATGCTGGGTTATTTTGTAATCTTTTACCCAATAAAACTCTTGTGGGCTCAAAAGAAACCTTGGCTCCGGGACATAAGATCAGTATGGAGAGAATAACGTTTCTTGCTTGTACAAGCGCTGCTGGAAATCATGAAGAAATAAGAATGGTTATTGAGAAATCGAGCATTCAATATAGCATTCATCAGCATCCAATATATGCTTGGTTTGGGCAGAGCAAAACAGTGCTTGCTTAAGCGATATTATGATGCTATAGAGGCTCAGAAACAGTATGGGACTGAGCAAGCGAGTGTGTAAAAAACAAGCCAAAATCGAATATTTCTTTAATTTCAAATAAAACTTATTGCTTTAAAGTGTATTTATTTATTATAATAAAAGCAAATAAATTGGTTTTGCTATCAGTAAAAAAAACTATTTTAAATTGTACGGAAAAAAATCTCAGTACTTGCGACAGCTTCGAAACTTGCACCGAGCCCGGTTTTCACTACGTGCAAGAATTGAGTTTCTACTGTAGATACATACGTGTATGAAATGTGTTTTTGTGTTATTTTGGCAACCTTCTGTGGCGTTTGATACCAATTTTTGAATGCTTAGCTTTGAATTGTCCACTAAAGTTTCGAAATTTTTCCGTTTTTCAAAGCAGATCTTTTTCAACTTCCTATATTTATATGTAGGCATTCTAAGCCTTAACTGTTTATATACATACATATGTGTGTATATATGGATATGCATGTTCAGGGTGATTCATAATAGTGTTTGATTTTTTTAACCGTATTCTTCGGTAGTGACAGCTCTTTTCAGGAGACAGAATGAGTCGTAATTTTAACGATATCTCTATTACAATCACATCGTTGTTTGTGCACTTAAACTTATAAACTTTTACCCGGATCTCGATTATTGACCATTGGAACGCAGATAATGTTGTGTAGCCTAATCAGTATTTTATTGAAAATTAGTCAAAATCATCTTTCCTGACGAAGCGCATTTTCATCTCGTCCCCAAGGTCCTGGAAAATTGAGTTAACATCGTCACCTACTGCTAAGCCAGCCTGGGCAGGTCTGTATTCCATAAATAATATAATAAAATAAACTAATAATATACATATATGTAGGTAGAGACATTTTTTTGTTTTTTGTTAGTTTGTTTGAATTTTTAAAAGGAAACCACTCTGCGCACCACCCGGTGTATCTGTGAGTGTGTGTGCTACAGTCATTAAACTAGCAAACTGCTTTTTCACTTTTGTCGGTCTACAACAATAACAGTAAAATCAGCAACAACAGCCCCATACTGCAGATTTCGCCACTGCAAAGAGACGTCAAATTCAAATAAATAATAACGAGCAGTACGAGTAACCAGGAACATTGTGGACCATATACGCGTTAAAACCGCGGGTTCTTTACTAGTATTGCACTTACTCTCGTACATAGGCATTAATACTCGCACAATAATTCGTTATGGGGTGAGTAAGCCAACCAGCACTTAGTAAGCGAGTGAGTGAGTGAATGCAGGAAAACAGTAGGGAACTTCACGATTTCACGTCACCTGTCATACACAATGGCCAAGCGCTGAATTACAGATTTGCCCTAAACATCAGGCACAACACTCACACATACACACAATTGCAAAACACTTAGCTCGCCCGTCAGAACGAACGAAAGAAAAATCATGAAACATGAGCAATAACCCAAAAGATATGAATGGCACTCAAATTATTTAGTTGACTGCATCGACAAGAGAGTTGAGCCGCTGAGCTGACTGAGGCTCTTTGTCGAGCATAAGTTGAGATGGAACAGTTTCGCAGATTTTAAAATTTCGGTGAAAAATATAAGCAGCATTTGGTGGCTCGTGTTGGAGGGGAATTCGTGTGGAGATTGACGAGAGGAATTATATTTGGAGGTAGTCAAAAAGCGTATTCTTTATTTACATGCATTCAACTATATTTAATAAAAAGAAATTAAAGATTAAAAAGCTGGTTTTAAGGGCAAGTACATTTTGATCTGGTTTTGTGTATTACATAAAAATATACCTACATACGAGGTTTGCCAAAAAAATAAGGTGAATTTTCAAACTTCTTTCATTGGGACGACTGGGCTTTGGTTTCGATGTCATAACTATGTACCCATGATTCGTTACCAGTTATGACCCTTATAAGCAAATCTGAATCACTGTTGTCGTCGTTCAACAACTCCTGAGCGATGCCCATGCGACGTTGTTTTTGGTCAAAATTCAGCAATTTCGGAACGAACTTTGCTGCCACACGCTTCAACTTCTCTAATTGTAATTCGGCGATTCTCCATAACAATTGTCTTCACGTTCTCAACATTTTCATCGGTTGTTGATGTGCCGGGGCGTCCAAAGCGTCTCCATATTCTCTGAAAAGTTTGTGCTACTAGTCATTTTTGAAGTGAAACTTCTTAGGCGTCGATGAACGAGCGAGAATGGAGAGTAAAATTTCAAAGCCATGCAATGTTTTGGGCATTTTTGTTCAGCGAGAGAGAAAGAAGATGTAACGTAGAGGAAAAGGAGAGAAAGAGCTACACCTTATATATATCTTAGATACACTTTAGGCTATTTTTCCTGAGTTTTTCCTTGTGGTTGCTAATTTCTAGTGAGAAATAACACTGCATACTTTTTGACACTTGTTTGTTGGTGCAAACTTGTAGGAAATATATTTTTGGTCTCTACTTTTTGGCATTATATTTCTTTGGTGCCTACTGCTTGGGGCGTTTGTTGGTCCCAATTTTTTTGGGGTTTTTTTGGCGCTTATTTCCGTTTCCTGGCTAGTGTTTGTACGTACTATAAAGTGCTATCCATTCCGGCGTCGGATTTATTGGTATTGCCTTGCGGTAATTTGTGCCGTTGCTGCGGTCCTAGAATCTCTGCGCTTGTGCGGGTGATAAACGCTCGGAGTAGTGCGCGTTGTTGCCAAGGTTTGTGTCCGGCGTTTATCTACACCGGTCGACCCTTCTCCGTTTTTTGTAAATTTTATCTATTTGTATTCTCTGCAAATGTTGTGCATTTATTTAGATATATATTCTTTCTATGCCTCTCTCTCTCATTCTCTCTCGGGTCTCTCCCTCTTTCTTTGTCTGCCTTGAAAATTTCACTTCTGTTATGTGTACTACGCTACCCGCACTTTCTTGACTCAGAGTACTCGCACCCTATGCCACTGTCAACATTCCAAGTGTTTTTGAGCACTCAATTCCATTTTTTACACAAACATTTATGCAACTTCTTTGATCGATTTTATTCGATAGCAAAAAATCGGCGAACACCCAAAACACTTGTCTTATTTATGCCTCTCACAAACAAACTAAATATGATTTATTGCTAGAACCGCATTTAAAAGAAAAAAAAATCGAAACTCGAATGTACGCAGCCCCAAAATTTAAAAATGTACCCTATTTTTTGAGCAAACTTCGTAATATATATACTTTTTACACAGTCTCAGAATATTTTTTAACATTATATAGGAATGGTTGTATACATATACATATATTATTTCATAACTCAGTTCAGCTTTAAAACGTTAACCAACATTTCGGATGGCGCAATTCATCGCTTGGTCATTCCACCAAACTCTTGGCCAAAAAGCCCTTCGGTTGTGGATGCGTTCCTTTGAAAATTCTAGATACAAACGATGAGTTTTTCCGAAATAAGCATAATAAGGCGCAGTCCTGATAAAATCTTTCAGAGTTATTCATACGAAAATTTGGCTAATTTTGGTGCAATTATCATGCCTCTTCTAAAAACTTAGTTTCATCTACTTTTTCGTTCTTATAAAACTACTTGTCTCATTCAGACATTTTGCAATGGTTTATATTGCCATTTTCATTTCCATTTTCCACACTACACACTATTACTTCTAACAGGCAGATCAGAGGTCCGTTGAGAAGCCCAAAAGACTTTCCCCGAAATAAGTGATTCCTCAAAAATCTGGAGCTGAACGCCTAACTCCTAACTTCATTCTAAATGTATGTGTATGTGCAATATACAAAATATAATAAATCAACCGAAATTTCGTTTCCAGAAGATAAGGGATAGGCAAAATGGAATATCAAGAATTTTACTGGTACTTGGTACTGGTGCGAAATGAAGTAAAAATTGGCTTTTCTGTATGCTGTATTTTTATTGCATATTAAAAAGTGGAAAGTGGAGATATTTCCTTTTAAGGGGGGACCCTCATTTAGACGGTCGAAAAATGCATCATTTTTGGGAATTTTTTTCTCAGGTAAAATAACTTCAAACGTTTTGTAATTCATAAAGTACTTTAATAAATGTCTTGACTGTCTACAAAAATTTTCGGAGAAGAAAAAAAACATTTTAAGTATGGAAATATACACCTCGTCCATGGCACCTCATTCTATCTGTGTACATTCTAGCGCTCTGAATTTTTTTCTGAAATAAAAAAACCAAATTTTTTTTAAAACTTTAGGATAATACCTTCGATGTGACATTTTGATTTAAAAAAAAAATGTCGAAATTGATATTTTTTACCCAGTTTTATGTTAAAAGTGATTTTTCATGCATAAAAATTGACTTTAAAATTACAAAAAAATATGAAAATCTTTTTTTTAAAAAAAACACTTAATGTCACATTGAAAACAATTTAATTATCTTTAAAATGAGCTATTGTAAAGCCTGATTGGTTCAATACAGCGTTCTCAATTGTGTACACAAATTCGAAAAATGATGTCTCGAGAAAAACGCGTTTAAAGTTTTGGATACAGGCGATCAGGCCACCCGTCGCGTCCTGTTAAAAATTTTGTCACTCCTTCAAAAATACAGATATCGACTTGAAATTTTGAAAGTATATTCTTAAATAGTTGTAGAATAGATTAAAATTATTTCCAAAAAATCGATTTTTTTGACCCGATAAATGAGGGTCCCCCCTTAAATCACAATCTACTTTGACACTTGGAGAATGATTTTGATTTGTGAAAAAGATTTTGACTAAGATTCTGGAAACTATTATTTCGCTTGCAGTACGAGCAGTTCACAATTTTCTACCTCGTTCAAGTAGCTTCTGGATAGAAGGCAAATATCTGTATTCGGCTGTAGGGATCACCAATATCCCGCATAATGTTCTTCACTTATTCACTTATAATGATCAATTAATTCAGAAATTGCTTCGATACCGTTTTTCTTTATGGATTTTGTAGTAGGAATTATGTTAACGAGCAAAATTTTTTTGACATTGACGACTGGGAAAACTCATGTATAGTCATAAAATACGAAATGTGATCTTAGGTAAGTCACACACGGTACGGTTCACGGAAAGCGCTACAGAGGTGTGCAAAACGATGTGGTTGGTACTGTACTGCATAGTTAGTTGTGGGCGTGCTCTAGTCGTATCAAGATGTCCACACAAGTCGTATAACATTAATCATTATTTATTAAGTAATTAGGTTTTCACTTTGTAATAGCGCAAAACATTGAATGGTGTTTTTAGTGTAATTTTAAAACTAAATTATTCGATGGTCCACGTTTTTTCGCTTTCTCAATACTAAATGTAACAGGCAAGAGAGTGCTCATTCCTATCTGTGGTACGCGTCTCGATATTTTTGGAAAAATGGGGGGACCTAAAATTTTACGCCGCCTTCAAAGGGCAAATAGTTTTTAATGAGTACATTTTTCATGGCAGAAATACACTAAGAGGTTTGCCATTGCCTGTCGAGGGCGACCGTAATTATTATAGAAAAAATCTTTTTCCACAATTGATGGAGTTTCGTGCCCGCTTCGAACTTGTACGCTTCCGAATGTTAGTTCCAAACATGGCTACGGTGGCCACCTGCGCACATTTTAGTAAAATTTTCAGCGTTTAACATCTGACCGACGGACGGATATGTCTTTTTAACATATGAAAAGTGAGCATAGTTTCAAATTGTTTATTTCATCGCGTTATTATTGTTATTTTTTTAACTTATTAATTTTATGAAATTGTAGTAATTTTGCTTCATTTATAATAGAAACACCACGTTTTTTCTTTTATGAAAATTATTGTTGCACTAGAGGTGGGGGTAGTTAATGGCCGATTTCACCCATTTTCAATATGAACTAACCAGATCTAATTGAAATATATTGATGGTTGTTCGAGTTATCGTGTGCACAGATGGAGGGACATGGCTAAATCGAAAAGACATGGTTAATTAACAATTCTCGGCTAAAGATAATTAATCTATGTACATATGTAGAATCTCTAGAATTTTTACACTTTTTATGGGGAAAACTTTAAGACAAAATTTGCGAGTAATGCACCCTTTGCTCGTGCACTTAGGGATTATAATTCATTACCCAATTTCAGCCTGCTTGATTTCGCTTTATCTAAATTTAATTTTGTAAAAATTTTAAATTTAGTTGCTTAATATCGTATTTATCCTGATTGCTATTATTTATTTCAGGTGCCAAATTTGACTTATTTTTCTTTTTTTGATTTTTGTCTAGTCTGTGGGGTAATTTTTACTGTAGATTATTAAAATAAAATAAAAACAATAAATCGACTCCTCTCATCTTCTTGAGCATTTGAGTATATACATATATAGGTATACTCGTACATATGTAGTGGGGTATACAAGTGCGCGGGTATAAAAACGAGTCTTGTAAAGCTAAAATTTTAATGCTTCAGTGTTCTCGTGCACTCGTAAGAATTATAAAGTGTTTTCTGCAATGATTTGCAAAACATAATTTCAACTCTGTCACTCATTTTTAGCTGAGTTTTTTACAAACAACATTTTGGCTTATAAATGCGAAAATGAAACAAGTAGCTAAATAGTGATTATTCCATTCGAATGATTTAAACCAAATTTGAGTGCTGTAGCGCCAACAAAATGTACATAACTTCAACACATGGCTTTCGCTTTGGACCGCTGTTGTGTGGCACAAAATGTCATTTGTGAGTTTTTGTCAAAGGTGTTAGGATTTATCTTTGCCATCATTTGTTGAAATCCATAGAAAGGCACACAAATACACAGCAGGACAGATTTGGGATTTCCAAACCTCCAACCGACTGCTGCATTAATGCGAAAAATGGTAGGGGTTGAGAATGACATTCTGCTTAAAATAAAACGAAATAAAAGCATTTCAACAACAACATTGGCTTATGCCAACTCCTGGCAACATAATAACATTTATGCGCAAATAAGTGTGTACATACATACATATATACGTATATACTAATGCACTGCGCCCGGCTAGGGTAGATTCTTATCCTTCAAATTACGTCTGATCTGTTACGAGCAAACTCGGTTTTCCGTTTTGAATTTTTTCTGATTTTTTATTTTCGACATTTTTTTCTGGCTATACCTTACGTGTGTATGTTAATGCAGTTTAGTCAAAATTATTAATAGAAAACAATTTTCTGATATTCGCGAAGTGATAAGGAAACCAAAAGGAAACAAATTACTATCCAACATTTACATCGCATTTGTGTCACTGAAGTGTAGTCGCTGATACTTTTGGGAATTAACTTGATCATTTTGTTATTGTTATTGTTTGTGGCTCAGAGATTTTGCAAAGTTCACGTACGCGTACATTCTTTGCACGACTACTTAATGGTTCCAGCATGACTGGTGATTTTCGCTTTCAATTGCACAATAGAAAACTCTGACGTAAACATATATACATACACGCTTATATACATGCATATATACACATACATATATACATACGAGTATATGCTGGTTCATATATAATTCAACAGCTGAATGGGCAATTGAACGGGCAGATTTGTTATTGTTTTGTGGCTACAAACGGTACTTGAGGCAATCAAAGGAGTACACTTTCCAAAGTGATTGCAGAATAATGGGGTAAATGGAAAAATAATTCCAAATATGGTAATATAAAGTGTGGAATAATGCTATTTTGATAAAATATATATATATACATATACTAGGTTGTTCAAGAAGTTTTGTGGTTCGATAAAAAAACAAAATTATATGGTTTGAAATACACTTATTATTCAGTATAGTATCCTTGAACACCAATACACTTGTTCCAACGAGATTCCAATTTATGAGTTCCATCCCTGCAGGGAGAATCTGGAAGGGCTGCAAAATACGCTTCCGCAACTGTTTTGACCTCTTCATGTGATGAAAAACGCTTTCCACGCATGGATTTTTTAAGTCTGGAGAGAGATGGAGGTTGCTAGAGGCCAATTCTGGTAAATACGGTGGATGCTAGAGCAATTCGAAATTTCTTTCATGGATTTTAGCTCTTGTATGCTCTTGTCCCGATGAAAAATAATTTTTGCAAAATGGGTATTTTTTCACGAATTTTTTCTTTCAGATAGTCTAAAAGGTTAAATAATATTCAGAATTTATTGTTTTACCAGTTTGCAAGTAATCCACATCCATAGTGATTAATTGGGGTACAAGATCCACTTGAAATCCACTTAACGCTCTAAATGTTGCTCAGCAAGTCGAAAGTCCATTGTTCCATTGTTCCATTGTTAGCGAATACGGCACCCATTTTGCACACAGCTTTCTGAAACCCCATACGTCAGTCAAAATATTGCGATGATGTCAATGAGATGCCTAGGGCATCTACTAAATCTCGTGCAATCTCTCTACGAGTTTCCAATACTGTATTTTTTCTACAATTTCTTATGTTGATACGTTTTTGGACGTCCTTGACGTGGATCGTCTTCAAAGCTTGTACGACCACGTTTAAATTCAGAAATCCATCTTTTTACTGTACTAATTGATGGCGAAAAGTCCTTATACACCTTCAGCATGTCGATAATAAATGGCTTATAAACCAAACCGCAAAACTTATGAACAACCTAGTAAATATATTTTTGCACTTCACTCCCAGTACCATAAAGGGTTACTTTTTATTTTCTTTTCATAATTGTTACAGCGGTGTTATTATTTACTATTAAATATTATATTAATTCAGTAACTCAAATATTGTTATAATGAATGCGTAATTTTCCCCCTTGTTTTTAAATGATGATGTTTAAAGCCAATGTAGCCATTGATTGCCTCCTCGCTTAGTTGTACAGCCACTTGATGATCCGTCTCTGAAGGTGCTGGCATAATGCAGGCTGGCTTTGCTTGCTGTTCTTGCTCTGCTTGGCTTCGAAAACTTGATTCGTAGATGGAAAAAGGAAATAAAGATGTTAACCATACTAAATAATACATACTACACTTATAATCATGAACTTACGTAGAAGCTGAGAAAATTTTGTTTTAATAGTACATATAATTTTACAAAATGATCGCCAATCACACCACCGACGTAAGTTTTGAGTGCGTGAATTATCTTTATATCGATAAAAACATGGGAACTTTCAACTTTACGCAAGCTTGCAAGAGGCGAGGTACAATTCAAGAATCATATACATATACATCTACGAGTAGTTAAGCTTTTCCATGATATTTATTAAATTTTCTTCAAACAGTTGTAGAAAGGAAATGCAAATAAACCATTTCTCAAATCTGCCTAAAATTCACAAATGAAGCTAAACCAAATAAAAATAGTCGTTATGGTACTGCGCTACCCTCAGTGGCCTTTTGCAACCAGGCTGAGGCCGCGGAACTAGCGTCAAATATAACATGCACGGATGTTTCCGCCGAAAGAGTTTCTCCAAAGGTTCTTTGAAATTTCTCTTCTCAGAACGGAAGCGCAAGCATGTGAAGAATATGTAGAAAACGTCCTCTAAAACGTTTTCGACGCAGTAGTAGCAATAGGGATTGTCGTCGTAGTTAAACCTGTATAAATATGCTTTGAAGCATCTATGTTCACTCGAAAACTTGGCTAGGTAAAGGTTCACTTCTCCATGTGGTCTCGTTAATTAAATCCGATCGCGCACCAACCAACGCGCAATTAAACTAACTCATCTAACAGCTGCCTTTTATTCACCCACCCATCCAAAAGTAACATACATTTCCAAGGATCCAGCATCGACCTGTTTGCAATTAAGGGGACAGATACCTGTAAAAGTAGAAGTCATTATATTTTTTTCAAAATTGGCATACAGTTTATTTATCCATTATAATAATAATAGAGGCTTCTCGATCGGCGGGCATTGTAACATCGACGACAGTGACCTGAATATAAAAAAAAGAAAAAGAAATATAAAAACCAAAATTTTTTTTATTTTTGAATGTCATAATTTCTATATGGATGAAACAAAAATGGGAGGAAAAAAAGTCGCGGAATAAGCTTAAAAAAAAATGAATTTTTGCTTCGAAAAAATTATTTTATCGAAAAATTTTCGAAAACTTGTATTCACATAATAAGTAATATTATAAAAAAGAAGTGTGCAAAATTTCAAGGAGATCGGTCAATAACTTTTCGAGTTGTCGTGTACGCCAATTCAAAAAATATAGTTTTGAAAAAAAAAAACCCCGTCTAAAGTTTGAATACAACGTAACTATGCATCTCCCAGCGCTCGACCGTAAAGAATAGAGTCGTCACGGTTGACAACCTATAATATAGGAAATACTTAAATTTACGTTCTAAACATTCTTAAAGGATTATATTAACATTTTATAAAAAAGAAGAATGTTTTTTTTTCGAAATTTTGCAGGTATCTGTCCTCTTAAGGTAAGTGTGCTGAGAAAAATTAGGAAAACTTCATGCCTGAAAGCTGTGATTTTCGTATTTGTCTCACAATTCTGCTTGAACAAGAAAATCTTCATTACCCGGATGTAAGCAAGCAGTGGATCTTGACCTCCCAGTCACTGCCTACTGCTGCGGAACTTAGATATTACTACAGAAGCCATTGATAGCAGGAACGTGGCGCTACTGTTCTGAAATACGCAGCATATTTCATAGAACCACTCTGCTGTCAGACAGACGTGGGAGATGCCTTCATAAAACTGACCTACGCAAAATCTATAGCCTCGTTCACATGGGTGCAGATACGAAAGGAGCACAAATTATGAGTTTGGCATTCTAAAACGCTCGAAGATGTAGCGAAGTAATGTTCGAAATGTCGGTGTTTTTGAGTATCAACTCAAACCAGTCGTACCGCCTCAATAAAAAAATAAAAATTATCCAACTAATTCATTGGCATGCCATTTGACACCATCACCAATCGCCAAACAGTAATCAACAAAAGTTCAATGTAACGCTTCATTTGTGAATATTATTGAAATTAATTTGCCTTAACTTGGCTGCAATTTACTACTACCTCTACACACTGCAAATGCAACGACGCAACTTTACTTAACAGCAACAGAATTTCAATTCGCGGCGGCGAGTGGGCAATAAATAATTTCGCAATAAATGAAGCGCGCAAGTGTCGAAAAAGTAACTTTGATACACTGGCATGCCTATTAAGAAAATGGCAAAGAGCAAATAGTTAAAATGCCAGGAGAACCCCCTTTGCAATACGCAAAATCGGAAATCAAATCAAATAAAACCCTTTCGCAAATAAAAGTGCACGTTTTTTCGTACTTCCAAATTTGCTCTGGTTGTAGAGTTACACTCCTTCAGCGAAGTTCGCTGCTGCCGCCGCCTCATATTACCCCTTCATCGACACACATACATGCATAATATGTATGTATGTATGAGTATGTAGCGACCTTTTTATCGGATGTTTTATTACCCTGCTCGAATTGGTTTATCTGTGAAATGTGCACTATGCCCTTTCGTCGCACAGTTTGTTCGCATTTTGCATTTTCGGGTTAAAGGATTTTGTAACAATTTCAACCCATTCATGCGTTTTCAATTTTTTAACGTACCGTACATTTATGTTTGTACATACATACATCTGTACATAAATAGATCATTGTTGGCTTGTGATGTGGCATCACGTGTTGTATTTAGTGTTGTTGGCTTTTATTTAATTTTTCGGTATGGTGCATCCCAGCATATGAGTCTATGTATCTTTTTAACCGAACAACATTGGATAAACAAACAGTTGCGAGTGTTTTTAACAAGTATTCTTTACGGCTTTGCGTTTTTTATTTTATATTTCTACTTTAATCCTTTGATATGTCACATTGACGTTGTAATGTTTTTGTTGTTACTATTACCAGTCGCAATTTGTGTGCAGTGACAGTGACGTTTGCTTGTTGAGTTGTGATAATTTTTTGTTCAAAGTTTCAATTGATGATTTTAATCCGTTAAAAGCGCTTTAGTCAATATTTAAAGGATTAATGTCAGTCGGAAGTTTAAAAGACTAGCTACTTTTTGATAAAATAAACCTAGAAATAATGAAGTTGAGACGTTGAAGATGTGTGGTGTTTTGTGTTTTTGACATACCTGGAAATTTCGAACAAGTGAAGTGTAGAGAAGTTGTTGAGAATTCAAGGAATGATATATATACATATATATAATTAGCGCGTATACCCTTTTTGGGTGTTTGGCCGAACTCTTCCTCCTATTTGTGGTGTGCGTCTTGATGTTGTTTCAAGTTTCAAGCCGACTCCGAACTGCAGATATTTTTATGAGGAGCTTTTTCATGGCAGAAATACACTCGGAGGTTTGCCATTGACTGCCGAGGGGCGACCGCTATTAGAAAAATGTTTTCCTTAATTTTGGTGTTTCACCGAGATTCGAACCAATGTTCTCTCTGTGAATTCCGAATGAATGGTAATCACGCATAGTAATCACGCACCAACCCATTGGGCTACGGCGGCCGCTTCAAGGAATGATACTGAGCACTATTATCAACTGCGCCAAATTTGAAAACGGCAAAAAAAGGTGTGAACCAAAAAATGGCCTATATGTACAGGACAAATGCACTACAGTATGTATATGTAAGTATGTTGTTGTCAACCTTAAAGTAATTTAGTTGGTTCTCTTCATTTTGCAGTAAAAATGGAGCAAAGGCAGAATAGTTTTTCTCGATTTTAACGAAATTAATATGATTCTACAGGTAATTAAAATAACTTTCGAATATTATTCCTTTTCTTATTATATTTATAATAGAACAGACTTATTTTTCTTACCGCAGTAACGTGCACTGATTTTACCTGCTCTTGTCGTCGGCATTTCTTAAAAATTACGTTCTTAAAAGTTTTTTAAGAACTTTTTTTTTATACATTACAATATATCAAATTAAAGGTATCTTCTAATTAACCAAGTTATTATGAAATTGGATTAATATCGCATTAAAAAAAATAGTATTTTTTATACATACAACCCTGGCGAAAAGTATTAGGCACCCTATTAATTACTGAATTTTTCGTTTTAAAAAATGGATTAATGATCCTTTATTAATATATCAGTACAAATAAAAGGAATTAAAGGAGTAAAAACATTAATATTTAGTAGGTAAATCCTTTGCTTTGATGGCAGCAGAAATCCTCTGGGGCATGCTGCGTACACTTATGGCCCTCCTTTCGTGAACTAAAGCATTTTTTAGGGCTATTTCCGATGTTATGCTGGATTCCTTTATATTACGTTTAAAAATAGTCCCCAAATGTTCTATGGGGTTTAGATCTAGAGACTGTGCTGGCCAATCTAACAAAACTATGTTATTGTCTCTAAACCACTGCATCGTTGTCGCATTGTCTTGTTGGAATTGAAATTCATCTAAAGTAGTGTTGCCGAAAATGAGCAGTATCGAAGGCAAAAGTACAATTTCCAATACATTTGCGTACTTTTGACTGTCCACGCGACCCGCGAAAATGAACATTTCGAAATGCATTCCTCGCCAACTCGTCACTTCACGAACGTCACACCAGGTGTTCCAAATACCTGTAGGAAAAGAAAACAAACAATATAGGATTTGTGTTATTTCATCGTGTAGGAGCAAAATGTTGTGGAGATCACGGACCTCAATTTCAGGCATCAAAAAGTCTTTTATTATGTCGCGATAGCGTTCGCCATTCACTGTTACATTGGCGCCAGCCTTGTCTTTGAAGAAAAATGGGCCGATGCTTTTTCCAGGCCAGACCAAACGGTTGCTTTCAATGGATGTAAGGGTTGTTATTAAATGGCTTCGGGTTGCTCTTCAGCCCAAATATGGCAATTTTGCCGATGGTTTGCCGAATAGTGCATTTAGTAGGACGATTATGTACACCATAAGTTGACCAGCGCGCGCGATGAACATTTTTCACAGAGCGTCGATTTTCGTAATACATTTGGACGATTTGTAAACGTTGCTGAGGCGTAAGTCTTTTCATAATGAAATATCAAAGAAGACTAAAAAAAATTATGTATTTAGTTTGACATTAGTCAGAGGTTCTAATGGTACCTACAAACTGATCACCCTTTACATTGCTTTCCAATCTCATTTTCTACTTCAGATTTCAATTTGGTGGGATTTATCTTGGAATTTGTTCTTATTTAGCGTACGATTATGCCATTCTTGATGTCACTGAATGTCCGTGGGTTCTCGGAGCGCGACGTATTAGTAGGTTTTCCTTCACTTTTATTTTTATTTATGATCTTTTTAATTGTAGAAAAACTTGTATCTACTAAACAACCGATTTCACGTATGACTTTTTCTCTTTGAGATATTTTACAATATTATCAAATTTTCCGAATCATCAGAAACTTTTTTCCTCTTGGTGGCATCGCTTACTTAAGTGGTGTACTGTACATACACGTCATGTCCGCAACTGAAATGCATAGATAAAAATCTTGCAACAAATCATATTTACTTGTTTCAACTCGCTCCAGAGAATCGGCAAGAACATTTACTCAAACGGGGCAACAATTAATTGTGCACAACAAACAACAAATGCAATAGCAAATAGGCAGCCACTCAGCCATGCAGGTCATGCAATGACACACGATTGTCACTAATGTGAAATTAGTAGCACGCGTAAAGTGAGTAAACATAATAAAAAGAAAAACAGTTAAAAAATCACAAAGCATTGCGGCAGGTGTGCAGAGCAAAAGTAGAAACAGTTAAGTACAGCCTCGGAGTACAATTGCGCCAGGGAGTCAGTACGTAAGTATGTAGTTGACGGCTTTTTGACTCGTTCACACTTTGCGCGCCAGCCGTTTTGCAGGCAGATGTTTGTAACAGTCCGAGCACGAGCTAAAACCCCTACACATAATTAATGGGTGTCTCAATAGCGGAAGTAATAGGGATATGACAGGAAAGTATGTAGAGGATAATGAAGGACATTACAACTAAATCAACACAGTTGAAAGGAAAAAGTATAGCTCGCAATAAAAAAGGAAGAAAATGTCAAAAAAATTGAGCCACATTTGGCAGTAACTGTTGTGGTGCGTGTTATAATGGCGCAGCAGCAGGACAATGCCGCGTTGATTAAAGCTGAATTAGTGGTGCGCGAAAAAGAAAAACGGTGTACCACATAACGCAAGTGATTTGAGAGGAAAAAGCGAACAACAGAACTGCCAGTAGGGGGATTAATGCACTATTTAGAAGTTTTTTATCTGCTGGTAATTACTTTTTGTATATTTTCACTGCTCTCAACTTTCATTTCATGCTATTTTTTCTCTTCTTTCTTTCATCATTGGCGTTTTTTGCCACCTCTTGGCTACTGGTGTGATAAGCCCAGTTAAGCTTCTTTTTATCGCCACCTCAAAACAATTCGACAGCTTTGTGATTGATCAATAAAACTCGTCGTCTAATCAATGGTGGAATATTGCAAAATACGTTACTTTTCAGTGGACCGCCGTACTCAGCAAAACTGCAACAATGATTATTCATTACCAGATGCCTACAACATTCGGCACCATCATAAAATCACAAATCATAAAATTACAATCAAAGGTACTAACAAGGCAACACCCCTAAGATGCGTGATTCCAAAACTTACCGTTAGCGAGCTATAAAAACAACTAGAAACATTGAGCTGGCTTGCCTTGTTTACATTCGCCCTAACTAGGCATGCAACCGTTTGTCGGTAAAATAAAGATTGCGTTGCAGCGTATCATAACTCAACACCCATACCTACATACATATGCCCATTATACTCGTAATATATTAACTCCGCATAGGATGTTTTTTTTTCTTCTTCTTCTAATTTGCAAGAATCAACCATAAATTTAAAATGTCACATTAATTATCCAAAATCAACAAAAAAGGCATCAACGTAGGTACATCTTCCAACTTTTTGAAATTCGCTCAAGTGTGTTGCGAGCACTCTCGGTGACATTGCATTTTAATTAACAGCGATCAGGGCAATACGAAAAAAACGTATAGCATATAAATGTACATTGTTGCACTCTATATGTTTGAGTGTATGTGCAAAGTTTGCGAATGAGCCCACTCCATGCACAAAGCCATGAAAAATTTAAATTTAAATATTTTTCTAACACTTTACGGTGCGAGTATGCAAAATAGTAATGTGTTCTTACACTCCCATAAGCACATTTTTTTAGCATTCATTGTGGCATTTACAGTGTGCAGTTTTCACAAGCAATGGCGACAATAATATTTAGCCGTGATATTGTTTGGCTCCGGCAGAGCTAATGTGTTAGCTAAAATCGTTGGAAGCCCATAGTTTTGCCAGCTACTTTAGAAAGTAATGCACTTCGTCAGAGCCCTTTACGAGAACTCCAAACTGACAGTGCTCCACAACGGCAACATCAGCGACCCATTCACCACCAACGCAGGCGTAAGGCAAGGTTGTCCCCTGTCGCCCCTTCTCTTCGCCATTGTTCTAGAAGACGTTATGAGCCAATTGATTCTGCTGTATCGTATGGAGTTTCACCAGACATCTTGGAGGCCTGGGTTTCGCTAATGACATCTATCTCTTCTCCCACAAACTTATTGACATGAAAGCGATGACGGACAGAGTAGTCACGGTGGCTAGTACTGTCGGACTATACGTCAACATCGCCAAGACCAAGGCTATGAGTGTCAGCCACAATAAAACAAGACCTATAATGGTTGACGGGTGTCCGGTGGAATTTGTCGAAAACTTCTGCTACCTCGGTTGCACGACAGACGGCAGAGCAAATGCAGATGTCAACTGCAGCCTATCCAAAGCAAAGGCGGCGTTCGGGCGAATGCATAGAGCATGGGCGAGTTCCCAAATCTCTAGGTGCACTAAATTGCGAATATTCAGCTCATGTGTGAAGTCTGTATTATTGTACGAAAGTGAAACTTGGCTGATCTTCTCCAACACTATCACACAGAGGCTATAACATTCTTTTGTCAACAAATGACTTCGCATCATTTAGATTATTCTGTCCGAACACCATCAGTAACGATGCGCTGTTGAGTTCAACGAATGAAGAGTCCATTCTATTGCAAGTTAAATACAGAAAACGGCGATGGTTAGGTCACACGCTAAGAAAACCTCCAGATAGCATTGCGAGAATGGCACTGGACTGGAACACCCAAGGGAGCAGAGCTCCCGGTCAAAGATATAAAAAAAAAAAATAAATAATTGGCGCGTACATTTCTGTTAGGTGTTTGGCCGAGCTCCTCCTCCTATTTGTGGTGTGCGTCTTGATGTTGTTCCCCAAATGGAGGGACCTACAGTTTCAAGCCGACCCGTACGGCAGATATTTTTATGAGGAGCTTTTTCATGGCAGAAATACACTCGGAGGTTTACCATTGCCTGCCGAGGGGCGACCGCTATTAGAAAAATGTTTTTATTAATTTTGCTTTCACCGAGATTCGAACCAACGACCTCTCTGTGAGTTCCGAATGGTAATCACGCGCCCACCCATTCGGCTACGGCGGCCAAAGATATAAAGAATATAAAAAAAACTTTAGGGGATGCGTCGACATCTTGCACGATTGCCAAAATCATGACCCACTCATACAACCCAAAAACCACCGGTAGATTGTGAAAGTGTTCGATGCGGTATCAGATGGTAGTAGAGGAAGAAGAAAACCTCCTCTGCGTTAGAAAGATCAGGAAAACACTTGGTTCCATTTACTTTCGAGCTAATAAAACCTAAATATTGACATTAAAACCCACTAAATGTGAATAAACTTAATATTTTCACATAAAAATTGGATTGCCGTAAAGCATGTTTTTTTTATATTGTTTATGTATATTTTTTTACTCCAGCAACCACTGTATAATTCTGCAACAACAACTGAATTTTCTACAGTGACTTCTCGGCTGGTCAACCATAAAAAATTAGTACCAAAAGCAACAATGGAAATAGAAATGAATTGAAATGAGACAGAAATGCGCTACACTCAAAACACTACCCTTTGTTTTTGCTGTTGCATAATGCCTAAGCATGGAGTGCACGTGCATTGCTTGTATGACAATATGTACAATCGTTTGGCATTTTACTACGGAAAAGGACGTTTAACTGCATTTGCATAACAATGAACTGTGCCGCCAACTTTATCCTTTAGTTGGTCGTAAATGCGCACGCATACGAATGTAAATTTTTACAGCTCGAAAAATACATACATACTCACGCGAATGAAATTTCACTCATGAGCATCCCTGTGTATATGCCTCAACGTAAATATTAATGTTCCACACAGTTTTATTTGTAGGCTATGCAATACCCTTACCTTTTGTAGTGGGTGTGAAGTCGTAAATTATGCAGATTGTTTTGTTGGAATCATTATTGAGGCTTTCGTGGAGTGTCAGTTTACTAATAATATATTGTAACTACATATGAACCAGAGATGTCTATTCCGGATTTCGGTATTTTTTAAGTCCCAAAAATGCTGGGATCCGCGAAGCATACGCAATGGAGACAGAAATGGTGTTCGAATACATATTTGTAGACTCAACGAATGTAAGTGGAATCTGATTTCTATTACAGTTTTACAAAAGTTTAACTTATTATACAATAAAAATCGTATAAGTCGTTTTCACAAACTGTGTGCAAAAATTATGAAAATTCTACAAATTTTCACCAGAATTTTTGGAATAATTCTTGATATGCAATTTTACAGAATTTTAGAATTCTTCAATTCTAGTATAATTAAGTGCAAATTACCAGTGGCTACAAAATGGCGTTGATTTTCGGCCTGGTTTACATTTTCGCCTTAATCAGAGAAAAACTGTCAAATGTACCGAACTTTCTTTTTGCTAATTTCCATTGTTAACACCCTGTAACTTACAACTGTATGGAACAAAGCAAAAAATTGTAAAAGAATTTATTTTAGTGTGAAATGTCACCTTGACTGCGAGCATAAACTTTAAATTGTTTGATTGATACTTTTCTAGATACAGGATTCCTACAGTTCCAATAGATACTTACCATACCAGTTTTTTCAGGACTTCAAAAATATTATGTATTCCTACGCGTTCGATTTGCGAAATTTTCTGCAGGAAAAACACATAATTCGAGTATTTCGTTTTTAAAGTATCTGCTTTTCGAACTTACGAAATTTGTAAACTCCTGTAAGGAGGAGATCAAATTTCTTGGGTGTGCAGGTAACATTTCTCTGACTGGACATAGGAACATAAAAGGAAATGAAATTGCTGATGAGCTTGCCAGGAAGGGGCCTGAATACGAAGAACTCAGAAAGTCCTTTGGACTCCTCGTCATTCAATTTCCAAACTCTTAGCTGTGTTTACCGGTCACTGGACGATCGGCACACACGCGAAAAAGCTATGGTTACAATTTAACCACCATTGCAGTAGCTGTGGCGACCTTTCAGAGAAGGAGGCTGTAGAGCACTTTCTCTGTAAATGTCCAGGTTTGGCAGTTAGACGACTAATTTCACTGGGCGCTCCTGTCTTCGATATCCTGAGGCAGTGCGCCAATCTAAATCCATCTTTCTTCCATTATACCAACAGCTCTGGCTGGCTGTAGAGGTTTGGAGGTCTCATAATGGTATCAAATCGGCGCTTTAGTTGTTTAGAGTAGTTGTAATTTTTTTTGTAAATAGGACAGGAAAAAGAGAACTATAAAAAGATGTTCATAATGATTTATTGTAAAACAATAATATCCATAATTATAATACGCATTTTTTTATGCGGCCGCCGTAGCCGAATGAGTTTTGGCGTGACTACCATATCTGTAGGTCCCTCCATTTGTGGAACGACATCAAGACGCACATCACAAATAGAAGGAGAAGCTCGGCCAAACACTTAACTGAAGTGTTCGCGCAATTTACGTTTATTTTTTTTTTGTGCACGTCTGATTTTTCTTCAATTTTTTCAAATCACATTTTACACTGCCTAAAATCAAATTTCTCTTCAATTATCATATTTCACTAAAATATTTGCTTTTTGCAACTAATTTTGTTCTTGCCGTTTCTGGTGCTTTTCTTTGAATTCCACTGCTATTGTAATTCTTCAATATATTGAGAATTGCATTAAAGTGTACGCATTTACATATAAGTACATATATGAAATTTGTCAAATCGCAAACGTAGGTACTTGGTTGTATTTTTAGACACGTTTCTTTATGGATATATGCGACTACATCCCTTCACCTTTTTTGCTGGTGCAAGTGATTTCCGTTTTTGCAGTAAAGTTATTGTTATTTTAGCATTTCGAAAAGTTACAAAAATATATATATGCTGGTAATATAACTTCCACTACTTACATATATACTCGTATATGTGAAAAGGAAATGTTTCACTTCCCTCCCTTTTGTACTGGTTGTATTACATTCCTGCTTCCCTTCCCTTACTCATTATTCATTGCACCCTTTGAATTAATTTGGCATTCTGCTTCATTTTGCTTCAGCCCTGTAGATTTGGGCCGCGTTTTTTCTGCAGCACTCAAGCTTCCCATTCCGTCATCCCTTTTCTCTCAAATGCTACTTTTCATCTCGTCTACTGGGCTTAAAATTGCTCATTATTTTAACTACATTTCATATTTATGAATTTTTATGCGAAGCGCAATGTTTTTGTTGTATTATTCTTCCAGTGGTTTTGTTGTAATTTGATTATTCTTGTTAATTGTGGTTGTTTCAGCATTGGCAGTTAGAAAATTGTCGTTATGACAGCTTTGGAACTAAAAAAAAATTATCAAGCCCTAAGTGTTTTTGGTGAAACATTTTATTACAAAAATAAATTGAATGGTTGAACATATTTTTTACGGAGTTGCAGAAAAGTATAAGTACGAGTAAAAAAATTAATTCAGCAATGGTCTAACATTTTTTTAATATTGCAACAAAAACAATCCTAAGCCCTGAGCAGGTCAAAAAGCTGTATATAACAGATAAATACAGGTGTATGCGTGCTCTATAGCACTCTTCCGAATTAATCGAACAAAAGACCAATTCTATACAATGCCGAGAGATTAATTTTGTACTGATACTCCCCTATATTCACCTAACATCTTCTCCTAGCACTATTTTCCGGAGAGATCTACACAGTTGAAATTACAGGTTTTGTTTAAGTTTTCATTCTTCGTTCTTTGAATGGATTGAACCGTATTTCAAAAATATAGTATACTATATATATAAATAATTCACGCGTATACTTCTGTTAGGTGTTTGGCCGAGCTTCTCCTTCTATTTGTGGTGTGCGTCATTCGGCGTCCGCGAGATTTAACGCATAGATATTCTGTAGTAACTATTGTTGGTGTACCTTTTGTGAATACTTCAGGTGTTTTACAAGGTAGCATTTTAGGACCTCTTTTATTTGCCCCTTTTATCAGTGATATTAACAATTATTTCTCTTTTTTTTAAATTATTTACTTATGCCGACGATTCGAAAATTTTTATAATTGCCAAGGAGTCAACGGATGAATCTTCGAAGGGACTTGCATGAATTATATTTATGGTGCTTGAAGTCTGTTGTCTCTTTGAATATTAAAAATATTTTCACTTCACTCACTTTCGAGGCGCCAGAAACACATTTCACCTTTGCTGACTATGCTCCTTTAACAACTATCAGAGGGATGCCGTTGACCGGGTAGGAGGTCTCTGAGGCCAATTCAGTCCCCTTCCTGGCAAGCTCATCAGCACTTTCATTTCCCTCTATGTTCCTAGGTCCTGGAAGCCAGATTAATGTTACCTGCACACCCAAGAGATTTCATCTCCTCCTTACAGGAGTTTACTAATTTCGTTCTGCACCATGGCGTCGTCAGAGCCTTTATCGCGGATTGACTATCGGAGAAAATGTTAACATCTCTCTCGGTCTCTCGGTACATAAATTGGCTGATTTAGAGAAAACCCCTGCTCCGACTCCAATTCCATCGTGGAGTGAAGACAGAAGTGCGGAAGTGAAGTGAAGACAGAAGTCAGTGAATATAGAAGTGCAAGCTTCTGTGCATATTTTTCCCTCGATTCAAAAACAAAAAAAAAACAGAAAACGGCACAAAAATACTACCGTGTCCCTTGAGAGATTGCCTCCCGAAGCCAACGTCCTTTAACCTGATTGCACTTTGAGCTGCGATGGAAATAACGTAAAAGTGATGCCAATGCATGCAGTCCTTTGCACCCTCCCAAGTTTTTTAATATTATAGCCCTTCGGAAGATCATTCCACTAGGCATTCCACACTTTGACGTAACACCTCCGAGTTTACTGACGCCAATACTTTTAAACTATTTTTTACGACTTTTGTTCGTGCAGCATTAGAATATGCAATAAAAATTTGGAGACGATATGACCAACTATCGATTGGTAGAATTGAAGTTGTTCTCAAGTTTTCATTGCGTTCGCTACAGTTTGAAGATCCTGCTCCCGTTTAAGACTCCGGCTCAAGGTTAGGCTTTTGTAATGCTGAAATGTATTAAAAAAAATTGTTACAGTTAATTGGAAAATTAAAAATATAGTCAAAACTTATTACCACTATCCCACTCAATTTATTTAGCTTTTTGGGTATTTTTCTTTTAATCAAAAGTAAATCGCCCGAAGCCATTACAAAATTATTTCTTTAACAATACATTTCACGTGGATATTGGCAACAAAAGAATATTTAAAATTGTTGGATTTATTGCATTTTAGAAATGTAGTAAATAAACCAGAAGCTAATTACCCACACCATCACTTTTGAATGAACGAATGCTATACCGGGTGGTTCAAAAACCGGCATATTTTTAAAAATGAAATTAAATAAGCAAAACTCAATTTCTTTTAGAACATAGGGTAGCGCAAAAAGGTTAATGCTATTTTATTTTGCTAAAATTCCAAATATAAATATATTAGTTCCAATAGATTTTTGTACGAAAACATCTCCAAATCTTTGGTTAAAACGCTTTGAAGTGCTTTCCGGTTGTGTTACGCGTTTAGGCGTTGATGTTGATGCGTTCTATTGACAATTTCCTTCACAGGTTTGATGTTCTCCAGTCACAGGCGGCTTATTCGAGGCCTCTAGGAATGGTTTGTATACTAAGCTTAAACCATTAAACATTTATTCAACACAAATTATTCCACAAAGAAATTTTCCACATTCTGACAGCATATGTAACCAAATAATCTTTTACCAATTACTTGAGTTTTCATATTAAAAAGTTCTAGTTCTACACCACGAATGTCTCGTCTGATACCCGCTGCAAGTTTTTGAATTGTGGCTTATTATCCATGTAAAAAATTTAAGCATACACAAAATAAAGTCTGATAGGTTAAGGTACACCTCATAGTCGGTCCATAGACAGCTGATAATAAATTATCATTAATTAATAAGTATATAAGAATATTTATTCCGCAAAAGATCGACGGAACGCTTAGCAAGTATGGTGATGAACGGCAGATCAATCCACACTAGACCATCCGGGGGGCATCGAAGAGATGGCACGAATGCTGGCCGCACGAATCCACTGAACTAGTATAAAAGTTATCCAAATGTACTTTTGTTGTAAACAGGATTTTTTCTAAATAAATGAAGAAGATATAAATATATGATGCGCAACATGATGCACCATCCTCTTGAGGCGGAGATCGGTCATGCCTATATCTTTAATCTTAACTCACCCAAAGTGCTTGTAGTCATAACTATGCAACCAAAATGGCATTACCAGCAACATTTTCGAAAAAAAGGCTATTTATGCCACCAGCCTAATCTCAAATAATTCCTCTCCCTATATAAGAATAGCCTTCGTTACAATAATCTGGGAGTTTTACGATCCCCAGCTTCGGAAATTTAGTTTGTAGTATAGCGAGTGAGGTGGAAATGCGGCTTACCTTAAACTATTCCTCGTTCAATTTTAGCTCTTATGAGCTCTTCGAATCCTGTGAAACTATGAAGACCTCGTAGCCATATAATCTGAGATTTTTGTGAAGAAATTCTATCAAACTCGTTTGAGAAATAGTGAATTGTTGAAATTGAAGATGAGTAGATGATCTTTAATTAAGTTGAATGTGACAGAGAGGCATTGTTGTGGCGCCACTATGGGTGCCGCGAGTTTTATACACTAGCAAAGTAGTCGCATAAATTTGTTGAATAACGTTTACAATAATTTCCAATGTAAATATAATATATCTATGGTTATATTTGGTACAACATTGGTATGTACTCGTAAAATAGAAGACATTTATATGCTTTCTGTGTTTAAGTTCTTAAGCAAATTTGTGGACATTTTATTTCTAAATATATAAATTCGTGTATTATAGGCTTCTCTGCCTTTTCTTTGGTCTGGTGAAGATTATGACAGGGGAGTTTGAGTGCAGTAGGAGTCAAGTATTGTGCGATGTGGCATGTTTTTTTATTTCTTCGATTCTTTGAGATCACAACGAATTTGCGCATTTGTTATATAATAAGGGGCGTTGGAGATCATTCTGCGGGTTTTCGACTGAAATCTTTGAAGAATTTCGATGTTTGAGTTAGCTGCAGTGCCTCAAAGTTGGATGCTATGCCCATATTGGTTTCAAGATAGCTGAGTAAACGACGAGATTACTTGCAAGAGAAACATGAGAATTTCGATGTAGTAACCAATACAGGCTTCTGAGTTTTATTCTTAGAAATTAATTCCCAGAGTGAAAATATGGATTTTCCATGTAAGTTTGCTATCAAGATACATGCCGAGATATTTTGTGACGTTAGTTTGGGTTATTTTTATATTATTGAGTTAAACGGGTAGGCAAGTTTTTTCGATTCAGTGTAAAAGTAGGAAGATTTTCTCTCCTTTGGCTTAATGCGCCACTCTTTCAATCAATGAGTTATTTTATAAAGTTCTTTCTGGAGGCAATTGTGGGTACGGCAGTGTCATCCGCGAACGTTCCGGCTTTTGCTTTTTCAGAAGCTGATAGATCGTATGTGTATGGCAAGTATAGGATGGCGCCCATAATACTGCCTTGGGGTACACCAGCTGAACTTTCACATAGCTCAGACTGTTCTTCGGCTTGTTGGACAAAGAAATATCGATTTTGGAGGTAGGCTTAATATATATGTAATAATTTATTGGTCTATAAGTTGCGGCGTGGATTCTCTGTATGTTTTTTTTTTCATCACAATGAAATGAGTGAACACTTTTTTGTATTTTATGTTGGAAAATGAAATAAAACAAAATAAATCAAATATCTGCATACCATTTTTTCCATTTTCGCAAAATATTATGAAATATTAAACACTTTGCAAAAAAATCGTATATGCAACAAATAAGGTGTGAGTGGCAGTATGTACATTGTACAAGGTTGCATGCAATGAATCATCTAATTTAATTTTTGAATACCTTTTTTACTAAATAATAAAAAAATAGAGTTCTTTTGGTACACTGCAGCTGTGTCAAATACGATTGACGTACGCCATTTGCAAAAATTGTAAATCTTCAAATAAGGTGATTAATTTTGTGTCACCTTGTATGTACGTACATGTACATATAAATCAAAATTCAACAGATCTCTTCAAGTACGAAATTAGGAATACAAATTATTTTTTCTTTAAAGCAGGAATGGAAATAATAAGTTTTAAGGGCCTTTTCCTTGCAACATAGCACTAAAGGGGGTAAGTTATTAAAATAGCCGCATCCCGCAGCTCTAAAAATTTGCACTCCGAAACACTCACCACCAATCCGCTGTCAAACCTCAAGGGTAAACGGATATGTAATTATGAAGCAAAAGTATTACAGCCACCATAATTTGCGGGTGGTAAATAAAAAATTTAATTATTACTTTTATTCAACTTATGTATGCAAATAACGGACTTGGAAAAACCATTTATCTGATGTACTGAAATTTACATCTACAGATGTTTCATATTTCATGATTTTTTTATGTTTTGTTTTCTGATATTCTTATAGTTTTATAGTTGTTTGCCAATCAAAATACCACACTGATTCGTCACATTTTCCATCGTATCTCGAGTACTCGAGTTAATCCTTGCTATCAAAGCGCCAATGTAAATCTCGTGCAGTGTGTGCATGTGCATGTATGTATGTATGTTTGTTCGCCTATGTGGCATATCCACTTTTGTCACTTGATTGATGATCGTCGCAATATCATAAATCACTTTCAAGTACCCGTCCGTGTGAGTGTTTGGCAATATGAGCCGAACCGACTTTGTAATACCGCTTGGCGTCCCTCCTGTTTGGCGTCTAGGATTATTCGGCTAGCGAACGAGGTTTGCGCCGTGTTATTGGTGCTCTTTGATATATGGCGCAATTCAAATGTTGTACCAATTCTACATTGTTATGCATATGTGTACTATACATACATACATACAAGTATATATATAAATTAAATGATTTTATTTCCTGTTTACTCACAAATTTATCAATTAAATTGTTAATCTTAGCGTTTGGCGGGCGAGTGACATATTGCCTGATATTATTTCTGTGAAGTAGTATGTATTTGTTAATAGAAATATATATATATATTTATATAAATATTTGTATGCAAGTAGTGTAAATTATAAAAATAACTTTTTAAGGATAATTGAGTGTAGTGGCAAATACTTTGAGAGTGTTGTTCATGCTAAAAATGCACTCGGATATTTGCTATTGCCCGTGGAGGGAGTACAGTGTTGTGTGCTTGCACAAGCCTGCCATGGCTAGGTTGAATGGCTGCAGTGCTTCTCAAGTGCCTACTCAAGAGTCAATTATGGTTTGGAGGCGTCAGTTTGTTGCATTTCTTTTGGAAATACTTCCATTCTATAGTAGATTTTGAATTTTTTGAATAGGTTTTGGAAATGTATCTGCCATTGGTTTAATTATCAGATCTTTTGCCTTTTTTGTGCAATAGTTAGGCCAAAGCTGTCTTGCTCATTTACACGGTTTTATGTATGTCTAGCAATTGAATTCATATTCGATTTGAACGAAATTGAATTCAAGTGTTGAAGCTTTGAGTTTCTGTCTTGCCTAATTAATTTTCTTTGAACTTCGTTCTTATCTTTCCTTCGATATTCCTGTGAATCTGTATGGGAAGGAATTCAAATAGATTAAGGTACAGAGTGTCTTTACTATTTCATTTAAATTTGATTGCAAGAAGTCTTTCTTCATTGTCAAAATATATTCGCAGTTTTTTTCTACACGTGTCTTGAATTATTTAGTTCTTGCAGGCTTCGCAAACACTTGAAGATGCTCGCATGGTTGCTCAGCTTTAGTGATTAAGGGGTTAGATGGTTTTCTGAGGTTAAAAAAAGAAGATTTTGACAATTTTTTTTTTTGTATATAAAATCATATATTTTATTTAAACAATTCAAGATAGAAAAGAAAAATAAGATACATATATAAACAGCCTCAACCTCATCTTCCTTGACGTCTCAAAAAAAAAATTTTCGACACATATTGGCTCACAAAAATAGTTGTAATTAAAAAAAAAAATCCTTCATTCAATAACTAGATAATGTTATTTCAAAGATTTGTACAAAATTTGAACTAAATCGCTTCATAACTTTTCCAGAACTTCTGAAGGGTCTATCTCTTAGAATTTTACTCGGATCGACTTAAAATTTTAGGAGAGTATTTTAAACATACTGTACTATTTAATGAGACAAAAAAAATAGATTTTTTGAAATTTTCAAACCCACCTAACTCCTTAAGTGACGCCAAGTTCCTCGGAATAAACACTTATTCTAACATCGTATTCCACATTGTCAATATAAAGAGAAATGGCTTCTGAATCGCAAACGATGATTTATGACCACTACTTCTTACTTGCTTGGATCTCCTGGAAAACTGATACCCATAAGACATAAAATTTTATAGATTTCTTCAAAGAGCATACACTTGGGCAAAACTCGTATATTTAACTTTTCACGATTCGTAAAATCCACAAATTGGAAACTCCACAATCGACCAGAAATTCAAAATATGTCAAGTCTTGGAAAAGAGTCATGGAAGGACTCCATCTTTTTGTCGATTTTAAAATTGCATTCGACAGTACGAAAAGGGCTTGTCTATAATGTCTAAATTTGGTATCGCCGCGAAAATAATACGGCTACATAAAATGACGTTGCTCAGAACTCAATCGCTCCGGTACAATTTTTTATAAAAGCGGTGTATGCCGATGATATTGATATCATCTAAGTAGGCAACTGAGTAGTAACGCTCTCATCATGCCCATCCTATCGTATGGCGCAGAAGCTTGGACACCGAAAATTTCCGATGAGGAGTCCTTTGAAGTGTTTGAGAGAACAATTCTGTGGAAGATTTTTAGATCTTTGCACGTTGGCGATGACGAGTATCGCAGGTGATGGAGCAACTGCCTGTTAGCACGAGAAAGAAATGACTGGCGTGCTTTGTTAAACTCGGCCAAAATCGTGTAAGCAGTTACGCGGCATTCAAGAAGAAGAATGATTCGTAGAGCATTCCAGGTAAAACTTCAGCCGTTCAGCGGTTAAAAGGTAAGTGAGAAAGATTATGGTTGAAAGTTCCAGTTGGATGTTTATTGCTTAATCTTCCTTAGGCTTAGTGTACGGTCGTATCGGTCTTTTAAAACTACTACTTAAAATATTTTGAATGGTGCACCGTTTTTCTACATTCTCGATTTGGAATATTATAATTTTTTTATATTTCGAGTGCTAACAGAATACTTGTCTTGCAAAAACTCAGTCAGATTATTTAGGGTTACAGAATTATGTCCTATCGCCAAATTTCGGCTAGAAAAACAAACACACATGTTAACTGAAAAAGTGAATGTAACCTCAGTTTGAAACCAACATTAGGCAATTCAGTTTCTTTCGTCTTCAATGTATTTCGTCTAGTGGTTGTTAGCTTTGATGTTCTGAGCCAGTAAGATCGGTAAATTAGTTTCGTGCATGAACATAGTTTTTGTTTCGTTATACGAACTCTCTTAGCAAATCTGTGTAAGCAGAAGGTGGAGTAAGTGGATATTTTACATCCTTGCTACCTGGGTATTATACATTTGCTCATATAACTATTACATGTATTAGCTCAACAGATCCAGAGAAATAAGTGCAATCAAAAAAGAATACTAGGAATTTATAATTTAAAAAAGTGGATTAATTTTAAAATAGTTTCAGAAAGGTCTTTCAAAAGTGACGTTTCAATATCAATAGTGACATTTTTCTTATATCATCTTTGGCATTCGTCAAGTAGGCAGATTGCAATTTTACACAATAGAACAACTCGTTAATATTATTGAAACTTATTATGAAAAGAATTTCTCTTTAAGAGCTAATCTCAAAATTCGTGTCTCTTTACAGTGGAAATAAGCATTCGAAAGAGTCGTCAATTCAAAGGTTGGTGACAAATTTTAAGAAACTGGTTATGCCGAGGATAGAAAAAGGACTGAACGTTCTGTTGATGATATGGCTGCTGTAGCGCAAAGTGTTGCTGAACAACCTTCGGCATCGATATCTCGATTAGGCATTATTAAATCAACTGTTGGCAGACTGTACTTGTAGACGTGCTCATGGTGGGCATATACATGATGTAATCTTTCACATATAATTGTTAGGAACTGTATTTTGAATAAAAATAGTGAAGCCTTAAAGTATCTAAATATTTACATATTTTATTTTAAAACAACATAAACAACCTAGTCTAACCTTTAAAACAACATCTAGCGCGTTTTTTGATACACCCTGTATAAATACTCAGTTCGCGATCAATTTATTAATTCTGTAATTACTCAACTTAACAATGTTCCCCCAAAGCTCTAACCATTTTCAAATTCAACATTTCCGTTCAGACAAATCCGTCAAGTTGTGATAAATATTGTATGCGGTAAGTCGTATTTTTTTAATTCTAGTTTTGTTGTTTACGCATATTTGTACATATGCTCCAAATATTCAAGTGAAACATATGTAAATGCTCATTTGACATGTGTTAATTTCAATTAAACACGCAAAATTTTATTTGATTTCTACTCTACAGAAGCCGAGTAAAAAGGTTGTGGGGATGGATACTCATAAGTATTTCATATTCTGTCACAAATATTTGGAAAATTGTTTGTGGTTAGAGCAAATATTTTACGTTATTTATAGTGCACTTGTTATGCATAAATTAAGCAAATGTCAGATAAGATATCTACATACAAATACATACATATGTAACTACATACCAGCTATTTCGGTGCGAATTCGAACGTGTCGAGGGCAAAATATGCGAGGAAAAATGAAAAAAAAAAACCTAATAGAAATATCAGAATAAGTGAAGAAATGGCATTTGAGTACAAAATAATCAAAAAAAACAAATAAAATAAAATAAAATAAAATAAAAACAAATAAAATAGAATTAAATAGAACAAAATAAAATAAATAAATATATGATAATATAATATAATAAAATAAACTAACCCAACTTTTTTCCGGAAATTAATTTTGTTATTGTACATTTTTAGTGCTTAAGTTTTTAGGTTAAATAATATGTGTATGTATGGTCATTATAGATTCCAATATTTAATCGAGTATCTGAAATATTTCCTGGCGATCAAAATCACATGAAGTTTGATATTCTTGCATAACTAACACCTGATATTTCAGTATCACGTGACATCATGCCAGCGATGTTCAGTTTTGGCAAACGCTTCAAGCTTGAACTGAGCAATAAAAAGGCTTGAGAAAGGTTATCTAAAACAAAAACAAAAAACCAGAACATAAGAACCATAATATGGTAAACGGGCGAAACTCTCACCAAGGACGGTGCAGGGCCATGTGTGAAATTTGAACGCAACTATAACAATAGAAGCATCGCTGTCCTTACTGATATACAGACTGCAATCATGGCTTTCAACTCAACTGGTGCTGGAATGTTTTGATAAGCTTAATATCTTGGAATGGTAGATTGAATTATCATCTTATCAAACTGGGAATATACCCCAATGAATTTTGCAGGTTCTATAGGGAGGAAAATGAAACCGCCAAACATGAGCTGGCATCGTGCCCAGCACTGATACATAAGCGGATAGGCATATTTCACCAGAGGACGAAATAAAACTCAATAAAATAAGACAACTAAACGGACTTTCAAAAGTGACCTCCAAATGTCAGTAGTGAATAATTTCTACACACTTGTGTCATCTTTAAAATTTGTCAAGTAGACAAATGTACAATTTTAAACGATAGAAAAACGCGTTAAAAAGCAATGGAAACTACCAAACTCAATGAATTACATACACACACACACACTTTCTTTCCACGGGGTCATCGGCATAAAAACGCGAGCAAACGGCATTTGGAGGCTTTATATTAATTTGTGCTTCCATAATTCAATACACGGCACTTCGTTTTCATTAGGTTGCTTACTTTAAATCTCACAGATGACAATATTCCAAGCCAGTCACCAAATTTTCACAAACATGTAATTTCTCTACCTATTTTTTGTTTTGTGTTGGAAAAGAGACTGATGTCACACCTTTCAAAATCCCGTGAAATAAAGTACTTGTTTTAAGAAGACGCCACCTTCAGTATTTAATTCGTCTTAAGCGAAGACTGCGTGGATTTTTTTATAGCTAGCCAAAATTTCACAATCATTTCACACATATTCACACACTCGATCAATCAGTCGTTGTTCAGGCGGCACTGAAATGTCATTGGTTAATTTTTTTCATAAATCACCAACACAATCTCCCATGTTACGTCAATCTATCAGCTGACTTTGTCAAATTCGCACAGAGCCGAATAACGGTCTGCTAAAGAGCACACCTCTAAAAATCTTTTCAGCATGCACACCATCGTCCAATCAGTCGTTGTTCAGACGCCATCGAAGCAACATGAGCAGTGAATGTGCTGATTTTTTTCGTATAGTATATCACCAACACAATCTCAGTTTTTTCGTAAACAACCCGTTGGTTGGGGTTATCCCCGATTACGTTGGCCGAAGAGCTGATTCTTTTAAATTCGCTGAAAGCCGGTTAACGGTCTGCTATTAGCCACGTCTTATGAATTTTTTCACCTTTGAACATGTACTTAAGTGTTTTTCTTGAAAAATTGTGCACAACATTAGTTTTCGTATCGTTGTGTGATTACTGGTATTAAAGCCCTAATTTTTTCTTTAATTGCTTGAAAAAATATTTACCTGCCTCACCATCAAATTTGGCTTGTGAGTAATTAATTCTTCATTGCCACTTTGAGTACTGAATAATTAGTACAGGATGGGCCATATAGCGTTTGCTTTTTGAACTACCTATTTTTTGAGAATGGTAACACAAATGACATGTCAAATGTGTTCATAATTTACTTAAAGGAGCGTTACCGTGACATGCTCAACGAGTTTTTGTTTCCAAAAATTGAAGAGGATGACATGGACGACATTTGGTTTCAACAGGACGGTGCAACTTGTCACACTGCCAAAGTTACACTCGAACTTTTGGCTACCATTTTTGAAAATCGAATAATCAGCCGAAATCCCGATATCAATTGGCCGCCTCGGAGCTGTGATTTAAGCCCGTTGTACTATTTTTTGTGGGGAGCCGTTAAGGACAAATGCTATGCGAATCATCCAGAGACGATTGATGCTTTAGAACACGAAATCGAAGTTGCCATTCATGAAATTGGAGCCCAAACAATCGAAAATGTGCTTAAAAATTGGGTTGATCGAATGGCCTACTGTAAAGCCAGTCGTGGCAGTTATTTGAACGATATTATTTTTCATTCATAAATGACAATGTTCAATCTTCAAAATAAAAAAAAAGTTTGAAAAAATATTGATTGGTTGTTTTTTTTATTGCCGATTCAAAAAGCAAATTTTACCTGGCCCACCCTATAGATACCCACGAATAAAAACCAGTTTTTGAGCAGTTTTTGAATAACTTTTTTACTAAATAAAAAAAAAATATTTTGAGTGACTGAAATCTTTATTTTGACCTTTACGTGCCTCATTGTTTGTTTGTTTGCAAATGCAGCTCTTTAGTACACCAATGTCAAATATGATTGATGTGCGACTCTATTTATAAAAATTATAAATCTTCCGATGGTGTGATTGATTTTGCTCCACCTTATATATACTCTATATATAATACAATTCGGTGAAAACTTTCAGACTTTTCATAAGTTTTGCACAAAGTTTGAAAAAAAAACGATAGGTATTGTTTTGTTGCATGAGTTAAAATTTTATAAAAATTAATCGACACTACACAAACAAAAGTAATATAGCCAAAAATGTTGCACACCTATTTTATTGTGCCTGAGTTTATTTTTGAGCTAAAACTAATGAGACTGAAACTTTTGCTTATGCTTTATGTACTAATAAAAATATTGGAGTTTTAAAAAAGCATTACTTGCTTATTACTTAGACCCTTTAAAATGTTCGCTTCGGTTCCGCCTGAAATTGGATGCAGTTCGGTTCGGCCTTAAAAATCGATGTTCGGTTGCCTACCTAAATTGCATAAGTAATATTGGACTTGTCTTAAAAAGTAGGAGTATGAATTCATCTAGAACTTTTAAACAAGTCGAACCACAACAAAATAAACTCGATTTAAGATCCTTCATATGCAGACATATTGCCAAAAACCGTCGTTGCATTTAGCTCTGATACCTTTGATTTAAGGTTTTGATGAGTTTCACTAATTTATAAGTATCATATGCTTAAAAATTAGAAATTATAATTATAAAAAATAAAAAAGTATAAAAAAATAACATGGACGACGTTAGCTCTGGGTAGTACCAAATATCAGAGTATAAAAACTGAAAAAAATTATCATTAAAAATTCGCACCACATGTAAAACCGATTTTTCTATTTACGTTTTACACCCAAGTATTGCTTGAATGGCTAAGGCTAAAAACTATTTTTTGATTATTTGGAGAATGCGAGATTTTCAAAAACAAAGGTAAACGTTTTTCTTGGACATTTTTGCAAAACTTGTTGGCCGTTGATGACCACTGTGCAGCCTGACTAACAATAAAGAAGACGAGTTATCAAAAAGAAGGTTATTTTTGTACAAATCTAAATTTTTTATTTCTTTCCTTAATTAACTCAGCGGACTTATTTACACTTTGAAGATTTTTCAGCTTCTTTTGCGTGAATTGCATAGTAGAAAAATCTTGACGATAACACATTATTTATGTGCTCGTATATAAACATTAAATCACAGGCATATTATTAATTTTTACAACTCGACTTAGTTCATTAAATAAATAATATGCGCAGTCTTGGTCACTAACCGTATGAATAGAGACTTAAAAGACTTAGATGCATTACAACTAAAATACATTAAAAAATGTACGCTTAAAACTAATCTCATATCTGTCTCTAAGCGCTAATCTAATTAATATTCCAAATGATTGGCTGCTATGACAATTGGCCGTAGATGGGCTCCGAGTAGTAGAGCGTGGGCACACCCATACCCACCGTGTATGGTTCGGTGGGTGCGCGTGACGCTTGCAAGCTACGTTTTGAGTGTTTTTTATATCTGCAATGATAAAAAAAAAGGAAAGTGAATATGATTGGCTTTCATATACAAAACCACATAATACTTCTTCTTCAGACAACACGCCGTACACGCCGCCACAATGGCTGCAAGCCCAATAAAGGCCGCAAGTATGACTAGCCACGTGCCCGCCGAGGTCATCAAATTCGCCGCCACTGGAAACTTTCGCACCGAACACAATTCCACCTCACTCACGCCATACTCCACATACACATCGAACAATTCTTGTTTCATCTGTTCGGAATGCATTAGTTTGTGCATCTCCTGCAACGAGATTGCCGCGCCATTTTTGAATACTTGGAAGCAGGAGCTTGTTGCTGTAAAGTCCAGTGTGTAATCGGCGCGCGTCAGCACCTGCGTATCAAGTATGTGCAATTCTAAGTTGAGCGGTTTCAATTTCTGTTGCAGCTTCTCCTGGAATGGCCGTATAATGCTTTGTATCTCGGCTGGCGGGCGCGCAAAAACAAATTTTAGTAATGATTTGTCACGTATAACGAAAATCTTCAAGTTGTTGAAAGTATGCCGTTTTGTACGCTCCGAATTATTGGCTCGTATCTTCATGTGGAAATACCCATCTACGTAGTCGGCGAATGAGCCACCCGTACGCAGCTCGCCCGTTTGATTGTTGAGTGTGAAGAGGTTCTTCAGTGGTCTGGAGTCGATTTTGCGCGTGCGCTTATAAAATTGTGGCACGAAGGTGACATTGTCGATGGAGTAGACCACCGGTTGCGCTTCAGCATCGCGATCGCTTGCTTGCACCGTTGTGATAACGGTATCGACGGGCACATTTATACGTATGCCAATGGATGCGTCCTTATGAGCGAATTGCAGCAAATTGTCATCTATGTCGATCACTTTGATAGTGACTTGAATGAGTGAGAGATCATTACGCTCATATTCGTCCCCAATGAATTGGTAGTTAGGTGCACCATATTTTAAACACTTAACCGTTAACGTATACGCGTCCACTGATTCTCTGTCAATCGGTTTTGTGGTCTTAATAACAGCCACATTTTCCTTGGTACGTTCGATGGTGAACACATCTTCGTTATTGCCTTCGATTATTGCATAATCGATGAGTGCATTATCACCCACATCCTCGTCGATAGCGCTTACATTGCCAACAGTAGTGCCTTCAGGCTCCTCTTCAAGAATGCTGAAGAGCACAGGCACTGCATCCTGTAAGTAAATAAGTGAAATTTTCATATTGGTGAAGTGTAGATATACTTGTGAAGATAAAAGTCTTACAATTTCTCGTACAAAATGTGGTTCGTGATCGTCTACATCCAACACCATAACCTGTAGTATGCGTGTTACCGACTGTCGTGGCAGACCATCATCCGAAACTTCCAATATTATATTGTATAAATCTTTTTCTTCGCGATCCAAAATCTGTCGAGTCGTTATAAGCCCGGTTTTTTCGTCAATTGCAAACGCTTCAGCGTCTGGTGTATCCTGCAAAATTGTATAGGACAGCATGCCCGAAGGCGTGTTTGGATTGTCGGGATCACTAGCTACAACTTGAAATACCGGCGCACCGATTGGTGAGTTCTAAAGTGGAGAAAAAAAATAAAAAAGAAAATAAAACCTGCATTCTCGAATTTCACTAAAATTATACGAGGTATGACTAATACATAATGAGACTGACACTGCTATAGAGGAAGTACACAAATATGCGCCAAACGCTGGCGATTGTCAGCTGCTGAAGCCTTCTCTCTTGAATGAAGTACCACTCGCATCTTTAAACAGATTAGCAGAACCATAGTCTTTGTGCGTATTAGAGCTGCTTTTTGATTTGAGCAGAACATTATCGTGAAATTTCGCATTAAACTTGGAAAGCCCGTTAATAAAATTTTTAGTTTATTAAATGTTCTGATTCTTTCCAGAATAGCCGAAGAGGTCTTGCATGTCAAAAAACGGTTAACAATATCAATAAAATTGGTAACCTGGATTCAGGAAGGCCAAACTATAAGTCAAAATTATTACATCCACATTTTTGCTGAGTATCATGGAATAATAGGGAAAACACAATCCATATTATTCATTGACAACTTATGGAGTTTCTATTAAGAAGATGCGCGGGATATACTGCATAGCCAGCATCAAAGTATTGGTCCACATACCTTATTAGGTAGAGATTGCACTCTGCGGTTTCGAACTGATTCTCAAGGTAAAAATTATATTGATTGAAAGGAAGAAGTATTGAGTCAGTTGAAGTTGTCAAAGATAACGCGGTATGCAGCTTGATGAAGCTGGTAGTGTATTTAAACGCAAGACGGTTTCGAACCTCTTGAGATTCGCATGGTAGAAATAGAGGACGCTCGTATATTGAAGATGATAAAAAATAAATTTGTATGGTATTAAAATGAAATATTTTACAGTCTAAGTCTTTTTATATAATACCCACACCTCGTTGTCGTTCTTACCTCTGTTACATTCGCCATTTGTCCCACTTTGGGTGCTACAATGTATGGTATGCCATCATTTGCACTCACATCACCTATATAGACAATGACTGACACATCATTGGACAGCGACTCCTGCTTCGGCACCTGATTGCCATTATCTTGGGCCCGTACTACCAACTCATAAGGTTGTGAACGACCCTTACCAGTCAGCTCACGTTTTGTCTTCAGTTCCCCATTTTCCGAATTTATCTTAAACAAATCGTTTGCATCACCCTCATCCAGCAACTCATAGCGCACTTCACCGCCTGGTCCATCGTCCGGATCGTTAGCGTATACTTTCAGCACGAATGCATCTATAGGCGCATTTTCCGGTATTACCCCTGTATAGTTGCGCTGGCTGAATTCTGGCGAATTGTCGTTGACATCCAACACATCTATTTTTAGCTCGACGGTACTTTGTTTGGCATCGGTCGGCGCACCGGGTGAGTCTTCTGCCTTCACTTGTAGGTGTATGTGTGGTGTGCGCTCGCGATCAATCGTTTGATTTGCGGCTACCACGATTTCACCAGTAGTGCTGTTTATCTGAAAGAGTTCAGCATATTCGCCCTGCAATGAATAGATGATCTTGTGATAGCCGAGTCGTGCATCGCGCTCATTTAACGCTGCATCTTTATCGTAGGCCTTGACGTGCACTACTTTTTCAGGATGCATTTTATTTTCTATGATTGCGGCTTTGTATGCTGGCGCCTCGAATGTGGGACTATTGTCGTTAACGTTTTCTACTGTTATATTAACTCTGCTAATAGTTATACGTTGTCCATCGGCTGAAGTGGCTTTCACCTGAAAATCGAATTCCGTTTCACCAACTTCGAGCCCTTCATAATCCAAACGCTTCTTGAGTATGATTTCCCCACTGCGCTCATTAATTTGGAAGTATTCGAGTTCGGTGGGTTCAACCAGCTGGAAACTTGTAATCGCCGTATGTGTGACAGGGTCATCGGCTTGAAGTATGAAAAGCGCACTATCGATGGGCATTTCCTCCTTCACGATTATATGTATCACTGGTTTCGAACTACTCCAGCCTTTGTTTTTAAATACTGGATTTGTGTCTTTGAAGGATTGCACATAAATTGTTATTTCAGTTGTATCGATCTGTCCCTCTGGATCCACTTCTGCATTGAGGTCACGAACTTGCACGGTGAATGTGACCACAGCGGCAACATCATGACGCAACGTACTATTCACAAATATTTCACCAGTCACACTATCGATGCGGAAAGCTTCCTCCGACTTGTAACTGCTGCGATTCGCTATACTGACACCGGCTTTGGTGGTAGCTCTCACGACACCGGTTATGCTATATTCCAGCTTAGAATAGAGATCCTTATCGATTGCGCGTACTTTGAGTATACTCTCACCCACTGCGGTGCGTTCAGAGACGTAACCCGCATAGCTGGCGTGTTCGAACTTTGGCTTTTCGTCATTTATATCTTTAATATTTACATAGACTGTTGTGGTGGCGGTTTCAGGAATGGGCATGCCAGCATCTACGGCGTTTACAGTTATTTCAAAACTATCCATGTTGGCATCGCGATCGATGTGTGCATGCAAAGAAACTGTAATAAGACCGGTGCTGGAAAAAGTAGTAATGAAAAATAACTGTTATTTGAGTTTAGCTTAGCAATAATTCATTTGCTGCAAAACACTTTCTATCCTGCTCTAAATCTGGTAGTGAAGCACGTGGCCGTCGCTTCAGCACTTAGACTTAATAATATGGCGCTATGGAAGACCCGGCAGATCCGCCGTACTACTTATATAGTGTATGTAGTTATAATCAAGAAATCGACTACTCTTTCCCCTTCACCCGCCTTCGACAGGCTCTTCAAGACTAATATCCCGTCAAGAAGAGAGTGGCACACTCAAAGACCATGGAAAAGAGGTGAAATAAATTTTCACACGGATGGATCCAGCTAGCAAATAAAGTAGGCTATGCAGTTTTTTGAAAAGTCTCAGCCATAAAGGAGATAACTGTGTACTCCTATACACACGTCGTAACAAAAACTTCAATAAATATATTCCCGGACTGTCAAGCGGTCATCACAACAAAGGAGGCAGTTATAAGATCAAAGGTTGCTCAGTAATGCATGGCAGCTCTAGATAATATTAGCACTGTCTTCAAGGTCAGTCATATATGGGTTCCGGGACACAGAGGTACTTAAGGAAATTGCAGGGCTGCTTGAAAAGAGAGGCAATACTGAAATTCCTATAGCAACTTGCAAATTAAGGATAAAAAATATTATTCCCCAGAATACCAATAGGTCATGGATAGGAGAAAATACGTGTGTTACAACCACTGTAATTTGGCCGCAAATACGTAAAGAAGATCAGGAGAGTTGCTTAACCTCTCAAGAGAGAATATCTCGAAGACCGTGGCTTGTGTCACCGGTCATTGGCTTGTAGGTAGGCACTCTTCTAGCTAGGAATATTTTCTCATGAATAGAGACGTAAAAGAGGAAGAAACAGTAGAACACCTCCTCTGTAATTTTCCAGCTAGGAGTAGATCAAGGTTGTTAGAAAAACTATCTTTTGGCTTTCTTATGGAACTATCTGGTGCTGGGATAAGACCTATCCTACGCTTCATAAGAGATTCTAAATGGTTCAGTGATGAATAAAAACTGAGGTTCCTGTGTTACTCAGTGGTACACAACGGATCTACATGGACTAAGTGAGTTGGCTATTCTACATCGACTGCCACTAAAACCTAACCTAACCTAAAACACTTTCTGGCTGGTTGAAAACTGCGCTTTACTGTATGCCAAGTCTTATAAAGGAGAAATATTGTTGAATTTGGCGCTAGTTGCATTGGGCAATACCATACAAAATTTTTGCTGTCCGTGTTGCTCCTCCAAAGTATCACTCTTAATCAGTAAGTCATTAACATCTCGATGCATATATGGACCTAAATTCTAAGACGTGCAGTATAGAAAGTATTCCAAGTAGCAAAGTGTAAACTCTACAACTAAAACTTTCCGTACTCGACTTTTAATCTCGTATAGACAATCCACATTTTATCCTTCTCCGTTTTCTCTTTTTTACACTAGTGGAATTGCCATTCCTCGGCCAAGTATATATATCCGATCAAGTATTCTGAGCATTAAAGCCGTAATGAAACTACCTCGACAAATTCGGACTAAGGATTCTTCTCTAACTTTTTGGTTTTCCAAACGATCTTGCAGTTCCCTAGAATGCAACTTTAGTAATAAACTCTTCTTACACTTCATCAATTTCGAAATTATCGTTTGCTCCCACAATACGATATCTCAGCAGTTCATCGAGTCCATCCGGATCATGTGCGGAAACTGTGGTAACATTATAGCCAGCAGGAGCATTTTCCGGTATTGAAACGCGGTAACTCGGTGGACCAAGTACAGGCACGTTTTCGATGTTTTGGAAATGCCCCTTGAATATGGGGCGTTGATTACCGCTAATGCCAACGCGTATTAAGACGCGTGTTGTATTGATTAATGGAGGAACGCCTGTAAATATAATATGAGAAGACCGTAAATTAGATTTGCTAACATTTTTAAAACCTACCTAACATTTTTTAAAACTTACCAAAATCGGTAGCCGAGATAACCAACTCGTATTCGCCACGTTCCGTGTCCATAGATTTTGCAACTTTATGCAACGTTATCTCGCCCGTGTCTTCATCTATCTGAAAGACATTTCCGGAAATACTGTTCTCAGAGACAATCGCATACTTAACGCGTCCACCACCCTGCGTGGGCCCATCGTAATCATGTGCGCGTATGAAGAACTGTGGCTCGAAAGTTGCAGTACCCTCGCGTATAATGCGCGTATATTCATCACTTTCGAATATCGGATAGTTGTCATTGACATCCAACACATCTACGTAGAGGATTGCATTCGACTCGCGGCCACCACCATCCATAGCTACTACAGTCAAACTGTAACTGCTTTGCTTCTCGTAATCCAATGATTTCAGCACATGGAAGCCACCCGTTTCGGGATGCACGTAAAAGTTGTCCGAACCAAAGCCTTTCAACAAATAAAATATTTTACCAAACTCATTTGAGTCTTTATCGGTAGCCTTGAATACACCGAACTCTTCATTGATTGTAGCGTTTTCCGGTACAACGAAACGATAAGTATTTTGTTCGAAGATGGGAGAATTATCATTGATGTCTTGCAGGTTGACTTGCACCCTCGCTTTAGATTTTTCCTCGCCATTCACTGAAGCTACCAACTCAAAGTCAAACTGTCGCAGTTCCGGATCCTCAACATCATAATCGAGTTTCGTGGAATTTAATATACGTACGACCACAGGTGTGCGCCCTTGCGCTTCCCGAGGACTAACTGCGAAAATTCCTTTCGAATTTTTGACATTACGCAACGTCAATTCGTAACGGCTATTCTCAGCCATATCACGATCGTCCACAAATACCGATAAACCTGGCAATGCCATACCTTTTTCCAAATTTTCTGGTATGGAAATGTTGAAGAAGTTCTCATTGAACTCTGGTATGTGATCATCTACATCGGTGACAACGATCGTAACACGAGTAGTAGAGTAGTCTGCTTGTGGCTGGCCATCGACTAGTTCAGTGGCGCGTACGGTAAACACATAAACGCCACCGTTTTGTAATATCTCTGGTTTCTCACGATCCAAAGGTACATTTGTGGTTTTCAATACAGCTGTGCCCTCCTTTGGGTCGCCGAATGGCTCCAATTTGAAATGTCCGAATATCTCATCGTCAAGCGAAAGCGTGATATCACGTGGTATGCCAATATCACCGTCAATCGCCTTAATGGTTAAAACGTTAACATCAGCTGCTGTATTCTCCGCAACCGTAGCAGAGTATGGAGCATTCGTGAAGATCGGCGGTTGATCTTGTACATCGATTACGGTGATCGAAACGCTGGCGAAAGAGGTTAATCGATTGTCCAAAGCGCCGTCAGAAGCGGCCACAGTCATTATGTATGACGGGCGGCTCTCGTAATCTAATGGCTTCTTTAGCGTAACGCGCGCAGTGTAATTTCCATCGGCAATGCGTTCCGCGCGCACATCGAAGGTATCACAGATATCGTTTTCCTACGGGAAGTGAAACGAGTGCGTAAAAAAGTTTTATTTTTGAAATTACTTCATTTTAACTAACCTGCACACATTTGATTGTCAAAACTGCATTGATACCCTCATCACGATCGATCGCAATAATACGTGGCTTGATTCCCAATTCACCACCCACCTCCAGCGATTCGCTAACACTTGACGAATAGGGACGCCCAATGAAGGTCGGATGATTGTCATTGTAATCGCGCACTGGAATTTCTCGTCGCAGCGAGACCGTATTCGGTTCAGTGCCATAGATGCCCTCATCTGTAATGCTAATGATCACTTCAATGGTGTCTTGCGTTTCGCGATCAAGTTCTTGTCGCAGGCGCACAACACCTGTTTCACGGTCAACTGAGAACACTGGCCCAGATATGCTGTACTTTAAGCGGCTGCCCTCTGGGTCGATACCTGAAACAAAGGGAAGAAAGAAAAATAATGAGTAACGAACATGTGAATTAGGGCAGCATGCGCAGATTTGGTGTTCCGATAAAGTTGTGATTCGCGTATAAATTCAGTGATGGGAAGTGCGCGTTAAAACCACGCCGGGTAGCAATTCCATTCTACTAGTGCTGAAATGCATTATTTTGCAGCATTAACATTTTCATACTCTGAGATGTTTCTATGGCAGACAGTTGCTATAGAGGTAGCAAAAGTTATAGCCATTTGGAAGAAGCACACAAATGTATTAAGGCGAGACAAATTACATATGTACATATATGGGAATAAAAATTTGTATAATCTGGATGAGACAGAATTTTATGCTTTTTATAAATTTTTGTCAAATGAAAAAAAATTTGCTACTGTAGACACATATGTGTACTTGTCTAAAAAATCGATAACAAATTTCGACAAAGTAGAAGTATTTTATCATTCCTCGGCTAGAGTCATTCGTGGAAAGGTTAATTTTGCAGTTCTCTAGTGTATTAAACTTTCCCCTATTATGGAGTTCTACGGATACCGAAAGAAATAGAAATCTGAGTGTGCAAAGTTGGGTCATAAGTCGATGGATCAAAACTTCCTAGCCAAATTCTCTCAATTTCTATGGGATCAACAGAGTCGTACACATTTTCTGGCTGCAATTTGTATTATATACTTTAGTATCTATAACTGTTAGCAGAGTTGGAAATCAATCAGTTTACCAGATGGTAACAGCTCATATTTTATCATTCTTCTCCTTCTTCTTGATTCTTGATTGGTGCGAAAACCACTTATTTTGGCGGAGTTTAACAAAGCGCGCCAGCCGTTTCGTGCTAACCGGCGCCAGTTAGATACATCAAGTGTAGCCAAGTCCTTCTCCAACTGATCTTTCCAATGTAGAGGAGGCCGTCCTCTTTCTCTGCTACGACCAGTTGGTACCGCATCGAATACTTTCAGAGCCGGAGCGTTTGTATTCATTTGGACGACATGCCTCAGCCAGCAAAGCCACAGGTTCTTTTTTCGCTGCGCTATGGCTACGTCGTCGTAAAGTTCATAGAGCTCATTGTTCCACCGCCTGCGATATTCGCTGCTACCAACGTGTAAGGTCCAAGAATCTTCCGCAGGAGTATTTTTCTCTCAAGGAACGTCCATCTTCATCGTCCAAGCTTCAAATTTTTTCATTCTAATACCAAATATATTGCCATAGGTTCCTCGGCGTCAAACATGGATTTTATATAGTTTGAGAAGCAACCTTTAGCAAATGGAATTTCTGCTCATGAAATTTTTTAAGCACCGTCCGAATTGAGAAGTGCTTCCCCGAGCCATTTGTCTTTTTAAACAGGATGATTCCCTAATGAATGAATACTTTAATCTAATGTTGGAAGCTACAGAACTAGGCACTGTTAGTTCTATCATTTATACTATAAGTTACAATAGATACGGATAGATGTATCTTATGTCGTCAAATAAACACTCAGCGCTGGCGCACCTTGACACCAATGCCACTGTGGGCAGTTAAAATCTTTTAAGTACGTATTTTATTTACTTGGATCCAAAAATTCAAAGAAAATCCACTCATCCTCTTGTGTGGCAAGTAACCACGGGCAACGCAAGCATCCGATCAAGAGGTCCCTTGATAACATTAGGTTGATAGGTCTGTTGAAGGCTTACGGACTATTACGCTTTGGCGACGACGAACATCACAGACGATTGATACACATTAAAGTGACATAAGCTTGAAATAGTGGATCAAGATTAATCCGTTCCACTAACAATGTAAATAAAATTATATGAAAATATTCGATGCGGTACCTGCAGATGGTGGAAGGCCTCTAAAACGATGGAAAAACTAAATGATGAAATATTTGCCTGCATTTGGAGTTCTTAATTGGCGGCATATAGCACGACAAATAAATAGTTAAGAAATACTTTTTAGTTCGATTAGCAATAAAAGCGTGTTTTTTAGTTTTTTTTTAACTATTTTTTATTATGAATGAAAATTATTGTTATCATTGCAGTCAGTGAATTAAGAATTCGATATATTCGTGTTGTATTTAATTCTTTTCTTATCGACAGTGAGTCTAAAGCTATGCAGTTATCGGCCGTGATAAAGAAGTAATCGGGATGAAGAACTTATTTCGTGGAGGGAGCCTGAGAAACGGCTACCCCACTCCTGAAACGGAGAGGTAACAACAAAATATACTGACATAATCATTATGTTACATACTTTTTCCCATATAGATCATTGATTGAAGGTCGAGCCTTGTTTTTCTGAATGAAGTCAGTGATTTATAGTCCGATTTAATTGTGTTATATTTAATTTCTTCTTTACCGACTATATGTCCAAAGAAAGGCCAGCATTGGCCTTGACACAGAATAGATACTCTTAGCACAGAAAAAGGAGACCGTGGATTATATTGGCACATTCAAAACGAGATGTAAAGTTCCAGTTTGGTTTTTTTAGTTCATTTTTGTTGTGAATGGTACTTTAATCGATAAAATTTTATAAATGAAATTATGGTCATGATAAATTCCTTCTTTACTTGCCAAAATTTTGTTCCGTAAAATAATTTCAAAATTTATGTTTTGATTATTTTATTGTAATTAACAAAATCACATCTTATATGAAAATTACTTCATCTTATATGTATGAGACTTGTATAATAGTATCTACGCATGTGTAAAGACTATGCAAAGTGAGAATGCAACTACCCTGAAAACGTTTTAGTCTTCTATTCGTACTGCAGTGCCGCGTGCCCGAGCAAGTTCGAATTCGAAAAAGTAAGCCGTAGACTCCCGAAATCAGTAAGAGTAACTCGGAGAGTGCAGGCATGCGCAGACCGCGCGTTAGCTCTGTCTTTCTTACCCTTCTACAGAAGATCTAAAAAAAGAAAATATTAATCCTGGCAATCCTAATAAGGATAATGGAAAACTTTTATCAAATTATTGCATTGTCATCGGTCCTTGATAGGTGTGCACGGGTAGATTAATTTTGTGAATTTATGAGTAATTAATGCATTTGTGAACGTACTTTAAAGTAACTTATGGTTGTGTGTTTGATTAATATAATAAAATTAATAAGTTGTGATCACATTTGTGATGTGCGAATTTTTTCTTTCACTTCGAATTTTTCACCATTGTTTTGGTACTTTTTATATAGGAAATATAAATTTTATATCATTTTGATGACCTGCATTACTTTTCGCTTATGAAATTTTCTTCGTGTATTAATTTTCCGCGCATAAAAATGGCATCTCCCTAATGTTCACTGCTAATGTGCACTGACGAAGTTAGTTGAGTTAGCTACCTTCCCGTCATTTACTTTGCGGCAATAGTGATTGCCTTAATCGTGTGAAAAATGCTAATTACTTCCCACAACCTTGTTCACAGTTTTGCTTGCGAGAAACTTGTTGCTCTATATTTTGATTTGCTTTTGTTCTTCTCTGGACTTTACGCTTGTCTTGCCGGAATTTCCACACTTCGGCAACGCTAGCGGAACAACCGTGGAAATTGTGTTATAATATTACGGCAGTCAAAGTGTGACTACTTCGTACGTGAGAATGGTATGCATGCACCTACTTACCCCGTAAGGAAATCGACTTGTTATAAAGTGGACCCGTGAATTGTTATCGTTCGTATTCTTTTCCTATTTTTCAATATATTAAAACTATGTACTAATAAGTTAGGCAGATGAAGATATATTTAAAATACGGTCTATCCCTAATCACTATTTAAATCATCTTTCAGGCAATTTTTACATTTCTTCTCGAAAAGAAAAATGACCTGGTTTTTTGGTATAAATATGTAGTTGAAGAACAACGTCTGATTGGTTGAACCTTCCAATTTGTAACATTTGCCTGATCACTGAGCTGCTGGAATATGGCTCGACCATGTTTCGTGTTGGTTTGCTACCATTTTTTAGTCACTCGACTGGAGCGTATTTGCAATATATTCGTGAAATAATTGATTTCAGCAGCTTATAATAAATGGCACCACCTTAATCCCGCGAAAACTAAGCACATCTTTCAGACCTGGCGTTGATATAGACTTTGGTGTTATTGTTTATTATAACAAATGCTTCATATATGTATGTTTAAGGTGATATGTATGATACAGGGTTGCCCATATTCGACGGACCCGACGGATTTCGATGACTCTTTCGGCCCATTCCAATCGACGAGGCTTATCCGCAGGCAATAATCTTTACGTCAATTGAATCTTATACGGGAATAAATGCGACTCAATGCGGATACTTCGTTGTAAAGTGGTCCGAGCAATGCCCAACTGCTGAGAACGGCGATTTTGGGATGTCTTTGACGACGCCTTGGCCGTTTTTGATTTGGCCTCTTTGGATTAGAAAGAGCATCACCAGTCGAAAACCTTTCGTACAAACGTTTAATGGTGTTCTTAGAAGGCGCACTTTTCAAATTATTTAATTTTTTATACGCATGGTAAAAATTTGCTTGGACTGACGCTTCCAACGCGGTATGTCATTAAGCGATCTGACGTCTCTGTCAAAAGATACAGGGTTTCCAGATGGCTCCGTCGAATATTGGCAACCCTGTATGTAATCAGTGATGGTAACGTCGATGATCTTTATCATAGTACTTTATTCTCCTGAGATTAGAGTGTGCATTCACTTTTCATCTTCTGCCAAAATCCGGTGCATATAAACAGTATTTTGCAAGTCGAAACACAACTTTGAAAGTACATGGCAACGTATACGAAATTTCCTTACTTTTCACTGATTTATATTAATTTCATTAATTTCGGAGTAAATGAAACAAATTATTCTTGCTATCTTGAAACTTCTTCTGCTGCCCATGACGTTCATCGTCTCTCCCCTCAAAATTCCCTCAATTCCTTTCAAATCCTCGACATATTCCTTCACAAGAAATTGATAGCCTTCAACTGCAGGTTTTATTAATTTGGGATAAAAGAAATTTATTTATATAATTTGTTGCAATTTTAAAAGTATCTTCATATTGCTTCTCTCATAGAAGTCTTGGTCCTTTTTGGCGAAAAACTCTAGTAATCGATTTTCACAATGTTCTCTTGACACCAATTTCTTATCACTCAGGAAGTTGTGGAAAGAGAGAAAAAGGTGGTATCGCTTGGTTCCAGGTCCGGAATATATGATGGATGCATTAAAACTACCAAGCCTTGCCTTTGGAGATTCTGGCGAGCCACTACAGACCTGTGTGGCCTTACGTAGTCCTGATGGTACACAACACCTCTTCTGTTGGCAAATTCTGGGGTTCCTGGTCAATCGCTAGCTCCATACAGTAAAGATCTGATTATTATTATTCCTTTCAAGTTCCACCAAATACACAATAAAGGCTTGCTAGCCGTTAGCCCGGCTTCATCACGCTTAGACCACGATCGTTTTAGCCTGTTATTGTCGCATGTGACTCATTTTTCGTCCCCGGTCACCATCCATTAAAGAAATATGTTCGATTTCATTTCCGATTCGGGCTTGCCTGTGCTAGGTGCATCTTTAACATCAAAAATGCCGTAACGGAATTGACGAAACCAAAATTGCACGTAATTAGCTATTACAGTATCGGCACATCATTCACAATTTCAGCGGCCAGGCTTGCATTTTCGCCTTTATCAATGAAAAACTGTAAAGTAGGTAAGTAGGGGTCGTCCCTCGGCAGGCAATGGCAAACCTTCGAGTATATTTCTGCCATGAAAAAGTTCCTCAAAAAAATATCTGCCGTTCGGAGTCGGCTTGAAACTGTAGGTCCCTCCATCTGTGGAACAACATCAAGACGCACCACAAATAGGAGAAGGAGCTCGGCAAACACCCAAAAAGGGTATACGCGCCAATTATTATCATTACCATTATTATTATATACTTTATAATATTTACATAGCTATATAGTACTCTTACTATTATTAGATGAGGCGCATATTTTAAAAGTTTACTGAAAATTGAAATTTCAAACTAATCGAACCTTTTATGTTTATGTAAATTAGTCAATTTTTTTGCTAGCTGATGCACCCATCTTACCAAAGAGCCAAGTAAGTGAAAACGTATCAATGCCAACGTAGCTCGTATTGGTATTAACCAACGGCAAATCGACTCTTTCTGTAAAACCGCGGTAACTGATAGCTCTTCTAAGCAACGTTGCCAATTTTCACGCATTGATAATAGCTCAAATTTTCTAATTATGTGTAATAAAATTTAAAATAATTGCAAAGTTTTACTTTCCAAATATTCTTAGAAAATTTTCTAACTTTTCATAATAAATTTTAAAATAATTTAGTTATAAAATAGTTTTGCTAATCAATAAGAGTATGAAAGAAAATAAACAATAAATAAGTATGTCGCGGGTGCTATCGATGATGTAGTTTGGTTTACAACTTCCTTTTATCGCGGTGATGCAGGACATCCTATCGGAGCAGATTACGAATTTACCATTGGTTTTCGTAGTGTAGAGAGAAGCATTAAATTTTGCTGTTGCTCCTGCAGTGAAAATTAAGCATTCAGGATATAAAAGTCCTTGGGAAAGTACGTTTCCTTGTTCTGTTAAGACGGCATAAGTGGTCTGAGATGCCTTTTAGACATCGGTGAACTTCAGTTGCCAACCATTGAATTTGTACTTTTCTCTCATTACTAGGAAGTTGGATAAGTAAGCATCACTACTTGTATTCGCTTTCCTCAGATGAACCTCAATAAATTATATTATAGCACATTACGAAAGGGACTATCAGGTAAGGTTGTCGGCCTGCCTCAATAACCTTTTCGCTTAAAGTCGACATTGATCCGCTCGTGTGCACACTTCAAAATTTCGAAGTAAATGAGAAACATCGTCAACTTCGCTACACACACGCAACCGATTGCAAGTTGATACAATTTTTTGTCAATTTTGGATCGGTTTGCCAAATGCGCCATACACGTGTCAATCTGTTGAAATTTCAAGTATTGTTTCGATTTGTTTTCCGTCTGTAACCCGCATAAGGCATATTGCTGCCCAACTTTTTATACTACGCAATATAACGTACGAGTATATAAGTAGAAGATAACGCAAAGAGGATCAAAACTGAAAACGTGTTAAGATGGGCTTATATGAATATATATGTATGTATATGAACAAGTGTATGTATTTCCCCCACCATTTATATGCACCACCAATTTATGAATTTTGTGTTAATAGAAAGGTGTAAGTACACACTTTTTATACCCTTGGGCACAAATGCAAAAGGGTATTATAATTTAGTCCATATAATGGTTGCAAAGAACATCAAGAAATAATCGAAATAGATACAGGCATAGATATATATGTATATATGTACAAAGTGAAGTCCAAAATAAACAAGACTGCCGTCATAAAAATGTTCTTGATGGCGCCATCTTTTTAATAAGTTAGTGCGTTAGAAGTCGCACCCCTAGCTGACTTCTAGTAAAACCTTGGTGACATTCGGTTCAGTAGAAGGGAAGTTATTCCATCTAAGGTGTCAGTAGGTTTGTGTCATCGGTACAAAAACGAGTTTCGAAAAATGAGCTAATACCAGAATTTAATTTAAAATCGGTAAAACGCTTACCGAAACATTTGAATTTATGAAAAAATCTCCGCAAACTCCATTGAAATTCCATTGAAATCAACATTCGAAAGACCCCATTAAAGAGGCGAGAAAAGACGAGAACTTCCTTTACAACATTGTAACTGGTGGTGAAACGTGGTGTATCCAACACGAACCTGAAACTAAGCGTCAAAGAACCGAATGGAAGACCCCAGATGAGCCACCATTCAAAAATCGTGTTTAGGGAAGTCAAAAAGCAAGTCGATGCTCATTTGTTTTTAGGATTCCAAGGGAATTGTCCACAAGGAGAGAGATACTTACTTCACGGCCGTGGAATTTCGCCAGCAACATGCATTTGGCTTCTTGTGAAATGTTGCTAGTAACATTGATTGTCGAATGAAAACAAACGTCAAATTTGTGAGCATCGCCTCAGAAGCATTAGGCGCAAAAAAAAAAAAAAAATATAAAAAGATTCACTCACAATCTTTGCGAATACGTTTGGCTTTAAAATGCCATGTCTTCAGAGTAATCAAACTCAGGCATTTCACGTGCAAGCGAACTGTAAGTTTTCGCTCAATTTTAAATGACGTGTGAGCTTTACATACTAGGTGTGAAAAAATGTTGCTGGCATGTACGCTATATTTTCAGGGCGTGAACTGGGCGCGAAATACATACGAAATTTCAATGCAATTTGTATGGGTTTTGACAGTCGTTTCACGTGAAACACGAACTGAGTACTATGCCCCAAGACTAAATATCCGTCCATTCGTCTGAGTGTGTTTGATTCCAAAAAAAAAAAAAAAAACAGCCAACCAAATAAACCTGCTGCGGACTGAATTTAGTACTTCCTTACTAGTGATTATTTTTTGTCGTTGCAACAAAACCAACTGTACTCAGTAATCGCAGCAAAAACTGGTACAGCAATCAAGATGAGAGTTGAATTTTAGTTGAAGCTGTCAAACCATGAACCAAACCTTAAAAAACCTTCCGCTTGCGAGTACTGGCACATTAACCATAATGAAGTGTGGCATAGAGCTGCCTTCCGTTGTATCTGTTTGTTGTTGTGGTAAGTTAGACGGAGGTCGTGCGCATGCGCTCAATACAAACAAAACATTGGAAAGAAGAAAGGAGAAAAACAAATACACATACATACATACATATGATGTATACATGTGCGGAGGCGGAATAGTTGGCAAACTTTGGTGTCACAATCACAATTACATCCACATCCAAATCCACATAAAAAGTGGTGCATTGACCAGTTTAGATGCTTCTACCTTTGCGGCTGAAAGAAATTACCAAATAAATAATAAAAAGCAACAACAAAATGACAAGAAAAAATGTACAAAGTAGTGCAAAATGAAAAAAATGAAAAATAAGTGGAATGCGTTTCACACATTTTTCTATTCGAGACTTTTCCTGTTTGCAGCCAAATATTTATTTTACAAATGTGTTTATCTCGTGCACGCCGGTTGTGGTATTGATGGTCAAAAATAGCAAGAAGCAGTGGCGTAGATAGCTCTTGGTCATGGCGGGGACCGATAAATTATTTGGTCATAATTGAACACTTAAAATTTAAAAGTAGCCAATAATGAGAATATTATTTTGTAGATGTTTTTTGCAATTGTATTTCCGTCTATAATTTAAAGCTCGAAACCGAGCCTTAGCGTTTTTGATGACTTATCAATGACTTTGGTTACTGTGTTTCCAATGTCACGATGAGATGCCAGAGCAGCTGATCCATTTAAGCATTTCTTGGATATAGAAATATGATTGCGGTAGTACAGGAGTACGAAAAAGTGCTTAATTTAGTATTTTGTTGTTGTAACGTAATAAATTGATTACTATAATGCAAATTTATTTTTTCCTGCGTGCTTAAAAGCTTGATATGTACTCTAGGACTATTCGTCTGCCACATGTTTAAACTCATATTCTGTGTGGAAACTCATAATCTCACAAATTCAGTGAGGCTGGTCGTGGAATAAGGAATACCTTTGGAGTGTGGGTAGTAAAATAATCGTTTCTGAGACGTAATTTTGTTTTGTTTGTGTATTCCCCTCCGTTGCTCGCGCATGTCCCCGTTTAACGGCCTAGATAGGTTCCGGAAAGATTTTATTTGCCGTAAAGCCTTTTTTTTTAGTTTTTATAAGAATATTTTATTAAAAATAAAAAGTAAACCCAAAACTTAACCCATTTCTTATTTCTCACCTCCAAAAAAAAAAAAAAAACAACTTACAGAAATTATAAAATGCGTGGGAGCTGTTTTACTCAGATGAAATGTTGTCGTCGTGAATTTCTGTTCCTTTTGATGGAACAGAAAATATTCGTCTAACTTTCTCTGCTTTGCCCTCCTTTCTCTTTTGCTCTCCTTTCTATCATATTGCTTCGTTCTTCAATGGGACCATTTTGAAAAACGATGTTTATTCCCTTTTCGAAATAAGAAAGTGCATTTCTTAACGTTTTTATTGTTAGCTGCCTGGATAAAGAAGGCTCTGCCTCCTCATTAAGTGATCGCTCATTTACTAACGGGGCGCTGACCGTTTGAAAGAGGGGAGCCGTTTCACCGTCTCATTAAGTCATTCATTGCCCATATTATGAAACATTTTTGGCATAAATTGAAAAAGTGTCGTAATTTTATATAAAGAGCGGCCGTACAGCGAAGCATGGGTGTAATATTTTGCTCGTTAAAGAAATTGTTGCACTCCTAGTGAGAGGTTTATGGTCTTATTATACCCAGTGCAAGAATGAATGAAAGAAGTTTTGAATGCAAAGTAATGAAATATTATGATTTCAAATACTGGAAGATCTGGATTTCAAATGCTAAGCTTTCTGTATCAATTTAATTCGATTATTTCTGCAGTAGGAAGATGGTATATAGGTGAAATGGTTGAAGTACCAGTCTGGCACTGTTAAAGTATTACTAAAGCGCCGTTTTGATACCATTATGAGACAACAGGCAGATATCTACAGCCAGCCAAAGCTGTTGATGTTGCACTGCCCCAGGCTGTCGAAGAAAAGATCATCCAGTGATCTTAATTGTTTAGATGCCAAACCCGGACATTTACAGGGAAAGTGCTCATCAGGTCCCCACAACTTCTGCAATGGGAATAAAATATTCGTTCAATGACCGCTACGAGTGCGAAAATTAGATGGCGTGGAGTCCCTCGAACTTTCGGAGTTCTATTACACTGGGGCCAAAGGGTTTTCGAAATAGCACACGAAGAAAAGGAGTTTCATCTCTTCTGCGCTTTCTTGACAAACAAATTTTGCAATTCCGCTTTAACAACAGTCAAGTGGATGCCGATGACTGGGTAGGAGATCTCTGAGACCCAATCAGTCAGTCGGCTCATTCCTGGCAAGCTCATCAGCAATTTCATTCCGTCTATGTTCCTATGTCCTGGAATTCAGATCAATGAAATGTTACCTGAACTATTTATGCAGTAATTAAAGAAGATAACCCAATTGTTGCTTTGCAAAATGGATTCTTTGATAATTCAGAGTTAAGGGAATACAATCTGAGTTCAATCCCGCGATCTAAATAGAGCATTTCCTTTATTTTATTTGATAGTTCCTTAAAAAATTCTTTAAATTAATATAGGGATTTAAAAACGCTTTGTGAAAAAGATACATTAACGAATTGGTTATTTAAACACACGAATCAGCGATTAAAACTTATGGGAAAGGACGCATTATATTTGTTTTAAATAGCAAATCATTAACTTTGTTTATTTATTAAATTAAAGTATTGTACTTTTTGATGTTATGTATAAATAATATTTTCAATAACATAAAAGTAAAAAAATTAAAAATTAATGCCTGAATATTTTAACGTAAGTTGTAAGCGCTTCAGCAAGAAAAGCTAAGTATCATAACTGTGACAGAGAAATTGATGTAAGTGATAAAAGACAAACAGACAATTTTCTTATTGAACTTGATCGGATAATGCATTCAACTAAAATCAAGGCTACATACAAAAACTCATTCAAATTCGTTGCTTATAGCAGAAATAATAAAAAAAGCCTCCTCCTGTAAAATCTGTTATTTGCCACTAAAGCCAATTCGGCGCTTATGGTTCGATACGTACCTACTAATTTTTTTATGTATTATTTTGCCAATGTGTGTGAACAAGTTTATCCAACTTTGTTTTTCTAAAGCAAAGCTATTCAACTGCTATTGGCATCCGCGCCAGCGCCCAAGCCGTAAAATAGCAACTTTCTAATTTTTTGTACGAGTACTCCGCACTCATCTTCCTTCTAAGAAATAATGATGCTTTAATTCATAGCCAATTAAGTTAATCTTCAATTAAAGCATATTTGCGAGTGTGTTTGTTTATTGATCCCAATTTCAGTCGAAGTGAAATTAGTTATGCTTTTACTAAATCGTGTTTTCCTGATGTATATTTATTTGAAATAAAAATCGTTTACTGTTTAATGAATACACCGGACGCCACGTTTTTTTGGGCCTGGCTTCTAAATGTTAAAATTTGGTTTATTTTGCATAGAGAGAAAAATACTTTTTGTTTGATAAAAGATTGCTTTTGTAAAAACCACAAGAATTTTTCTAATGTCTAAAAAAGTTACTGATTTTTTCATAATTTTATTATATTGCAAATTACAACTAATAAACTTTTGCTGAGCATTAGAGTATTTTTAATTCAAATGTGATGATTAATAATATCATAAATTTGTAAAATAAAAAAATAAATACCACCTTGATTAAAAAGTTCCCGGAATATTTTCAGAAAATTCAAAAGTTGATTCCTCGAAATTGATATTATCGAGTACGCGCCATCAACTGCAACGCACTTATGCTAGAATCTGATCCAGCTCTCTTTTCGGTATTGAAATCAAAGACGTATTCGATTTTTCCATTACTTCCTTTCAGTTGTTAAAACGCATTCGCCACAGTGGTTTTTTGACTCGATCAAATGTGGTCAAAAACTCATAGATAGTGATGGCACTGGGCGACGATACGTTATGCTGGTCCGAAATGCACGAGTTATTTTCCCCAAAAACCTTTCTAAACGCCCAAATAATAGGCATTATGACTTCTGGCAAAAATTCGTTGTGCAAAATATCACTGTAAACCGAAAACTCGCGAGGATCGCTTTCTTTTTCGACTGAAAACGCCGTAGGTTTTTTGTTCTTGATCATTTGGAGCTCTCCACTTACTCGTCGAATGTCTATATTGGGTTTCGTATTCGTAAAGTTTTTTTATTAGTTTTATAGATGTTTATAGATGTTTTTATCAATTTTCGATGTCGATTGCCTGCCTCTACGTTCGCCATTCTCGATGGACCCACGATCTCTTCTGAGACGTTCATGCCACTCGTAAAACTTTTAAAACTGTAAAAAATCAAAAACTAGTGCGGGTTAAATATACTCTAGACGGCGTAACTTTTACAAATTTATTTGCATATGTTTTTATGGACTTCCTCATATTAAAGCATTTATCCACGTAAAATAGACAAAATCAACCTTAAAACTCTAAGAAAGGATAATTTGGTGCAATTCAATGCCTAGCATCAGAATTTATTCATTAAAACAGAAAGCAGGGCAAAAGGAACTTTTGTCGGAAAATATATGATTGCATTATTTTATTAAAATTTAAAAAACAAATTTTGGTGAGCATCGGACTCCAAAGGTAATAATCGCTTTATGATTTTGAGAAATTTGGGGCCATACAACCGTATAAATTTGTTTTTGTTTAAATTTATTATGTATTGGTGTTTCACCATGATTCGAACCTACATACTCCGAATGGTAGTCACGCACCAACCCATTTGACTACGGCGTAAACCTATACTTATACATGAATCCTAGCTCTAAGAAACAAAGAACTTTGAATAAAATGGAGTTAACCTTTAAATCCCAATAATTACGAACGAATTGCAAATTATTATGAATATTATTCGGGGATAATCGATTATAAATCCTATCCGCAATATGGACGAGCATTAGCTAAGTAAGAAAAAATAGTTTTACAAAAACAATTGTAACATCTCGATGAACAGTCAAAGTTCTAAGCAATTAACTATGGGGGTTTTGATGACCCTTTTTTCTTGAAAATATAAGCAATATTTTTAGGACAGATTAGATAAGGGAGCGTACGAAAAGCTCAAGTCTGCGGTAATTCGTTTAATTAAGAGAGATGTTAAAATCTCGCAATCGCAATGTTCATGGAAACAGGTGCATAGTTCCATGTAATACATGATAGGTTTCCAGTTTTGATAGAAATGTACCCTTCCTATGGCCCTCTTAGAACAAGTAGATTTCATTTATTTGCTAAAATGTATCCGAACGTAAACTTTGGACCCCAAATCACAAAGCTTTGATTGCATTTTATATCAGTAGCACGCCAAAAATCGAATCCAAGAAGTAATTTCAAGTATACATGCAAGAATAATGAAGAAACTTTTCATCAAAATCAGTCCAGCTGGGACCACTAGTGGATTATGCCGGAAACTTTTCAGTCTGCCTCTTGACGAACTAATGTTTGAATTTGCATTAACACTGCTGCTTGCCATACCTGCTTTCTTCATGCGTAGCTGACAACTAATAAGTTGGTAAGAATTTTGATTTCACGCTTAGCGAAGCATATTAGCAAATTTACAATTTACTAAATTTCCACCTCCGTTTACAGATTTCCCGTATTTCGTTACTGCTCATATGAATGCGCACTTACGCCTATGATTGACTGTGTATATACACACATCAGTATGCATTAAGCAGTTAAATATATAGTAATTTGCACTGAAAGAATATTTGTACTGCAAAATAAATCAAAAGTTTGGTAAAAACAAACGAAATGTTTTAGAGTAAACAAAATATTTTTTAGACCTCAACCTAAATCAGCATAAGCTCAGCGCAAGCTCTCAAAGACGGATTTATTGTAACCTTTTGAGAGCAGTTTTCAAAGTTTTATCCAATCCAATTGTATTTAAAATCCAAGCTTTTAAAGAATTATGTTGGCATTATTCAGCATTTGGTACGAAAAACCGAAATGTAGGGCCGCCTTAAGATCGCTCAGAGCTTAACTTACTTCTTAGAATGAAAATTCCGAGCCATAATCAATGGGTTCGCATTTGCAACTGAGATTACATTCTGGCTATTCTTCAAGAACCATGACTTGGTCTAGTTTTACATTCCTTAAGATCATAAGCTTGTTAGAAAGTTAGGGAAGTGATATCGGTATAATAAAGACCATCTGCATATGTTACTCCCAGAGTTCCACAAATACTCGTATACCATCCTATCTTACTATGCTGACCGTGATTGGCTTCAACCAGATGATAAGGTGGAAGAAAATAGTTATTAGCTCTTATTTTAGGCATCCCCTATGGTCCCAATATTTGTTTTTGCCTATTAAATACAAAACCCAAATTTAAATATTGTTTAATGAGGTCTTTTTTTTTCTTGTAGTTTTAAAAGATGTATCAACATTTTTGATGTATTTGTACATATGTATATAAATCCTAGTGAAATGTGATAAGCAGAACTATGTCGGGACTGTGAACGTAACTATAAAATACTGATCATGCATAAGTATCAACAAATAATGGACTAGTACCTAACTACCCTACATAAAGTTAATCTGTATACTGCGCGGAACATGCATATATATTTATTTTTTGTACGAGTTGAAGTTCATTCCTACTCGTGCGTAAAATTGCAGCAGAAATAATAATTTTGTTCAGTGTAGTTTTGCTCTAATTTCTCATACGTGCATACAAGGGGGTTTATGTACATTTTTAATAATTAATTATTATACGGCAGACTTACTAAAGTGTGCTTAAATATGTTTGTGTAATACAACATGAGTCAAAATGTACATCTGTATGTGTTTATATCTTCTACTTACTTAACCTTAATTGCCACACTTTTTTAAAGAAAGTGTGAAGTATAATCATGAAAAACATCTTCCAAAGTCAGTGGAGCTTCGTCAGAATGTCAGAATGTTTATAACTTTCATACATATACAGAGTTACCGGGAAAGTCGTCATACATATTTAAGGGCATTATAATTTAAATAATTTCAGATTAATTTCCTTATTTGACATGATGTCCTTACTTAACTGTTTTCGAGAAAATCGATTTTGAAAATTATTTAATAATAATAATTTTGACGAGAATGAGATATGACGTCTCTCTAAGACACGGATGCTGTTGCAGAACATCCGGGTTTGTCGCAGTAGTTAGTGAGGTTTATAATACCAATAATGTTTGTTCGTATCCAAGACGACTTTGCCGCCAACCCTGTATAATTATAAGTATACATTATACACACTGTGGAGCTAATTTTCAGTTCAGTTTGAGTTTCATTATAGATTTCAAATTAGAGGTTCTTTTTAAGTAGATTTGGTTTTGATAACTGAGGCGGTTCGAAGGCTTCTTATTTGACAGGTGCTAGGTAAAAAAACAACATTTTTTTTGTTGAAATATTCGTCTGCATGACTCGACAATTCAAAAGTTGATGAAAAATTTTCAAGAAACTGTTTTTATCGACGACAGAAAAAGCCTGGTAGACCAAAAACTAAACGTTCTGTTTAGAATATTGCTGCTGTAGGGCAAAGTCTTGCTGGACAACCATCAACATCGATACTCGACGTTCTCAACACTAAGGTACGCATGAGACGACTGTTTGGTGGATTTTACCTGTAGGCGGTGGACATTTATATGATGTTATTTTTTACATATAATTGATAAGAGCCGCATATTTCATAAAAACTATGAACGCTGAAATGCGCTTCTTTTGGCATTCATTTGGCATTTGTTTTCGACTGGATTTTGTTGTGCTCGTATTCCGTCCCAATACTTGATACTTGAAAATAATGGAAACATCAGAATTTTTTCTTATTTTATTACATCAATAGATAAAACTGTGCTCTTTAATCCCTAAAAATTCCATAATGGGATTAACATAACTTTTCGAGTTACAATCCATCTAATAAAAGAAATATATTCTAACAAACTATATCGTATGGGATTATAATACTTATTGTACGCATTTTATTTAATAAAAAAACTCGAGTCAAACTTTGTATTTTTAAAGTAATTTGGTCTAAATCCGCCGAATTTACCTTGACAACTGTTTGGCCACTCATTTTTGCTTTATTTTGAGTTCTTGCTTAACCATTGCCTGAACATTTTCGACAGGATTAACTTTAGGCGACTGTGAAAGCTAATCCAACAATTCATTACCATTTTAGACTTTACACTCCTTCTGCTTCGATGTTTGTGATCGTTGTCTCCTTATAATCGTAAAATCGGCGGTCGGCTAGTTCTTCAAAACATATTCCAGGGCAATAATGCTTTTGGTAAATTTTTTTCATCAAAATTGCCCTCAAATTGGCAGTAAACTCAAATAAATGACCAAATCCTTTTCGGGAGAAGCAGCCCCAACCATGAATCTTAACTTGAAGGTTAACATTTCATTGAAATTGTTGATTATCAGCAGTACACTAATGAATATTACGTTTGTCCAATTCTGTTTTGAAGTTGTCTTTGCCCATGTAAGCCTTTTTTCAATGTGTGATAAGGAGAGCTGCGGTATTTTCAAAGTGCTCCGGAATTTGAGGTGTTCTGCACTTAAACTGATTCAGATTCACGTAAGATTAAGTTCTGCTTTATCACAAACAAATCAATGATCTTCTAATTTTGCTTTAGGGAGGTATTTTTTTTTTTTTTTTAGCCTCTCCCGGAGAAGTTGTTAACGTTTTTAACTTCGGTATACCATTGCACTCATTTATTTGTGAACGTCTTTGATTTCTTGAAATATTTTGCTGCATATGTCGTGGTATTTTTGGATCCTTAGGGTGTGTACATAGGAACATTGTTTCAAATGGTTTTTTATACACGGAACTCATTTTGTAAAAATAATAAAAACTAACAAATTGCCCAACGCATAATGCGAAAAGAATACGCCTTTTTAGCAGCACTTTTTTTTTCTACCAGAACTCTGGTTTGAATTTCGCTGGTCACGCTTTTATTAGACAGACTGTATATTCAAATACGTATAGCAAACCAATGAAAAACACTGCATATCTGCTTACTACTTCAATAGATTTGCAAGTGGACTTAATGTACAACGGCAATGACCAAAATACTTGCATCATTGGACATAGAATCGTGCTGAGTTCGGTCCGCACTAACGAATAATAGAACTCGCTCAAATTTGGTACGCATACTGTTTCCCACTGCATTTAGATCCGATACAAAGATTTTTGAGATTGAACAAAAACTACGCCAACCAAGCTGAATTTCCTTCAGTTGGTCTGTTTTCAAAAACGTTAACTCTAATTGTCCATGAGTTCGTCTGTATCCAAAAATTAACGCCATCCCAAATTAAATTTTACTAGAGTATGCAATCTAGGCCTAATTTAGCACTTCCCCGCTAGATTTTCATTTCTTTCCATAATTTTTTTAGTTTTTGTTGATGTATGTATACATATTACATTTATTACAAAGACCACACACGTTGCAGATACAATTTTGTATTCAATAAACACTCAGCTGTACATACATCTACCATAGATTCGTGCATATACATATATTAAGTATAATAGCATTGTGTGATAATAAATTATCTGTCTATCTGTTAAAATTAAATTTGTTGCTGCTGACTGATAGAGTGGCCGATTTCAACGCCCCTTTTAAGCACCTCATAACATATTTAGAGAGATTAAGATAAATAATTATAATGATAATACACATACATATGTATAGTATATCTCCATTTATGATGCTTCAAATAATAGTGGCAACAAAAGAGTTGACTTTGAAAGGCGATAAAAAAAGAAAACTAAAATTATCTCATAGAAATATATGCCACTGTTGCACTAATAAATGTGTAGTTGCTGCTGGCGACCAGCAATGCGGCAGTAAAGCAAATCTTGATATGTTGATGGAGTGATGAAATGATAGACTGGCAGACTGTCTGAGTGCCAGTGACGGTAATTTTGGTTGCTTTTGTTGTTTAATGGAAACCACAAAAAAATGTGTGTGTGCGTGCACGTGCAGCCGCACATCAGATATCACATCAAGCTTCAGCTCCATCTACTTCATCTACAGCATATGCAATTATCTCAGGCTACCTGCCTTTGAGATGGAAAGTGGAAAAACTAAAAAGAAAAAGGAAAATATAAAAAAAAATGTTTAATAAAAAATACGAGCACGGTAGTTGAAATGTGTGATGAAGTCACTGAGACACACAAGCACAGAAACCGGCTTCAAAGGAAGTGTGTTGATGAATTAATTTGTGCCAACAGGTTGTTTCTTTGGTGATGTTGTAATATAGCATTAAAAAAAATCAAGTAAAACAATAATTTCATAACAAAACCAAGCAGCCAAATATGTCACTTCAACATGGCTTTGTAAATACGAATTTTCCCAGGATTTGAGTAATAAATATGTACATGTTTACCACTTGCAAGGGCGTTGCCAGTTAATCACAAAGGGGGGTGGAGGGGAACCTTTCCGAATTTTCTAATTTTATTGCACGGCTATACACATACATATAAAAAACTAAACTGTAACAAGATTTAAGGGATTTTTTTCGAACTTATTTAAATTAAGTTTTTTAATTACGCCTGAATTTCGGCAGCCAAGTTTCTGTGGGCACTCAGCATAAAGGTAACTTGAAAGGAACAAATTATTATATAATAGTTGTTACTTTAAAAATGTCTGTTTTTGTCATTTACGTGAGAATCGGTCATAGTATTGGGTGTTTTTTAAGAGCTTGAAATCTCAAAATGATAATACAGGACAGAAGTACTCTTGGAATGAATTTCTATTTATTATTATCTGGTAGACAATTTCATGACATTTATTTTTTGAATTTGATATACGGCGTATGTTCATCGGGGTTACGAGGTACAGGCCCATTAGAGCAATACAATTTTTGACTACTTTTTCCAATAAATCTGACCATATGGCGTCTATGGTGGTGGCTTGAATATTGCAATAAAGCGATTGTTAAGCGCGCTATAGGGCAAGTTGAATCGTCTTGTTGGAACCAAATGTCGTCGATATTCTGCTGATTAATTTTTGTGAAAAAACATTCAGTCAGCATAGCTCGATAGCGCAATTCGCTGTTTATCGTAATGGTAGCTCCTTCCTGATTTCGAAAGAAATAAGGACTAATGATATCACCAGTGCTCGATCTTCGCGAAAAGAATTTTTGTTTTTTTCAAAGTAAATTTCCACAGAAGCGTTGTTCTGGCGTTACACGATGATGACTTGTCACACCTTACTGAACAGAAATGTCAACAAAGTTGTTATTCTCAGCTTTCAAACCATAGTTATCGATAGTTCTCATGCAGTTAGAAGAACACCCTTTAATTCTAAACCAACTCTTTACTCTTCTTTGAGTGCTAAAACAAAGTTCTACTATAGTTGTAATGCAGATCATTGCAAACAAAAATCGATTGCTTGCTTTTTGGGTGAAATTAGGTTTGCTTCTAGACCCAAACCAGGTCTGAATTTTTGTTTTTGACAAAAATTTTCTCTCAGTTCTATTTCATTCACTATAACATAAATTAGACATTGAAGATCAATAGAAAACACTGAAAGATGTAATCATAAAAACCGCAAAGAATACTATTGGAGAGGAGATCACAGTAACGAATAAATGGTACAAAAAAAAAAAATGCAAAGCAGCTAATTATACGAAAAAGGAAGCCAGAATAAAATACATATATAGCAAGAAATAAGCTTGCAAATCAACTAGATGATGGAAGTAAAAGAAAGGAGAGTAATACGGAAAAAGAGTAGCAAATAGAACAAATTGAAAGTTATTCTAAGAGAAATAAAGACAAAGCTGTGCACCAGAATATCAAAAACAAACTAAAACATTTCAACCTGAAAAGCCTCCATAATCAGCGAAAAACAACAAGTTATGGATAGACGGAAAGAATTTGTAACTTCTATACCATAATAACTTGTACTATAAACTTTTTAATAAACTTCCTAAATATATACAACTTATTAAAAAGATTATCCGTTTTCCTAAAAGAACTGAAAGTATGGCTTCTTGGTTTCAAACTTTATGATAATGAAGTAATGTTGCGGCCTGTCACATAACATATCTTTCATTTAAAACAATTGCATTACATTGTTCTAAATTTCCCTAATAAATTTCTTTGAATAATAAGTGTATTTACGAAATCTACCATTTAGTCTTCTTCTTGTTAAAAGCCGTAATTTGTATAAAAATATTGAAACCTAAACGCGCGTATTTAGCAAGATCTTTTATTTATAATTAAAATCGTAAGAATTTCGCAAAATTCTAGTTACATCCGACTAACAAAGCCGCGTATTTTGAAAGACATTTATTACATTATGAAAGGTACTGGTAACTAAGACCAACAGAAATATAGGAATTAGTTAGAATTCGTTTTTGCGGTTTCCCTTAGCGAATTCAGCGAACTTTTCAGCCAGTTCCTATATGCTTACATCTAATGAATTTGCTGCATGCATGATCGTACCACATGTGCTTATAACCTTTTATTTGTGTAAATGTATAAGTTCTCCACATATGTACGTATGTATGTATGTAATTATTAAAATGCACCTTGCAATGCTATGCTTGCATGCCATAATCAACTGCAGTAAAAATTTAATGCGCCAGCTCTCATGTTACGCGCTTCTAATTTCCCAATATATGTAGGTAGGTAAGTATTTGTGCATGCATGTGTGTAGGAATGCACTTTTATGCAGAAAAGAAGTTTACGCAAATATTTTGCATACCCCTCACAATTTAGCAACCAACAATTTTCTTCTTTTTTTTGCACTATGCACTTTTGCAATTGTATTTTTGCCGCCGTCTTTTGTATTGCATTTCGCTGGCACAAACTGAAAATGTAATTAATCTACGTATTAGAGACGTATTTGTCATCCGCTTGACTGTTGTGCAACTTCTTGGGCATGACACACTTTGAATTGTAAGAAGAATAAAAAAAGGATTTAAAGAAAAAGTAGAGCAAACCGCAAAAGCTTACCAGAAGCATATAATAATTTATTACAAATAATTTTTTTTGTTGCATTGATATAGTTCTTCTAAAGCGCAAAATATTCATAGATATTTTACTTATCGGCCACCGTAACCGAATGGGTTGGTGCATTACTACCATTCAGAAGTACCCTGGTTCGAATCTCCGTGCACAAAAAGTCAAATAATAGAAACAGTTTTTTCTAACAGCAGTCGTCTCCTGACAGGTACTTGCAAACTTCCGAGGGTATTTCTGCCATGCAAAGCTCCTCATAAAAACTCATTTCCTGTTCGGAACCCGCTTAAAACTGTAGGTCTCTCCATTAGTGTAACAATATCAAGATGCACGCCACAGATAGGAGGAGGAGCTCGGCGAAACACCCATTAATTACCGCGATTATCCAGGTAAAATTAGGGCTAGTTCAGAAGGGAATTGTGCAAACGTAATATTCACGGATGAATCTTCATTTTGGGTGAAAAGTTGCATACGTCGGCCTTCTGATAATCAATAACTTCAATGAACTGTTAAACATCCAGTTAAGGTTTATGTTTGGGGCGGCCTCTCCAAAGAAGGAGTTCGCCATTTATTTGCGTTTCCCACTAATTTGAATGCAGTTTAGATAAGGGAAATTAACCAAAAGGCGTTATTACCGTCAACTGCGAAGATGCTTGGAATTAGCCAACCTTGGATTTTACAAGAAAACAACGATCCCATGCATCAAAGTCGAAGGTGTGTAGAGTGGAAATAGCAAAGTGAGATTGAAATGTTGGATTGGCCTTCAATGTCAACCGTGAATTCAGCAGATTTAGAGCCGATTACTTCCGTAGCTTCTCCGTAGCAAAAATTAGAGTATGATTCGAAGATTTGGATTCATTATCGCTAACGGTGGCGACTATAAATTTTATTGAATATACTAGGTATAATAAATATGGCCACACGATGCAGTTTGTTAGAATCGAATTGGTCAAATAGTTTCTAAGTTATGGCGGTAAGGCTTCTATTAGACATACTGTACTTAACACTGTCAAAAGAACAAGCAGAATAGCACAAATTTGCTTAAATTGCAACTCCCAGTAAATAGAACGGCTTCCATTTGGCTAAGGCTCACATCTAGGCAATCACAAGCCGCATCTCACAATCAAGTTTATGTTTCCTTGCCTCAACTCTTACACGGTTTATCTAATGACAGACAGATTCTTATCTCTTCTTTGGACAATCTGGCGCGACAGTTCTATAACAGAGTATGCGTCATCTTCGAGTCAAAACAAGATTTGCTAGAAAGAGAGTATTGTCATGGCCTTCTCTATGACAAAACAAGTGATTTATAAGGTTTTTATAGGAGAACGAAAAAAAAGTTATTAAAACTAAATGACAAATAATTTGAAAAAAGGTCAATAAGTCTTAGTGCTGTAGTTATGTAAAGCAGTGTCTATTTTCACTTATATATTGTAAAATTAAATACTCTTTTACCCATCGAACAGCTTACTCCTTAATTTATAAAGAGTTAAAAGAGAACTTTTTTTGTCAAATGACTTTATTTTTGCTCTTTACTTATCCGCAATTTATATAAATTTGATGGGGCAGTTAAAAAAATTAAATCACTCACCTCAACTTATACAGTATATACTTATATTCCGACTGTCATTTGAACAATTACATTTAACCATAAATGCTGACTTCACTTCATACCGTTGTGTGCACTTCTACATACGTAAACCACATTCGTATACCAATTCATACTCCACATAGCTCACGTAATTAGATCTTAAAAATTTGCTGATGGTATGATTTTGGTTGGTGATTTTTGCGCTAGCTTCAAAACTAGTTTACGGTTACTTTTTTGCACTCATTGAACCTACATGGTTAACCTTGTTAAATTATGATTTTTTTCATTAATTTATTTGCATGCCTTATATTTTCCCATACACCAATCTGTGCACATGCGAGTATATCTGTGGACTTTTAAAGAAACAGCATTTTCCACTTTAGTAGTTTTTGTTTTGAGTCATATATTTCATAAAAAACCTCAATGCTTTAAAAAGGTTAATATTTAATTAATAAAAAAATTAGATGGATTCTTAAGGTACAGCTATGAATGATTAATAGATGGTTAAAATATTGCATTACAACCAATCATTTAATGAATTATCTGTAGAATGCGCTAAATTGATTTAGGTTGTTTTGTCAAAAATCCACAGACGTGTAGTGTACACTTCACTGAAATTCGTACACGGTTTAATTCAGAGCTAGCAATCAATTTGGCGAATATGATTTATTTGAAATAGTCTTATGAGATTATTCATGATGTTTGTGAGTGGAATTTGTCTGTTATTTTTATAGCAATCGCATTAGGGTATTGTAACTCTCCAATTGCTCAACTTGTGGCATTATGGGCTAGGTTTGCAATTACAAAAAAAAAAACATATTGTATAATTGGCGCGTACACTTCTCTTAGATGTTTGGCCGAGTTCCTTTTCCTATTTGTGGTGTGCGTGTTCATATTGTTTCACAGCTACAGTTTTAAGCCGACTCCGAATGGCAAACGGTTCTTTATGAGGAGCTTTTTCATGGTATAAATACTATCGGAATATTGCCATTGCCTGCCGAGAGGCGACAGCTATTAGGAACACTTTTCCTATCCTTTGGTGTTTCATATACGGAGATTCGAACCTAAGCACTCCTGAGTGGTAGTCACGCACCAAGCCATTCGGTTACAGCGGCCGCGGCGCCTATTTACAATTACTTATTTATAATACTTGGCGAAAGCACGCACCTCCCATCTATTCAATCCGGCTTCGACAAATATAAAATACTAAACTACTAAGTTATAATAAAATAGGGCAAATAGTAATATTTATTGAGGAAGTTGAGCTCAGAGATGTGCTCTAAATCCACGAAGGGAGCGCAATAGATCTTTGAAATCTCAATGGTAAATGCCCTCATAATAATAATAGTATGCATAATTTTTAAACCGCTTGCCGACCCCTTTTACGAAGTGAAAAAGGCGTTAAAGCAGCCAGCGTTGGAGAATGCAAGTTAACGCCTCGTATACCACACACCACTAACCCAGTATGTAAACAATTAACCATAGATTAACCACAATAGCGCAAGCCACTTCCCAAAAAACGCTTACCATTAGCGAAAGTGTCAAACATGTCATTGACACTTTGCTAATGGAGGAAGTGGACATCACATATCACGTATGGCCCGCTTTCAATAGAATTAAGACATACGTAGAATTAACCTAAGATTTAAGCTTCACTTATGAATGTAGTTGTAAGCAGATTCTGTATAAATATTGAAATTAATAAAGTTTTTTTTGAGTTTTTATCCGTTGTGCATTGCGCGACAAGCATCACAATGAAGACTCGCATTTTTTAAAAAGCTTTTGCTATTGAAGCAAAAGTTAATTTGAATACTAGTGTTATTCACTCATCTGCCTTCATCAGCCCGCGCGCCTGAAGCTCTGCCAACAAAAGCGAATAAGAACCGCAAATTCAAGATCAAAGCTTCTGAGGATCACTCCGTGGGCATTCACAGAGCAATAAAGTGCAGGCTCTTGGTCTTCTAGATGCGTGTCACACAAGCCGAGTCTTTAAACACAACGCGGTAGAGATATTCATTTATAGGTATAAGTTCCGTAATTAAGAAAATAATGGATCTTAAATCACGTTTCTCCAAGCTTAGAAGAAATTTGATTCTTCACCTTGTTGCACTAACGATTGAGGGATGCTCTATCGGAACCGTACTATGAACATTAGCTAACTGCCATACCTTCTTGGTTCAGCCCTTTGTGCAGTACGCGTTAATACTTCTTTCTTTGTAGCCAACTTTGGAGGAGAGAGAGAGAACAGTGCCACCCCCGCTATTAGGCCGTAGTACGCAAGGTGCTCTATAATTTTTTTGTTCAGCTTACATAACAGCGGTATCAAAATTGCAGCTGTCCAAGGCGCCTCGTTGTTGTAAGAAGATCTCTTTTTTAGTGTCCGGGCCAACTCAATCTTGTTCGTTTAATTTAGCGTTTTGGTAGTCGTGCTGGATAAGGTGAATTGGTCTTTAATGGAGCGATTCCGATTTCAGCCACACAAATAATTTTCATAATAAAGTGTTTGCCACATGCGGCCGCCGCAGCCGAATGGCTTGTGCGTGACTACTAGGACGGTAGGGCTCGAGCTCGAACGGCATGAAATATAAAATGATCGCAAACTATTTTTCTAGTAGTGGATGGCCGCAATGTTAAACACCTCTGAGTGCTATTCTGATATTAAAAAGCTTTTTAATAAAAATCCATAAGCAGTTCAAAAGCAGCATAAAATCTACTCTTGCGGAATAACATCAAAGTGCACACCACAAGTTGGAGGATGAAGCCGGCAAATACATATCAAGGGATGTATGCGCTAATTATATATTATATATACAGTAGGTTCTGTTTTTATGCGGTAGATACGTTCCGCAATCTACTGGTTCTATAGTAAAACTATGGATACGTTTCAAAAGTGCTAAAACCGCATAAATCTGAAATAATGTAATAAAATCGCATAAAAAAGGGCACTAGTCCCATATTATAACTATAGATACGTTCCATAGACCGCATGAATCTGAAATAATTAAATAAATCGTTTAAACAAAATATTGTATTTTTGAAAATTATATCTTTATTTAAGAAACGTCAGAATCGAAAAATAAATTTAATTCAGAAATAGAATCAGACAATACCCACATGTTGCCCGTTCGTTTAGGATTTGGCGTAAAATCACTTTCGTCACTTGAGGAAATGTACACGTCTGATCTAGATAGTTATGCAGGCGGTTCCATACTTGTAGGGTTAGCATTTCTGATGTAATCTGTGATGAGTTTTTGCTTAGCTTTAGTTTAGAATCTTGTTTATATGTACAATTCCCGATAGGTCGACATGCATTTTGTAATTTAAAAAAAACCGCACTATTTCAAAACCGCATAAAAAAAAGCCGCATAAAAACAGAACCTACTGTATATCAAAATTGTATTATTAAAATAAATAAAAATTAAGTATTATTAAAATAAATTTTAAAATAATAGTTGTAAAATGGTATTCTGATAAGGATATACATATTAAAAAATTTACTAAAGCCCTAAATGCAGTTTAACTACAGATGAATACAGAAATAAGCGCACGAACTGATGTAATTTTTGGCATATCAATGCCCGCAAACTCTATTTCAGACTAAAGTTAACTTAATTTGCTGACCTAAATAAATAGTAATTGCCGTTTTACGACCGCCCAATTTTTTAGTTACAAACTACTTGCGGAGGACGTTTGAGTTAATTCTACTGCGGTGGAAACGCTTAAGATTTCTGAAACTTTACAGAGTGCGTGAACGCAGTTAATTGATGGAAATATACTACTCATTACACTTCTCTTTATATCAATTTTCTAGAGCAGTCAGTCAGATTTTTTGACAAAAAACAAGTTGCATCTGCCACTAGGGAAAACCACTTCCTAACCTAATTATGGCACAATAAAACTTCAAATGTACTTTTATTCTAAGCTTAACTATTTGTTGCTGCCTTTTATCGGTCAAAAATTTGATTGGAAAACAAAATAAGAAAAAAAAAACTGAAAAAATTCTCTTCACACTGAAGAAATTAGAAATTTCTTGAAGCCTTTCTATTTCTATTTTTTTATCGAGTTAAAGAAGATGATTTTTTTTCTTGAGTGAAAGTTAACCGGAACCAGCAAATTGCTCGAAGGCATTGTGAGAAAAACCTTATTTTTCTGGCACTATACTTACAGGTAAGCACTACATACATACATATGTACATCAAGCAATCCATCATCAACTCACTCATTTAGATGCTGCAATGTAATGACTTTACTATTGAGTGTGGTGTTGTTGTGAACAGAAGGCTGAGTGTTTAGCTGCAAGAAATTTGCTGAGTATGCATTTTTTGAAACGTGCTTTTTGGAGAAATTTTGTTCTGTTTTAGGTGCACAAGTTAACAAGTGCATGTATCCAACCCACACATACATACACACATTATTTTTATTTTTACTATTTTCATAGGGTTTGTATTTACATCTTTGCTTGACCTTTGATGCATTGTCATAACACGAAGTGCATATTATGACAAGGGAAAGTTGAATTTGAAAATATGGTATTCGGCATTCCCGAAAAAATAAATAAATGCATGGGCTTTCTCGTAGGTAGCTTAGCAAATTATACTCGTACATCAAATAAATTAAATTCCCTAACCTATATTATCTAACATAAGTTTTATCACATTCTCAGTTTTTGTTTTAAAGTTATATAAAAAACCTTACAATATGCAAAAAATGATGAATAAAAATTGTTCAAAACAATTTAAGGCATAATTTGCAGATTTATAATTTTTGCAAATGGCGTCGTATGTCAATCATATCTGACACTTCTTAAATAAACAGCAGTAATATACAAACATATAAGCAATGAAGCGATTACAATAAAGAATTCAATAACTCAAAGAATTTTTTTTTTGTGTATTTAGTAAAAAGGTTATTCAAAAACATCATTGTATGATTAATTTTGCGCCACTTTGTATTCTGCACGTTCTCAGAAATTTTGTAACCCACTAATAAATTTTATAAGCGAAATTAAAAAAAAAAACTTTGTAACCGTTACTTGACGTCGTGAAACAGAACTAGAATGTAGTGAAAATATTTTTTCATACATCGATAGCTAGTTTGAGCGAAAATGTAGATGATGCATATTTTAAGCAGCACATTTGCCACGATCGATTAATTTGCCGATAAAAAAGTGCGATTTGTGAAATTGAGAGCTTAAAATGAGAACACAAAACAGAAATATCATTGGAAGAATTTTTTATAACAATCTTGTACATAATTTCATGGCATTTATTTTTTTATATTAATATAAATATTAATAAATCGGTTTTAAGCGCAATGCATGGCAAGTTGCCCTCTATTGTTGGAGCCAAATGTGGTCGATATTTAGCTGATTAATATTTGGAAACAAAAATTCAGTCAGCATTCACTGTAACTGCAGCTTCCTCATTTCGAAAGAAATATATGTAGATCGATGATGCCGCCGGTGCTCTAGAAACTTCGCGAAGAGAATTTTTTTTTCAAAGTAAATTTCTACAACTTGGAAGCTTTGTTCTGGCGTTCAAAGATTCATGATGGTTTGCCAAACCTTACTGAGCAGAAATGTCAATACAGTTTGTCATTTTCAGCTCTCAAGGTATACTCGATAGTTCTCATACTGCTAAAAAAGCACCCGTTATATACATATATTTATATCAAATAAGAGATCATTAAATTTTCTTAATTAACTTAATACAAAATCTTAAAAAAAATTAACAAAGTTTCGAGTTATTGCCAAAACTATCACAAACATTTTTTTTTTTACAAAATTTCGTAAACAATTAAATTTAACTAATTTCTGTTGGCAAAAAACAAATATACATAAACATGTTTAGTATTATTTGGAAACATTTAAAGCCATAATAGAAATAAATTCACAGTTAAGTATAACACTTATTTACAAGAGATTAAAAATGCCCAAAGTCTTGAAAACTTCATTAATGGAAAAAAATTGTATAATTTGTTGTACTCAGCGACCGATTTGGATAGGAACTGAATAGAAATTTTTTAACAGTCGATGTTTGAAAAGTAAAATTATAAACAATTCATTGATGAAAGGCTTCAGTTTTCAAGCAAACGTACGAACCTTTTAGACGGTATTAATTCTTGCATTGTATTAGTGTTGGCAAAGTGGACGGTCCACAAACCTTGTGGTAGGGACACCCTGTGGTATAGAGAAAAACTTTACCTTCCTTGAAAAAGTAATTATATTGAGTATTTTCTGTGAGCGTCTAGATCAGTCTTTACCTTCTAGAGTGCTTATGATAAATTAAGATATGTCATTGTTACAGATACAATTTAGTACTTCTTAGACCACTTCCTATCTCCTTGAAATATCCCAAATGTTTCATCATCTTCACAACAGCTGTATAGAGAATTTCTATATAGGTATACCTGTCGCGGAAAAGCTCTTACCATAGCTTTGCTTAATCTTAAAACCATAATTATTCCTTTCTCGTCTAACCTAAGCTATGGTATAATGACTTAGGTTGGACCTTTTTGCACTGTCACTAAATTTCACTGTCTGTTCAGTGGCATTATAGTTAAAGTGCAAAATCCATGCAGTGATGATGAAATTCATATTTTAACTACCACTGAAGAAGTAGTGGTGCATAAAACTCTTATTGCATTTAGTTTTTAGTGCATTAAGCCCAACCCTTTCATGAAGCCACATGCCATTTATTATGATTATTTATTTGCTGACTTTTATACATCAGTAGATGAATCAAAAACAGTTGCCTATATCTGCACCACTGACTTGTATTTGCGAGCTATTTCTAGCCATCTAATCTCCCTTTAAATATCCTTCCAAATTGGTATGCTTGGGTACACAGAGAAGAGTGTTCTTTCACGACCTCACTATTTTGGTTATCATTGCTTGCACTGCAACCTAATAGTCAACGAATATATTGAAGTTGTCAGCCCTAATCATCTTACCTTGCAGACGACGTCCAAAAGACAGCATTCACTTTTAAGAACATGAAACTGTATACCTTAAATACTTGACTATTTCGGAATCATAATTACAAGAATTTAATAACAGACATCTAACTGGTTATGTGTGTATCGTAAACATAAATTTAAGAAATTAACAACATACGTTAGGAATATTAAAAATTAAGCAGCTGAGTACAATTTGTTACATATAATATGGACATGAAAAATCCATTTAAAATTCACGAAAAACTGGTTAGCATGGCGAAACTTGGCGCAAGAACTTGCCACTCATAGCCAACATAAGACAGCAACCTCCGCAATGGCTGTGCCGGCTTGGCCAGTCAGCCACAACCGGACAATGTTGGCGACAGGTGCTTGCAACATACAGTGCTAATAATCATACAGGTATTTATGTACATATAATATACATTTTTATGCGCATATATGTATATGTTCAAATTCGCCTTTTAGAGAAAAAAATGTATGCATATGTACGAGTATTAACACTTACTTATGCGAATGACATTAAATGTAAATATGACCAAATCATAAATTAACAACAAGAATTCACTTACCGCGCAACTGGTAGATCGGGCTGCCGACTGGCGTGTTCTCGAGCAGGCTGAAACGTGACATATCACCACTGCCGGGCACGAAGTGTGGCGGTTGATTTTGCGTTTGGCCGTGCGCACTGCGCATGCTCAATTGTAGTAGCAGGTATACGTGTAGTAGAAGGGCGGGAAGTAGCGCCATATTCCGATTGAAGGTAAGTCGCCTGCATGACGTAGGCGAGGAATTTCGCATTTTGCTACACCACTATGAAATAAGAGTTGAAAATATTTTTAATCGATTTACCGGTTTACGAATATGCACTTCAAATTGTATGCAGTGAGAAAATAATTTCATTTTCCCAGCTCATATGAACCATATACACACATACGAGTCCATCAACTAACCGGTGCTAAGATTTACAGCGTCACGTACTTTTCAATTTAATTTTATTTTAATTACAGAATGTTATTAGTAAAAGTATGTTAATTTAATTCATACTATTCAATCCTTAAGTTGTTCCTACGTTAAGGCTACTAAAAATGTGTACAATAGTAAGCACCTTACGCGCCATGGAGTTCTACTGAATATCCCAATAAGCTTCAACTAGTACTAAATCATACTGTAAGCTTACCTGGATGCCTAAACCATTTCATCTGGGGGACTTTAAATCAACATTTATCCAAGCTCCCTTAACAGACATAAAATCGGCGTATAGTTGGCATAACGGGTGCTTTGAGTCCCATCTTAGACCAAGGCGCGTTTTTGTACTCAAATAGCGCCCATGCGCCAATCGCAGTTGGTCAGGAGGTTGTAGTTGCGTAACTCCTTAAGAAGACAAATGGTGATAAAAATCTGAAGCTTCTTCTACCTTGCTAATTGTTCACCCAAAATACATATAAATAATATCAGACAACCACTTGAATAAGATACATAATTCTTCACTATAATGAAGACTTTCATCTGGTATTGATGGATGAAGGGCCGGTTTCTCCACGTTGATCGCAACTAAATTCATCGGTACTTTAAAAATATTTTATTTCTTTGCTTGCTTGTTGGGTGCATTTCATCGAGAAATGTTAACAGACAATGTAACGCTTGATCTGTTTTTTTTTTATTAAGCTGCCACATCTTTGGTTAACATTTCTACCAAAATTTTATCGGCAGTGCTTAAAATTTTTAAAAGTTACGCCGCCTTGGGTAAATCTACCTCTGTACGTGAGTTATATATATAAAACCAAGCACTAACACTATAGATGAATTCATTGCAAATATAATTAAAGAAAAAGTGTAATACTAAATCTATTTCCGATTTGTTTACAGAAATTACGATTAAATTCATAAATCAAAATTATTTTTCGGTCGCAATTCCAAGAATTGCAACCGTCCCAAATTAACTAACTTCACTGTCTGCTTACAATAAATATTGTCAAATCGGAATTTCCGTTCCCACACGAAAATGCAATATTAATAAGTAACACAACAATTTTTTATAAACCAATGTAATTAGCAAGTAAGAAAACAAAATTGTAAAATATACCGAGTAAGCAAATATGTACACATATGTAAGCTTTGATTTTACCTTAAGTAAAATAATAAAGTTAGTTTTGTTCCTCCCGTTCATTGGAATAGTTGTCATTGAATAAAGTTTATAAGTAAAATAAAAAGAAAACAAATTTAGTTTTTTTTTATGTCAACCGCGATCCGGTAACGAAATTCGTGTTTTCGATTTTTTACAGTTTAAAAAATGGATTTGAACTCGCAACAACGAGTTTGTATTAAAAACGGATTAATTGGTGCGAAAACCTTAGAAAGGTTGGCTTCGGAAGAGCCCATGAGCTCTGGAACTGATGAAAATATTACTAAAGTAAAAGAAAAGTTGACCAATAACTGCAAATAAATCATCAGAGAGATGGCAGAGGACTTGAAAATTGGTTATGGAGCAGTACAGGAAATTGTAGTTAATGATTTGCGTTTGCGTCCTGTTGTTGTAAAGTTGGCCCCAAAGAATCTGAACTTCGTGCAAAAAGTTATCGTATTGATATGGCCAACGACATGACTTTCAAAGATAAATCCGACCCAATATTCTTCACTTCAAATGCATCATTACTGGCGACGAGACGTAAGTGGATGAGTACGACACGCAATCTACATAGACATCAGGCGAGTGAGTGGAGAGCTCCGAGTGAACCAAGACCAAACAAACTACTTCCTTTTCAGCCAAAAACGAAAGATATGGTCACGGTTTTTATGGATAAGGTATTGTACACCACGGATTTTTACTAGAAGGTAATCCAATTAATAAGGACCATTATTTGGGCGTTATGAAACGTTTACGTGAAGTAATTCACTAGAAAGTAAAAGATTTGTGGGAAAAAAACTCGAGAACAATGATGACGCACCATTGCGCAGTGCCTTCAGTATCCGTGAATTTGTGACCAAGAACGAAACGAATACCAACCACGAATATCAAGAAATCACTACGGAGAACCACTTCGGCGTTTAAACAGCCGAAAGGAAGTAATAGAAATCGAAGACGGCTCTGATGGCTATACCAAAAATAGAGTTCCAGAAATGTTTCGAGAGGTGGATCAAACATTGGCATAAGTGCGTTACAGTAGATGAAGAGTACTTTGAATGTTATAATAGCTAATTAACTTTTGAGGAATAAACTTATATATTGAATTTTCTAAATATACTCCGGGAACTTTTTCAGCGAGGTGGTATTTCTCTTGTATTTTCTTTGCAGACATGTAACAGCCGGTTGATAATTCTAATAGGTTTATTTTTAAGCTACATTATTAATAGATATAAGTACAAATCGGGGTGTTGAGCGAATGAAAATGAACACACAAAATAACTGCCTGTTTCGTAATGTTCACATTAGCAAGAAGTTGAGAAACGACGCGGGAATTTTTCTAGTTATACATTTTTATATCCCATTGAATTTTAAAATAACAAAGTGAAGTTTCAAGTGATAAAAAAATGCTGGTGATATTCGACAATTTTTTTTCGTTGCCTTTTCTATTATAATTTACTCTCCAATGCCCGAGTTTTTTTTATATGAAAGAAAAAGCCTATCACCGTCTCCTTCTTAGCATCACAGATTTTGATGAACCATTGCCTTATTCACAACCACATGTCATCGCTATTCAAAGCCACTTCCTTCCAACGCTTCACGTTTATCTGTTTAAAGTCTGTTTCCACATCTTCGAGCCATATCTCTCTTGGGCGTGCTCTTCTTTGGTCTGCAACTGGGCAGAATTCAAGCGCTTTTCGTGCTGCTCGCTGAGTGGAAATTTTCATTACGTGGCCAAGCCATCTTATCTAGCAGCATCAACAAAAAAAATTCCCAGAAATAAAAAGCATTTTGTAGTCACTTGTAACTTTCATTAAAATTTAAAAGGCTATAAAATTGCATGTTCGCGAAAATTCTGATTAAAAAATTGAAAGTTTTGATAGAATTTTGCAAAATTTTGAATAAAATTGGAATTTATATGCTACATGATTCTTGTTGTAGCACAAACTATATTTTTATAAAAAAATATTTGTGGGCTTATAATTTTCCAACGGGGTATATTTGAGAAGAATTAATAGTGGTCAAGGCATACTTGTATTTTCATAGACACATACATATATACAATTTTAAGTATTTGTTAAATTTAATTTAACTTTATTTGTTGTATTCATTTTAATTAAATTAAGTTTTTTATTATTTAACCTATTTCATGTCTTGATTAATATCACATACGTTGTTTGAATTATAATTATTTTTCACTTATCGGCTTACTCAACGAGAATTCATTCTTGTACTTGCTGATATTAACCTTGAGTTCTGATCTGATTTCATTGTCCGATGTTGCACGAGCACCACATAGCATCAGTTGTTATTGTTTTCTATGCACTATGTTCATTTTTCTATTTTTCTTTTTGTTATTCTTTTTTGAGTTAATTTTATTGTAAAGCAGCATTCGATTTGTTCTCTGTTCTTTGAAGTACTAAAATCACGATGTGGTCGTTATTTCTCCCCACGACTTTTAATTTGAGCTACATATTGGCCATTTCGCGCTGTATATGAAGTTGGTGTTACGGATTGGCAATCATTCATGATTGTTTTTTTTTTAACTTTGTAGATTGAGTATTAAAAAGGCTTCATTTAAATTTCGACCTCACATTCCTAAACGATTCGTTCAGAGCAGGGCGTTTTATAGCTATTCGCGTTTTATATCCCATAAACGTGTTTGCATACACTTGTGGTCACCCAATCGAGTCACTCAAACATTTTAAAATATTCGCAATATTTGTAATGTTAGTTTATTATGTAACAAAAACTTTAGAAATTGCTCGTGATGTTCATAGAGAAGGGCAGCATCATCGGTTTTTATTTCTCTCGAAATGAAGAAGCAGCTACCGTCACGGTGAATGACGAGCACTATCGAACCATAGTGACTGAATTTTGGCTCCCAAAATTAATCAGCAAAACATCGACGATATCTATTGTAATTCCAAAGAGATGGCGTCCTACAGCGCGCTTAAGAATCGGTATATTACAATATTCAATCCATCATTGACGCCATGCGGTCAGATTTATTGGAAAGAGTAGTCAAATATTGGACTGATTCAATGGGCCATGCAACTCACAGTAGCCCTGGACATAATTCGGATACTACACTAAACAAATAAATGCCATTAAATTATCTATCAGATTATAATAAAAAAATTCACTGCAACAGTATTTCTATTTTGCATTCTAATTTAAGTTTTCAGAGCATAAAGCACAGTAATGATAGAATTCAAGATTGACGTGAGTGACGTTAGTACAGAAACAAAACAAACGATAACAAAATGAAGAATAAGTAAAGCCAAGAGGAAAGCATGGAAGAAACTGCATTTGGAGGCTTTATTATTCTCCTCTTACGATTTATCATGCGGTATTTTATTTTTACAAAATCGTTTTTTAAAAATCAAAATATTCGCTGATTGAATCACAAACAAGTAACTTACAACACAAGTAAAAGTTGGTTTCTTCTCTGTGTTGACGGTATTAAAAATAACAGATTTTCTCAAGTTCGCCTAGAACGAAGTAAGTATACATGGATAACGCCATCCTTGTATTCCCTACATCATGCATATACTTATAATATTAACTGTGTACTGTTCTGCTGAGACTAAGATGCGACACCGTTATCTGATTAATTATTCCTTGAATGCTTGGCAGAGCTAAACTCGGTGGACACATCGTTCCATAAAGTCCACTCAAAGGTTTAATTTTAAAAGATAAAGGGAGAGTGGAGTTAGAGCTCCCTCAAACGTCCAATCAAAAGGAGCCAGCAGACTTGATTATCGAGTTACTTCAGTCTCAAAAATGGTACATTTACCAGGTTTGCTGTTTAATTATGGTGAAAAAGAAAACTGAGAGGGGAACTTCGGCTGCCACGCCACTTGGGAAATTCAGCCGAATTCGGTACTATCATTTCACATGTATTCGCCTTGCTTTTGTCCAATCAGTCGTTATTCAGATAGCAAGAGAGCACATGAGCGAAGACTGTGCTGATTTTTTTTCGTGCATCACTAGCACAATCTTATCGCCAGCCGAAATTTGCACGAACTCATATTTGCACACTCGTCCAATCAGTCGTTATTCAGACGGCAACGAAGTGCCATTGGTTGATTTTTGTGTTATATCACCGACACATTCTTCGTTTTTTGTAATCACATCCCAAGTGACGTCAGCCCCTCAGCTAATTCGTCGAATTCACTGGGAGCCGAATAACGGTCTGCTAAAGAGCACACCACTGAGAATCGCTTCACCATACCTCACCTAGTATAATCTTAAAAAAAGTTGAAGGCCAAAATCCCTTCAGGACTCGAAGATGTTTTTCTAAACACCATGAAAATACAACAAACCGTGGAAGGAGGGTTGCCATTTAATCTTACAGCAAAAATTACGAGAAGTAAAGCAAATCCATTATTCGATACAAATGATAAAATTGATTACACAGGCCGACAAAATTGTGAGTCAAGAAAGTATGGAATACTTTTACAAATGTTTAGACACTATTTTTTTTTTTGTCAGTATGCCAAATTCGGTTATACTAAGAAATTGAATAGCTTCGAGAATATACTAAATTCCACTTACAATTTCTCGGAGGTAAATAAAGATTGTGTTAAGCTTCAAAATAAATTTCTTAGCAGTGTTACATTATTTTCAGATATTGTGATGCTCCGCTGTCTCAATTACATACCAAAAAAAAATTTTTTTTTTTTTTAATTTTTAGGTTGAAATATCTGCAGAGCTTGACTTTATGCGATTATGCTTAGGCCAGATTCGCATAAAGCACTTCAAACTCTGTCGTTGAAATATTGCATGGTTCTGCAGATCCATCAAATTTTGTCGTCTTATACTTTCGATATTTCACTCTTTCCTATTTTTCAAGTCTCACACTGACTGTGAAAAATATTTAAATTTCCTTTAACGTTTTTTTAGCGAATTTCTATTTTGGTTTACATATTCATAAGAAAGTGTTACCTTTTTTTGCAGTTTCAAACTATCTACGTATGATTTCTCTTTTTAGATAAATTATTTTATATTTATTAATTTATCTGTTTTTCTTATACCCGTGAGCATAACAGCTGTAAGGCACAAAATAATCTAGATAGATATACAAATATGTACATATATCAAGAAGAAGAAGATAGGCACATATGTGTACAAAATGATCAGAGTATTGAGAGAAGTCGGTTATCGATGCTGTTCGTCCGTCCGTGTGCACGATAACTCCAGTAAAAATTAATTCTCTCATTGTCCATGTGTTTGTTTGATTCCAAAAATTAGCAGCCTGAACAAATTGAATTTTTCTAAAATGTGCGTTAGTATATAAAGTTGGGTCAGGTCCGATTTTATCACTTCCCTACTTGTTAAATATTCTGTTTTTAAATGGATAATCATGCCTCAGTTTCAAACTGATGTACATTTCACTTCAATACAGCCAGTTACGAAAACCTTGCCTGCACGTATAACTGCCACATAGGCAGCTCGAATATCTGGTACTAAGGTGATATGCCATTTGAGAAAATCTCAAAGTGATGAGTTAACTACCTGTGATGATGAGTATGTTCGTGTTATTAGTGTTAATAATAATGAGCTCGTTCATTAAGATACTAGTCCATTGATTTCAACGACGGCTATTTATTGTTGGCAAGTCTTAAAAATATTGATGAATACATAAGTAAGATTTTGCTGGTGAAGAGAATAAATTACTTCTACTACGAGTATTACAACTCACGCTTACTGTTAATCTAGCGTTAATTCTTTCGCTTTTAGCCGTATGTGCCAGACGGTAAATGTTTTTTGCAAAATGAGAAATGCATTTGCCGATGGGTAGAACAGTGAAAACTTGAATTAACTTGCACTGTTATTTAGTCGTATAGAGTGAAGCTTCGATAATTCGAATTTAAAGCTAAATTATGCAAAGCTCCTGACTTCGCCACTACTAAGCCTAGATGCGTTACAAGTTAGTTTTTTTCTAACTACCAGTTAACCAAGCTATGAATGCACTTTTATCTCCATTGCAAATTGCGTAATTCTCTTTTGAAACATAGGCACGGAATCACGTAAGCTACTTTATTCTATAGAAAATTTTGTATTTAAAACTACGAGCAGCTGCAGAAGTTGAAACGTATCATCAATTTCTAAATACATTTGAAACATTTTATAAAATATTGTTTTCTCTTGTTGAAAACACTTGAGGCACACGTCCAACTTTCATGAAATTATTTAACCCTAAAAGTTGTATCACATTTGTGCGAACAAAAAGCTTAATTACGCAAAAACTACGTATACACTATATTTCAGAATTTTAGTTTGGATATATAAAAAGCCTTTCAAAAGAGAGCCTAGATGCAGCTTTAATATAAAACGTGTACAAATTTAGATTCTTTCAGGTTTGATTATTCTTATTGAAAATATGGGTTTTAAAAATTGTACGTGGAAAATAACATCATCTAAATGTCCACGATGAGCGCGTCTACAAGAGTGAAAAATCAGCATCACGGTCAACTAACCAATTCATGAAATTTCCGCATCAATAATGATCCGCTGGTTTAAATTCTTGTTCTAATTGAATTTTTTAAGGAGAAAAATACAAATCCGTATGTAAAATCTGCCAATGGGTCGATTCATGAATGCCTAATTCTTGAAAACGTCGAGATATCGATGTTGAACGTCCAGTTTTCGAAAGGACTGGCAGCTTTTTCTAAACTTGGCAGAACCAGTTTCTTGAAATCTTTCCAACAACCTTTGTATTCCCAACTCATTTGGCTATTACCATATTTCTATAAAAAATAAAAAAAAGTTTCAATAATTTTAGCGCATTTTTCTATCATGTAAAATTGTACATCTGACATGGAAAATGTACCCTTTAGGAATAATTCACTACTAACATCTAGGCGTCTCTTTTGAAAGACCCGTTAATATTTTTTGCAATAATTATTTAAAATATACTACTGAGTTGTTTCGGGAGTCGCGACTATCCGATCATGCTTGCGAAAGGGATAAAACGACGATGAATGGAGTTCTAGAGTTAAAAAAGAAGATAAAAAATAAATTTCAAACCTCTGAAGAGCTGATAACAACATCATATCATCTTCTAAAAAGCAGACAACAGTAAGTTTTATTGGTCTGGTTAAATTTCAATGTATAGATCTAATCTAATCGTGAAAAATTGTTCGGCCGCCGTACCCAAGTGAGTTGGTCCGTGAATCTCGGTGAAACACCAAAATGAAGAAAGAGTTTTTTCTAGTAGCGGTTGCCCCTTGGCAGGCAATGACAAACCTCCGAGTATATTTCTGCCGCGAAAAAGCTCCTCATAAAAATATCTGCCGTTCAGAGTGCGCTGGAAACTGTAGGTCCCTCCATTTGTGGAACAACATAAGACGCACACCACAAATAGGACGAGGAGCTCGGCAAAACACTCAGAAAGGGTGTTCGCGCCAATTATAAGTCGCATATTGAATGCATACATAAATAAATATAGAGAGCCAAATAATCACCGTACTTTTTTATTAGTTGCATCTTCTACTGCCTGACAAAAATTAAAGTAGTCGGGAATCGTACATTTATTTATGGAATAAAATCCCTTCACACGAATTCGATTCAAACGTGTACAAATACTCATGTTACTGTTTCGAAATGTTATAGATCTTTCAATCGACATTTGGAGTGAATGTTTTGCTGTTAAATCTTTTAAGCACTGTCGAAACTACTCGTATATATTTAACGGTATGCCTTGATTAAGAGTAGGGCAAAGCATTCGGCAACTAATTGCCATTCTTGAATCAAAGAGTTCTCAGCGAGCTCAAGAAAAATTAATTTCGGTAACAAAAAAGGCCTTTACGGGCTTCTAAAGGCTACTTGGCAAGCGTGCTATCATAGCGTTTATTTAGAAATGTACATATGTATATATACTGGCATGTATATGTATATAATCAACAAGTTCCCATTGCAAGAATCTTTTCTAATGTTGGGTTACCTTAGATTGACTGCTCTTACAAATGTTCATTCGGTGCCCTAAAATGTTCTGGAAAGATTTTCTCAGTTCTATCGAAACACGTTCTAAAATTATCCGCATCTTTTAGAAGTCATTTTTCAAGAAGTGATTCCCCAGAAATCAGAATTATCTCATCATTTCTTTGGAGTACGCGGTATTCGCAGAGGAAGCGCTGGATCGGTTCTATATCTACTTAATCTCTAAATCACCTACAGAAATGTTAAGGGATACCATAAAACTGGTGACTATATTACTACTCGCCTTTTCCCATGAATATTCTTATTAGTAGCCGCCCTACAGCAAATCCCGGTACATAGTTTGAATTCTGTTTCAATTAGGGGAATTCCACTATAATCCACTCTATCCACTACATACAAATAGAGTGCTGGACTCTTCCTATTATTGTTTTTGTACGTAGCGTATAATTGCTATGTATGCGGTATGCGAAATATACAGAGAAAACAGCCTCACTTTTTGTTGCCTTTTACGTTTGGGTGAAGAGCTGGTAGCTTAGCAGCAAGAAGAAAAACACAAAAAAAATTACGGTAAAATCGCGGTCATGCCCAGTGTTAGCAGCGAAAGAAAGCAGTACCAGCACCATTAAGTCAGCCTCTTCATCTTTCGCTGCTGCTGGCCAACAAGAATGAGAATTGAAAAGTATAAACAAGTTTTGCAATGTAAAATTTTGCAGCCTCTACAGTAGAAATTCTACTTTGACAAGCGATTGGAGATATATATGTACGTATGTGTGTGCATGTATGTACGTGAAATGAAATGAAATTTGAAATCTGCGAAAACCTTGTACACTGCTTTTGGTAGTGCACGAGTATTTTGGGTAAAGCTGAGTAAAATATTTTTTTTATTTCCATTGATTTTAATTATGGTTTTAGGTTATAAGTGCATAGTTATTTATATATACGGATGTACGTATGTATGCTTGAATAGAAGTATAAAAAATATATGCATATTTTATATCCTTCAGATCCTTTTTTGTGTGTATGAGCATATATTTTTCTAACTTTTTTTGTACATTGATATCTCGAAAACTCAGCCAGTAATCAAAAAACAATATTTAGGTATGTTGTCTAAGCATACAAACAGCAATAAACATCCACAGAATTTAATAAATACATACACATATAGTAAATTTAGTAATTTATGGTTATTTTAATATAATTCACGTCACACTTCTGTTTGATTTTTAGCTTTTTTCCAAATTTAGCAACTTATTTTTGTTCTTATACTTTTTGACTTCAAAACTATTTTATTATTTAAATTTATTCGACTTATTTTATAACTGAAATCTTTTGCGCATGCGTCATCAAATCACTACTTCACCAATTCCACTTTTTGTTTCCTTTTTCATTTTAATATTTGCCAGTTCTTTCAAATAGCAATGAGCTAGATTTCGGATTTATGCAAATTTTACTACATATATTTTCCTTATTTTTAATTCCTCAGTGTATTTTGTGTTTTCGTCGCCAAAAACATTTTATTTTTATTACATTTTAATACACTTTTATTTAATTTTTGTAACTTCACGATTCTTATTTTCTCATTTTCTGCAAAAACTTGATTTTGCCTTTCCACCGTTTTGATTCTTTTTTTTTTATTTGTTTACATCTTTCAAGATTTTTACCTGCTTCTACAAATACACTTTAATATCTTGAATTTTGTTTTTGTCCACACTGCTTTAGTTGTTGCTTCCAATTTGCCTTTCGACCAGCGTTCACGTGAAGCACAACCGCACGCCACGATTCATTCTCAACAAATGTTGGTTAGTCATTCATTGCTGCTTATCTTAATACCAGACGTGACTTGGCTTGACTGTTGAGCGGCGTTCAAGGTGCTCTGTGGTGTGGTGAATTTCAACTCAAAAAAGTGTCTTATGAATACTGGTTTTCATGTGCAAAGTATTTGTTACTTTTGTTGTGATAAAAAAGAATTGGCGCTAAATTCAATTTTCTATAAAGTGATAATAAACATAGATTGGAACTATCCCGTACTGGTTTTACTGATTTTGGATGGGTTAGCCGATGAAATCCCAGATAGTTCGCGGAAAAGTCAATTTTGGTTTATTTAAGCACTGAATCGAATCCGAGCATCTTTGACGATCTTATATATGTTTTCAAATAGTGATACAATTACTCGCTGATAAGAACTTTGGCTCGATTGTACTTATAGAAGTATGATAATATATGAAATAAAACAGACGTCAAATAATTGCGGAAACGTGAGACGAGTTATATCGGTGTAAAAGAAGATTGAGTTAAAAAAAAGATTTTTTTTAGTTTAAATTTTCAGGGACTTATTAACCACTTGCGATATATTATTAGTATCTCGGAAACGGCTTTGATGTTCTAGATGCAATTGTTCATCCAAATAAAGGTAGTCCAATGGGAGATAAACTAAAGAATAATGCCGATGATGATGAAGTAAGTAAGTGTTCGGACGTCTTTTATATAGAAGACTTCAAACTCAGACTTTATTATATTAAAAGTGAATGGACTATAAAACTGAACATACATTTTCTGAAGGTTCTGAAAATTTTGATGGATATTTTTTTCTAAATGTATAATATTTTTATCTCTTCTGCAAATATTCAGCGGTCTGTTCCGCTTTAAGGCTCAAAGCGAGTTCACAATGGAAGACTGTCACGCATGGACATTCAACCATATTAGTCTCCTATACGGATATACCTAGTGATTGTGATTATCACCCTCTTATTCTCTGCTTTGAAAGGAATTTCTCAGCCTGGAATGGCTCGAAGAAGATCCATCACCCAACACACCCGTTAAGATCTATACGGACGGATCTAAAATGGATTCTGGTGTAGGATCAGGGTTATATAACGAAGATCTTTTTACCAGTGAATCCTTTAAACTATCAGATCTGTGCAGTGGTCTTCACGCGCAAATAAATGCTATTCATGAAGCCTCAAGATGGTTAGAGATAAATAGAATATCATCAACAGATATCTGCACTCTATCAGTCAGCTAAGTTACCCTATGTGCTCTGAATACGATCCAGATAACATCAATGAGTGTCTTACATTGTCATCAATCTCTTAATGGGATGGTTAATGGGATGTGCTGAGTTCCAAGCCACATAGACATACCAGGAAACTGTAGAGCTGATCAACTTGCAAGAAAAGGCACCTGTATGTAATTTTACGCCGACACCTCTCACAATTTGTAAGCTTCTTGTTATGGACGCACTAATCAATTCTGCGAAATTGCTAAGCAAACATAGCTTAGGCTAAATTAACGTCTATTCAAGAATATCATAACATTGAATAGACTCCAAATTTGCCCTCATAGGACATTGTCTCATAGGAAATGACGCAAGCAGATTAGGCATTTACAAGTATAGTTTCTATCGTAGCTGTAGGAATGAAGAGGATTTGGAAACAATTCAACACCTTCTTGCACATGCCCGACTCTAGCGAGAAGCAGGAACCGATATCTAAGATCCTACTTCTTAATGAATATAAACTCAGGATGGTTCAATCTGGAAAGGGAAATGTAGCCCAGTCCCTGCGGCTCAGAACGGATCCATTTCGTAGTTTAAGTGGCATCGTTGTTCCTATATGCGATACGATTGTGTAACCTACTTCCCTACCTGACATTTTTCTGAATTTTATGTAATAAAATGAAAGTTGCAAGTGGCTACAAAATACCGTTGATTTTTGAAAAATTATGTGTGGAAGAAAATGGGGACACTAAAATTTAAACTGTGTGCAATAAATGATTCTAAAAATGTTAACTAAAAAGTGAAAATTTTCATAATTGTTGCACAAATTTTGAAAAAAAAAACGGTGTACATGGTTTTGTTGTATGATGAACTAAACTTAAAAAAAATTTAATAGACTCTGAATAAACAAAAGTAAAAAGTCCAAACAGTTCAAATTGTCGCACACTATTTTATTTTTCATGAGTGTATGCATACCAAAAGACTCAGAATGATGAGAGGAGTTGATTTAGGCCAGTCTGTAAGTCCGTCTAGCCGTGCGCACGATAGCTTGAGAAAAAATGTATGCATATTTCATTGAAACTTGGAGCTCTTTCAAACTCCTTAATAAAAGTAAAGCCTACATCGATTAATAACCATGCCCACCTCCCATATATTGGTAATTTTCAAAAAGAAAAAAATTGTGACATTCTATTTTAAAAATGCTCCAAAACTAGAGATCCGAAGAAGCATATTTCGCACAACTTCGCATAAATTTTGAACTGTCAAATAAAAATCTATTGAATGTATATTGCAAGTCTGATTAGCGGGAAAATGGCGCAGCTTACGAACTGAATTTAAATTTTACCTAAAGTTTTGTTAAGTGATATTTCAAATGCAATGCTACCAATAGACATATTTTTACAGATTTTCATGAAACGTATATTATTATATTATTAAACAATTTAACATATGAAAATTGTAAATGTAATATTTTTTTTTTCAGAAATACTAATTTCTATATTTGATTTGACGTGAAGCATAATCAGCCTGACGTCGTGCGAAGTATGCATAATCTGACCTTAACGCACGCTTTCCTACTGATGAACTCGGCGCTATTATTAAAAAATGTAAGCGTACGGAAAATATGTATAATATGTGTATGAAAATGTAGACGTCTGTGGTGTTATTGTTTCGTATACGAAATTGAAAAACTACGCCGTCTATAGTTTGTCAAACTCAAAGGTATGCCTTTTAAGCGCCTACATTTTGCTACCTCGCAAAATTATTACCAGTTGTATTATGGCAACACCAATCCGATTAATATTTTCAAATTTTTTTTTTTATTATATGTAGATGTTTTCCGTATTTCCATTTTAGCGCAATAGCTAATGAAAAGAAACAAATCAAGGTAAGAAAAGAATTATTTTATGTGTTAAAAAAATATGTATTAGCAATTGGAAATTGAGTTAAACATTTGCAATTTTTTCGGACAGAAATGTAAAGGCGCCTTATAAAAAATGGACTGAGGCGGAGCAACAAAATTCAATGGATTTTCTATGCGACAATCAGCCTTTGGAAAAACAAAGTTGTAATGTTTATTACTCAGCCTCGGTAGTCAAGCGTAAGTGCACTAGCCTGCCATCCCCGAGGTTGTGGATTCGAATCTCACGTAAAGCACGGTCCTCGCACTTTTCCAAACTTACCTACTTTCCTAGTTTCTATATAAAAAAAAAATTATTCCTCAACCCCACCAACCTTGTCTTTCCAATCCTTACTCCCACACAGAAGTCAGCGCATTATGATACTTGCATTGTGGCTGCTAAAACAAGCAAAAAAATAAAGAAAAAGGCACAGTTACGCACTGCATCAGTGGCGCCAGCAAGAGGAAGCGGGCAATCGCGGTAATAGCGCAGCCACACCATATTTAGCGAAGTCCTCAATCATCTGTGTGATCCTTCTGCCAGAAAAATTTGACACACAGATGGCGCTTCAAGCAGTAAGAAGGCGTTGTTCCTAAGCAAAGACAGTAAAGAAGTAAATTAGAGAGTATCCAATGGAAAGCGGTTCGTAACAAAGTGTGGAGTTTGCGGCAAGCGTACATAAGGGCAAAGGAAGCCGAAAGCTCCGCAAGCGCTGGAACTTTCATGGAAGGAAAAACTATCCGAGGTTGGTAAAACATATATGAAATCTTTTGTAAGCCTTGCCATATTTTAAAAGCGATAAGATGTAGCTAAACTCATCGATCTCAATACGTATATTAGCATCTGACGACATCTTTTACTATCGAATTGCCCAAGCTCATTTTGTGTCGAATCCTGTGTTGTCGGAACATTAATAAATCTAGTGCTTTTTGGAAGCACAGTCCATTTAAAGTTCTCCTTTTTCACTCGTCGTCGGCACACGTATCATCGTAATGACAATTTTTTCCGAACAATCAAAGCAGAATGTGAGCTATAAACTAAACTGCCGAATTGACGGAAAGCAGAAATGTCTGGCAACACCAGTAAAGTTTTGTGGCAATTTTTCGACGGCTGCTAGAAAGTAGTCCTCACATTTTGATGATAAAAATGTCTTAAAACGTAGACGCCTACATTTACAGACAAAATTTGGAACTAAATGTGAACACCCCAATTGTTCGAGTACCTTTAATTCCATCATTTTAGCTGTATGTTATTTTTTGTTTTTGTTTTGCATTTTGTGTATTTTGTACTGCGAAATAATATAGCACAAATTAAATAAAATGCCTGCATATGTTTTTTTCATTTTAGCAAGATTTTATGAAATATAGAACACTTTACAAAAAATCGTATCAGCTTCAAGTAAAATCCAAATTATTCATATCTGAACTGCTATTATTTGCTACGGACTTTCTATCGAACTTTCGAGTTGTAGACCCTTTCAGCTAGTACTCGTTCTCGTATTAGTTTTTAATACAATAAATCAATCCATATAATGAACCCAAAAACAAAAACAAAAAATACGACGCCAGTAAATTTCAGAAAAGCGGGTATTACTACGCTCACTTCTGGGTGTATGTCGGTAACGACTTAATAAAACTCGCCCAAATTTGGTACACATTTGTTACCAACCTCATTTTAAAGAAAAAGTTCACCCTCTTAATATATGCTCAGACCCTTAGACCAACTTTCCGTCCGTCCGGCCGCTTAATATGACAAGCTAGCTAAAATTCTCAGTGCCTATGAGTTGGTTCTATTCCAACATTTAGCAACGAGCAAAAATTAAATTTTATTGAAATGTGTGCAGGTATATAAAGTTTGGTCCAAATTGAACTTAACAATTTCTTAGTTTTTGTTTTTTATAATGCTGCCTACCCGCCCGATAGCAGAAGCAAACAATGGAAGCACCAGTGCTTGGTATGTGCGTCATGTAAGCCAGACAAGGCTTTAAAATCGCCACATACCTGCCCATCATAATAGTTATATATTTAAGCATTTCAACAACTTTTTCACGATCTAATATGTTTTTTGTTTTTTTGTTGTCCAGAATGAATACAAATGTATGGTTCCTCATTTCCTTTATGCGTCAAAATAAGTTTCAAACTCAATTTATTGCTATCAATAAATAGACGTCTTTCATTTGTATTTCGAATTTTCAAGAGGTTTTGCTTGATCGTTTTTCAAGGTTGATACCTACTTTCTTTCTGTTTTTAGAACAAGTTTTCCGAAAGTTTTGTTAATATTTTTGTAGTTTTATCATTTAAATTTATTACCTCATGCAATTTATTACGAGAAATACCACCTAATGTTATCAAAAAATTCACTCCACTTGTTAAACTTTACTTAAGTATGATCAGTGCAAAACTTAGTACTTTTATATATCTATTCTCATGCCAATAACTTTTATATCTATTTAAGAATTTTTCCATATATTTATATATGTGTATATATTTTCATTTTCTTTTTTCTGGATATATTATATTAGGTTTCATAAGTAAAAAAATTTCAAAAATCGATTCTTTATATATATATTTCTTTTAATTATTTGTAAGTACAATTTTTTAGTTTTGTAAATATCTTGAAAACGTTTAGTTAATCTAAAATGAAGCATTCGTAAAGATATCAAATTTAATTACCTTTAAATTGATATACCATTTTTTTACATCCAAAAAAGCATAGCGAAACAAAATGTGAACTTTCAGACGCCGCGACCGATTTTACATAGGAATAGGATAGTTTGACTCTTGGGAAAAAGTCATTGAATATCGGTAAGCCTGTGAAATCATTTAATACAACTTTGAAATTTGACAAGAAATGGACACCTTTATATTTTATATATACACATACATATTTACTTATATATAATTGGTACTTACACCCTTTTATTGGTTGTTAGCCTGCTGACTTGTGGTGTGTGTTTTGATGTTTTTCCACAATTGAAGGGCAGTACAGTTTTACGCCGTCCTCCAACCGCAGATATTTTTTTGTAAGTAGCTTTTTAATGGTCCACCCATTGCTTCCGCTTTTCGTAAAAAAATAAACACAATTTTAACACTCTTTCGATTACTATTTCCTTTGCGCATTTGTGACTTACATACATACCCGTGCCACCCAAATTACGAATTCATTAGCCAGTATTTTCTGCACAGCTATTTTTTTTTACTTTATTACCACCAGTTTACGGATTGTTTAGAATGAGCATATGAAGTAAATAAGCAGATAATGCGAGTAGTCGTCGGAGAGCATGAAATGCATCTCATACGCGTATCACCTTTAATGCTCAGTTTAGTAAAAGATTTAAGTATAATAACAAAGTATACTTTTGGGCTGGAAACAATGCTTTTAATAGTTTGTTTAAGCAAGTAAAAAAGTTTAAGTGAAACTACGAATATACATATGTATATGTACTGGTGCGTACGGTATGCCCTCAAATACTAGGGTAAAACTAATTAGCTCTTATTTTGAACAATTTTTAATGAATCTTAACCCATTTTTTACACAACATTAACTTATAACCTATAAAATCATTCAATAAAATTTCATCACCTGTGCTAATCTCTCCGATCCGGGTCCGAAAACGATTGCATGGTCGAATCAAAAGCTCCTTATTCATGTTCACCATAACGGTATTGACTGTATCCTTCAAAGAAGATATGATGATATGAAGCTGCCTCTTTGGTTTCACGCTCAACTAAGCCCCATACGTAGTAATCCAGGGGAGTAAGGTGTGGGGAGTTAGGCGACCATAAATTCGGTGTTATGAGAAATGGAAGTTTCGAGTTATCCATTCTTGTGTCGCAATCGCTTTATGTAAAGGAACAGAGTCTTCTGGAAGATAAGGGCTGACCCCACGTACAGCATCAATCCATGGTTGCACTTCTGTTTCGTAGGATTCGAACATAACCATCTGTCATTCTAATCGTTTCCATGGTGGGTCTTTGGTCTCGGCCAAAATTGATTTAGTCGAAAAAACCATAGCATCTCAGGCGTTTCAGGGAATTAAATTTTGTTTAGAAAGGAAGAAAAAATAATGGTTTCGGTAAGTTATATCTACATATTTGTATGCCCTGAACTACCGTATGCACCCTGAATTTGGTAACAAAGATGCTGCCACAGAGTATGAAAAAATTGTTGAACAGGTTGAATTCCAGCTAACGAGGCTTCATTGGAAACCGGAAGAACGGCAGATATCGGTATAGAAGAATCCTTTATCTAAAACAACAAAATCATTTAAAAGACATCTCGCGAAGTCGATTAGACTAAAAATCGTCCCCTTAGTATAACAATAGCCTATGTGCTCATAGGCTATTATTTTTTTTTTAATTTTTGGATTCTCCATCGTCGATTTTATATGTGGTCAAAATTTTGTCAAATTCTAGTTCCACAAAGTGGGTCAAAACGTCAGTCAAAAAATAATAAATATTTACAGACATAACGAGATTTGAGTGAGAGCTACTTTCGACAAAAAGTTTGAAATTCATTTTCTCAAAACATCAAAAAATGTATAGGCTATTTTAATACTAAGGGGACGAAATAGGGTAATCTCGTGTCATTGAATCGAATAGAGGTTGCATTTACCACGGTCAAAATGTTTGTCTGCCCCGGGATTCAAAATGGTTTTCTATGTTGAACGAGTTGAGAACGTTCTTCAGATAATCGAATTTTCAGATTTCTTCTTTTACCAGTAAGTTCGTCCATTTTGCTTGTTTATATCCTGTCCATTTACAAATGGGACTTATGGTAAGCATTAAATTCGACAGCTCCTCACTTTGGGCCAAGCAAAGCTATTATTTAACTTCATCTTGAGACGATATCAGATCACGCACTTTCTACAATTTGCATAGCTACAGCCCGAGGTAATTTTTCATATTTCACATACACAGCTGACTCAGCCAACGAAGCCGCTGGATCTTTATTCGCTGCGCTATGGCTATATCGTCGTAAAGCTCATACAACTCATCGCCATGTTTCTATCGCCTTCGATACTCGCCGTCGCTAACGTGCAAAGGTCCAAAAATGTTCCGCATAATCTTTCTCTCAAACACTCTCATCGTCCAACCTTCTGCGCTATACGTAAGGACGGGTATAATGAGAGCCTTATAGTGTTACTTTTGTTCGTTGAGAGAAAACGTTGTTATTATTCTCGCGGATATGGGCGAAGTACTACCAACGGTTCAAAAGCTATATTAGTCTAAATTAGAAAAAGCCTTAATTAAAAACTGTTTTAAGAAAAACACTAAAAATTTTAATTTAACTTATCTCTTTATTTTCAATAAGTCACACATATGAAACGTGTAATTGAAATATAATAATAAAAAACATAGATTTCATAATTTTTAACGACAATATTATCATTTACAAACTAGAGCTAACAAAGTCATAAATAAGTTATTTCTTTTCAAGACTTAAATACTTATAATTTTAAAACATTAAACTTGAGTAATCAAAATCATTTTTGTAGAACTCATAGAAACGATCTCCCATTTAACGGCAATATTGGTTGAAAATACCCTAGTATTTATTAAGCACCAACATTCAGCGCCTTACGATCTTATCTCGCCACCCTCTGCTCACCTACAACGCGTCGTCTACTTGAAATTTTATCAAATCCTCTACAGGAAAGCGAAAGAGTGAAGCAGCTTGCGCCTCCGACGCCATCTGGTCGATATTCGCGGATGACTCATTGTAACGTTGGAAGTTACTGCGTGGCAATCCCTCGTTGCGATCGTAACGCATAGCATTCTCCGCCGCGTCCAATTTATTACCCACCAAAGCCGCGGCGTGTGGCAGATCAGTGACTTCCGCTGCTACAATAGGATGCTCAAAATCGACCAGTCCTTCCGGCTCAGAGCTGTCACTACGCGAGACCGGCTGTTCGGGCGAATTTGTTGAATTGGAATTGTGCGCCTGATGATGCGGTTCAAGCGGCGATAGTGACTCCCTTTCTTCCATGATGATATGACGATTGATATTTTGAGCCGCATTATAAAACGGATTGTTCGATGTTGGTGCTGGCAGTGCATTCTGTTTGTGTTTGGGGAAAACATTTAAATGGACTAGTATTTGATTTTGATTTGCTTTGGCACCTGGTGGGCCGCTAGCACTGACACTATTTGCGCTGCTGATATGTGCTATATCCAGGGGCATAAACGGTGTCTGGAATTGAGACTTCGATATTTGTTCGGGGAAAACCGCTTGCATATTGCTCGATTGTGGTACATGCGATTGCAATTGGGGCTGAGTGGATGTGGTAGGGAATCTAAATGGAGCGAAAGATGACTGATCGTATGTGTGATGAAAGCCATAGGCTGCCGTTGAAGGAATCACGGGCATGGTGTAGTAGTCGAGAAAAGGATTACGTACTATATGGGGTCGGCGTGTCGATGAAGCGTGTTTGACTTCATCATAGGTAAAGTCAGTTGGCTTGAAATTTTTTGTTGGTGGCATTACCGGATAGATATCGAGGTTTACTTTGAAGGGCACGCGTGTCATTTTCGTCTTTTGCACCCCACTAATATCCAGCATGGGCTGATAGCTTGCCATGAATGGGTCTGTTATGAATGGGCGCTGATTACTGAACTGTTGTAGCATTATATTAGTATTCAGGTTGGATTGATTCTGCTTGCTTTTCGATTTACTTTTAGAGCGATTACTTTGCAATTGCTGATGTAACGCGAGCAGATTAACCTCGTTCGGTGAGCGTGGCTTAAATGGATAAATCTGATCCATGGCAATGCGTTGCTGATAGGGCGCATGTGGCACCATATTCACTATGGGTCCTGGATATGGTTTCAACATTTGCAGGTTCATTGGCATTGACATGGGTATAGCGAACTGCATCTGCTTCTTATTCCTTTTGCCACGGAAGAAGTTCGCGATGCCACTAGATTTCAGATTCTTTAAAGTCCCAGCTATATGTAACCCCGTCGGCATCATTACCATCGGCGGCACTTTGCTGGCGCCACCTCCCAATTGCAATCGGTGCAGTATGTCTTGGATATTGTTCACATCGCCGCGCTCCTCCTCGGCTTTTTTAAATTCCTGCGGCAGCGGACCCTCGTGTGGAAAGTGAAACGGTTTCGGTTTCTCCTCATTTCTAAATGTCGAGTTCAGCGGTATATCCAAGTACTGACGTCTACTGAGCATCATCGAAGGTTGGCGTGACGTGAGACGCGGTGGGCGTGGTATCTGATCACGTAGATCAGTACGCACTGGCGTCATTGTCGATGAACGTCGCGGCAATTGTTCATACAGATGCAACGATTGTCGCTGACGTGCTTCTGCAAAATTTGTGGTTGGCTGGTAATCACTGTCAGTTGCGCTAGACTTTCCTTCGCCCATGCTGAAAATCCCGCCGCCGCCACCACCGACGAACGGTGGCGGTTGAGGTCGTCTCGCTTTCGTGCGCCATGTTCCATAAATGGGTTGCTCATACACCGAATTACTGCTGCTAACAGGCTCGCCACCAACACCACCATCGGCACGCTCTAGTAAATACGCCGTTTCAGCGCGTTCGCTAGCGTGCAACTTTTCCTCTGGCTCGTATTGTTGTTGATTGGCTTGCTGATGCAGCTGCTGCTGCTGCTGTTGTTGGTATTGCTGTAATTGTTGTTGCTGCTGCAATTGCGCTTGTGCACGCATCTCCTCCAAGCCGTCGATTTTGATGTGATTTGGTGTTCTCAGTGGCCGCGAACGCGGTTGAACAGCATGTGTTGTTGGCAACTCTGTGCGCAGCTGCACTTCTTGGCCATCAATCTGCACAATGGTTGGCAGAGTCGTATCTTGGCTTGTGGGATTATAGCTTTGTATATTTCGGGTGCGCAGAGCAGCTGTTTGATTCTGATAATATTCCGCTGTAGATGCGACCTTCACTATCATTAGCGACATCTGCGGATGGAAGAAAATATGCGCATGAAAATATTAAGATATTTTTTTTTTACTTTATCTAAATTTTTTTGTATACCTTGAAAAACGTTTTTTAAAAAAATTGTATAATAACTTTTCTATATGCAAAGGACTTTTTAGCCTGAATATTTTAGAAGCCATCAAATCTCTTGGTGCTCCTTGGCTCGACCAATTCAATTTTATAATATTCGATGTATTTGTAATAAAGCGTTTTTCAGTAAGAGCGCTTCAACTTTTGAACTTTTTTGAATAAAACACAAACGGTTTGACTTTTTTAACTAATTTTTTTTTATTATCGAGTTTGAACATATACATTTAAGTATGAAATTCGATTTCTTTTGCATGACCACCGCTTGCACGTTTTACGAAGTCCAATTGTTGAACCCAATTTTCGATCGGCTGAAATTCCAGCAATTTCGCGTTCAATATTGGCTCTGAGCTCACAAATCGTCGCCGGCTTTTTACTGTAGACCAATGACTTCACATAACCCCAAAGAAAATAGTCTAGAGGCGTCAAATCACACGAGCGCGGCGGCCATTCGACCGGTCCATTTCTGGAAATATTGCGCTCATCGAACTTACTCTTCAACAAATCAATTGTAGCGTGTGCTGTGTGACTTGTGGGCCCGTCCTGTTAAAACCACATGTCGTCTAAGTCCATACCATTCAATTGCGGCCAAAAATAGTCGTTTATCATGTCGCGGTATCAATTTCCATTCACAGTAACTAGGCGATCGTTCTCGTCAACGAAAAAATATTAGCCAATTACGCCGCCGGCATGTAAACCGCACCAAACAGTGATTTTTTCGGGATGCAACGGTGCCTCATGAATCACGTGTGGATTTCTTTCTGCCCAGTAACGCATATTTTGCTTGTTGACAAAGCCATTGAGCCAAAAGTGAGCTTCATCACTGAAGATGATTTTTTGGAAAATTTAAACATTTTCATAAAAAATTTGCACGATTATTTTCATAAAAAATTTGCACGATTTGCAATCGTTGCTCAAGTGTGTAGCGTTCCATGATAAAGTGTATACTAATGAAGTTTACAAATGACAAGCGAAAAATAAAAAATATTGCGTCGTTCGCCCTCCCTATCGGAAAAAAGTTGAAGCACACTTATTGAAAAACGCCTTATAATGATGTATAATACCATTTTTTTTTTTGTTTTGAAAATTGCCCGTGTTTGGGAGGTGGTCCGATTTCACCCAATACTGAATATTAAAGTACTAAAGTTGTATAGTATTTGGAAGAGTTCAACTATAATAAGTTGCAGAATAAAGGTTTTACTCTATTGCTTGAACTGCATTTGCCACAATACGTTTAATACTTTTATCCAAAACATGCGGCAAGGGTATACTCTTCAAAATATCGATAGAGGATACAATCCCTAAGTTTCTGGAGCATACAACACCCAATGGAAAAGATAATAATGAAATTTACTACAACAAGCAATTACTTAGAAAACATAAAATTGTATCTAGGTGACCTTTACATATTGTGCGCCTAGAAATAGGCAGCGAAAGAAGAAGAAGCGTGTTTTCCTGTGTTATCCAGCTCAATAGCACAACCAATTGCCAATGGAACTATCCACATAAACTTCAATTATAGAAGTAGAAACATAAATACGAAGAAGCAGAAACAAATGCAATTTGTAGAATTCTCTCATTAAATTGTTGTCGAAAATGTCTTCGGATTACTTAAAACAAGATTCAGACAGTTACTTCATTGCAAGGAAAATGCAGACTCAGACTATTCTACACAGCATTTGCTGTTTTTAACGTGACAGCATTGAAGACGAAATATTAATAACAGACAAAGGGCCGCTAAATAAAGCATGTTCTCAGGAAAACTATACCCCAACTGACGTTTTGCGTTTTTCAAGAACTAATCAATTCAAACGTTATCAATTTGCCGTAAAAGACTTCATTCGACATTAAAAGTTTTCTCTGAAATAAAAGCTTTTCAAATTTAATTCACATAATTTTGTGTTCGAATGGCTTGATGCGTGACTACCATTCGGAATTCAGAAAAAGAACGTCGGTTCAAATCTCGGCGAAAGATCAAAATTAAGAAAAAAAACAAGCCTCCGAGTGTATTTCTGCCATGAAAAATCTCCTCATAAAAAATATTTGCTGTCCGGAGTCGGCTTGAAACTATAGGTTGTGGAACAACATCAAGACGCACACCATAAATAGGAGGAGGAGCTCGGACAAACACCCAAAAAGGGTGTACGCGCCAATTATATGTATAAATATATATATAACTTTGTCCAAAGCGTTCGCAAAATTAATCATGAAATTTGGTTTTTCAATAAATTTCTACTAATATAAATAAATAAAAAAAAATGTTTTAAGTGATGGAAATCTTTATTTTAACCATTACGCGCTCCATTTCTTGTGTATTTGTATACTGCAGCTGTCTAGTTTAATATGATTGACGTACGGCGCCATTTCCAAAAATTATAAACCTTCCAATAGGATGATTAGTTTTGCACCACCTTGTATATATTCACTTGTCAGTGCTACCAATTATGAAAGGCTGTGCTGCTAAATTAATGACGAGAAACAAAATGGGCCGAACGGATCGTAAATTGAATCAGATCTCTATTGGAGTCACATCGTTGTTGTCGCCGTTACATCGATAAATTTTTATCCGGATCTCGATCATTCACCATTAGAACACAGTCGCAGATTTACAAAAATAACTTGGAATACTGGAAATTGAAACGCTCCCTGTAAGATTTTTACTATTTTACTTGTAATCTTCTAAGTTTATTGATGGCGCTTTTAATAATTTTTTTTTATAACTTTATTCGGTAATTTAATGCATATGAATTAAAAGAGCCCAAAAAGCAGCAAATTCAAATAGTCTGAGGTATAGTAAACACAACGATTGAGAGAATTTAAGTTTTTTGATGAGCTCGTAACGTACATCCATCGTTTTCCAATTTTTTTGTGTGTTTCCTAGTGTTGTTCCACAAATGGGGGGACTCCGATAGGAAATTTTTTTCTATCCTCATAGGCTTTTTCATTGCAGAAAAATAGTCGGAGGTGGCTACATCGCCTGCGAGGGGTGACCGCCTTACAAAAAACCGTTTTCCATCATCCATACTATTTACTAGCTTCTTAATTCTTTTACATTCTCAAGAACCTGTATAACTGGGTTGAAATAAAAAAGATATATTATTATGCTGGGGTACGGCCTGCATGGTAGAACTACTTACGCCCGACTGAGGTATAATTTACTGTAAAATATTTTGATCCCACAGAAGTGAAAAGAAAGCGCAACCTCTAATCTTTTAAATCCTAATATAACTCCACAATCATCCTAGTGTCCTTTAGACTCAGTAATGGGTGTCCCATCTAACATTTCATAACAATATCAGCTATACACTTGAAGAACATATATTCTTTCTATACAAAAACATTCCGCCAAAGCCGGTCATTCGCACAAGATGTTATGCGACGTATCAACGTTCGCCATCCGGTGCACATGTGAACGCAGTTCGTTACGAGAGCTGAAATAACTTGGGAGCGAGCTTCACATGACTCCGACGGTTCAATCTATTTTTACTAAGAGAGTATTCAAAAAGTTTTGCTTTTGTTGAGGTCACCCAAACCTTGTTCTCAGTACTCATTAATTTGCTTTCTCGGTATAGGTATACCAGCTAAAACTACGAACTAGTTCCGGTTCTCGGGAACACCGAATGAGCCTCTTCTTTGCAGCTCAAGGGCGACCTAGGTTTCTACAATCTCAAAATTTCTATAATTTTTTGGTTTGAGTATGTACAAGTACGAAGTGGTGCAAAATTAATCACACTTTAGGAAGATTTATAATTTTTGCAAATGGCGTACGTCAATCATATTTGAGACTGGCAAATTAGACAGCTGCAGTATACGAACAGACATGCAATGGAGCGAGTAAAGGTCAAAATAAAGGTTTCCATCACTCAAAATCATTTTTTTATTTAATTAGTAAAGTAATTTTCTAAAAAAATGGGTGTTTGACGTCCTTTAAATAAAGAGTGTAAAAATCTAAATGAATGTGACGTGCAAAGCCTGTTTACACTCTTCAAAGCTGTCACTTGATATGATAGCTCAAAATAAGCCAAGTAGTCCCAGACAATGCTTTGCTACGTTAAATGTCTCTACGAAACTTGTAGTACAAAACGAAAGTACTTAAGAGGAAGTAGGATTTCATTTAGAAGTACATAGGTCTCAAATTTTTCTTATTTTAATCTGCTTCAAGCTTAAACTTTTCAGAAACTATTGTAGGATATAAATATTAATTTTTGTTTTAATAAAAGACTTACAAATATTATGCACATAAGTAACATTCCGATAATCCACGTGAATACGCCCACATTTACAAAATTACGCTGCTTCAGCAATTCCTCTTTGAAGGTATCCAATTTTGCATATGGTATAAGGTCCTTGAAAAACATTTTCTCAATATCCCGGTTGCTATACCCCCAACCACAGCTCATTCACTAAAATTAATTCAACCGTAATTCAATAATTCACAGCCAAAAATGTACGACTTCTGAAACATTGCGAACACAAAACACAACTGTGTGGAAAATTGCGCTGAAAAAGCGTTAAGACTGTAGCGATTAAAAGGAAAGTTCCACCAAATCGGCACTGCTCGCGTTTCAATGTCTGCTGACACGCATCTAGCATAAATAAATGCATAAATACTTAGGCACATACACATATATGTGTGTGCATGTGTGTTTAGTCAAATAGTGATCGCTATAATTGCAGCTGGAAAAATGGTAGTTAGAAGGTGTTGTTGTGAAGCAGTTAAGTGCCTACCTCCGCACTTGTTCACAAATAAAACGTATTCTTTTTATATATGTATGCCTGTATTTATGTACACCTACTCCTACATGTCCCTATGTATGTGTAAGTAAACACTTAAATTCATAACTTGATTTCATGGTTAATCTCAATCAACGAATGCAATAATTATTCCTACAAGTAAATAAAATGTTACAACAACCAAATTACTCAAAAACATTGCTACTGTTGCATATGGCAAACAGTGTAAATGATCGTATTTATTAATTTTTTTGGCGCACACTTGAAATAAAAATTAGAAACCGTAAAATTGCAGAAAGGCCCATTCGCACCGGCTTCTTCATTTACTTTTTCATTTTTAGCAATGGCAAAGACGCTTACACAAAATACAGCCATAAATAAAACTAAACAGTGAAAATTTTACACCCAAGGAAATTATGCCTACAGTTACGGATATAAAAATTGGAACAAGTTGTAAGCTTGTTCAAAATAAATCACCTTATCTGAAGATTTACAATTATTGGAAATGGCGTCATACCTCAATCATATTTGACACTGGTGTACTAGAGAGCTGCAGACAAACATTGGAGCGCGTAAAAGCTAAAATAAAGATTACCTTCACTCAAAATCATTATTTCATTTACTAAAAAAAATATTCAAAAACAAAATTGGATGATTATGTATTTATGAGTTTATAGGAAATAAATTTTATATTGAATAAGTAACGCTATCTAAAATTCATCATATAAAATAAATCATCACCATACAACTCAGATCGAATCTTTGTCTCCTACTTCTTGGTCTTGTACTCGTATCACTAGGTTTTGACTCCTATGCAACATAGTAGGTTTCGTTTACACAGATGATATAGCCGGCTCATGTTAATAGCTTGATTTTTATAACCAAGTCATAAATCACCATATTGGGTATTCATAAAGATTTATGAGCTTATGGCAGTCTCAGAAATTTGTTATCATAATCCTTTCAAATCATCTATATTTCATAAGTCAAAAGGACAAAAAAATGTAACTATTCTGATTAAAACGAGATATCATAATTGGGCGGAAAACCCAGCGAGCGGTAAAGCCCCAAGTATGTTCGACGTAGCCTTAAACAAGATAATAGGCGAATAAGCCGACCCCAAATGGCAAATGGTTTTTTATAAGTAGCTTTTTATGACAAAAATACACTCGGAGGTTTGCCTAGCGATCGGCAAGCTATTAGAATAATATATGTCATTAATTACCAGGCAGCATTGCTCCCATCGATTTAAGAGCGATATACTAAAAAATGGGCTTATATTCAAAAACGATTTGGCGGCCTATTATCATGCCAAAATGTTACGTTTAATATAATATAATGTTGTTATACAATTTAATCATAACTAATTACCAAAAAAATAATTTTGAGTGATCGAAATCATTATTTTGTCATTTTAGTTATTAATTTAATTGTGATTAATTTTGCACCAGCGTATACATGAAAAATTATATGGCATGCAAACAAATTACGTGGTACGATGCTTGAAAATATCTGAGAAGTATAATTTGTATCACAGGTCTTGGAAGTGAAATATGAAATTTGCCAAACGCCACCAAAACCTTGACGTATAGTTAAACAATCGGTTCCTCGCACCTATGAGCCTATAAGATAATTGATTAACAACTTATTTTCAATTTTTTACCAATTTTAAACATACAAAATGGTGTATACGTTTATTAAGAGAACTTAAGATATCTGAGCTAATTTTTTCTTCATACATAATGTTTTCAGTTTTTTGTCGTTTCTCAATTTTGGCCATATTTTTAGGCACTATTTTATGAATAAGCTATACTAGTTCTGAATCAATACAAAATGAGTAAATGTAATATGTAATAATGTATTAGCGAGTAAAATTAATATTTAATTTTAAAAGTCAATTAAAAAAATGCTGAACTTTTGAACTATTCACGAAAACAAAATTCATTCAAAAAGATAATGTTTGGCTATACAACTCAGGGATGCTTGTGTGACTGTTAGCATTATAGCACGTAGCCTAGTTGTGGGATGCTATTCATACATAATAATTTGGGAAAATATGGGCTTGTTTTCATGAAAAATCGTCAATAAGTTTTCAACCGATTTTTAAAAGTAAAGAAATAGGTTGAAAATAAGGAAAGGAAGCCTCATCACATATTCAATATTTTGTTGCTATGCTTTCTAAAGTTGATCGAAATAGTTCGCCGGAAGACATTTTTTGGGCATAAAAAATAAGCTGCTTGCCGGAACTTTGTTTAAGAATTAGTCCTTACTGACATCTAGGTATCACTTTTTAAGTACCCTTTATAATTATAAATGATCTATATACTTATATATATATAAAATTGGTGTATCACATTTGAAAATCCGACAATAAATGCCGAAGATATGAAGAAAAATGCAATTGGGCGACATCTGGGGTTGCCAGAAAAAAAAAATAATTTTTTTTTAAATGTTTTTCAAAAACACTTCATATGAGGGGAGGTAAGGGCGATTTTTTTTTGCCTGTAGGGCGAGACGCTCTAATATATATAAGTATATATAATCATTTATTGGGAGTTTTGCCGAATTCCTTTTCTAATTACAATACTTGTGTGCGCTTTGATGTTGTTCGACAAATGAAGGGACCTACAGTTATAAGCTGACTCCAAAAAACAGATAATTTTTTATGAGGAGCTTTTTTATGACAGGAATACACTATTAGAGGGGCGACCACTTTTAGAAAAAACTAACAAATGGTAGTCACGCACCAACCCATTCGGCTACGGACGGATGATGAAAACTATGTGATTCTACTACACAATTAAGGCCAACTAGCAACGGAGGTTAACGTACTATTTATTTTCGAAAGTAAAAAAGTACGCATAGGTACCACACCAAGATATCTGTTGTGGGTATTAAGTGATTAAGCTAAAACTTGTGCTGATGCCCTATGCGTTTTGTGTGGGGCACCCTAATGTATACCTACATACATATACATGTAGATATACGTATTTAATTGTAGTTTTATTTTTCATGTAATCGAAATTGTTATAGTTTTTTGTATACTTTTAGTTTGTAATTCCAATAAACCATTTGAATCATTTTAACGAAATACTTTAAGTTGAAATTTGAGTTATACTACGCCTACGTTTAATTGAGTATACAAAAGTGAAAAAAGTTCGCCGGAAACTATTTGTTGGATATAAAAAGTTAACTGCTTGCCGGAACTTAGTGTAGTTATGTTAGTTTTTTCATTGAGAGGAAATAATTTGGATTTTATTTTGATAAGTTAAAATCATTCGTTCGATGACTGATATTGTTAGTTATTTAAAAAATACGAGTTTCTTACAAATCAAGTAATCGAAACGCTACCAGTTATTTATGGAAATCTACATAGATCGAGTTTAAGCGGTGCTTTGAGTAGTGCGACGGAAAATGAGGATGCACTTATATGTACCACAATGTTGAGTTTCTTGGGATTCATTTGACGAATATTAGCAAACTGGCCTTTTACCAAAATAGTACGAATAATACATTACGGACTGCTCTAAAAGTAGCCCTATAAATAAATAAGTACTTATAATCTAATTCAGCAATGAAAGTCACGTGTTACTCTATGCCTAACAAAAGTTTGACAATGGGTGCACACCCAACTATATTGCAAAGGCGGTTTTTCGCACATGAAACCTCAAAACGTTTCAAGCTATTCAAGCCAACTTGAAATCCTTATACTCATACGTAGCGCATTCCAGGCTTGTAAGTCATTCTGAAACTGCGTCAATAACGATTTGACAAAATAGCTGATTGGGAGAAAAAATGATGGTGGAATCTCATGGAATGATGCTTGCATCAATCAAAGTAAAACGTATTATTCATATTCGGATCTCCGAAGATACACCTGAAACTTAACAGAGCGAATTTAAGAAATCTTGCTGGTAATCTCTCAAGGAATTCCAAGTGATGATAACAGCTGGGTTAGAGGTGTACTTCTGATGTAAACGAGTTTAGGTTCTGTGGGTTGGAGGAGAAATATTAGAGCCCACGTGGTAGCCAATGTCATAGAATGCCATAGAATTATTCACCTAAATGTGATAGGATTACAGTGGTCGCAGGGCGCGTATAGAATATAAATTATGTTTTTAGTAATATTTTTTGACATATTCTGGCTATCAAGGCCGGCGTTAGAAACGAGTATAGATGTCGGATCATTTAGCTGGATTTAGATTTCTTTATTCGGAAGCTAATTAAAGCATTCTCTTATTCCACCAACAAAAATATAAGTACTTTCAAAAGCAAGCATATTTTCTTACTGCTTATTTTTCCTCATATTATTAGTTATTGATTAGTGCGTACAGCCTAAATTATCACTAAGTATTTGCCCTCATTGAAAAAGTAGAGAAATTAAATAGACTTTTCTTTGCATTCTCCCAGTGGTCGTCTTTGTAAACTGACATATTAACTGGCCTAGAACCAAACATACCTTGGTTGACCTCAAAACTAAATGGCGCGACGTGGAGTTTGTAAGTCAAAATTTACATATTGTCATATATTTCAGCATCTTTCACTTTAGCTCATTACTTTTGCTTTCACTCTATTCAGTAGGATTTAAGTTCCGTTCTAATTCTCATTTTTGAAATAAAAACTCATACCTTTTTAGTACATTTTTTTTAAGTTGTATTGATTCATCAGTAGTTTTTTTTCTGGCAAGACTTGATTTCCAGTTTAGAAAGTTGAGGAAATTTTTTGAGTTTCAATCGATACCAAACATTTAAAAACATATTTAGGTACATACATAATTTATTGGTTTCAATAAACTCTTTCATACATTGACATTTTGGCTTACAAAAATTGAAAAGTTACATCCAAAATACAAAACAAAATCGTAATTTTTTTTATAAAATAAGTATTTCTAACTGTAAGAGTATTTTTAAGCATAAAACAAAAAGAAAACACATTTGGAATTCTTGCTACAGCTCTTTTGGAGTCGAAAGCAAAAATAACCTTCTCATAATGTTTTGACTAGATAAATCTAGCCCTAGTTTGAATCTTGGTACCACATCGCTAGATTTTTAGCTTTCGGCGTTAAGGAGCTTCACGACTTTGTTGTATAACTTTTAAAAATCGCAGGCTATCTCTCTTATCATAAAATTGGGCAAGACAACTGTTACAGTTGACACTTAGTATTCAAAAGGAATGCTTGGCACGGGGTATTTGTAGCCTTCATCCTTAGGGGTTGGTTTTGGCTGTGGTGGGGGTGGACGTGTCACTGGTGGGGGTGGAACACGAGTCACTGGTGGTGGAGGAGGACGAGTGACTGGTGGTGGACGTGTAGTTGGCTTAGGCGCAGGTGGTTGTGGCTTATTGGTGGGTGGCAAGTAGGTTGGAGGTGGTTTCGTCACTGGCACTGGTGGACGTGTCGTCCTGGGTGGGGGTGGACGAGTCACTGGTGGAGGTGGACGAGTAGTTGGCTTAGGCGCTGGTGGTTGGGGTTTGTTTGTGGGTGGCAAGTAAGTTGGTGGTGGCCTCGTTACTGGAGGAGGAGGACGTGTTGTTTTCGGTGCTGGTGGACGAGTTACTGGTGGTGGTGGTGGGCGAGTAGTTGGTTTTGGTGCTGGTGGTTGTGGTTTGTTGGTTGGTGGCAAGTATGTTGGTGGTGGTCTCGTTACTGGAGGAGGAGGACGAGTTGTCTTCGGTGCTGGTGGACGAGTTACTGGTGGTGGTGGACGAGTAGTTGGTTTTGGTGCTGGAGGTTGGGGTTTATTAGTAGGAGGCAAGTATGTTGGTGGTGGCCTAGTCACTGGAGGAGGAGGACGAGTTGTCTTCGGTGCTGGTGGACGAGTTACTGGTGGTGGTGGTGGACGAGTAGTTGGTTTTGGTGCTGGAGGCTGCGGTTTGTTGGTTGGTGGCAGGTAAGTTGGTCCTGGAGTAGTACGTGGTGGTGGTGGTCTTGTTACTGGTGGAGGAGGTGGACGCGTAGTCTTCGGTGGTGGAGGACGAGTCACTGGTGGTGGTGGACGAGTTGTTGGCTTAGGTGCTGGTGGCTGTGGTTTGTTTGTGGGTGGTAAGTAGGTTGGAGGTGGTTTCGTCACTGGCACTGGTGGACGTGTCGTCCTGGGTGGGGGTGGACGTGTGACTGGTGGTGGTGGACGAGTAGTTGGTTTTGGTGCTGGTGGCTGAGGTTTGTTGGTTGGTGGCAAATAAGTTGGTGGTGGTCTCGTTACCGGAGGAGGAGGACGAGTTGTCTTCGGTGCTGGTGGACGAGTTACTGGTGGTGGTGGTGGGCGAGTAGTTGGTTTTGGTGCTGGTGGTTGTGGTTTGTTGGTTGGTGGCAGATAAGTTGGTCCTGGAGTAGTACGTGGGGGTGGTGGTCTTGTTACTGGTGGAGGGGGTGGACGCGTAGTCTTGGGTGGTGGAGGGCGAGTCACTGGTGGTGGTGGACGAGTAGTTGGCTTAGGCGCTGGTGGTTGTGGTTTGTTTGTGGGTGGTAAGTAGGTTGGTGGTGGCCTCGTCACTGGAGGAGGGGGACGAGTCGTTTTTGGTGCTGGGGGACGGGTGACGGGTGGTGGTGGGCGAGTGGTTGGTTTCGGTGCTGGAGGTTGGGGTTTATTGGTTGGTGGCAAGTATGTTGGTGGTGGTCTCGTTACTGGAGGAGGAGGACGAGTTGTCTTCGGTGCTGGTGGACGAGTTACTGGTGGTGGTGGTGGACGAGTAGTTGGTTTTGGTGCTGGAGGCTGTGGTTTGTTAGTTGGTGGCAGGTAAGTTGGTCCTGGAGTAGTACGTGGTGGTGGGGGTCTTGTCACTGGTGGAGGAGGGGGACGCGTTGTCTTCGGTGGAGGAGGACGAGTTACTGGTGGAGGTGGACGAGTAGTTGGTTTTGGTGCTGGAGGCTGTGGTTTATTGGTGGGGGGCAAGTATGTTGGTGGCGGTCTCGTTACCGGAGGAGGAGGACGAGTTGTCTTCGGTGCTGGTGGACGAGTTACAGGTGGTGGTGGTGGACGCGTCGTTGGTTTCGGTGCTGGGGGCTGAGGTTTGTTGGTTGGTGGCAAGTAAGTTGGTGGTGGTCTTGTCACTGGTGGTGGTGGTGGTGGAGGTGGGCGAGTGGTTGGTTTTGGCGCTGGAGGTTGTGGTTTGTTCGTTGGTGGAGGATAAGTTAGAGGATTTTCTGGCGGGTTGTAAATGTATGTGGTACGCTCCACTGGTGGTGGACGAGTTACTGGTGGTGGTGGTCGAGTGGTTGGTTTCGGTGCTGGAGGCTGTGGCTTATTGGTGGGTGGCAAGTATGTTGGTGGTGGCCTTGTCACTGGTGGAGGTGGACGAGTTGTCTTGGGTGCTGGTGGACGTGTTACCGGCGGTGGTGGTGGTCGCGTCGTTGGCTTAGGTGCTGGTGGCTGTGGTTTGTTGGTTGGTGGCAGATAAGTTGGTGGTGGTGGTGGTGGTGGGCGTGTCACCGGTGGTGGTGGAGCACGCGTCGTTGGCTTAGGTGCTGGTGGCTGTGGTTTGTTAGTGGGTGGTAAGTATGTTGGTGGTGGTGGTGGTCTTCTGGTTGGTTCGGGGAATGGAATAACTGGTGGAGGATAATCATAGCCCTCAGCTGCGCGTTCTTTCCTCTGAAATGAAGAACAATTTTATGTTTGTTATTTAGAACGTACATCCATTTAATTTGTGGTTCAAGCTCAATGTTGTTATAAGTTACTTACCACAAGTGTATCCGTGCTGGCATTCGCAAAAATACCGGCGACGCAAAGCGCCAAAATGATAAAAGCGCTCCTCTGTAAATAAATTGAAATTAGGTTATAAAATGTATTTGGACTTTCTTTGTAGGTAATTTATATAATATTTTGCTAGATCGCATTAGCGTCACTCGTTTTCGTATCATTTCTATTTTCGTTTTATTTAATGTCATGTTATTTCATGTAATGTTATGCTTTATATTTTATGTTATGTTTTTATATTTAACAGACTCGTGAATGTAATGAATATATGAAAAACTCAAGCCCCGCACTGTGATCTAAGACTTTCCTTTTATTTCTGGCTTCACTCTGTTGGCAATCGACTATTGCCGTTAATTGTTTTACACAAAAAAATTAGTTCAGAAAATTGAATTCTGTGCGAAATCTACCGTTATAAGTATCTTAAAAACACAGATGTCTGCAAAAAGTTATAGAGTATTAGTTTTTCCTTAATATACGTATATAAGAATAGGTATTTGTGATATACAAACAAACGGATCTAAATGAATGCCTCCTCTATTAAGTTGGGTGCATTTTATGTTTTCTTATGTCTATGTTTTATGTTATGTTACGTTATGTTATGAGATGTTAAGTTGCATATGGCTTCACGTTGTATTTTATTCAGTTACGGAAAATTTGCTTTTATTTTGTTAAATTACATAACGCCCATTTGCTGTTACAGTGTCAAAATCCAAAATTCGAAATTGCGAGAATAACGGCGTCAAGATAAAAATAAAATTATATTTGTATCTAATGATAATATCGCTCCACATTTTTTGCAAAGCGAAAAGGAGGAGCCTAGGGTTATTTCGGCATGCTTATCTAAAAAAAATGTTTGACTTTTGTAGCAAATGATCGATTTGTTATGTTATGTTGTTTTATATTATGCAATTCGATATAACGCTATGATGGGCTAATTTATTTTATTTTTATTAAAAATATTCAATTTATATTATGTATTTTATTTAATTGATTTAATTCAATTAATTCAATCTTTATTTCATAATATTAGTTGAAATTTCAATAAATGTTGGTTTATTTATAATAATTTTCCTTTTTATTTTATTTTAACCAACTTCCTCAATTTGTTTCATCTCTTATATTTTTTTATTTAACCTAAAGTGCATATAATTAGTAAAAAAACACTCCTTGCTATTCTTTAGTGACCTTGTGATACTTTGAATAGTCTTCCTTGTCCAAGTCTAGTAGTCCTTGGCTAAAATCTACAGCTCATCAGCATTGCATTCATAGTAAGTATTTCAAGTCATTTTTTTCTAGATGTGCTTAAAACATTTCAATTTTTACCTTCAATGTTACCAATAGAAGCATCTTCGGATTGAAATTAGTACCGTAATTAATCAAATATTAAACAAAGCTGAAATCTCATTGTTTGCACACAAATTCCATTAAGTATGCAAATACATACACAGTTTCTGTATAGTAGTTATTCAGATGGACTGAAGTGATGCCACACCGCCACCACTCACCAGTCAGCATTAGCCATTCCAAAGCTTTTAAGCCTCTTCTATGCCAAACTAGTTAATATTTTATTTTAATCTACAAAAATTATTCACGAAAGCCAACAATTATTATAATTTTTTTTATTAATTTATACAGTATTCCGGATCTGTATTAGCTTACAATTTGCAACTGCCATATTTTAGCACAAATGGATTTGCAGAAAAAAAAAAGATTCTACACAAAAGCAATAACCACATTTGCGTACAAAACGAAGAACAAGTATTTAACTGTTTAGGGTTAAAAAATAATGCGCTCAAATTTATTTGAAATGAGGGACATAAGTATGGAATTTTTGTTTTTGCTCTTTAGATGTATTAAACGAAATCGCTGTGGTTAAACACGACTGACTACTTCTTGGACGAGTTTTTAAATATTTTAGAATACTTAATTCTGCAATTTTGTTCCTATGCTCGGGAGGTGGTAAATTTTGGCTTTGAGAAAAAGAAAAAAACTTTTATTTATTTTAATTTATGCTAATTGATTGTTCTTTTTGTTAGCGACCAGCAGTGCGACAATGGATCAGTTGATGTATGGCCTCGCAAGTCTTACTTAATTAATGTTTGCCTTTTCGTTTTAATTAAAATGTGATTTATCAGTAGTGATGATGCTGTTGCGAATCTATGCGGCTAATATCGTTTTAACGAAAGTGAAAGGTATTCAAATATTAATTACTGGCAATTGTGGCAATAATGTTGCTAAAATATTAATTAATTATTATTACGGTTAATGCAAACTGGTTTGCATCTGGGTATGTAAGCAAGCTTCTTAACAAAGCGTGTAATCAATAATTGCCAGCGCTTGTTAATATATTTTATTCATTAAAAGGTTCATGGGAATACCACTTTTTTCTCTTTGGTTGGCTTTCATTTAATTAAAATTCGGTACATTTTGTGAGCGTTGCTAAGACAAAGTGTCCTATTAGTAAATAGTTTTACCTGATTCCTATGAAACTCTCTTCAATTCTCTTGGACCCTTTCATTATAATAATACTTTCATAAAAATTATACCACTTGAAGGCAGTACGGCGTACGCAGTGGTCTAGTAATATACAAGCTGTATGTTTTGTGTTCGATGCGCATCAAGTGCTGGTTTTTCTAAAAGCTGTCGCTACTTGACAGAGCAGATCTCCGGATGTCTTACTGCCATAAACAGTTTTCTTCACAGAAAAACAAACTTTCGTTTTCAGGGGTCATACAACTTAAAACCACTTCAGATGTGGAAGAACATCACGCATCACGTATAACTTAGAATGAAAAATTGGTAAAGAAACTTGTTCAAACAAGTTCCAAGTGTGTCTATATATTACTACCGAATGCAATGGAGGTCTTCGATTCGGTGTTAGTGCGCTCGGGCTCGCATTTAGTCGACGAATGCCTAATTTTACTTTTATTCACTTTCATATCAAGCTGATATTGGTAGTTCGAGGCATGTAACTCGAAATCCAGCGAAAATCAGCATTCTGTTGAAGCGATTTCTTCGAACAAACAAAGTATGATGCTTTAAATTGAAATTTGAAAAGGCCGAGCCAAGGAGCACCAGGAGATTTGGTGGCTCCTAAAGCACTCAGGCTATAAAGACCATTGTATTTAAAGCTTGGGAAAGGGAGTAGATAGTCAAGAAGGGAAGGAGAAAAGTATCAGAGAAAGAGATAGGAAAGAATAGAGACAGAGATAGAGATAGTTAGTCTTGCGAGAATTTTCCAGATTCTTTGGCAAATCTGTAAATATCCTCCAGTTTTAGAGAACGAATATTACTCATTCTCACGACATCGGAACCCAAAACTCGTAACCGTGCACTAGCAAAAGCAGGACACTCAGAGAGAATGTGCTCAGTGCTATCCGCCTCCTCCAAGCATGACAGGCACACTGGGTCCTCAATGATTCCAATGGTGGTCATATGCTGACCGACCATCAACCGAACGTCTTTCCTTGCAAGTTTTAGAGTATGATGCTTATTTCCGTTTTCTACTTCATGCTCTTGAGCAGATCGTAAGAACTTTGTAAGTGAATGTAAAAAAAAAATTGGTAACGGTGAATGGGGCTATTTTCGGACTATAATATATCCTTTAACCGACTTCTTTGAGGCTCAATAATCTGTACGAAGTGAGCTGGTTGCAAAACAATGGATGGAGTGATTGGCGCATTTTCCTTTCAGTTACCTGCTTTTGCGAGGCTAAAATTCAAACCACTTCATTTTCACTTTATCATTTTCACTTTATCAAGATTTATCAGAACCGCAAGTACTGTGATAGTTCAAAATTTGGACAAAGGTTTTGACAGGTGGTCTTACTTAATTGAGGGGACCAAAAATGTTTGCTTGAGACCACCAAGAGCACATTTAGATCACTTAGATCATAAACTTCAAGTGGAAGATCACTAAAATTTTAATTAGCATATATATGTAAAGAATCGTTCAAAAATGGTACCTAAATAGTTAATAGGCAGATCTTTATCAACGGAAAATTTTCGTAAAAAAACTTAATTTGTATATGATTTATTTATTTTATAAGTGAAAGGGGGAAAAATTGCGAATTTCTTTAAATTATAACATTTTTCTAAACAAACCCTTAAGTTTTAAAACTTATCCGCCAAAATTTTGTGCGGAATGCTTTTTGTTTTACCACATTTATTTTCGAAAATAATCAAGATCAGATTACTGTTACTTTTAAGACTTGAGCCCATCTGAATAAAAGAATGAAGGCAACGACTTAAGAAAACCTCCACAAGGTAAAATCAAATATCAAATCCTTTGATATTAGCAGCCTATTTCATGTTTTAGTATACAGCAGCTCACTAATTATTATTTTCAAATTATTACCGCTCATTTTTTCTCTTAACAAACTTTTATTTTAACTTCCCTCTTCCTTTTTGCGGTATTAAAATCAGCCTTCCTTTGCTACCATAACCTAACCTAACCTAATAACTATAGTCTAGAACTAGCATAATTAATTGCGTTTAAAATATAGAAATATCAATCACTGCAATACTTATGTAAATATTTTTATAGGTGATCGGCACGTGCCTCCGGCCTGTGTTTTAAGTGGAGAAATACAAAAATCACAGCCAGAAATATTAGCATTTACTTTGCACTCGTATACGGCTATAGTTTTTAAAACTACATATGCATACATAATATTTATCAAATATACGCGGTTGACATGATTGGGCAATTTTAAAAGCATATGCAAATAAATTTAATTTAGTCATTTACTTTTTTTATTTTAACTCTTGTTCACTTTCTTTACACCTTTTCTGCTTCGCATATAAGTTTGTATGTATGGATATGACAGGCACTTTCGAAGGCCAAAAACATGTGTGAGAGCAATAAAGAATAAATTAAGAGGTCATTTTCAAAATATTCATTATCATTGGTATTTTAATTTTTAATATGTCATTTTGATGGTGATTTTGATTGATGAGCGGCACAGTGCGTAACTACGAGATGCTCTTTTGAACATTACAACTATAAGAGTGTGTAAATAGTTCAAGGACATACTGAGTTTATTTAAACTGTCTGAAAATAAATACGAATAATTCATCACAGATGCGGATACAGTTGAAACGGGAATAGAAAGGACACATTTTTTATGCTAAATCCAGGTGAGGGACAGAAGTCCTGGAAACATAAAATTTTCCGATTCTTATTTTTAAAAGGACCTTTCTAATATAAATTCTATGAATATTATTATATTTTTTACTTGCTCAGGGAACGTTAATATAACGCAACACTTCGTTACATTCTGGATAGTAAATAACTTTGAATTTCAGGATTTATTTTCAGACTTCCTCAATTTAAAATTTTGATATTTCGCATTCTATTCAACAAAAGTTTGCATTAATTTGTGCGCTAATACCTGTACTTCGTAATACACAGTGGCAAGTTAACATAAATTATTTTGTATAAATATAAAAAATTTTCATTTAGAGAAAATTGTCCGATCATATTATTTTATTTCTGTACGAACTATAATAAACATCATTCTAGTCCCATCAGAATTAATTTTTTAAAATGGTGGATCTTTCTGGACCTCATTTAAGAGAAAGAGATTATCGGCTGGAAATTGTTGTTGTATTTAAAATAATTATTTTTCTTTCTACGTGAAAAAATAAAAAAAAATGTATTTATTTTTTTAACTCTCCGTTGGATACCCTTTTTAGAACATTTGGCTATAATACAAATATGTTAAATTGACGTCCAAAGTCAAACCAGATCTGGGTGCCCGATGGAGGGTTAAGTTGATCGGCCAAAATGTTCACAGATCAACTCAATAAAAGTCCCTATTGTCATTACCTATAATCTAAAAATATATTTTTGGTTACTGAAATTTGTGCCCTTTATAACGCCCTAAAACGACAGCCATGATGGCGCCTACATTCGGTTCTTATCCTCGCTTTTAATTTAGGAACAGCTAATGAAATTTCATATATGATTTTTGTAGTTTTTCGTTCGCGTCACCAATACTGGCTTGGAAAGACTAGTTACTTAAGGTTTGAATGCAAAAATTCTCTAAAACTTTACAAATTTTGATAATTAAATATGCAGATTTGTTAGTTTGAGTTCCTGGGCTATTGACTTCTCTGGCCTACTTTAAAATAAAAAAATAAATAAATAATTGGCGCGTACACTTCTGTTAGGTGTTTGGCCGAGCTCCTCTTCCTATATGTGGTGTGCCTTTTGATGTTGTTCCACAAATGGAGGGACCTACAGTTTCAAGCCGACTCCGAACGGCAGATATTTTTATGAGGAGCTTTTTCATGGCAGAAATACACTCGGAGGTTTGTCATTGCCTGCCGAGGGCGACCGCCATTAGAAAATTTTTTTTTATTAATTTTGCTTTCACCGAGATTCGAACCAACGACCTCTCTGTGCATTCCGAATGATAATCACGCACCAACCCATTCGGCTACGGCGGCCGCCTATAGACTTATTTTAGCCCGTATAAATTTATTTGACCTCTAACTACTTGTATAAATTTATAGAAATAATGTATAGCTGCGGCTTACAAAACGAACAGCATATGGGTACTTGAATGGTTTGCTAGATTTTTTTAATAATTTTCAGTTTTTTGTCTTCTAATTCTTGCTGTCAAATTTTGCTTGTAGCAATTAACTCAATTTTTCATTAACGTAAAAATAAACAAACAGAACAACTCGTGCAACAAAAGCATATCTCAAAAATTAAATCGGCAACATTTCTGAAACTCAACTTAAAAACTCGCTTCAATCCAGACAAGTCAAACAAAGCAAATCTTTGTAAATAACCAATTCAAATAAAAGACTTAAGCAACGAACTCGATGCGCTGCACAGAAAAAAATGCGCATTACAATCAAGTACAAATGTATGTGCCACATAACGCTTTATTTGTCCATTGGCTGCTGCTAAAGCGCGATCATAAAATATACTTTAAATTGCCCACACTAAAACGATAATCAACTAAGTTGACGCTAAAGACGACTACTGTCTGCTGATCAATAGTAACATCAGCAGCAGCAGTAGCTGTTGATAATGATGGTTTTGTTTTGGAGCTGACGCTATTTTGCAATATGAAGGCAAACGTGACTCTGACCATTACGAACAATATTTAATCGCTTAATGCAAAAAGTGATATGTGATTTGTGATTTGTGATGGGCTGTGCTGTGGCATAGTATGGCGTTTGCTGAGTAGCTTCTGCAAAGTAAGCAAAGCAAGCTGACAAATCGTACTATTTTATTTTTATTACAATGCCATGCCAGCAGCTACAGTGGGAGCAACAGCAATATTGCGATCAAAATGTCACTAATGTACTCAGATATATGTATGTATACGGTATAAACAAATCATATGGCTAGCGCTGTATATGTACAAGGCACAGAATATCAATTGGACTTGCACATCGCTGCCGAAGGTGAATATAATTCTTTCAAGAATTTCTCACACGACACAGAAATATCACGAATAAGTGTTGTATTGCTACTTTTAGCTACAGTAACAGCAGCAAAATCTTTAATGATCAATTGAATGCATCATAAGCAGCCACCATCAACCATATCATCACTAATTCAGCTCTGCTAGCGCATCATGTTCGTCATCTAAGTGTGTTTGTATGATATGTATGCATTGTGCTTTGCAATTGACAACAATTTTTGCGCAATTTACAACATAATTCAATATACATTGCTGTGCTTGCTTGTTTGCTCATTTCTATGAATGTTGAATTTTTGTTTTAATTTTTTCCTTTTTTGTTTTTTTTTGTTTTAGTTTGGGCCATTTAGAAAAGCTCACAAGCCCGGCAGATGTTAGACTGCATTCTTCAGTGTGCTCAATTGCATTTAGTAAATATTAAAATTTTATTGAAATGTTTACTGAATTTGGTATTAAAGTTTGCGCTTTGGCAATTACTTTTGCGTAAATCTAGTCTTTGTGGGATCATTGTATAAGTTTATGTGGATTTCACAAGTCTTGTCGTGTTTTTGCATTGTTTATTCGTCTCACTTTCAGTTTTTGAATTCACTTGGTTTTAATATTCAATATTTAACTTTTTTGACCAATCTACTACTCTAATGAGTGCTGATGAAAAATTCACAAATTGCTTTCGTTTTTTTTATATTAAGGCTAGTAATATTTTAAGTTAAGTTAAAGTTAATTTTATTTCTTTTTTAATTATTTTTTTGTTTTTATTTTTTTGATTTATTTTGTTTTATTTTATTTTATTTGATTTTAATCTTATTTATTGACTAAATTGTTTTCACTTTTATAACATTTTTATTTCTATCTTTACCATTTTGAGCACAATTCAATCACAACTCCCGGTCGTGTGCGCGTAATCCTTTAATTTGTATGTGTGTATGTCTCTTGGTAAAATTTTTTTCGGACAATTAGTCCCTTCGTTGTATCGATTCAGAATTCAACGCTACTATTGAATTCGATCGATCGATCTAACACTGTCAATACAGGCAGGAAAACGATGAACGGACAACCACAATGCCGTTGAAGAAGCTACTAACTATGCGATCTCTGTTGGTTCACTTCTAGGTTGAGTGCGGGTTACCAACTAAACCATCAAAACCTATAGATTTTCTATATATACTCGGAGCAGATGTTTCGGCAAGTCAACGCATGGGCGATAACTGGTAGTAAACTCTGACCGATTGAAGATCGGTATGCTTGAGAGCTCCATTCAGCGCTGGATGCTGGCTAGCTGCCTGGCTGCTTGGTTGGTTGGTTGGTTGGCTGGCTGACTGGCTAGTTGGCTTTCAGGTTGGTCGTTTGGTCGCTTGGTTTGATGGCTGCTTTGTTGCTGAGCAAGTTAATGTTTTGTCGTCGGTCCGCGTTGTTGTTGTATGTATTGGTGGCAAACATAAGCAAAGAAGATGCTACAATCTTCTAAAATACAAAAACAGAAAAACACAAACACACACTCACACACACATGTAATATATGCTAACAAACGCTCCGCTCAGCGGCTAAGCAAGCAGTTAAGCTTAGCATTATCAGGTTGCTATTATCGATGTTGCTGCTCTGCCAACAAATCAAGAAAATTTTAAAATTAGCTTTGTATCAAAAAATACAAATCGCTTTATGCCAAATGGTTGCGATGACGTCTTTTTCGGGTGTCTTTTCACAAAAACATATCCACCAAAGGCCACAACTACATACATATGCAAGTATGTTTTAATAATGTGAATTTATAATAAATTTATACTTATAGTATACAATATTAATATTCGGCAACTGAGATGCTGAAACATTCAAAAAAAGTACCCATACGCACTAATACTTTTTTTCGCATTTTTTGTCAACTTCATAAGAAACTAGATTGCAATGAAGATCTGGTCTTGACGTTCCGTGCTGTATGTTATTGACGTAGTTGACGTTGGCAGCAACGCCAACTAATTTGGTGCGTTTTTGGGTGCTGGCTCATCTGCTGCTGGCACTGACCGGATCAGCCAGGCAATCATCGCTTCTTGACTGGCTGCCTGTCGTTCGCTTGGTGCTAAATATTTTGTCATGCTCGCAGAATTGTCGAAACTACAAAATTGTTGCATGATGATATTTTAGTGCGTTATTACGACCTGGCAGACCACAATGGTACTACTGGTATGTCGCAGTAGCAGCAACGTTGTTGGCCGGATGGTAGTTGTGCTAATTGCCACACGAATCTTGCGTTAGTGTGTAAGGAAAAAAATCTATACTAAGTAATATTAACTATTAGTTAACTCAAAAACTACTACAAAAATTTAATTCATCTGTTTTAACGTTATATTTATACTAAAAAAGTGAATCACTTACCGAATTTTTATATTTTCATGGGCACTATTTTACATGATATTTTCAAGCCTGATAAAAAAAATTAAACCTTTTTCACTTATCTCGAACGTCAATTAAAAATAATCAAAAAAAGAAGATCAAAATATTAAATAACTATTAAATTATGGTGGCGCAAAATAAATCATACAAGCTTGTTTTTATATAAATTTTATACTAAATAAAAAAATTTTAAGTGGTGGAAATTTTTACTTTGACCTTTACGCGCTCCATTGCTTGTCTGTTGGTATGCTGCGACTGCTTAGTTCACACGTTAAAATCTTGGTTATTGGTTCTGAATGTCAGTATTTGTTTTCAGTAGACAATTTGTTTACAGCTTCATCACAAAATGTTAAATGAACTTCTAAAATGGGTTTGAGAATTAGTCAACATCCTTGTTTCTGTGCTCTCACTTAATACGGAGGAAGCATAGAGGTCTAACCCTGTCAGTGTGAGGCTTTAACCCAAGCTAAAACTTGCTACCGCTAAAGTACCGATCCCCCGTTCCACGTGTCGGGAGGTGGTTTAGCACTTGACTCAGCATCCGTTGCTGTCCTGATGCAATACGCTAAAGGTGGCATCTGCTTGTTACCGGCCACTGTTTATGTCATTTGATGAGAGAGCCACCTCTGTCACATCCGTACTCCTTCGCGCAATATGTTCCTGAACATACTATAGAAAAGAGAGTTTCTATGTTTGCCGTCAGTTTGCCAGCACTTCTCTGTTTGATGGCTCACAGGCTTCTTCGCCGTTCCCGTTCTCGTCTTGCCTGCTCGCTGCACCAAAGCTGCTGCATTATTTTGGCAGCCCCATGCTTCAGTTGCTCTTCAATATCAGTGGCACTAGATTCTCGTGCGTGACGCTACAGCCGGGACTATTCTATAGTGTTTTCTTAAGTATTCTGAAACAAGGGCATATTAAAATCGCATGTTCTTCATCTTTTCATACCCAAGGCGATAAAGATATGACGCTAGTTTATTTGCCTGATGCTGATGAGTACTGCCTATGGTGGCTTTGCATTTACGGGTGTTCAATTATGATGCATATATAATATGTATGGTATATACTAGTAAATAATTTAGCTAGAAAACTTCGACGGTCATACATTGTAAGATCTAATAAGAGTATCTATATCTTCATTATCTGCCACTACAATTTTCAGTTTTTTACAAAATTTAACCTGCGATATGTATCAAAAATTGCTGGGTAAGAGTTCGCTCCTGTGGTGTGACGTCTGCGACGAAGCTCATAAATTGTATAATCCATATAACAAAATTCCACCATCGCTTCTACATTTCAATCAAAGAAAACAAAAACACATTTCAATCCGACTTCTGTATAACTGCTGATTATTTTCTTCTAGCCTCCATAGCCGAATGGGTGCATGCATGACTAAAAACTTTAAATCCCTCCAATAGAAGGAGGAGCTCGGCCAGACATACCTTCGCCTTCTTCGGCTCCGGCTAACAAAAGTAATATAAAATTTTCTTTCATTTGGATTTATGTTACTCTTGACTTTTTTTGGTGAACTTTTCTCATCGGGACTTTCGATCTCTTAAGTATTTCAAAGTAATTATTTGTCCTTTGTAGCTTTTGTTATGTGATGAGTTCATATTTTCACTGTGGCGAAAAGACCCAAAACTTGGTAGATTTGTGATTGCATATCACCAAGTATTTGTGTCATTTGATGTCACCAATTTTGCATTTAGATTTTTCACCTAATGTACCAAACAACCATTATTTTTGATGTGAATGACTCCTATCGATTGGAAAGAGTCTCAACTATAGTTAGACAAACCAGATTTTGCATGAGTTGAGTGTGAGAGATTTAAATTTAAGACTCACATTTTTTCCATTTTTTTTAAATCATGTAAGTATCTAATTTAAATAACTGTCATAACCGCAGTTCATATAAAATTTACATTTCATATGTAGGGTATTTGAAAATACAAATATTATGACTTTGCACCTAATTTTAAGTGCTGTTTACATTATGTAATACCGTTATTTTTTCTACCAACACTATTTTTGCCGTACTAAAGAAGTTGGAATTGGTACAGCTGCGCATTACACTTAGTTCGTTTCCATAAAATGCATTCAATTAAATTCATATAAAATGAATAGAAATATGTAATACACCTTATACACCTATAACCATTTGAATAAAATCCACTAAGTCGATGCTGGCACGTTCGTTTTTTTTATTTCGCTGTGTCTCTCGAGTATTAAGTGCCTCACCTTATTATCCGTGCTATTTTACGAGTATTATTGTATTCAGGTGAAGCAATTTTTAGTGCCAATCAAATCACTCTGCGACTATACAAACAATAAAAGCCATCAAGATATAGACTCATCTGCTGAAAGAGAAGGAAAAAAAAACACAGCTTAACGATGACCCAAGAATATTGAATAATGTGCTCCTCGCGGCGTCGTTAACCCACATAACGTTGGAAATTTTATTCACATTCGACTGAGTGAATAGAAAAAGCTTAATTTTTAGCAAATGTCTTCGTCCAGCCAAGAAAATTATGCAAAAATTTGAAGCTTCAAAATTATTTTGCAAATGGTTTTCATAATTTGCTGTAAACGGCCTGACTAATTTCCTTGGCTGCCTTATCCTGTATTGCATCATAGCAAGCTTCCGAACTATTTTTGGACTCAATTCAGAAATATATACTAGAAAACTAAGCAGTTGATAAATTCACCAAAAGAGTCGAGTTTCATTAAAAAAATTCTCGCTCCTGTCCCACCTGCTGTTCTAGTCGAGCTAAAAATTCACAAAGCCAGTACCAAGCATAAAACTCTACTGGCAGCCCAAGTCAATACAGTGAAATAATATTTTTAATGGAGAGAATAAATAAAACAAAAAATAGCATAAAAAGCTTGCTAACCTAAAGGCCAATACCAAAGCAATAAGTCTCAAATGTTTGGCTGAATTCAAATACAAAACCTAAACATATCCAATTTCTAATGGCGGCCGCCATAGGCGCATGGGTTGGTGCGTGAATGCCATTCGGAGTAATTCGGAGAGCGAATCTCCGTTAAACACCAAAATTAACAAAACGGTTTTTTTAGTTGCCCTTCGGCAGGCAATGGCAAACCTCCGAGTGTATTTCTGCCATGAAAAATCTCCTCAAAAAAGTAGGTCCCTACATATGTAGCTTAACATCACGACGCACGCCACAAATATGAGGAGGAGCTTAGCCAAATACCCAAAAATGGTGTAAGGGCCTTTTATATAAAAATATTGTATATATAATTCCTAATCCAAAAAAACTAGTCATAAATAAGTAATCCTTTCAATTGGAATAGTTGAGCAGTATTCTTAGCAACAGCGAAAACAGTATTCTTAGGAAAACTCCTTATATATCAGGTAGACAAATAGCTGAAAGGCTACAATGCTATGAGACTTGTGTTAGAAAAGTAAAAAAGAGAGCTCAACAAATTTCAGGCAAAAGTACGCAAAAGAGCAGCACGTGAGAAATATGTATACAGCCCGTGAAAAAATAAAGCATCTTAACATTGGGAATATTATTATTATATTTTTTTTAACTTAGTTCATTATATAATAAATACTATAATATTATAATCCAAGTTTCAAACTTTGTAATAGATTAGTAAAATTTTCATCAAAATTTCAAAATGTTTAATAGGTTAGGCCAGGTTAGGCAGGTTGCTTTTCTCATACAAGACACTCTGTGGCTCTAAGGCACATTGTGATACTTGCATTTGATTTCCCTCCCCTAATTAAGTTGCTTACACCACTTAAATTTTTTTAAGAAGGTAACTAATCTAGGGACACACTTTGCAAATTTCCCAGGTCTGAAAAGAAATAATCGCCAAGATATTTGGCACGACGGCTTTGAAGTGCAGGACATTCACAGAGTCATTGTGAGGTATACCTATTCAACTGGCTAGGGTGCCAATAGTGCAGTGACCCGTGAAAACCCCGGTAGTCGACCTGTTGAATTCAAGCAGACAATTTATCCTTTTAAGATTTGTTAAGTTTTGTCCAGAAAGTTTTTCTGTTTTTATTTTTTTATTTTTTTGGCTGTGAGGTTGGGTTAAAAATGCCTTCGCAGGTTCAAGACGGTGTCCTAAGAAGGACACGTACTTACACACCCTGTGTTGAAGGTCACCTGTTTCGGAAACCATAAGCTCAGCATAAGTTTACATTTCACGCCTCTTTTTTCGGATAATATCCTCCACAAAATTTGCGACGGTATTCCATTTTTCTTCGCCTACATCATTTTCTCAATTATTTCTTCAGGTGTAAATACACCAATAGCTCGTTGCAGAACTGTTCTCTCTTTATTCCACCTCTCGCATTTGAAGAAGGTCTGCTCCGCATTATCATACTCAGTATCTCCTTAAATACAATTTAGTAGGAGAACCTTCCCTATTCGCCACAAATACTTGCGAAAGGATGCATGTCCGGACAAAATCTGTAATAGTTAACCTCACCGCGCTTTCTTTTCACCCACTTTTTTAAATCCGGTACTAATCTCGCTGCCTATCTACCGTACTACTCCGAGTTCCATCTTGTTTGCCAGTTAGTAGTCAGAGACCTCCTTCTAGTGGCTTATGCGATTACGCTCAAGTCAATTGAGGTATACGTTTTGTTTAGAGGAATGCTTATGTCATCTACCACTCGCTATAGGTCAAACTCAGAGCCTTTCCTTGAACAACCATCCGCTTTTTCATTTCCCTCCACTCCAGAGTGCCCACCAAAGTGTGGTGTTGTGGTATTTAATTAATTTTAATTTAAATGTAACAAAGGACAAGTTTGAAGTAGCTCAAAATTATTGTTGATTATTGATAATATTTCTTTCCTAAAAGCGTTGCGTATTTTCTCCTTAAAAAAACTAAATTTCCAGGACTTGCTTTACATTGTAAAAACGCGGAATGAAATCATTTTAAGGACTCGCACACCAGGAAACTTCTGCACAATAGTATGGTTCATTAAAAACTCGAGTTTGCCTATATAATTTGGAATTCGATTTATATGTAATTGTCATGCTACTTGAATTGACAGGATGCAACCTGAGTACATTGATTTTCCCTCCTCTAGTCGGGAGAAGCTCCTATATAGTTTACGCTGTGTGCTAATTAGTTTGAAAACACTTGAAAGAAGAAAAATAATACAATCTCTTATGTTTGTTTGCGACGTAATTAGTGGTTTCATTAAGTTTTCTGAACTTCTCCGTCTAATTAGTTGTAATATTTATATCCAGCAAAGCTCTTCGTGTGCAAAATCCATTTTATCTCCGTGTACTAATTTTTTTTTCTCATGCACTTATGAATATTCAGAGCGTTTTCAGTGTTTGATAAAATCTGAAAAATCTAAGCATTGACTTTTTCATCTCGAAAATATGTATATTACTTAAATTTTGCATTTATATCTTCCAATTCGTGGAACTTACATTGACGATTTGTACTATTAGTTTTAAGTAAAATTGTGTACCTCTAGTCTCTACATACACCGGGTCATAGACTGAATAAATCTCAATGAAATGAAATATGAAGAAAATGACAGATGCAACTCCACTTGCGGCATCGAATTTGAAAGACAACAAGATATGGGTGATGATTGCCATACTTTGTTCAGCAAAAGCTAAAAATAGCGCAACATTTTGAAACTCCGTTACTTATCTCTGCCCGTCACCCAGCGTTGTTGATATATGATATCTTTGCTATTACGCATTAATTTTGTGCTTGTGAAGCAAAGCACCTTACTGCCACAATCTCTGAAGTCATGCACGAGTATTTACGTGAAAGAGGGCAGATATTGTTTGCGTATTCAAGGTATTAAAGATGCCTCTCTGTATTATTATGTTCTATACCAACAAGAATAAAAGTGATACGCATCCCTATCACCCGGATATTAGCTAGTAAGAAATCAATTTCAGTAATTATTTTCCGGCATTTATGGTTTGGAGCCATCTTATGTTTGGGTCGCATCTGGTTTCTCTAACAACATAAATTAAAAATAATTATAATATAAAAAGATTTATTTTATACCAAAGTACATTACGTAAATAATGTCTGTCAGAATAATTTTGAATTTAAAAATAAAATAAAAATTAAATTATATACAAAATTTGCCTTCGTAAAATAAATTTTGCTTGGGGTTGCCACATAAGAAGCCAATGACAATAAATTATTAAATTACCACGAATAATTAAAACTTGTACGCAAACTAAAAAGGCAGCAACATAAATTTATTTATGTACAAGCATGTTTCTAAAGACTATTGAATTATAAAACAAAAACAAAAATAAACAAAAAACTTAACAAAATGCGTCATTAGAACGTAGCAAGTAAATAAAATTGCAAGCATTCATTGTACGTAAGTTACCTTTACGCATGCGCATAAAACACAACACAAAAGTAGATGAAAAAGTGGCGAGGCAGCAAGCCAGCGAGTGGGACGAAATAAATCTTCTGCGGACAGCGTAGTTGAGTAGTTGTTTAATCCGTGGATGAGTCGCGACGTTCGGTCGAAGTCGGTCAAAAACGCCGGACTCCACGCAACAACAAAGAAACAAATATTTATAATGACTTGACAAGCGCAGGGTGGACAACCGCGTACAAGCTTTACAGTTTCATATAACCAATGATGAGATGATTGCTGTGTGTAGATATGCCCGTATTGGTATAGATATGTTAAATCCAGCAGTGTGCGCAAATGCGTTTTCACACAAGGTAAGTATGTGTGTAGGCATTTATTGCACAGCGACCGCGAGCGAATGAAGGCGTAGCAACCGCGCCACTGTCTGCTGGTACCAGTTACATGCGCTCATCCACATACCATTACGATTGCGGTGCTCTTTCGAGTTGAATGTTAAGGTGGGCACATACCTGCTCACATACGATAAACGAGTAGTGAGCAGTAACTGTGGCAAAAATAAAAATTAAAAATAAATAAAAAAAAAGTTTACTTTAAATATTAAATAAGCTGAAAAACAAGCGAAAAAAATAATATTATAAAACCGCTTCAATACCTAGAGTAGCTGCAGATAACATTTAAGACGATGTGAATACATTTCAACGAAGTTCAACAACAACTCGTCCAAGTGACCTTTAAACGCTAATAGCCGTGTGACGAGTGACCGCTAGGACGCTATTTTGCAGCAACATTGCAATGTGCTGTCAGAATAGCTGTATTGCTGAGAATAAGAAGATTCACTTTTTTTGGAGCGCAAAGTACGTCGCTGACCAACTAACCGACCAAATGGCTAACTGTCGGCGCAGCACAACATACCCATGTATGTGTCTAAGTCGCAAAAGAAACTGTAGTTATGCAAAGGAAAAAAATGTAAAAAATCGTCTTGTAAAAAATCGTAATGTGGGTAGGTAATGTTGCCTGCGGCAGCTAGTGGCGAAATAATTACTGTGACAAGTGAACCACACAGACAAGTTCTTTGCGCTTCTTACATATCGGTACTGGTACTGTCATTGCGTCTGATGTTAATCGCACTCTTTGACAAATATTTTAATTATAGTATTTGCATTTAAACGCATGAAACAACAATTATTGAAAATAAAATTTAGTAAAAAAACGTAAAAGAAATATAATAAAAAAATAAAAAAGCAAACAGCCGGCGCTAGCTGTAAAATGAAAAGCTGAAGACACAAACTTGCAATGCCACTAACGGTTATTTTACTATTGTATAAATATTTATTTATTTATTCATAAAGCATAGTCATACAAAAATTATATTATTCGCATAACAGAAATAATAATTTATACTTATAACTACTTACACACACATACACGCAATCTGTGGAATGAGAGTTTGCTCTACCAACCAATTTTCAATGTTTTATCTTTAGGTATAATAAAAACTTATTCTACTGTAAATTAACACCCACAAATTGTTTGTCAGTAAACGGGTTGTAACACCCAAAACAAGTGGCTAATACAAATTCGCTTGAGTCCAAATTTAATTTAAGCAACTGTACATTAACAATTTTAATGCATTTCAGTCGGTATACAACATGCACAGCATGTGCTGGCAGTGCGCGCGCATGTGTATGTTCATCCGAACCTTGTAATTTGCCAAAAAGGTGTTAATCTCTTGCAATGCTATGGCCGCTATTATTGTGTATATTATTTGATGCTTAATTTTCGGTATTTGGTTTTCCAATTTTATCGCCTTAACTTGGATTCTTTATTTTGGGATGGTGGCTTTGAATCTCCTTGAAATAAGTTTTATGATTATAGACTAATTATTAGTTGTCGTAAACTGGTTGGTTTGTGCACAATTGCAGCAGCAAGTGATTAATTCGCAGTATTTGAACTGCACATCAAGGCTAACGCATTTGGGAATTTGTGGTAATTCTGTTTCTAATATACACACTGTGTAAACTCTTAGTATTGTATATATTCTAATTATTTAGTCTTCGAGACGATTGTACCAACATAAAAAAAATTATCGAAAGTCGAATGTACATAGCCCGCGAAATTTGAAAATTTACCTTATTTTTTTAACAGATCTTGTACATTCTGTTATGCTATTTTAACATGTGGCATGTTATGCTGTGTTATGTCGTAGGTTTACATACACAATATCAAAACAGAAAATCGAGACTGTAAGTTTTTCATTTGTTATAAGTACATATACATATATTTACATGCATAAACAAATTTCATTTACATTCAACATCGTACAAAATTTTATGTACTCACTGATACTATTTAGTGGCTAGGCTTTTCTATATATATCATATATATATTCTTACTCTTTTTGGGTGTTTGGTCGAGTTCCTTCTTCTATTTGTGTTGTCCGCCTTGATGTTCTTCCACAAATGGGGAAACCTACAGTTTTAAGCCAACTCCGAACCTCAGATGAGAGTTTATGAGGAGCTATTTGTTGGTAGAAATAATTCCGGAGGTATGTGATTGCCTTCCGAGGAGTGACCGCTATTTGAAAAAACTTTTTTTATTCAACTAACCAAAATTGTACCATATTTATTCAAAGCTCTACGGTACCGCAAGCTCATTGCTTTGCACCGTAGGTATTACAATTTTCAAATCATAGTTTAACTACTTTAATAAGCAGAGTGAGAGTGTTTTTATATGGCAAACAATTTATATATTTTATATATTTTCTGGTGCGATTTGTTTCCAAATGAGCCTTAATTTGCCCGCCATCAGTTGCAACTTTGATATTTCGCTTAACTCTTCGCTAAAAGATTACTGTTAGACAACGAGTCACTGAAGTTGGTCCAACTGCATAGCCTTCAACCTCTAATATATTACATCTGTTTCTCCTTAAAGAGAAGGATGGGGTATAAAATATTGGGAAAGACTTCATGCATGTTAGCTGCATGTGCAACTGTTGCTGTAACGCCAGCTTGGATAACGTGTTTAACTTCAGCTGGAAAATAGGAAAAACATTTAATATTCTGTGGCGTCTGTGTATACACTTACTTATATATATGTAAGTGTACCTTTATTATTCAGCATCTCTCAAACAATACAAATCATCATCGTTCAATGCCCTTTACGACTTGCGCAATGATTGCAACATGACTGGCAGATTTTTTATTTGCGTTGTATTTAAATCTGAATGCATCTTGAACTCAACATAAAAGCGCAGATAAAATAATGATAAAAAGATTTTTTTTACTGAAAAAGTTTTGACAATCTATTGGTCACTCATCAATTGTAAACAAGCCTAGTCCCAATTACTGCAATCTGCAGTTCTAGTTAATGTTATTGTAGGCATAATATGTAATATAATAACAATAATAAAATATATTCGATTTTAATTAAATGTCTAATTAACTTTTAGTTAAATTACTTGTGTGAATTGTGTGAAGATGTGGGATGAATGACTAAGCATCGGCAGCGGAAATGGACTTCAAATTCAAGTCTTAAATTTTATTCAATTAGCTGGAATTCTACCATAATTTCGATTTTGTTAGAAAAAAAATTTTTCAGATGTAATTGTATCATATTTACATAAAAAAACAGTTGCTTTCATAAAAATCGGATTACCAAAAATTTCAGTTTCCTGCATTACATAAGATTGTTTTATATACATAATTTATTCATTTAGCTAATACTGATCTCAAATACGAGTAGTTAATAAAAAACAATTTACTTAACAAAAACCAAAAAATTGCATAAAGTCGGTGATGTACGCCCAGCGCTTACTCCCTTTTTTGGGCATAGCATAGATCCTCCTCCAATTTGTGGTGCGCGTCTTGATATTCCTCCATAAATGTAGGAACCCACAGTTTTAAGTCGCCTCCGAATGGTAAAGGGTTTTTATGAGGTGCTTTTTAATGGCAGATATACACTTGGAAGTTTGCAATTGCTGACGAGGAGCGACCGCTATTATAAACAATTCTTCCTCTCATTTGATATTTCATGCCCTTGGTTTCGAACCCGTGCCCTTTCTAATGGTAGACACAAACCAACTCGCTCGGCTTTGGTGGTGGTAAATCCGGAATATGGAACTTAAAAATAAAGCTGATTGATCTATAGAAATAATAGCATTTGCACGCCACTTGGTAAAATGAGAGCACTGACGTCCTAATTTAAAAGTAATCTTAGTGTTATGAGGTTATACCCTAACCTGTGCTTCAAACACGACCAATACGAAACAATCAAACGACTGCAGCCGGGTTCGCAGAAGTACACAGATTTCGTGCTTTGTGAACAAGTAGTCTCTCGAAAAGCTTTGGTACTGCCGTAAACTTATGTTTTTTTTTGTGTTTTATAGCGAAATCGCTTAATTATCTCTTTTGAGCTTTTTCCGGCTTATATATATTATTACATTGTAACATCTTAGTAACATTAGATAATCTACTGATATTTTCGGCAGCTTCTCTTAGCAGGGTTAAACCAACATTAGATTTGATAACAGATCTTATGCGGTCCTAAGTAAAATAAATTTATGCAGTACTCCTTCCGAAATTCTATAGGGCCAAAGTAAGAATCCTGGGTTTAATTTTTTAACTGAATATTGAAAATGTACCTAAAGCTGTAATGTTATTTGGAGCGTAAGTAAGGATTGAATTGTTTACTCTATTGGAAAGGGGAACTCCGCATGAACCCATACACGTTCACCTATAAATTGGCTTTCAAATGGTCTGCTGATTGCGATTTATCGGTGAATCATCACAAGGCGTAGATGTCTAGCATCTTCCTTGATCGCATGCTGATACTTCACTACCACGTTTATTTGAATACCAAGCTTGTAGCCTACGCTGCACTTCGAAATTAGTCGGTGAATGTAAGACAAAACTGAACAGTGTGGCAAAACAAAACAAAATTTGGCTTATTTGGGCGTATGAACATTGTAGTATTACAAACATGCCAATAGGCCCTGAATCCTTTCTAGGTGTCAATTCCTCATCGATTCAACTATGGATTGACGACTTCATGAAGTCTACCCATAAAAGACGTTGGTCTAAATTGGGCTCCAGCAGAGTAGCCAGGTGCTTTATGAAACAACCAAACAGGAAACTAGCGACCTTTTTCCTAAAACTTAGTAGGAAGGACCTGAGAATACTGGCGAGTGTAATCACAAGGTACAACGCCTTTGATTAGCATATGGCTGCCATGGGAATCATTGACGACCCAATATGTCTATCCTGCCGTGAAAATGAGGACACTGCAAAGCATTTTCTCTGCAGCGGTCGGGCGTTTTTAAAATGAGGCTTTGGATATTGGGGTGCGATGAACTGAGTGTGGATAAAGTGCATACTCTTCCTCTTCCGGGCCTATTAAGATTCATCAATGACCTGGAACCAATTTTCAGCTTACCATTCATATAATATCTATCGTGTCTCTACATTTCTTTCACTATAATCTATCCAGGTGTAGTGTAATGGGTCTAATTGTCTTCCTGGCTGAGTGCTTGGACCTGTCAAACCCCCTGAAAATCGAAAAACTAAATCTAAATGGCTACTATTCCAATCCAATCCAAATGTCATTCCACGTTGTTTAAGCCCTCCTCTCTAGTAACAGCCATATAATCTTACCGACTCTAGCCCAGTGAAGATGTTTTTGGTAATTCTACGTTGTTGGCATGTTCTTTCTTGTCATTTCAAAGCATTTTAACAACCCAGTATATCTAGGACGTAAATATTTTCCTGGCCAAACAATTGCCAATTGTTGTGTTCTTTTCTTGTTCTCAAAATCGCGCGATTTCAATTCGGATCCGAAATGGCAATTCGTACGATTTTGTTTTGGGTGTTCTGTAATTCGTCCGATTTCATTTAAATTCGAATTTAAGTTCGAAACAGTAGTGGATATTTTCCCCATACAAGTAGATTGCGTTGCCATACACGTCTGAAGGCTGTCCTGCGTTGACACTCGTGGCCCTTTTGCAGCTCTCGGGGTAGCCACCGCTTCCTTACTTACAAAAATTCCACAAGTTCTTGCAACACATTCTTCGTTGCTCCTCAGTACATGCTTATTAAAGGGTCCACCTCCTGTTGCCCTCGATTCTAGATTGTTATGGGCAACCTTTTTCCGAATGTACCCCTTCCAGTCGGACCATATCTTGAAAAAAGACAACTCAAAAATATTTATTTTAATATTTGACTAAATACTTACTTTTTTCCATCCATTAACATATTTTTGGGGCGGCCCTTCTGCATTTAGCAGCGTCGTTAGCTCTTTCCACTTTTCCTCAACAGCAACTCTGTCGCCCTTCGAAAAATTCTTCGCCAAATCTGGATGAGATTCCATAAACTCGACTAAAATTAGCTCTTGCTTGGAGTTATTGTGTTGTCCCCTAAAAGTTTTTGAATAAGTTTTAAATATTTTAAATAAACACTTTTATTTACATAAATATATGCAGTTATTTTGAGTAAATACTCACATTTTGATAAATTTATTTCAACAAACAGTTTATAAGAATGCCACAAACCGCTAACGTTTAAGATGCCGAAAATTTAACTGGAAAATTTTAACGATTTCGATTTCCAGAACAGAGTGACAAAACGATTTGCTGATGTTCGAAAAAAAAACGAAAACGGAACGATTTACAGGACATGTCAAACGATTTGAAAACGGAAAATGCGAAAACGATTTGCAGAACATGCCTGTATAACTCTTTTTATGTCTGCCTGTCCAGATGGCTATGTCAGCAACTGTATGTGGGCACATGTGGAAAATACTGCAAAAGCAAAAAGGCAAGTAAAAAACTTTTACTTACAACTGCATCATAAGAAACATCATACGCTAAGTATCCATCATTTCCAGAAAACGAAATTTTTTATTTAAAACTATTTGCCAAATCATGCTGAGCATTGCTGCAACAACTTGCTGATCGATGTCCGTCGTGGTTTGAAGTGTTAATTTCGACAGCGCTGCGAAGGTGAGCCAAAATATTTACAAATCACTTGTTCGGCATAGGTGAAGTGAAGAAGTGGCAACAGAGCGTTAGATACTTGCAGTTTATGTACGTCTACGTATATAATAGGAAGAAAATTGCAGAAAAAAGAACCGCTTTTATACATACTTGGCAGCCATAAAGTTGAAAAGGTCAAATTAACCTGAATTGTGCACAACTTAAATACATTGATTGATTGACGGACTGCTGAGAGCAAATGAAAGAGGAGGGAATACATAGGATTCCATAAAAAGTGGTGATGCCTCTCCAAGCCAATCATAAAATGTCGTATTTATATGATCAATTTTATGACTTCCACTAAGATACTTTACATGGGGTTGTTCGTGAGATAGACCAGGTCCAATATGTCTTGAGAATATTACAAATTTAGTAGACCTACTGGCCATTTGTAAAGACACTTCAGATAAAAATGTTTAGATATTCTCAAAGATCCGAAGAACACTAAACAATGATTATTTTCAAATTATCAATGAAGAAAATCCAAAGCTTCCAGGTATCGTAGAACAGTTTCGAATATGTGTACGCGCATACTTTTTGAGGCTCTTTATAAATCCTTTACGATTTAAAAATATTAAAGTTATATCTACTTATATTATATTACTTAGAATAACTTTTCGATTTTTTTAATCGCTCAGAAGAGAAACCTATTTTCCACTTTGCAATAGTGAGTTGGTGAGTTGATAGTTTTTTATCAGAATCATTATTCGCTGAGTTTTAAATTTTTCATCAAAAATTAAGGTTACTTATTTTCATCATGCGTGCAGACCGAACTATGCCTGTATTGTAGTTGTTATTCATCTATTATCATGCTGCTGATAAAGTTCATCAGGTGTTTAATATAAAGGCCTGCTACATCTGCAGGCATAGCAAGGAATGACTCTTATCCCTACGAGAGCAGAACAGCTAAGAAGTAGGTGCAGATATGGATAAAAGACTGGAAGTGAGGTCGAGTCTCACAGCATGCATACTTCGCGGACAGTGCCCTGCAATGACACACACGAAATCTGAGAGCTGAGATTTCGTTAACTTTTGAAGAACTTTCCGATCCGCTGAGTTGACAGGCGAAGCCCACCTTTTCACGAGGAGACCGCAAGTTGTTAAGGAGATTCATATTCTCTCCCTCTTAATATCAAAGAATTCAAAAGTGACGCGATCGAACCCATGGCCTTGATTTCCGCACTAAATATTTACTTCCCTGTTATAAAACAAGTGAGCAGCGAATCACCTGCCTCTTTGATTGCCGCTACCACACACTGTAGTGGTCTGGTAGCCTCATCTTGAGTCTGATGGGGAGTTCCTTGCAGAATGTTTCACCGTCAACATTTCCGTCATACATCGAGCTATCCGTGAACGGGCTTACCAGGCTTTGTCCCCTTTGAACCTTTGCAATGGTACATGTTACCCACACTTGCCTTGATGGAATATTAGTGTAGAATGCCTAGCTTGGATTATGCGAGGGTAAAAATTAATCAGTTGAAAAAACAATAAGTTCTGTTTTTAATCAACAAATATTACTCGATTTTCGGTTTAGTTCAAGAAAACCAAAAAATGTATTAATAATATGGATCGCAAATTTTGAAATCTGAAAACATGATTAAATATCAATTTTTTTTATTGAAAACGTAATGATTTCAGTCGCTGGATTTTAATAGATAATACAATATTTACAGATCTTTTTCAGGGTTCAGCCTTATCACGTAATTTTTTGTGTTATAATGATCAAGGTATATTCTATGAGTCAATGATTTTTGAACCTTTGCACATTGGCAATGGAGAATATCGCAGTCGAAGGAATAATGAGCTGAATGAGTCTTCCACGACATAGACATAGCGTTGGCTGAATCATGTCGTCCGAATGGATAGAAACGCTCCGGCTCTGAAAGTTTTTGCTGTGGTACCAGCTGGTGGTAGCAGAGGAAAGGAAAAACTTCCTCTACGTTAGAAAGATCAGGTGCAGAAGAACTTGGATTCACTTGGTATGTCCAACTGGCGGCAGTTAGCACGAGAAAGAAACGTTGTTAAACTCGGTCAAAATCGCGAAAGCGGCTACCGCGCCAATCAAGAAGAAGAATGCACTTTCATAAATGGAGTTTTTGAAGAGAGCGTCTATACCAAAAACAAAACATTTTATTATGCAGTTTCCCTACCGATGAATATATTTATGAAAACGATACCCAAAAGCGAAATAATATAAAAACCCCTATTCAAATTTTTAAATACTAATCCTTGCCTGATTATTAGATTTTTATTGAAATAAACCGGAAATTGTTTTTAGCGCGAAGAAATAACTAGAGCGACTTTCGTAATATTTAATTTATTTCTATAGTTAATTATTTTGTTAAAATTATGCTATCATTTGTATTTTTATTAGCTAAAATGCACACTTTTGATTCGTTCCAACCAGAGCTCTTACTAGTTTTCAGATTCATTTCATTTACATACCTACATACATACCTGGCATAAATCGCTCAGAAACCAATTAAAAGACAGTATGCGAGTATACGCAGAAAACAAACTAGATTTGTTTATTTAACGCACTTGGCGTCCATGGCTTCTGTTAACAATAGCAGCATTTCCAAAGCTAGTAGCCATAGTTGTAGCAATTAACCATCCAAACAGTTAAGAGTCACATTAAAATCACTAATAACATGCCCAAAACAAAGTAGCAAAGATAAACCCTTGTGAAGAAGAAATAATATCCAACTTTAAAACAGTTGAATAACTCATGACGATGTTACTGATTTGAATGTGAAGATCCTTTACATGAAGCTTCGTCTTTTGCTTCATTAACATGAAGATCATCTGTTGAATTTACACATAAATTTATACTTCCAGAAAATATAAAGGTGAGCTCTCCTCAACCCGGTACTTTGTTGTTGGCGAATTTGATAATTGATTGGCGTGCGCTATAATCAAAAAGTACCGGGAATGTTTAATTTAAACGAACCGCGCACGTGGGAACCGGTCCATATTTTTTTCTTATGTTTTCAGGCCAGACAGTCCATAAAGAATATCAGTTATCCGTTTTAAAGCGTTTAAGAGATGCTGTACGTCGCAAATGGCTGGAAATGTGGGCAAACAATTCTTGGATTTTGCATGATGATAACGCGCCATCGCACCGAGCCCAAATTGTGCTGGATTATTCGACCAAACACCAAGTTAATACCATCGGAGGAGTTGAAGACTATCCCTTCGTCGACCTACCAGGGGTGCATGGAGGACTGGGTTAAAAGTTGACACATGAGTGTTGCTTCAGACGGGTCATATTTTGAAGGAGATAAAATAAATTTGCCTGAAATTGAACTCTATTTTGTTTTATTTAAACATTCCCAGTACTTTCTGATCATAGGGTAAGTATAGAAAAAATTTAAATCAGTCGTGAATATTTTTATATTTAAATTAAACAAAATAATAAAAATGATGTGTTAGTACGACTGATAATCATTTCGAGTTAAATTATGAAAGTACGACTGATAATAAAGACGGCAAGTTCAGTTTTTTCCATGCTTTATCTCACGTATTCTTTCATTCCTGGCTTTCCATTTACTTTCGTTTCTTCTGTGTTTATTTTCTGTACTGATTTCAAGGGTCGGGAATGCCTCAATCTTGTATTCAGTCACTCTTGCTTCTTGGCGTTACAGTTTTGGTTGATCCAAAAAGGTTTATTATTTGAACACCCTCAACGCTCCCCTTTCTCGAACACACATCGTGCCCAAGTGAGAATGAGCTCTGCTCTATTCTATTGTAATTTTGTGTATCACCCTCTGATATCTGAATATGAACACAATTGAGCTAGAAATGTAATTTTTTGGAATATATCGCCCGCAGTGCCATCTTGCGCATTTCCAAACCATTTATTTTAGATAGTTAATAAACATGCCAGGTATTTTCTGACAATAGTCATAAATATTGCAATTTTTAAACAAACTTTTCATAAGATTTGAATAGACTTAAAACTAACATATGACAAAAAAATATACGTAACTTCGCCGGATACCATACATAACTAAATTAAAGGCATATATAGGGTGCATACGGTATTTGAGAACAAGCATATATGGCTGTAGGAGGCATCGACGACTACAACTTAAGACATGTCGCTAAATGCGCAAATCACACCTCTTCAGAAATCTCTAATTTTCTTAAGTGTGCCCATTCAAACATTCACAAGGTTCGCCGTGAATTGAAAGCATCAAGTAGCGAAGTTGCATAACTCAAAAAACTCAATGAGCGTTCTGGCCCGGTCCGATCTGTCGAAGACCCCTGTCGGGAACCCTTCAAAATCAATGAGAGGCCTTGCGAGGGAGGGTCTTAGGGGTTTCTGATGGTCCGTTGAGTTGTCCATGAAGATCTTCAGAATAAATCGTCGGAGCAAAAACGAGAACAGTAAGTTCTGTTATCAAACGCTTTCTAAACAAAATTCAACTCCCTGAATTGCCGGAGATGTTATGGTTTCTTTCCGATGAAAAAATTGTGACCAAGGCCAAAGACCAGTTGCAGAAACTACCAGAATCATAGATTACTATGTTCGAATCCTACAGAGGTTTATGTTGTCATGGACACGAAATTTCCGGCCACTGTTATGATTTTAGGGGTTCTGAGCAACAAAGGAGATTACATGGCACAATACTTCTTTATTCACTTTCGAGTGAATTCCGCTTCCTTTATCGACGCTAAATACAGTAGTGAAACCCTGGATTAGCAATGCGAGACTCTGTTCCTTCGTACAAAGCAATGGGGACACAAGATAATGGATGTTATAAGTTAATGTTGTCTAAAAAATGCGTGAAATTACATTAAATTTTTTTCAAAATAACAGCTAATTAGTTTTACTGTCCTCAAATATAAGGTGGATGAGAGTACAAAAAGAAGGGGTTTTGACATCTAGCATTTGTAACCAAAAATTAAAATTAAGTTTGATTAATGTAAAGGAGGATGGTAGGGGAAAGAGAATAAACGGTAAAAAGTAGTTTGTAAACAAAAAAAATATAAATAAGGCCCTTCAGTTGCGTCAGCTCAACAGCTGATTCTGTCAATTTGGCTGAGAACCGAGTGGCGGTAATATTATATATCCGACAAGAAATGACACTTCAGAAGCATACCCCGAATTTGTATGAGGAAGAATGGTTTATGCTATATCAATGACAAAAACCGCAATATGCGCAAACCTTCTATATTTCCTCAAGCGTAAATACATATATATTTTCAGATCTTTCAAATTTTTACACAAGATTTCATCAGAGAACAAATCCGAAAATATTTTGCGGAGATTCGTACTTATATTAAGAATGCCCATATTAGCGGTAATTGTTGATTTCAGAATTACATTCAAAATACCCACTTAAAAAACACTTTAAAAAAAATTCTATAGTAATTTCAGTACCCCATAAAACAAACAGAACAAATAATATTTAGGTACGTACAAAATTCTTTTTCCTTTCCATTTTAAAATTTCTCATTTAACAACAAGCAGCAAACATAAGTTTAAAAACTTAAAATATTTATGGATATAGAAATTTAAAATATGATCTAAAGAATAGCAAGGCACTCAATATTGATTTCTTGTTGTTCTTATTATAACAGCAAAGCATTCCCAATAAAAATTTGGGAAATGCTGCTGAAGTGGCAGTCCTTCGCCGAATATAAATCGGAATGTGTTTGAAATTTTGCTCTCTAGTTGCTGTATAAATTTGCGGTTCGATAAGAGGGCGTTGCTACTAGTCTAAATTTTCTTTGGTAAATTGGCACACTCTTGATATGAACGTATGTGAAGTTTTATTTCAATCTGTCAATTCACTCTTTGTTTGCAAGCCGTTTAGTTTTGACGTGCCACAATATTTTCTACAATTAAGAAATCAAGTATCGTGCAGGGATTGAAATTTTAAACAGCAACAAAACAGAAAGCGTAGAAAAAATACAGGATATGGTTTTGGAAAACCGTCTGAAAGACATTTAGCGGAAGCCCTAGGCATTTTACTGGGCAGTGTAAGCAATATTTCGACTGCAAAATCCATTTGTGGAACAACATCAAGACGCACACCACAAATAGGAGGAGGAGCTCGGCCAAACACCTAGCAGAAGTGCACGCGCCAATTATTTTTTTTTTTTTTTTTTTTTATTGGGTTTCAGAAAGCTGTGTGCACAATGAGTGCCGCATTCGCCAACAATGGACACATTCGAATACGACTTTCTAAGCAATATTTAGAGCGTTTTCGAAAGGATAAAATTAATTTTGTGCATTGATTCATCACTCGAGATGAGACTTGGGTATATCACCATGACCTCAAATCAAAGCAATAGGCTTAAGCATGGTGTGAACCTGATTCTTAGGATCCGAAACGAGTTCGTGTCCGAAAATCGGCCAAAAAGGTGTTGGTATCAGTTTTTTAGGATACGAAAGGAATTTTGTTTGGCGTAAGCAATAAATTCTGAATATTATTGTAACCTTTTAGACTGAAGCACAAGCAAAAAATTAGTGAAAAATTTGCAATGCACCGTGCAAGAGCATTTGACAGTGGCTAAAATTCTTGAATTAACGTTCAAATTGTTGGAGCAATTGGAAATCGCAAGTGTGGTTTAAACAGCAAACCCCTACATGCCCTACCAAAAACTGTTCTCTAAAATCACTGAACTGGCAACCTCCTTACTTTAAACCGCTCGATATTATTCGTCAAATACTTAAAAGGAACATCAATATTGACAAGCAAGAAATCGAACTCATGACCGACCGGCACTGTAAGTATAAAAAATTAACTCTTGATTTCAACAACAAAATTAACAACTTTTTTGATTGATATATAAAAATGTAAAAAAAAAATTTATAAATGAACTAACCGACTCAGTAAAGTAAAACGCGCATTAAAGTTTGGCAAAACAAGTAAGGAAGTGATAAATTCGGCCCAAACCAAACAGACTGCTGTCATCATTATGAGAATTTATCTACTGTCTTAAAAAAATTGCATATTAATATTCATGCTTAAATGAATATATAAAAAATTTGTTGAAAAAAACGAAATGGCGGCGTTACAGCTGCTCAAACGTGGCTCCTTTAATTTGCGCCGTGGAATGTACAGCCTTCTGCAATCAACTGACATCAATCAGACAAAAATTTTTTATTAAAATAAGTTATTCCGATTTGCACTTACCTACAATATTTTTAACGAAAAAAATTAAAATTTCAAGTGAAAGGAAAAAAACACTCTTTTTTTAATCCAAATTGATCAAAACAATATTTTTAGTGATAATTAGTATCAAAAATGTTAGATACATGCAAAGATCAATACATTGAAGAATATCCCTGTAAAATTTTAAGGTGATATTTTGATTACTTTTTGAGTTTTATTCGGAAAAAACGTATTTCGAGATAAACGCGATTAAAGTTTTCGTTCGACGCTCATCACTTCAGTGATTTTATACGGACTTTCTAGATTTTCTATTAAACTTAAGACATTGAAAAAATATTCTTTAGATTGTAAATAAATTTTTAAAGGACAAAAAAATGGAAAATTTTAAAGTACTGGAGAAGCTGTCCCCCTTAAGTTGTTACATACAACCGTTTTGTGATTAAAATTATAATACCCTTTGCCGCAAGTGCGCTCGGGTATAAAACGCAATAAACTAAAGATTAGCCGAAACTTGCATGCAATTAAACGGTTAACTGTATACGTATGTACATTTACAGGGTGAATCAGCTGAACTGCAATTTAGCTCACACCTGTACATCTGATAAGCCCTTGACGTCAGCTAGTTGATGATAATTTATTTTTATTTTAAACGGCCTTGCCTTATGTTTGGTATCTAATTCAGATTTGGTTCAAATGGACGGTAATTTGCGTAGCGCACATTTTGAACCAGTATCGCCTTGTGGTCCACTATCTGAGTGAGGTCCTCCTATGGAAAGGGTAATGACCCCAAATACACCGTAAGGGTCACGAAAAAGTAATTTCACGAAAAGTACTCGACTGCCTTTCGAATCCCCGTAATATAATTTCAGAAAACAACTACGGAGCAACCAAGTTAAAGAGATTATTGACCGCAAGAGATACTGCTTGTCGCAGTTTCGATGAACTATGCAAACAAGAGGAAGCAATATGGTACCAGAGACTTGCCAACACGAGAACAACAGTATGCCGTCCAAAATAAAAGCACTTACTTTGAAGAGGAAAAGTCAACTTCACAAGGTATTGAGGTTCAGATTCAAACAAATGTTAGAATTGATATCTCTGATCAGCTGTATGCCGAAAAGAATAAAAAAACAAATATAGCGTTTTGAAACGTGACATTTCACCCTATATAAATAAATATGTAAGCATACTATATGTGTGTGTATGTGCGAGCCTGTGCTTATTTATGTTGGTCATTTAGGGTGTGGGAAAAATATATGTATAAAATACATTAAAGGTGTTGTTATGTTTGACGATCTTGTTGTTATTTTCAATACTTGTTTTTATTTTTGTATAATACAAATTTTAATTTCAACAAAAAATGTAAAGGTCATTTGATTTTTGTTACTCCGCGCATAACCGCAAACGTACCCAGCAGAAAAATCAGAGCTGCATAGAATTAGGGGCATATGTACATTTATTGTTTTTTTTGTTGTTGATTATACGGTACGACTAAATTTTAATTTTGGTGTGATATATAAAATTCTACGAACTTCTAAACTCTAACTTTACATCGTTTTCCTATAGCAATTCAGATTTTTTTTTAAGGTTAAATAATCAGAAAATCATGAACTAGTCTTGGGGAAAATATTTTTCTTCTTTTAAACAGAGAAAAGCAGTCAGTATTCTTGACAGACTCTTGAACTATAAAAATATTGACGACAAAGTGAATCTTTTTTTCATACGAGTAAACTTCGAAGAGAGCTTGTACTTGTTTGTCTTTTTTTCTCATGAAATAATTAAAGGTACGATTTTTTTCAATTTGCAAAGAATTTTCTTTTTCATTTGATACCTGCAAAAAAACAAACAAAGCACCAAAGACAAAGTCAGAACATAGAAAACATACGTGAGACCTATACTGATAAACGTTTATGCTATTGAGATGAGAGCGAATATGAAAACAACCGAGCAGGCAGTATCAAGAATCGAAATACACACACTCCGCGCTATAACAAGCTTCAATCGACGGGACTTGATGCACAATGAATTGATATATATAACAAATATGCGACATACAAGATGGTATCAGATGGTGCAGACAGAGGCGGAAATAATGATATAACCATGTGCAGAGAAATGCTGACCAACGGCTGGCAAAAATATCAATTATAGAAAAGCCAACAATGGCGAGAATGTTGGGCTTCACGCTCAACCCATGCATGATTTATAGTACAGATATACAGTATAATATAGTACAGATATTAATAGATATAGATATGTTAGGTTGTATGCATTTTTAATCTGTAAATTGTTGTAAAACCAGATTTATTCCCACAATAAAGTTAAAGAAAAAATAACTTACGTGAAGTTTATCATAAAACTATTTTTCGTTTTGTACTCTTATCACTAACCCTTGTGCAACTTCAAGGCCTCACCAAAAAAAAATGCCCTCTGTTCTGATTTTTTTCTAGTCTTCTATTGTAGATAAGGGAACGGGATCATAGCTAATATACTCGTATGTCGAAATATTGAATGTTCGAAGATGAATTTTCCTTGATAAAAATTAACATTCAATAAATTGTTACGTTCACAAGAAATACATATAAGTGTAACAACTCGAAACAGCGAAATTTCCCTGCTGGGAAATTGCAAATTCGAATTAACAAATATTGTGTTAACGAATTTATTTAAGTGGTTCGAGAGTAAGCCAATTCGGCGTGTCAACGCCGCTTTGCCTTCGCACAAATGCGCCTCAAAGTGTTGTCGGTTCAATTAAGATGATTTAACAATTAACCTGCATCCGAAGTGCTGTTGAACACGAAGTTAAAGTGCTGTCGAATTAGATGCGAAGTGCGCTCTTGAGTCAAATTGTGATGAGCACGCCTTCAAGTGCTAATAAATGTGTGTGCATACATATATAGTACTCTTATATGTATGTATGTATTTATTTATTTACATATATTTATTGGAGAAACTACGAAAGAATCATTGGGTATTTTATGATCAATTTTATATCTCGTAATTATGTTAACGGTAATTGGATTTACCAACACTAAAATTCAAATTAATGACTAGAATTTGATTGTTTGTTTCTTTCTTTTTTGTTCTCAAAAGGTAATATAAGCTTAGGTAAATCACTAAAGTTTGAGTTGTAATATACTAGTACATCATTTATAGGAGTATTTGATGGGCATATCTACTCAAAATTACTAAATAATTTCAGTGGTCTATTAGTTCTTGGAATATTTAGGTGGGAGGTTGTAATAATTGGCATCAAAGCAAATTAGGAAAGTATAGCCATAATACTACGCTGGAAAGTCCCTATAAAATGATAAATAATTGTAAGGTGAAGTATGTCGCTAAAGCAAATAAAAGAAAACTATGAGAGTAAAAAACACAAAAAAAGGAAAAAATAGATACAAACAAAAAAAAAAAAAAAATTAAAATTAAAAAAAAGCACAAAATGAAATAAATAAAAGTAGAAAATGAAATCGAAATAGATATATGTACATATCCTTGCAGGGAAGTTAGTGCGGTCACAATAGGGGCTTAAGTCATTAGATTCGTTCACAAGGGATATCCTTTCGCCCCTACTTGCTATTGGCGAAGATCTGATAATGCTAAGGGTAAGGTTAAGGTAGTATCATACGTCCATGGTGCCAGTATAGTCTTCTACTCATGCAAATCTATGTTCGGTAAAAAAATGGGAACTCAAGCCACAGGCCGTTCTGTGGATGTACAATGCAGTGGTTTTGCCAATTTTAACGCTGTTTTGGTCGGCAGCTCTTCGGAAGGGCTCTAATATCACTAAACTGGACTGGATGCATTGGCATCACCGGAGCATGTAAAACTTGCCCCAGCGCTGCCCTGAATGTCTTGTTGCACTTACTTCCTATCGACTTGGGTTTTTTAGCCCCTTAAGGCAATCACTCCAGGGATATGGTAGAATTTTCGGGCAGTTAACACCGTATTTCTCTGAACTTCGAACAGACCTCTCTATCCGCAAACTAGAATTTGAGGGTCGTGCTAGGACAAACTTTCCAAGATTGGATCGACGGGAAAATCTGCACCGAAGCTTGAACCTCTGTCTTCGCTGACGGTTCCAAGATCGGAACTGAAGTCGGAGGAGGGGTTTTCTCTAAATCATCCAATTCATATATCTCCTTTAAACTGCCGAATACTGCTCATGTTTTTCAGGCAGAAGTCATTGCGATGCTGCAGGCATGCAAAATACTTAGGGAATGTAGGAGCACAAGCCGCGATCAAGGCTCTGACGACACCATGGTACAAAACGAAATTAGTAAACTCCTGTAAGGAGGATATTAAATCTCTTGGGTGTGCAGCTAACATTTTTTAACCTGGGTTCCAGGACGTAGGAACACAGGGGGAAATGAAATTGCTGATGAGCTTGCCAGGGGACTGAATTGACCTCACAGACCTCCTACCCGGGCACCCTCCTGACAGTTGTTAAAGGGCAACTGCATAAATTATTTCTCAGGAAAGTGCAGAAAAGATGGAGCTCCATTTCTTCGTGTGCTATTTCGAAAACCCTTTGGCCCCAGTAGAATATACGAAGGACCCAAAGAGTCCTTTGGTCTCCTCGCCATTCAATTTCCAAACGCATATCTGTGTTTACCGGACACTGGACTATCGACATCCACGCGTAAAGGCTAGGGTTACCATTTAACCCCCACTGCAAAAGCAGAAAAGGAGACTGTTGATCATTTTCTCTGTAAATGTCCGGGCTTAGAAGCTAGACAAATAAGATCACTGGATAGAACGACATAGACGAGAAGATCACTAGATAAACAAAAACCTAAGAATAAGAATAAAAATAAAAGAAAAACTAAAATTAAAAAAATAAGAAAAAAACGCAAGAAGAAAATATAAAAAAATAGATGCACTAAAAAATAAACAGAAAACAAAATGCAAAACAAAAAATGAAAATATAAATATAAAAAATAAAAGTATTAAACAAAATATAAATTACGAAGAATACAAATAAAAACAAAAACAACCAAACAAAAATAAGAAAAAAGCACAAGACAAAAACAAAAAAAAACACACACAAAAATAAACCGAAGGGACAGAAAACAAGAAAAATAAAAGTGTAAAAGGAAAGAGGAATAGGAATAGGAATAGAAATAAGAATACAAATATAAATAAGGAAAAACCCCATGAAGAAAACAGGGAAAACAAAAATAGATACTCAAAGCTGAAAATAAAAGAAAAAAAGTAAACAATAGTGGAAAACAAAATAGAAAAAGAAAAAGAAGAAGAAGAAAGTAAAGAGAAAAACAAAAATGAAAAAAAGAAGAACAACTATATTTACATTGTGCAATACCAAAAGCAAAAGTAACAAACGTTCTACAGCCTACTATAAAAAAGGACAATAAATACATAACATCTGCCATACACTGCATTTGAAATAAGCTTAGACATTTTTTAGGACGAAATGGCAAACGTTATGCCTCATAACACCAGTGTTCCATAGTGATATCCCTTAACTCTTAGGTTAAAAACATTTTCAACAATTTTAAATGGAATGCTGTGATAATAATATTTGGGAGCATATGTACTAATCCTCTACTTCTTTCAATTCTGTCAGAAAAAAGGCTGGCTCAATAACGGAATAGAATGAAAAGTAGTTTGCTTTTTAAAAGTATTTTGTTTTAACCGCTTAATAATTTTGAACGAACCGTGCTCGCCTACGGTGCGCATGCTCCAACGCAACAACCCCAGTGCTGCTCGCAGGCTTCGACATGTTTGTATTACATATGACACAACGAACGAATCGTGCTTGCCATTTGCTACTTGTCATTTGTACCAGCTTCTGCATATGGCTTCTTTTCTTTTACTTTATAAAATGTTGATGATCAATATAGCATCTGAGAGGAAGAAGTGAGATAATACCTCCTCCACACTATCCCGTTTTTCTTATTTAAGTAATACTTAAAAGATTTTTTTTAACAGATATATTATTTAAAGTGTATGCGATTCTTGTATTGTTTTCTCTTCATAATACTATCCAATCAAATGTTAGCGCATAACTACTTTCAAATTCGAAACAAGCAAAACTGTTAAATTTTTACGAATAGACAAAATCAAGCAAATTAATTTAACACTGGTAAACAATGAATTAAATTTTGCCAAAAATATTTATTATTCATTCAAATTTATTTTATCGCCATCAAATAGGTGCTCCTCTGAAATATGGTATATTTATAAACTGGTCAAAACCATCCACAAGCCGTACCCAATACAAGAAAGCAGACAGCTAGACAGCTTTGGGACTCCTGTCACGTGGAAGAACTAATGGCAAAAGTATTTTCTTAGCTATTGCAAAAAGTAAAACGTTTGATCTGTTTTTTTTTTTTTGTTAGATTGCAAGATCTGTGGTCAGCATTCATACCAAAATTCGAATTCTACCTTTGCACGTGATTTCGATTTTCTACAGTTTTAAAAATTAATTTGAATTTGCAACGTCGAGTTTGCATTAAACTTTGCGTTAAAAATGGATACACTGACGCCAAAACCTTGGAAATGTTGAGAAATCTTTGAAATACTTTAAACAAAACAGTCGTTTACGAGTGGCATGAACGCTTCAGAAAAGATCTTGAGCTTGAAGGATTTTTCAAAGACCATTTGCCGGACAAGCGATTATAGAAACAATTAAAAACAAAAATTGGTTTTTATTCTGCTGCGAAAAAAATGTGTGAATTATATTTTGCTAACTAATTGCTTGAATAGGTTCCGAACAATTTTATTTCGATTTTCAGCTGAAAAAATATAAGCTGAACCGCATATATCCATTCAAAATATAAAGATATTTTACTGAATTTGTTTTGAATTAATCCAGTGCATACACAAAGAATTATACGTATTTGGGAGATGCTGCTTTGTGAGAGAGGAAACGTGAGTTTTGGTAGCCATTGGTTTCAAAAGGCTGGTCCATTATAATGCACATCCCATCAACAAATCAGTATTTTGCGCACTGAGTTCGGAATCGTATTAAAAACCAGTAAGAAGAAGGTCGTCTGGTACAAGAAAAAATCAGACATTGGAAAATTTAGCCGCCGAGTTTCAGTTTTGAAATAGTGCCCTCAAAACTATCCGAGCCAATCACATAATGAAATCGTAAGAGTCATGGAAATGTTTATGCTTTGTAATAAACTACAGTATGATGTACTAAGAACATTTATTTTTATTCCCTCTTTTAATCTTTAAAACGAAACTTGCACCTATTAAATTTTCTAAAAAAAAAATGTAAATCCTGTTCATTAGACTGGTTCTGTTTATCGACTAAGACAGGTTAAAATTCAATTTAAAACCTCAACAGATAATTTTTTTCGTATTTGAAAAATATGTGTAAAAAAAATAAAATAATACGCGATACAATGTCTTCTTAGGCTATAAAAAGTAAAGTCACCACAAACCAGCTCGTATATGAAAATTATAAACTTTTAATCGAAGCATATAAATTTTAGGCATTAAAAAATAAACGTCAGGTTTGAGCAAAAAACAAAAAAGCAACGAACCGATCGAATAAACTTATTAGAAATTTAAATCACCTATAAAGTCTATTATAAAAATTCTAAATTTATCAACTGGTTTCTCACGCAATCACATAGTCTTAGCTATATACAAAAATATAGCGTTTTTTCCTGCGGTGTACATTAGTTAGATTTACATATGTATTATATGTTTTTGTTGTTAACTACTGTGAGATATTTCGGATGTTTTATTTTTTTATTTGCTACTCAGCATAAAATGTTTGCCCATTTAAAACTTGCCAAATGCTTAGAATCTGCATCGACATATGTTGACCCACGACCACAACTATGTAGCTGCTGATCTACCATTACTCTCATCGAGACTCTTTCGAAAACTTTTGCTGGCAAGCGAAATTGATGAATGCAAATTAGTTGATGCGGCACCAAAATTTATAAACCATTGTCTTAATGGGTACTCGTAATTATATATAAGTACAGGGTGGTAATATTACAGGTATCCTTTTAAAGCTTACGAGTATGTGAGTTCGATACTGACAACTTTCACCATGTGCAGAATGCTTAGATGTGGCCAGCTGATTTCCTGACGTAGTAAGTGAGATTGACAAAGGACGGCATAAAAGTGATTGTATTGGTCATATAAGAAAAACGTAACGTAGCAGCCACTTTAAAGGCCTGTCGTAATAGGTCCGTTGTATTTGTTTCAGCAATCCAACGTGACGTGCAAGCTATGCCGTACAAAGAACATAGATTTTCTTGTCGTGAAACAAATATTATGGTGAGATTTTTGTTGGCTGCGCTGTGTATTAAAAAATGAAAAGTCTTTATGTAATTACAAATGAAACCTATTGAAAGAATAATAATAATTTTAATGCTTATTCAAGCGGAAAAGTATTTTAATATGATTTATGGTGGTCGTAGGTGTGGAGGAGGACCACTACATTGACTTTTCAAGACAAAGTTTGGATTTTTTTAATTTGAATTAAGTGCCTACCACTAGTGTGAATGTAAACAGAAAGAGCAGTCCTGTAATTTGCAATGCCCATTATCTATGATATTAATTAGACTTCTAAATGTGGCAAATAAGTTTTCAAGCATTGCAAAGACTGATCTGTTTTGTATACTTTTTTTCCACAAATGGAGAGGTCTAAACGAAAAGGCCGCGAACCATATACGTCGACTTTAAAGCTACTTTCAACTGTACGAAAAGTATTATAGTTATCTGTAATATGCGAATTTGGCAACCCTACAATGCTAATAAGACGGTAAAAACTTATGTTAAGCAAATCCTTCTGCTCAGTCAGAGTTGAGAAAATGCTCAGCTAACCATCTTGATCACAAGCGACATTTCAGACAGGGTGCCAGAAGATTGTTCGAGCAGTAGGTAAATAAATGTATATCAACGATATTGATATCATCAGCTACAACAAGAAAAGCGATTGGCTCTGAAATTGGATAAAGGCAAGACGAAGTGTCTCCTGGTAGCTAGTAACAATCAAGAAGTGCACTCGCATTTAAGCACCCGCACTTCTAGTGGTCATTATATTTTGGCATTTTTGAGGGCGTGGTTCATTTGGGAACCCACATTAGCGCCCTTAGTAATGTACTAAGGACAGTTGCCAATTGAGATGTGAATTTCTCACTTTATGAATACATTCTATTGTATAGCGAAGAAGAATGGACGATAAGAAGGTGAGCTGAATGATGAACTTTTCGATAGTACGAAGACTTGTATGAGCTTAACAGTGTTACAAATATAGTTTTTTTTTTTTGTCTGTGCAAAAGACCTAAAGCCTGATTCGAGCGAAGGCTGGACAGACGCACAGAAAGTGGTCCGCCGTCTCATCCTCCCCTCCACATGCTAAGCAGAGTGCACTGTCTCAGATGCTAACATAAACATAGTATTCCACTTACCAAATCATGCCATACGAATGGATACAACACTACAGCCATGCGATGCGGTACCGGCCTGATGTCGTGGAGGAACAGAAAGATCTAACCTGTCTAAGAAAATCCATGCGGAGAAGGACTGGGCTTAACTTGATGCATTTAATTAAATAAAGAAGAAATTGAATATATGATCCACAGTGTATGAAGAAGTTGAACTCTGGAGCTTAAACTTCGGTAATCGCATTATCTGCAGATATTCAATATTATATGGATATTTCTAAAACAATCCGGTTCCTATATTGCCCATTTCATTTGCGAGTTAGAGCCGAAAACCTTCAACATGCTCTTGGAAAATTGAGCTACTGAGATGTGATATCATAGTGTCATCCGAGGCACACGCGTGAATGAAATCGTATGGCATTTATAATTTGTTCTTCCAAATAAAGAAATAATATATCTAACAAATTTGAGTTTTTTCTATTACTTCTTTCTCAAAAACATACTTGTATTTGCATCAGTCTGTATGTGAGGCTATTGTCATCGAGCATAGTTTTTTATAATGGCTTTGCTTTTGTGTTATGCTAAATAATTCTGGTGTTATTTTTTAGAAATCTCAAAATTGACAAAAGTATGGTATCATCTTGCGTCATACATAGACTTTTGTAGCCGCTTCGATTAGATTAAATGATTATGCAAATGTATGCCTAACAAAGAATTCCGGTTTCTGTAAATCAGCAATAGCATTGTATGTGTTAACTAGCACTGTATAGCCAAGATTGCTACATACTTCCATATACATGTAAGAAGGCATATATGTACATATGTGCATGCGTCAAAGCCAATATGCACATGTATTAATAATTGGTTAGCATAGCAACTTCTTTAAGCAAATCAATTCTATGAAGTTTATTAACACGAGTTCCGTTTGAAAAGGTCAAAATATTTTTAGCTCGGTGTCAGCAAACATGTAAATGTTTCCTTTTCACACAACAACCGCCAAATAAAAAAGTAACACTTTACAATACACAGGTTTACAAATAATTAATGATTTTTTACCCAAGAACCAGACCATCTAATTTCTTTGTAAAACCAGTAGCGAAGTTCGAAAATTCTAATAATTTTTTTCCTGTTTAGTTTTCAGGATTTCGCTAAATAACGGTGTCGGATTTAAGAAAAAAAGTTAGGTCGTAAAAATGTTTAATATCTGGAGAATCCGATCAAAGCAAGTAATATAATGAATTAAAGGCAACAAACATTTGTGCTTTTCTTTTCTGCTTTATTCCTTATTCAAATTAACCATTTTCGGCACATTTAAAGACATGAACATTTTTGGTTCATACTGTAAGGGATATAAGGAAACGATTTTCGATTTTTTTTAATTATTGGTTCAACCAAACGTATGCTGAAAAAATTTAAGATATAAATGAAAAATATTCTTCAATAGATATAAAAGTTATTGGCTTGAGCATAAAAACAAATTTCCGCACTGGCCACACTTATAGGGGATAGCTTCTCCAGATAACGAGTTTTTCAATACTTTTTCCGAAAAACTAGGAGTATTTATTATCAAAAAAAAAAAATAAAATGGCAGCGTTACAGCAACTCAAACGTGGCTCCTTTAATTTACACCGTGGAATTCACAGCCTCTTGTAAACAATTAAAATCAAGCAGATACAATTTTTTCGTTATTCCGCTTACACTGACTTACTTTTGGCGAAAAAATAAATTAAAATTTGAAATAAAAACGAAACAAATTAAATTTTTTATAAACAAATTGATTAAAACAAAATTTTTTGTGATAATTCATATAAAATTTGAGGCACATGCAAAGGCAAATATGTTGAAGAATATCCCCATATAATTTTAAGTTAATATCTTGATTACTTTTTGAGTTATATTCTACAGCGCGGAAAAAAACGTATTTCGAGAAGAACGCGATTAAAGTTTTCGTTTATATAAAGTAGACCTAAAAGCAATTTATAGTTACCCAAGCTTAATCTGCGATACCAGTACCACAAACAAAGCATTCTTCTTCGAAAAAATCATTTATATGTAGTATATGTATTCTTGTTTTTCTTTCAGTACAGTTCTGGCCTTTTTTGTTGAATTTAATGAACGCCGCTCCTGTCTCTTCATTCGATATCCATCGTACATGTCTGCGAAAGTCTTTCAATCTGAGCCTATTGCTAAATTCAGGTCACTCATTACTTTGAGTACGAATGAGTAGCCATCATTTAATATTAAGCTCAAAATATGGAAAGATATTCTTTAGATTGTAAATTGATTTTTAAAGGAAAAAATTAAAAAAGTGGAAAATTGTAAAGTGCTGGAGGAGCTGCCTGTCTTAAGTAAAGTTTAATAAGTAGCCAACATGGAATTGATTTTTGTGATAACTTTAGTTGGCCTTCCTAGTTACAAACTAATTCTCTAAATAAATTTAAATTCTAAAACTAAATATAAATTGGATGGTCCGCGACTTAGGGCTTTTTGGCTGCAAACTGGTGTTACCTTCAAAAAAGTGAAAGTTTAGTACTTTCACTTTCCAAAATTCTTAATTACTTTATTGCAACCGCGGAATGTTCTCGTTTATAACTATTTAACTTCCAATATATACTCTATGTACACTGTTGGCAAATATAATAGAAACATATGTACATATTCATGAACTTTTTGACGTTCCCTGGAAAAAATAATTGAAGCCAAAGTTTTGCCATAAAAAATTAGTGTTAAACAAAATGTAAGGTATTAATTTAGTACTAATAATTTAATAGGAATTAGTAATAATTTAATAAGGAATTAAGTAAGTATCTCGCCGCAGCTCTTGCTTCTTTTATGCCTTTTTCACATCTTTGACGCTTTGAATTTACTAAATCTTCACATTTATGCAAAGAAATAGAGTACCAAGACTTTTAAATTTGGTTCTACATAGATACATTTCTTCCCCGTTTGTGGCTTTGAAACGCCCAATTATGAGGTTCCATTGGGTTTAAGTCACGCGGACTGCGGCGGCTATTCTAAAAGATTCGCCTTTTCTTTTTTAAACCCTCCTTTGCTAGTTTTGATGAATGCTTGGGATCGATATCCTGCATAAACTCCCATCTTAAGAGAATTTCTTCTCAAGCATAGGAAAGTATAACCGTATCCAATATTCTTGCATAGTCCACCGCACATATTTCATTTTTCATCCAAAATTCTGGCCCTACTCCTTCCCCCGAAAGGCATCCCTATACCCTGTTTTTTGTTTTTTTTTTTTTGTATATCGGGGATCAACTCCCGCACTTTTGGGTTGTTGTTTTCCGTCAAATCCTAAAATATTTATTTTTGTTTAGTTTGTCTATAGCACATTTTTTTCAATTTCAACTGAGGAGGTCTTTTCTTGCAAACTAAAGCAGTTTTGTTGTGTTCTGTAAACTCAACAACGGTACACTTCTAGATGTTCTTGCTATTCTTCTACTAATACGACTGGCTACGACTTCTAATAACTTTTTAATAATCTCTCCAACATGTAACTTGCAAATTTTGTTTAGTTTTAAGCTCTTTTGATGACAAGAAAATATTTAATTTTACTATAAAATATAATGTTTTAATTTCTCTTCCTAAAATTTTAGATTTTCTTCCTTGAGTTTCAGCATTAAAAACTTTTTTCTTTGAACATTAATTCTTCTGATCCATCGTTTTCTATTGTTTTCTTAAAATTTTCATTAATTTGACTTTTTCCTACGTACAATGCTTACCGTGGCCGAGTTTGCTTATTTTATTCAATACTAAGTAACCTATACTTAAAATTTAGTTAATTAATCTCACCAACAATTCGCATATAAGTGATACAGTCCATTAGAAAAATTTAAGTACACTGTTTCTATTATATTTTCCAACAGTGTATGTGTATGTATGCGCTATATTTTTGCTTTTTAAATTCAAATATTACATTTTAATTGCTCTCAAATTATGCACCTATTCATCCCAGGCAAAAAATTATTCCACTTTTAATCAGGTTTTGCAATTTCATTAACTTTTCAGTTAATAAAGCAGCAAAACGTAGCGGGAATAATAAGTTGGGTTTTTATGCTACAAGAAGTAACAGTAAAATTATTGATTTTGGAATAATAAACATCGATTTAGCAAACGATTCGTAATCAAAACTAATTAGGTATTCAATATACCTCAGAGTTACTCTACACGTTTCACAATAAAAATTTATTATCATTTCGGATATGCAGAAAACGTCGCTATATTTATACTTATAAGACCGCCAGAACAATAGTTCGCCTTCTTGTTTTCTCAACCATCTTGCTCTTCTTTTTTCTTGCGGGAATAAGTGCCAGAGGAGACCCTCCTCTGCGTCTGCTACTGCTAGAAAGTAACACAGTTCAAACATATGTACCTACGTAAGTATTTCGAATAATTCGTAGATACTTCACAAAAAATATTTGATAATAACGGGAAAGTAATATACCAGTTAAAAATTTTATATTGGAACTACTCAGAGTCATGCATCTTGGGATTATCAAATTGGTGTTGCACATTTTTCTAAATGTGCCGAATGAGTTGGTGCATCGGAAGCGCGCAGATTAGAACCTCCGTGAATGAAACACAAATTGATAGAAGAGGTTTTTTCTAGTAGCGTTTGCTCCTGGACAGGCAAACCTGGCGACGTACTTATAAAAATAACGATAGCAGATAAATTTTAACAGGAAGTTAAAATGTAAGATATGTGAGTAAGATCTTTGGAAAGTGAAAAATCGTGGAACGTACATTAGGTATACGCCGTCTATACAAAAACAAATAAAAATCGAAGTTATCATAAACGAAAATAACTTTGTGATTTTAGAGTTTTTCAGCTCAACATTGCCACAATGTGAAATAGTTCTAAACAAAGATCTGCGATTGACTTGTGACTGTGTTAAATTAGGTAAATCTTTTGCCGCAACACACCATATGGCTCAAAAAACAGACGAGGTTTGTTGATTATCTCGTACCCCAACATACCAACGTATCCCCAGAAAACAACAAAAAATACGTGACTTCATTAAAAATTATAAGAAATCATCTGCGAAAATATTTTAAATGAAATTGAGGATGCCTCTGACAGGGTGTATTTTAATACGATTAAGTCTTTATGTATTTGGATGGTGACAGGTGTTGTATTTTAATTCCATTAAGTATTTAGGTATTTGGACGCTCAATTCAAGTTTTATATGGTAGCACCTAAGTAGATATACGACCTACACCCGATTTCATCGGCCAAGAGTTGTTTGTGGATTTCCTACAAAAAGCACATTATTTCGGTGCATCATTCTCTCTAATCGAATTACAAAATTCAATTCATACAATTTTAAGAGCGACTTCTATCATCTGCAATTTCACTTCAAGTCTTCGTATTTCCTAATTTTTATCAGAAATTTATCGAAAGGTGTTGTGAAGCTCAAATAAGAATGAATAGAGTTATTCAAAACAAATTACCAAAAGTGAGTACTGAGGAAATTTAGAATAATTTTTACATAATGGAAATCAAAAAGAAAAAAATGAACTAAGAATACTATTGAATACTTCAAAATCTATAACAAATTTTAATCAGATGAACCATTGGAACTCCAGCAGAAGCAGTTACGGTCCTTGTAGTAATATGTAGTATCTTATTCGAAGGATGACATTATCACTAACTTAAGTAAAGTATATTGACAAAGTAGATAAAGATAATACTTTGGTAAAGTAGATAAAGATAATACTCGTAGATCTAAGATCGTAGGTCTAAGTGTCAGTAAGTTTGTGTCATCGGTACAAAAACGAGCTTCGAACAAAGAGCTAATATCAAATTTTGTTTTAAAGTCGGTAAAAAATTTAACGAAACATTTGAAGTGATGAAAAAAATGTGGCTTACATGGCATTTTTACTGATCATTTGGGTTTACGAAAGGTCTTGCTCAGAATTCAACATTCGAAAGACCTCATTAAAGAGGCGAGAAAAGACGAAAACTTCCTTTACAACCCTGTAACTGGTGATGAAACGTGATGTTTTCAACATCAACATGATGCATTTGGCCATGAAGGGAAAACGTTTGCTTCTGTAGAGGCCATCCAAAAGACTTTTACCGACATCCTGAAGGACATTCCGGTCAATGACCTGAAACAGTCTTTGGAAAAGCTTTTAGATCGCCCAAAACAGTATATCGAGCCCAGACTTTTAAACTTCACCTGCGGATTCCATCTTCCGCCTCTTACACCGACTAGCCTGTATCGATACAGTTCTTACTCTAAGTTATTTTGTGGTAGCCAGGATTGCTTCGGCGAAGCTAACATGGAGAACACCGTCGTACGTCAATGGCAGTGTCCGTGAGGATGTACTCTTAAACCTGTTGCCTGGTGACATATTCAAGAGAGAAACATATTGACGACAAACTACGACAACTATCCAAAATCAAAAAACTCTCTGAACTACATTTGTGTGATTGTAGATCAAGAAATATACAAAAATTACTTCATTCGCTCCTTCTATGTACTCGTAACAGGTTTTTGTATAGATGCATTGCAGCTGGGTAAAACTTTAACATACTTTGAGTGGCAATACTATTTGCAGGGCATTAGGCAAGGCACCCTCTTAACTTAATGCAGGAGAATATAATTACGAAATGCGAATAGCAAAGTGAATTAGCTTGATATTTTGATGCGATCCCAGTTCAACCGTAAACAACACATTTTAATGCAAATCTAAAGAAAGAAAGAAAAATGTGCAATATATACTGACTCGTACTTAAGCTAAATGTTCACAATTCCAAAACAATTAATATGCATATTTTGTACTTTACTTTTGAATCAGGCCACTTTTATTTTTTATGTTTTTTTTTCACCGCCAATTTATGAGCTAAACGAAATATCCAAACGGTTTCTGTCACATCTATACCTATGACATGAATTTTGTTTAAAAAAAATTGTTAAAAAATCAAGTTGGTATACCTAAATATTTATTAATTTACACTGCCATTCATTCAGACACAATGATTAAAGAATTTCGAGTTCGTTTAATAATAGAAATCAAAATAAACGCATAACAGGATTTTTTGGTAGTACCATGCTAGAGTTCAAGGTTTCAGAATTTCAATTGCCCGTGGTTTTGATATAAACACAATATAGAATATTTTGAATTGCATACATTGCAGGGTCGGATTATTTATAAGGCAGCGGCCTAGGCGCCCCGTGAACCGAGAAAAAAAAATTGGAAATATTTATTGTAATTATGCGAAAATTTAATTTAAATATTAGTATCAACAATGACTATATTATTGCTTTCGATTTATATCGCAATGCTGCAATTTTTAACATATAATTGTTAAGAGCCGACGTTACATAAGACGACGTTACGCCGTCTTGCAAAATCAAGAGCAGCTTTTTTAGCACAAAGCGCTTCAAAATTTTGCAATGTTTCGGCACTACGTAGTCATCTACGGCATAGCCACTTCACTTGTCTAAGGTTGACAGTACTGCCGATACTGGTTCGATTAATTTGTTCCTGTTGAGCGTGGGTTCGTATGACAAAAAGCAATGGAGGAGTCTCCGAACGAAACCCATTAGTTTCCCGGTAGATCACTGTAGATCTCATAGATCCCCATAGACCTCCCGATAGAAATCTCATAAACTATCAATCAAGCAATTTAAAATTTATGGTAGTTGTCAAGGTGACATTTCACAATAACAAAAATCGTTTGCTGTTTTTTGTTTGTTCTATTCAGTTGCGAGTTACTGGGTTTTAACAAGAGGAAGTCAACAAAGAGAAAATTCGGTTTTAATTACAGTTTCACAGTTTTTCTTTGATAAAGACGAAAATCTATGCCAGGCTGTAAATGGTGCTTATGGTGCCGATACTGCAACAGCTAATTATGTGCAATTTTGGTTTCGTCAATTCCCTTCAGGCTTTTGATGTAGAAAACAAAAGTTTAGTTCATAAATCATACTAAATTGAAAGAAATATTGTCCGTCAATTATCAACAAAGGCTAAAGAAGAATCTTCTGACTTATCCAATGATACAGCCTTGATAAATGAGTTTTGGCTCAGGATCAGAACCGAATTTCCAGTACATTCTGAAATAGTACATTCTGTGAAAAGTGGAATTTTCAGCGTTAACGTTTTTTTTTATTAAAAAAACGGTATACTCTACATAACGTCGAAGAGATACTGCAGTATTTAATATTCCATCAATGTCCTTTTTGCAAATAACGTCATACGTCAATAAGACAGCTGCGATATGCAAACAGACAAGCAATGGAGCTCGTAAGGACCAAAATCATTATTTTATTTAGTAGAAATATTATTCAAAACAAAATGGGATGCATAATTTTGCGCCACCTTATATTTAAATACTCACACTGGCACACATTTTAATTTGTTTATCCATATTATACTCCGGCAAACTGCGTCTCTCAGCAAAAAGTGTAGATTGGATTGTGATTCATTAGCATCCTTCAACGTCCCTGAAGTTCAAGCAGGTAAAAAGTCGCCCTAGGAAACGTCAGTTCTGTTGAGGCGATCGCTCAAAGGAATAATGTCCTTGACCAACAGTAATCTGTTTGCCTAATGGTGGAAGAAGTTTAGTCCAGCCGTTTTGTGGGACTATGAAGAACATTTTAAACTCCTAGCAGGTGTTGAGACTATGATAATAGCCCTAGACGAAAACATTTTTTCCGTGATAGCAGTGACTGAAAATAATCTTTACATATCAAATTTAATTAAAGTGTCTACGAATGGGCTCAAACTTATGCTCAAACTTCTTATGCTCAGTGCATGTTTCTAGTCACACAATGATAAAATTTACAACTCAAAATTTATTTAGAATACTGAATGCTGGACATAACAAAACTTTTTTAAGGAATCTTCTTAATTTTTTGACTGATCTCTCAAATAGTTTTATTGTTACAGACATTTGAAGCAGATGCTCACACGGATTTTCGTAAAATTCCAAAAATTGAATTTCTTGCTTCGTCAAAGCTTAAGACGTTCGCGGACGTGAATACTATAGCATTCATTTTTATAATGATGCAAAATGACGTGACTGCTACAGCATTCAAATTTTAAAGCCAAGTTTTGTTCATTTAATTTCATGTAACTTAAAGTTTTTGTAATTAATATACATTTAAAACTAATGAACAATTGATTCATTAAGTACTTTCATAAAACAGTTTTAATACGATATTCTCTTATAATATATGTATAATCAGATTTTGGATGTAACAACTAGTTTCAGAAATAATTGCCTGTCTATTTTTGCAGCTCCCTGAAATTTTTAGTGGCCGCGACGTGTTAAAGAGTTCACAGGCATGCTATTCTAGGGCACTCTACACAAATCTTCAAAACACCTAACGAAAAATGCTCGCTCAGTAAGGCATGGGACGTATACATATCTACATGGTGAAAAGATTTTTAATGGTGCGGCCAATATCAGACCGTTAGCCGGCTTTGAACGAATTTGAAAGAATCAGCGGATGAGCTGACGTAGTAGAAGTTATGAATCGATTTTTTTACCAAAAAACTAAAAATATACTAAATAAATTAACAAAATGTCACTTCGTTGCCATCTGCAACAGCGACAGATTCGAGGAGTGCGTGAATATGTGTAAAATTATAGTGCAGATTTCAGCTGGCGATAAGATTGTGTTAGTGATATATGGAGAAAAATGAACACAGTCTCGATCACGTTGCTTGGCTACTATCTGAACAATGACTGATTGGACGAGAATGTGAATACATGTTAAATTAACATGCTGGCGAATACTCCCGAGACGTAGCAGTAGAAGTTCCCCGCATAATTTTATTTCTCACCGTAGTTATTTACCAAACGTAGTAATCTATCATTCTTGGGGCGTATTCACCCTATTCTCTCATTGCAGAGATTATAAAGTATCTTAGTATGGTGAATGGTGCTATGATGGTAATAGTAGTAGTAGGTGGTTAACAAAGATGATAGATTTACCAAGTTTGCGCGTTAACTGTGAAAACTAGTAAAAAAAAAATGTGAGAGAGAACTTTAGCAGCCACTTCACTTGGGGATTCGACAGCCGAATCATTTCATATGTATTCACACACTCGTCCAATCATTCGTTGTTCAGACAGCAACGAAGTGTCATTAGTTGATTTTTTCATATATAATATAATATTACCAACACAATATCAGTTTGTTTGTAAGCACAACCCAAGTGACGTCAGCCCATCAGCTGATTCTGTCAAATTCGCTCAGATCCGAATAACGGTATATTTCTTTAACACGCACACCTCTAAAAAAAGTTTCCCATGCACACCATCGTCCAATTAGTTATAAGCATAAAAGCTGTTGAGCTACAGTAGTGTGCAAGGATTAAACGTCAGCTCAAATTGCATTGATCGTCTGAAACTATTGAGCGCATTTCAAAATACGGTTTTTTTTTTGATAATTTCTTGCTCTTTTTTTAGATAATGTATATATTTGCACATAATTCTTGTATGCACAAACATACATACATATAGCAGTACTTATGTGCATGCGTCTAATGAAGCAATAACTTCTCCTGAAAGCACTGTGTGTCAAATTAACACAAACACGTCATAGCTTATTCAATTTTGTGGCTATCTTCCGTATTCCATTTTAATTAAAATTTTCATTTAATCAGTTTAAAAAGTAATGGCTAACTTCATTTCCATACGGAAATGATCTATAAGATATGAATAAACACCTTTTAAAAGTCAAATACTCTGGCACTTACCACATCACGCACATTGGATGTGCTAAAAAATATACCGGTCTTCAAGGACATTGATATTTTTGGTCCATTTTCGGCTATTTAACTCCACACACACAACTTAAGTAAGGTATGCATGTGCGAATATATATGTACGTAAATCTAAGCGAATGTAAAACAAGTTATCAGCAGCTGCCGTTGGGAACTGGCCGACAAACAGCGGTATGCCTGCGTGTGTACTCGTATACACAGGCCTGCTAGGGTGGACAAGGGACCAGAGAAAAATAGAAAAAAACAAAAAACAGAAAAATCCTTTGGTGGCACACAAGAAAACTGATAGCCGGTCAGCAAGCCTGCTGGAAGATGATGATATCTTCGCAAATGTGCCAACTGTGTAAATGTGTAGGCTTGTAGGTATGTAGGTGTGTGTGCTTGATGGTGTGCCGGTGTAAATGTAAGCCACAGCGAACTCGTCTTTTGATGGCCATCAACACTGGCGGTGAAACGGGTTTCCAAGAATTAATGTTACATAACATCAGCATTGAAAGTGAATTACCATTGTGGTGGAGAGAAAAAACTTTACATTCATAAAAGAAGAAAAACACCGAAAAAATCCATGTAAAAACAACAATATGAGCAACTGAGTTCATGAACACAATAAAAAGCTTTATTAAAGAGGAATACTTCTGAAGCATGGCAAGGCGGCACCAATGATAAATGCACAGACATACACTTATATAATACGTATATGTATACTTATGCTAAATGCTTATGTGTGTGTATGTGTGAATGATTAGCGCGCTGAAGCTGGAGCTATGTATCTGCATATAAAACAGACAGATGAGCATAGCTTCATATAAAATACGAAATAATACTGTTTAAGAATTTATTTAGCTGTTAATAATATTAAATTCAGATGTTTATGTATATGAGCGAGCGTGGCAAAACATTTTTTCAGGTACATATACGTACATATATGTATATAATGTAACGGGTGCTTTTTAAAGAGCTTAAAATGATAATAAATATATAATTGACGTGTATGGAGGGGCCTACAGTTTTAAGAAGACGCCGAACGGCAAATGATTTTTTTATGAAGATTCTCAGAGGTTCGCCATTGCCTGCCGAGGGGCGACCGCTATTAGAACAATTTTTTTTTTCATTTTGGTCTTTAATGCCCGGACCTACGCACTTCCGAATGATAATCATTCACCAACCCATTCGACTATAGCGGCCGATAATACAAAATAGAAATATTGTTGGTACACATTTCTTTTTATTATAATCTAGAAGAAATTTCATAGAATCTATTTTTTTAATATAATATCCGCATTCTGTGTGGTTTGAGTTACATGATTCATTTGATCATTCTATTCTTAGTATATTTTTTCCAATAAGTCTGGTCAATGTTGACTTGAATATAGCAACAAATAGCTTGTTAAGCGCTCAGTATAGCAAGTTGCACCGTCCTGTTGGAACCGAATGTCGTCGATGTTTAACTAATTAATTTTTGGAGACAAAAATTCGGTTAGCACTTGCCATTCACCAGCAGCCTTTTCCTCATTTCGAAAGAAATAGAGAGCGATGATGCCGCCAGAGCTCTATGAACTTCGCGAACAAAAAAAATTAATTTTTGAATTACGTTGTCATTAATCGAGTTTCCAACCATTTATTGATAATTGTATATATATATTTTTTTTCAATAATTATATCAATAAGTTAATCAATTATATATTCATCGTTGTTGTTTACAACTTCTTCCCACCCCCCGACCAATTTGTTGATATCGCTCCGCCGAAAATCGCCTGGTCTGGTGTCAAAGAAGTTGTTGAGACAGTTTTCAAGGGCCGCCAACGCCCAACATATGGTTTGACAGGCAGCGGAAAAGATGGTAATCGATCGGTGTAAGGTCCGGAGCATACAGCGGATGCTGAAGGACCTCCTATTCGAGCTTTTGGAATGCGACTTTCACGACTTGTGCAACATGTGGCCTGGCGTTGTCGTGAAGAAGTATGATTTGACCATATCGATCAGGTCTTTTCAGTCGAATAGCTTCATTTACGCAGTGTAGCTGGGTAATTTAGAGCTCCTTGTTGTTCATGGCGTTCTTTATGATGCTGTTTATGAGCTCGCGGGTAAGATGTTGCCTTTGGTATTTGATTTCTAAAACAAATAAAAAAATTAAATAACTCAAAAATACAATTAACATAGTTTTGTGGAGCAGAAGCCAACGAAAAAAATTCGTTGTAAAATAAAAGAATATATAAAAACGCTATGGATTTATTCCCCAACCCAATATATAGATTGGAGGGCACTTGTGGCTTTTACATACAAATGAGGTTGTCTGATTTTTGGGCAAAAAATCATTAATTACTTGTTAGCCAATATCATTAGCCATTTCTTTGAATCACCCTGTTTAACTTTTGTGTCACTGCGAATATGCTTGAACCAATACACATGAATACTTAGATAATTTTTTGTCAAATATCTTAATTGCTAATTTTTCATTATGAATCATGTGAATGCATTATTGGCTTTTCGAATGAAATGAATAACCCTAATAACCATGACAATATTTTCCATATATTCGATGGTTATCGGTAGCTACATAAACATCCACGGATATCAATAGATGTTTTTCAAATTCCAATCAGCAGCGTATCGTATAATTGCTGCGCAAGTATCATTTATGAGCGCGGTAAGTAGCGAGTTAATAAGTGCTTTAACCTTTGTCGTCACTTGCTGGAAGGTGGTTGGTGATGAAGCGCAGTTGACAGCCGTAGTGTCATCAATTATAATTATCATAGTTGAAACAAAGTTTTCTTGTTTCAGTGTGTATGATAATAAAAGAAAATACGTTATATATAGTATGTACAAATGTGTGATAAGAACTCCAAAAATGGCCAGTTGAGGGCCAATGTTGCCAAATTAAAAAATTCCTACATTTATACACACATACATACAACAATGAAGCCATAAGAAATATTATATTTACTTAGTAAATTATTCAAACGAAAAGTCAAAACAAGCGTTTGTTGAAACATCGCTTATAAATGCTAATTATATTGATGCTAAGCTATTCGGTCAGAGTTCTTCAATTATATACACGAAAAAATAGATATGGATTATCAATGTCTAAGTTGTTGCGTGGTGGCAAGGTGAACTGTGCGAGGAAGTTCGTAAATTGCTTTAATTTATGTACGAGTATCTACAACTAATTAATATGACATAGTGTGTACCCGATTGGAGTCACGCATTCCGCAGAGCTAGTAGAGTATTTTTTTCGGTATTGGGAAATATCTTCGAGATTTGTTCCTAACGAAAGGGATCAATAAAATTTAGAATGGTTTACATGTTGTAAGACAAGTCTATGTAAGGGGCTGATAAAGAGAACACAACACTAATTCAAGTGGGATGAACCGCAGTTTTGTGCCGCCTTGAACTGCAGATGGTTTTTATTAAACATTTTTTTCATGACAAAAAAACAGTCGGAACAGGCCTTGACAAACCTCCGAGTGTTATTCTACCGTCCAAAAGCTTCAGTCATAATTATACATATGTAAGACACTCAGAACCACTTTTTTAATATACAAGTTCCTTTTTTAATAAAAAACGGCATTTTATTTAATACTTGTCTATAAGATATACAGTAAACCATCGGTTAGCGAACACTTCGATAATCTTGTCCGTTAAGTAAAACCATTATTCCTATACGACATCGTAACAGGTAACGAATCTTTGATAAAGGCATATGAGTCGAAGTATGGGTCCTCCAACAAAAACTGTTCGCGAAAGAAACACCCCAAAGCAAATGATCTCCCATTTTTTCGGAAAATCTGGTCATGGTACAATATGTCATTACTAGACTTGCTTAAAACTGTAAATTCTGAGTGCTAAGCAACCATTTGTCAGCCAGAAGTTTTCACAGAATTAAGGAAAGCCAAAAGCCAAATAGTCAACCTTCACCAAGAAAATGCGGGTTCTCATGTATTGGGTACATCCAAACAGTTTCTGAGCACTCAAAATATCGAATGCATTACAGTCGTGTATCGCAACTAATGATTTCTTTTTGTTCTCAAAGATCAAAAATAAGATTTGAGGCGAGCATTTTTCAATGCCTGAAGAAACTGAAGAAGCTTTTAAAGAACTGGCAAAATTACTTTGAAAATTGGTTCAAGCGGATACAGAAATACATTGTCTTCCAAGAACAATTTTTAGAAAATCAATAACCCCATTTTTATTATTATTTTACTACATTTTCAATATTGGGCGTAAAATATTGAAGGCAACCTTCGTATACATAAATCGGTGTAAAATAAAGTAAAGCTTTCCAATCGAAAGTAGTAGTAGAGGCATAAGAAAGGGTGACCCGCTGTCGTGTGACTTCTTTAAGCTGATGTTGGAAATGATCGTGCGAGCTGTCGGTGTATGAGCCTTGGAACGACATAGACATAGCGCAACGAATAAAGATCCAGAGGCTACGTTAGCTGGATTATGTCGTCCGAATGGATACAAACCCCCCGACTCTGAAAGTTTTCGATGCGGTACCACACAAAAAAAGGAAATATTTTAATAAAAACCGAAAGCTGTATGTAGCAACACTTTTGAGAGACTAAATATAGGGCGATGTGAGATAATCTGGCATAGAAGAAATTTAAAAATTATATGATATCCCCGATCTTTTTAACAAAAAATAATTTAGAGTTGTTTTTTCTTTATTTGACAACGTTTCAAAATTTGTTGAAAATGCTACACAGTGTTAAGTTAAGTATAATCCCATACATGCTCATGATTTCAGCATTTCTCTAATTGCACGGCTAAATGTCTAATCTACTTGCTCTAAGTCACACTGCAAATCTGTAATATCTTCAGTGGACAGCTCCTGAGTTTACTGTGCCCCAAGCTCATCGATATCATTCTCATCCGCATTAGCCCCGTCCGTATAGCCAAATATGTAATTATATTGGTTATACCTAATATATACTTAAATACTATGAATTTGTTTTTTATTTTAATATCAACTTGTATCTTTCAATTTTTAGCACGAATAACTTTTTTTATAGAAAAAAGGTAAGATAGCTCTAAATAGTAAAAACTATTTTTATTTTTAAGTTTCAGTTCTATTTACACATAAGTAAAATTGCATGCTTTCACTTTTCGTATTACAGTATTAAGAGATTACATATAATTCTCCATTTTGGAATTTGTTAAATAAAACATAAAATAGGTATCAAAAAACTGTTTTTTTTTTTTTGCATACGATGCCGAGCATTTTTTCCATATAAGGATTGTCACCACGTGCTTTAACATAAAGGGTTTTTCAAGAAAAGGTGTTATTTAGATTAGATTAGAGATGATTAACGATTTTTTATGACCGGAATAGGATGGTATTGATCTGGACAACGTTTTTTTCAACAAGATGACGAAACCATTGATATTTTACGAGAAAAGCTTCCGGACCGTGTTATCTCTCGAAGAGGTGATCACAATTGGCCACCGAGATCTTGTGATTCAACACCTTGTCACCATTTTCTTTGGGGCCACGTGAAAGAGAAGGTCTACGCCAACAGCCCAGGGTGGATTCAAGACCTCAAAGATGGAATTCGTGAGGCTATCGAGGACATAGAGCAGCCACTTTGCAATTCGGTTATGAAAAATTTCATGAAAAGGATATTGTCCTGTAAGCGTGGTCGTGGTGGTCATTTGTCTGAAGTTATTGCCCACTATTAACGGCATACCTTCCTCTTTATAATGAAATAAACAGCCGATCATTTATTGTATATATATATTAGATAACCCAATATGTGGAAAAAATGCTTAGCATCGTACGCAAAAACATTGTCAAAAAAGAATAAAATTTTTAAGTGACTTTGAATTGGCTATAAAATTGCATACACAGACTTTTTTAAAAAAATTCATGATCACTTTAGGGAATGTTGAGTTTTTGAGAATTTTGGAGATACCTACAGTTTTATAGAGACTACGATCAGTAGTTGATTTCTTATGAGAAGCTTTGAATACATTTCCAAGCATCATTATGGTCGAACCTATAACAATAATAACTCACTTCTCACATCAGATATGTATAGAATAGTAGATATATTTTGGTTTCGAACACAATTTTAACACTTTCTGAACTAAAAATTGAGTTCCGCATTAGAAGTTAGATGGCAGGAAATGCACCCTTAAATTTATAGGGCAATAACCCTCCACGAATATATATTTAATTCAACTTTGACACAAGTTCCTATTTTTGCAATAAAAACCAAGTCACAAAAAACAAATAATTGTTTTTGGATCAAATTTGTTTTAAATATGACTCTGTTTGCCTTTGCGAATGGCGAAGATATTGTTGCCATTGGCCTTAACGCCATTAAACACCAACTACAAACCAAACATTACCAGGTTTAGTGATTCAAGCTGAAGTTCGAAAACCCTAGAAAGACTCAAATTTACCTCAAATGTTGAAGTTAATTATATAATCGATAACTCTACGTATATTTTGTAAGCAGATCCTGTACGGCCTATTCCATCGCGCATGTGCACACTATAACATCGGATACATCCGATGAGCCGGCCCTTGTAGGGTTCAAGAGATAGATTCCACCCAAAAATTATGGAATTTCATGCTATAGGTATAATGTATCGATTAACAATGCAGCGACTGCGCTGGCTAAATCATATTGTACGACTAGCTGCAGACACTTCAGCGGAAAGCATTCGATGGGGTGCCCTGATTGTGTTAACAGAAAAGAAAGTATAATATAATAAAACATTCATTGGAGAGCTACTGTCGTAAGGCACAAACGTCAGTATAAGTTTTTTATTTGAAGCGTAAACAACAATATTTTTACCACACTTGAAAATGTCGAGTTTCGTGCCAAATAATGTGTTTTTGCGGGGAATTCTTTAATATGAAGAAAAAAGCAGCCGAAAGTCATCGTATCTTGGTGGAAGTTTATGGTGAGCATGCTCTAGCTGAGCGAACATGCCAGAAGTGGTTTGCACGCTTTAAAAGTGGTGATTTTGGCCGCGCCGCCAAAGTTCATGGATACCGAATTGGAGGAATTGCTCGATCAAGATCCGGCTCAAACGCAAGAAGAGGTTGCAAAAACTTTGGGAGTTGATCAATCAACCATTTCCAAACGTTTAAAAGCCATGGGAATGATCCGAAATTCAAATTTCGAAAAATACCCGCACGAACTTATTCATAGACTTATATCTCCTGTTATTACGAGAAGAAAATGACTGGTGTGCCAAAATGGAGTGATTCTGCCAAAATCACTCATTAAACAAATAGAAGGTATAACTGCATAACGGGAAGAAGCTAGTGATCTGAAGACAAGACTGCATTTCCGGAGTAATAAGAATTAAAGCATAAATTATATATGTAAGAATACCTTCTGCTCAAATATGAACGAGACTGATTTAATAAAACACAAACGGCTAATTATTGTTCAATTTTTATTTTATCTCCTTCAAAGTAATCACCATTGGAGGCGATACACATATGCCAACGTTTTTTCCAATCATCATAGCATTTCTGGAAGGCCGATTTCGGTATGGATTTCAGTTCCTTCTTCGAATTCTCTTTTATGACTTCAATTGTCTCAAAATGTTTTCCACGGAGCGGCAACCTGAGCTTGGGAAACAGGAAAAAGTCACATGGAGCCATATCAGGCGAATACGGTGCTTACGGAACGATATTAACATTATTTTTGTTCAAATAATCGCGAACAAGACGTGATGTATGAACTGGTGCATTATCGTGATGCAAGAACCATGACTTGTTGTCCCACAATTCCTTCCTTTTAAGACGAATGTTCTCGCACAAACGCTTTAAAACGTCTAAATAATATTCAGCGTTAACCGATCGGCCTTGCGGAAGGAACTCCGAGTGCACCACACCTTCGTAATGGAAAAAAACAGTCAGCATAACCTTAATTTTTGAGCGACTTTGGCGTGGTTTTTTGGGTTGATGTACGACCCTCTTTGAACGATTTGTACCACTAGAAAACACGTGCACGCGATAGAGCAGAGTCCCCATAGGTTGTCTGCAACATTTTTAAGGCGTCTGAAGCCGAAATTTTGTTGGAATAACAAAATTTCAAACAAATTCTTTGTTCAAAATGAATTTCCATCGTTAAATTCGAAAAACACACTCGAGCTTGACTTGTTTACAGTAGCACAGAAAACAAACTATGTGACATATCACGCTGAAATTTGTCATGTAAGCTTATAACAGTCCTACCATCCAACAAAATATTTATTTTTGCCATATGTCATCCGCGGACCGTTTTATTGATAAAGTCTCGTTCATATTTGAGCAGAAGTATATATACTAAATTTACATTAGCTTTAAATCCATATATTGATTATACATATCAATTACGGAATGACCAGAAAATCAACACATTTCATAAGCATAAGTAAAAGCATTTTTTCAATTCAATTATAAACATTTTTGGTATGTTGAAATACCTGAACAAACATTTCTGAATAAACAGAAACCACATCGACCTCTTCCTTATTAGCAACTAAACTATTCACATTCTTCAAAAATTAGCATTTTAAGGAAAATAAACTAAACAAGGCTTGCTGGTTTGTCAACTTCCAGAATCAAACGAAACACGCGCAAAATTCATAAATGGGCAATTTCATAAAATATTTTTGTTTAACAAAGTTTTTGAATAAATTACATACAACTGAATCAATTCAGAGAACTACTTTTCGAAAAAAACGTTAATTTATATATAATAAGTTTTTTTTTAATCCAGTTTTTTCCTTTTTCCGTTGCTATACTACTACTAGAGCAGCAGTAACCCAAAAATTACAGAGAAATAATAATAAAAAAAGAAATTCTATTTCCGCATATCTGAAACAGGAAAGCAGAAATCTTAAGCCGACGAAATACGATGCAAATATATACGAACGTTTTCTTATTAATAATATAAATCTAAAAATTTATGATATGTCTATAAAAATCTGAGATTTCAAGTGGAAGCGAAGAAATGGAAGTGGCTATTATAACTAAGGAGATCTCTTAGACATTCCACCTTGATAAAAAATTTCTCGGAATATATTCAGAAAATTCAAAATACAAGTTTATTCCTCAAAAGTTTTATTATTGCTAGTATCTGATCCAGCTCCCGAATTTCTGGAACTCAGTTTTTAGTATATCAGAGACGTTTTCGATTTTTCCATTACTTTCTTTCAGCTGTTAAAACGCATTCACAGTAGTGGTTTTCTGACTCGATCAAACAGAAGTAAATCGCAGGTGGGCATATCAGGTGAATTCGTCGGCTGTTAGATGGTATTCGTATCGTTCTTGGTCAAAAACTCACGGAAGCTGATGCCACTGTGAGACGGCACGTTATCATGGGCAAAATCCTCGAATTGTTTTCTAACAAATCTTCGCTTTTTTTGGCAAACTGATTCAAGTAAACCTTTCATAACGCCCAAATAATACTCTTGGTTTGACCTTCTAGCAAAAATCTTTGGCGTACAATACCGTTGTAATCCGTATAAACCATGAGCATCACTTTCTTTTCTGGCTAAAAACGGTATTGGTAATGGTTCATCTGGAGCTCTCCACTCACTCGCTTGATGTCTGAATTGCGTGTTGTACTCATAATCATACGTCTCGTGATTATTGGAGATTATGTCTTTGACGATATCAACACAGACCATTTTTTGCATGAAATTCAGGTCTTTTGGGATCTTAAATCATTAACGGCAATGTCCGAAACAGATCCAAAAGCAAAGTTCAGCTCCTCTGCCAGCTCTCTAATGGATAATTTGCAGTTATTGACCAACTTTTCACTTTACTTTCACTATGTGTTCATCACTTTACGATATCAACATTTAAATCCATTTTTAAAGCTGTAAAAACCGAAAAGACGTGCAGAGAGAGATTTACTCTAGACGGCGTAACTTTTACAAATATCAAGCAATGGGGATAAAGTTTTAGTAGGAATATTAACCGCAGATGTGGCAATGTAACAAAAAAACCAAACTCAAATCTGTTGACTTAGAGCCTCACCTGGCTTTTTATCAAAGAAATTTTTGATCTAGGTGGAATATCGGTCAGTTACTATACCCCGATTTAATTAGATCTGGTATAACTAACCTCCGGTGTATTTTTAATTAGAAAAATTTAGTCTTTCTTACTTCAATTCATATCCGCCCGTATTCCAATTAATTTCCATCATATTGTCAACGAACTAAGGACCTTCCTTGCCGTTCAGCCACTCAATCAAATATATAATCTCCCACACGATATTACATCTGGAGCTTGGCTGTTATTTTCTTTCTTTGTAGAGTTAATAGTAATGAAAGAAATTTGTGTGCCCGTGCTGCGACACGAACTAGTTGTAGTCCCAGATAATACAGAGATATACACACTTAGTTGCTTTTGCGACTAAAACCTGTAAGGTGGAATTATACTGTCAGCACAGCAACATAGATAGCAACAGCTATGAAATAGTGCTAGAACTATCCTCACCTTAGGTAACCGATGCAGTACATACAAAGTGCAGAAGCTTACAAAGAGCTTAAGGTACTGAAAGAACAGCTGTGTCATGATATCAAAACACACAATGCAAGTCGTCTTGAACCTGATGCTTATTGATCTTAACATGAGCCAAGTGACCACATGCACGGGGGAATGACTCAAAGGGTAAGCGATGTGAATGGCAAGGAATTTTCACCTCAATAATGTAAAGCTAGGCTAATTGGTCAAAATTAAGTCAACTCCAATACACTCTCGGTTCTAAGATGAAAATTAATAAAAAGTGGGTTTACCAATTTTGCAATGCCTTATTTTATGTAACGAAGAAGCTAAATGAAATTGTGCTCTCGAAAAGCAATTTCTACACCAAAAGTATTGATCATGGTGAGCACATTATGTCAGAAGAAACAGTTTAAAGGTGGTACTTACAATACACAAAAGGTAGGGAAAGTGATTAAGTCGAAGTTTACCCTGGACTGCTTGTAAGTAATATTCATGAAGAATACGTCAAGTAAATGAAACTTGTAGTGCTCAAAAATGTCGATTGACAATTAAAGACCTGAATGATACCGCTAGCACTTCATTTGGATCATGTTAAACTACAATATTTTGAAAAATCTTTGGAAGAAGAGTGGAGTTCCTTTTAGACTATGGTCTTGTTTGGTATCAAAAATATTCAACGCACCAGCTCTCACTTCACTGGTTCTTCGAAAGTGTTTTGCTAAAATTTCAACAAATATACGAGAGCATGCCCGTGTTTGATGGCACAGGGCGTTTCTGAGGGAAGTTGGTGTTAGCCTCGTTTGCTGCAAACTATCAAAGACGGTGAAACAAATTTCATACTGATTAATAGGTTAGTTTGGATTTGCCAGCTATTCGAGTAAGACGTGTTTCATGATTTTCACTCAGATGGAAAAAGAGCAGTGACGTTCGGTAATTCGCTTTTTTCTTTTTGGATGAAAAAAAATGCGAGAAGATAAAACCAAAGTTGGATGATGTCTATGGGACTCTTTGCCATCTATAACCACAGTTAGATATTAGTTCAGCGAATTTAAATGTGGGCGAACATCCATTTTTGATTAGGAGCGACCAGGACGCCCGGTAGACGTGGATCGATGAACGAAAGTGCGCGAAGTAACAGAGGCCATAGGTGTGTCGAGCGGATTGGCAATTAATATTTTACATGATAAGTTGACGATGAAAAAATTGTCGGCCCGATGGGTGCCGCGATTGTTCCCAAGCAACAACAAGCGGATGCGGCTGTTAACTTTTTGCGTCAAGTTGCCACCGTTGATGAAACCTGAATTCATCATTACACATCCTGGAACTAAGCAACAATCAAAACAATAGATTTCTCCCGGTAAATATGCTTGAAAGAAGGCGAAGACAGTCCAAACGGCCGGAAAGGTTATGGCGAAATTTTTTGGATTTAAAAAGAGGAACAACTCTCTACAGTGAGTTATTGAACCGCTTTCACAAAAATTTGAAGGACACACGGACAAAAATTTGATTCACCACGATAATGCCCCAGCACATTAATCCGGAGCCGTCGCCGCCAAACTGCATGAATTACTGCCGCACCCCCCGTATTCACCCGATCTGGCTCCCTGCGAATTTTTCTTGTTCGCTACCATGAAAAAATGGCTCGCGAGAAAAAATTTATTTCAAACGAGAACGTCATCGCCGAGACAGAGGCGTATTTTGCAGAGTTCGACAATTCCTATTTTTTGGAAGGGCTAAAAAATTTACCGGAGCGTTGGGAGAAATGTATCTTTCTAAAAGGGGACTATGTTAAAAAATAAAAATAAAAATTTGGAAAAAATGGTGTTGTCATTTCTAACACGGTTACTTCTTGAGCCCCTCTCGTAGTTCCACAAGCACCGTATTGATCTGGCTTAGCATCTTGTGACTTTTGGATATTCACCACAATCAAGAGGCTAATCCAAGAGCACCGCTTTGACACGATTGAGGAGATAGAAATTGAATCACGTGCTTTGAAGGCCACTATGGTTGTTTCCACGATTCAAAGAACCATTGGTATGAATGTATTATAACAGGAGAATAGATATTATATTTACAGATTTTGAGAGTTATCATCAATTTGACCTATGAGTTATCATCAATTTGTTTACAAATTATAGTTTAGGTTAAACGAGTTAGGTTAACTGAGCTTTTTCAAAAAAGAAGCTAAGGTTATGCAAAAAAGTTCAATATTACTATGAACGGAAAAATCACATGTACTCGTAGCCTTAATTTTGAATTCATCCATAACCAAAAAGTGTGTGCATGTGTATGTATATGCTAATTTTAACACTTGAATTTGTAAAAAAAAATCGCGTAAACTAACACTGCCGTATGTGTGTATGTTTTGTAAATAATGACTTAGAATTTAAGCCGTTACGCTTTTTGTGCAGCATTGAAAAAGAAAATCTCACACTAGTTTGCTCATCTCAGCGACAACTATTCGGTCGTCCACGCATTTCATTTGTTTTATTTATGGGTATAAATTTTTTTAGTTTTTTTTGTGACTCTGTGACTCTTCATATGTTCTTCCACATTCAAGGTTGAGCAAGTCTCAAGCAACCAACCCAAAAAATTAAATTAAATTATATGTGAAATATGCAACAACAAATTACTGTACAGAAAAAACAAAATTTCAGAAATCTTTTAAACACATTTGATTTGGCTGGTCTACGAAACTTAGCGAACCACCAATCAGCCGATCAACTTACCAAACAGCTAAACACCAACAGTTCAGTAAAGACATTTTTATTTTTTTGTTTTAGTGTCATTAAACACCAACACAAATGCGTTAATATACAAAAGTCGCAGCACATCTCAAGAAGATATTTATTAGCTTTAATTTTAATTTTATTAAACTAGTTTATTGTGCGCTTCTACCCAAAAACCAATATCAAGTTTACCTCGAGATCAGCCACGCTTTGAACAATATATTCAAAAATACCAAAAATCTTTAAAAATCGCATAGAAATTTAAAACTTAACAAAGTTGTAGACTTAAAGTTTTTAAAACAAAAATTTAGTAAATACTTTTAAGCATGAGGTTTTAGCTCAGAAAAAATTACAACAACTTATAGTTCGTCAAAGTAGAAATACATGCACACATACACGTACATACAAATATAATGTCAAAAGAAAGTGTACGCTACGATTTGACAAGTTTTTATTGTTTATTCACTTAGTTCATTTCATTTCAATTTGTTTTCTTCTGACGGTGTTGAGTGTATTTTTCCACATACTATATAAACAAATAAACGGAGAAAATGCACAAGGCCACCTGCAAAAAAACTGCCAAAAATCCACTCTATCTTTGAGCCACTCGGAACTTGTACCTTATTATGTCAAAATTCAGTGATCTATAAAACTGTATCTTTAACCGAATTTTATCAAAAAATTCTGAATACAAAGTTTGAAATTTTGATGAAAACTTTCCAAATTTTTATAAGTTTTTTATAAAGTTTAAAACTTTCCGTTATATGGTTTTTGTTGTAGTGTGTTTGTTTTATAAAAAAATAATTGAAATAAATAAATAATTAAATAATTAAATAATTAAACAAATAGTCAAAACTTCTCAATATTTGGCGTACCCTTCTTTTGACGCTGACTGTATATTAAGGCTGGTCCACCATTCCGATTTGGATTCTACATAAAAAGTTTAAAAATTTAAGAACGGCAAATAATTTAAACAGGAGTCTTATAATCTTGAGCAGAACCAGTTACAAACAATAAGTCTTGATAAAAAACATCTTTCTGCCCCAAAACTTGTCGGCTGAATTGTCAAAAGGTAGGCAAATGCCATTTGAAGATAATGACCCCTATTTCTACCACTACAAAATATTTCATCTTCTTTCATCAGTCGGATGAATTATGTATAAGTAATTTTGTGTAGGTTGATTTATTATGCAACTTTTCTTTAACACATTTTCTTCGTTTATATTAGTGAAGATAAAAAATAAAAATTTAAAAACATAATGAAAGCTTTTTATTTTTAAAATCTATTATTAGGTGACTCCGAAACTAGGAGTGAAAATCTATCGAAGTAATCCCAAACAGAATTAAGTTAATTTAATTTATTTTGAACTACATCTCCGGGTGTGGAGAGAAGATATTCCAATTTTGCAACAATTTTAAATTACCAGAGATTGAATTTTTTTAATGATAATTTAAAAAACATTGTAATTTTACACTGCACTTTTGATAATATTGAATAAAAATTTTGAAAAATTTAAGTAAAACTTTTTGTTCATTCAGCTTATTTAAGAGCATATTGTGTTTATTTTTCGAGCTGTTTAAAGTGCTTAAAACTAATTTTTATGCATATTTTGGTCATCTCTGTTCATAATGTTCACTGTCCAATTAAATATAATGTTCAAGATAAACTGAGCTATTAAGCCAAGCCTTCCTTGCTGTGTTTATTTGCCTTTTAATAGTTTGCTAAATTTGTATACGCTTTATATAATATAAATCTTGGTGGTCGTCGTAGCCGTTTTGTGCATATCAACCATTTAATAGGGCCGGTGTTCTAAACCCACTATGGGAATGAAACACCAAATACGTAGCAAGTAGCGGTTGCTCCTTAGCAGACAATGGCAAACTTCGGAGTGCATTTCTGCCATGAAAAAGCTTCTCATAAAAAACCAGACCTCATACATATAGTATGTGCAAATGCATATGCACATACCCTATGATTAGAAAGTACCGAGAATGTTTAAATAAAACAAAACAGAGTTAAATTTTAGGTAAATTTATTTTATCTTCTTCAAAATATGACCCGTCTGAAGCAACGCACATGTGCCAACGTTTAACCCTGTCCTCCATGCACCTTTGGTAGGCCGACGAAGGGATGGACTTCAACTCCTTGGTCGCATTCTCTTTGATCTTCTCTATTGATTGAAATCTCCTTCCACGAAGTGGTAACTTCAACTTGGGAAACAAAAAGAAGTCGCACGGGGGCATATCAGGTGAATACGATGTTTGCACAATGGTATTTACTTGGTGTTTGGTGCGTTATCATCATGCAAAATCCAAGAATTGTTTGCCCACATTTCCGGCCGTTTGCGACGTGCAGCATCTCTCAAGCGCTTAAAAACGGATGAATAATATTCTTTATTGACTTTCTGGCCCGATGGAAGGTACTCATGGTGCACTACGACTTGGTAATCGAAGAAAGCAGTCAACATCACCTTCCCGGTACGTTTTGATCATAGGGTATGGTCATTGAAATAGGTACCCCTTACGTTCACACGGAAAATGCAATTTTTTTAAATCGAAAACAACTGATATTAAATTGTATCTGGTTTTTATTTCATCGACTAACAAATAAAAATAATAATTCAAACCTCTCTTAAAACTTAAACTAGTGGCAATGGGAACAAAAAGGAAATATTCATGTGGTCGTTAAAATAGGTACGAAAATTAAATAGATACGAAATAAAAAGAACTTAGTGATTTTGTTAAAAAATGCCGCTTAAATTATCGAAGTTTAATCAATAAACACTGTGCCCACCATGATTGTCAATGACTTGTTGTATTCGATTTGGTATAGAATAGATAATCCTGCGGCAGGCTTCGGTGGAAGTACAATACCACGGAATAAAAACCGTGCGCAACGTTTTCTTTTTTTACTGTACTGAGTAATGATGCGTTTGCTGAATGTTGGGTTGGATTCAGCCTTGGAGACGCCTGACGAAATTTGTTTAAATTTAGGTTAGGTAACTTGATATTAAGTGGCAGCTAAGTTTCACTCAAAGCTCTGTCATTATTTGAGGTAGTTCAGCAGAAGTTTTTGTAACCCACCATAATCCATGTGGATAATTTGACCTGCCCATCTGATGCGTTGACACTTAGCAGATCCTTATTGTACGTGATTATGCAATCTGTATCTGTTTCGCATATTGGCCGAATTTATTTTAAGTTTGTAAAGTCAAGCCAAAAAGCAGATTTGATAGGTCCACTCAGATTAAAAAGTCCGTTAGGAAGCTCTGGAAAGTGAAAGGGTAGATAGTCAAGGAGGAAGAGAAATAACTGAAGGAAAAGGAAAGGGTAGTATAGAGAAATAGAAGTAGTTAGTCTTGTGAGAGTTTTCCCATTCTTATGGCAGCAGAACCCAAAATTCGCAGTCTTGTTCCAGCAAATGCAGGATACTCACAAAAAAATGTTCAGTGCTATCCGCATCCTCTCAACAAGACAGGCAAACCGGTAAATTGAGCCATAACGCAATATTTTGCTCTCAAATATTCTTAGGCGCTTCACGTCTGCAAAATTCATGTAATTATATTTTCAAAGCAAGAGTGCATTCGAACTTTTTATCGCAACTAGTTAAATTCTATGTCTGTTTTGAGCGCATATTTTAATAACATATTTTATAATACGCTCAGATTTTTAATTTATTTTTATTTAAGTTTTTTCTATTTAAGCTTTTTTCTCTCATATTTATTCACTGTTTCCTAGAGTTCTTGTAAATAAATTCCCAATATAATTTAAAAAAACTAAGTGGAAAGATTTCATAGATTTTTGTTCTGTTTTTTTTTTTTTTGTATTAAATGATAATTTTTTTGAAATTTAGATTAGGTAACTTCATATTAAGGGGCAGCCAAGTTTTACTCAAAGTTCTGTCATCATTTGAGGTAAATCTCTAATTTATCATACAGTGCGTGCAGAGGCTACGCTCACTAAGGGCATGGGACCAGAGAGGTGTTAACGCAAGCGCGTGTATCTCTGCCACGAAAAAGCTCCTTATTTGCCGTTCGGAGTGGAAAAACATCAACATGTGGTGTGCGTCCCCACAAATAGGACCTGTAGATCGGACAAACGCCTAACAGAAGTGTTCCCGCCAATTATTTATTTTTTTTTTAAACTAAACTTCCGTCCGTCAGTTTAATGTTAGAAACTATAACTTTCAATGTGTATGGGTTTGTTTTATTCCAAAAATTAACAGGCAGTCGAATTTAAATTTTATTAAAATGTGCCCGGTTATAAAAAGTTCAGTACGGAACGAGTTCAGCCTTCCTAACTTGTTTTAGATGAAAATAAACCACCTCACATAAGATGGGTTTTCAAGAAAATCCGACATCCCATTTGCGGCAAATGCGAATGGACGATTCAATTGAACACGAACTAGAACCTCAATTTTATTGCTTTTTATAAAATACATTCTTTGAACATTTGAAAGAATGAACATTCCGTTTCGATGAGATACAAACAGATGGATTTATAGAGTTTGTGGAAATATTTATTTTTTCCCTATTCACATTCACTTTCAAATTATAATATTTGTTATAAAATCACTTTAGGAATTTTGTTTTTAATTTTAGTGAAAACTACTACTACTATTTATTGACTCAAATATTTTAAGTTCCGGTTTCGGTTTGATATTATATGATACAAATGCATATTTTAAGAGCAAATAATTGTAGAGTTTGCATACACAAAGAGACAAATAACAAAAGAAATAAATATTGTGAATGAATATGCTTGACTGTGCTATTAGATCAATAGTAAAATGAGGCAAGGAATCAGGCGTATGATCGTTGAAGTTTATTTTTTAATTGAATAATGGCACAACTACTGCAAAATATTGAGAATTAGATCAAATTGTGTAGAAGTGTGAGTATATGGAAGAGCTCGGACCCATTCAGTACTACCTACGTACAGTCTAGCAGGTACAGAATGCTTTACGGACATGCATGCACAGCAAAGCGTAACTCAAACTTTTGCAGAGTAAAAAGAATAAACCAAGAACAAAGTGCTAAAATAGCCAATTTATGTTGAAAACAATGGAAATTAAATAGAGTTAATATAAACACTGGAAGGTTCATTCTTTCAAACGTTCACAGTTTCCTTTTTTTTAAATTAAGGTGTCTTTTTGTGTTCAATTGTCTCAACACACCTAAGACAAATTGGACGTCGAATTTACCTAAAAACCCATCTTAGTACTTCCTGACTTGTTGGAGACTGTTTTAAATTGTAACAAAACAAGGTCACGATGTAAGTCAACGTTTCTTACATAGCATGGAGCGTTTAGTGCGCCTTTTTAAATCTTTGTGTTTGTTTTTCACAGCCCCAGGGCTGTATGCCATAAGCCCACACAGGCTTAAATGTTTGACTATAAGCTAAAACTTTAATTTGAATGGAAAGAGGTGAACTTCTTCCTATAAGCCAATTTAATCTTTGCATTTTAAGGTTTAATTCAGCATGTTTTATTTTAATGTGCTCTTTCCAGCAGAATTTCGCATCAAGTGTCATTCCTAAGTATTTCGCAGTGTTGCAGTGGGGAGTTTTCGTGCTTGATTTGTACATATAAAGGACGATATAGATTTTTTAATTGGTGAAATCTACATGTATTAATTTAGTGTCATTAAATTTTATACGCCGTGGTTCCTAGGTGGAACATAAGGCCTGAACAAACAGATTATAATTTGATTTATTTCAAGCAAGAAATTTTATTTATCTCTGCGAATAACCTGCTTTCTGCGCTTCTACTTCCCCCCATCGCCTCAGGTGTGGGCTGGTCTCCCGAATCTGCGACTCACTTGGGGGTTCCAATCCAACGCAACTTTTGTGAGATCATCCAGTGGTTTACGCGATGCATAGCTGAACCACTTCCATTTGAGATCAATAACTCATAATAATAGCCCATAAGTCGGAGTTACTTATGGTTTAAGGCCCGAATATGTGCATCATTTTGCATAGAAACCAAATAAAAAGTTTGCAACATTTGCGAGTCGCACGTATTCAGGTTCCACGTCTCACAACCATATTGTATCACCGATTTTAAGTTAGCGTCAAAAATCTGCAACTTCGTAAGTGTGGATATGTGCGCCGGTCTCCAAAGTTTAGGTAGCATACCAAAGGCAGAACGTTCTTTTGATATGCGATTGCGAATAACTGCTGCTGATTCGCCATATTTTATGAAAAGGCTGCCGAGATAGCAGACATACAATGATTTTGTTAACGTCCTCCTAGTGTTTACGAGTGGAATAAGTCTCATCATCACCGATTGCTAAAATGCATGTACCGTCAGCGAAGATAGCCGTTTTTCTATTTTGATCTCGCTTATTCCTAAAATATCTATTGTTCACAAATTGAAATAAGATTGCACATATGAAATTACTTACATTGTACATACAAATTGTTATTCAAATATTGATTTGAATTTATTTTTTCAAACTTTCGCAGTTTGTTTCCATTTAAGTGCTTTTTTGCTACCATTTTTACCAAAAGGGATCTATTTTTTCGAATTTCTTCATCCTTCTTAAATGCAACTTTTCGTAAGTGAAGGTCGAAACTCTAATGTCACAAGTAAGCAAGCCTTTCAAATAAAATCATGGCAATAAATTAAAAACACTTTGGCATATTTGTTTCAAAATATTTCTCCTTTTATTTAATTTCCTCGTAGCTATATACCATATATCATATTGTTTTTCGTTGTATTCTTCAGCTACATCAGCCGACAAAAAATCCAGTCATTGGTCTGGCTCAACAAATATAAATTCAATATACATTTGCTGCTTAATTTAAAGGTCCATAAGTATTTTTTTAATTGTTAGTAAAACTTATTTCGGTTCACATACATAATTTTAATTCATCTGATAAACGTTCAATGTTCTGTATGAAACAAGAAATTCACACATGAGAGATTTAGAAGTTTTTCTTTGCATACTTTTGTGAGCACTAAAGCTAATATTTTGATTAGAACAATTTAATAAATTTGTTATCTTGAATTCCCTGTTAAAATTATTATATTAATTTACTTATTCATATATATATATATTGTTTTTTTTGTCGTATCAATTCTCCTTCGTGTTATTGTACACAAATGTAGTTTTATTCTCAAGCGCTCGCGCCAGTTATTTCCACAAATGATCTATCAACAAAAGCGTTTCGTGTAATATTCATTGTAATTATTATTCGTGTTAGTCATTTTATTTCGCACTTCCTCATTTAAAGCTTACAAAAATATCTTTTCATAAATTTTAATTGGGTATTATTTACAATTTATTCGTAGTTCTTATATATATTTAGTATTACAGGTATTTTATATTTATTTTCTTTTATTTTAATTTAAAAAATTACTATGCGACGAGTCTAATTCAATTTGGAATTGTCTAAGTGCTTATGGTTTTCACTACTACAACTACAACTACTAAACGTCTCTTATCAACCTAAATTATTTTATAATTACAATTATTTTATAACGAATTTGTCTTGGGTACGGAAAAGTCTTTTGTTGTATATATATATATATAAGATTGTTGCATGTGTGTATGTATGTATGTATGCATTTCTTATTTATTATTTTTGTTTTTTTCGCATGCTCCTCACAGCTCCGTGGAGTATTCTTGCGGATTTACGGTGAACTTCCGCCAGCAGATGTGATCCGCGCTGCCGTTCGAATTTGGTGGTGGTAATTTGGCTCCTAAGCTCGCTGCCACAGCTCCTCCACCACCGACACCTACACTTGCGACTGAGTGTCGATTGTGTTTGGCCATGCTGGCACTGGAAGAGCGCTTTATATGAGCGACACCTTGCGAACCACTGCCACTGACACGGCTCATAGGATTACGCGCACCTCCATTGGCAGTGATGGCGTTCGTGCTGCCATATGTTATCGACTCATTGGACGGTGTTATCTCTATACGTGTAGCGTGGCGCCCATCTTCCGATAGTCTTCTAATGTAGACAATCTCCCGATGTTTCTCTATGTGCATGGAGGGCGCACGCGTTGCATGCACATGAGCGGGAGGTGGTGGTGGTGAAGGCAAAGGCAATTCTTCATCTTCGTTATGTTCATGCTGATGTTGATGTTGTGTTTGTTGTCTTTGCTGCTCCCTATGTTGATGCTGCTGCTGTTGTGCGCTGGTGCGCTGTTGTGGTTGGGCGCGTGAGCGGTTTGAATAGCGCAACGGTTTGCCATCGCTACTTTGGAAGGGCATAAATTGCTGCGCTACCACTGGAAACTTATCTACGCTTATATCCTCTTCGATTGCCGAATCTCCAAACATGGAGCCACTATAATTGGGCGAACTATTACCGGTGGTTGATTGCTTCCAATTCTGCTGCGTGACATGTCCATTGGCATATTTACCGGAGTTGGAATATTGCCCCTTCTTGATCGAGTGCGTGTAGTCGCGTGTACCACGTCTGCGGAGCGTGAAATCACGACGGCCAGTATCTTGGCACACTGAACGCCACTGCTTCCAGGCATGACGCGCCAATGGATCAGTTGGCCCCCACTCTTTTGCCGGCTTCGATGCTTCGCATATCATACCGAAGAAATTATACTCAACTTGCCGGAATATTTGCACACAAGCAATTATAAAAGTCACTGCTAATGCGAGTAGAATAGGCGCCCAACGCGGCACATATTCTGCCAGCAAATCATACTGATCGTCATCGGAACACCACCACACCAGCGCAGCGGTAAGTATGGCTGGACAAATACACCACAAGCACATCCAACCTTTGAAGATCGGCCGACCAATTGAGAATTCCAAATCGGTGTAGATATTTTTGACGCCATAAATCCAGCAGATCGCAATCAGCTCAAAGACAAGCGCTGTAATTAAGATTGTGCCGACGACTCGTATATCCAAAATGCGCGCTATAATGAATTTCGGCGCCGCCAGCGATATGATCGTCATAACAAGCGCCACCAAGCTGATGACGTAATTCGGATGACGGGGCACCAAGCGTGTAACCGTGTAGATGGACACTGTAGTTGCTACAATGGCGGAAATCACGATCAGCGAATAGATTAGTATGGGTATGATACGCGCGATTAGCTCATTGCTGGGCCGGTCGTATAGGACGCGATCGTACACGGCGGTTAGCGGTTTGAGTTCCTCAATCATTACGCCACTATTAGCCGAGAGGTCGAATTGTACCATAAAGAGTGTGACGGCAATAGCATTCACAAGCAAATTGAAGCAAAGATACACGATCGAAGTGCGTACGGCATCACCTTTGTAGAGGAATTTGCCTGTGACTGCTGGTAGAGCGCCAAAACCGCAATTCGTGGCGAAGAGTACCTGCATCAATGCGTTGAACCAAATGTTGGAGTCCAGTAGGAGTGACGAATCGAATGGCCATAACTCGGGAAAGTAGGAGCGCTGGAAGGAGTTGTGCACTTCCCAGCCGGTCAGGCAACATAGCAGCGCAAAGCCGAGAATGCCGAAAAAGAAGAGGCTGCGACGCAAGAAACGACCATTGTGAGTGCTAAAAGAACAAAAACAGAGAAGAAAAAATTTGAAATTTTTTACAATTGTTAGTTTTTTGCAAAGAAAATTATTGTTCGCTTTTTTGTTTTGCAAGCAAAAACAAAAAGAAACAAAATTTAACAAATTTTTTTTTTTTTAATGTAAGAGTGTACGGCAGCTATAAATAGCTTTTCTTGGTATTTCAAAGAATAAAGTTAGTCTTAGTAAAATCTTTATGTACAGTAAGAGTTTATGGAAACCGTACAAGTTGTTTTCGCAATGTCCAAAAAAAAGTATCTAATAAATATATATGCACATATATACTGGCCGCCGCAGCCGAATGGTTGGTGCATGGCTACCATAAGGAAGTGCGTAAGTTCGAGTCTCCGTGCATTTAACACTAAAATGTCAAACAAATTTTTTCTAATAGCGGTCGCCCCTGGGCAGGCAATAGCAAACCTCCAATCTGTCAGGAAAAAGCTCCTCATAAAAAATATCTGCACTTCGGAGACGGCTTAAAACTGTGGCTTCCTTCATTTGTGGAAAAACATCAAGACGCATACCACAGGGTGTAAGCACCATTTATATAGTTCGCACTATAAAAAAACCGTATGCATCAATAGTACCGAATTAAACCAAAACTTACAGGAAGCCTACTAACTTCATGAAAATTTCAAAAATTTAATTCTATAAAAAATCAGCAAATTTCAAAATATTTACATATTTCGATTTTTAGAGTTTTTCGAAATGTGCAGTTTTGTAGCTCACTAGATTTTAGAATAATTTTGCGCAAGTTTGAAGTGGCTACCGTTGATAACTCAGAATTATGAATATTTTCAAGCAGTCTTGCTCATTTTCGCTATTTAAGCGGACATTAAATGGAAGCGTTCCTGATAACCCTTAAACCGTTAATAGCTGACAATTCAAAATTTTGCTTTGAATACTCTTGCTTCATATATTATTCAAGTTGAACGGGTTGAATTGAAGGAATCCCAATAAATATTTTGAAGGTTTATCGATTGTTTTTGTGCTTAAAAAGTCTTAGACTATCGACTTGCCCTTTTTTTAATTAGAATTGTTTTACAATAAATAAATAAAAGAAATTTCTGAAAACATTGAAAGTATTACAAGAAAACACTGGTACGAGCATTAGTGGCACTGACTGTTCATGCATATCATCATTTCTTAACAGTTTTTTTAGTTACCAACGAATTGTGGCATATGATGTCAGATTAGAACATGAATTAATGTCAAATGGGAAAATCAAACAAGTTTGTAATTAAAACGATATTAAAAATGCAAATAATTCTTTTATGAATATTATATGAAGTAAAACCATGGCTTCATTTGATTTTATTTGACAGGTAAAAAAAAAGAAATCAGTCAAATACCCAAACAAGTACAATTAAAAACAAAAAATAAAGATTGACAAACAATGGAATCATCGGTATGAAAAAAATACACTTAAATAAATTTGAATGAAAAAACATAAAAAAAATAATATAGTAGTGAAATTAAAATTCAACAAGATTGCCATCCAAAAAATTTACATAAAAATATTAGCTAGGAATATGCCAAACTAATATAAAAAATAATGCGGATGTTCACATCAACGATATGCCTAAATAATCTTTACTACTACGCACAAACACACTTACATACGTACATATGAATAAATCATTAAATACGCAAAGGTGAGAAAAGTTTGGTGTTAAAAATAAATAAATTAATTAATATATCTTGGCATATAAATTACAAAGATTTATTTCATAAATCCACAGGTTGTACTATGTATGAATTCAACAGCACACCAATGACTGACGCGACACGATGTGCGGCGAAACTGATAATCGTAGTAAGCGTAAGCACGAAGTAGAAGATGGAGATGGTAATTTAAGTTGAGTGATATGGGCACTATTTTTCAGTCATGACGTAGCTACGAATCAGTCGGTCGGTCTACACTTTGCTGCTAGCTTCGAGGCCTTGAGAATCATGCCGCAATACTTGTATGAGCTGCCAATGCGGCACTTCAAACCAAATGTCGTCGAAAGGCTATATGAGTAGTAGGCAGAATGAGTAGTTATTATGCAAATTTTTTTATTTTTTACGACATCTTTCGACTAAAAGGACAGAAATAATGGATTCTGTGCGTCAATTAATAACGCAAGATTGTCATGTGACATAGCGCAAAATAGAGGCATTCTTGGGCCTTGGTGGGGCTAGCACACATTCAATATTGCCTAAACATTTGGTCGTTAAGCAGATTTGTTCTCGTTGCTTCTTAATTTAAAGGTTCATACCGCATAATTTGCCCCAAAAAGTACTCGTATAAATTATTGGAACGAAATGTTCCATCTAAGATATCTTAGGTTAGGTTAGGACATCGTAACAGATGACGAATCGTGGATCTATGCCTATAAGCTGGAAAAAAACATCAATAGGCAGTATGGGTGTGCCAAGGCGAGCATAATGCAGCAAAAATTGTTCGCAGAAGAAGCATCGCAAAGCAAATTGTTGCCTGTTTTTCCAGAAAATCTAGTCATGCAGCAACTGTACCACTAAATAAACTTAAAACACTCAGTTCTGTTGCCTGTCAATTTGTTGCCAAAAGTTACCGGAGAATTAAGTAAAACCAAGCGCCGAAAACGAATCATCCTACACCAAGTCAATGCAAACTCTCTCGTTCAGTTTGAAAAATTCAGTTCTCTCAACACTTCTGTTCGAAAATTGTGTCAAATAAAGTCACACAACTCAAGCCTCGAACTACTCTAACACCGAATCACTGATTAGCCTTCCATCAATCCGATGAGGCGACTGAAATCCGCAGAAAGAAATGGCAATAGATCGGCCACACTCTGAGGAAGATTAACGACAACATCGCCAAACAGTCGCTGCGATGGATCCCCTTTCAACAGCCAGGACGCATTGTAGGCAGATCACGAACCACCTGGCGCCGTTCAACGGAGGCTGAAATGAGGTCTTTGAATAAATCTTGTAAGTGCCAATTTTATAAATATATGCAGTTAAATTAATAATTTATGGAATAAAAAATGAAGGTTTAGCACACAATATGCAATACAAAATTTCCGGGATTGGGAAGCAAAGTTAAATATTCTAATTTTCATGGACTTTTTAATCCAATTCATATCTATGAACCTTAATTTTAGTATTTACGTATGGCGTACATACATAACTCATATAGGAAGGAAATATGTACATAAAGAGTATAACTCTTTAGCTAATCATTATTTAATTATTACTAATTACTTGAGTTTCATTTGCAATACTAACCACAGCATCACCACAATCCAAATGCCGATCAGTCCAACAGCCAACATGCCAAAATACATTGGATTCTCCCAAAATGGTGTTAAAAATGTGCGCTGTAAACATTCTTGACCGCTGTTGCCCGTCACTGTGTAGCCATTCTAAATGTTTGCAAAGAAAATACAATAAAAATCATTAATCACAAACGAGTACATTTAACCGTAATAAAAATCCAATAAATATGCGAATTAGTGAATCAATCATTGCTGCTGCCAATAACGATTTGTTCGCATAATTAGTCACGGTCTTTAAGATTAAGCTCGTAACAGCAACTTGTCGGCAATATGTCTTCAGTAACAGCAACAACAACTTACCGGTGCCAACTTCAAATTGCCCACACACTCCCGAAATGGCATCGTATTGAAGATAAACATGCCGATGTAGGCCACCGCCAAGACGGCTTGCAGTGATACCCAAATCGTCGATAGCCATGACGCAAAACGGCTGATGATGCAGGCGCCTGTATAAACGAACAAAGAGAGTTAGAAGGTGAGAAAATATTCGTGTGAGGATAGCATGTATTAAAATGTAAATTGTTTTATAAACATAGATCGTTTTGTGTTATAAACATAAATGTAATATATTTGTATGCGTATTAAGCAAACGCGTGCAGCTAGGTTCACAATAATAACAGCACGGCATATTGTAAAGTCTTCACTAATTAGTTGACTACTATTTTTTATTTAATTTTTTATATCTTATTTTTATAAAAACATAGTTCAAACTACTACAAACTTTGTACAAAATATAAAAAATTTAATAAATTGGCTTCAAACATTTAAACTATTTAATCAGACTTTTTAGAAAAATTTCGAGAATGCAGTAAATGCCAATAATTGGTGCGTGCACTTCTGTTAGGTATATAGCCGAGCTCCTCCTCCTATTTGTAGCGTGCGTCTTGATATGGTTCCACAAATATAGCTCATTAGCTTGTGGCATAATAAAATACAAGTTTAAAGTTGTTTAAAAAGGGTTGGGTACGTAATGCTGTATGATACAATGTTCTGTTTACAAAATGCTGTATACAAAATTCTGTATTTCAAAATTCTGTAAAAAATATTCTGTATTACCGAAATGCTGTATTGACGAAATTCTGTATTGACGAAAGTTTGTATTGACAAAATTCTGTATTGACGAAATGCTGTAAGTATATTAAATGATAAGAAATTCAAGAAATTTTATAAAAAAACTGCGGACTTTTTTTCTTCAGTTTCGATAGAATCCATGGATTTTTGCGTAGAACTTCTTTTCGCGTGGGCGGCCTTCGGCCGCGCTTAAAAAAAATAACCCTCATCAGTCCGACTCCGGCTACGCAATCCACCGTATTTTTGCGTAGAACTCCTTTTTTCGTTGACTTTTGTCAACACAAAATTTTTTCAATACAGAATTTTGTTAATACAGAATTTCGTCAGTACAGAATTTCGTGAATACACAATTTTGTCAATACAGAATTTTTTGTAAATACAGAATTCTGTAAATACAGAATTTTGTCACTGCAGAATTTTGTTACGTTAATTTACAGTATTTCGTACGAAAAGAATTTTGATATACAGCATTTTGTAGGGATCCCGTTTAAAAATCGCGTTGATTTTTGAAATTTTTTTATTTAGCATTCGTTATATGCGAAGAATAGTCTAAAAAAAACGCAATTTTTGAGCACAAAATTGAATGGGATCAGAACTGCATACCTAAATTTTTCTAGAAGTAAAAATTCTAGAATAAGAATCAAAAAAGTTTGAAATTTTAATGAGACTTTTTTGCATTTTTGAAATTTCGTACAAAGTGTGAAACTTTGAGGTATATTATTTTGTTTTAGTATGAACTAAAACATAAAAAAAATTGAATTAAAATAAATAAAATAAATAAATACGCAAAACATTATAAAACGTCGCACTGCTATTATTGTGAATGCAAGTGTACCCGTGTATATGGACCGGGTGTTCCACTAACACTTTCTATATTAAATTTAGTGTAGTTTTTTTTTCGTGTGTTTGCTCTATTGTTTCTAAATCGCCGTAAATAGAGCTAAGACTTTTATGTAAATTTAATACTTACACAAAAAATAGAATATATGTTTGAAAAAGTTTATCAAAAACTGGTAAGTTTTAAAAAGAAGTTGTATGCACACTTTAATCAACGTGAACCTAAAATGTCACAAGTTTCGTTCCACGTATATCTCCAAATTTAGTAATAACATTTATTAAGTTAACTCTTTTAATTACATTATTAGTATCTATTATTAGTATCTAATATACAACCAATTTTTTTCTAAAAAGATATGAAAAGTGAAAAATTGACGCTCGCAAATAGTAACTGGTGCAAACTTATGGGTTTGTTCGAATCTTAATAAATGTGACTGTAGTCCCAACCCTCTTTTTTCACAGTAGGTACGTTCCTGAGAAATTCGTGCAAAACACAATCGTGTAAAAACATACATACATGCGACAAGTGGTAAATTTGGGCATATGTTTCACAACTTTAACAAAACGTGTAAAATGAAAACACTCCAAATATTTTTACAAAAAAAACCATGCAAAAGAAGTAAGCATGAAATCTATATTACATAAGTATTTATTGATAAAACAAAAACAATTAATTTTTATTACAAAAAAAATTCAAATTAGTCTACAGTGAAAATTCAATTTATAAATGTATCAGATATGTCCCCATCTGACGAGTTTTATTTAAATTATTAACGGCTTCTGTTAGTTTTTTCGTTATAACCAAATCTGTTATTAGTCATTATTTTTTACGTTGTCGAGTTGTTTTTACAAGGTGGTGCGAAATTAGTCACCCTATCGGAAAATTTGTACTTTTGTAATTTTGGCAAATGGTGACGTACGTCAGTCCGATACTTGTGAAGTAGACAGCTGCAGTATACGAACAGACAAGCAATGGAGTATTGAAAGGTCAAATAGAGATTTCCATTTCTGAAAATTATTATTTTTTTATTCAGTAAAAAAGTTATTCGAAAATATTGGATGATTCATTTTGCGCCACCTTGTACAATACCTGATATCCATGTAGACACGACCTAAAGATAACATGTCAATTTTAATGCACAGTTGGACTAGTTCTAAAATGTACTTATTGCTCTTACACGAACAAATTATACTTAATAAGGCAGTCTTTTATTATTATTTATTAGGAAAAATATATAGATATTAAACCTAATCGATTCCGAATATATAAGTAAGTTCTTAGTATTATAATTATCTTAAATTACATTATACTAAGAAATTAAAAATTCTAAAAATATTTACATAGGTATTTTTAGCAATTTTTGATATTGGTGAGTAATTAAATGTTTTTGCCTAATACTCTCTAAATGTTGAGTGTTGAAGATATGTATGATCGACGGACATAATATTGCTGCATTGGGCATGTTGGTTTTGGACTTCCAGTGAGAAGATGTTGGTGAGTTATTTGCGTATGTCCGATCCTTAGACGTGTGAAAATGGTTGATTATAGACGAGTGATATTGCTGGAGTAGATAAGTTTATCGGGAGTCGGGTTAAGGTTGAAGTATGAATGCTGGTAATTTTTCCATTCTGTAAATCTCTTTTGATGGGAGCGTAATATTTTCTTCAGGTCATTATAATCGTTTGTCTCATATTGAAAAGTAGGTGCTAATCCAAAGTATTTCACTGCAGTAGCAGCTTGTTCATTACCAGAAATGCCGACATGGCCAGATACCCAGAGGAAAGCAATTTTCTTCCTATATTTAATGCAAATTTCACGGATCTTGACTATTATTGTTGAGCTGTTGCGTATGTTTTGAACTGCGTTTAAGCAGAAAAAAAAATCGGAACATATAACGAATTTGCCCTTTTAATGAATGACATATTCTAAAGCTTTGTGGATAGCAAAAGCCTCGGCAGTAAATACAAACGTGTGTGGAGCGTATCACCTCTGATACAAGTGTTTGCTGCTTTAGAGCCGTCAGAAAAAATAGTTACAAAATTTTCTTGTTTGTAGTTATTGACGAAATAACAGTCCTTTAGGAATTATGTTTTGCTTTGAAAAACATTTTTTTGTTTTGAGATTCGTACAAATACGAAAATTTCGTATAAAAATGGTATTAGTAAACAGTGTTCTTTCAATATCGTGTACCAACTCATTCGGCTACGTCACTAACATTTCTATAAAAAGTTACTATGAAAAAACTTTCTTTCTATGAAACCAAAATTTTCGAGCTTCCATTTTGGTAACGAAAAATTAGGCAACAAAGTTTACTACAATCGATAATCTTTAAGTACACTAATAAATTATAACTTAATTTTAAAAATAATCTAACGGTAAGTGCAAAAAAAGCAGCTCAGAAACACACTAAAAAGGCTTGCAAACATTTTCAAAAAAGGGCGATCACCACAGTTTGTGTTCCGTCAGTTTTGCCAAGTGTTTTTTTAAGTTGCTTTCATTTTCTGTGCAGCTTTTGTGTGTTTTTGTTAGGTCGATTTTTTTTCATCTTGACATTTTAGTTGGTGTTTTTTTCGTTTTCATTTTGCTGGAATTTAATCTCAAACATCTATTGGTTTTAATTTTTGCAGATCCATTTCGCCGCCGCTTTGGCACATTTGTACTCTCGTCTCTAGGCGAACTCCTCTTAGTGAGCTCCACCACAACTTGCAACAACTCCAAGGCATAACATCGACATGTATCTGCGCCAGAACTGGCTGATATTGTGGGTTGTTGCCGAACGACGGCGAGTATGGACTTTCGTTTGTACTCAAACGGGACACACGGATGCGATTTTTTGATTTTTTTTTATTAGAGTTATGCGTTTTCCTGGTATTTTTGAAGTCGATTTTCGATTTTTGCATAGTTGGCTTCTTATTGATAATCTTTTTTTGCATCTGATTAAATCTGATATAGTTTTAGTTTTCGCAAGTTATTCTTCATTGGTTCGTTTTATCGTTTGCCCTTATGTATATGAGATTTTGCCTTGAGTCAGATTCAATTTTTGCTTGTGTGTGTCATTTTGAACTGTAAATCATTTTCCATTTTAGTTGACGAAAGTTTGCATTTATATGTATGTATGTATGTATGTATATTAAATTCATATCATCATTTGCCAGTTTTCAGTATTCAATTTGTTTTAGTTACTCAGTTTGTATGTTAGTTTGGTGGCACAATTTTGAAACGGGTTGTGCCCAACCGATGTGTACTGCGGAACACCAGACCGCCCTGAATGCTCAACATACGGATGTTCTATTTATACCAATTTATACGGAAAATACATCTGTGAATTGCAAAACTGTTGCAACAGCAATGAAACTTGCGATTGTTAAAGTTCATAGTCGTTCGCATGGAACCCAAAATTGGGTGGCAATGGGTGGGCCATAAGTTATGTGAGGGCATGTTGGTACTTGCATGCTGTATCCTGCTTGCAACTTCTCTCGTTCTCTGAACCTGTTGCATGCGCATTGCATTGATTGTGTCGACCGCGGGTATGTGTTCCCTGTACAAACCAAACGAATGCTTATTACCGAGCCGAATTGCTGGGGCGTATGCAACTGACGCGGGAGTTCAACCGACCCGAGGTGCCTATGTGTGGATGTATGTATGTGTTATGCAGGAATACGCAATAGTTTAAGGGTTGAGAGTGAATGTTTTTTTTTTTTTGGCTTTTAAATTTAATTGAAATTTTTTTAAAGGTTTCATTTCAACTAAGAAATTTAAAGATTTGAAGATTTAATTGAATACACACTAAAAGAATTTTCTCAGAATTCCTTCAAATGGCATATGTACGTATACATATACTTCCTTCCAGCAAACACCAAAATAATACATATAACTCCAACACTGTAGAGCTTCATTGCAGAAGTTCATATCTAACATCTAAGTCACAAATACGCATAGGTATGTATATCTGTATGTATGTATGTATGTATGTATGTATATATATGTGTGTGTGTGTGTGTTTGAATGGATGCACGTGAATATTTTCTGATTTCTAAGCTACGAACTGAATTGCTTTAGGGTTTGTTTACGTATGCGAGATAACCGAATCAGTTTGCGATAATTAATCTACCCGTTTTCACAGCAAGACTTAAGATTAATTAAATTAGCTGTCAAGTTTGTCTACGTTTATTTAATTGGAGAACTTATGTTGGTAATATTAATCATTTGGAAGAAACACAAAAATATTCAGTTCCCCTTCACAAAATTAATCTATAAATAACTGAAAATAATCGAAAGCACAGCGTTGCAAATTTCTTTTAATAATCCAGTAATTATTATTAAATGCCGGATATCCAGAGTTAAATTTTGTCTTACTAGGGGCGGGCTTACATTATGGGCCCAGATACGGCACGCGGTTACTAAAGCAGCGGTTGCTAAGCAAACTGAAGGCGAACATGGGTGGTCAAATTTAGAGAAAAATAAGGCTGATCATGCGCTAAACTGCAAAACCCAAGCGTTCAGAGTTGCTCCAACCTACCTCAATGCCTCAGGCGCAGCCGTTTTCGTGATGATGCCTATTGACCTCATGGCCCGCCACCAATAATGCCGCGGAACGGATATGCCAAACCATACAGCGGTACCAAAGCCGATGGGACACTGGAACGAGTGGCAGATGGATGTTGAAGAAGATTCCTACAATAAGCAAATGGATTCAGCGGAGCTTCGGAAAAGTGGGCTATTTCATGACTCAGAAATACCTACACCGTATGAGTAATATAAGCAACCCCAGGTGCATATACTGCGAAACAACGATCGATGACGCCGAAGACACTTTCTTTAATTGCGGCAGATGCCTCCTTCAAAGAGATTGGCGCCATCCCATCGATCAATGTGGGCAAGAAGCTTGAACGCGAGGAAAACTGGGATACGGTAAAAAAGATAGCAGTTCGACGTAGTTCAACAAAGCATTGCAAACATAGACATAAGAAGACAAGCTTATAGCATGAAGCTGGCTACAAACATGGTGGACCCAAACATGGATCAATAGAACTAGTCAATTTCATGAACGTCATTCTGACCATTCCCGAAATAATGCGTAGATTTGTCCTGGAAAGAGTCCCAGAAGAAGAGAAGGGATTGTTTTAGTGGCCACAAAACTCGTCACCAAAAAACAAAATTATAGAAAAAGAAGTGCCTACAAAAATGAGAAAATATCCTTTTCTTTTAGTAACGCAATAAAAAAAACTTTATTCGTTTAAGAAATAGGTGTGGACATAATTTAGTTAGTTGGAGCCATTTTAAATGTGTAGACAAATATTTTTTAATATTTTGCACGCGAAGTTTATTACCATAATAAAATTACAATAACAATGAAATCTGCCTATTTAAAAATAGTCACAACGCGTACATAATATTTTTTGTAGTAGTACCTACTTTAATTTTAAGTAAAGTTTCTATATAAAGAAGCCACATAAATTATTGGAAAAAAGAAAATAATTGCGCCCACATGGAGCTCATAGGGCTAAAATAGCCATCGCTACCCTAAGCAGATGCAATAAAGAGCCATGCTCCCACACACAATACTATAATATTAAAAGTCAGTATTTACAGTATTTATTTTATATTATACAATTCACTTTTCTCATTTTAAGCCAATGGATGTGTAAATGTATTTGTGTGTGGTATCACCGGAAGTTTGTTTATTAGCCTATCAAGCGCTACACCGGTTATAGCGGGCATATTGTTGCCTAGTTTTAGGCTACCTCATAAATGGTAGACCACAAACGGCAGAGATGTTGCCAGATATTTCTTTCCCTCGAGATAGATATTGGCACATACATACGTACATATGCATTGCGTTAAATATCTTTACAACAGGACATATTGACAAGTTTGCTTTTGCTTTGCTTCTTTTTTAATTTAAAACAGTAGAAACTCGATTCTTGCACATACTGGATACTTGCGATACAATTGTTTTACGTACTCAGTACTTGCAACATCAGAAAATCGTTACCTCGATGCTTGCAACATTTTTTGCTTTGTCTTTCTCTTCTGCTCTTTTTACGTTGTATTTCTGGGAATAAAGCTCGGAGAAGTACCGACGAAGTCATTCTGCAAATGGCATTTCTTGAATAGGATTAGCTTAAAGATTTTTTTTATATTATATTATATATAATTGGCGCGTACACCCTTTTTGGGTGTTTGGCCGAGCTCCTCCTCCTATTTGTGATGTGCGTCTTGATGTTGTTCCACAAATGGAGGGACCTACAGTTTCAAGCCGACTCCGAACGGCAGATACTTTTTATGAGGAGCTTTTTCATGGCAGAAATACACTCGGAGGTTTGCCATTGCCTTTCACCGAGATTCGAACCGGCGCTCACTTTCTGAATTCCGAATGGTAGTCACGCACCAACCCATTCGGCCACGGCGGCCGCCCAAAATTGTTGCAAACTTAAAAAAAAGGCTAAAAATTTGCGAAGGAAAATTATCAAATAAGAGTAACTCCATCAACCCCTTTTGAACAAATTTAACAAAACTATTACGGATTTAAGTTAGAGCAGATATGCTATACTATGAGTGTGGCTTATTTTGGAAGATCTTAAATCTCCTGTGCTCTCGAAAGAAACCCGGCTTCGGGGCGTAAGATTAGTAAGGAGAGAATAGCGTTCCTTGCTTATACAAATGCAGCTGGTAATCATAAAGTAAAGAAATGGTTATTGGGAAATCAGTGAATCCTCGTTCATCCAAAAATTTTACTGGCAAGCCTGTTGTCTACAAAGGAAATAAAAGTGCTTGGAAGGCTTTAGCTTTATTTGACGAATGGTTTCACAGCAGATTTGTTCTAAAGATATGATCTTTTTTGTCAACACAAAGAAGAAGAGGGGAGAGTCGGCACGGATATAGGTAGCTCTGTTTTTACTGATGTATCCAAGATGGAATCTGGAGGAGGAGCTGGAGTTTTTTTCTAAATCAGCCAGCATTTCGGTCTCCTTTAAACTGTTGGAAACGAACGAGTTTTTCAAGCAGAGGTCTTCACGATCTTGCAAGCATGCAAAATACGTCAAGCTGCGATCAAGGTTCTGTCGTCGCCGTATTGCAGCTTTCTTCTGGTGATCTTCTGTTAGGAGAAACTCAAACGTCTCGAACGTGCAGGAAACATTTCCCTTATCTGGATTCCTATCACACGAATATAGAAGAAAATGAAATTGGAGATAGGTTTGCCAGGAAAGGGTCGACAGAACCGGTTTCAGCTGTCCCCTTATCAGACATCGGTGTCCCCTTGACCGTTGTTAAAGGGAAACTACACAATTTCTTTCTAAAAAAGGCGCAATACAAATGGAGGTCTGTCTCATCATGCGCTATTTCGAAAACACTATGGCCTTAATACGATATAAACAGGACGCTTAAGGTAATGGGAATCGCCCGCAATTCAATTTCCGAACTCATTCTTGTGTTCACTGGTTACTGGATGATTGGAACTCATGCGGAAAAGCTTGGAATTCCGCATTGCAGAAGGTGTGGGAGAATTCCCTATGGAGAATTCCCTATTGCAGAAGGTGTGGGGATCTTGCAGAGAAAGAGACTGTTGAGCACTCGCTCTGCAAATGTCCGTCTCTGGCGGCTAGGCGCTTGAGATTCCTTAGCGTGGCCTTTGGGGATGACTTGAAAAAATTCTCCAGCCCTTTTCTCTCCCCCACTTCTTCAACATCCATTGGATGTATGCTGTATACCGCATTCGCTAACAATGCAACAAAAACACATTCGAATGCCCCTTTTTCAACAACATTTTGAGCGTGTTTTCGAAGGATAAAGTGGATAAGTGGATAAAGTGGATTTTGTGCCACAATTCATCGCTATGAATGACAGTTGGGTCTATCATCATGATCTTAAATCAAAACTGGAGGCTAAAGAGTGGTGTGAACCTGGCTTTTCGGCTCCGAAGAGTTCTTGGCCAGAAATCGGCCAAGAAGATGTTGGCATCCGTTTTTTGGAACTCGTTCGTGGATTACTTGGAAACTAATAAAACAATAAATTCTATATATTGATGTAACCTTTTAGACCAGCTGAAGGAAAAAATTCATGAAAAAGGATCCACTTAAAAAAATGCATGCCTGCAAAGCATTTTATATCAAAAGGTGTGGTCATAACAGCTGTGGAAACTCATTTTGCAGCCCATCCAGATTCTCACTTCAGAGATGGAATACATATATAATTAAATCTCATTGGAACAAGTCTATTGCTGTTCAAGAAGACTATAGTGAATAATAAAATGTATTTCAAACCATAAAGTTCTGCCTTTCTTATCGAACCGCAAAACTTTTTGAAGAACCTAGTACATATATAATTGGCCGCACTATAATTGCAGTTTTATTTTCCATTGAATTTTGGTATTAAAAGTGTAAGATTCCAGTGGCTCAATTTGCGTTGATTTTGGCAATGTTTTTGTTTTTTGCTGACATTGTGTTTTGGCAATGTTTTTTTTTGTTTTGTTTTGCTGGCCATATAAAAAAAAGAAACAAAAATTGAAATTAAATAAACTTATCGGAAACGAAAAATTTTTCCTAATATTTATTACTAGCTTTAACCCGCGGCCCCGCTCGCGTAGGAGTAGTTTTGTGGGATTTAGGATATGTAATATATATAAAAGAATTACAAGCAATAATTTCATAGAATATAATTTTTTATTAATAACCATAATATTACAATACCCGGCATCCGTTGCCATGCCTCGTTGAATAAAATCAAAACAACCAATCAGAAAAATATCACGGAAAATTATTTTTATTAAACCGTTTTTGAACTTTGCATTTGGGTCATAGTTGAAAAGCTTATGCGGATTATGAAGTCTCGAGTGTGCTATAAATAGTGGGAAATAGGAAAAACTAAGATTTTTTTAATTAAATTTAAGCAAATATTCGATTATTAGTGACGAAAGAGAGTGGTGGCGCGGCCTGGGGGCTGTGGGAAGGGAGTTCCATCATAAAAACACCTAACCTTCATTGGGTGAAAATATGAAAGTATAAAAATGTTTACGTCATTTGGTGTTGTCGTTTCGTAGTGATGCGCGGACAACGTACATACATTCACCTTTATAGTATAGATATCGGCGCCCAAATTAAATTTTGCTAAAATGTTACATCTGAACTGGGAATAGTTATTGGCCAATTTCATCAATTTTCAAAAGAATAATTACTATAAAAATTTCGGTCCGAACTGAATTTAGCGGACCTTACTTCCTTTCGTTGCTTTGGTAGTTCCCTAATATGCAGCCTAAATTGTATATAGTTACATTTGTATGTGTATTTTCGCATGTAATATTTGTATGCAAATTAAATAAAATCCCTTTTACTTGTTTTTCGTGCCTTTGTGAGTGCTACTTTAGAACGATTTCATCCAATATTTTTACAATGCAAGTTTGGATAAATTTGTGCAAATAAGCAAATAAGAAGTAAATAAGTCCATTCGTCACACGAATCAGCCAAGTAACGGCAGCCACGTGCAGCCGACGCGATGTCAGCGAATTTCTGCAGTCATTGCTCCCACGTTGTTATTTCCAATTCACGGCGGATGTGGATATTTTTTTGAAAATTACTTTGCTAAGCGAGTCTCAATGTGGAGTTTACCTGATATTAAATATTGCACTTGAACACTTGCACTTGCACTTGAACACTTAAGTTTTCGATACAACTTTTCAGATTTAACCTTTTAATTTTGTACATAAATATTAACGCATTTCAAAACTTCATATTTACGCTTTTTCCACTAATAATTCTTAGTTTTACTTCAAATTACTTCACTTTTCATTTCTTTAATTATTTATAGCTACTAAATTTTGTCACGCCATGATTTGCGCAGTTTTTTTATTTTTATTATCTCACTTAACTTCTTTTAAACTAAATTTATTATTCAAAATTTTTTTTGATACTTTTCTTTTCTTACCTTTAAATATAGGCGAGGCGGTCCATGTATGCGCTGCACTTTGGCCCAGAAACTGCCCCACCGATATCTCTAATAGAATGATAGGCAAGCCGACTAGAAATAATAGTGTTATGTATGGAATTAAATACGAAGAGCCATATTTATCCAATTCTCTGGGGAAACGGACTATATTGGCGTAAGTGACATTCAAGCAGATGCACAGCACGAGCCCACGAAATATCGAACATTTGGTCTAGAGAGAAATAAAAAGAATGATAAATTAATGGATTTGTGTTTATTCTTTTATTTATGTGTATGTATAAGTGACTTTTTAAGGTAAACAATTAAATTTAAGTAACGAAAAGAATAAATGGGAAGAATTCATTGCTAACCTATACAGAATGCAGTATTAAAGTGGGGAATATTAAAATGTTTCAAGAATATTTTAATTTTTTATAGTTTTATTATATCTTTTTTCTTATTTGGTTTGAGTGCATTTTTGTTTTGTGCCAGTGTTTACAGTGCATGGAGGCTTCGCTCAAATTTATAAACTTAACTGATAATATGCAGCGTGGGTAGCTAAGCCAGAACAACAAAATTATTTAAATACGTGGTTTTCATTACTACAACAAAAGTTATCTTTATTGATATACTATAAGTATATTGTTGATTTCGAATTTTTGGAATATTTTTGTTTTTATTTGTTTTCATTTCTTGCAAAAGAAAAAGGTTGCTTGTATGTAAATGACATTTTGTATATTCGTGATCAAATGGAGTCAAAGGAGTCAAGTGAAATATATTTGAATGAGTAACGACACTTCTTGAGTATCATGCCTAGTCGAGGAGCCGGAGGCAGCCTAACTAAGGAGCTAAACCAAGTAGTCAGCGAATAAATTTCTAGATTTCTTGAAGGGTGTAGATGAAGTACTGTGAAGGCTAGAAGGGGGCAATAGATCATAATCACACTACCTCACCCAGATCCAGTTCCCATATTAATCTCAGAATAGAGCTGGGTTGGACTGAGCTTATGTGCATTTCTTCTGGCTGCAATTGGATCAACCTTCTCCGTGCTATAGTGCTGCATTCAAGGACAAAGTGTATTGGGGTATCCGGAGATTGATAGCCAAAACAACAAGACTAAGTGGACCATATCCCATCCTGTGCAGATGGCTGCGCAATCTGCAATGGCATGTGAGAATGCACATGAGCATTCTCAGTTTATTATAAGCGAGGATTATGAATTTCATAAACCTCTTTTTATTATACCTCTCAATAAGGAATTACCCTGACGTAGCCCAATAATTTGGTGCTAGCTAAACTCTCTTAACATTAGCTTCCTTTTTATGGTGTGTTGTCTTATAACAAAGAAAATCTCGGGTCCTATTGGTAACGAAGCCGCAGCCTGGAATGCAAATGCGTCCGATACTTCATTCACTGTTATACCTCTGGGTTTTGAGACCCAAATGAGCCAGATGCGATTGTGCGTTCCTAAAAAATTTAATTTCTTAATACCATACGCTCAAAGACCAATGAGGATTTAGTCTCACAGCCAGGCAGTGCTTTGAGCGCCACCGACTGTCTCTCAGAATGGCAATTCGCTTGTTCCGCAAATTTCTGTTTAAATTTATCTCTGCACATAGACGACAGCAAACACATCGGTTTGGAAGATGGCTTGGAAAACTATACATCGACACAAAATGTTTAGTTCTGTGGTCATATATTAAAATGCCTATGCCTTCTGGCATCTTCGAGCTATCTGTATAGCAATGCAGGATATACTCTTACGTATAACTGTTTACCTTGTCATCCAGTTCTAGTTAAGTTGCTTCAGATTCAGTTGCGTTTGATCTCAATCCATGGAGATCAATTTGCCGAAGCACATACAAATACCTTATCCGCACGAAGGCTGTGCAATCACAAATTTAAAGGAAGGCAGTGACGTAAGACCGAGCCTCTTCCTTTAATTCTAGTGCGCGATCGTGTGGACTGGAAATCTCACATTGTATGTTCTGAGTGATGTCAGATTATTTTTTTTGTATCTGGCTTAACTGCCCTCGTATGTACGAGTACCTAAAATAGATAAAATTCCTACCAAACTTACAGGGATTTAAAAGTTTCCAATACTTATAGAGTATTTGGATAAGCTACGCATCCAATCACTGCCCCCTCTGTGCAATTCACAGCTATTTAGTTCATCTCACTTATGAGTCAAAAGTTTTCGCATATCAAAACTGGTGCACACTAAATAACCGTCCATTTCCATTTTAACTATATTTTACTACTTATTTATGATGACAATTTCTTCTCACTATGCTTCGCATTTAATCACGACATACCAGTGGCAGCCATAAAAACAACAATCAAAGTAACACCAACTGGAGTAGCTTCAGCAGAAAGCACCAAACGCAAATCCGATCTTTAAATCATACAAACAAACACATACGCATTAGCTTAAAGAGAAATTGAAAGTATTGCGGTTAAAAGCCGCAAAGATGCTGAAAGTTTTAAAATTACCCCCAATCGGAAGAGAAGAGAAGGGAGACAATAATGTTTATAAATAACCAAGATGAAAGGTAGGTACGCTGTAGAAAATACAAAGTGCGAAAAGGAAATCATCACAAAAATTTCAACTACAGCTGAATTTAATATAACAGGGAATTTACTTGAGTTTAAATGCGTTATCCAAGACAGCAAAACAAGCTGTAGAGGATGATGTTACAATATAATTAAAAGTAGCTTCGCTGCCACGCTGGTGTGAAAATACTTTCTCAGCAACTTACAAGTAAGTAGCACCTATCTGTTTCTCCACAAAGCGACTTGGCAAGAATTTGAAAGCAACAAAAAATGGAAATTTAATTAACACTTAAGCGAATCACAAAACCGACACAAATGTGAGAATTACTGCGCACATCAACTTAAGTGCTTATAACACCATTTAAGCAAAACTTGTTTAGCAGTTAAGTTAGAATTAGCTTACGAAATTCGCAATAAACTGAAAAGAGTGGACATGCAGATAGCAAAAATATAGACAAACTGCAAAATTCCGAACGGAACGACCATATAAGCAGTACTGCAATATTTTGTTATTATTCCGGTGATGGGCGATATACATATATAATATTTGTTTTACAGTTGGTCAAAGTGAACTAGTGTGCAGTTTTGTTGTATAAACTTCCTTATTTCAAGCATTTGCACAAGCAAAGAGCCGTTTTAATAAAAATGAATATAGAGTAATAATTATTAATTAATAAATAAATGTTACATATCCACGTTTGTATATTTTATTGAAAAATTACTCGCTAAGGTACGTTTTAGTTAAGTTTAGCACTGTAATTATGTTTAGTGAGAAATGCTATTCAGATGTTATTGCATTTATTTTATTTTGTTATAGGTATTCATATTTTTTATTTGTTTATATGCTATGCCATGTTATGCTGGGCTTTATTACGTAAAGTTATGTTATGTTATATTACGTTGTATTGTGTTATTTTACAATGATATGTTATGCTATGTTAAACTATGCTATTTCAAGTTTTTTTAAGTTTCATCTTATATGATGTCATGACAGTTATGTAGGAATTACTCACTAGAATATGCTTAACTTTTGGTTAGCACTGTATTTACTATATGTTTAGTGAGATGTTATTGCATTTTTTTATTTTGTTTGTTGTCCATATGTTTTTCTTTTTTCTGTACGCTGTACTTTGTTATGCTATGATATTTATATAAAGTTATGTACCTTAAGTTATTTTGTAGTATTTTCCTAAGCTATGTTTTGCTATGTTAAACTATGTTGCTATGATAGTTAAGTTATTTGCTTATGTTTTGTTTTTCATGTTTTGCAATACTATGTTTTGTTACATAAAAATTTAAAAATCCGAAATGTTTTCATTTATTATGTTATAAAGGGTTTTTTAATAAGATGTGTTATTTTGATATTCAAAGAAAAATTCTATTTTTTAATATAAATGATCGGATGTTTATTTCATTATAAAGAGGAAGATATGCCATTAATAGTGGAAAATAACTTCAGGCAAATTACCACCACCACCACGTTTACAGGACAATGTCCTTTTCATAAAATTTTCCATAACCGAATTGCACAGTGGCTGCCCTACGTCCTCGGCTGTTGGCGTAGATCTTCTCTTTCACGTGGCCCCACAGAAAATGGTGACAAGCTGTTTAATCACAAGACCTCGGTGGCCAATTGTGATCACCTCATCGCGAGATAACACGTTGTTGAAAATAAACGTTATCCAGATCAATACCATCCAATTCCGGCCATAAAAAATCGTCGCTAGATAACACATGTTATTAGAAAACCCTTTATTACGTTGCTGTGTATTACTTTATTTTAGTATGTGTTAATATGTTTTCTTATGTTATGTTAAGCTGAGTTATTTTATATTGTAGTGCATGTAGATTTTATTTATATTATATTTTAGTATTTATTTTAATTTATTCTACTTAATTTTATTTTATTTATTTTTTTCGAGTCGTGCAAATATATTTGTATTGCTTTCAAATTTATTTTTACACATTTTGCGCATCTTCAGCCATTCAAAAAATCATTGTCAGCGTCCTGAATTTCTTGAATTCACCACAATCATTAAATCTAGTTATTTGGTTATGTGTGGGCAAAGCAAGAAACATTTCGAAGCAATGAAAGACAATTAGTGTGAGCTGTGTCAGACCATTGTAATCGCATCGATTGGCTACACAAAAGATTTGATTTGATATACAATTGCAAGCAACACCACACAATAGCTGCTCATTTGACATTTTCTTCCCATAATATAACTACATATATATGTATAAGTAGTTATTCACTAAAATGCTAGTGGTGATAATTACAATACATACAAGCGAATTGCTGTCAATGACTTCAAGTGAAATTAATCGAATGTGGTAATTCCATAGCATTTCGCTGTCATATGGAACCATCACCATCGAAAGCACTCCCACAAATCCATATGTATGTGTGTATGTACTATTTGTGTTGAAAAGCATAAAATTTATATTATATAGCTATCAATGCTCCCATAGAATTCGCAATACGAAAAAATTTAAAATTTTACAAGGAAACTTATATACGACCCAGAAGTTTTAGAAGGATCTGACAGTTAAATAATTAAAGAAAAAGCCAAAGCTACTAGTTTGTAAAAATAATTGTATAAAAATGTTACCACAACACACCTGGAAACAGATTAAATATAAGTACACGGTGTGTAAAGCCCTCAAAGCAAATAAAGCGCCAGGATATGACCTAATAACAAGCAAAAAAGAATAACCCACGTGCGGTTACACGTTAATCTCTTTTATATTTAATCCGATAATTAAGAAAGAATACTTTCCCATAGAAAGTTGGGCAGATTACTCTCATGCCCAAGCCACGGAAGCCCTTGAATATGGTATCTTCTTATGGGCCGATAAGTCTACTGGCTGTAATGTCAAAACTTTTCGCTAAAGAAGCACTAGAGAAGAAAGAATATTGTGTTGCAGTTTTTCTAGATATCACGCAGATTTTTGATAAGATCTGGTATGAAGGCCTATTATATAAACTTAAAGCGAGCCTGCCACATAGTTACTACATGATCTTAAAATCATATCTTCAAAACAGGCATTTTCTTGTCACAGTAAACGACGAAGCCACCGACCTCCACCCAATAAAAGCAGGTGTACCATAAGGAAACGTAGTAGGGCCTATATTTACAGCCGATCTTACCTTACCGACGAAAAAATGCACCGTCTCATATGCAGATGATGGTTAAAAATAAGCATGCCCCAGCTGAGGGCAACCTCGGTAATGTTTGCGCTTGGCTGCAAAATGACGTAAAAAAGCAAACGAAAGCAAACGGCGGCCGCCGTAGCCGAATGGTTTGGTGCGTGATTACCATTCGGAATTTACAGAGAGGTCGTTGGTTCGAATCTCGGTGAAGGCAAAATTAATAAAAAACATTTTTCTAATACCGGTCGCCCCTCGGCAGGCAATGGCAAACCTCCGAGTGTATTTCTGCCATGAAAAAGCTCCTCATAAAAATATCTGCCGTTCGGAGTCGGCTTGAAACTGTAGGTCCCTCCATTTGTGGAACAACATCAAAACGCACACCACAAATAGGAGGAGGAGCTCGGCCAAACACCTAACAGAAGTGTACGCGCCAATTATTTATTTTTTTTTTTTTAAGCAAATAACTTTTACCCTGTAACTTTACGCAACACGCAAATTTCCCAGATAATGCTAAATACTTAGGTATTCTGCGAGAGAGAGGCGTCTAACAGGGCAAGCAACTAGGACTTAAACTATGCTCATTGATTTGGTTACTTGGGCAAAAATCGGTGTTATCATTAGACAATAAAGTGCTAATATACCAAGCAATACTCAAACTGATATGGACCAACGGAGTTCAAATATGGGGTTCAGCTTCAAAATCAAACTTGGAAAGCCTGCAGAGATTTCAGTCTAAGATACTATGTGTCTTGGTTTGTAAGCAACGAGCCTACTTAAACAGTATTAGGCTATTAATAACTCCTAAAACTGCTGAAAGCTTAATTTCTACCAGGAGGTTTAGATCTATAACCCCGCTTCCGGGGTAATTTAGTTGTACATGTTTTCTGCTGAGTTTAAGAAATGCCTCTATCTTTATATGTTCTGGATCAATGAGTCTTTTCGATTGCCGCATGCCCGTTTGGACTCTCCAATACTCGATTAAGCCTCGTTTTTCCCGCTCACGTAAAAAGGCACTTTTGAAACTATTGTTTACCTCGCAGAAAGGTTCAGAACCTACGAAGAGAGTTTTTACCCTCCTTTTCGCTAAAGTGTCCGCAATTTCATTCATGTTCCGGAACCCACAACAAGGTAACAAAGTTTATTGATGCTAGAGTTTCCAGAATTTTAAAATATTCCCAGAGCAACCTTGATTGAAATGAGAAGCTATCTAGCGAATTTAGAGCTGCTTGACAGTCAAAGAGAATGTTGATATTAACACCACGCCTGTCTCTGCGAAGGCATTCCCTGCCACATAGCTCTAAGGCATGGACCTCCGCTAGAAGTAACACTGAATGATTTTTAAATGATGAAGATTGTATGTAATAAATGGAGTTAAACAAAAAAACAAAAAAAGTAACTCATATACCACCATACTTACTTTGCGATAATAACGGAATGGCACATCCTCATGCACGACATATAAATAATCTGCTAGATACTTTGTTGTTGGTATCTCCATCTTTGGGCAGATTTTGTAGCGTTTGTATGCGCAGAAGAATTTGTCATTTTCTTGCATTACTCGGCGCTGGCAAGCCAAATGAACGCGACAAATTAAAATTTCCTTAACTTTTTTCAGTAGCACGTTTCAAAAATTTTTGGATTTTTTATTTTTGTTTTTTTGGTAATTAAAGGTCGCCATGCAGGTGAAAGTAAAATAGTTATCATGCTTGGGTTTATTTTTTGTTATTGGATTTTTAAAATTTTCACATGTTAGCGCTGCTGCAAATATTAATTAATTATTTAGTTAGGTCAAAACTTTCCGTTCAAATAATTTTTTTTTGTTATTGCTTTTTTTTTTTTGTTGAAAAAAATAGTATTATATATGCTTATTTATGTATTTTCTTGCTTATTTATTTTATCACCATTAGTGCCCATTTCACTTTTTTACGTCATTTCGTGTGTGTTTGCATAATAATGACTATAAAATAAAATAAAAATAAAACAACAAAAAACAAAATAGATAACAGAAAAAATAAAAATAAAAATGCACCCCACAACTGCTTTTTGGCTTTTTTTTAATATTTTTTTAAGTTTTTATTAACACTTTGCCAATGCGTGGCTCAAATATTTAGTAAGCAGCCGAGAGCAGCACACAAGCCATATGGAATCAACACCTACAACCAATAATAGTTTGATACTCGTATATTACATATAAACTAGTACTGACACGTACTCACATATGTATGCCTACGTATATAATTTGTGGCTTTATTGTTTGTTTTAGTGTTTTTTTTTTTGTTTTTTTTGTTTTGCTTTAGTTATGCAGTTCTGCAGCAGTTGGTCAAGCTCTTTAATAGTTCATTGTGTTTCTTTAATTCTCTAATTAACTCGCATCTGATTTCCGAGTAGGTGGTTTGAGACATGGCTACTGTGGTAAAAAACATTGAATAAACTCAAAGTCAAGGAGAAATCCATCAGTGCACTTTAATAACAAACAGATCTTTTCCATTTAAATGGTAATTGCGAACAGCAATATCCGCTTAAATTAAAACTTGAGTAAATTTGGTGTACAACTTATTTGTTTCACGTTTATATTTAATTACCACCATGAAATTTTAAAATACACTAAAAATGTTTGATATACCACGCGCAATTACTCAAAATTAAACATTTGTTGAAAAATCAAATGCTTATGTGAGCTGCGCACTGGCTAGTGTGATAATTCATTAGAAAATCATGGTTTCGGGTTTGATACCGAAATATTGGTACTGACAAATAGCGAAATCCGGAAATTGTAAAATCCAAGGCTATTCTTAATGTTTGTTCAAATATTTAAGTTAGAAAAAATTGATACTTGAAAAACCATTCACCCACTTTCGAGGTGAGTGTGAATGGACCTGGCGAATTTCATTCAGATAATATACCTTAATTTTTTCTGGAATTAATGTGCTCGAAAACCATGGACCGATTAACATGGATCCGATAAATAGAATAAATACAATCTTTGTTGGGTGCTTGGCCGAGCTCCTTCTCTTATTTGTTGTGTGCGCTTTCATGATCTTCCACAATTGAAGGGACCTACAATTTTATGACACCTCCGAGTAGCAAATGTTTTTTTAAGAGAGTCCTTTCATGGCAGAAATACACTCGGAGGTTTACCATTGCGTGCCGAGAGGCACCGCTATTAGAAAACATATTTTCCATGATTGCGTTTTAGTAAAAATAAAAAGAAGACTTTGTCTAAGAGAATGAAACGAAAACTATTTTGTGTATAATTTTTGATAAAAAAAAGGTTACTAAAACCACTCAGGGACAGTTGCCCTATACCCTAACAGGGAGACAATCGGCAAAACTGGTGTATATTGTAATTAAATACTTACGCACTGTAGCATTGAGGTCAATAATCCACGAAGTAGTGGTTTTGATTTCCCAATATTTAAGAAGAAATTAACAACTTTCGCGCTACAAAAAGCACTGCTGCTCTGAGGGCGTTTGGCTCCATCACGAATAATTCTAAAAATAAAAGTACTGAGCCGTCATAAAAGTACATGGTCCACCTACAACCTCAAGCAATTGTCGACATTATTAAATATGAATGAAAACGAAGGGACGCCTGGAGACTAATGGCACTCATAATTGGCTTTTGGTCTATCGGATAACAAGCAACCAAAATGAGCATCCCTCACAACACCTACTGTCACAGTTGGAAACAGCCGGAGAAAAAGAAAACAATCTTCCATTTCATCTGTGAATGCTCTGCCCTTTGGAAGGACAGAATGTTAACCCTGAACAAACCGCTGTTCGAGAGTCTCGAACAACTGTCTGGCTTAGACCTAAAAAGGCTCTTAAATCGCTCAGACTAGATAGTCTTGCTGTAAATTACTGGTAAACAAGTTGGTAACGAGCATGTGCAACAAAATGGTGCGGAAGCGCTAGTTGGATTCTGGATGAATCACCCCTTTAACCAACCATAGATCACGAAAGAGGATTACACAGTAGTTCTCATTTTATCTCGCAAACAAAATAGAGTACTAAAAGAAACTTAGAAGATATGAAAAGAAATGCGAGCTTGCAAGAAAAAGGTTATTCTGAATCACTTTTACTAACATGAAAGAGTTATGAGATCTGAGATCTGTTCCCAGCAGATAAAAAGTTTACGGCCAGAGCGGAGCACGAGGAAAATGCAAGAACTACTCACGCTCAATGGGAGAGAACTATTCATATGTAGATGTGCGGTACTTCTCTCAAATACTTATTGCGTTACGAAGTACGCAAGATGACTAGAAATTCCTTATGTCAAAGACAAAATCCACCCGGCATCCACTTTATCTTTATGCTGTACTATTTATGTTAGAAGAAGACAAACATATTTGGAAACTGAGTTTTTCGTTAACTCCGCTGGCAAGAGTAGTAGGGGTTTTGAAACTCTTCGCGCGCTAGTTGAATTGTCAGTAGCCACTTTGGCTTAACCTAACCCATTTCTACTCGTCTGTATGCGAACAATGTGTGCATGTAGAACAGCTATTTACAATTTCAAGCAAAGAATTAGATTTTTTTGTGGAATGAACGCTACCGCTTTTATGCGACCACTCCAATTCGACTGCCAAATTTGGCGCTTAAAACCTTAGGCCTGACAAATAGTAGTGAAGCGCTGAAAATTCGCATTTAATTTTCATACAGAAGACGGTCCAGGCACAACCGGAAATTAATTAATTTGTCAACTAGCATGTATTTGCAATATTTAAATATTTATATGTTGCCAGTAGAGCCGAAATGAATTCATAAGATTATGCAATATATAATATAAATATATACAAATGGTGTATGTATACATTAGAGCAGGTCGGGCAAAAGTTTGAAAAAGTCAATCCATACTTCAAGGCTTTTGGCGAGTATCTCAAATCATATAAATATTTCTTTTTTGTTCGTAAGTGATATATGTATTGTCATGAAGTGCCCGATGATTACTAATTTTTTCTCTGCTAAGGTACTATTTTTCTCCTGAGCCATATTTCACCCTCTTGAATCGAATTGTTCCCCAAAAAATTAAAGCCTACAAAAAATCAGTAAATTCTTGCCCATTAAGTTTTGCATAGCTAATTAAAGTTTTGCTAACCGACCCGGCGTAGTCTGTACACGTGTGCTTATTTATATATGAATATATGTAGATATGTTGTTAACAAAGTCTATAATAAAATTCAATGTCAACAACTAAAATTTTGTCCAATTCTTTGCTGCTCAATTTCAGTCTTTATTTGGTATTCTAATTTTATTCATTCCATTTTTTTTAATCAGTCTCTTTGTTTATGGCTTTTATTGTCAATATGTAAGTATACATTAGAGTTTTTGTTCAATTGATTGAACAGTGCGAGTATTTAGGCGGACATTTACTGTTTTATGTTAGTTGATGCTTCCTGGTGGCCCAACCCAACTCTGCACCTGGAAATATTACGTCAGACTAAATACTAATTCCAATCTAAATATTAAATGGGCACTGCGAGCACATTTGTTAAGGTCGATACTTTACGAGGGCGATTCAATAAATGCGCATATTTGATGACAGGGGGCGTTCCTGAAACAAATTTCAGACCGATTGATAGGTTAGTTTGGATTTGACAGCTATTCGAGTAAAATGTGTTTCATGATTTTCGCTATGATGGGAAAAGAGCAGTATTGTTCGAATCAGTATGTGGAATTTAAGCGAGATCCGAAGGAATTTTTGCATCGAGTTGTCACCGTTGACGAAACCTGGATTCATCCACTGGAGCATAGGGCCTCAGTAAAACCCCTCCATATGATTCTAGTTTTTGCAAAGAGCTTGATTTCGTTCCAATTTTTTCCTGACGTTTCAACATTCTTTCTGGACAGTTCTCCTCTAAGATATTTTTGGACGGCCAACCTTGCCAGCATCTTGTAGATTCCAATCCAGGGCTTAACGACAGATTTACTTTCGCAGTTTTCTCATAACAGCTACCGGCTGGTTTTTGCACCTCTCTTATAGGTCGGATTCATCATTACACACCAGAAACTAGGCAACAATCAAAACAATTGATTTCTCCCGGTGAATCAGCTCCATAGAAAGCAAAGACAGTCCCATCGGTCAAGCAAGTCATGGCGATGATTTTTTGGGATGCGAACGACGTCATCCTCATGGCTTTTTTAGAAAAAAGAAGAACGGTCACTAAAGAATACTGCAGTGAGTTATTGGACCGCTTTCACAAAAATTTTAAGAGGACACGGCCGCATTTGACGAAAACCTGGTGATGTTTCCCCACGACAACGCACCAGCACATTCTTCCGGAATCGTCGCCGCCAAACTGCATGAACTGCATTATGAAATGTCGCCGCACCCCCCGTGTTCACCCTATCTGGCTCCCTACGAATTTATTTTGATCGCCAATATGAAGAAATGGCTCGCGGGAAAAAAATTAGTTCAAGCGAGGAAGTCATCGCCGAGGCAGAAGCGTATTTTTTGTGAGAGTTCAACAAAACCTATTTTTTAGAGTGATTAAAAAATGGCCGAAGCTATAGGAGAAGTGTATCTTTCTAAAACATAGTCCCCATGTTGACAAATAACAAAAAAATTTGGAAAAAATGATGCCTTCATCTCTAACACGGGTACTTATTGACCCTCTCCGTAGAGACATTTATCTACTACTCTCCCCATGTTCCGGTGGGAGCATTGCCAATTTCTCATTCGATATTGTTCATAAACTCTTCTAACACCAACTACTTAACATAATTCCAGAAAAAGAAATCCAAGAGTGTCAAATCACTTGGACGAGATGCCGATTCAATTGAGTCATTTCTCGAGATCAGATGAATTTCGGCGAACTTCCTTAACAATAGATTAATTGTGTTATAAACAGTGAGGTAATTTACACCGTTCGGTAGGTAAAAATATCACTTTTATTAAGTGCATCCAACTCAAGCCAAAACTACCCTTTCAACATGGTACTCACATAACTTACATTTTTTGCAATGAAAAAACATGATCTGTTACAATTTTGGCATGAAATTCGCTCCGTGCCGTATATATAATATGTATATATTTTTTTAATTCTATGCATAATTTTTTGCTTTTCAACAAAGCCTTTAATGCTCAAAATGATTTTTCCCAAATCAGAATTATGTTTAAATCTTTGCAAAGTTCTGTGCTTTTACTAGGGATTAAGTCAAGATTTGTAAACAAAATTGGAAGAAACCTACCCGAAAAGTTCTCAATCCCTATGTAATGCACTGAATTGGCTCACTTCGAATTCACTTGCGGTATTTTCGGTACTACGACCCAGACTTTGTATCGGTAATTCAGAAGCAGTAGACTTATACTGAACAGAAATTTAAGTTAACACTATTAAAGTCTCAATATTTCATTACATTCATTTTTGTTAATTTCCAAACTGCGCTCGATACTTAACTTGGTCATGATATAAATGTAATTCTGGAATAATGTTATCACATGGTCAGATCATAGCAAAACATTGCAATTAATTAAAAGCAAATCACACTATTGAAAAATGCTTTGCCCTGATAATAGAACTTAGAATTTTTTTACACTAAACAACATAAATTTGTATCCCATAATAAATTTCTTTTAGAAAGTAAAATTAAAAAATTTGCAAAAACTCTACAAACCCATTGTTAAAAACAAAGTGTGAATGAATCGAAGACTTTTACTATTGATGTTGCTTGGTTACTATTCATCTTAAGAATTAATAATATTAGTCTATCACATAAGTTTTGATATGTTTATAAAGTGTCACCTTAAAACAGTGAACTTTTTATTTATTTCTAGATAAAATTTCTCAGCGTTCAAAACAAAATTTGGTTTTTTAAGAAATTTAGTTGAATTCAGGATGCTAATTTTTTTCAATTTTGGTTGCCTAGTGCTATCATTCAAAAGGATCAGTAAAGACCACATTTTTTAAATTATTTAGGTGGTTTAAAAAATATATATGAGGAATACAATTTTTTCAAGCATTAGAAATTAATTTCGTGATATTTTTCTATATTTTTTCCAAAGTGCGGAATGTACACTAGTAGAGATTTCGCTTTTATTTTCCGAGCTCAGTTTACCACTTTTTGTTTATATATTTTTTTAATCTTATTTTATTTTTCAAATATTTGATTGAGTTCAATTCTTCACTTTATTCTACCCATAATATAATATTTTATACTGTTCCATTTTGTTGCTTTCGATTAGAGTTAGATGCATTCTTTTTTATTTCGCTCGACATCATTTCTTTGTTTCATTTATTTTCATTTTAATTGAATTGTTCACTTAAATTTAATTTCGTAGTTTAGTTAAGTCTTGTTTTTTGTTTTTGTTTTGCCTTTTGCCTACAAAAAACATTCGCATATCTAGCAAGTGACCGCAATAGCTCCATATTGGCAAGACGAATTCGGCAAAAGCCATTTAAGTATTTACGTTAGTCACGGGCTCTAAAAGGCACTTTGTTTTGGTGCTTTTAGTTTTAATTTTACATATATTATATACATAGATACATACATGCATACGTCTATATAATACACTTAGTTTTAAATCCAAAATGCACACACCATCCACTTATCAGGCAATAAATTAAAACAAATTTGCGCATAATCCGATTGAGCCAGCGATCGAATTAAAAGCCGCACAAAATCCATAAATGACAACATAAAAAAAAAAAAAAATATTAAAAATTAAATGAAAAATCAAAAAAATTGAGCGTTTTGGAAATTCGCACTATGCATACGTATCAGCGCATGTATGCAAACATTTACAAATTGGCTATTTTTTTTTGTTTTGTTTTTTTAACTTTTACAAATTTCATGTGCGTATTTTATTTATATGCATACATACACACACATATGCATATATTTCTCACTTGACACTAAATTGAATTAGACTAGCGTTAATTGAATTCGAGAAGTCAGACTGCTCACGACATTTGAACTCACGACATTACACTAAAACAACAACAAACGAAGGAAGGCAATAATAATAGCACAGCAGTAAGAATTTTCTAAAAAATTTTATATGGAAACAATTTTTTTAGAATATTTTAGATGCCAGTTAACGAAGCAAATCACTCTGGCTGTTGATGGTATTAGTGTTAGTGTTATTGACTGATGCCCTCAGAGCACGCGCATCTGTACACCACTTCGGCTGAGAAACACCTGAAAGTTTCACTAACGGCAAAATGTTGTCAAAGGTCTGATGTGGTGTCGCAAGATGAAAGATGCTTTTCGCGCAGCCGGTTTCGTTGTTATCTAGATAGCTGGCCATTGCCAAATAACTAATGCTCAACAATAGCCGCCGTCGTGTTTGCTGTCACGGTCATTGTTGCAATGTCTATTGTTGAAGCTTTCGCTTTAAACTAAAATTGCTGCTGCTGTTTTCGTGCCTAAAACTTTATCAAAGTCACAATTCTTGATTTTGTTTTTTTTTTTTTTGTTTTGGTTTTGTGAACTTTTCCACAAACTGTACGATTTTTTATTTCCGCTTTGTTGGCATTTTCAAGTTATTTGAAAATCTTGCATTTATTTGAACTTTTTCTTTATGCGGTTAAGAATTCATTTTAAAATTTTTTTATTAGAATTTTCACATAGTAATACATAGTTACATTTGTATATGTGTGTATGCATGTGTTCTTTATTTGTTGTTTTGTTTTGCACACATTTTTTCTTGAATAAGATTACTGCGCCGCTTGTACCACTGACACTCGCTCTCACCGGGTACTAATAAACTGACGGCGCATGCAAGCGCGTTGAAGGCCCAAAGCCCAGCAGACAACAAAAAACTAATGCTTCTTGTACCGCTAACATACATACATATGTATGTACTATAAGCCTCACATGTTACAACGCGCCTATAACCGTATGTACGTATGTTTGTATCCACAAAAAATCACCACACACGCATTCTCCCTAATTGTCTGAAAAACATTGGTAAGTAAGAGAGACGGTGGCGTACGGCCTTTCGGTAATATTGACACTAAAACTCGCAACTCGCTAACAGCGGTGGCGGCTCAAAGATAGTCGAAGCCTTCATAAATAACTACTATTGCATATAGTATAGAAAAAAATATAATAACGATCGCGACTTTTTCTCATTTGCTCATTCAGTCGCTCCAAACGCTACTGCGGACTATTCGACTTCTTGACTGTCGAGTTCAGCTGAAGCTGGTGCGCCATGCCGTGCCGGCCAGCCTGCTAATCGTTTGCTTCTACATTACCTTCAGCAAGCCATTCATTCCATACACAAAGCACACATACTCAAACACTCACACACGCACAAGTAGACTTTGCATGCTTCACGCTTTGCTCTGTTTTGTTTCCGCTCTTCTAGCGGTTGCTGCCACTCATCAATGCGCCGCCGGCTTTGCTTTCTTACACACAAGCTTCGTAGCAAGTAAATCTATATAGGTATACACGTACATATCAACATATTTATACATTTGTGTATGAAACCTAAAAGCATGTGTGTGTGTGTGTGTGTGCTTTCTTTCATTCATACGATTATTATTTTTCCCTTTACTTTTCATATATTTGATAATTAGCAGTTTTGCTACAATCAGCGCTTTCTTTGTGTGTATTCAGTTAGAGTGGAGACAGTATGTGCGAAAAGTGTGCAAGCAAAGAACACTTAAAAACTTTGTTCTTTAAAAATTACTTCATAAATATACGATGGGAGGCTGATAAGCAATGATGTTGACGCTGTAAAATATCTCAGTCACAATTATTTATTATCACACTCATGTACATACACCCTTCCTCTATCCCTGCATTTATACCATAGTTTGAAACAATACCGGAAGCCTTTTTCTGTCAACTCCATACTGCTTTTCTTGCACAGTTTCACTGGAACTAAATTCTAAACTTCTAATACAGATTTCACGCCCGGAATATTAAGCAATACGGCGGGAGCCAGTTCATTGCCTTATGAGAAAACCCGTAATAGTTTTTTTCGAACTATTGGGGGGGGGCCACCGTATCGGAGTGAACGGGCTCATATGGAGTGCTATGCTACATTTCAAGTAGAACAAAGGAATTTTGTGCATGCGTTCTCCTTCTATAACAGAATCAGTATTATAACTAGTACACTAGTTCTTTTTAACAGCTAGTGGCTATTTTCCAGGCAAAAGTGTTTGCCTAGTGGGTCAATGCGCCTTCATAACGAATTATACAGATAATCGCACTTTTATTTTTAGCTCAGGCATTTTTGAGTCAATTTGACTACCTGATCAACAAAACCTCTACGGCAATGACCACAGAAGGTACGCTTCATAATCTCATATGGGGATCCCAATACAAGCATTTGAGGTACAGAATTACCAAAATCAGTTGGGCAGCACATTACCTTGACAGAACAATTAATCTCCTAACGAAACTCAGACCTAGCGCTACAAGGCTCCTCGCCGATTTTATTGGCATTCAATTGGCAATTTTGTTCACTGTACAACAGATTTTGTAATGCGACGTTTGCATGCCAACCATATGATTCTTCATGTTCGACGCACCCGAGCGCGGCTCTTCAACATTAAAGACACAACACAACACGTGGCCACAGTTCAGTGAATCTACTGCATATGTATGTACATAAATATGTACCAAATTAACAAAAAGTGTTTTAACTAGTTTTTATATCGGGTGTTTTTTAAGTACTTGAAAACTTAAAATGGTAACACAAAACAAAAATATTGTTGGAATGCTTTTTTTGTAATATGATCTAGTAGACAATGTCATAGCATTTATTTCTTGATTATGATCACCCGCAGAAGTCCGTCGCAGCCACAAGGAATGTGGTGCATTCGATCAGTCAAATCTAAATGAGCCCTATCGGCAAAAGTGTCACGCAAACGATGATTTTGCTTCATTTGGCTTCAATTTTCCACGTAGTCGAGGAATAAATACCAATAAATGAACAATGATGACGAATCGTCGAGTTTGACAAAGTGCGCCAGTCGTTTCTTGTCTAACCGGCCTAAGTTGGAAACACCAAGTTAAGCCAAGTCCTTCCTCTTCTTCTGCTACCACCAGCTAATACCGCATCGAATACTTTCAGAGCGGGAGTATTTGCTTCCATTCGGGCATGTCCCAGCCAACGTAGCCGCTGTTCAAGCTCATTGTTCCATCGCCTATGATGCTTGCTTTGCTAACGTTCAAAGGTCTACAAATCTGCCGCAGAATCTTTCTCCCAAACACTCCAAAGGACGCTTCTTGGGATACTGTCATCGTGCAAGCTTCTGCGCCGTATGTTAGGATGGACATGATGAGAACCTTATGGAGTGTTAGTTTTGTTCGTTGAGGGAGAACTTTCATACTCAATTGCCTACTAAGTCCACTGTTATCGAACCCAAGAGCTACTCCGAAGATGTAAGAGCTAAGCAGTAGAAGAAATACCCATTCCAGCTGTTCCTACTGCTATTAGCATGTTCCTACATAGTAACTATTCCTCTTTCTATTGTTACTACCATGTTCCTACTTAGCTAATATATTTAAGTGAAAGCATGAGCACAAGGAGGCCTTATGAGGTGGCGTTGTTGGTATAAAGTGCATCCTCCGAAACACTAGATGGTTGATTAGACTCCTCCGAAACACTAAATGGCTCATCGAAGGCACAAGAATCTAATAGTGATATTGTCCTGCTTTTAGGTTCGTTGTAGGCATGAAATACCAAATGATAGGTAGAGAAAGGGTTTTCTAATAGGAGTCGCCCCTTGGCAGGTAATCGCGACAGCTCCCCATAAAAACCATCGGCCTTTCGGAGGCAGTATAACACTATTGGTCCCTCTAGGTCTTTATTATTAACCTAGATATGCCGCTTTTGGAATCTGCCCATAATCAGACCGTAAAAATCATTTATCAAAGTAGGTATCATCAAACTTACAAGCAATCATATTTGCTTGGGCAAGTCGAATTTCATAATTACCAATTAAATATAATCATATCATTGATTAAAAACTAAAGAAAAGCCATATCGAGGTAAGTTAGGTTCGCTTACCTATGCGAGAACCTACTTGAACGTAAAACACTATATCGACGTGAGTAAGGCAAAAAGTTACTAACGCAAAAACTTTTTCAAAATCCATTAACATGACAGTCTTGTGATTACTGATAATTCAATTTTTCGGATTAAATTAAATATTATTTAAAGTTTCATTTATGTAAAATTCGCAGAACTTTAGTCTCACAAATCGACCCGCTCCAAAGTGCACAAATAAATTATTGCTGAGAATTTATAATGCCTGACGCCGTAAACAAAGTCGCATGTAGTATTCACGCCAGCCAAACACTAACGTGTAAATGCACCATCTTCCTCACAGATAATATCAAAGGAGTTAGAATTTTAAACAATTATAAATTAGCAAGTTAAGAATAATAATAACGCAGTAACTGGAAATTGAGGTAGTGAAAAAGTTGAAGATGCCATGCCACACACCAATTCAAGTTCAGAAACGGTAAATTTGAATTATGGTATGTTTACATTGAGTGCACAAATAAAATAGTTAACCGGAGGAAGTTAGGTAGATATGAAAAACGGTAGCAAGGCCATAATCTAACAATGCAATTTGTAATATTATATGTGGTATATAATGACTATAAGGTATAAGTTGCATTCATGCACTCATACATATGCATAAAAGTATATGCATATATGTGCAAGTAATTGCGCACTATAACGCCATCGAATTTGTAATTAAATTCATTAGTATGTAAATAGCCGTAGCGTCTTTGTTTAAACAGTTTTAGACATGCAATCAATAAACGACTGGTAAAAGTTCATTTGCTCTTGTATGCATAATATCGCGCGGTGTAATAAGTAAGGCAGTGGAAGATGATGCGTTGAAATAAAGCAAACTAAAGACGATTGGATTGGAAAAGTCTACGCTCGCGCGAAACCAAATTAGACCCAACAAACGTTTAACTCAATGTCATATTTTTACCCCTGGATGATTCTGTTTATGTTATGTAATTCAAGTATTTTGTGAATTGCCGTCAATTCTTCTAAAAAATGATTTTTTCGTAGGCTTGAGTATAATAAGTATAATAAAGAGTATGATGCAGAAGCCGGGACGATGACAACATCCTATAAAGGGAAGATGCGATGCGGTACTTGATGGTGATAACAGAGCCGGCTTGGCTTGCGCGCTTTGACAAATTCTGCAAAAATCATTTAAGTGATTACCGCGCCAATCAGGAAGAAGAAGAAGTAACTGAACCGATTTTAATGTTCAAAATGGTTAATTTTTTTTTTTTTTGTTCGTAACTCCTATTCGAACATAGGGGCTCTTCACCAATGGATACGGTTTGGTGCTATGTATCCCAGTTCGTCCCACATAAGACCAAGAGAGTTAATTTCAGTTTCTGTTGAGCAACTCCAGGTACTACGTGGCCTACCCACACCTCGCCCAGCTTGTTGCAAGGGGCCTGCAGGGCCTGACTAGCAGCATTGTCATCTCTTTTTCTAAGCGTATCTCCTATCCACTGCCACTTTTTTTCGCAATTCAGTCCCCACGTCAAGCTGGTTAGCTTCGTTTAACTGGTCGGAGTTGAATCTTTTACAGGGCCAAAAATGTGTACGAGGCGCAAAATACGGCGCAGGCAGCGGTTGCCAAACGTTTGCTGGCATCGCGTGATTGCCGCGTTTACTTTCCATGTAGTACAGCCATATAGGAGGACAAATTTTATATTAGTCTTTTAAACATTTTTTTTTAAGTTCTTTAGGATAAACTTAAAAACACATTTTTTTAATTTTTTGGATAAACATTACATTTGCTTTCCACTTTTTTGGGAACAATTTGTTTTTCGTCATTCAAAACCTTTTGATGGTAAATGTTTAGTTTCTAACAATGTCTTTAATGTATACTTACATCTTAATATCTCTTACATTTTTTATGATTTCATTGAGTCTTTTTGTCATTAGTCTACGAGCTTAGTAGCTTTATAATGCATCTTAAAAGAACTAAAACTAGAATTGAAAATTTTTTCCAAAAAAATCAGTATTTATTAACTCCAAAGAAACAAATTTTCGATGAAATATTTTTTTTCTCAAAATTTCAGATATACTCCGCTTCGATAAACTGGAGAAAATAGCCATTTCATTAACAAAGTAGCCCTATCTCAGTACACTTATTGTGAGCTGGGTATAATAAATACGTAATTATCTACTCTAATGAAAAACAATTCTCAACGTATACGTTTGTATTATGTATATTTGCGTGGTCATATACATACATACTTACATATGATAGGCACATATATGCTGCTAATATTCGATAATCAGGTGCAATAGTCCACGTATAGCGTAAGAATTTCATACCAAATAGGCAATAGCCTCCGTGTAATAACGATTTGCGTACAAACAAAACAGACATAAAGCAATGTAAGAAAAGAATCAAAGTAGAAAAAATCTAAAAAATATGGCAAAAGTTAATGAGCTTTTATTTTACTTTCCCAAATGTAAATTTGTTAATACTGAATTTTTTTTATTATCATTCTCAAAAGGTTATCTAAATAATAAAAGTTTGTGCCTTTTTTTTATTTAGCCAATAGAAACAGCACCATCAACAACAAAAAATTTCAAACTAAACGCGAGTTTCGAGGCACTTCAAACTTTCCCTTTATTGTACTTTACTGTAAGTGAACTAATAAATGGGCTGCATACTCATAAATTTTTCAGAGATTCTGGGTGTAATGTTTGATCTTTTGATGGAATTTCCTGAACTTTCTACTCTAAGTTTCAATAAAAAATTAACAACATTTTTATTAAAAAATAATTCAAATTAAGTTAAAAAATTAAATACCAAATTTCTATTCACAAAGAGCGCGTGGGATTTTTTTAGTTTGGGTATAATACTTGAAATTTGGATGAATGAATGTACTACTAACTTTGGAATTTCTATTAAAAAAAAATAAATTTTTATTAAAAATTAATTCAAATTAAGTTAAAAAAGTAAATGTAAAAATTATATTCACGAGGGATGCGTATGATATTTCTTGAGAGTTTTAGATAGAAGCTTCTTATGGTATTTTTTATTTTGTGAAGAAAGCTTGCGGTAATAATTGTCTATAGTGTCCCACTCACAACGCTCTATATCTCGTATTTGCTTGTGGTCATAAAATTACTCACACCTCTTTAGAAGGCAAATAAGGTACAATGAACCGGATAGTTGCTCAAAAATGGTGATCGCTTTCTAATTAACAGTTTCTGCTTGATATCTTATTAAATTCTTAAAATATCGGAGCATAAGAAGCATCAGCCGTTCTAACTCGCTCCAGAAAATAAATCATTAGCCGTTGTAATGTGAAAATAAATGCGCTCCACAAGAAGAGAAAAGTCAATTAAACCACTGGTGATAAGATAAAGCAGACTGAAAGAGTACTCCTTCTGAGTACTTCAAATTTGTGAAGGCACATCTTGCATCATAAGAAAGAATCGAATCAACCAAACTAAGTGATCTGAGAGCGTAACGAAGAAAATCCTTTTGAATTCGTTCAAATCTATCAATATGAAAAAGGTAATGCGGCGTCCTATGACTTAAAAATTACATAATCTAAGTGGCTCAGAAATTAGAATTTTATTTATTTATATTAAACCATTTTCATAATCCATAATACATGAATTTGGCATTCTGTTGAAATAACAAACACCATCCTCGGTTTCATTTACGACAATTATTCAAAAAATTAGTGAACTCTAACTCAAGGTGACGTGAAGTCAAGTGACTAATAAACAATTTGTTTATACTTAGTGACTTAGACCACTCTCAAAATTACACAATCCTCAATCGTTGCAGAAACAATGACATTTGGTGCTTTTTGGCTAAGAACCAAAGTACAGAAACAAAGTGCCGTTTTCACAAAATATTTTATAAAAATTCAAATACATCTAACATTTTTAGAACTCAAATATAAAACATTTACTTAATATTAAAATATTATTAATACTCATACAGATTTAGGGCCTACCACTGAATATCTGAATGCGAACATTTTTGAATGCAAGGTGGCGCAAAACTAATCTTCCAATTTTGGTTTTGAATGACTTTTTTACTAAAAAAAATTTGAGTGATGGAAATCTTTAATTTGACCTTTATGCGCTCCATGGCTTTTCTGTTTGTATACTGCAGCTGTCAAGTTCAGAAGTGTTAAATATGATTGGCGTACGACGCTGTTTGCAAAAATTATAAATCTTCCGATAAGGTGGCACCTTGTATAATCAGAAATTCCAGTGCTAATGTATGTGTGGGCACGCACTATAAATAAAAAATGCTAATAACTTTATACTATAGATTTTAATAACTTTTCTCATGTCTTCTTTTTGCCAAATTTCTATGTATTTATTAAAAAAGGTATTTATATACATGTGGCTTCGGCATATTTATTTACGACATCAACTCAAACAAAATAGTTTTAAGGGAATGAGAAAAATGCGAGTCTATATAAATAACGATATAAACGATGAAAGCTAGGCTAACATTTATTATTATTTAGGTTTTTTGAAGTTATGTACTGTTGATGTTCGTAATAAAAAAGCAAATTTACTCAATAATATTGGGATTGGCGTAACTAAAAGAACAATAAAATAAGCATTTAAGTAGATAATTTTACATTTGAATAGTACATATGCATGTATTTCGCATGTATGTGTATGTGTGTATCCATGTTGCAATTTAAGAGATCTTATTTCGAGTTAACTGTTTGCAGATACGTAATTCCTTTCACTATCTGTTTATTCAACCAATAAGTAACGGTCGTTTTTATATAAAGACATACGAACCAATTCCGTATGCAAAAGTCCATAGCTGCGTATGACACTGACGCAACGAGAAATACCAGAAAATACGATATCCAACGAAGAGTATACAATAAGTCTGTATATATTACAATAGACAAAATGAAATGCATATGAAGAGACTGAAATGAAATCACGACTCGACACGCACCAGAGCATTTTAAGTTTAGTGACAATGCGTATTTGGTTATTTCTATACCTAAATATGGTTCTATGCAGGTGGTGCAGGAAATTAAGCTAAATGAAAACTAACCAAAATCTACTTGAAAATGGACCAGTGCTCATTTTTTTCGGTGTGTGCTAAATTAATTCGGATACTATACATTTTTAAATTGAAGAATTATATCAGTTTTATATTTGGTGCTCTGGAAAACAAATCGTACAACGTATGCCTACCACTTAAAAGCTATGTCAAGTTTCGGAAATACCAAAGGGCAAGAGTGACTTTTAAATTTTAACCCTAATCCCATAGTCCGTTCGCGTCCGGCGCTTATTTCTAACGCCAACAGAAAATTAGAAAAAAATCATAAAGAGATTTTTTCAAAATTTATTTTACTTTACTAATAAACAAATGGTATGAAACATATACCGTGCAATAGTTTCATAAAAAATTCGTGATTTTGCAACGAATTGGCCGGACACGAACGACCCATCGACATGGGATTAGGGTTAATTAACATCTCAGAATTTTTGGGAACAAAGTTGTATGTCTTTGTATGTAAGAGGACTAACTGCAAGTTTCACAATTCAGATTTTTTTATTTTCAATTAATGAAAGGATTTAGAAAAAATATGTATTATATACGGCCGCCCCAGCCGAATTTTTTTATGTGTGATTACTATTCGGTGGAGCCTGAATTCGAAAACCATTGTGGCTGCGAAACACCAAATGCTAGAAAAGGTTTTTTTGTAGTAGCGGTCGTTTCTCGACAGGCCAAGCCAAACCTCCAAATGTATTATTGTCCCGAAAAAGTTTCTAATAAAAATTAGGAGGCACTATAAAACTGTAGGTCCCTCAACAAAGCATGAACGCGTGAAATAAATGCAGTTCAATTTTTTGCATATTTCAAGTGGAAATGTGTTTTGTTTTTATTTTTATTTTCTGTGTATTTTAACGTTCCCTGTACATATACTATAAAGATTTCGCTTAATAATAGCTCCAGACAAATTTTCCAGCGAATAATTTTCTAGAACAGCAATAAAATTCTAGAACATTTAATACGTTTCAATCCGATATTGGGAGGCCGGGCCATTTTATATCGACCTTCCAAAAAAGTGTTTAAATGACCCTTTTATGCAAAAACTAGTGGATTAAAATTTTCTACGAAATTATTCCTCGCAAAATTTTACTACATGCAAGTAAAGTTAACCAATATTAATTTCGTAATCGTAAAAGAAATTTATCCCAGAATGCGAATAGATTTGGCGGTCTACATTAGATATACCTTATTTTTGGTATGAAATGTGCTCCGGAATGTATGCATAGAGAAAATAAAAATATCCTGAAAAAATAAAAATATCCTGAAAAAATAAAAATATCCTGAAAAAATAAAATTTTTCAAAATATCAACTGAAATTTCAATACAGTATTTGATTTGTATTTGAGGACTCTGCTGGCGACAGACGATATCGTTCGATTGGGCTGAAATTTGGCACACACTTTATTAGTCTAACAGTGCAACTTTTCCGCACTATTAGAATTCGATCCTAAAAAAAAAATTTTTTTAATCCCACTCTAGTCTTTTCTGCACTATTAGAATTCGATCCTAAAAAAATTTTTTTTTCATCCCACTCTAGTCTACATACGTGGAAATTATTCATCCTAAGTACGAATTCCTCAGCCCACAAAAATGTATTCATACAAGGCTTAGATATTAATTCCTTTATTGCTTGAATATTTACACCGCCGACTGCAGCTGAAAGTATTTTGTAAAAATTGTTTGCATTTGAAAATGATTATTATTGCTATAATTTTAACAGCATTTTCGAGTTACCTCCGTTCTGGAAATGAGTAAACGAACTTACGATCCATCACAGGAGAAACGCATCTAGTTTGTGTAAAAAATGGCTCAATAAGGAAGGGAGCGAAAGTTGCTGACATTTTTGAACTTGTAAGCACTAGAGGACAAGCTTGTATAAAAAGGACACCCAGTGATCGAATAAAAAGGATTGCTAGAGATTCTAAATCGAATGGAAGAAGTGCACCGGGAAGATCTCTAAAACGATGAAAGGAGTGTTGAAGAAGGAGAGCTGGATAACGTCAATTAAAGACACATACCTACAATTCCTTTTATTATATTTTATTTTTATTTTATGACATAGGATTTGTGATTTTGAATTTTATGTTTACTTGTGTAATGAAATATAATTTACATAGCATGAAGAAAAACAGGCAAGACGCCTATAATAAATTACGATGAAGAGGAAGAAGATAAAAGAACACCTGCTTGAAATTCATCCCTTCAGTCTGAGAATTCAATATCTCCTATGAATCAACACGAACTTCTCTTCTTGATTGGCAATGTAACCATTTACTCAAGTTTGATTGCGTTTAACAGTGTGTACCAGTTGTTTCTTCCTCGCACCAAATACTTGTCGCATTTATTTTGCCAACTCAGAGCAACAATTCGGAACGTAATTGACTTGGCTTCCATTTCTTGATCAGTATTAGGATTCACTTCGCTGATTAGATATTCTTGTGTTGAAAGCTTATGTTAGATACTCTACTATATTTTATGGCCTGGCTAGTCGATCAATTGAAGTTTCAGAGCCTTGCTTTGAAATGATTGCATTCAAATCGCCAAGCATGATTGATGGAGCAACACTCATCAGTGTGTTCTAGGCATTGATAGACCAAAATTTGATCATGTCGCTCTTCTCTTATACCACAATGTGGGCGTAAGTGTACAAAGATGTTGAGGAACCACGCGTTGATTCTTTCCCAACAAAGATGTGGCGCTCGTCTAGCGGAGTGAATGGATGTACCTGAGGATCGAACATACTTGATAGCTTTGGTGGTCATCGCAAGGCCCAATGCAATTTATTACCAAACTTTACTTTATACTTCTTTTCAAAAATCCTAATGTGATCAACAAATTTTGTGACTTGGTACACATTTTGAGCCAAAAAATCTAATGAAACTAACTGAACACTTCTTAATTACTAAATTTAGGATAATAAGTGCTATGAATAATTTCTGCAGGGTGCACACATACACAACTACTCCTACAGAACACACATTCGCTACATCTAGCACAAGTTTGCTTACCATATACCTTGCAGAGCTCGTTTGTAAAGGAGGAAAATGTGGCACAAGAAATTGTCAATTGAATGTGAAATTAGACCTCGCAGATCATTACTACCTTTGGGCAGTCAGAGCGCATGACAGACAAAAAAGTGAAAATGATGAAATTATTGCTCACATTGTTAAGGTGCAAGATACAAAGTAGCGCCTTGCGAAAATTGCGTACAACCAATACAAGTGTACATACATACATATGTATGATCATATGAGTAAATATATGAATGTAGCAGCCTGTGTGCACCAGTTGGCATCGCACGATATTAGATGTCCAACAGTTTCACACTCTAATTTCCTACAACAATTTATTTAATGCATATATGTACGTACGTCTCAAGCAAATCATAAAGCGTAACAAACGTTTTAGAAAAACTGTAAAAGGAAGCATGATAACAAAGCAATATATATTCGTATGCGTAGGTTTAATAAAAAGTAGTCATTATTAAAGGGAGCGTTGACAATGTGTGGCAGTGTCACATTTCATTGTTTGCGCGCTCAATTTTGGTCATATACAATCAGACAATATACTTACTTATATACTTGTATAATAGCAAAGTGCAATATATGCCGCTGTAGGCTGTCATTCCGCATTTCTAAGCTGGGTTTGTACGTACAAACATACATACCTGTATGAGTGATTATTCACGTCAATCCTTTTTTATAACTTTCAGTATTCTAACAAAGCTACCATATACACATGTATGCGTACATGCCACAGCGTATACTCGGAATTTGTCAGAGCCATTTGAATGACATTTAAAATAGAATTTAAGCTTTTAACTGTCAACTTCGAAAATTAATTGTTTTGGGCTTTAATTGTAAATTTATAATACATATGTTATATATGTATGCTGTATGCTCCATTGATAATTTAAAATATGTATTGCAATACGTATTCACATACTTACATACATATTTACGACGAAAGCCAATAAACTATCTTTTATTTTCAGTCAGGTGAAATATAAAATTCCACAATTTGTAAAGCCATTGTTAAATGGCGTAAGGCTAGTACTCATAGTAAGAAATACTGCTTGAAAAGGTTGATATTCTGCGAAAGTATTTTGTAAAGCGAATTCAGAAGCTACCATCACAAATGCCTACATACATACTTTTTTTTGGAAACCGGCATGCAAGAAAATCATTTGCTTACTTTAGATCTGTTTCTTAAGTATACGCACAGAATTTTGTTTGTGTCCTCTGAAAATCGGCTGCCACATTAGAGATTTAAAGAACTTATTTAATAAAAACGATTTCATTTGGCGAACAGATAACATACAATCAGAAAGCTAGAAGATGCAAATTTGCTTTTAACAAACCACAACCAGGCAAGGATGATGGTGTACATACAAAAAGCCTTAAATACTAGTAGGATATATGAGGAATTAGATTCGTCAAAAGATCTGGTTTCTTTAAAAAAATATGACTTAGAATCAAGCATGAGAATAATGAGGGCTAGAGGTGGCATGGTAATTTTAAATAGTAACAGATTTGACACAGAAAATAAAACTTGCTCAATGTGTCATTTACGCAAGCTTGAAAACATAGCACGTTTCCTGGCGCGTGCCCAATATTAATAGGAAAATTTATCTTAAATGATTCACAACTGATTGAGATTCTCAATGGGGAAAATAACCATTGGGATAAACTTTTGCGTGTTATTAAATATGCCTTTAAATACAGAGATTACTTAATAAACGATTTTAACTGGTTTTAAAAACCCAAATACCGGAATTGTTTTGCACGAAAAATAAATCGACGGATGACTCATGCCATTGTCGTTATATTTTGTATATTTTACTTTTATTTGCAATAAATACTATTACTACTACTGCTAAATATTTAGATGTAATTCTCGACAAGAAACTAAATCCAATTTAGTAGAGGGCAGGGTAAAGAAAACTACTGTAAGTCTATTTCCATGAAAAAAAGCCATAGGACGCAGGAGAGGTTTTTCCCCGAAGAACACTAACTGGCTATATAGGGCTGTTATCAAACCTATCTTTGGACGGCTTTCGATAAGACTACGCATAGAAACAGGCTTCGGAGAGTTCAACACATGCCGTATACATGTATTAACGCCGCTCTTAGAACAACAATCGCTTATGCACTGAATACTTTCTTTTTTCTTACCTCCCCTAAATTTCGTTGATAAACAGGAATGCAGGTTGTCAATATACCTGGTTGGAAAAACTGCTTACTAATGGCTCAAGGCTTGATCTTATAGTTGGCTTTGGCTTATACTGAAAGAAGCCAAAAGTAAGCGTTTCAGCTGGTCTTTCTAATCACTGTAGTGCATTCCAAGCTGAAATTCTAGCCATTAATGAGATAACTGCCCGGTTAGACAAAAATGTGACTACGGTTAGAAAAACCTATATTTATTGTGATGGTCAAGCGGCGATTAAATCTCTTGATGGGGTAGTCACTTGTTCCATCACTGCTCGCAAATGCCGCGCATCTCTTAACGAGATGGCGGAATATTTCCGCATTCAGGGCATAGTGACGCACAAGGGAATTGTGAGGCAGAGAAATCATCGGGAGGGCATTACAACTCGTCTCTCTCTTGTTCTAGAGATTATACGTATTTAATATCAAAAATTATTTAAGCTTTAAAACAGGACAAGTTAGTACTGAACACTCAAGGGAACAGATCACTAAAAACATTTACATACATAATTTTTTACATACATAATTTTTGCCTTTTGTATTCACAATAACTTTTTACATTTTAGCTGTGAAAAGTTTGGCACAGCAGTAAACAAATCGCTCGAGCTGTGCGCAAGTCAACTACCTGCAATCGCATGTTTAATAAACGCTTACCCATTGTATTTTGTCGTAGGCACTACCTTACTCCTCCTATCTCTAAGCTTGCAAACAAAAAAAAACAACAAGTCTAAGATGTAACTTGGATTTCAAATTCAGCAAAGAGAGAATTGATTAATTAAAGAAAAAAATGCATGGAAAAATAAATATAAATCTAAGGAGGCAGACGGACTACGCAATAAATTAATTAAATGCAGATTCTCTTATACAAAACAGTAGCAATCACATATTCGCATACTTCCATATTTCTCATCAGAGCGTATAGCAAAAATTCATTATACAACACAAAGTAGGTATCAAAACAATTTTTAATTTTACAATTACCTAACGAATATCGTTTTTCTAACGTACGAGGGTCGCTCAGTAAGTGTATATGTCGCTTAGTCATCTCGGCAATACCGTTGAGTGCTGCAGTGTGAGGCATTACATACATTGCAATAAAATCTAGGCCGATTTAGGGGCTCATTTTTTGGTAGTTAGTTGGTTCTTGATCAAATGAAAATAGAAAAACTGCATAGATATAAAATTATTTAATATTTAAGATGCATAATCGTATTATTTTATAGTTTTAAGAAAGAGCAATCAGCCTCTTGGGTACAGGCCTACTTAGTTAGCGAGGAAATTATTCACGTAAAGATTATTTATCTATAATCCAGAAAAAATAAATTTAGTTATGATTCGGGGAATTAGCAACAGTCCAACGTCTGCAAAGAATCGACCTTGTTTTAGTTTCAGTCGAAATTATGGCTTTGGGTATATGAGCGTCTCACATTACGAGTACCAGCAACTCTGCGAAAATTTGTTGTCCTACATTCAGAGCAATGGTTGGATGAGGTGGCGCAGTCACTGGAAAATAAGCTTGAATATTTGAGGCTTGAAAACCCCAGACGGGCATCCGCATCATCTTTCATGGACACCCCGGTTCAATAAAAAAATGCATTTCAATTTTGCCGCATGAAACTTCTAGCCTCAATCTCTGGAGCTATGAGGCAATCATCGATGAATATTTTTCCTTACAAACGACAAATCTACAATATAAATACTGATTTTTTTTTTTTTTTTTGTACTAACGCATCTTAAAGTATAAACAGAATAACGTTTAGAAATTACAACTAGTACAACTAAATAAAGATATTAACGAGCAATTTTTATTGAACATATATATTAAAAAAGGAAAAACTAAGATGCCTCAATATTGATAAATTCATTATGAATGTTTAAATATATAAGATACAGCTGCTACTGGGTGCCCATCTGGTCTAAAACTGTTTTACGCTTGAGCCGCCGCCGACGATACTGAAAGTGGCTAAATGCGTATCGCAATAGCTCACTGTGGGCAATAAGCGGACACAAAATTCGTGGGAGTATGTCTTTATAAGCGAAAACTTGATACTTTAATATAATATATAGGAATACCAAAAATAAGAAAAATAAGTATATTCGAATGAGTCTTGTCGGATGTGTACAAGAACGCTTAAAATGGCCAATAAGTTTGCGATCACTTTGATTGTAGGTTGTACAGTTAGACCGACTCGACAACCATATTTTTTTCTGAAAACTCGTTTACTTTTGTTTTTTTTTGATTAAAGTTTTTTTTTTTGTGTGAAAGAATTATGTTTGAGATTAATTAAATGTTGACAAATAGGCTTTAGTTTTCATATGTGAAATTTCATTCTAATATTTTGGGAAAAAATTCAATTATTCTATTTTCGAAATTTTTTTCTTGTTAAAAAATTTATTTTTTTTTTGAACAAACATTTTATTTTTTCTTAATGATTAAGTGTGAGATTAATTGAATGATGAAAATATGGGCATGGTACGAAGTGAAATATTTTAGGTTTTTGATTTCATATTATATTTGAAATTTTATTCTCATATTTTAGGAAAACACACATTTCTATTTTTTGGAAAAAAGTTATTAAAAAATTAAAAAAAAAATGTTTGTAAGAACAGATTTATTAAAAAAAACAATTTTTGGAAAAGAGATTTATTTAAAAAAAAATTTTTTTGGAAAAAATATTTATTTAAAAAAACGTTTTGTTTGGTTGTTATTTCACCCTAAAATTTGTTTTTAATTTGTTAGAATTGCTAAGATGGCGCTCAAAAACATTTAAAAAAAAGCCCAATGTAAATCAGTTTAAAAATCTCTAACCAAAATTGTCTGAATTAGTCTCAAAATTATATTTTTTTTCTTTTCCAAATTTTTGTATCATCATTTCTTGAAACCAATTTTCAGAAAAAATTACGATAGGGTCCGAAATTCTTGGATCACTTGACATGTCGCTCCATTTGACTAAGCAGCAGCACAACCCAGCAGTATTGTTGGTGCGCTCAAATAGAAATAAACCACATATGATCCGCGAGGTTTTTCCTATTCCGACTAAGGGCAACATAGCTACCGCGAAAAAATTATTCTCTAATGCGGAATTCGGAAAACGTATGTCGACTTCATACGTAGACTAAAATTAAGAAACTCTTTAATCCCAACAAGCGTACTTATCGAACAGGCCTTGTATATTTATGTGTAAACTTATATGTGTATGTATATATGTGTGCACATTTACCACTTACCGCGCTAATGTTTGTTTTGGAATGATAATTGCCAGCTCAGTAAGAGGGCGATGATTAAATTGATTGGATTTATTGAATGTTTAGCGAATTAAAAAAATGTGCATTTTAAAGAGTAGCCGTTGAAAAGAAAAATACATATATTTAACTTTAGTTTATTGTTTTTGTTTTTATGTATTTACTTTTGCAACTCATTGCACCGGCGCTACTTGCTTAACTATAAATAGCAAACAAATAGTTGCTGTGCACTCAAGTGTTGCCTTGAAAATCACCGAAAGAGGGTAAAGCAAAAGTAAAGCAACATTCAATGAGGCAGATTACTTTTACTTTGAATGAACTTTTGTTATTGTTACTTTAAATCATAAGCTATATGGGCATATATTAAGATGTATAGGTATCTACATAATCTAGTTATAAAATATTTAAATATGTAGGTATGGAAAAATACTAGGCCGGGTCGGTCGCCATACAAAACGAAAAGGTGCAAATGTTCACTCCTGTATTCAAAGTTTATGCTCAGAAGATTTCGGCACCATAAAATAAATTTTATTTTTTATCTTTCTAAAAACTGTCAAAATATTTTTTTTTATTATAACTTGGTTATTTTACTAATATATTATTTTAGATTCATGTCTTTAACGTTTTTCACCTAAAAAATACTACAAAAAATGGTCAACTTACTTTTGGTTGTTATATAAGGATTTACTTAAATAGAAACATATTTTTACAAAACAAAAAAAAATTATAAATCTCGTTTAAAGTGTTAATTTTTCTATATGAGATGGTAAACATTTGTAGTGTTACAACTTCAGTACTTTTTTATTTCTGAATTTAAGCGTAAAGCAAACTTTTTATGATATGAAGATATCGCAGAATATCCCAGAATAACCAAAAGGATATGCCAGGAGGGTATGCCAAGTGTGTGAAAAAGGCTTTTTCAAAATTTGTTCAACCCAGTCTAATGCGTACAAATGTATTATATTTGTGCACATTTCCAAATGCATAGATCTCAGCAGTTTTGTGTTTGTTGATTTCCTATACCGATTCAGTCATGCTTTATTTTGCTTATATTAATTCGATATTGATACTAGTAAGTAAATATTTAATTTTATTTATTTGTGTACTGTAATTTACTATTTTAAATAGATTTGCAGCACTGCGGTGGTAATTTTAAACCTTCATCATCGCTTTCCAATGACTAATTACTGAATATTATTATAAACCAATAACTTTCGAAAAGTTACTTAATTACTTAAAAATCTAACAGATAGACTTATATATTGTAGAGTGTAATTAGCAAATAATATTAAACGTAGTAGTCTGCTTGCATACAAATTCGTTTTTTTCCTTTGTTGTAGTTAAAAATTAGTTTTTTTTATTTTTCTTCATACCTTGGTAATATATACTTTAAGATGACATTTTTAGGAAAAGCTAAAGAACTACTGTAACAAAACATAGCTCTCTGCACATATCAACGTTTTTGGACGTATGTATGTTGGGGAATAAGCTCGTAGGGTTTTTATATTTTATTTTATTCTACAACGGTTCGTTTGCTGTTTGCCAAAGGATAGGTATTCATCCGATAGAACTCTTTCTGCTCTACTGTGTTAATTGTAAAAGGCAAAAAACGCTTCTCAATCTCAATGAAGGTCATTCAATGAGGTTTACCGAAAAATTGGAAGTCTTGGTACCTCACGAGCTCAACGAAAAATACAAAGAAAGTGATCTTCCAACTGCTTCTCAGCATCTCACCCGCCATCGAGCAATACGCGGTCATAAACAACGCTTTTTCTACCGAATCGTCACGGCAGATGAAAAATGGTGCCTATATATCAATATGACACTAAGAAAGAAGTGGGTGACTGCAAGAGACGCGCCAAAGCCGAGAGTCAAGCCGGATCTTCATAAAAAGAAGATCATGAAATGGGTTTTGTGGGACTGGGAGTGCAAGATCTACATTTCCCAGCTACACCGCGTTAATGAGGCTATTCGACTGAAAAGACGTGGTCGACATGGTTAAATCATAATTCTTCACGACAAAGGCAGGCCCATATTGCACAAGTCATCAAAGCCGAACTCCAAGAGCTCGAATGGGAGGCGCTTAAACTTCCGCCTATTCTCCGGACCTTGCACCTATCGATTACCATCTTTTCCGCTCCCTGACAAATCATACGAAGGGCGTTACGCTCGACAGTAAAGAGGGTAAATGGCTCAACAACTTCTTTGACACCAGACCAGGCGATTTTTGGTGGAACGGCATCAACCAATTGGTCGAGAGGTGTGAAGAGGTTTGTAAACAGCAACGACGAATATATAATTGTTTAACTTATTGATGTATCTACTCAATAACCTATTAAAATAACTCAATAACCTAAACCGATACCCTTTTTAATTTCTTTAAAAATCGATATCATTCTTTGACCAGGTAATTATCTGGTTGTAACCCTTCCAGTAAGACTCATCCGATACCAACTCACAATAGCGGATTTAAATGAAAGTGCTAAAGATGTGTGGAATATTGAAATTTAACCAAAAAAAGCGACAGACTTGTAAGTATTCGCTAAGGAAGCGGAAAACCTCCTTTGTGTTAAAGATGGAGAAAGCCTTAACTTCATTTTATATGGAAGCTAGTTAACGCCGATGAACACGGATAAGCAAAGACTTGTACGCTTGGACAATGTCACTTATGCGGTTAAGAAGAGGAGGTATAATTTTTATCAACAGGTAAAATTTAAGTTGTTCAGTTTTCATCGTCAGTCGTCAGTCATAATTGAACTCGCAAAAACGGAAGACTTAAGCAACGAACTCGCTGTTACAAAACCATTTAAAACCACAAACTTATCGACTTCCTGTCAATATAAACATTGACAAACAATCAATTTGAACCAATCGATTTAATCTCTAATGTTTCGTTGAATTCCTTTGTATTTAATAGTGTTACCGCAATGTTAGATAAAGTAATCTACAAAATGCTGTTGTTAATTTATAAAATTTTAAATGGAGGAGAAAAGAAAAAATAGCGCAAAAACCTGACTGCGGAAGCGGAACCTAGTGCAGCTGGTGAATTTAGATACATTGAGATTGAGATACACAAAAGCGTTCCACCAGAAGCTAAAACAATTCCACTAATTAAAACACTTCCAATTTAAATTTCATGCATACTTTCCCAAATCTTTAGTTTGATGACATTTTAAAAAAAGAAGGAAAACATGAAATATTTGTGTAGCATTTATTTATGTATGTGCAAATGCCGATTTATTAACCAAAGTGACTACAGTAGGTTCTGTTTTTATGCGGTAGATGAATCTGAAATAATTAAATAAAATCGCATAAACAAAATATTGTATTTTTGAAAATTATATCTTTATTTAAGAAACGTCAGAATCCAAAAATAAATTTAAGTCAGAAATAGAATCAGACAATACCCACATGTTGCCCGTTCGTTTAGGATTTGGCGTAAAATCACTTTCGTCATTTGAGGAAATGTACACGTCTGATCTAGATAGTTACGCAGGTGGTTCCATACTTGTAGGGTTAGCATTTCTGATGTAATCTGTGATGAGTTTTTGCTTAGCTGGTTTAAAATCTTGTTTATATATACAATTCTCGATAGGTCGACATGCATTTTGTAATTTAAAAAAAAACCGCACTATTTCAAAACCGCATAAAAAAAAGCCGCATAAAAACAGAACCTACTGCATATTTAAAAACGTAGCACCCAACACAAGCACAAATTGTCTTTCATGAGCGCCTAAGTGCAGGCAACGATTTTCTTCATTTAGTTAACTCAAATGACAGGGTAACCGAAAGTGTTGCGTGCATTTAGGCAGTGCAAGCAGAAGCACAAATTCATTTGAATGGGGAAAATCAACAACTGCTTCACTACTTGGATACTGAAAGAAAATTAAATAAAAAAGTAGTGCCTGCAGTGAAACTCGAAACTAGACAGAAACCATTCTAGTTTACAAGTGGAATTTCCTAACTGACATCGAACTAAGCCGAAAAGGACCTGATTTGTACCGATTTTAAGACGATTTATTCACGCTTATTTTACTTGGCTTGATTTTAAGTCAGTTTTATTTATATATGTTGTAAACTATTTAAAAGACTACATATTCTATTATATATTAAGTATGCAATTGGATATGTCGACGATTTGCTAATATAATAAAAACATTTTCTATATTATTGAGAAAGGTAAAAAAATGTCATTTATTATATTTAAAATCTTTTACGTTTGGTAAAATGTAATGATAAATGCTTTTACTTAATCTTAAGAAGGATACCAGTTTTGAAATATTTATGTATTTATAGTATTGTTCTATTCCATCAATACTTAGGAAGCGTAAGACTAATATTACTAGCTAAGTAAAACCGTGTAATATTTTAAATTATACTATTTTATACAGGGTTCATATGGTATTTGAAGTCATTCTTATATCTAACGGAACGATTATTTTCCTTCTTGCTCTTTTTCAGATCAGACATAGAGGACTACAACTTAATTCAAAAAATGAAGAGGCGTGCAGTTATCGTCCCTATATTAGCAAATCGCACAGATTTACAAATCTTTAGGTTTCTTAAGTGCGTCCATTAAATCTTGAATAAGATTCGCCGATAATCCGGTGGCAATGCAGAATCTGTTGCAAAACGAATAAAAGAAGGAACATTCTGACACTGTTCAATTTGCAGATTTTATTCAACAAGTGCAAGCGATCATTGACGAAGGCCCTTCAAAATCAATAAGGTAGCCTAGTGCTTCTGAGGGTCTTATCCATAGAGCTGTCCATGAAGATCCCCGGTATAAATACTAAGTCATGCGTCGAATACAGCAAATGTCGAAACAACCAGCTACTCGATCAAAACGCCTTCTAAACAAAATAAATAAACAATATGAATAAGGGGTAATGCCACATAATTTTATTATTAGATTCTTCCAATCTGACGTCGAGTGATATATATCCTCCTCCTATTGGTGGTGTACGTCTTAATGTTGTTCCGCAAATGGAAGAACCTACAGTTTTAAGCCGACTTTGAAAGGCAAATACTTTTTATGTGAAGCTTTTTCATGGCAGAAATACACTCGGAGGTTTGCCAGTGCCTACCGAGGAGCGACCGCTATTAGAAAAAGCTTTCTCTTCATTTTGGTGTTTCATCGAGATTCAAGCCTACGTTCTCTCTGAATTCCGAGTGGTAGACACACATCACCCCGTTCGGCTACGACGGACACCAAGTGATTTCTGACTATTTTCAAAAACTAAAGAAAATTTGAGAGGAAACTTCTTCAGCAACAATGCAGAGAAAATTGAGGCGGTTATGAAAAACCAAAAGATAAAAAAAGGATGCAAACCTTCGAGTGTATTTCTTCCATTGAAGAAGTTCCGTATAAAAAACTATCTACCGTTCAGAGGTCGTGTAAAACTGTAGGTCCCTCCGTTTGTTTGAAAACATCAAAACGCATACCACAAATTAGAGAAGGAGCTCAGTAAGAGGTTTAGATATGATTAAGTTTGGATTGAATTCATGTTGTTTAGGGATGTTCGGCGTTAAAATGTATGCCACGGGTTATAGTAAAAGAAAAAATATATTCCACAAGTAGTTGTGGACAACATAAAGTTTTATACAAAGTCATGAAGTATCTGTAAAGCCAACAGGTTGATAAGCAAAAAATATTCTCTATGTCACTGAGAATTAATCAGTGTTTCACTATTAGCCTACCATGTGTTCCACACTCATGATAACCCAATCGCTCTCATGATACGCAACATGCAACATACTGGGAAAAAGAAGAAAGTTTTGAGGACCTTTTTGAAAAATCTTTATATGATAAATAGATGGTCAAAAATATGAATAACTTAAAATATATTTCCGCTCCTTACCATGCAAATCCATTCACATAACTACATAACATGAATAAATTTATGTTATTATTTGAAGCATCAAAATTACAAAAAAAAAATCGTTGCAGCGACTAAATAGTGAGAGAACGAAATTTTGCATATACACGATTTGGAGGAGCGATGATGTAAATCGCACTTTTAATTGGAGTAAATTAATGCCGATTGCGACTAATTCAACGCTGTCAAGTGACGAGCACACACGCACACATAGCAATGCACATATTTGCATTGCATACATGCATAAGTAATGCAAACAAGAACCCAGTTGACAATGACAGGGCCTGGAACCCCTTCTAGAACTACTTCTAGTCTCTTCTTTGCTTTAGCAGACCGTAGGCCTTCCGCTCTGCCTTCTTTTTTATTGATTTTTCAATTAGATTTTCTACTTGGTAAGACCTTAACAGTCGGCGCACTCGCGTATCGGCACCCACGTCACTGTACACAGTTATAATTCCGAGGTTGTAAAAGACTTCGTTTATTTAGGAACCAGTATTAGCGCCGATAACAATGTCAGCCTTGAAATCCAACGTAGAATCTCTCTTGCCAACAAGTGCTACTTTGGACTAAGTAGGCAACTGAGCAGTAAAGTCCTCTCTCGACGAACAAAACTAACACTCTGCAGCGCTCTCATCTTCTCCTAGCTAATGTATGGCGCAGAAGCTTGGACGATGACAACATCCGATGAAGGGACGCTTGGAGTGTTTGAGAGAAAGATTCTGCGTAAGATTTTTGGACCTTTGCACGTTGGCAACGGCGAATATCGCAGACGATGGAACGATGAGCTGTATGAGCTTTACGACGACATAGACATAGCGCAGCGAATAAAGATCCTGCGGCTACGTTGGCTGGGTCATGTCATCTGAATGGATACAAACGCTCCGGCTTTGAAAGTATTCGGTGCGGTACCAGCTGGTGGTAGCAGAGGAAGAGGAAGGCCTCCTCTACGTTGGAAAGATTAGGTGGAGAAGGACTTGGATTCTCTTGGTGTGTCCAATTGGCGCCGGTTAGCACGAGAAAGAAACGACTGGCGCGCTTTGTTAAGCTCGGCCAAAATCGCGTAAGCGGTTATCGCGCCAATTAAGAAGAAGAAGAAGACCTTATGACTTCCTCCCTCTGAGAATTATTGCACAAAGTATTCCCTAAGAAGTATTTATTTATGAACTTACAATCTTTTGGGCTAGCGTACAAAATTTAGCGAAGGTAATATATTATATAAGATATATTTTTTATTATTACAGTCAACCAAACATTAGTTCCTTAGTGATAAGATTAGCTACAGACAAATTCAAATAATTGCTTATTAAACTGCCTTCAAATCTATTTTGGAATATTTTCGATTGAGTTCAGCAAAGAACCAATTCACGAAATTTCTGCATTGATAATGATCTGTTGGCTTCAATGCTTATATTAATTGAATTTTGTACGGATGCAATTGCAAAGCCTTGTGCATAATCCGCCAAACAGTCGATTCCTGAAAGCGTAATTGTTGAAAACGTCGGGATATCACAAATCTTGCCATATGTTGCTCAATAATTTTGAATCCCTGCTCTATTGTGTAAGTATCTATGGTTAAATGGAAAAAATGCACCGCCAGCAAAAAAATTGCAAAAAAATTCTCAAAAATCAATATGATTTTTGTTCGAAAAGCCCTTTTGCGATTTACAACTGGGAAAGAAGCCCACATGCATTTGTAAGCTAAATATAAATTGATAAAGCGCGCAAAAGTTGGACACACATACGTACATACGCAAACATGTGCATACATCTGCTCGTACGTGCATCAAGTGGCATAAATGCAGACGTGCTTGCCAAGTGTTTTCATTTATGGGCTTATTATGGGTTTGTTGTTTGCTGTTGTATGTATAAAAGATATGGGTAATAGTTATTTTTTCATGTCATGGCACATGTAGTTGAATAATTAACAGTGGCACTTAAAAACCATAACATTTCAATTAACTGTTGCAGGGCAATGAAATACCAAGCTAAGTATATGCAGCACAAGCATACAAGTTGTGACAAATGAGGCGCTATAAGAAATTAAATAAAAAAATGCAAAAGCTGATTCCAATGGTGTTGCGAATTGCAAGCATAACTTGAAACTTTTGATTTCTCAGTAAATTGGATTATTTACTCATCACCAATACAGCGGGGCAGCATAGGGCCATTACAGCAATAGGCCGCTTTGCACTCTGAAGAATTTTTCGCAAATAAAGCTGTTTAGCAATGTTCCCTTGGGCCAGCTGAGAGCTCTTTCAGAAAGAAAGTGATTCAAATTTAATGATTTTCTTAGATAATATATACATAAACATTTAATTTTAAGTTCAAGCAAATTTGATAAACCAAAAATTTAAAACGAGGCAATGAGTAGTAAAGTCCTCGCCTGACGAATAAGACTAACACTCTACAAGGCTCTCAACATGCCCGTACTAACGTATGGCGCAGAAGCTTAAACGCAATATACTAAGAGGCGTCCTTTGGAGTGTTTGAAAGAAAGATTCTGCGCAAGATTTTTGGACCTTTGCACGTTGGCAAGAGCGAGCATCATAGGCGATGGAACAATGAGCTGTATAGTCTGAATGGATATAAACGTTCCGGTTCTGCAAGTATTCAATGAGGTACCCGCTGGCGATAGCAGAGGGAAAAGAAGGCCTCCTCTGCATTGGAAAGATCAGGTGGAGAAGGACCTGGCTTTGGAAAGAAGAAAGAAACTCCTGGCGCGCTTTGTTAAACTCTACCAAAATCGTTTAAACGGTTAGCGCGCCAATCAAGAAATAAAACAATAAAATTATGTATTGCAAATTATTTTTTGCATTGTATATTGCATAGAGACACATTAAGATTTCCATTTCTTCATTTTAAAAGGTGTGATGTAAGGTTGTTTCTAAATGATCTCTCAGTGGTCCCCAGAAAATTTTTCAAAAACCCCTATCTCGAAAACCGGAGCCAACAAATAAATTTATAAAACCTAAATTACAAATGCAAGGTCATCTTCAAAACTTTCGCTTAAATTTTGAGCTTGCACCAAAGAACGAAAGAAAAGAAGCATTTCAATCACATTAAATTCAACTCGAAACATATAAAGGGGTTTCCAATAACAGGTGTTATTTATAGCTATGGAGAGATGGTTAACGATTTTTTATGGTCGGAATTGGATGATTGATCTGGATAACGATTAAGACGCTACGCGCCACACAAGCAACGAAACCATTGATCTTTTACGGGAAAAGTTTTCGGACCGTCTCTCGAAGAGGTGATCACAATCGGCCACCGAGATTTTGTGATTTAACAGCTTGTCACCATTTTCTGTGAGGCCACGTGAAAGAGAAGGTCTACGCCAACAGCCCAGGGTCGATTCAAGACCTCAAGGATGGAATTCGTGAGACTATCGAGGACATAGGGTAGCCACTTTGCAATTCGGTTATGAACAATTTCATGAAAAGGATATTGTCCTGTAAGCGTGGTCGTGGTGGTCATTTGCCTGATGTTATTTTCCACTATTAACGGCATACCTTCCTCTTTATAATGAAATAAACATCCGATCATTTATATTAAAAAATAGCATTTTTCTTTGAATATCAAAATAACACCTCTTATTGGAAAACCCTTTAAGTACTTAGACTTGTAAAAATACCAAACTTGTGTGTATTTATTAGTTATTTAATACTCATAGTTGAATACTTTTATAATTATTTATTATTTTGAGATTTATTATTATTAAAATGAAGCTGTATTCGTAAGACTTTTAAGTCTTTTAAAATACATCAACTGTAAAAACAGCAACTATCGGCGTTTTCACCGTGCAAGCGCCACCACCTTTCGGTCGACTTGTCGGACTGACCTGCAGCGTGAACAAAAGGCGGACTAGCCTTACTCGATGAAGATTATTTTTTCAAATTCAAATTGTATTATTTAAAAACTCATACAAAACCTAAAATTTTAAAAATTTGTTTAACTAACAAAATTTAAAGAAATGTACGCCTAAGTTTTGTTTTTGGTTTTTTTCTAAGGAAGTCGAACCTAAGTCAAACAGAAATTTTATGGCCAAACCCGAAGTTCGGCCATTCTTTAACTTGCAGAGTATAACCAACTTTACTTTTGACTTTTCAACAAAATTCTTAACACAATTTTTGAAATTTTAATTAGAGGCACTCTAACACTACTGGACTCATAATAAAAGTAAAGGAAAAGATGCAATAAAAACAAAAAACTAATTATAAAAAATATTTCGTGATAAATTCGAATAACGCGGCTTGAAATATTGGAGAGAGAAAATGTGGAGAGAAAACATTTGATTCCTCTTTTAATTAGGTTCCTCTTGAATTCAGCATTAATACTCTAACTGTTTTTGGAGTTATAAATATTTCAATATTGGCTTTCAGAAATTTTAGAAAAAAGAAATTTAAAAAAAATGAGAAAATTTCTGCCCGCACAAAAATAAGATTCCACAACATGGGATTTATTTGCTTATACTCCTCTAAACAAAGAAAGAACAACTTCTTCGAACGGTGCTCCAACACGATATATAAAAATCGCAATCGTGGTTAGTAAAATCATGGCAGGGTGAACTAAGAAGAGATCTGCGATACCAAAAACGAAACATTCAGCTCGCTAACAGACTGAGTTTTATTGACCTCGGCAGAACCCGCAGCAAAGCAGTTTCCAGCAGCTCCAACACAAAAAGATCCATAAGATCACTTTTTTGTCTCCCGATCAAGAAACTATAACCCTAATTGATCAATTTGCGGTGGACCAACAAACGATTTCAATGTGTTTGATATACCTACCTTCGACTCGAATCTTTGATTTGTTGTCGCAAATATCCATACATGCCTCTTTATATCCAAAAGTATATGGAAGGGTTAATGTCAGCATACTTAGGACTAAAACACAATAAGGCTGCAGGTGCTGACGAACTGCGGGTCGAAAGAAATGATTTGAGCGCTTAGTTGATGCCAGCCGGGCAACTACAACCTCGAAGTGTATTTCTGCAATGTAAGAGCTTCTCATTGGCGGCCATCTTGCCGCAAACAACAAACAAAGGGTATAAACGACTATTATTATAAAAACTTCTCATACAAAATTTTCGATTTTTAGATATTTATGGAAAATTTTAATAATAAATCGCTGGGCACTGACCTAAAAATAATAACATTTCGCTAGAATTTAAACTCATTGCAATGAAACCGAAAAAGAAAATGTTGGCATTTTATGCAACGAAGAAAATAATAGCAATATATCTGCATTACCTTGACGACTAATACATAGCAACCTAAATTTATTTTTTCGAAAATATGACAATCACTTTTCGGTATTTCACATAACTAATATTTATAAGTAAACCATGTTTTGCTACTCACAAAGCTATTAGCAATAAATGTGACATTAATAACTACATTATTATTAATGATGACGCCAAATAGTAAAAAATCAACAGCGAAAAATTGCAAATGACCAGCTTCACAGTTTCCTACGTCAAAGCAAAGTCACATTAACACATAAAAATAAAAAGTATAAAAAAATGAAATATCAAACCATAAAAAATAAGCAAAAGATCAGTAACGTCAAACAAAAAATGCAAACGGCAAGTAATATCAATAAAGATAAATCGTATATATACAGTCAGTCTAATAAAAGCGTGACAGCCATAACTTAGAAACCATTTGACCATTTCGATTCTGACAAACTGCACCGTAATATTAATTATACGGAAATATTCCATAAAATGTGTAGTCACCACCGTTAGTTATAATAGCTTCACATCTTCCAGTAATACTTTGTGTTAATTTCTGCGCAAGTTGCATATAGTTTTTCCGTAATCGTTTGACCTTACATATTTTTTTGTCTGAGTTTTGCTTAACCATTGCCCAAACATAATTACATTTGCAAGATCATCTATCAAAACCTCTGACTAAATTTTGAATTGGCATCAGTTGTTAAAGCCGAACCGAACCGAACCGAACCGAACTCTTTCAAGGGCCAAAGTAAGAAGCAAGCAATGATTTCTGCCCAATAGGGTTGACATCAGGCGACCCTGAAAGCCAATCCAACATTTCAATACAATTTTGTTGTTTCCACTCTACGCACCTTCGGCTTCGATTCGTTACCTTCGGGATCGTTATCTTCTTGTATATTATAAGATAGCAAGCAGCTGAGAGTAATAATTCTGCAAACATCAAAACTGCATTCGAATAAATGACCAAACTCTTTTTCGGAAAAAGAACCTTAACGGGAAGTTTAACAGTTCGTTGAAGTTGTCGATTATGAGCAAAGATTCATCCATGGTGAAAGATTCATCCATGAATACTACGTCTGCCCAATTCCGTTCTGAATTTGCCTTAGCCCAGTCGTTTTTCAATTTGTGATATTTGTGCGTGTACATTTTTTCAACGTGCTCTATAGTTTGAGGCCTTTTGCATGAAAATATCCTCGAATCGTATATTTTGATATATTAACACCACTTTTCCTTAAAACTGCTTCAGCTTCACGCAACGAGAAACTCAGCTTTCTCACAAATACATCAATGATGTTCTGTTCTTACTTTGAAGAGGTATTTTCTTTTAGATTCTCACCCGGAGAAGACGTCAACGTTTTTAACTTCTGTATAGGATTACACACATTTATTTATGAAGCTCTTCGACTTTTGCAAATATTTTCCTGTATACGCACGCAAAATTTTTGGACCTTTAGGGTGTGTACATAGATACACTAGTTCAAGTCGTTTTTCATACAGGGAACTCATTTTGTAATATCAACTTACGCTTTCTAAATTTCCCACAAAACTAACAAATTGAACAAGGCGTATCGCGAAGAGGATGCACCTATTTAGCAGCATTTAAATTTTTTTTGGAATTTTGCCGGTCACGCTTCTATTAGACAGACTGTATATACATACATACGTACACACCTGTGGATGTATTGGTGTAAAATAAAATCCTACACTTCCTTACAATTTGAGATTTAGTATATAAATTGTAAGTGAAACCATCACCGCATAACAACAACGCCTCAGAATTATTGGCGGCGCATACATCACTCCCGTCGGTTAGCAGCACATCCGCAAAAGCGCGCACATCTCAAGCCACACTCGCTCGCGCTGCATATGCATGTATGGATGTGATGCCAGTATCGTTTTTCAGCAAAAACAATTCACGCTATTTCAGCTATTTGCATGATGATAATAGTTATTTTTATATTTCTTAAATGCCAACTTTTACAAAGCAGTTACTCTTCTATTTTTCTTAGATTTTTTATCATTTATTTCTATACTCTTTTTTATACTCGTTCGTACGCGTATGTATGCTTGTCAGCCGCTATCAACTGCGCGTGCTCAAAACATTTGACGATTCTCACGCAGAGGAGCGCGCGTGCATGGCAATTTTAAACGCATCACTCATATAAGTACTACGTATTAACTTACATAAGCGAGTAGGCTGACATGATTAACATTGCACTTAACTGCTATCGACCACCCACCATGCCGTTGCGAGCATTTGTACTATAAACGTATTTTGTTTTTGTTGTTGTATAGTAAGCTAAATTAAGTTAAGTTCAACTGTGGTCAGTTAGGCAAATATTACGTTGAGCTGAAGTCAATTAAGTTAAGTATTAATTAATTATTAATAAACTATTTTAAGTCCAGTTGAAGGTAGGTAGGCCCACCTCTTTAATGTTGGTTTCCTTGCCGTGGTGGCGAGGCGTAAGTGATGCTTTAATCTTACTCGGAAAACTAACTTAACTGAACTAAGAGGGAAGTTACATAACCAAAGCCAGCCAACTACTTTGATATCTCATCACATCCTCTCCTTTCCCCTTTAAATATTTCATAAAGAACTCGCGTTTAAATACTCTTAATTAAGCTATTGATTTGGGAGTGATCTTTAACCCCACTTTTCAGTTTCTTAGTCATTTGAATTTTTTTTTCATCGTCAAATCGTATTTTACACTTACCTTCATTCTACGTTTTGCTTCCGATTTTACGGATCTATACACTTTGAAGTCACTATTTACTTCGCTCGTACGATCCAAGCTGATGTATGACGTCTTAATTTGGAGGTCGTATCATCAATGTCACACCAGAGCACTTGAACGCATTCAAAAGAAATTTATTCGTTTTGCACTCAAATCTTTAAACTTCACTGATCCGATTCCTTCATATAATGTAAAGTGTGCATTACTAAATTTAAAATCCTTACAAAGCAGAAGATGTATACTTTCACTCTACTTTGTTTTGGATATCATACATGTGACAATTGACTCGCCTTTGTTCTCAGATTAAGTTAGGTTTTTGTAGCAGTCTATTTAGAACAGCCAACTCCCTTAGATCATGTAGGTCCCAATGATCGGGACACATGCCACGACCATCGAGATGTTCTCTCTTGAGAGGTTGACCTTTTATAATCTATTTATGGCCAAATTAGCCTGGTTGTAACACAAGTGTTTTCTTCTCTCCATGGCCTATTAGCTTCCTGAAGAATATTTCTTTTTATCCTTTATTTGCACGTTGCCATAAGAATTCCAATATTGCCTCTGTTTTCAAGCAAAAGGAGGTTAGTAATATACCTTTTCTGGCTTATCGGCCTTGCAATTTCCTTCCTTCTTTTTGTCCCGGTAGTCATATAAGACTGATCTTGAAAACGGTGATAATATCATTTAGAGCTGCCAGGCATTTCTGAGCAACCTTTGATCTTAGTATAACTGCCTCCATTGATTTGATGGCGACGTGGTTATCCGAGAAGATATTTATTGGAGTTTGTTACGGCGTGTATATTAAGGTACACGGCTACCTCCTTTATGACTAAGACTTCTGCTTGGTAGACGCTACAGTAGTTCGGAAGGTGGACAAATGATTCTAGTCCTAATTCTTTTGAAAAAACTCCATAGCCTGCTTGATTTTCTAGCTTGGATCCATCCGTGTAAAAATTTATTTGCCCTCTTCTCCATGTCCTTTGAGTTTGATACTTTCTTCTTGACGGGATGCTTGTCTTGAAGAGCATGTCGAGGGGGGTTTAGGGAAAGAATAGTCGACTTCATGATTATAACCACGCACTAACTAATTTTCTGAGAATTCATTATCACATAGTTATGAAACTTGTATATATTATATATGTAATAATCTGTGAGAAACTTTGTATTTCTAGATTCACTAAATAAATAAATAAACTCAGAATTTTATGAGTCAGCGAGTGGTACAATATCTGGCTACATCTTAACGGCCCTCTTCTGACTCTGGGTCTCGTCCAGAAGTAGAATAATCTTTCCATGGCCAAGATCTATATCTCCACTTTCTAATAACTCACAACAAACCTAAGACCTAATCATAGAGAAGATCCTAACACTATCCGTTCCGTCAGGGATTGCCTCCACACCATCAGATCAGCAATCATAAGAGAGTTCGTGGCGAGTTTTACATCCAGGACCACAATGAGTTATGATGCTAAGTGTGATAGTGAACAACAGCTACAACTTACCCTAACCTAACTGGGCCCAAACGTTTACCCAATTATATAACCTTGACCATTATTTTGACCTTATTCTTACTTCATCTTAAAACTACCGTGTGCTTGTGTTGTCAAATTTTGAATCAAAAATAACTTCACTCACCTGTTGATTACCATCATCTTCCGTGACCGGCAATAACTTCACCGTGCTGCCATTAGCCATATTGAAACTGCCACTACTCGAAAGATTTTTCATATGAGGTGTGGATGCCACAATTGCATTGGAATAGTGAAATTCACTACCGCTAGCCGCTTCATGACTATGATAATCGGAAATTATATCGTTTAGTGTATTGTTGCTACCGCTGATGGTAGTAGCACCACTAGTGCTAATGCGTCCCGAAGCTGCAGTGGTACGCCCGCTAATTGTACCATTACCATTACCAATATGTCCACTCCCGCCAGTAAATCCACCAACCCTACTTCTTATTGTGCCGCCACCACCAGCACCTGTGCCCGTTGTGGCTGTGATGGTTGATACTGCCGATATGTAACTACGCGTTGTTTGCGGTGATGGCGTGATAATCACAGCGCCTCTACCACTACCATTTTCGAGTTGCGCCGCATCATCGTCGCCACTTCGATGCATATTTACCCAGGATAGACGATTGTGTTGTCTACGTTCCATTGATGCCGGATTACTATCCGACTGTGCTATGCTGCTGGCCGAAGGCCGATTGTGCTCGGTCGACGCATCCGCGCCAATCACATAAATGCTAGTCGCATTCGAATCGGTGCGCAAACGCATGGGTGCGGGTGGAGGTGGTGTTGGTGGTACGACTGTGTTGCTGCTGATATGTCTGTGCATGTTATTCATCGTCATTGGCATTGCCTGTTGGCGCTGTAGCTTTAAATGTTCATCAAGAGCTTCATCACTAGATCTGCTGCGATATGACGCCGTCTTCATGCCACTAATGCAGGCAGTAGAACTTTTGATGTTTAACACTTGCTCGCACTAAATGCCGTGGATGCACTAGACCAACGTGCTGATGGGTAGACAGAGATAACTGCCGAACAGATTCCTTTGACTTGAGTTCAAAACAACTGGAATTAGTAAAAATTGAAATGGAGATTATCATGAGAAGTTTGAAAAATTAGGTGATGTGTGTGTAAATTATGTTGCTTAAAAAGTAGATACCAAGAATAATATAGTGAATCATTTAATTCGCAGGAAGCACTTGTGTCTCAGATATGCACACATGTACGCATGTAAGTACAATATATGTATAATATATTTTCTCTAACTTCACATTAGTTCACAACAACACAAACCACTTTGCTTGGCCGCATTAGCGCTCGCAGGCAAAACAAAAACCAGTTTATTTTCTTCCCTCATCGTCTGTTTTCAATGATTTTTGCACAAATCGCTAAAAGCTTGTTTGATTAGTTACCAATCGTTTGTAGCTGCCACTTAGCGCGCTGATACGTTGCTGATAATTAATCTCTTGCGACTTCCTCTATGTTAACATTAACAACAACAACCACAACCATAACAAATTTGTTAAATGAATCACACATTCGTAAGTTTTTGTTCAAAACTTTTTTTTCTACATAGAGCGCTTGAATCTTCATTCATTGAAGCTGCTTATCTGTTTCCGCCGTGCTTGGAACTCCGAATGCCAACAACAGTGACAGCAAGTGGAATGGCACGGTCACTTTTACTATCACTTCACTATCTTTTATTTATCTTTTAATATGCCAGCAGAGGTTGGTTAAGGCACTGACGACACAGAAGAATACAAATGTGGAATAAACTTGCATACATGCATATGTATGTTTACCTTTTGTATACATACATACATGCCTATGATTAACATACAAATACATGAACAAAATGCTAACAAAGTGTCAAAATAGATTCGCCTCACAAGCTGAGTGGAAGAAGGTGATTTGGTGGAGTGCTTGAATTGAATAGCTTTCAGAAGCATTTATGATGATTGTAAAATAAATATAGTTTATCAAATAAGATAAGCGGTGCGTTTTCACTTTGTAAATATGTACATACATATGTATTACATGTGTAATGAATGACAGCACTACAAAAGACACAAAACAAAACATTTTATACTTTCTCCAACCGCTACCATTCTTATAAGGCACGCAACCAGGAATTTTAATCTTCAAAAAAAAAAAAAAGATAATAATAAGACACAAAAAAAAGATTTGCTTTAATAAAAACAAATTAAATACAAATCATAATGGAATTTGTTCCATTTGTTGCATTTAATCGCCTTAAAATCAAAAACAAAAAACAGATAATTTGCTTTCGACTTGTTGCTTGTTTTCCGTAAGTTTTTCTAAAATTCTTTCCACCGTGGGAGTTTGAGTCTCCATATAAACTTTTATATAAAGATGGGCTGCCCCATTCAAACGCTCTTGTGCTCATTTTACTTTTCTATTTTTCGTGCAAAACATCCACATATCCACATATTATCCAATTAAACCATACAAATTCAAGTTTCAAACCCTGTACAAATTTAAAAAAAACAAATGTAACAAATTTCCATCAAAATTGCAAAGGGTGTTTCCTTGCCCAATACAATAAACATTTCGAGCTTTTGTTATATGGAGGAAATGCACATAACTGCTACCCAAACAAATTTTATCAAAAATCAAACGATTTTTGAGACATTTCAAACTTCCAGTTTATTAAACCAAAATTCAATGGGCTATTCAAATTGTTTGAAATTTCGATGATGCTATAGTTTTTCAACGCACTTTATATACAGGGTCCGGCTCTCGAAATGTTTTTTTTTTGTCCTTGTTCACTCTTCTCGGGAGACCAGGCCCTATGGACAAACTCAATCTTGGTTTCGTTAATCTATTTTGATTTCCGATAGGTTAGGTGATTAGCCTGCCGCTCTCGAAGTGTAACCAATTAAAAAGGGCATACATTTTGTTAGGAAAATTAGTTTTATGCAATTCAAAGTAAAAAATTTTTGAAAATAATACAAAATGAAGAATCAATTTAATTTTGTTCGATATGACCATTTTTTGCTTTGACTATGGCCTTGAGATGGTCCCGAAACGAATCGCAAGCTGCCCGAATCTGACTTGCAGGTATTTTGGCCCACTCGCGGCAAATGGCGCCTCGTCACTGGTGAATCTCTTAGTTCGAACCTTGCTCTCAAAGCAACCTCCAGCATACTTTCCCGATAACATTTCGCATTTACCTTGGCGCCAGGCTCGATGAAAACGGTTGGAGAGTGTCCATCTGCGGTTACAGCAACCCAATCCATAATCTGTGCTGCTTCCTGGTGGCCAATCGATGACTCAAATTCTCGTATGAACGATCAGTTAAATAAACCCTTCGCTTTGGGAGTTTACGAATTGCTCAATTAGAAAAATTTTCGGAAATTGACCGCTTTCGGCCAAGCGAAGCAACTCCTTCGCTCTCTTAAGTCTGACTTACTGCTGGTTTTGTGTGAGATCTTGCGCCTTTTGGATCTTATAAGGCCTGACTTTGAGATCATTTTTCAGTATGCGGTGGATGCTACGGTCAGATATTTTCAGTTCTTTCGCAATTTGATTGGCACTTCGTCGGGCATTTCGCTCATTTCGCTTCTTCACTCATTGAACCATTTCACGTGACATAGCAGTCTTTTGATGACCACCTTCATGACGTTTCAAGATGCTACCAGTATCATTATAACGAGTAATGGTGCGATAATTAAAAACTTTATTTACTTTAAGGTGCTCGAGGTACTAAAAATTTCATTGCGATATCTATTAATAGTACCTCATTCTGGTATCTCTAATTTTACTTGAAATAAATTGAAAGGTGGGAAGATTTGTAGTTCGACTTTAAGGTCTTTGAAACCATTTTTCTCAACACTTTTATTTTTTTGAATTATGACAATCTTGCAATAAATAAGCGATATTTACTAAAGGCTCTACACAGGTTGTTTTATTATCGATTATAACGGCATTAAGGTTACATTATGTGACTAATTTCATGACGAAAGCTCCCTCACAGTTGGGATCCAACTGGACGCCCCAAGAATGGCAGCTATTTTTTTTTTTTTGTTTTTTTCTTGCCTCACTATGAAGGTGTGACTAAACGTTCAAACGAGCTAGTAAATTCAAAAAAGTATTAAACATCTTTTAGTTCTTTTTCTTCATGAAATTAACCACATAATGTAGCCTCAAAGTCGTTATAGTCAGTAAGAAAACACGCTGTATGCGTATGTTTTTATTAAGATCTGCTAGCAAAACTCATAATATAAAAAGGTTACTTACGTATTTTATTTTTAAGCTTTAAGGTGAAATCAATTTCTTATCCATGAAATAAAGCCTCTCAATAATGCCGCTTATTTAATTAAATTCAAACATTTAAATTTTTAGCAAGTTATTATTTGTTATTAACTTTATAATTACCCCGTCATCAACGACTTTGCCATCTAGCGTGCCAATTTTCAACGTCATATCAATAAAAATAAATTCATTTTTCAAATAGAAATTTGAAACAGCAATTCATTGATTTTTATTAGGTTTCCTTTTCTGCTGAAAATTGCTAGGTATTTTTGGCCAAGTTCAATAAAGCGCTCCAGTGGCTTTGATGGGGCATCCGATAATGCCAGCAAATTTTGGGGAGGAAACGAGAGACGAAATAAAAAATATTTACATATACACAGTATGTTCAATAAATAACAGAACTTTTTATTTAAATCATGGAGCTATCTATTAAACTTTGTTCATATTGAAAAGGTACAAGCGTCAGCTTTCAACCGCAGCCAACTTCATGTAAATCGTTTGACACGTTAAAAAGTTACGCGCCTTTTCTTGTCAGTATGTTTCGTGCTTGTGTCGTAAAAATACAATGAGCAAATATTAAATTCTGTGTTAAACTTGGAAAAACATTTAGTGAGACGTACGAATTGATGCAAAAAGTTTATGGTGATGATTGTTTAGCTCGTTCAAATGTATATAATTGATTTAAACGATGTAAAAATGGTCGTGAAGATTTGAATGATGATGAAAGACCTGGTCGTCCAGAAGCAAGAAATCGTGCTGAATTGAGGGGAAAAGTCCGCGAAATCATTGCTGTTGAAAACGATCCAGATTTTCTTGATTCGATCATAACTGGTGACGAAACATGCTTCTTCAAATATGACCCTGAAACTAAGCGTTAATCTGCAGAATGGAAGACGAAAGGGGAGCCAAAAGCAACGAAGTTGCGTTTTCAGAAGTCAAGAATAAAAACAATGTTGATCACGTTCTACGATTCCAAGGGTATTGTAGACAAGGAATTTGTTGCAGAAGGTCAAACTATTAATGGAGAATACTATTTACAAGTTTTACATCGTTTGTGGTCAAGAATTGTTCGTGTAAGACCTGAATATCCAGAGGGGAAACAGCTGGTTTTATTGCTTGATAATGCACCACCTCACAAAACCGAAAATGTTCGTGAATTTTTAAGGCAAAAACCTATTTGTGTCATCGACCACCCTCCGTATTCTCCTCATCTATCACCATGCGACTATTTTCTGTTTCCTAAATTGAAAACTGCCATGAAAGTTGCGTTTTATGATGATATTCCAGCCATTCAAGCAGCCGTGACACAGGTGTTAAAGAACATTCCCTTAGATGACATAAAAATTGGTTGATCGCTCTGAACGTTGTATCGAGTTAAATGGAGACTATTTTGAATAAAAAATAGCTTTCAAACACAGTACGATACGTGTTTTATTCAACATCTGAAAAGTTATGTTATTTATTGAACATACTGTGTATATCTTTACTTTTTCTGCTTCTTGATTGACGCGAAAACCGCTTATGCGATTTGGCCGAAGAAAACAAAGCGCACCGGTCTTTTCTTTCTCGTGCTAACCGGGGCAACATTTGGACACACTAAGTGAAGCCAAATCCTTCTCCACCTGCTCTTTCCAACTCAGAGATGCAAACATTCCTCTATGCAAGTGATTATTGGTTTTAAGCAAATATTTAACGGCAATTACAAGACGTTGAAAAGTGTAAATTTGTTTATTCTGACTAATTGACGCCACCCACACACAACAGGCTCTGCAATGTATATTTAAGTGCTAATGAAAAATTGTGAGTCTTATCATCAGACACATTGTTAGAAAAAGATGCATCATGCATTCAAAGGCAGATATGAACGAACACAAATATTTAGTAGAATTAGATAAAAAATGTGAAATAATCACTTCCAAGGCTCTCGGCACATTAATTGAACAATACTTAGTGTACAATTTTCATAAAAAATGCGATCGGCAATTTGCAATTGTTTACCATTAATTATCACGCATAAACAACAAGAACAAGAGCAAAATGAAAGGTATAACTAAAATAACGGTCAATATTTGACGACTCAATGATAAAATTTTTTTTGCGCATTTGGCATTGACTGATTGCAGTCACGGCATCCGAGAAAATAAACACAGAAACAATCAAAAGCAAACACACGTTTATTGCTGCACAAATATGATACAAACAGATATTTAACAAGATGGGCATGATACGAAATGATTTCCATATTAATTGAGCCTTATTTGTGCGTTAGGGTAGATCGTTATTGTATGGGTAATATTTGAGTAATTTGATCGTAACCAATTGGTGATGCTATTTTGTTTAGATCTAACATTAATAATTATAAAAAATTTATTATACGCAAGGTGGCGCAAAAGTTAATTGCCCTATAAAATTTATAATTTTTGTAAATGGCGTCATACGTCAATCGTATTGGACACTAAAGAATTGCAGCAAACAAGCAGATAAACAATGAAACGCGTAAAAGTAAAAAAAAAGATTTCCATTACTCAAAATCATTTTTATTTAGTAAAATAGTTATTAAAAAACAAAATTGCACTATTAATTTTGCGCCACCTTGTGGAACTGACTTGTGTACGACTATGATTATGCGCCATTATGTTGAAATGCCTGAAAGTTTTGTAAATTATAGACATAGTTCCAGGATTTACGAACCTTGTGTGCAAAAGATCGTTTGAAATTAGAGTTTCTCTTTTTCCATGTAAAACATCAATAAATAATTGGCGCTTACACTTCGGTTAGGTGTTTGGCCGAGCACCTCCTCCCATTTGTGGCGTGCGTCTTGATGTGCACAAACGGAGGGACCCACGGTTGTTACTGTTGTTGTTGTAGCGGCATAAACATTCCTCGAGAAATGCTGCTGAAGTGACAGCAGTAATAATCTGGTTTGTTCCGGTTACGAGGAACCGACTGTCGTGGGAACGAGGGACCTACAGTCGACTAAGTCAACTCCGAGCGGCAGATAGATTTTTTATGAAAAGTTTTTTCATAGCAGAAATGCACTCGAAAGTTTTTCATTATCTGCCGAGAAGCGACCGCTATTACAATAGAAAAAACTTTTTGTTTCATCCACTGCCAAAAAAATGGTTAGCATGTCTTTGTAGTGTGCTATTCGTTGGCCATAACATTATTGTCGCCTTCATTTTCGACGAAAAATAGATCAATAATGGAGTCGCACTTAAAACATACCTATCATGGACACGCTCATGGGGATTTTGCCCCTATATGTGTGACCATTTTTCCAATTCGCATAGCCATCGAGATAAGAATGCGATTTTTCTGAAAAAAAAAAAAATTTTTTTAAACTGTTCATCATTTTCTAACTGATGCAAAGCGACAACGAAGCACTTGATCATTTGCATTCAACTTCTAGGCTAATTGCTCCTCAAACGAAAATTCAGCCGAGACTTCAAGTAGAATTCTTCTCACACTAGTGCTCACTTTATAGAAGTATGTGTAAACACCACGCAGTTCATAGCCATGCCAAAAAGCTGCAATAAAATTAACTTCGTAAAGATGGGAAATAAAACACCTTCTAGTTCTCCGAAATTCAAGAGTTCTGCGAATCAAAAAATAAAATTCTTATCAGATTGTGCTGCAATTGAGAAAAATACAAAATATTTTTAGAAACGAAATTTTTAAGTGAGGGGGTGAATGCACCTTCCACTCATTTTTTAATCATCAGTCACTCCCCGCGTTATTTTAATGAGCTAAAATCTCGAAGTAAAAAGCACAAACAGTTGAACAAAGTAATGAGGTTGAAGCAGTACTTCACGCATACGCACATACATATATATTTACATAAGCAAGTTAGCATTTACATATCTACAAACACAGTTCTCAAAATCATAAAAGTAGTGAGAAAATCTATCGGGATCCATTACATCAATCAACCAAGTGGAACTTAATTTAATTTTAAAATAACAAAATACTCGTACACTTGAGTGCCGCCCAGTCTTGAATGAAATGAATTACTTAAGCGTTAGTAAGTAACCACTGAAAGCAAACAATAAAAAAAGAGGAGCAACAACTGGAACATAAAACTGCGCTTCTATGTGATAAGCCAACTGCGAAACTCTTTACTTCTATCTATATGTATACATGCATACATGCCAACATGAATGCATTTGTAACAAGTTATAAATAGGTTAGAAACATCCAGTTTTTCTCTACTCTTCCCTTTAGTGTGGAAGTCCACGACTATTTACTCGCCAAACCGCAAAAAGCATAGAATTCGTATTACCTGTTAGGTATAGTGAGCACGAATTTATATATATACGTATAAGTAAATTCATATATACATACACATATGTACATGTATATGGTTGGACTTTGTTGGTTCTGACTTGTGTTCTGTTCACTCAAATTGAACGAACACATTTTAGTAAGAGTTCTACTACAACACACAATACCCGCCGACTGCAGCCATGCATAACTGAAATTGCCTGTGCGACTGTCAGGGCCAGTGTCAAGTTGGACCTTAATTTGAAACAACAAAAACTAAACCGCAAAATACATATGTAAGCACATTTCAGAACTGAGAAAAGCCGGCAAAAGAAAATTACTGACAATTTACATACTTATGAACCCAGCAGTAAAAATTTCGTGACCGTCTTCAAAGTACAGTGCGTTTAAATAACTACAGCACAGAGACTTATTGACAAGTTTTCACAATTTTTTTGTTTCTTATTTGATAGTAATAATTTTTCATAAAAATCCTCTCTCCTACAAAAATTATATTCGTTTGGAGATCCATTGTTTTTGTGTAAGATTTTTACGCAAACGCTTTAAAACTGTTTTATGGTCGATCTTTAGCACCCTTTTACTCGAAACTGAATGGAACAAACAAAAAAGAGCAAAAGTGTGAAAGTCGTCGCCTTGACATCGAGCATGAACTTTAAATTGTTTGATCGATACTTTACAAGATGCAGCCATCTACCTAGAAAATAATGGATTTCTTTTTCCACAAACTAATACGAATCGAAGTTTCAAACTTTGGGCAATTAAAAAAAAAAAACAATCAACAAATCTTCATCGAGTTTCAAATTATTTAGTCAGAATTTTTAGAATATGCAGTTTTATAGGCCACTGGTTTTTGAAACCATAAAGTTCAAGTTTGAAGTGGCTATAAATTTGCGTCGAATTTTGTCTTTTTTTTTTTTTTGTTTATTTTTTTGTTTTTTGTTTTGGTGGCCTTGCACATTTTTTTCATAAATGAATACTCGAAAATGTTTTATATACAAGAAAACACCCGTATCTTTAGTTTCTGACTCCCCGACTATTGCAATGTTTTTCAGGCTAAACTGATAGCAAATATGGCACATTGTGATGCGAATCCGGGAAATGATATATATGTACATTTTCACTTACAGCCAGGCGGCTAGAAAATCCCTCACACAGCAGTCGATACTCTTCAAAGTAGCAATGAAATGCTTCACATCTCTTAACGAGATGGCTAGTCATTTAATCTAAATGTAACCTGGGTTTCTGGCCAATGTGACAACGGGAAGAATCAGAGAACCGATGAACCAGCGAGACATTTCCTAACGAGAATATAGAAAAGGATTCCTACAAACATGTAAGCTAAAGTATACATATTTGAGAAATTTTTAAGAGTGCCGAATAAAAGACGGTGACGAACCCACCTACAGAACAATTGTTGCAGATTCTCAGTGCTAAACATACAGCATTCCTGTTAAAACAAAAAGAGCCTAGCTTTAGCACACTGATTTCTATAACTCGTTTAAGCGGACGTCTAACATTAAGACATACATATAACTTCTGTAGAATTTGTCTAAACGAAGAAGAGCAGGAGACGATTGCTCACCTTCTGTTGCCGTCCTACAATATCCACATATAGATTCACCATTCTAGGTGGACAACTTATTAATGAATTGGAAGATCTGAGTGCTGGGGAAATTACGGATCTTCTAAGATTTTGAAATGTTGCCATTGCTTTTTTGTTTTGAAGATCAGGAGAAGTTCCCAATGCGTTATCACAATGGGATGTGAGCCTGACCTGAATGTGTAGCCTAACCTAACCTAAACACCCACCACTTTATTATTCCAAAATTTAGTAGGCCTGCATACCCTGCATACTCGAAATTTGTATAGAAATTTTTGTAACTTTCTATGTTTCTTTTTCTAATTTGCTTAATTTTTCTAGAATTAAAAAGTTTGAAATTTTGATGAAAATTTGTTGAGTTTTTCTCTAACTTTCACTATGTTTGAAACTACAGTTTCTGTTAATTTTTCACAATTTGTTTTCTTTTTTTAATTACATAAAAAACAAATTGTTAAAACTCTATATAATTCTAACTATAAATTCTGTGCTATATATGTATATATATATATATAATTGGTGCTTACACGCTTTTTGGGTGTTAGGCCGAGCTCCTCCTCCTGTGCTATATAACTAATTATCAAACACACTGCATGTAGTGAAAAATATTTCAAAGCTGTAGAGTTAAACCAACAAGCAAACAAAAATACGAGGTGTGGCTACTAAAAAATGAAACTTACACTACTATAGATGAGGTATATATGCATCAGACGCCAGGAAACGTCAGCTGTTTGAAATCTGCAAAGAATAAGATTTGTGGCCATTGAAAAAGGGAGAAAGAGCACGACACATGACCTGAAGACAGATGAAGACTTTTATCACTCTTTCTAGCATTAAAAGTTTCGCATGAAGCGTTGTGGGAATTGAAATAGGGTGTGCATTGAAGGTGATGATCGGTAAATATGTATGAGATCAAAACAAAATGTGTTACAACATCAATCTTCTTGTTAGCCAATAGCCAACCAATAGCCACACCAACAAATAACAATTGGAAGAAGGTAAATGGAGGAACGTAGCTAAGGAAGCTATGCTCTGACAAAGACTGGATCTTAATGGTGAGTAATAGTTCATAGCTATACCGAAAATCCAATGAACGCCAACTAAATATTTGGGCGAATAAGAGATTACGCATTAGGGCGTGTGAGTTATAATTACTTTTATTAATTGAAAAAATCATATGTGGTATTTTATATGAAATTTAACATAGTTCAAATGTCTACAACAGTTTCGAGCGAAGGCACAACCTATATATGTATATATTTTGATTACATTTTAGCTAGGTAGACTGATCTCTACGGGCTGTAATCGATTTAAGCTGAAAATTTCAACTGTAATTCTTATCTCCTACATCAAAACTTCTCAATATTTGGTACGCGAACCACCGGTGCCATACTAAAATGTCCATTAATTGAGAAGAGATAGAGTTATAACGAATAGCATGATTAGAAGTCTTCAATGGATCAAAGTAGTGTTAGTTCTGATCGTTTCAAAAATAGTTTTGAAGACTACCTTATAAATATGTTCATGCTTTTGTACCAAGATATTGATCATTAACATTTTGGCTCTCAAAATTTTCGCTGCTTGAGAGCTGGAGCTGATTTGTTACAAACTTAAAGTAGTAGCGAAGAAAATAATTGAGTTCATAAAGATCAGTTGGCGGTTTGATGTTAAGTAAAGTTAATTAAAAAAAAAATAAATAAATAATTGGCGCGTACACTTCTGTTAGGTGTTTGGCCGAGCTCCTCCTCCTATTTGTGGTGTGCGTCTTGATGTTGTTCCACAAAGTTAATTAAAGTTTTTTATTTTAAAATAATATTTGGATTTTTTAATCCATTTAGTTAAAATAGGACACAAGACTTTACATGCAATTGGAATCGTTGCGATAGGGGCGAAATATTAGCAAGCCCCTGCGTGTTAGTAATAATTTCCATACTAAAAATTATTTCAGTAAAGGAATACTTCGATACCTTAAGATACACCAACACACGATTTGCCTCACTGAAAGTAGTCGTTCGATATTCTTTAAATTAGCGAAGTATACCTATAGCAATTCGAAAAAGAAAGTGGAGATTCCCAACTCCTAAATATTCCTTCGAAATGGTGCATAAATACTTTGTTAGTTGTTCGGGTAGATGAAGCCACAAGTATATATGTATTACCTCCGAACAGCAGCTATTTATTTTTTTTTTTTTTGCAAGAAGCTTTTTCACGACTGAAATACACTCGTAGATTTGCCATTGCCTTCCAAGGGACGACCGGAGAAATCAACTTTTCTATACTTTAGTGCAGTGGTCGCCAACCCGTCGATCGCGAGCTACCGGTAGCTCGCAAAGGCAATTCTGCTAGCTCGCGCTGCTCACGTTGTCTGCTCCAAAAGTCTGAAAATCATACCAGTATTAGTAACTTGCAGCTTCAAGGCAGGGATAAAGAATTACCGGAAATGATTTCTGATATAAATGCATTTATTACAAAACTTGAATTTTGGGAACAAATCCTAAAAAACCGCGATACTAAGCATTTTCCTATTCTTTCCGAAAAGATATCTATTAGAGCCCTATGACAGTAAATATCATATGGAAATAGTTTCTAACTTGAAGGAAAACTTGAAAAATCGTTTCAAGGATTTCAGCAAAATTGCTTTAGTGACGCAATTTGTTGTTTCACCCTTCATGGACATTGATATACAATAGTTTGCAACTTGTGTTATGAACAACTTTGGCGAAGACATAGCTGTGACAGAAATGGAACTGATTGCTTTTCAAAGTGACTTGACTTTAAAATCTTTAGGTTCAAATACAAAATGTATATGGACTTTAGTAAGTAAGGATAAGTATTCAGTTTTATGTCGTGTTGCGTTGAAAGTGAAAGCGTTATTCAGTTCAACTTATTTGTGTGAATCTTCTTTTTCCAATATGAAATTTATTAAAAATAAATACCGCAATCGGCTTACAGATATACATTTGGATAACTGTATTCGAATGACTGTAGCAAATTATACTGCAAATATTAAAAAAATTATCGATGAGTCAGAATGTCAACCGTCTCATTAAATATGCTCTTTTTATCTGCCATATTTTTTTTATATAATAATGTACTATTACTGTTTTGTTGTTTTTTTCAGTCGCTTGTGATTTGCCATTATGACTGCAAAAAATTTTGTTACGATTGATAGGTGTGAACATGGATGTAGTTATGCATAAGTATAAGCACTATAAGTCATAAGTTTATTATATATAGAACGTATATTAGTAAAATAAATACATGTGTTGTATGTCGAATATAACTGTGTATTATTTAATTTATGTTGGCTTGTGCAAGTAGCTCGCTGTTTATTTCAAAATCTTGAAAGTAGCTCAACACATTGAAAAGGTTGCCGACCACTGCTTTGGTGTTTCGTGCCACAGCGGATTTCCAACGCGGACATTGCCGATTGGTAACCATGCACAAACCTCTTCGACTCCGGCTGGTTTACAACTTGAAAAATGTATGTGTGGTCGAAATATTTAACTTCATGGCTCACACAAACCTTAGACTCTTCAATACTATAGCCGAATATTCCTCTTAAGCTCTTCTGTACCCTCTATTTTATCCAATCAGAAATATCACGCCGGATTTCAGAGTTAAGTTTTTTGGCTTGTAGCTCGCGCCAATTGCGAACTCTCTGGTATAAAGAAGAGATTGTAATAGTTTAAAGGTATTTGAGTTTTAATATGAAAAATTTGCATGCAACAAATTTGCATACATAATAACAAACAAACAATACTTTTACTTTCATTTAATTGTCTACACTTTCATAAGTATTTTAGCTTAAAATGCGCGTTCTTCTCGCTTCATCCAAAAAACATAGCTTTAGAAGGTTTCGTAGAATTATTGATTTCGAAACGATTCAAAAACTATTTCCAATTTTTGGTTAGTAATTCGCAATCGAAATGCGATAATTACTGTTTATTAAGTTTATTAGCCAGTGACCTTTACGCATATAATAAAATGATACACGGTTCAATTTCCTACATTAACAATTGCCACAATTTCTTGTTAATTATTTATGCACATATAAATGTGCATATGAATAGATATATTTACATGGATGAATTTATTTGTTTATATGAATGGATGTGTGCATGTATGAATGTACGTTCAATGGGTTGTGTTTCCTTGCACACTGCATGGTATTAAAAATAATTGTTTGACTGTGCATAACAAATAGAAGACTGAAAACTAAATAAGATATACAAATAGTAAATTGGCGAATATTGAAAGTGGGTTAGTAAAACATTAAATACAAAGCTTTTATAAAGCGCTCCGACTGTATTGTATACTTGAATGTACATTTGTACGTATTGTACGTGCATACATACACACATAAATGTACATGTGGCCTATTGTGTCTATTGATATGTGATCACAGTCACATTTTATGTATTTTGCTCTCATATGCTCGTCGGCTCTATTTTCACGGAATTAAATTAGTTTTTTTCATTTCCTTAGTTCACTCCCTTATTTTGTTTGCCATTCTTTAAATTTACCGCTACACAACTGATGTTTCAACATGATGTAGGCTGGTAGCGGATTTCATTTTACATTCGTCAACATTAAATTAAATTATTTCATGTTTTATTCTCATATAAATGTGCATTAGAGCGGTCTAATTCCTTTTTTTTTATAACATTCCTAGCAGATTCGGATTTTGCATGTATTATAATTCTACGAAAGAAAATCCCCTAGAGCATAATAGTTATAAACTCAATTTTATGCCCCCCAAATTAAAAATAGCCATTTTTAATTAATATGAAGTTGAAATTTAAATTTGAAAAGTCGAGCCAAGAAGCACAGAGAGATTTGGTAACTCCTAAAACACCCAGGCTAAAAAGACCATTGTATTTAAAGCTCCAGAAAGTGAAAAGGTGTATAGCCAAGGAGAAAAGGAGAGAATAAACAGATAGAAAAGAATAGAGCGATAGAGGCCCAGTTTGAGAGAACGAATATTACTCATTCTTAAGACATCAGAACCCAGAATTCGTAGCCTTGTTCGAGCAAAGGCAGGACACTCACAGAGAAAATTCTTAGTGCTATCCGTCTCTTCTAAGCTATCTGCCTTGCATGTCCAGGTCCTCAATCATCCCGATGGTGGTTATATGCTGGCCTCATGTGCTAATACCGATCATCGAGCAAATGTCTTTTCGTCTAAGTTTTAGAAGAAAGCTCGACACTTTTTTGTTCGTGCATGTCACAAAACACTTTGCAGTTCTGCAGTATTCTAGAACGGACCATCGCTCTTTATGTAAATTGTATACATAATCGCTGATCTACTTCTTGATTCCTACAGAACTGATTTCGATTATTGACTCTGGTCTCTGTGGGGGAACCGCTGGTCCACAGTTGGCCGATTCATCGTCAACTGCATTCCCTTGATCCCCGCAGTGTCCTGAAACCTATATGAGTACAAGCTTATTCTGTCTTGCAACAGAATTGAGCTTCTTCTTACGTTCTTCAACAATCCTTGAGGTTTGCTTTGCGTTCTCCAGAGCTTGTAGTGCAGCTTGACTGTCACTAAAGAACTCAATCTGTTTCCCGCTCCATCTCCTCTCAATTATCCATTCTACATACCCATTTCGGATTGGCAAAAATTTCCGTTTGGAAAACAGTTGCTATTTATTCGATAGCTTAATGATACTTATTACTCTGCTTTAAGTACTAACCGGCTCCAGAAGCTATTTCATTCTTAGACCCATCGGTAAAGAAAGTATCCATTAAACTTCTTTCAATGCACTCTGGATTACTTCATTGCTGACGCAATGGAAATTTTACATCAAATTTCCTCCCAAATGAAACTAAGGTCCGTGCTCCCAAACCACAGAGGCATAAGTGATGATTGATCTGACAATTGCTGTGTATATCCACCAGACCAGAGCAGGTTTCAGACCCCAGGTTTTGCCAAAGACTCTACGGCATTGTTGAAAAATCCTTAATACGCGGTATACCTTCAGCAAAACATGTGCCTCCCTAGTCAATCTATTACACTGTGTGACAAAAAAAAAAAAAATTAAATATACTTTTATGGAGACCTAGCACAACTTGTGGCTCTAGAAAAACTAAAAAAAATGGTATAGGAGAAATTTCCAATACACCCCCAAAATCTCGTTTTATGGCCATAAAACCGATTTTCAGTAGGTTGATGTGAAGAATCACTCCTAACTTCGTCAATTTCCATCCGATTTCGAATTTGTTTTTTTAGTTCGAAAGAACAAAAACAAGCCTTTTTGACAGTGTGTTGACAATTTTTCTGAAATGACAACTGACGAGACTGTAGACGGAAGTATTTGGATTTTTTTTATTTTTTCTCTATTTTTTCAACTTTGACATAATTTTTACGATATTATCCGATATTGAGGATTTTTTTTAGTACACTACTGTTATAGTAAATTTAATTTTGCGTCGAATGAGCTATGTTTGACTGTAATTGAATTAAAATTAAAAGAGTTGTGTGAGTTTTAACATTTTATTTTTTTTTTACTAATTTGGTATGTAGGCATCGAAGCATGAAAATGATAACAAGTGTCATTATAAAGACATAACATTTATTGTAGTATTGTGCAGTGCAGCATTGTATGGTATGGTACGGTGGGGTACGGTGCAGTACACAATGTAACTGGTTCCAAACTTAAAAATGCATTGGAAACGGCCCTTTGGAGTTTAGTATGGTACGGTACATTTGTCATTCTCTTCATCAGTTTTGAATACTTCTCTGTAAGAAATTCGATCATCATCATTCATCTGAATTCATCGTCATCAACTTAATTTCATTGTTTAAATCGAGAAGCGAGCGTTTCAGATTGTCTTCCCGATAGAAGTAAATCACGAGAAAGATCCTGAAAATCTGAATTTGATACAATGTGTCGTTCTGAAGACTTGGAACCAGACGGAAAGTACTCTTCATCATCAGGTTTATTGTTATCAGTTTGATCATCATCAGCAATGAGTTGAACTTCCTTCAGTTCCTGCAGTTGAGTCAATCATATCGTCCAAGACTACGGGGTTCTTAACAGTTCCAACATCAGCATACTTTATGTGCTTTCGAGCTTTATAATGATGACCGTTTACGTCCGTTTTATAAAAATAACAATCATCTGGTTTATGATAAGGCTGATGATGCCACATCATCGGAGAATATTGAGAAATTCGACTTTTATGGCAACGTTTTGATTTATATCTCTTGAATTTCAATGAAACAAACAATAAAACTTTGACGTTTTAATAAGGTTAAATTATAATAACAAACTTCTTTTGGTAATCAATGTACAGTGTGAACTTTGGTACACTTGGGAGCTTTTCCATATTTCTACTAAAAAAAATGTGCTATAATATGTCAGATATTTTCGTAAGTTTTAACCAGTTCTGTTGTATGTAGTACAATATACTCTTATGTATATATATACTCCAATAAATATTACGTGTCTATAATAACGCATCAAAACACGTCCTTATTCCTATTTAGCGTAAGTTATACCTACATACCAAATTAGTAAAAAAACAAATAAAATCTTAAAACTCACACAACTCTTTTAATTTTAATTCAATTATAGTCAAATATAGCTCATTCGACGCAAAATTAAATTTACTATAACAGTAGTGTACTAAAAAAAATCCTCAATATCGGATAATATCGTAAAAATTATATCAAAGTTGAAAAAATAGAGAAAAAATAAAAAAATTCCAAATACTTCCGTCTACAGTCTCGTCAGTTGTCATTTCAGAAAAATTGTCAACACACTGTCAAAAAGGCTTGTTTTTGTTCTTTCGAACTAAAAAAACAAATTCGAAATCGGATGGAAATTGACGAAGTTAGGAGTGATTCTTCACATCAACCTACTGAAAATCGGTTTTATGGCCATAAAACGAGATTTTGGGGGTGTATTGGAAATTTCTCCTATACCATTTTTCTTAGTTTTACTATACCTACAAGTTGTACTAGGTCTCCATAAAAGTATAAAATCACTGTCGCACAGTGTTATCAAACATTATTCCTAGATATTTTTAATTTTCTGAGAGAGACTAAATATTACATCTTTCACTGCTGGAAGACAAAGTCCAATCAATTTCCCTTTTCTCGTGAACAAGACTAAGGTAGTTTTTTACGGATTGACGGAAAGGCACTTTCATACAAATCTTTAAGGTGAAGGTTAAGGTGAAGATTAATATTAAATAAAGTATGACGAATGTTTGTTTTTATTTTTTTAATACAAACTTGTTCTTGAGGAAATTTTGGTATGTAGAATTTATTTTTTATATCTATTTTCTATTTATTCCCCCTATGATGGGGCTTTAAAGTAAATAATATGTGTATGTAATTTTTTAATATTGTAATAGGAAAAATGGCTGTGTGAATTTTTTGTATGCAAATTAAACTAACCCATGTAAAAAAGCAAACAAAAAATTGAATTTTAAAATATTTCAACATTTATTTAAAATTTTCTCTCTCTACAATTATTTGGTTTTAGTTAGTTTTCGCTTGCAAGAGGAAGAGTTTTTTCCAAATTTCTGTCCTTAAAAACCTTAAAAACTCTTTCTTTTAAAATGTGGTGGCTTCGAAATTGACTTTAGAGCTATACTCTCAAGAACTTTTTTTTTCTTAGAATTCTATGTAGAAGCCGAATCCGATGTTCAGAGAAATCGTTCCATACAAATTGACCCACCCTAATATATTCACATACATATAATATATTAGCATGTTTGAGTTTGAGTCGAATAATAACGAAACGAATAGAAACGAATGAGCGCTACCGGAAAATAAATTGGTATTAAATTTTCGGATCTTAACATAAGATTAACTTTAGTCAGAACTTCATTGTAAAGAAATGTTCTAGTATACGTTAATTTAATTTCAGTTTGCATGGTTCAAAATTTATATTGGAGCAATATTTGGAATCTTCTACCCGACGCTCTCGCTGGTGGAAGCTTTCGTACACATATTGTGAGAAATCTTAGCATTTGCCTATACATATAAAGGAACTTCCAAAAGGCGCGCCTAGATGTTTTATTAGAGCAATAAGCTCATATTGTATTAAGTCCAAAAATGTTCGACGAAGCAGGGAGGCATTATGGGGAACGAAATAGTAGATGAGATAGCAAAAAGTGCTGTGAGACTACCATTTGAATAAGAGAACGACATACCAAGACCGCTAAACACAATATACAATGAAATGGACGACCACATGAAAAGGCAAGTGGAAGCTAGGTGGACTAACCTGACCACATGCAAAACAGCAAAAGTCATGTGTAGAACTAACGACAAAAAACTTACTCAATTCGTACTTACGCCCGCGAAAGGAATGCAGAACTATCATAGGTATGTTAACAGGTCACAATCTATTGGCTGCACATGCGTACAAGATAGAGATTGCTAACACGGACAAATGCAGAAAATGCAGAGAGCATGTTGAGGAGACTTTAGAACACCTTCTGTGCGTTTGTCCGGCATTATCAAAAACGCGACTAAGATGCCTGGGAGCCCCACTGTTTGAGGATCTGGAAGACGTCTCAAAAGCGGAGCTCCCAGCCCTACTTAGATTCGCCAAAAGCGCTGAGATCCTACATGATGTCTACTTTAGGTATTCATAGAGGTCGGTCTCCATCTGGTATCGCTAGGGACCAAAAGGTCTATGCGTGGCTTATTGCCAACCAGGCTTACCTAACCTGACATATCATTTTTACTGTAAACAAGTGATATTTGAATTTATCAATAATACTGAAAAATCAAAGCAAAAATACCAGAGGGTGGTCGTATACTGTTAGCAAACCACAAATAAAGAAAACAGCTATTTTCGTTAACTTCATTTCTTCCAAAAGCATGAGAGTAGTTGTAAAAGTTTTCCAGATTTCGGTTATAAATTTTTTTCTTTTGTATTTGCGCATTAAAAGCCTACAATTTTAATGCAAAAGAGGTAAAGAAGTCAAAGAGCTAATTGTCTTAAAGCATAGTAATTAAAAACAAATTTAATCAGTCAAACTTGTTACATCAGATCGTAGGTTAATCATTTAAAAAGTTGGGGCATTACTCAGCTAGCTACTCATCTGCTCAGCTAACCGGCTTTTCTGCATTTCTTTAGCTAGCAAAGTTGGTTAAGCGGGTTGGCGCGACTGTCGCATGTCAAGCTGTGATAATTAATGCGCTGCAATGCACAACGCAACATTCCCATCAGCTCCTCATGCACACATACAAATGTACATATGTAATCATGCTTCAGCACACATACATATGAACTTGTGCGTGCATGCATATGTCCACACAAAGTTTATGTATTTATTTATCTTTTCTTTTTGTAATAGCTATTTTCATGCGAAAGTGTCACACGAGTAAACTAAAGTCAGTTGGAAAGTGTTGAAAAGGTTATGTAAGGTTCAGAAATAATTAACAGCTGTGCATCGGTTCACCCATAAAAATACAAGCAAAACTTGTACAAAATTTTAAGAAAAAAAACATTAATTTGTGAAATTTTTCGAAATGTAACCAGCTTAAAAATATTAAGCTCTGCAATCAAACAAGGTACGATTTATTTAAATAAAATATATTTTTATACACTACAACTAGCAACCATCATTAGTCTTCACAAATCCACCACAAATAGTATAGGCAATCAAGAGCTTCCTAAAACAGAATAAGCTTTCATTCCTGCTCCACGTCGAGAATCATAGAATTTCATCACACTAAAATCTTCACGAGCCAATTTAATTCCATTGTTTGCCCATTTTAATGTTTCAAGTACTTGTAAATAGCTCTTGTATGACAAAAAGTATTGAGTACGATTACCATTAAAAAGGTCAAGCTTTACGATGGCGATCCCAGATATGACAAATTCACATTAGTGTCGTCATATCCCAAAATTTAAATAGCAGCCTACGTATTATGTAATAATGTATTATTTCTTGTATTACATTTAAGAATTTGATAAAGAAGTTTCATAGATATACAGATGTACACCACAAAATAGTTTTGTTCACCATTTCAGCTTTTCTACATCGATTTACTGTGAAACAATGTGTGTTTTAATTAACATACAATTTGCAATTGTTGGCAAATATTCTTCACCAAAGACCGACTCCGACTTGGTGGCACACGTGACTGTGCATTTTTATTAATTACAAAAAATTATGGAGGAAGTACTATTTAACCTCTTAATCAAAGTACTCAACCATGCTAGACGGCAGGCAGTTTCATAATATGATTATTGTAAAAGTTGCTATATTACAGATTAGCAATAAACTATTGGACACATCCTGTGTGAGTGTGAAGGTCTACCTAGAAGAAGATTTCACAAGCTTGGTAGTGCATTATTAACAGATATAGTGCATCTTACACTAACGAAACTAGGCTCGTTTATAAAAGCCGCAGGAAGGTTTAAAAAAGATCCCATTGTGTAAGGAAAAAGTTCCAGTGATATCGCACGTGGGATATCAATGAAATATATAGTATTCTCGTATCTTTTACTTTTAACCTGCAAAATTATAGATAGCTGCCCTGTGTATGCTCATAGAAAATTGTTCATATAGGTAGGTACATTATGTCAAAAAATATCGGGAAGTGGTCATTTAAAAAGCGCGCGTTATACATATGTTAATTTTTTTTTTTTTGCTGGAATGTCGGTACAACTGTCCTCTATAGTGTTGCAGAGTTTCAGCGTGATTTGTCAATTAGCTTGTTTTTGGCATTTAATTATATCAGTCAACCGTAGGTGTACTCCGCGATTTTCACTATGGATCAAAATATCGAACAAAAAATTTGTCTCAAATTTTGTGTTTTCAACCGGATTTCATGTGCCGAATCGTTGAAAATGTTGCAGAAAGCCTATGGCGAGTGTGCTTGATTAAAAACACAAGTCTACGAGTGGTATAAGGCTTTTGCAGAAGGCCTAGAAGTCGTAGAAAATTTGCCCCGATCTGGTCGCCCATCAACGTCTTCAGGGGAAGAAAATGTCCACAAAGTCAAGGAAATTGTATTGGAAAACCATAGTTTATATTTATCGACTTATGCATTTTGCTCGCTCCTTTTGATTAACATATTGTATAATAATATTCTTCATTGATTGCATCGGTATATGGAACAGAAACAACTTTTTTGAGAACTCTTCATCTTTCGTGTCACTCCCGTACTTGGTTGTCTTTAGCTAAGGCGATGGTAAAAATAAAAGTAAAAAAATTAAACAGCACTGTTCAGAAAACTTAAATAAAGTCTTAAGATTCAGGAAGTTACATAGCAATATAAAATTGTAGACATTTGAGATTTTCGAACCTAAAAATTCTGGACGTCCACTCTAATTTATATGTCACAGAATTTCCACAGAAAATATTTACCTTTCTTAGGCGTAGTGCGATAAAGCAATAAAATTGTGCACATTAACATTGACATCTTTTAAAATTTTATTTTACCAGTTCTTTAATAGTTAAACACATAAAAAATTAAGATCTATGAACGAGCATGTGCAAAAAAGTTAAGAAAAATTTTAAATGCTTTCAAGTCACCTTGAAGATTACAACTGAACAAATAACTGACAGAAAATGTCATAATTTTCACAACTGAAATGTATTTAAAAATTACATACATATGTACGAATGTATGTACATACATATAAGCACATTTGTATATGAGTATCCATATACATACATTTTGACCGACCGCCGTGGATCAGAGTTGAGCTAATTTTAATGTGAGCATTTGCGACAATTTAATGTGCACGCATTTTTTGCCGTCATAACAGAGCCGCTGCTTATCGCCAGACTGGTGGGGCTGCAACTAGACTGCTACTGCTACTGGGTCAAGATCGTTCATTGCATCAATAAGCAGAAAATAGTAGCCAGAGCAACAGTAGCAATGGCAGCAGCGACAACAGCAGTAAAAACAGTACAAAATGCAATTTAACAACAAATTTGAATTGTTAATTTCGAAGTTTCAATATTACTTGAGTGTTACCACGGCCTTTGTAGCGTAAAATTGCGCTACAGTATGCGTACATACATACATATACGAGTATGTGCATATTTAAATATGTATATGTGTATATAGAATATGAAACTAGCCACAAATTATCTAGACTCAATGCACCTGTAGCAATTGCAACTTTGGTTTTTTCTTTATTAAAGTGAACTTGCCTTGGGTTGAAATGAACCTGCTACACTGCACATACAACAACAGCAGCATCAACAACAACAGCGGCAGTAGCAGCAGCAGCAACAACAATGGCTGTTGCAACCGATTTGACAATTTACAAGCTTTCTTAATACACCGAGCCACTGAAGCAGTAAATGAATGTCTGTTCTAACTTTTGATCACCTTTTCGCAATAGTTTATGATTATGTGTTGCCAAAACTTGTGGTTGCAAAATAAATTAGTAACAAATTATTTATCATAAAGTAAGTGATTGTATTTCTGCCAAGAAGAAGCTCCTCATAAATAACCATTTGCCCTTCGGAATCGGCTTAAAACTGTAGGTCCCTCCATTTGTGGAACAACATCAAGACGAACGCCACAAATAGGAGAAGGAGTTCGGCCAATCACCTAACAGATGTGTTTATTTTTTTATTTTTTATTTGCATTTATATGTGAGTCATCCCATCTATCGGGCGTGTTTTTAAAAACTTAAAATGATAATATAAGACAGAAATATTGTTGGAGTGCATTTTTTATCATAATCTGCTAGATAATTTCATGGCATTTTGCTTCTTTTTTTTTTTGAATATGGTAACCGACATACAACACCCATACAACACCCGATACTTACAATTTAGAAACTCACAGAAGGAAGTTTTAGAAGATCCTTGAGATCTTCCAGCTTATTCAGAAATTATCTACCTAAGTCGAGATAGAACAGGACAGTGGCACAGAAGGTGCAAAATCATATATTCCTCAACCAGATAGCTTCTACAGAATGTCTAAGCGCTCATCTTCTGAGCGTGTCTGGGTCGTAAACGAAAAATTACTTTTAATTTTTGTTTTCAGTATTTAATTTTTTGATTCATTGTTAAAAAATAAAATTTTATTTTTGGTCATACGAGGTTCGTTCAAAAAGTTATGAGCCTCCAGAAAAGAGTCTTCACATGGACAATGTAACTTAACCGATTTTGATAAAATAAAATTTAAATGACGTAGAATTCATGTCGTTATCGTGTAAGCTACGGTTATTCGGAAAAAACATTTTTAGTATATTTTTCGGACCTTTAAAATCAAAAAAAGGGGTCATAAAACGGGTTTTCATCTTTAACGTCTTTAAACTACTTTCTCATTTTTTTTTAAGATCGCAGCTCACATGATAACGACGCTCATACTGAACAAGATTAATTTTAGATACCTGTGAGTCCCGGAATCCGTGTCTCCAGCGACATAAATTTTTTTGGAAGACCAATTTTTGAAGGCTGACAACTTTTTGAACGAACTTGATATGACCAAAAAAAATGTGTATTTTGGAACAATGGATCAAAAAATAAAATACTCAAAACCAATATAAAAAATCTTTTTTCGTTTCCATTTTACACGATTTTAAAAAACACCCAAAAACACCATTTCAAATGAGCCGTGCGCCTTAAACCATCCTTCGTTCGCTATTCTTACAAAATTCGTGCAGCTAAGCAGCCTACATATCTTTAAGGTATATCTATGTCATTGTCTGTGTACTTATTAGAGAGTTTTGTGCCGAGTCTCGCTAGTTCATCCGCCCTACAGTTGCCTTCGAAATGCCAGGAGCCCAGGTTGTAATTGGGTGAATAACTTAACCATTGCATTAAGAGATGTGTGAAATTTCATGGATTCCTTAGAGGTTACCCACTGTTTTGTATGAGATTTTAGTGCCGCCTGGGTGTCAGTGGAAAAGTAGATATCATCTCCAGGTGTCGCATCACATTGTACCAGTAATGCGGCCTTAATTATTGGCATCAGTTCAGCCTGGAAACCACTGTTTTAATCGGAGAGCCGAAAGCTAAAAGAAATCCACAGATCACCCATCTGTGTATACACACACTTCAACACTTCAGCAGCATTCCCCGTTTATGTATGAGGTATGTGTATACTGCTACAACAACAATAGCAGGGTAGGAGGGGAGGGTCGTACACATTACGACGAGAGTTCATACCAGGATAAAAATTTCTCTGATATATCAAAGTTGACATAAAATAATCTGATTTTGAAAATTGACATATCTTTAGTAACAAGTGAAAGATATTTGTTGAGCAGAAGGTTTTTGAGAAATTTCGACCCAACTGCTAATCACTTTTAGCTACTTAGTAGTTAATATTTGATTTATTAGTTACTATTGGTGGCTGTTGTCTGAACTGTTTAAATATGTATGTATGTTTAAAATCAAATATATTTAATTTGAAGAAATATATAAAATATAAGGACTAAATTGGTAAAGGTATACGGGGCTTACATCCATTTCGGGTGTTTGGCCGAACTCCTCCTCTTATTTGCGGTGTTCGACTTCATGTTGTTCCAGCAATGGAAGGACTTACAGTTTCAAATCGGCTCCGAATGGCAGATATTTTTTATGACGAGCTTTTTCATGGCAGAAATGCACTCGGAAGTTTGCCATTGATTGCCGAGGGGCGACCGCTATTAGAGAAAACTGTTTCTATAATTTTGCTCTTTCATGTAGCCACAAACCAACCCATTGGATACGTCTGTACGTATTTGCCTTGACACGAAAATATTAAAGGTTGAAGGCTATTTACCTCGAGGTTCAAACTGCAATCAGCAGTAGATTCTGATATTTAAATTCCTCTAATAATTTGTGTATTTGTAAATCATATTTTGTCTTATTAACCACTCCCACAAAAATAGCTTCTAAGATACCGAACATAAATTGTCCCAAAACCTATATAACGAAATTCAAATAAAACTTGCCGCGCAACTCTAGATTTCTTCACCAAGTGTAGCTATTATAAGACATTTCTTTAATTCTTTTGCAACACATTTCTATTTCCAGATTCCTAGAAAATGCAATAGCCGATAAGAAACACTTCCAATTCCTGTCCACCTTTCTCAGAACTGCACCTTAAATATTCTTATCTGTCATGCCGGCAAAAATGTAGGAGGCAAGCGTGTACGCATGAAGTTATTCGTAGCTATGAGTGAGTGTGCGTAGCCGAATCTATTTATTGGTTTGTGTCACATAAATTTCTTTAATTGAGCGAAACAAATTTGGGGAACCATGAAGGCGACATTTAGCAATCACTATGAAGCATATTCTTTGTACCCAATATGTACAAACATACACACATACTCATGTATGACATATGAGCATTCACTGCAGAGAAATCCTTAAATGATTAGGGGAAAAAAAATCTTGCATGAAATCCGTGGAAATTCAGCGAACTACAGCAAATGTTTCAACTTGAGAGATTTCATTCCGCCTTTTATGCGAAACCGCTCAAAATTTTTGAGTTCATCAGACACAATTTTCTTAAAAGTCTTACAACTCTTGTAAAACGGTAATTTTGGTTCTTGAAAGCACTTGCAGATTTTATCAGCGCTACAAATGCGGCAGTAAAAAATGACATATTTACATACTACACAAATAACTCAGCATCACACACAAAATATTTATGTTGAGCTTGAGAAAATAATTGTCATTGCAATAGCATTCGATTTGTTTATCAAACGCGAATCATTTACCGCTTGACACTGAATCTCAGGCACATGCACGTACATACATACATACATTTGTGCATAGTACAACATTCATTCCCATCATTTTTTTGTTTTTCATTCTTCTGACTTCAATAACACAGCAAAACGAAAATTGCTGATGTCGATTACGCACACATACACACCAGCAGAAACATCTATTAAAGTACGTTCCCTGCAGGAAAAATATGCAAGAGTAAATCAAATTATATCCGAACCTCATAAAAATAGCCAACGCATTTATCTTATTGCAACTGAGAGCTGAAGATGGACTCGACACTGACCAGATATAGCGGTTTGATGTGCAGCCACTATCACATTAATGCTACAGTTTAAATTAATAAAAAAAAGCAATTCCATCCCCTGAACTGAATTAAATTGTGTTAAACCTCATAGCCGGCTGATACAGTTAGATTAACATTTTCGTTAGCCTTATAAAAGCATTACGAAAGGAGTCACCTAGTGAAAGCTTCTCTAACGAAAGAATCAGACGATAGCACAACACCAGCCAAGTTTTAATTTAGCTTAAGTCAACTACTTAAAATCACCCTCCACCCTACTATACGATACTGGACATATCATATAAATACTTATACATATTCACAGTCATTTACATATTTGAACTGCTTGAAACAGAACAGACTTCAGCAGACGAGATACGAGATAACAAGATCGAGATACTGATTTGTATAAACAAAAATTTTTAATAATTATTCCTAATTTTTACAAGTAGGTGTTCGATAGCGCCAAATTATTCATCAAATAACAGCTGACAGTTCGATGCAAGGCAATCGACATAATACTAAAAAACGTGAGTATATAAAGTATATTTATGGTAATTTTATGGACAAAAAAACTTTTAAGGGGGACAGCTTCTGAAGCACTTTCAAATTTTCCATTTTTTTGTTTGCTTTAAAAAATTCATTTACAATCTAAAGAATATATTTTCAATGATTTAAGCTAAAAAGTCCCATAAAATCAATGAAATGATGAGCGTCGAACGAAAACTTTAATCGCGTTTTTCTCAAAATTCGTTTTTCTACGCGCTGTCGAATATAACTCGAAAGGTATTCAAGAAATCAACTTAAAATTTTACAGGGATATTTTTTTAATATAACATATTGGCCTTTGCATGTACCTCAAATTTTATATTAATTGTCACTAGAAATATTGTTTTGATCAATTTGTTTCTAAAAAACAGTGCAATTTTTTTCTTTTTCACTTCAAATTTTCTTTTTTTTTCTTTAACAATAGGTAAGGATAGGGTGCGCCATGTAATCTGATATAAAAAAAAACTAATCAATATTTTTTCAAACTTTTTTTTATTTTGAAGATTGAACATTGTCATTTATGAATGAAAAATAATATCGTTCAAATGACTGCCACGACTGGCTTTACAGTAGGCCATTTAATCAACCCAATTTTTAAGCACATTTTCGATTGTTTGGGCTCCAATTTCATAAATGGCAACTTCGATTTCGTGTTTTAAAGCACCAATCGTCTCTGGATGGTTCGCATAGCATCTGTCCTTAACGGCTCCCCACATAAAAAAGTCCAACGGGCTTAAATCACAGCTCCGAGGCGGCCAATTGATATCGGAATTTCGGCTGATTATTCGGTTTTCAAAAACGGTAGCCAAAAGTTCAAGTGTAACTTTGGCAGTGTGACAAGTTGCACCGTCCTGTTGAAACCAAATGTCGTTCATGTCATCCTCTTCAATTTTTGGAAACAACTCGTTGAGCATGTCACGTTAACGCTCGCTATTTACTGTAACCGCGGCTCCTCGCTCATTTTCGAAAAAAAATGGCCCGATGATGCCACCAGACCAAAAACCGCACCAAACAGTGACTCGTTGTGGATGCATTTGCTTCTCTACAGTAACATGTGAATTTTCTGAGCCCCAAATCCGACAATTTTGCTTATTGACGTAGCCACCGATGTGAAAATCAGAAAAGAAGAAGAAGACTCACCACTTTGGAAATAGGTTTTCAATATTTCCCAATTTTGTTCAAGCATATAGCGTCCCATTTCGTAAATGTCAAACCTTTAAGTAAATTATGAACACATTTGACATGTCATTTGTGTTACCATTCTCAAAAAAATAGATGGTTCAAAAAGCAAACACTATATGGCCCACCCTGTACAAAGCGGAATAACTTATTTTAATGAACAATTTTTGTCTGGTTGATTATAATAAGCTGTACATTCCAGCAAATTAAAAGAGCTACGTTTGAGCAACTGTAGCGCCGTCAATTTGTTTTTTTGTTTTTTAAATTTTTGTTTATTCATTTAAGCATAAATATAATATTAATATGTAATTTATTTTAAGATAATAAATACTCCCAGTTTTTCGCAAAAAATTATTGAAAAACTCATTTTTGATTAGGAATTCAGCTAACAAGTCTGCTCCGCGATTCCCGCGATTCAATTATCCAACGTAAAATTTTGAAGGTGTTTCGGAAGTAGGGTAAACCTCTGTCTCGAGAATTTGAAAACAAAAATTGTCTTAAAAGTAATTTATAGAGAGGGTAACTTTGAAAAAAAAGGAAATAATTTGGGATAATAAATGAAGATCGTTAAATCCATAAGCTATGCAATTATCCAAAATTAATGATCTCAATAGTATATGCTTCAAACTTTATCTCTGGTTTGACTTGACACCATTTCTGAACAAAAAGTGGGTCAAAAAGTGGTAAGGCAATTGACACTTTCTAGGGCAGCTTATAGCAGATTATATTTGAGCAATTGTTAAACTAAGAAAACTTCATGTGTAATGATCCTGAATTTAAAACAGACTTTCTGCTTACTTCGGAGTCATTCGATTTTCCTGCAGGTTTGCATAAGCAAAGCAATTTTATCAGCAACGTTAACTCATCAATGGCCAACATCACTTTTGCAACTTCCACACGCTTAACCAAACACCTGTGAAGTAAATGTTGTATGTGCATATGCATGGATGGGTGTACATATGATTTTTAAATAGCTGGCTCGCATATCAAAATTCATTATTAATTACTACAATTCTTCATAAGTTTTCTTTTCTATTTGGCTGCTGTATCAGCTTTCTACTTTAATAGCGCAACAGCTGCAATTTAACTTACTTTATCTAGAAAGAAGTTTACAGCACAGCTTGCTCTTCCAGTATTCATTTTTTTTTTTTATTTATTTATTTTTTTTTTTTTGCTGCTTGTTTATGCTTACTTTTATTACTTACTTTTTTCATATTCCGCTTATTGCACAAAAGACACAATAACCTAATAAATTCTCCGCGTACACGTTGCAATTTTTCGCGGTTTTTTGCGTTGTTTTGTTTTATTTTGATTCTTTCTTCTAGTATTCTTGCGCTTAACGGGTAAGAATATGAAGAAAGAGAACTGCAATTAGGAACAATGTGCTAAACACAATTACCCACTTTTTTATATTTTTTTTTTTGTTTTTTTTTATTTTTTTATTTGTTGTTTATTTTTTACTTAATTTTTTGTTAACTTTTTCAGAAATTTACTTGCAAATTCTCGCGAATTCCCAGATTCACCATATGTCACTGTAAACGGAAAATGTAATTTAAGAATACTCCATAAATCTGTATATTTATTTCCTGGAAATCGAGCCAAAAACGTATTTAAAACAAATAAATATCGTAAATATCACGTTACACACTTTTGCTCCGCGTCATATGTTTAAGCACATCGGCTATTCCATTCGTTCTGTCACTTCATTTTCATTTATGTACTGAATCGGTTTCAATTTTACGAGCATTGTGCATTGTGTTTGATTTTTCTGATTCCTTCTTTTATATTTGTTTTGCTTTACTTTACTTATTGTTTGTCATTTGACAGTGACATGAAATGGAATCCCAAAGAACCAAAATGAGGGAACAAGCCTGCGATCTAACGGCCGAGTAACTTCAGTTTCAGCTGTGCTTCACCTGTAGGCCAACGTGATGACGCGCACACACAAACATCCATCTAGATTGACTGACTCACGGACCGACTGGCTGGACTACCTGTGGTGGTTGAAGCGGAAATATGAAATATCCCCCAAACGACAGGCAAATATGTGGCTGTGTGTTTTGTTTGTTTGCTTGTTGGCCGTGTTGAGTGGCTGTGTTTTTCCACTCCTTCACGTTGCACCACTCTCTCACTGTCTCTCTTGGACACTCACTCATTTACGCTGTACGATTATTGTTGTATAAGTTGGTATCAGTTGGTGGCTAGTACATACACTTTAATACCCGCTTATTTGCTCATTTCAGTTGTTCACCCAATTAGACATCACTCATTCGAAGTAGGCGACTTCTACTAGCATACTGTACATACAGTGGTGATCACAGAAATAGTATACCGGTTGTTCGAAAGGAAAATATGTATACGCCTGATTATTAATTTAAAAATGCGATAGAGTCGATTTTTCAGTTTAAACAGCGGTTTAATATCTCAAAAACAGGACCATTTACTTATCGTGGAAGAAATTTTTAAAAATTTCAATTGTCGATTTTTCTGCATTCGCTGGCAGCTGTTCGTAAGTGCTCATAAAATTTCAAATGCATTTTTATCAGATCGACGTTCTATTCAAACTGAGGAAACAGATCACTTCAAGGATGTTGCATTTATTGTTCTGAAATCATTTTATTTGGAAGTATATGTATGTCATCTAATTATTTAATGTACATTTTCCTTTTTATTAGCAATTTACTACTCACTTTTTTACTCCTAAAATCAAGTTCAAATTTTGATGATTTCTAACGTTAGAAACCATCTTTTGTATAAAAATTATTTATTTAAAAAAGACATTCCCCGTTAACATAGATATACACTTGCCAGAAAAAATATCCGTACACAAAGAAATGAAAGCAACATATGAAGAAATTCATTGTAAAAAAAACTAAACCATTTTAAACTTTTATGTTAAATGTTTAGTAAATAATTTTTTCACAATTTCTATACATTTTTATCTAAGTACATCCTTAAAAATTAAAATTTACAAAACAAAAACAAAAAACTTCACTTCAACGAAGCAGAAAGAGTTTCCGTACACATGAAAACAAGGATTCCCCGCAGTATACAGTGGCATATTCACACCCAATAACGGTTTTATTTTAGTTTGTAATTTATTTTGCTATGACTGCATTACTTTGAGTTATTTTAAAGTTGTTGTGTACAAAAAATAGCGATGGCCCTCAAAACTAAGGAAAATAGTGTTGGCGAGAGAAAAATTATATTTAAACTGGGGAATGAAGGCAAATCATGGGAAGAAGTCACTCTTCTGTGCAACATGTCGCAGCATACAATTCAACTGGTTCAATTTTGTGAAAGCCACGCTCTGGTCGACCTAGAAAGTCAGTCAAAAATAATCCCAAATTACGGCTTCTGAAATATGTAAAAACATTTCAAACTCCTTTGGCAAGCATGTGCACGACAATACTGTACGTAAAATACTTCAAAAAGATGCGTATCGTGTAGCACATAGAAAACCGTGCATATCCGAAATCAACAGCACCAAAAAACGCATCGATTTTTCAGCCTCCAGAATTTCGGGAACGTGTTCTGAAAGTATTTTCGGATGAAAGCAAATAGTGCATAACTTGGCAAACTTGCTTTTATAAATCCAACAATGGATAAATTTTCTTATTTAAATATATTAAAGACTAGCATAATGCAAAACGTTCAACAGTTGGAGCTTGGTGATGATTTCTAGTTTCAGCATGATAATAATCCGAAGTATTCGGCATATAATCTTAAGCTCTGGTTGCTGTATAACACAAATCACCAAAGAGAAATTACTGGCTAAACATTTCTCATAAAAGTTTAAAATGTTTTAGTTTTTTTCGCTTCAATAAGCGTTAATTTTATAGTACATTTCATAATAAACGAAAGCCTGTTCATACACAACGAAATGTATTAACATATGCATATTTAATATTTGCTTTCACGACAAGAACATCGGACGCAACTGACCCATTGTGGCAGCCCTACTACCCCCAATCATATTGCCACTTCTGTATTTACTAATTAACAACGCCGTTACCAACTACAATAGTTGTTACCACGTATTGAATTGTTTACAGAAATTCTAAAAACATAACCAGCTTTTTCATTTTGGGCTTTTGTCAACTAAAGTCGGCTATTGTGTTGGATTATGAATACGAGGCTATATAAATAGTTAATAGTGCAAGTGTGCCATTTGTGTGAACACCACTGCGGACATATGTAAGTAAACGAGTGCTTCATTACTTCAATTTCTTTTACTCCTTTGCCACTAGCTCAGCTATTGTTGGCATTTTACAACACTGACCACAAATTTCGCTATCAGCATGTATTATTTTAATAGATGCGTATATGTGTGCATGAATGAATGTCCAAGTAGTTTTATATTCTCTGCCTCAATTAATGCTGCTACTGCATGAAAAGAGTCTCTGGAGTGCAATGAGGGGTAATGTGTCAAGAAAGAGCTACCATAGTTGACCATTTCATTGTCGATTAACGGATTTACCGGCTTAAAATTCAGCCGGTAGTGGGTCGTTCGACCAAGAAGTTGTTGTACGAGTATTGTTTATTAGTGCAATTACATTTGTTATGGTTTTTTTTTTTCTTGAAATGTCACTATTGCCACTATTGTTGTACAATGGATCTTTATTTTTTGCGTATATTTAGCCAATAAATCAAGATAAAATTTTGTTTGTTTTTGGATTTTTTAGGAAAACACTTAACAAATTTCAAAAAAGAGGGAAAGAAATCGCGTATTGTAGCATTTAACAAAATATTATCTTCCAGATATGGTAAAACTCTCTACAATTTTATTAGTCGAGTTTAGTCCATAAGTATCCCATATAAAAAAAATTCGCTGAAATAGACATTTCCTCTACATAAGTACATACATACATGCGTGGCAACTATAAACAATAGATGTTTTTAAGCGCTGGAATCCTTTCAAGCTAGATGGCTCATAGAGGCTCTGGCTGCCAAAGTGCATCCTTTCTAATGCTTTCGAAAGCTATCCATTCTTTTTTTTATTTTTTTTCGAAAGCTATCCATTGTGTGATAATAAAACTGGCTATCACTTTCATATTATTGTAAGACGCATACATTTACTCCGAAACAAAATACAAAAACAAAAAGAGAGGATCATATCCACCAGAAGAGAATTTTACTCTAGGGATAGGTGAATGAAACATAAGCACATAGTGATACTGTTTAAAACAGCTAATTAAGCTTAGGTTGTACCTTTGAAAATGAGTGAAGATATTTAACTGGTGGGCTTAGACATTCCTAGTTTAGAGCGATCGGACTTTTCAAAAGTATCTTCGTCATGTTTTTTAAGAAATAGATAGGATGCCGTTCCCTTCATGCAACGATAAATTCGACTTTATCACGAACAAATCAATGATATTCTGACCTTATTTGAAGTGGTTTTGTTTTCTTTTTTCGACCTTGACGGTGGAAGTCTTCAACGCTTTCAACTTTGGTATACCATTGCACTCACTTATTTATGAACGTCTTTGAATTCTTCTAATATTTTACTGCAGATGCAATGAAATTTTTGGACTTTTATGGTGTATACATCGGAATCGCTTTCATACGCGGAGATCATTTTGTAAAAACAACGCTTTCTAAATTTCCCACAAAACTAACAAATCTCGGCCACGCTTCCATTTGACAGACTGTATGTATTTATAATAAATGTGAATTGCTTACGCCCACCTGACATATAAATGAAATCCAAATTTGAACTTAAATTTAACGTTTTTGGGAAAAAAGCGTATTTCCGCTGTAAGCCATGTTCTTAAAAAATGTTTACCTACTCAGATTTGAAATTAATTAATTAATTTCATGTTCTTAAAAAATGTTTACCTACTCAGATTTGAAATTTACTTTGTAGCTATTCTACATAGTTCAGTGATAACATTTTCGTAAAGATTTCGAAAACCGAATCAACGATGGATTTAATGATTGGGCGGATTATTTTACGAATTCTATGTTTAAAATACATGTGTAGGTATGTATGTACATACACATATGTATATATATGTATGCCCAATTTTATCGTTTCCTTAACTGTTGTTGAAATGCCTTAACTCTGAGTGACTTTCCCACATTCCCTTTTCTCCTTTGGTTATCTGATGGTTGATGAGTAATGTCAGGCAATGACTCCTATCACCGATTCCATTGCGGAAACCCTTTGACGTTTCTATGTGTCTAAGAAAACTGTGTTAGATTTGTACGCCGTTAGTCTTTCCTTCAAGATTACGAAAAGAAACTCAGAAGAAAATCAAAAAGAAAAACAGCGTTTTGGGAAATTAATCATTAGTTAGACATAAAGTACCTAAAATACACCCCAAAATATCTATGCACGCATACGTCTATACACCAATCAGCATTCTTAGGTGCATAGAACTCATACAAGTGAATATACAGGTCCCAAACACACTTTACACTCGTATTCGTACGTGTTAGGGAAAAGGCATAATAAATGTACTCATTGCGGAAGTTAATGCGTAGAAAATATTTATTTTACGCTGAAGGAATAAGAAAAAACCCAATTTGAGCAAGCCGAGTGAACAGCGTGGGATCGTAGAAATGTTCAAGTAGTTAATGAGATGGCGTGTCGTCCGGATTTTCACAACTGCACACTCACAGCCAACAGATTGTGTGCAGGTTGTATTTTGCAATTGTCCAGACAGGTATTTAGGTTCAAGGTTGGAATTTCAGCTGCGTATACTTTTGTTGTGAAAATTATCTTTTTTGTACATATGTATATATGTCCCTTTTCATACTTCTAATCATATTTTAGCGACATACAGTAGCTCAAAGCGAAACTCGTACATCGAACCATATTTGCGGCGTTACCAGTTAATTTTTAATGATAAAATATAAATTAATTACAAAACTAGATTAAGTATTAGAATATGGATTCAAACGAAAGCTGTTTAATAAAGCTATGACTTGATAATATTTTTTATTAAACAATAAGCAATTACTTACAAAATCGAATTAAATAATAGAACGAAATAAAATGTTAAAGAAAATTTTAATTAGGGAATATTTTTACTTGGTGTTACTACTTGGCTTTTATAATGGTAAGCAATTAAACCATTGCATGTGGGTGCCATACAAAAGGAGGTTCAGAACGCTTTAATAAAAGCAAATTTTTAACGGCATTACTTTTCTTCTAGCGTACAGCATATCTACTAAAGACTTCTTCTTTATCTCAATTGGCGTAGCCACCGTTTCAACGATATTGGCCGGATTGAATCTGCTACGAATCTCAGAGGGATCTTATTATACCCGAGTTTAGTTATGTTTAGGAAATAGTGAGGTATTATCAATATTTAAAGGCAACGGCAAGAACTTGTGTTTATGAAGCCACGGGAGCCACCTAGTTATACTAGATTGTTCAATAAGTTTTGCTACTAGGAAATTTTTTTTATATTTTTTTATATTTTTGTTAAATTGGTACACTCTTCACATAGACGTATATGAAGTTTCATTTCAATCTATCAATTCATTCTTTGTTCATAAGCCATTTAATATGGACGTGTCACATTACATATTTCCTAAAATCCTTGAATTAACGTTCAAATTGTTGGAGCATCCACCGTATTTACCAGATTTGGTCACTAGTGATTTCAATCTGTTTCCAGACCTAAAAAAATTCATGCGTGGAAAGCGTTTTTCATCAAATGATGAGGTCATAACAGTTCTGAAAGCATATTTTGCAGCCATCCCAGATTCTCACTTCAGAAATGAGATTCATAAATTGGAATCTCGTTAGAACAAGTGAATTGATGTTCAGACAGACTATACTGAATAATGTGTAAGTGTATTGTAAACCATAAATTGTAAACCACTCATATGTTTTCGTGATTTTTCGTTCGGCATTAGGCCTCTTCTATTCGCCACTTTTCGACTTACTTGACGAAAAATTTGCATGTGAAAGCAGCAAATTATTGAGCAACATCGCCGCTAGCGAATAACTGGTACAACTCACTATTTTACAAACAAATGTAATTTTAGACAGCTCTCGTTCAGCGCTGCGAAGATATGGTATACCAGTTCGTTCATCTATTCTCCACGTCCTAACACTACACGAAAATAACCTATTTATATCATTTTTCTATTACAAGAAAGCGAATAACTTTTTTCCACTCCGCTATACAAGTTCCCCTTTGAGCTACTGTTCATGTATATTTAGTGAAGAATAGCATTACTTATTTATCTATGCATGTTTTTAGTAATAAAGGAAATTCATGTGTCAGTCTAGTTGAGGAAAAAGTTGACGACTTCATTAACTTGAATAGAGTTTGAATGTGTCGATTTTTAGAATTTGGTCCGAACTAAAAGATTCACCAGTGACGAGGCGCTGAAATAAGCCATTGTCCGCGAGTGAGCCAAAATACCATTCGGGCAGCTTGCGATTCGTTTTTGAACCGTCTGAAGGCCATAGTCAAGGCAAAAAATGGTCAGATCAAGCAAAAGTAAATTGATTCTTAATTTTGTATTATTTTCACACATTTTTTACTTTGAACTGAATAAAAGTAATTTTCCAAACTAAATTTATGGCCTTTTTAATTAGTTCTACTTAGAGTACTGGACCCTGTATTTGAATTTAATGAAAATTGCGTCAGCTAATAATCTGAGAATAACACTGACTTTTTATAGGCATTGTCTGTTTATCGTTTCCACCTTGATTGGTTGAGATTGCAAAATGTTGCAAAATTCGCATATTTTTTGTCATCAAATTAAGTAGAATCAACAAGTAACAAAGTTTAACAGTGCTTTTTTTTGTTTTGTAAGGTGTACTTAAGTTAATTTTTAAATTTATTTTTATGGCAAGTACAGACTTTAGCCCGTAGCAGGCATTGCGTCATAATCATCTAATTGCACAGGAAGAAGAAAATATATTTTAATTATTCACTGTTTTTAGTTACGCACGCGTACTAATTCCATGCACATACATATATATAAATATAGGCATAAGTACGTACTTCCGTATAAGAACTTAATTTTTTACAATTTTCCAGGTAACTGTGTTTTTACTTCTATACATTGAATAATTTATAATAATATTATTCAATTCGTGTTCTTACTTTCTGAAAAAAATCAGTATTCTCATTGGCATGTACTAACTTGTAATTACTTCTACAATATATTCACTTACATATGTATGTATGTATGTACGAATATGTAGCATGATTGCTGGTTTAGAAATGATATTTATTTTCTAACAGCAATTTTTTCAGATTTTTTTATTAAAGCTATTAACTCTCATTCTTTTAAATACATATTTCTTAGTTCATACTTGTTAGGACAGGATCTGACTGAAAAGATTTACAAGAGTCGAGTTATCACCCCAAATCGAATTTTCATTTCTACTATTGGTGCATCTTCAAAATATGTATAGGTAGCGTGAAGGGAAATACTTTTGCGCGTTATTACTAAAAATCGTTTTTGTGGTCTGATTTGGCTCATGTCTTCTATCTTCCACATACATAACTACATAAATAACCAAATCAATTGCCGCTTGTATGTAGTATCATTCTTAAGAACTACCCAACCGGTCTGCCGCTTTTTTCGTTTTTTTAGACGTGTACAAACGAGCATTAAATGGACTTGATCGACCATTGAGAATTTGTGCAATAAAACAATCAGAATTTTTTTTTAAGTTTACCCGCCAAACACTGTCAGTATTCCAAGACCAACAGCTGATGAAATATAAGCTGCCATTAGTGGTGCAGCACCTTAGCCATAATCGTAACTATAGCAATCAGCTGATCAAGCATATGGGCATCACTGTAAACGATTACAGATGCACATGGTTTTTCCCCCGTAACCGTGAACAGCTATGAAATACTTTAAATTTTTTTTTTGATATTTGCGATAAAAATTTGGATATTAGAAATGAACGACGAATAATTAATTGACTTAGTAGAGAATTATCCATGTTTTTATGACAAAACGCAAATGTTGTCATTAATTCTATTTCAATATCAGCTGTTTATGGTTACGGCAAGTCTTATCGACAAATGCTGTAATGTTGTAGCTATGGCTTGTACGACTTGCTGATGTCATTGAATTTATTAAGTTGAAAACTATCCTGTTAATAACAAATATGTGACGTAGGTCGCGTTACAAAATATATGTATAATAATATAAATATAATCAAAAGTCATGAAAAAATAATAGCATCAGAGATATGCAAATTCAGAAGCGCCGTAAAATCCAAACAAATATTATTTACGTTTGTATAGAAACTTTTTGTTTTGGAAATGCACTTCACTCCTCGTATGAGAAAAGTATTTGGACAATGAGCATTCATTATATGGTATGTATGTATAGCTACATCGATGGCATATCAATTGTGAGTTGCATTACAAAATGATTTGTTCACAGCTAAAACAGGATTCAGCCCCCTAATTGGTTGCTTAACTGCTTATAACTGTTGAGTGTTCATGAGTCGACAAGCCATCGCCTTTGTTTGTTTGCACGCCAGAAAACAAAATAAAAAATATGAGTATAGTTTACCATGACGTTTTGTAAACAAAACCAAAGAAATTTAAGGCCTCTTCGAATCGCCAAGCATTAACAAGTGGCGAATAGATGAAGCAGCTGGTATAAATGAACATATCTTGGCGGCGCTGGAATAGAGCTGCCTAAAATTATATTCGTTTGTAAAATAATGAGTTATACCAGTTTTATGAGATGCAATCATACTCGCCAGCGGCGAATCTTGCTCGATACCTTGTTGTTACTGTCACATGCAAATTTTTCCTCAAGTGAGTAGAGCCCAGAGACAGCGAGTAGAGTTTCATTTCATCACCAAACGAAATGCTTACACTGTGCAGTCAATCTCAATAAATTCAAGTTGCTAGGTTGATTAGGATTCATAATCGCTTATGGGAAGATGTGATCAAGAAAATTTTAGATGGCACGAGATTTACCGAGTACTGCTGATTTTAAATAAATAAATCTTCTCCGAGTAAGCAGGTAGAGAACTCTACGCCGTTACCTCCGCAACATAGAAAGGCGCACCAGACCTAAACAGTGCTAAATTTAGAATTTGTTTGGACTTTCTAGTTTTAGGAACTGCAAAAAAGGCTTTCCAAATAAAAATTAAATACAGTTTATTACCTAATAAGCATAAATACCTATATATATTACAAAAATCATAAAAGCAATGATTCCCCGGCGGGAAAAACTTAAACAAATTTTAGTTTAGAATTAATACGATTTCGCCAATTGCGAACCACTTCCCTACTTAGTTCGCTTGTGAACGTCTTGTGTAGGCATTGGTAACACTTGAATTTTAACATAATTAAATTTACAGACAAATATTTTCATACTCTTACCAAATTTGAATCCTAAAGTATCCTATTTAGAAGCTCTGTTTAGACTTTTCTTTAGGAGGATTTAGGATATGTCGGTGAAAGAAGACATATTTTAAGGAATAATTATTGTATATACAAACAGTTTGAGTATATTCAGTAAATTTCTATTTAATATTTACATTTGGATGTATAAATTTATATTTATAATTGGCGTTTACACTCTTTATGGGATGTTTGGCAGAGCTTCTCATTCTATTTATGGGATACGTCTTGATATTTTTCCATAAATGGAGGAACCTACCTGGGATTTCGTATGCCATTAAAAGCGTCTCTCACGAATCAATTCGCAACATTTTACACCATCAATTGGGCATGAGACGCGTGGCTGCTCGACTAGTTTCAAGATAGTTGAACTCTTGATGAGGTGATGAGACGTGGGTATATGAGTTTGACATGCAAACCAGTCTACAGGCGGCTGAATGGCGCTACCCACATGAGCCGAAACCCAGAAAACCACGTCAATCGGTAAAAGTCATGCTTCTCGTTTTCTCTTATTGACATGGTGTTATGCACTCGGGATTCATTCCCAATGGTACTATGGTAAATGAAGAATACTATTTGGAAGTTATGCGACATTTGTGAGAGAATGTGCGTTGGAAACGGCCCAACTTGTGGAAAGAAACCCATGGATCTTGCACCATGATAACGCACTGTCTCACAAGGCTCATATTGTGAACACTTTTTTGACCAAAAACTCGACAAATATCATCGAACAACCACCGTTTGCATCGGATTTAGCCCCCTGTGACTTTTTACCTTTTCCCAAAACTTAAATTGCCATTCCGTGGACGCTGCGTGGAGTCGATAGAGGCCATTAAGAAGAATTCGCTGAAGAAGCTGAAGAAGATCTCTTCAAACGTGTTTAAAAGGAGGTGCTTTGATGACTGGACTAATCGTTGGCATATGCGTATTGCTTCGAATGGAGCCTATTTTGAAGGCGACTACATAAATTTTGATGATTAAACAATTATTTTGCGTTTTATTGAACAATTCCCGGTACTTTTTTCACAGAATGTAGTCTTGTAAGAACAACACCAAAGCACAGCAAGCCACAACCAATCACATTTTGATGGACTTCCTTCCAGATTTTGGACCGTAACTTATCCGTAACCACTCGGATGTTACAATTGCTAAGGATGACTTTAATATTTTGTGGGGATAGAAACTCTAGCAAACGATATAGGTATGTACATATACCATATGTACATGAGTAAATGTGATTGTAGAAGTAAATTTTGCTGAGAGCAGAATTTTGAAAAACAACGCTTTGCTGGATATATCTTTCAGGTATTCGCATCTCTGCATTTCCAACGGGACTATATTATTTTAGGATATTATACGGTGTTTAAGCAGCTTCCGCTTGAATTCACTCCTGTAAATGCAAAAATGCAGCAAGTTGCGTTTTTGTCTCTCATTTTATTTGCAGATCGCGACATCTCTCAAAGGGGTTACGAGCATACACAAGCGTACACACATACCAACGCTTCGCATCAAGCTATTCGAATAAGGGCGACTCCACAAGTTACCGAGCCACAAGGCGCAATAGATGCTTAGCCATACCACACCGGCATGCACCAACAAACCTTCAACATATGTATAAAGGCCCGTCCATGTTGGCGTTTGGTTAGCTTTGACGAAACTCAGGTGCATGCTGCAATGAACGTTTCGGCAGCGAAAGCTGTTAGCTGAAAAATGAGTGAAGTATACATAATAAGGTTGGTAAATTTTATTATTTACAATAATAAATGCATTTATTAAATTTGAACTTATTCAAATTTAACTCGGTTTCAAAATGTTTGGAATAATTTATTTTGTTGTCATCTGATGCACAGCGTTGACGCACGCGCAATGATGAGAGTTGCTCAACTTGGCGCTTGGGTTTAGCGTTCGCGTTGCTCAACTTTAGCCATGTGAATGCCTTTATATATAGTAGATATCTGTATTCATGGTTAGCTTTCGAAGCGGCGCCAACGACAAAGTTGTACGGCCATTAAAGGTGAAATAAATAAGCACTTCATTCCTGGTTTCCTCGGTTCCCGCATTCTTCCTTCAATAATAATACAGAAATAGCAATTAGTTGGATTCTACTTCAAGAACTTTCCATAGGAGAACTGATGTTGAGGTACAGTGACAGCAGAATGAGTTTTTGAGCTTCTATTTATCCTTAATTGATGACAGTTCCAAACCTCTATTAGGGCTTCCTGGACTAATGCTCAACTGGCAACTTCCTTGACAGTCCCATGCTGATCAAATAATATATTGAGATTGACTTAAATGTAAAAGGGAAAAAATAAAAGAGCTGATCGATAATTCGAGATCGAGATTCGATTCAGATAAACAGTAGGTTAAATATTCTGGCTATAATTCGTCGTCACCAATCGTCGTCACCAAGCTTATTAAGTCTGGAGTTGTTTTCTATAGGCTTAAAGTCAATATTTGATATTATTATAATGTTTTTCGTTTTCAACAATATTTAACAAAACATCATTCTAAATTAATAATAACTAAATTAGAAATCCAATTTAAAACCAGTCGATGCGAGCACTTTTTATATAGTATGTAGTAGTAGTAGTGGTATTTATTGCAAATAAAATCTTTAAAAAAATACAAAATTTGATAATAACTTATTCGAGTATTAATAAAAATAAAAAATTAAAAAAATATTCACATTAACTTAACGTCAATGGCATGAGCGGTCTGACGATTTATTTTTCGACAATTGCTTGACCGAGCTTTTCCTCCTATTTGTGAAGTGATTTCTGTTCCACAAATAGACGGACCTACAGTTTTAATCCGACTCCGAACGGCAGATGGATTTTTAGAAGAATATTTTTCATGGCAGAAATACACTCGTCGCCATTACCTGACGAGTGGCGACCGCTATGAGAAAAAAATTGCATGCACGGAGATTCGAACCCGCGCACTTTCGAATGATAGTCATGTGCCAATCCATACGGCTACAGTGGTCGCCAATTACCATTAAAATGCTTTGTTCAGAACAAATTCAGCTCTCCTAATGTACGTACATCCATATAAACTTATGGTAATTAATTAGCCCGAAAGAGATGCGAATAGTAAGTGGTAGCATACGTTTTAGAAAGATTCCCTCCACTGTCATATTCTTTCCGAACGTTTAAACTTTAAATATAGATGAAATGGTTATATATATTTCCCGATTGATATTACAAATTAATGACTGAGGAAATTAACCGAGTTCAATACAAATTATTATAATGACTGATTGGAAAATAAATGTACGGTATATAATTGTAAATGAAATGGAAACTAAGTGCTCTTTTGGATAACCGAAAGCTTTGATGCTAATGCAACCAATTAAAATGAAATAAAATATCTGTAAGTAGTGTAGTCGATGTTTAAACACGAAAAGAAGAAGGATTTGGGCCGCAACCAAACTTTATGTATATTTGCATACTGTAACTTCTCCTAACCTCTAATAGCCGGACAACTCCCTTGAGCGGGCATTTCCTTTTATACCAAATCTTATAAATTTAAATGTATGTATATGCATAAACATTCTAGAAAAAAAAATTAAAAAAAAAAAACAAAAACAACAACTTCACTCCCCTTATTCTAAGGAAATATTCCAACTACGTTCTATATACCATAGAAGAGTAGGGTAAAAGTGATAGAATCAAAACAGTATTTTGTTCTGTGAGTATTTTGTTCGGCATGAGTTACTCGACTCAGCTTGTGGAGATGACTTGTAATCTGCAATGACCCTTTGAAAGGTTTATAAAATGTTTAAATATTTACGGTTTGGGATCTCTCAGAAAGGTCTCTGTATGTCGAAGTACTTCAGTTAAGTGTCAGTGCAGGTCATGCGGGCCTTACTCTCTTCTTCTGAGTTATTCAATGGAGTTGGTTATTGGTGTAGCTACAACTATTATTAATAATCAATTTAATTTATATAAGAAAGTTTCGTAAGTTTTGCAGTTTCGTTCAGTACAGTAGGTTCTGTTTTTATGCGGCTTTTTTTTATGCGGTTTTGAAATAGAGCGGTTTTTTTTTTTAAATTACAAAATGCATGTCGACCTATCGGGAATTATACATATAAACAAGATTCTAAACCAGCTAAGCAAAAACTCATCACAGATTACATCAGAAATGCTAACCCTACATGTATGGAACCGCCTGCGTAACTATGTACATCAGACGTGTACATTTCCTCAAGTGACATGTGGGTATTGTCTGATTCTATTTCTGACGTAAATTTATTTTTCGATTCTGACGTTTCTTAAATAAAGATATAATTTTCAAAAATACAATATTTTGTTTATGCGATTTTATTTAATTATTTCAGATTCATGTGGTCTATGGAACGTATCTATAGTTATAATATGGGACTAGTGCCCTTTTTATGCGATTTTATTACATTATTTCAGATTTATGCGGTTTTAGCACTTTTGAAACGTATCTATAGTTTTACTATAGAACTAGTAGCTTTTTTTATGCTGTTTCTTGCGGAACGTATCTACCGCATAAAAACAGAATCTACTGTATTTAATTTCTAATAAAACTTGAAATTTTATCTTTTCATTCAAACCCGCGAATATTTGTTGTGCCATATAATTTGAATATCAGCGGCAGGCATCGAACTTTTACTCAATAATCAAATTTAAATACACTTCAGCACACTACGACCGCTACAATGATGCTTCGATAAAAACCCATTATTACGAAATAATCCATTTACAATAAATTGTCACTACATTTAGTATTTCAAATTATTTTATTTGCAACGTTTGTCGTCTATCAACAATTACCGGCGGACATGAAGGGACATATATTTTGTGCAATAATCATTGGCAGCTTTTTTATTGCAAGTAATTCAATATTATTTTCTCTGCAAATTTTTACTCACGAGGATATATATATATTTTTCCCCATGCCGTATACTTGTGTAGATTGCTGTGAGGCCTAGAGTGGAGTTTAGCAACACCGAGTGCATTGTTACCGACAGGTCGTATATCTACTTCGAAACATGCAGAATAAAGGCGATTAATCGCACTTACAAATACTTTTCAATGCGTGCAAAATTTCCTAGACATGAGCCTGTTCACAATATTTCGGTGCGTATACTCATATTACAAAATATTTTGCTTTTCAAATTAAATTAACTAATTCTTCAATATTGTAGATGACTTTTGCTTTGCTACGAAAAGCTAACGGTTATAAGCCTTTTTTATATAATTTCACTGTCGACGCATGTAAATATATCAAGAAGCGTAATAATCCCGTTATTAAATACTTTCATAGCTGGTTCGAGAAATACTCTACCATAAATAGAACTTGTCCATATGGGCCGGTAAGTCAATACTTGTATATCTAATAATTTTGATATTTTGATGTGTAAACATCTTATCATTCGGTATGGGCTAAATCACGGCGAATTGAGTGCTGAAGGGGCGTCTTACCAAAACACTTAGTTTACTTTTCGCAATTTTGACAAGTCTGACGTCAAGTCTCTTAACAATACTAAACAAACGAACAAAACCAAATTCAGTGAATGGCTTGCTAATATTGTGATTTGTGAGAGATAAACTAAACAAACTAATGAAAACAAAGGGCCGCGTGTTAAATTGTGAACGCCCAAATTAATATAAAGCCTCCAAATGCTGTTTTTTTTTATTTTTGTTTTTATGCGGAGGACGCCGTGGCAAGAAGTTTGTTTGTGTACATATATAGTTTGGATGTTTCCATTTCTTTCCATTGCTCTTCACGAACAAGTAGTTCCGCTTCCTTTTGTTTCTTCCACAGCGAATTCGGAAGACGCAACCTAGTATTATATCATTCGTGGTCTAAACGAGGCTAATTCATTAAAGATGGTATAACTAGATCAACAAAAACGTATTGTAGATTAGAATGTCACGGAAGTGAGAATCTGGAAGGGCTGCAAGGTACGCTTCCACAGCTGTTATGACCTCATCATTTGATTAAAAAACGCTTTCCATGAATGAATTTTTTTGGTCAGAAGAAAGTCTGTAGGGTGGATGCTCCAACAATTCGAACTTTGATTCATGAATTTTAGCCATTGTCAAAATGTGACACGGTGCATTGTCCTGATGAAAAATAATTTTTTTCTTTTGCAAACTGGATCTTTTTTCACGAAATTTTTCTTCAGTTGGTCTAAAAGGTTACATTAATATTTATTGTTTTACCAGTTTGCAAGTAATCCACAAACAAAATTTCTCTCGCATCCCACACGAACCCGTTCAGGAACCGAATAGCCAGGTTCCTGTTTTGATTTAGGATCATGGTGAAAGACCCAAGTCTTATCCATAGTAATGAATCGACGCACAAAATCCACTTTATCTTTTAGAAAACGTTCAAAACGTTGCGCATTCGAATGTGTTTTCGCTCCATTATTAGCGAATGCGGCACCCATTGTGCACACAGCTTTTTTAAATCCAATACTTCAGTCAAAATATTGCTTACACTTCCCAATGAGATGCCTAAATCTTTTTCAGTCACTAGACGATTTTCCAATACGATATCCTTTATTTTTTCTACGATTCCTAATGTTGTTGCTGTTTGTGGACGTCCTTGACGTGGATCGTCTTCAAAACTTGTACGACCACATTTAAATTCAGCAACCCATTTTTATATTGTACTAATTGATGATGATCATAAATTTCCTTTGCTTTTAAGCTGTCCAAAAATAAAAATTTAATCACTGTACGATACTTGTTTTTTCCAATGTAGAAAATACTGTGACACGTCGGTACTAAATGGCTTGTAATCAAATCATTGGTACTAAATGGCTTGTAATCAAAGAATGAATTGACGGATTATAATGAAACTACACATACGTTCATATGAACCGTGTACCAACATAATAAAAAAAATTAGGCTAGTAGCAACGCCCTCTCTTATCGAACCGCTAAACTTCTTGAACAACCTGGTAGTAGAATACTAAGAAGCAGTAGAGCACCTGCTTTGATTTTTTAATTCGCCTTATTTCAGGGCACTAAGTATATAATTCTAAGTAAACAAACTTTTATGTTTAACCTAATCTATGTATGTAACTGAATCACACAATGCTTCACCGAGTCGTACATACCATATGAAGATGTTTATACATTAAGTTTCATCAGTAATTGGTACTCTCGTCTTTTTTTAATTAGCTATAATATAATACTAATCGATTTAATTGCAGCAAGATGAAATCGTTGATAAATTGCCTATAAGTTACATTAACCATGTGGCAACCGAAATTCTACCTTTACCAAACGGTGAATATGTTTTTCATACAAGTTGGTTTTTTTACCAGACAAAGGTGGCCATTGTTAAGCTATTTTTTCAAATTCTATAGAAAATTTAAAGTGTATTTGAAAGAAAAATAACAATGAGTAATATATTGAGTATACAAATATAAAAGTTTTCATTTCATTGAGTTTGAATACTATCCGTCGCGCATTTTCCACATCTTTCTGTGAGCAAATTGGTTCTATTCGAAAAAACTCATTTCTGGTCTTTTGATGCGCGGGGCACCTATTTGCCCTCTTCGTAAGAACGGAAATGTTGCACAGGCAGGAGAAGGTTGGGCTAAAACTTTCCATTTCAGTGTTTTTAACTGAAAGTCCATATTCAGCTATTTATTATATGTAAAATAATTATTTATTGTTATTTTAATTATTATTCATTTTGTTTTTTTTTTTTGGTTATAAAGAACTAACGACCTAAACAAAATGCGGTCGTGCATTGCCATCCTGGAAATTTGCCAACAACTAACATAGTTTGGTAGGTCTTTGGTTTCAAGTCATCGCTACAAGTTAACCTTGCTGCCCACGAAATTATTGGCTTATGGAAAGAGCGTCTTTGGATATATTTTTTTAGAATCTATGCAAGTATTTTTAAGTTGTCTTATCTACACGAACTAGTCAACAACTACCACATCTAGCGGGAAACTGCTGGACTGGTGAGCTGGCTAGATAGAGGACCCTGAAGACGGTTTTCCCGTGAAATGAAAGTTGCTTCGAACACTCGCTTAGTTGACGCGAGTTCCATTCAAGGCTAACAAGACCGCAGCTCTCGAATTTGGTGGGTGTATTTACCGGGCTTTGTCCGTTGGGTAAGCTTGTGGTGAGACTTGGGATTACTTCAAGTTCTTTCGGCAGAAGCTATCTGGAGGGTGAAGTGGAGTCATCTCAGCGCCTTCTTCCCAGCTACCCTGCTCTCATCGGACTAAAATTCAGGCATTTGTGTTCTCATTTTTTTGGTACACCTGCAAATATAGCAGGTTTGAATATTATATTATACATTTGAATGATTTCATCAGTAGCTTGGAGCGGCTAATACAAATTTAATTAGCCATGGTTGGTCGTGATCCTCGAACCCAAAGCTCTTGCTTCCTTTTTTCCACCTGTTTGGTTATTTTCACTCCGCTTTTCCATTGTATGGCATCACGAATATTTATGGTTTAAAATGTATACACTGGTGCTCAAACCGCAGTCACTTAGAGTCAAAAATATTGACTAGTGATTTTTATCTTTTTGACGGCTTATTGGGTATGGAAATAAGTTTGCGCTCTCGTAAAAGATGTGTCGCTGCTGATACTACTTTTGTGTTCGCTCTAGTAATATACTGGTGATTCGAAGGTGGTTATGTGAGGTAGTAGTTAACATTCATTTGAAGCGTAAGGATCCTTTTTTATCTGACGTCAAAAATATCTACGTTCATCCCGAAAACCAGCATTTGCAGGAAGTCATGCTTCATTATTATCTTTTAAAGAAAAGTGCAGCTAAAACGTGTCATATATTGATCAATATTTACGGGAATCACGTTCCATCAAATCAGCTTGTAAAGAGTTATTTCAACGCTTCCAAAGTGGCAAGCAATTTTGACGTGAGTGATAAAGATCGCAAAGGGGTACCGAAAAAATTCAAAGATACTTAACTACAGCAATTATTAGATAAAGGCGCATGTCGAACCCTTGATGATATGTCTAATGAGTTGGATGTTGATAGGTCAACCGTTGGCAATGGTTTGCATGCAATGGGAATGGTTCAGAAAGCAGGTAACTGGGTTCCACATCAGTTGAAGGAAAGGGATATCGAAAGACGTTTGGTGACGTGTGAGATGCTTTTTGAAAGGCAAAAAAAAAGAGTGTTCTGCATCGCATCGTCACTGGCGATGAATAATGGATCTATTATGAAAACCCTAAGCGTCGAACATGTTGGAGGCTTCCAGTTGAACCATGTCCATCGATCCATGCTTCCATGCTTCAAAAGTTATGTTGTGAATCTGGTGGCATCAGAAGGGTGTCATCTATTATAAACTCCTCAAACCATCTGAAACCATCACTGGCGATCGTTACCGACTGCAGATAATGCATTTGCATCGAGCTCTCAAAGAAAAGCGGCTGGAATGGGACGGTAGACATGACAAACTGATTTTGCTCCATGACAACGCCAGGCCACACGTTGCTAAATCGGTCCAGAAATATTTATAGGGACTGTATTGGGAAGTCTTGCCCCGCCCTCCATATTCCCCAGACATTGCACCTTTGGATTACCATCTGTTCTGATCAGTGTAGTCAGCCCTTATTGGAAAACGGTTCACTACTTACGAGAGCATCGCAAATTGGCTCAATGAACTCTAATTTTTCATCAGAGGAATCCGTATTCTGCCTGAAATATGGAGTAAAGGTGTAGCTTCCAATGGCACATAATATCATGTATTATTTAATTGTTCAAATAATTCGTAACTTTAGCTAAGAAATCACGGAAACTTTAACCCACACCTAATAAATTACTGACTCATTTTTTAACATGCTGTAAATAACATGTGAAAGAAGCAAAGTCAACGTTTCTAGCTCATCGAAAGTTTCGATAATATTTATGAGAAGTATAACCTTGAAACATTAGTAATTTTAATGAATTTTTTCAATTTTCAAAGAGTTTTTTCAAAGTATCACTTTAAAATTGGCATAATTAAAATCAGTAATACGTCTAAAAATTCATTTTGATTTATCCATTCCATTACAATGCAAACTATTTTCCATTGTGTACGTACTCAGGGAAGTTTTCTATATTTTTTGGATAAGTTAGATGGCGCGGAAGTTGAGATATTTAGTTATGATAATTTTGCCAATTCGAGATTACAATAAACGAATTCATGTCAAGCGATTCCATATCAAGTGGCAAAAGTATTTCGTAGGTAGTAGGACTAGGAATGACTCCTCTGCCTTCATTTAGTGTTTCCAACTGATGATGGTTAGTACGAGAAAGGAACTACTAATGCGCTTTGTTAAACTCAGCGAAAATCGCTTAAACGGTTATCACGCGAATCATGAAGAAGAAGAAGACTTGAGTGCAATGAAAAATAAACAATGCGGCGTTTTAGTGCTACCTACAATAAAAAGTTGACTGTAATTTTGAAAAAAAAAATTATAACTTTGAGATTTATTCATTGTTGAAAATTTTGGTAGAGTTTTTCCAAGTGAGCTATCTTCCGTTTTTATTTAATTTTTTATTTTTTAAGATAAAATATACTTTAATTATTATACTACAATTTTATGGGAAACATTTTTTTTTTGTTAAAAGTTTTGGGATATATTTTTTGGTCATTTTTAGAAAACAAGAGATTTTTTTATCTTTGCCATTAGTAGCTGGGACTAAGCTCAGTAAGCTCTGAATATTTCATAGTGGGGCTCCCATAAATTTTTGAGTTATATTCAAATACGTAAAGCAAGCATGTGAAGCATTCAGTAGCGGCGCTTCGGTAGATTTTCAAACGGACGGGTACGTATGATATTGGCTTTCTGGCTTAACCTAATTATGTTTACATAAACGATGAGAAAAGGTTAAGTAAGGAATGATTTCATGCTGCTTAGAAATATAAGGAAAATATTGTTGTATGAATTATAAGAAAATATTTTTCTCTAATTTAAATTAAAAAAATGTATTATTTTGAGAGACGCTGTATTTCCAGTTCACTGCTAGAAATCGTGTTCCTTTTTTGACCGTGCTCACAATTTTTGCTTAATTGCTACACATCTGCCAATTCGAATGAAGCTAATTTTAATGCTATAATTGCTTGCGGAAACAAAAACTTTAAACATCTTTAAATTAATGCATGCATATAAAACATACATACTCGTACATGTATGAAACACTCAATCAATATAATGAGCAAAATAGTAAACTCTTCAAACCATTGATATTATAATTTGAAGAATCAGTTCCTGTTTATATGTAGACGTGTATACATACCTGCATATTTATACTCGCATATATTAAACTAAGTAAATTGTGTTTTAATTATTAGTTAAATATGCAAAATCAAATGCAAAATTTTCTACAAATTCATGCCCCGTAGGTAAATCTATTAGTGCCTAACTACTATGAAACGCAGTGCAGCTCACTTTTTGGTTCCTCCTTCATTTTATTCATTGGCTGATTATACTAAAACTTGGTCACAATGTAGACATGCAAATAAAGGCATTAAAGAACACTTTAATACAGAAAACCCTAATATAAGAGGTAGCCATGTTCTATCACTCAAAATTTCAAAATACTTATTATTTAAGAGTTAAAAAACCTAATAATTAAACGAGTGAAATTTATTTGAAGAAGCTTTGATTTTAGCTGATTGACGCCTATAACGAACTAACAATATATAATTACAAATTTAAGAAAAATATTTATTAAATCAATGGTGTGACATAAATACTAAAAAATAATAATAATTTTAGTTTTATTTATTTGAGAAATGAGGCCGTATCTGTAAGACTTTTTAGTTCCCAGAGGCCAACGTGCCATATGACTTGGCAGCACTGCGTTATACAATATACATATATTGGGTAAGAAAATGTAATAAACAAAATATCTAGTTATACATAGAACCAATAGCCCAAACATGTCGCTTGTGAACTAAGAGGCTCAAAACAAAACTCGCTAAAACATTGCTGCTTTCACATACAAATTTTTCACTTGGCGAGCAGAATAATGGTGAATGATTACATGAATTTCCAAGATATTCGGATCTATGTGAGCGGGTCAATCCGGCTATATCCGGCCAAGGGCTGTGTGAAAAAATTAAATTAAAAACTTCAACTGTGTATATTTCTAATTACTTAAAATAAAAAAATAATAAAAAATAATTAAGTGTTAGTTTTCAGGCGACTAAAGACTTTAAATGCTTTACTTATTGAACCTTAGAAGAGGCACAACTTCGAAGCACATCTGCATTTTGTCTGACAGCCATGCAGTCTTATATGCACAGCAGTCTCGCATAATAGCATTCAAACTCGTTGAGGAATGTTTCAGTGTCCTCAATACCCTAGAAGCAAAGAACACCGCTTTGTCTGACTGATAACAGTGCATGAAGGTTATGATGGCAACGAATAAGCGGACTACCTAGCGAATTTAGGCGCTATTCCAAAATTCCATGGACCAGAACCCGTTTGTGAGCTCACCGGCGAATTCACACGACACTGGATGGACAATCTAGGACAGTGGTGGGCTAAACAGTTTATACTTCCCTCCAGAAGAGAGGACAAATAGACTCCTAAACCTGGACAGAGACGGCTTTTGAACTCTCACTGCATACTACACCATTCATTGTATTATATTGGGTTGAGGAATAAGTTCATAGCGTTTTTATATTTTCTTTTATTTTACAATGATTTGTTTGCTGTTTGGCAAAGGGTAAGTATTAATTCTATAAAACTCTTTCTGCTCCACAAAACTATGTTAATTATATTTTCCAGTTATTTATTTTTTTATCAGTTTTGAGGCTTAGAAATAGAATACGCATTAGCCAAAAAATCAACATTTTCGACACCTGCTCTTCTTTGGTTTTCACCGAGATCAAAAAGCTACCGTACTTATATGGAGAAGGTGTTATAGGCGAGCCTGCAGCACGGAAATAGTTTGCAAAGCTCAAAAACAAATTCGATGAAGAACGTCTCAAATCACATTTTAAGGAGAACAGTGACCAACCAGTCGTGAATTGGTGAACAAAAATTAACTACGATTATAAAACAATTTTCAATCACCTTCATTCAATGGGATGTACCGAAAAATTGGGAGCCTGGGTGCCTTACGAGACCAACGAAAAAAACAAAGTAAGTCGCATTCAAATTGCTTCTCAGCATCTCGCCCGCCATCGAACGGAAACAAAGAAAGGAGTGGGTAGCTCTAGGAGTTACGCCAAAGCCAAGAGTCAAGCCGGAGCGGCATCCAAAGAAGATCATGATATGTGTTTGGTGGGACTGGGAGGGCATGAGAGGAGTTTTTAGGATATTTTCGGGGTCGACTGAATGGTCCTTATGCTTTTTATGTCCACTTAGATGCACTAATTTAATATAAAATGGTTTGCCATACTATTATTTTACTGAATCATTTATGTATTATTGAGGTTAACTAGTTTTACAGAATTGAATTGGTTCTTTTGAGACGGCGCCTGGAATGATCGTTGTCGCTTTTTCAATAACTTGTATATTTGAAGAGCGGCTTTCGTAAGCTTCATATGAAATTTTTCATAAAGATTCACTACTCTGTTGTTACATTTTAACTTTTTCTTACAGAGACCCAAAAACGAACCAACTCTAATGTGAACGAAGTGTATGGATTTACTAAATTTTTTTTTTCAGAAGCTAGAGGTGCCCCATTAGAAAGCGAAGGTTTTACGCTAAACCGCTGGCGTTAACTGGAATTTTTCGTATGCGTACTTCTTCTTTCTGCTCTTAAGGCGTCACTCTTATTATTTTATTCACACCTCGCAAATCATTTATTACAGTAAACATTCTACTAATGTCTTCAACCTTTTTGGGATACTTTTAATCAATTGAGAAATCAATTAATTGAGTTGAAGGATCAGTTTTGACCTTTTATCATTTACCACTTCGCAAAGCTCCAAACATAACATATTTTGGTACTATAGTATTTTCTCATATACATAAATATCTTTTCACAATATTCCACGAATATCCTATTGTATTGAAAGCTAGTAGATTTAGGGTCCAATTTATTTGCTCCTAGAGGGTTGTAATTTCTGTCTTGTGCTTCAGGTATCATCTGATTCAAAAGCAAATCCCTGAAGGCTAGGTAGAAATTGTTAAAATTGCAGTATTAAGCTCAACTTTCATAATTTCATCGATTCTGCAAATGATTATTACTTTAATAGCATGTTCAGTTACCACGATGGAGAGAATAATGAGATGGCGCCTATCGTGGTCTCGTTACTTTGCTCTCAGCGAATTTGACAACTAGTTACGTGATTTTAGCTCTAGTATGGCCAGATTACCATTTTCGTAACTTGATTTAACATTTTTTTTTTGTTATTTAGTTTCGGAGTTTTAGTTCTTTCTTCAGGAAATTTTTCTAGCTGTTCTAATTAAAATGCAATCCTGATAATTTTGTAAAATATACATTTTTTAATAATTATTTAAATAATTCACCCAGTTTTATTTAGCTTTATTTTTTTTTAACATCTGGTGGCATTGCCCGCGATTGCAGGTGTTGTTGGTGTTCTTCTGCTTTCGGCAGTCAAATCTCTCTCCTCTTTCGGCAGTCAAACCTCTCTCCTTGCCTAGCTTTGGATATACAAACGCACTAAAATGCCCATTCAAAGAAAATATATATTTGAAGTTATGTAACTAGATAAGGTACTCTTTTTGTAAAAATGTCAGTATGGTTTCTTTAGTATTTTCTGGTATTTTGTTGCTTATTTTTACAATGAATACACCTCTTGATGCCCTATGTCCCACTACGGATTGATGGCCAGAAGAAACGATTACACCTCTATGGTTTTAATCCGCATTCAGTAAATTCAAACGCATTTTAAAATGTGTAAAAAGTTTTCAATCTTAAGAAGAGTTGAGAGAGGGACATTTGATATTCTTGCATAACCTTAAAAGGAGCAAAAAATTAGAATCACACTTTCAAAATATTAAATTTTATAAAAACTAACTAATTTTCATTAGCACTAAAATCTTCTCAGAGTTGCCTTTTTTAACCTTGTTTTGTATAATAATACAGTTTTTTTTTTAACTTAAAGTTTCGGTAGTTTCAAATAAAAAAAAAGAAACAAACACGAAACTTTAAAATTTTCGCATTTTCGGTATAAAAAAGCACTAAGTTTATTGCGAAGAGCAACTGGTTGGCAATACTGCACAACTCAGCAAACGTGACGTCACTTACTCTCTGATGGGCGCAATCTTCTTTCTATCATTCTTGATCAGTTACCATATAATATTTCATGCATATTGTCATACATATTGCATATTAGTCGACTTTTTCACAGCTAACAAATGTTTGCCTTTTTTTTTTAAATATAAACAAAACAAAACATTTTGAGCAACGTTGTCGCATCTCTAATTAGAACCGTAAACAAGTTATTTCATATGTACAGACATTGCGAGTCACATAGTAACTTGTTAAACGAAATTCACCTAGCCAGTGAAATAGCAATCAATTCTTTATCGAGCGCTTACGTATATTTGTATTGCATATATATGTTTGTATGTAGATATTTGCCTCGTACCAGGATAAGATACTGCAATAAGTACCCTACAGGAAAAACTGAACTGACAACCTGCAGAGTCTAAGTGCCAAAAGCCGACAAGTCGGCGCATATAATTGTCCTTCCCGCTCATAATGTAAGTACCCTTGATAGTTAACTGCCGTTAGAGAAGATTTTTTTTTTTTTTTTTTTTTTTTTTTTTTTTTTTTTTTTTTTTTTTTTTTTTTTTTTTTTTTTTTTTTTTGTCGGGACAACTAGCAAGTGCAGCACTCAGACATTAATTGAGTCCATTGTACTACACTTGGATTCCCTTTTAATTTTCTTTAAATCTACCCGATCTCCGAAGAAATCTGAGTAGATCTTGTGGTGCCAAGGAGCCAAGATGGTCGCTTCTTAACACATCAGTGCCAAAGACCTCAAACCTGATTCGGGCGAAGGCGGGGCAGACACACAGGAAGTGATCCGCCGTCTCATCCTCCTCTTCACAAGCTGGGCAGAGTACACTGTCTGAGATGCCCAACCTTTCCATGTGCTTTGCCCACAGAAAGTGGCCCGTCATTAGTCCAACCAGCCGTCTGCACTCCCCTCTGCCTAATGACAGAAGGGTTTGCGACAGTCGATCGGACATGACAGGTAACATCAGTTTTGCCCATCTGCAGCCTCTCTCAGCCTGCCAAGCTCGCTTGTGGGTAGTAGTTACCCATTTGCTAACCGTGGCCGTGATGGCCGCAGAGGGGAGTGGCAAAGCGGGCTCTGGGCCAAAGAAATTGGCCTCAGAGCCCATCTTAGCTAAGGAGTCAGAGGTCTCGTTACCCGCGATACCCACGTGTCCCGGGACCCATGTTAGCATCAGGCTGTTATGTCTGCCGACATAGTTCAGCCTGGATTTACAGGACTTCACTACCCCTGATGTGGTTTGAGGGCTGTCTAAGGCCATAAGCGCAGCTTGGCTGTCGCTGCAGACACATATAGATCTGCCTCTCCATCGTTTTTCCACAACAAAGTTCATCGCTTCTTGAACTGCATACACCTCCGCTTGAAACACAGATGCATGCATTCCAAGAGCAAAGTGCAGTTTTGTCCCGCTGGATTCCACGTAGACCCCAGAGCCGGAGCCATGCTCGGTCCTGGAGCCATCCGTAAAAATGCGAAAACAGTGTTTGCCGGGCTCATTTTCTGAGTCTCCCCACAACTGAGCCTCTGGTAGCACTACACTGTATCTCTTTTCAAGTACGACTCTTGATGGCATTGAGTCAAGGGGCATGGAGAGAATCGTTGGATCGATGTCCATACCTTCTCTGTGTTCCAATGCCGGACAAGGGCCGTACCAGTTCCCACTGTGTTTCAGTCTGCAGATGGCCTTCAGGGCCTCTCCTCGGATGAAAGCATCAAGTGGTGGTAAACCAATCAGAGCATCTAGTGCCGGGCCTGAAGTAGTCGGAAAAGCTCCGGTGCAACAGATGGCCACAGTGCGTTGTAGTCTCGATAAGGTCCTCCTGACTTCCACTAGGGATAGTCTACTCATCCAGACCACTGATGCATAGGTGATAATGGGTCTTATCATAGCTGTGTAGATCCATAGGACCTTGCTAGGAGAGAGACCCCACGTTTTCCCAAAGACACCTTTGCACTGCCAGAAAGCTGTCAGCGCTTTGGATGCCTTTGTCTCAACGTGTGATTTCCATAGGAGCTTACTATCGAGGATTACTCCTAGATATTTAATTTCCTTGGATAGCTGGATTGTGACTCCTTTTAGCTTTGGCAGAACGATTCCGTCAAGCTTCCTCCTTCTGGTAAAGAGGACAATACCAGTCTTGGCGGGATTTGCCGACAGCCCGTTCGCACAGCACCAAGTGTCAATCCGATCCAGAGTTTTCTGCACTTTCCTGCAGATGTTCATAAGCGAAGAGCCTGTTACCAAACAAGCAACGTCGTCCGCATATGCTTGTGCGTAGACTCCCGAATCGTTTAAGGTGGTGAGTAGAGGATCGATTACCATGCACCAGAGCAACGGAGACAGCACACCGCCTTGGGGGCAGCCTCTGTTAACCCCAGATGACACCAGCAGATCTTCCTCTGCTCGCACCGAAACGATTCTTTGGGCCAGCATCGAACGAATCCAATTTACTAGCACCCGGTCTACGCCGTGCCTACTAGCAGAGTTACACATACTATCAAAAGTGGCATTATCAAACGCCCCCTCTATGTCTAAAAAGATACCCATAGCGTAGTCCCTCCTGTCGATGGCCAGCTCTATCCTTGCAACAAGGTTTTGCAGTGCCGACTCGCAGGATTTTCCACTCTGATAGGCATGCTGAAATAGAGACAGAGGGCGAGCCTTCAGCGACTTCTGACGTATGCGCAGTTCCACTAGTCGTTCGAGACTTTTCAGCATGAAAGAGGTCATGCTGATTGGTCTAAAGCTTTTGGGGCTGGTGTAGTCGTCTTTTCCAACCTTTGGGATGAAAGCGACCCTCACCATCCTCCAAGAGCGTGGTATGTAAGCCAGTGCCAGGCATGCCGAGAAGATTTTCTTCAGGGCTGCTGTCACGAACTCTGCACCCTCCTTCAGCATGGCAGGAAATATGCCATCTGGTCCGGGCGACTTGTAGTCGCCAAAAGATTTGATGGCAAATCGAATGGCGGCCACATTCACCACAGATCTGGCAACGAACCAGTCATGCCGAGAAGGTGTAGCAGCTCTGACAACTGCCTCTATCAATAAGGGCTGTTGCCGGCTGATGCTTATCTGATTACCAGGAAAGTGAGACTCCATCAGCAAGCTGAGTGTATCACTTTTCCGCTCCGTGAAGGAGCCATCAGATTTCCTAAGTGACCCCAGCTTTGCCGTTGGGTCCCTTTTCAGGATCCTAACCAACTTCGCCGTGTCACTCAGAGATTCAATACCGCTGCAGAATTCCCTATATGAGGCTTTTTTCGATTCCCGAATAAGCCTCTTGTAGTTCTTCTGAACATCACGGTATCGCTCCCAGTCCTCTGCAAGGTTAGTCTTGAGGGCCCGGTTTAGGAGTTTTCTCGACTCACGCCTCAACATCTGGAGCTCTTGGTTCCACCAAGGAACGGGAGTCCGGCTCGGGAGAGGTCGAGTTGGACAGGCTGACTCAAAACAGTCGGTTAGGGCAGCGTTGAGTTTCTCAACAGCCGCCTCAATGGCCTGTTCTTTTCGAAGTCTTGGTGGCGCAACGTCAAGGTCCCGCAACGCCTCCCTAAACTTCTGCCAGTCTGTTTTTCTTGGGTTTCTAGAGGGCAATGGCATTTGTGCCTCCTCGCCACACTGAAACTCAATGTACCTGTGGTCCGAGCACGAATCTTCGGCAAGGACTCTCCAGTTCTTGATTGACCACCCAAGTTTTGAGTTTGATAGGGTTAGATCAATCACCTCCTGTCTTCTAGACGTTACAAACGTTGGCTGTGAGCCCTTGTTTTGTATGTCTAGGCAGGAGGACGCGATAAATTCGAATAGTCGAGAGCCCCGTCCATTGCACTTGCTGCTGCCCCAGATTGTATGCTGGGCATTAGCATCGCAACATAGGATGAGGCCCAGACTGCGCCGCTCACAGAACCTCACGAGACTAGTGGCCTTCCCGGGTGGTGGCCCTTCCAGAGCATCGTAAGGAAAGTAAGCAGATGCAATCACAAACTTCGACCATCCGCGTCTACCTCTATAACACACCTCAGCCGCTACCAGGTCTTGGCAACAGAATTGCTCAAGACCCGTCACAGTGAGATGGGATGATACTATAAGACCGGTCCTAGGTCTGCTAGAACTCCTGTCATATAGTAACGTGGCCCCTTTCAGCGCACTTAAGCCACAGAGACGGCCCCTAAAGACCCAGGGCTCTTGCACTGCTGTTATGTGGGGTAATGTGTGCAGCTGGGAAAGCCTTCTACTTAGTAGTGCAGTAGCGGCTTTGGAATGCTGCAAGTTAATTTGCGTCACCGTCAAGGGACGATAGCTACAGGAATCGTCCGAGTCAATCATTTGGGAAAGACATGAAAGCTGGCCGTCCCAAGGAAGAGACTCAGACGGTTCCCGTACCGTGAGCCCATGACATCAACACTGGCCTCGTCCACTCGCACCACAAGAGTAGCACCTTCCTTCCCGTCCCGGTTTTTACTCTTGGTGTACGAGACGACTCGCCAAAGCCTCGTGTTGATGCCCGGATTCTGGGCACGTAGACAGGATAGGACATCCGCCGTAGACAGGTCTGGATCCGGAATCCAGCAGATGGCCTTCCTGAGGGGTACACTCTCCTCGCTGTAGACTGCGAAGCGAGTGGTCCCCATGGGGGGCACGTTATTGACCGCGGTCCTGATCCACTCGAAGTTGGCCAGAGACGCGCACGTCACCTTTATGGTGCCGTCCTTTGTCTCATAGCCCTTCGCGTTGGCTTCCGGACCGGAGGCAATAACCCGACGCATCAGCTGGCTTTTGCAGTATTTGATTTCTGCATCCGTCAGCTGATGGTCGGGCCCCAGTTTTCCAACCACAGCCACAGGTCGTGGGCCAGCAGCCTTCTCGCTATAGGATGGCTTGGCCGCACCCTTGGATGTGCTTGGGCGAAGGTCCAGCTCCCGATCCTCCACTGACGAAGATTTCGCCGGGCAGACAGCTGTGCTGGACTTTTTGTCGAGGCGCCGATAGAGACGTGGCTCAGCAGAACCTTTTCCCGCCACATTGACTGGCGCCAAGACCGCGCTCGTACCTTGGGGGGTCGTGGCTCGGTCATTGGCGGCAACCGCAGGGCAGGGAGGTGTGCTGCTTTCAGCCGCCGTCTTTCTCCGCTTGCCTCGAGAGCGAGACAACTTGGGAGTGCCTGTGCCCACCGAAGACTCGGTAGCTTCCGTGGGTGTCACTTCCGCTGACCGAGGTCGTTTGGAAGACACAGACACAGAAGGGCCGGCAGAGCCACATGAGGATTTCTCCCGCATGAGCTCTGCCCGCCGCTTTCTTCTCTTCCTCCTTGCCGCGCTCTTCGATTTCCCAGCTTCTTTGGGAGGTCGTGTAGCCACCGAAGAGACCTCACAACTCAGGCCCTCAGAAGCAGGGAAACGTTTTTCAGACTCTGAAGGAGAGGAGATTGCGATAGCAACCCCCGTCTCCTCCAGGATGCGCTCTCGCTCGTAGAGCTGAGAGACTTGGGTAATGGTTGGGGCCTCCAGAATCCATGCCCCTGCCGCCGAAGCGGGTGGATTGCCACTTGTGTGGATTCCACCTGGAGTAATAGATCCTTTGTTTTCCATTACCTTTTTTTGGTTTTTTTTTCGGGACTCCTCCCTAGCCAGTTTGGTTCGCGGATGGCACCCTGATTCTATGCCACCTTTGAGTCATCACACGAGTGTTGAACCCACCCCAACAGGGAAGGCCACTCTTGTGATGCCAGGGCTCCCTATCCACCACCTGGGACGCGCCCGATGGGAGATCAGGCAACTCCACACGGGGTTAGTTAGAGAAGATACTTACAGAGATATGTTCTAAATTAGTTTTCTTTTGTTCTTGATTGACACGATAATCGTTTAAGCGATTTTGGCCGACTTTAGCAAAGCGCACCAATCTTTTCATTATCGTGCTAGACGGCGCCAGTTAGACACAGCAAGTGAAGCCAAACCTGATCTTTCAAGCAAAGGAGACTTTCCTCTTTCTCTGCTACTGTGAGCTGGTAACTTGCCGAATACTTTCAGAGCAGTAGCGTTTGCCTTTATTCTTATTCGCTGGACTATGTCTACACATTGTCGCCTTAAGCCTATATAATTCATTGTTCCGCCGCCTCGATGTTTGCTGTCGCCAAAGTACAAAGGTCCAAATCTGCAAAACCTTGCAGAATCTTTCTCTCTAACACTCCAAAGGTTGCCTCATCGTCAAAATTATAAGGGCACACACACTGAAGTGAGTGCCGATACGCGAGTGACCCGACTGTTTGTTTGAAGACAAGAAGTACTTCATCTTGTCTGTGTTCGCCACCAGAGTCAATCGCTTTACTTTTTTATACAGCTTAGAAGGCATAGCTAATAGCGTGGTTGCTAAGGCCAATGATATCGTTATCAATAACATCTACTCTAATAAATATAATTGTTCAATTAAAATTACTAAATTTCACGAGGATAACATAACTCTGCTATGGGCACATACCGTTGGATAAATCTCACCATCACTCACCCATCTGTATGGTTTTTAGCTCAATTTAGATAAAAAGACAAACCACTAACACGCAGTGTTCTGACTTGTAAAGTATAGCAATTACGTCGTCTCACACAATCCACCAGTAATCCTTTCCTTTCTCTTGTCCGGTAACTGCTGCGTCTTCTAGGCTGACCATGAAAATAGTTTGAAAACGAGACGAGAAAAAAACAACTTTATATTTAGTAATAGGCCAGCTGGAAATAGAACTCTGGGTTTCTTCATTTTCTACAAAAGACGGCTTAGCATACCTCTTTTGGTATCCAGTTAAAGGAAAAATTGGCAGAAATATTTGGTATCTATGGTGCTCCCACTCACCCAGCTACCCAGAGATATTATCACTAAGGTGATCAAATTCGAAAAGAAGTTCAGAATTGAACTGAACAATAAGCTAAACTGGAGTAGACCTGCATTTGAAAGGAAATTCCAGGAGTGAACACTACACTGGTACACAGCTGCCTCTAAGACACCAGAAAGCATAGGCGCCGAAATATGTGGCCCTAAAACCAAGCGTGCTGTGCCGATGGGTAGTTTTCCAAGCATCGTCCAAGCGGAAATGTGTACCATTTGTCTATGTGCAGAGATAAATTTACACAGAAATGTCCGAAATGACTGAATTACCATTCTGAGTGGCAGTCAGGCGGCACTCATGGTCCTACCGTCCTGTGAGATCAAATTCTCACTGGTACTTGAGTGTATCGAGAACCTAAATCTACTAGGAATGCACAATTGCATCCGGCTAATTTGGGCCCCAGGACACAGGGGTATAACTGGGCACGAAGTAGTGGACGCATTGGCGAGAGAAGCCCGAGGCCTTCCTTACCATGGGACAACACAGCATCAAGAAGAAGCTCAGGAGTGAAGGGCTAAGACTAATGGAGGTTTGCTGGCACCAAACTATTGAGCTACGCCAGGCGAAATCCTTACTGGGAGGGTACAACCAAAAAAAGTTAAAAAAACGTATAACTCTGCCCAAGGATAATTTGAGAATGCTCCCGGGCATCCTCACAGGCGACTGCGGGCTGCGAAGTCATCTGCATATGATCTGGATTCGGTCTACGGACTCTTGCCGTTTGTGCAACCAATTTTAGGAGACTCCAATGCACCTTCTCTTGGAATGCAACGTCAAATTTCTTACGGCGCGCTGACTAAAATGAAAGCACGAATGATGGATGGCATAACTTTTCAAAGATGTAGAAGAAGGTACAGCAAAAATATGGAACACACAATAAAGTTATATTTTATCCCTCACTCCACAAAAATCAGTTTTTTACTATGTATTTATAGTTAGGTTGTTGATATTATTCTAAGAAGGAACGCGAACTAGATATGGTCCTAAATTACCTAGACGATATGGTATTATTTCAATACTAGTGATTTTCCTACAAGACATTTATTTGAACACATTCATATATAGAAAGTATGTATTTGTATAGCATGAAAATTCTAACATCAGCAATAAAGTCTAACAAGACGCTGAACTGGTTGAATGTTATTATTTTAAAGGCGCTTGGTAACCATCTTTTCATATGTGTTCTAAATGCAACAAAGAACCAGTTGCTGTGGTGAAAACTTTGGCTAAATATGTAAAAAACAAGAAAGGAAAAAGAAAGATTTTCTAAAAATACATTTTAAATAGTGAGATAAAACTTGGATGATGAGTATTGAAATGAGAAAAATTTTGATTTGATATTAGCGATTGGCAAGTCTAGCTTCTTCACGTTCTTTTCGCTAAACATTATTCGGGCGAAATAGAATCTCTTTTGAGGCCACAGATGAGAAAATAATTGGGGTTACCACGTGAAAATCCCTTTTATGTTTCAAAAAGGATTTGAGATGAGCTAAATATTAATGTGAGTTCGTCATTAATCAGAAAGTAGCTCATTGCGGCTAAACTACGAAAGAAGCCCGAGAAAGGTTGGCGTCAGAAGAGGCGGCGTACTTTCTCCGTTTTTGTTCAACCTAGTATTGGACCTAGTAATGCGACAAGTCTGAGCGAGTAACAGAGGTATCTCCTGAGGTTTGTGTGGTCAGCTAGAAGACCAATTGGAGGACGTGGATAAATTTTGTCACCTTGGAAGCATTATTTCAAAAACTGCTATACTTGACAAGGTATGGAGAGCGGCGCACATTTCCAGACGTACGAAGCTGAAGATATTCGACGCTAACGTAAAATCAGTAGTCTTATATGGGCTGGAAACGTGGAAAGTGACAGCGATCATATTACAAACTTTGCAATCTGCAGGCGCAGTCATCAGGTGTCAAATAAGAAATTTCGCCTATATGCCACTGCTATACTTCGAAAAGAGTTGTTTATATGTAGGATATCGACACGTATTCTGAAAATTGTGGATTCACTTTCAACTTCTCAACTTCTCCCATTCGGGCAGCGACAGGTCGCCTCCTGATGTCCCCCGTACAACACCTTCACAACGAGGCACAAATGCTCCCAGTAATGGAGCATAACAAGCTGCTCAGCAAGCAGTTCTGTTAGGATGTTACCGCAGGTTTCACCCCTGCAGACACCTGCTTGAGCCTGAGCCGCCTCCCAGACACGTCAGGGGACACCTCTTAAACTACGCCTATGAAATCCTGGACAAAACTGACCGTAATTTACTGGACCAGACAGTGTTTAGAAAGTCAATAAACGACATTTATCGGGAGACCGTCACCACCTTCTTAAGCTCCCGTCCTGTGAATGCCGTAATCGGAGTCCAACCACCACCTATTGCAGATGAAGAGCTTCAGCTTCCCCGTGAGACACGTGTAACACTGGCACAATTGCGTTCTGGATACTGTAGCAGGTTAAACTCCTACTTATCCAGAATCGACCCCGACATACCAAACATATGTCCGGCATGTGAAGGCACCCCGCACGACACTAACCACTTCGTCACATGCCCACTACTCGACACTACACCGACTCGTCAACACCCTTCTCCATCTGGACCCAACCCGTCAAGACAGCATGTTTCCTGGGCCTATCTTTAGATGAGCTAGACGAAGACGACCGGTGATACGCCTTACACTAGCGGGCTTCTATTACTGTTAACAAACAAACAAACCATAGGGAGGAAACTGTGAATGTCTGTTCGATAGACCAAAAAAGGCTGGTAATGTTTTAAAATAGATGCCTTGAGTAAATATAGTAAAGAGTCAAAATGGTGTATTAGCTATAAGAAGTGCAAAAATGAGTTAATAAAGCTCTGAGTAGTCACCCCTCGGCAGGCCATGGCAACCCTCCGAGTGTATTTCTGCCATGAAAAAGCTACTCATAAAAATATCTGCCGTTCGGAGTCGGCTTGAAACTGTAGGTCCCTCCATTTGTGGAACAACATCAAGACGCACACCACAAATAGGAGGAGGAGCTTGGCCAAACACCCAAAAAGGGTGTACGCGCCAATTATATATATATATTTATATATATAGTCACTTGCGAAGCACTGTAACCCACCAACCACCTCAGGGTAGACATTCAAATAAATGCGCAATTGTTTAAAATATTTACGTGAACCACTCTAATGCACTTAAACTCGAATATGCATATACTCGTATAAACGTTTAAATAAATTTACTTTAACTATTCGCATTTAATTTGCAACAATGCCCACTTTTGTACTATTCGTGGTTAAAGGCTTTATATAGTCACTAGTTTCGACTGCTTCTCTTCCTACCAACAGCAAAATGCGTCAAACTGGCTTACATACACGGCACTGGACTGCCTTCAACATTTTTATTACTCAGCCGTCCACCATAAGTCTTTACGGTGCAATGGCTTTTGGTTGGTTACAACTTTTCCACATTATCCTTTCTCTTATTTGTTGGTTGTTTTTGCCTTTTTTCGTAGCATCACATTTACCACTCGCACTACCTAATCGACTTAAGGCTCTTACTCCAATTCCATTGCCAACTTTATAACGCACGATTTTACCCATTTAGTAAAAGTGTACAAATGTACGTGTTTGTTATTCCTGCTTTTAAATAGTCTGCGGAATTGGAGAATAGACAGAATTTCATTTGCCATGGGAAATGTGAAATTGTTGCGCATGCGCACGCTCACGTTCACGTAAGCTGCCCGAGTTCTCGAGCTAATCTACCAAGTATTTTCAACTAAGTTGTTGCTGCTTTCATTTGTGGTTTCGATTTTATTAGCCACGCTCGAATTGCTGTCATTATAAGATTCTATTTCAATACACATTTCCTTTAAATTTGTTACATTTCTTTGGTTTTATTTTTTTGTTTTAATTCCTTAAAGAATAGAGATTTAAAGAATTGTTATTGTTTTCATGTGGTTAACCTTTTTTGGAATTATAATTACTTATGTACTTGTACACTAATAGCAAAAACCATTCTACCAATCTTGTAGGCATTGCATGATGGAGCGTAGTCGTGAAGATCGCAGGCTCAGATTGTGTTGATGCGCTTCGAATGGCTTGCTTGTTGGCTTTTGACTACACATTATTTCTGCTCTCAAGTGACGTTTAGCATTTTCTTTTTTCACATTTCGTTACCATTCTGCATTAATGCAGTATTTTTCTTTGCCTTGTTATGCAGTTGTGTTTTTTTATGATCTTTCAAACCAAAGTGCTTGCGCGATTTTCATATGAGTAATCTTAGTTATGACTTCATTATCCCACATAAATTTTTTACCTAACAATCAAAAAGCAGAGGCAAATGCGAAAAACCGTTTGAAGATAAAAATAAAATGTAATTTATTCAAAATAAACTTAACTTTGCTTTCAAGATTGTTGGTGTTGGATTATTAATAGCAGTGATGCTGCTGTTTTCAATTGTCGGTCATACATATGTGTACGAGTATGTGTGTAATTTTGCAACATATTGCAATAGCGATACAATCGCACATCCCATGAATGAATATTCACAAGCGAACGTATTGTGAGTGTCACTAAACATCGTACAACCATTTTTTTTTGGAATTTTCTACTCTTATTCTAACTAAATCTGAGGAAATTAAAGTGCCAAACTGAAAACAAAAAGATCGAAAACTTTTATCGAAATTTCGAATATTTTAATTAGGTATTTAGAACTTTTTCGAGTATTTACTCGGATATAATTTTTTAGTTCATTCAAACTTAGTTTTCTTTTTTATTAATTTGTAATGTAAATATACTTTATATTCTAAGAAAAGTAGTGTAAATTAAAGCATCAAACCATAAAAAAATCTGAAATATTTCATCAAAATTTATTTTTTATTAATTTATTTTATAGCATTGTACATATTCCAACAAAATTAGAATAAATTTAAATCCCAATATAAAAAAAAACTCACAAAAAGTCGAGAGATTTGAATCCACATTTTAAGAATTTTTTTAGAACTTTTTCGGGATAATAATTTTTTAGCTCATGCAAATTTAGTTTAATTTTTTATCAATTTACTATAGATGTATACTTCAGAAATATACTAACAAAATAGTATAAATTTAAGCCTCAAACCTTAAACCTTTCATACATTTTTATCATCTATTCTGATAAGGGTTTTTAATCTATGAAAAGTAGTGTAACATTCAAGTCTCAAAACCTAAAAAAATCGAGAAAATTTCATCAAAATTGTTTTGTAATTAATTTATTATAAAAATTATGTTAATATAATAAATGAAACAGTGATAGAACTAAAGGAAGAGGTCAAATATCTAGGTTTAACCTTAGATAAAAAACTCACTTGGGAATCACATAAAAATAATACAATTACTAGGGAGATCCTGGGGCAACAGCCCTAGTATGGCCCTCTGGATATACACCCAAATGGTTAGACCAAGCATACTGTATGGGGCACTAGTATGGTGGAGCAAATCTATCCAACAAACAGCGATAACCAAACTGGGAAAAGTACAAAGGCTTGCTTGCCTATGCATCACAGGGGCTATGAGAACTACCCCTACAGCTGGCATGGAAGCACTCCTTAATCTCCTACCACTTCATATAGCAATCCAAGAGGAAGCAGCTACGCAAGCACTCATGCTACACATGAAAGAAAATTCCAAATTGGGCAACCTCACCGGTCACCTAAATATCCTAAATAAAATCAAAAACACCATAAGCATGGCTCAAGTTTCAGACCACATTGACCCAACCCTCTGTTTCACAAAAGGATACACAGTTACCTTTCCTGAGAGGATCGAGTGGAAAACAAATCCGAAATGGATGAATGATGATTCACAAAAATGGTACACTGATGTATCAAAAACACCTTATGGTGTAGGAACAGGAGTAGTGGGACCCAGAATCCACAAATCATACACTCTCACCAGGGACACCACTATCTTCCAAGCGGAACTATACTCAATAATGGAAGCAGCAAACATCATGCAACGTAGAAACCACAAGAGAGTAAAGATCAAAACACTCTCGGACAGCCAATCAGTTCTAAAAGCTTTAGATAGCTATACCTACAACTCAAAAACCCTCTAAGAAAGCCACAAGGCACTCAATAACCTGGCATCCAAAAACAATGTTTCATTAATTTGGGTACCGGAATATGAGGGATATGACGGCAACGAAAAGGCAGACTTTCAAGCCAAAAAAGGGGCAGATGAAAACTTCATCGGACCTAGTCCTATGTTCGGATTCAACAAAAACAACCTGAAACAAAAAGTAAAATACTGGGCCAAAACTCTATTAAATCAGCATTGGAACAACGTAGAGGGTCTTAGACACTCCAAAAAGTTCCTAAGTTTCAACGCTAAAAAAGCTAACATGGCCCTCACGTTAAACAAAAAGAGCATTCGCACTCTCACAGGCGCCCTCACGGGTCACTTCACCTGCAAACAAACACTTACATAAATTAGGCATAACTAACACCAGCACCTGCAGATTTTGCTGCGAAGATGAGGAGTCCATAGAACATCTCATTATCGAATGTCCGGGGTTGACGCGTAGAAGGAAAAGGTTTTTAAACAAGTTCATGCTTACAGATGAAGACCTTCAATCACTCCCTCAGAAGAAGCTGGTACAATTCATAAGCATACTTGACAGTAAATAGACAGCATAGGGTGCACAATAGATCAATATGGTCGCAGTGCTAAAGGGTCATACCTTAACCCTTTACAACCATTAACCATGTTCATATTCCAACAAAATCAAAATGATTGTAAGTCCCATTTTTTTTTTTTAATTTTCAAAAAGGGGAAAGATTTGAATCACGTTTTAATCATTTTTCAGAACCTTTTCGTATGTAAAAAATTTAGGTTTTATTAATTTGTTATAGAAATATTCTTCGGAAATATACTTAAAAAAAGTAGTATAAATTAAGGTCTTAAGCCTTAAACTTTTCATAAATTTTTATCATATATTTTGGGAAGGATTTTTAATCTAAAAAGTGTAGTGTTCATTAAAGTATCCAAACCTAACAAATCAAAAAAACTTCTTCAAATCGGAAAAATTTCAGTCAACATTTTAATCAGGTTTTTAAAAATTCAAATTAATTAAAAAGAATTACTTTGTTATAGAAAAATACTTCATAGTCTAAGAAAAGTAGTATAAATTAAAGTCTTAAATAAAAAAAAACATGTATAAGTATTAAAAAACAATCAAAAAATCCATCGAAATTTGAAACAATTTTAATCAGATTTTGTTTGGGATATAGTTAGACAATATATTAAACTCTTACAAATTCAGTTAACTTTTTTTCTAATTTACCATACAAATATTGTTCATATTCTAAAAAACAAAATCAAAATTCAAAAAAAAATTTCACCAGAATTTCAAGATTTCCTAAATAAACTTTTTCCGGTATACAATTTTTTAGCCTTTTCAATTTTAGAAGTGTAAAAACATTTACATATATATTAATATCTTCCAATTTTTTTTTTCTTGTTCAATCCACTCGGAGGCATAGGGACTCGACTGAGTAATGTTGCGTTGGTTTCGTTAATCTATTTTGCTTCTGACAGGGTAGGTGATTAGCCTGCCGCTACTAGTCGTAACTAATGGGAATACCAAACTGTCGTTGCTTAGGAACAACGCCTTCTTACTGCTTGAAACGCCATCTGTGTATCACATTTTTCTGGCAGAAGGATCACACAGATGGTTGAGGACTTCACTAAATTTGGTGTGCCTGCGCTATTACCGCGATTGACCGCTTCCTCTTGCTCGTATTTTAGCAACCACAATGCAATTAATGCGTTGACTTTTTGGGCGGTTATTGGGGTTGAGAAATTAATTTTTTTATTGTTTTTTTTATAGAAACTTGGAAAGTAGGTAAGTTTGGAAATGTGCGAGGACCGTGCTTTACGTGGGATTCGAACCCACAACCTCTGGGATGGCAGGCTAGTGCACTTACGCTATACTACCGAGGCCGCTTGCATGTTTAAAGTATCTAAATTTGCTGCACTCTCCCCATAGAACTCATTTATATTATTTTTGTTTATATAATTGTATGACTGATTAACCGATTGCACCATAAGCTTGGTGCAGAACCAAAATTTGAAATGATCTGATTCTAGTATTTAAAATGTTGATGAAAAGTAGTCGATTTTTCGCAAGCTTTTTGTGGTTACAGTACAATTATAGTTTCACAATAATTTAACAAAAAATTAATCTTTGAAAACAATGAAAAGAAAATGGTTGAAGATTTGCTTCTCCCTCGTTTAATAGTTTTTTGATTGGTTTATAAAAATAACTGTGTATGTATATATTTACAAATGTACAAAAAGGTACTTTTTTCTATTAAACATAAAAATAAGTTCTATTTAAAAGATTTTGCAACGATTTTAAACTGATATGACAGAGAGGTTTCTATAATATATATTCGCACAGAAAGCAATTTTAGACTAGCCATTAGATGAGCAAACTTTGAACTTGAAGAAGAAGTTTGTCTGTATGGGTGGCACACAACTTGACACCGTCAAAAACGAGCATAATTTCTTTCAACAGAATGTAAGACTATTTATGTACTTACATCGCAGGACAGCAGTGAGTGAGATTCTCGAAAGCCACCTTATATGAAGAATTTCATAAGAGTATAGCTGTAAAAATGTTGGGTGTTTTTTAGCTGCATGAGAACTGTCGATATCTATAATATAACTCAGGTTTGACAGCTAAGAATGGCAAAGTGTGTTTATATTTATGTTCAGTAAGGTTTGGCAAGTCATCATGACGCCAAAACGACGCTTCCGAATTGTGGAAATTTACTTTGAAAAAATAAATCTGTTCGCAATAAACCAGACTGGCGTCATAAAAATATTTTCAATGGCTCCATCTTTTTAATGAGTTAGTACGTTGGAAGGCACATCCATAGCTGACTTCCAGTGAAAGCTTGGTGGCATTCGATTCAATTAAACCTAAGTTATTGCGTTATCGGTCCAAAAATGAGTTTCGAACAAAGAGCTAATATCAAATTTTGCTTTAAAATCAGTAAAACGTTTACCAAAACATCCGAAAACTCTATCGAAATTGTTCGAGAATTTATCAAAAATGAACCGAAATCATGGTTGAAATTCATGAAATCGGAGTTGAGTATCTCCAAAACATCGATGAATAGCATTTTAACTGATCATTTGGGCTTACGAAAGGTCTGTGCACGATTCATTCCGCACAAGTTTACTGAGGACCAAAAAGGGCTCAAAATTCAACATTCATTAAAGAGGTGAGAAAAGACGAGAACTTCCCTTACAACGTTGTAACTAGTGATGCAACGTGGGTTTTCCCACATGAACCTGAAACTATGCGTCAAAGTGCCGAATAGAAGGCCCCAGACGTCCCACCACCCAAAAAATCAAATCGATGGTCATTTGTTTTTACGATTCTTAGCGAATTCGTACAAAGGGGCTAAATCGTCAATGCAATTTTCTATCTTGGTGTTTTGTAGCATTTGGTGCACCGCATTCGTTGAATTCGCCCTGAATGCCGCGAAGAAGGAAGCTGGCGCTTATTGCATGATAATGCACACCATCTCATCGATCCACTCTTGTGACTGATTTTTGACTATAAATCGCCATCCATCAATCACTCAACGTATTCGTCTGATATGGCTCTCTTTGACTTCTACCTATTCGGAAAATTGCATTTCGCCATGAAAGGAAAACGTTTTGCGTCCGTAGAGGCTATCCAAAAGGCTTGCACCGACATGCTGGAGGAAATTCCTGTCAATGACCTGAAACACTCTTTCTTATGGCGTTAGACTATATTCTATGCAACAATTTCAAAGGCAGAGTTTATGTAAATAAACCAGAAGCAATTAAACTGTTGAAGGATAACATTCGGAGCTAATTGGTCGATATCAAGATTCAATTATGCTTAAATGTGATTGAACATTTCACCAATAATCAACAACTGTAAACATGCACGCGGCGGACATTTGGAAGATATCATTTATCATTCATGAATTTTAGGCCCATTACCAACTGCAGTGAAACCTGCCTTAGGCAGACACTCACCGACCATTAACTTTTGGACACCCAAGAGAGGTGTCCGCTCAAGAGAAGGTCATTTGTTCCGATACCTAAGGCCTGTTAAGAAAACATGTCCACCCAAGGCAAGTAGGTCCATCTAATAGAGGTGTCCGTTAGAAGTTACACTATACATACATAGGTATGTCAATAAGATAATTAATTCCCATGTCAAATATTTGTGTATTTCATAATGAGTTTGAATTCAAAACGAAACTGAAACTTGAAAGACTTTGTATTATTAATTTATTATGAATTGTGCATAACTTTTAGGTATTATTTCTAACAGGCTGTGGAAATAAGTATATGAAGAATATTTCTAATTTGTAACCACTTTTTAGACTCTTCTTAATAAAAGTTTCATTGAACTCCCTAAGGAAGCCCTTCAAATAAATTACGTACGTGTATAAAATATATTATATTACGCTATGCACTTAGGTACTTATGTACATATGTATATATGTACGTACTTATACATATTGAGGGATGCATGCACTGAACAATGATTCAGGGAAGAACTGGTTGGCAGATATGAACTAGTCAAAAAGTGACTACGCTTACACCGGTTCAAAGGTTCATATCAAAATCAGGTTTATTGCGCAAATTTAGAGCGAACACGAAGGCAAAAATACATTATTCTGTATATATGGATCTTGATTTATGCCGCTGATAAAGTTCATCAGATTTTCAATATCAAGGCTTACTATATAAGCAGGTATAGCAAAGAAGTGAGTACCAAAGTACCAGAGTGGCTAACGAGAAGGTGCTAGGCTGATTCAACATCATCGTGCATACAGCTGACGCAAAAAGAACTCGAGGTAATTCTAAGTCTGGATTTTGTCAACCTCAGAAGATTTCCCCGATCTACACGTGGCCAGAGAGATTTCGCGACCTTACAAGTTTGTGTATGTGCCCCGCGCTCGCTGAGTTGTCCATCTTTTCAGAAGCAGACCGCAGGTGGACAAGGGGATCCTAATCCCAATCTTTCTAAATCCGAAAAAGCAAATTTTAGAAGCTTTTCTAAATGAACTATAATATTTAGTATAAAGAAATAGTATCCGAAATCAATTGTCAAACTTTACACAACCATTTATTTTTCGAGCGATGAGTTTCTTCAGGGATTTTATGCTTTCGATATTTGTGCATTCCTTATAATTACAGATTATTTGATGGGCTTGTATGTATAATACATATTCAAAATCGATCTCAAGTAAACATTTTAAATTTGAAATTGATTTTTATATTTATATTTAGATAGTTGATAATACACGTCATTTGCATAACCCCTTGCGAAAGACTTTACAATGCTGGCAAACTTAAAAAACAAATGGCCGACGAATTGAAAGAACGGTTCTATCCAAGGCGAATCTATTAAAGGTGGTATTCGTAAACCAGCTGATATGTTTTTTTTATGCGCTGTATGCTTCCGGATGTCAGCATAATATTAAATGACTAAAAGCCGTTCCATTCGCACTATCATCGTATGTTTCTAGCTCCCACTTCTTGTCGGCTATGCAACGTTGTTCGTCCTCTCCTTTTTATTTTCTACTTTGTATTTTATTATCTTTATTATCTTCTACTTTTGTCGTGATATTTGGTGGTACAAAACGTTATTGTTGTTTTAGCGCCACGCCCATTAATGAATGTGCTTTGATTATATCCTAATATGCTTTTATCACGCATGGTACCTTCTCCAAGACCACAGCATCTAAACATACGGAAAAGAAAACGAGAAACCCGATAAACGAATGCACCAAAAGCAACAATTTGACTTTTAAAAACTAAGGAGCGTATCAAATCTGAAAATCTGAAAAACAATATGCGTGATAAAAAAAATTAAACAAAAATTGTGAGAAAAAAATCCCAAAAGCATACTAACAAAGAAAAATGGCTTCAATAAAAATATTTTCCCATTTAAATTTTACGGGTTTTGGAAGTTTTCGAATATGTCGAAAATATGTAGCAGAAAATTTGACGGTAAAAATAGCGTTAGGCCCAGTGTAATCTATTCTAATTGCACTTTTTAATTTTGTTTTTTTTTTGTAAATAAGTCTGACGCTACTTAAAATAAGCGCCGATGTTATTGAGATTCGTGTGGGTGAAATTATATAAAAAATTCTTTTATAAAATTCCTTGAACGTATTTATAAGTACTGTCTGCTTCAAAAGAAAGTATACGCCACATATTGACAAGTTCTGACTATTTTTTATTTTCAACTATTTTTATATAAAAATACAGTACAATAAAAACCAATATAATGCAAAGTTTCACACTTTGTACAAAATTTTCAAAAATTCGTCACATTCGTATCAAAAATTCCACTCTTTTTACTGAGAATTTTTAGAAAAATTTCAGGTATACAGTTTTATAACTCATTGACTATTTGTATAGTTAAATGCAAGTTTCGCGTGACTCAAGTGATGTTTAACAACTCTTTTTGCTAACAGTGTTGGGTGTTTTCTTCCATATACACCCAAAGGAAATGTTGAGTACACGTTGAATGGAGGAAATGCCAGCAAAAAAACCATTATCATCAAATCAACGAGAATTTTAAGCCTACAGCCTACCTTGGTATCAAAATATCAGCGAATAAAGGCGCACCAGAAGCAATTAATGGCAGAGTTTAAGCTGCTAACAAATCCTACCACTCTTCTGCTTAAATCAAAACTGCTATCACATGAGCAAAAATTAAAGATTTATGAAGCCTTAATCCGCCCCGTGCTCACCTAAGGTAATGTATTTTGAAAGAAATGTACCATGCACGACAAATGTTGGACCTGTAAGGCAACAAGATGGTTCCTTTCGAATTATATACAATCATGAGTTGGAGCTATTAGTCAAAAACGAATCCGTGATTAAGTCTCAGAAGATAAGATGGATCGAGCAAGTTATACTCGTAAGAAAGCGCAGAGAGCGGTCAACACGAAAAGCGCCTGAATTGTGCCCGGTTGGAGACCGAAGAGGAGGATGCCTAAGAAAAAAAGGGATCGAAGATGTGTGTCATAAGCTAAAAGTGAGGCGTTGGAAGGATACGGCTGTGAATATACAGAGTGTCATCTGGTTGTGAATGAAGAAATGGTTCATAAAGAACTGTCATGCTAAGAAGAATAAGAAGAGTCCTGGTGGAAAAACCGCAACTTTTTTTGGTAAGGCACCCTAATGTGCATTCATAGTTTGTATCAAATATGTACGTATATATGTACATACTGGTATAATTAGAACTCCGGTAGTTGGCTGCTTATAGTTCTTTGCACCATTCGCTGGTTATCTATAGTGAAAAGGTGTTAACTTCACACTAACTAAAGTGCACAGTAAACCATATTTACTTACTTAGTACCTACTACAAAATACCTACATACATATGTACATTCACACGCACATACAGTTCTATGTATATGGTACTAACACTTAACTAAGCACCTATTTATGTATGCGTGAATAAGTACGGTTTTATAGCAAACCAACTGTATTTAAAGAGCAACAACATAAGGCACAAGCAGAAACTGCTGCAACAACAATTGGCAAAGAAATTTAGCGACAGCTTAGTAAAGTACAACAAACTGCCAACCAACTGATATACTAGACCTTAGACCTTTTTAACAGTCGGTCGTAGTTTGGTTTTGCTTGCTCCTTGGTTTGTTTCTCCCAACGCTCCTCATTCTAGTTCTCAAATTGAATAGCACATACGTACATACATACATACTTATGCATGCAAATGTAGAGGAAGCCAAGTTTAAGTTGAAGTTTAAACCGCTTTCGTATAACCTCGAGCTTACAAATATAGGCAAAACAGAAAGCGATACATAGCACAACAAAAGAATGGAAGCCAGTTGATAACAAGCAGAACAACAAGGGAAGACCTAAAAGAAAGGAAGGCAGACAAAACGCTGGCAGTTAAATGAGTCAGTCAGCTGCGAGCTGTGCAAGAGACGGGCACAGTTAATTTTTTTTTTCGTTACATTTTTTTTTAATTCACTTTATATTCGTACGAGTGCAATAAACAGAGGCATGTAAATACAAAACAGGTATGCTGCATATGTATGTATGTATGTACATGCACAAAGAAAATAAATGAATGTGGAAGAGTCCGCTAATTCGAATTTGGTGAAAAAACCTATTGAGTGTTGGGAATTTGCAAAACGAAAATATTTGTGCATGCATATATGTAGGTAGTTGTGTAGTACAATAGGATGGACTGCCAAAAAAAATTGAATAACGATCCTGGTTTGAAAGTTGATAGCGAAAGAATTTTAGCGCTAAAAAAAATCCGGAAACTTATATGACGCTAAAATCCTTTTTAAGTAAGCTCAAGAGTAGCACACTTTTTTCTATGGGGAATATGTATGATATTAGGGCATCTAATAATGATATCGAGTCCGGGAAGCCCGTGTTATTTTCTTCGCATTGTATTACCAGACTTCGGGTTTTGGAAACCTGAGCTTCGATTCTAATTTACCACCTTGATAAAAAAGTTCCCAAAATATATTCAGAAAATTCAAAATAAAGAGTGATCAAATTGGAGATACTTTTTCCAATAGGGTATTTGTAACAAATCACACGTGACTACTGTAAATCTAAATAAATTTTTTTTTCAGTATTCATTGATATTTCATCATGGAAAGACTAACGCCGCAAGAACGTTAACAAATCGTGCAACGAAAATCAACGCTCTGTGAAAAGAGTTCATCACGCGATCCGGCCAACTTATAGTACTCAGCGATGAGACCCATTTTTGTCTTAGTGGTTACGTCAATAAGCAAAATTTCAGTATTTGGGCTGAAGAGCAACCCGAAGCCATTCAAGAACAGCCATTATATCCATTGAAATCAACTGTTTGGTGCGGCCTATGGGGTGGAGGAATCATCAGCCCATATTTCTTCAAAGACGAGGCTAGCGCCGATGTACCGATGAATGGCGAACGCTCTACCGCCATGATAAACGATTTTTTGATGCCGGAAATTGAAGTCCGTAATCTCCACAACATTCCACATTGGTTCCAAATAAGACGGTGCTACTTGTCATACAGCCTGTGAACTTATCTCTCGTCTCGCCTGGAGCAACTTATCTCTCGTCTCGGACCAATGTATCGTGTCCGTGGCCACCAAGATCGTGTGATATCACACCTCTCCACTTTATTTGTGGGGGAATGTAAAGTCGAAATGCTTTGTGGATAAATCAGCTTCGATTAAGGCATTGGAAGCCAACATTACTCAAGTTAATCACGAGATACCGGCCGAAGTCCTCCAGCGAGTACTTCAAAATTTCTGTTTACGCCGAATTGCGGCACAGTTGTGGCCAATATTTGAAAGGGACTATCTTTAAAAACAAATGTCATGAAGGGTTCTACACAAAAATAATAAAGGTTGCCCAATCAATTTTTGTTATTTTATTTCAATTTCAAATCCGATATCTCTAAATTGATCTTTTTATCCCTTTAAAAGTTTATTCCTCTAACAGTTCTGCAGCTCTAATTTCAGTCTAACCCTATTTAGTTTTTCCATTACTTCCTTTAGACTGTTAAAGCCCGTCTCCCGTAGTGGTTTTTTGACTCGATCAAATAGAAAAAAATCGCAGGGCGTCATTTCAAGCGAATCCGATCGCTGTCAAAAATTCACGGATAATGATGGCACTGCGCGACTATGTGTTATCATGGTGCAAAATACGCGAGTTGTTTTCCCCCAAGTATATTCTTTTTGGCGACGTAAACGTCTCATAACGCCCAAATAATAATCTTTATTAAGTGCTTGACCATCTGAAAAAAATGGGGTGTACAAAACCGTTTTAATCCATAAAAACCGTGAGCATTCCTTTCTTTTTTGACTGCAAACGACGTAGTTTTTTTAGTCTTGGTTCATTCTCAGCTTTCCAGGCGAGTGGCCTGATGTCTGGATTGCGAGTAATTGCAGTAATGATGCGTTTGATGAAAGTTGGGTGGGACTCAGCCATGGCTGTATCATGTATTTGGCGATGTCAACACGGTCCCTTTTTTAGGTCCATAGAAACCAACTTTGCAGCAACACGGTGCAAACCCAAATCAGTAATTGCAAAGCCCTAATCGAATCAAAAAGCAATGTTCCAGTCCTCTGTCAACTCTCTGATGATTAATTTGAACAACTTTTGTTCCATTTTATTGATGCTTTCATCAGTTTGCGATGCCGACGGCCTGTCACGATGTTCCCCGTCCTCGATGGGCTCATGATCTTTTCTGAAGCGTTCATGCCACTCGTAAACGAGTGTTTTGGTTATAGTTTCAATACCGATACAGCTTCTCAACATTTCTAAGGTTTTTGTACCATTTAATAAATTTTTATCGCAAAATTTAATACAAACTCGTTGTTACAAATTCAAATCCATTTTTAAAGCTGTAAAAATTGAGAACACGTGCTGAGGTAGATTTACGGCGTAACTTTTACAAATATCAAACAATGGCAATACAATTTTGGTAGGAATGTTAATCACAGATGTGGCAACGTAACAAAAACAACGAAAAGAACTGAGATGAGTTGACTTAGAGCGTCACCGGACGGTTGTTCCGGGAACTTTTTGATCAAGGTGATATTTTGAAATGATAAAGATAAGTGGTACAAACATCACAGCTACAACAAAATCTCAGATTTCTGTTTTCTCAAGATTTAATTGATATGAATACGGATTTAATTATAAGTGAATTCCAAGCAGGTGAAGAAAATAAGAATACGGATTTTCCAAAATAATTTTTAATGTCTAGTGCTTGCGTATATCTCAGAATTATTTTTAATCAAAAAAACATTATATTTCTTGAAAGGTATACCTTTATTTTAATAATTCCATAAATGCTAAATTGCCAAATTGGGAATGGTAAAAATTCGAGTGATCTACAAAAATAGACAAAAAAATATTTTTAAATTAGTTATGGTCTGACCTTTTTAAAAATAATTCTCATTGCATATTTTTACAATTGCATGCAAGCAATGCTATAGTCTCCACGGTGGTTCAGATCACATTTTCCAACTATAAGTAGTCTGACTTGAATGATATACAAGTAACTAAATCCCGACAACAAGGAATCGTAGTTGTAAAATTTCGATATTCTTGTAGTTAAAAAATAGACCGGAATCGAATGCATTAGTGCACACACCCATGAAGGGTAATCCATTGGTTACGCACTGATGGCCTTTAACACCCCAGAAGGGCGTTTCTTCGTTTCTTAATGCAACAAACTGGAGCATTTTTCATGACCTTGTTTTGTAAAATATATTTCGTCTATAATAAATTTAAAGACACCAAGATACTCCTACATATAAGTTCTAGTCGAAAGCTGTTCCAATACAACCCACCACTGCTGCACGTTCTTACGTCTAAAATAGAGAACCTGGTATTATCATTTCATTCCTGTAATAAAACTCGTGCAGGAGCTAAAATCAGTTCGTTTGTTTTGGTTCTTCTCCACCAAACGAAAAAGATATGCAAAGATAAGAAAATGTCGCCTCTTTCAATTCTGCAACCTACAATCACCTAGCTTATTCCACAAAAGCATTAGGTTTCAATTTGATTACAATTTGAATAAATTAACCTAATTTTTCAAAACCATAATGTAGATGTAACTGAGATGCCATTTCCTGCAGCATTTTCAAAAAATTGGCCAATGTCGGCCGACTAAAATCCACACCTAACTCTCACAGTAATCTTTTCGAATGCTTTGGCTTCTGGGAATGTTAGTATTTATATAGCAATTTTGTTTGTTAATCTAGCCGCCTAGATGAAAAAGCGTTTCACCCAATAATTCTTTCCAACAAATTCATATTACGGCATTCATTATTTTACGAGTACATCAACCATTTGCAACATCACCTGAACAAAAGCGGTGAAGAAAGCTTAACAACTCATGTTTATGACGGAAAAAACGTAATAATTTGTTGTCCAAAAGCAAGTAAGTAAAAACAAAATAAAAATAAATCAACAGTAAGAGCAATTCCAAGAATCAATTTTCAGCATTATGGTGAGACGGTAAGGAGGAAGCCAAAAGCCTGCACAATGCATTGAACTTGCAAAAGTGATTGCAAGAGTAAGTGCTTATTCTTTTGCAGGCAGGGCAAAAAAGGGTTCCTGCAAACAGTTAATAGTGCACTCTATATGTCGATATGTATGTATTTAGGCATTGGCAGGGACGCTGATAAATCCATTAACTTTGGGTATTCGCTTGTTAGGGCACTTAAGAAATTAGTAAGCCAGACGGATATGCATATGTATTCATTAGGGCGGGTCAATTTTTTTTCGAAAACGTTCCTAGCAGATTCGGATTCTACGAAACAAAGGGCAGTAGAGCATAGCTCTAAAGTCAATTTTGAATCCCCAAAATTCTAAAAGAAACTATCTTTATGGTGAATTGCCGTCAGAGTTATTGCTGCAAAATGTTAACCAAAAACGTCAAATGAAGTGTCTTAAAAAAGGTGGATCACCAGAATACACCGTCCAACAAATATTTAAAATAAAAATAAAAGCAGAGAGTTATTTTCCTCTCAGCTAATCTTAGGTGCATGAAAATTATCGATTTCATACAAATATCGTTTCAAAATGTGGCTTTAATATTATATTAAATTGAAATTCAAGCACAATTTCAACCAAAAGTTACGTTCTACATCGCAATGTCCAAAAAATGAATTTCTAAGCTTTGGCTCAAGCCATGTAGTTTTGCAGAGAGCAAAGAAGTACACCAGCAAGAAGGTTTGGGGAAAATTTTTATTCCTTCCTTAAAAAGTATCAGTCTGATGGTAACTATGTCTTCTGGCCCGACAAAGCATCGTCCCATCACGTTGTTAAAATGCAAAAGTTTTTAAATAATCGAAAAGTTCATTTTGTACCAAAAGACGAGAATTCCGCAAACTTGTCCCAATGTCATCCAATAGAAGATTTTTTTGGAAATTTTAATTCGATGGTGTATGAAGACAACTGAAAATTGTGTAAACTCAGAAAAATATTCAGTGGATATATATAGGGCCCGCTATCTATTGTTACGGATTTGAACTAAGTATTATTTGAAGAATGGTAACCCTTAGCTGTCATCTGATTTGACAGAAAATTAGTTGTATTCTTCCGCTGAACGAAAACGGTTGTGTATACGCTCAAAGAACGCTGGGAAATATTGCGACATTACTTTGAAATTCATGGTAATGTTGCAGAATGTGTACGAAAATTACGTACGGCAATGGGAAGAAGAAAAGCACCGAATGAAGCGTATGTGCGTAACTTTGCGAAAAAAGTAAGAGAAACTGGGTTGCTTATTGATAAACCAACGCGTGACCGACCAAAAACCGTGCGTACACCCGAAAATATTGCTGCTGTGGTCGAGAGTGTTCGTGAATCACCAGGAACATCAGTTCACCGTCGTTCTCAACAATTGGACATTTCGGAGACATCATTGAGACGAATTTTGCGTAAAGACCTTGGTATGACGCCGTACAAAGTCCAAGCCAAGAGCCATATGAATGAAGTTGTGTTCCATCATTAACCGGAAGGATTGTACTTCAAAATAAAAAAACAGTTTGGAAAAATATTGAGTAGTTCCTTTTTAATAGCATTTTTAATTCCGTAAAGTTATATGGCGGACCCTGTAGATAGACAGATAGAATTGACAAAAATGCCGTCCAGCGGTCATTCGTAGGTGTCCCCGCAAGGCTTCGACGTACGCTTTAAACTATGCATTAATATTTCTTTATGCTCTATCACAAGCAAATAATATAAATCATATTTAGAACGTTTTTAAAAAAGATAATTTTTTTTATGCCATTACTCGTTATGCATTATTTTCAAGTATTCGGGAATTTTTTTAACTGTCTGAGAACTATCGATATCGATAATTATGATTTAACTGCTGATAATGGCAAACTGTGTTGAAATTTCTGTTCAGATTTGGCAAGTCATCATGAATTGTTTAACGCCAGAACAACGTTTCCAAATTGTGGAAATCGACTTTGAAAAAATTTAATCTGCTACCGAAGTTCAATTCGTCGTCGTTCTCAATTTGTCGCAGACTGCGTAGTCATCTGCACATAATCGGAATATGGTCCACTGACTCCTGTCGTATCTGTGGCCAATTCCAAGATACTCCAATCCATCTTCTTCTTGAATGCAGCTCTATAGCGTGGTAAAGGTTGAGACATCTCGGCCATTTACAGCCAGAAGAATGGCACTTACGCTCAGTCCAACCTATCTATATGTTAAGTTTGATAAGAGAATTGAGTCTGTATGAGGTACTATGATGAGTAGAGGGTACAAAAGATGTTAAGATCGAAGTGCAAGCCTCCCATAAATCTACATCTCTAATACAATATATTATCAAGGATTAAACAAAAAACTAAAAAAAAATTTAAGCCAAATAACCAAAAATTGGATTGATCGAATGGACTAAGTAAATCGGAGCTGCAACGGGCATGACCCGGATATCATATTAAAAAAAACAAATGCCACGAAATTATCTATTAGATTATAATAGAAAAAAATCAATCCAACAATATTTCTGTTTTGCATTATCATTTTAAGTTCTCAAGCTCTTAAAAATACCCCTATTGAGCCGACAGCGAATGAAATGCAATCGAAAAAAATGCAAAAACAATTTAACATGGCGCACAATACAAAAAATCTCTACACAAACTCCCTTCATACGTAAACTTTTCACTAGAGATTTTTCTAAATTCAACTGTTTATTTATTAATTGTATGCGCACAAAATTGTGAACAGCTATTTTTCTTTCTGGTAAAGTTTAGCAGTAAAAATTAGCCGAATAAAAATTGCAACTTCTCAAAATGAAATGTCACTTTGTGCTCTCGATTTCCACTTCCTTGCAAGGTTTTTATGAAGAAAAAAACCAGGATGTGATAATTTGTAACAGTTGTTAGGAATTGTAGTGTACGTAAACACAACTATTTTTAAATGCCTCTAACATATAAAGCAAATTTTGGGTTTGGTATAGATGAATAGCCCTACCGTTGATGTAGTTTTCATTAATACACGTAAAGAAGCCTCTGAGTTAGCAGAACAAGCTTCTTTTGAAATTGCCACCCCGGGAGATGTGGAAAATAAAAAAACAAATCCGAGCAAATGTACCTTTCGATATCGTATCCGTATGTGCCAGTGAGCCATTTTTACTTGACTGTGTTGCATCAGAATTTCATTCAACAGATGAGATTTGATGATCTAAAAACCAAAATTTGCGATGCCACATTCCCACGACTGTCGGTTCTACGTAACCCGAACGACCCGAATTTATATCTCGCATTTCACGTTTATGCTGCTACAACAACAACAACAATATGCCGACTTTTTTCTGTTTGTCTATAATTTGAAGGATATAGCGAATGATAGGAATTGTGATGAAATGTTTGTAAAAAAAAGAAAGTTCAGATCCGTTTGGGCTTAAGAGAATACGAAATTTCATTCAAAAATTAGGCAGGCGTCGAAATTTGCTTGCAATGCAATGCAAAATATGTTCTCTGTACTCTAAGAAGAGTAAAGAGTTGGTTGAGAACAACCATGACGGAATCTCACCTAAAAGATAAATAAAGTCATTTTCAAAGATAACAACTATAATAAATATATTTTTTCTTTCAAGGTTCATTTATGCTGATGCCCATAGGAAGCTGGTTGCTAAAACGAGGTGGAGTTAATAGGGTTTATTTTAAATTAGTTTGCAAAACATCGCGAAATCTTGTTTGAAAAGATCGCGAAATTCAGTTTTTTTTTATTTTTTTTTTTTTTTTAATGTATATACATACATATAATATATAACTCTTTAAATAAATTGGAATATTCAGAAAAATGTGCTTCTCCTCCTTTGTGATTGGTTGGCTACGCCCTTGCGCTCATGCATATAAATATGCACCTATCCGAACAAGGCTCCATTGAAGAGATCCAAAATGAGTCGTAAAACAAGTCGAACACGTTTTAGGGTGTTATCTCGTCGCAGTACGCCACAACATAACCTTTATATTATTTTTCAGCACGTCGCAAGTTCGCACATTCAAACAGATTGCATTTGTGTATGTGTATATGGATGTGTGTTTATATATCCTAAACAGGCTTCAACTCACAACAATATTTTTTTCTTTCTTTTACCTTTTATGTTTTAGCCGTTTCTCCTTCAGTGATTCTTTTTTTAGCCTCAAGCAGGATCCAACAAAGAACTTTTAGCAATGTAATCACAAAAATGTATGCGATGCCATCAACAACTACAATGCAATATAGCACCCCATTTCCGATAACTTCGTGAATTCAATACGCAAATGCAATTTTATTCCTTTTCGGTTGGGGATTTTTTTTAATTATTCTTTTATGTGTTTTCTTATTCCTTCATTTATTAATTACTTTTTGTTTGTAATTTATCCTCACTTGTTTATTATTTTTCATTTTGGTTTTCCTTCCCTTTTATTACTTTTTAAACGTTAATTATCCCTGTTACGGGCGGCACACAGAACAGCGAAGAGTAAGCGCATCTCAATTTCACGAAAATCAAACATAGAGGTACGCCCTCATGCACAAAAAAGGCCGCTGCAAATAATACAGCACTGATGCCAACATCAACGTAAATGCATAGCAGCTGTAGTTGGCAAAACAAAACAAACAGAAATTTATAAACCTTAACGCATTTGAATTCAAAAATATTTGTTTGTAAATAAAAGCACAAAAACACTCGCGCGCGCTCACTTAACCGTTTTCAACTTAACGTTTAAACACTCTGAATCGCACTGAAGCAGAACTTGCCGGTGGGGCTCACTTCCAGCTGCTCAGTCATACAGCTACTGGCACAACTACAATCATGGAACCATGGAGTCGGGCAAAAGTCAACTGACTTTCGGTGTGCTAAGTGGATGGACGCCGGTTACTCGCGCATACAACCGAGTCTGAGTACAACGATCGTGTGAACAGTTTTATTATCATTGCCGCTGCTCCACTGTGTTCGATGATCATTTGTGAGCATATGATCATACGGTGGGAGAGAAAAGTTTGTTTGCAAGCCCCAAAACACGATCGTAGACAGTGGTTCCCAAACTTAATTTCACAAAAGATTTTTTTCTTTTCACGGCGAACTAATCTTATTCTCATTTATTGGCCCTATTACCACTTTGGTGAGTTTGGTTAGTTCTAAGAAAGTGCACCAGTACATTTTTCCCACATATTGAGGCACAGCAGTTTATACAGGAGTTTTACTGCAAAAATCTGAACCACCTTTTAACCCCAACAGAAATTAGAATAGACCAAACAGAATATAGACATACTTTAAATTACATTCACCGAGAGTTACCACCTTCACGAAGAGCAAACTAAAATTCTACGTATCCACAGTTGACACCGACATACACAACATATGCTCGGCATGTGAAGAGCTCCACTCATGTAACTCTTTGCCTCACAATTCTTGATCTCCAACTGGATAAGACGCTGATACCTATGCCTATAGCCACTTGTAAACTACTTATAGATAGGGAAACCATTAACAAGGTAAATACAAGTTGGCAAAGCCTCACAACATGCGAACTAAGCAGACAGACATGGCCGAAATGGAACAGCGGTCGATCAAAAAGCTTGTTAAGATTTAACAGAGAAGCTATAAGAAAAATGATAGGGGTATTAACTGGTCATTGTTTAATAAGCAGCCACGCTAGAAGGTTAGGACTCCCGTACTTCGATTTCTGTAGAAGCTGTCTTAATACAGAAGAAGAGGAAACAGTCAGGCACCTTTTATGTGAGTGTGAAAGCTTAGCTGTAAGGAGGTTCCGCACTCTTGACACGGCATTTTTAATTGATGTAGCGAACATAGCGCATCTAAAACTAACGAAACTCTGCTCGTTTATTAAAGCTACCGGATGGTTTGAAAAGTAACCCATAGGGTAAGGATAAGCTCCAGTGGTATCGCAATGAACCTACGAAAGGTCTAAGTGTTGCGTGTCTAAAGTTGCGACAGCCACCCTACCTACTTACCTACCTACTCCCTACCTCTGATTACACCCCGACGAAACATCTCGCAGGCTGTGCCTACCGTTAAACAACATCAATTATAGCTGTATCTTAGGTATCTTTCATGACATAATTTTTCGAGCATGGCCGAAAGATCTTTGTTTATCAGTACTCCGCAAATAACAAAAGCAAAGAAATAGCACTCAGACCACGTACCGTCTGTTGTAGTGGCTTCTTGTTCCTTTTAATCTATTTGAAATCTAGCCGAAAAGAGCTTAAATTCTTGTCAGTGAACATATCTTTTCCAAAAGATTAAGCAGACAGACAGGATATGATCAATTGTCGGATCCTCCTCAAAGCAGGCAGGAAATAGAGTTAAATGACCAGTCAACAATCTCATCAGTTTTCTACAATCCTGTCTAACCAGTAAGACCAGATCTTAACTAAACCTTCACACGTGATAACAGTTGCGCATGCTTTAGCTTATATAGCCAAAAAATTACCTCAATGCAAAAGTTAAGGCTGTCCTTATTGCACATTATTTTCAAAGTCGGTTTTTGAGCCTTCAGTAAAGATGCAGTAAAAAAACGCTGGTATGTAAATGTCTGCTGGTAAAGGCTGGCGAAAATCCTCCACTGAACCCTCCCCGAGGGTTCCAGCTGGTAATAAGTACCACAGCTTTCCTATTTATAGGAGGTACTTAGCTAAGTTAAGGATACTATGGGTTGGGTTCGATACTCCTCAATAGTACAGCTCTACCCAAAGTACTCTTAACGTGGTCGGGGGTGAAGGGCTGGATTAAGGTGTGATGCGACCCGTGCCGAGAATCTGTCAGGCTTGGGGCCCTTCTAACAAATAACCAAGTCTCGAACGGAGCTTACGGATACCTGGCGCCCTCCGTAATAACTAGCCTTACCCGTGTAGTTCGGAGCTATGCACGGGCGGACATCCTTTCTCCGACACTCGTGGGTCCAAACATGCAAGACGTTTCAAAAACAATTAAAAAAAAGGAGATCGGTCCTCCTTCGAAAAGACCGACAGGAACAAACAGTTCCACAATAAGAGCAACGGTTGCACCGAGCTCACATAGAACTCCATCCATCGGCCAAATAAGTCGATCAAAGCACACAGCGACAACTTCAGCGAAAGCGAGGCCAGCTGCCACACAACCAGAGCTGGACACAGGTCCAAGCACAAGTAGGGGTGCACTAGCCCGGCAATCTACTGTGATTCAGCCCCCAAAAACGGTCCCGACCGGAAGCACAGCTACTGCTAGCTCCGGTACCGAAGGATGGCCGCTTGTGAGGGTGGTAGACCCAGCGAAAGCGAGCTACCAGGATCGCAGAAATGCAGCCAGGCTCCTAAGGAGGGTGCACGAAACTCACCCAAAAGAAGGCGAATTGTCTCAGGAGTTGAAAGAGGCGATTGATAGAGCGAAAGCGATCATTCCTGATTTCAACCCTGACTTCAAACCAACACAGTCGGCTCCAAAACGACAGCGGTCCTTGGAGGAGAATAAGCCAAGTGCAAAAAGGCACAAACCAATGGGCGTGACGCCCAGAAAATCATTTGCGGAGGTTGCAAAAGACCGCTTTATCATAGGGGTCCTGGACCAGAACCATCCTGAAGGTATGATCCCCAAGGCCCAATGGAAATGGGTAGAGGCCGAGCTAACGAAAGTGGCACTGAAGGTCATTCTGGAGAACCCCGGCTCCCCGCCTGCGTGCGAAGACTTAGGCTGGCACCAAGGCCAGATAAAAATAATAGCGTGCGACGATGAGAGATCGGTTCAGCTGTACAAAGAGGCCATCTCCAAAGTTGGAGAAGTGTACCCAAATGCCAAGCTAGTGGTCGTGGACAGGAAGGATATTCCGTCCAGGCCTCGAGCAAGGGTTTGGTTACCTTCAACCGTCGAAGACCCGGTAGAGATTATGAAGCTCATCCGGGTCTGCAATCCAGATATCCCAACGCAGGAGTGGAGATACGTCAAAACCATCACCAACCAAAGCAGCGCGGACGAATCGAAAGAGCAGAAGCGCGCCACCATGCAGGCTCTCCTGCTCCTCACGGAGAACTCAATTGAACCGTTAGCGAAATGCGACGGGCAACTGCGGTACGGTTTTGTGAAGGTGAAACTCCACATTTACAAAACCGACACGGATGCTATTGAGTTCCTCGCCACGAAAGAAAGCGAAAAGCCCATGAGGGAGCTGGAGCCCATGAGTGAAATCGAGCCCATGAGCGAGGACGACCAGCCCACCGAAGAAGAATACGCCTCTTCAGGCTCAGAAATGGGCTTAGGGAGGTTGTACTTCGTACGGGAGGGTAAGTATCCCACACAACAGCGTAAGTATTCCGAAAGGGAACTTTTATGCGAAAGCAAAGAAGACCCAGACGTAACGTTAACAGCTAATGCATCTTCTTCAGATAAACCTACACCATTGTAAAGAAGCCTGCCATGCCCTCCTGGATCGTCTGGCAGAAGATCAGCCGGATGTAGTCCTCATCCAGGAACCCTGGGTACGGAATGGCGAAATCTGCGGTTTGAGGACACCAGGTTATAAAGTATATAAGACTAATTGTGAAGGTACTAAAAGAGCATGCATAATGGCAAAAGTACATCTTAATATCTTTATGATTCATAATTTCAGTAACGCAGATACTACGACGGTTAGCTGGGAAGTGAGCGGAAGCAACACCTGGCTAACCTCGTTCTATTTTGCCGGAGACGACACAGGTCCACTGCCGTCACCGCTAATAAGAAGCCTTGTGGAAGACTGTAAAGCTCACAACCGCAAACTAGTACTAGGAGGTGATGCCAATGCCCACCATACCATATGGGGGAGCTCGGATACAAACGAACGAGGTGAGTCTCTCTTTAATTATATTATATGTAGTAAGCTTTTAGTGTGTAACAAAGGCAATGAACCTACATTTATTACGCGTAATAGACAAGAAGTTCTTGATATTACGCTGGCAAGTCAAACCCTTTACGGAAAGATGACGCAGTGGAGGGTTCTGAATGAACACTCTTACTCCGATCATCGCTACATAGAAATTAAATTTGGGGGAAACAACCCACGGGCTCCACCCGCCAATAGGAACTTGAAAAAGACCAACTGGCATATATATAAACGGGAACTTAAGGAAAGACTTCCAAATTCCCAAAATATTACTATTGAAGACAGAGAATCATTGAACGAACACGTACAAACCCTTACGGAGGTCTGTAGAACTGCGCTAAACAAGGCTTGCCCTTTAAGTAGGTATAAGGGGAAGAAAAAGCCGCCCTGGTGGTCAGAAGACCTGTCTACATTAAGAAACGACAGCAGAAAACAGTTTAACAGAGCGAAAGCGACACGGGAGAGTAAAGACTGGGACTGCTACTACAGTAAACTAAAAATTTACAAAAAAGAAGTTAGGAAAGCGAAAAGGTCTGGTTGGAGAAAGTTCTGTGGAGAAATCGAAGGAACCACAGAGGCCTCCAGACTGCGCAAAATCCTCTCAAAAAAACACAATCCCATCGGATACCTCCAAAAACCGGACAGGAGTTGGACTACTTCGAGTGACGAAACGTTGAAGTTGCTAGTGGACACGCACTTTCCCTGCAACGAATCATCTAACGTAGTAATCGACAATGGTACGGAAAGATCAAATTCTGACATTGAAGAAATAATCACTGAAACTAGGATAACCTGGGCAGTGAACACGTTCAAACCATTTAAATCACCGGGCCCAGATGGATTATTCCCGGCCCAAATACAACATTCACTCAACTACATCATGGAGTGGGTGACGGCCATATTTAAGGCCGCTCTGAAACTGAAAAGTGTCCCATCAACATGGAAAGAGGTAAAAGTGGTCTTTATCCCTAAAGCGGGAAAAAGTTCACACACAACACCTAAGGATTTCAGGCCAATAAGCCTATCCTCCTTTCTGCTAAAGACATTAGAAAGAATTCTAGAAGAACACATTAGGGCTAACATCAGCCCTAATAAGCTCAGCATCTCACAACATGCGTACTGTAAAGGGAAATCAACCGAAACAGCACTTAACTCACTTGTTACAGAAATCGAGAAGTCAATGTATAACAAAGAATTCACACTGGTAGCCTTCCTAGATATCGAGGGCGCTTTCAACAACATCCTACCGGATACCATAATAAAGGCACTGACGGATTTCGGGATCTCTGGAGCTCTGGTTGAGTTCATCAAAAACATGCTCTTGAGCAGATTTGTGATCGCAACCCTAGGGGCCACAGAGATCAAGAAAAAAGTTAGCAGAGGAACACCTCAAGGCGGCGTGCTGTCCCCTCTCCTATGGGTGCTGGCACTAAACTCATTGCTAAAGAGCCTAGAGGAGAGAGGACAACACGTAGTAGCATATGCGGACGATGTTGCAATGGTAGTAAGGGGGAAATTCCCCAATACACTCATAGAAATCATGCAAGATTTACTAAATATGGTTGAAAACTGGTCAAAAGCAAATGGGCTAAGTGTCAACCCCAATAAAACTGAACTAATCCTATTTACCAGGAAACACAAAATACCGAATATAACTCCTCCGACTCTAGGAGGAACGGCACTGTCATTTAGTGATGAGGCCCGCTACTTAGGTCTAATACTGGACCGAAAGCTAACATGGAAGGCAAATGTCGAAGATAGAGTAAAAAGGGCGACAATAGCACTATACTCTTGTAAACAGCTGATAGGACTAAGTTGGGGTCTCTCCCCATCTATCGTATATTGGCTTTACACGGCAATTGTCAGACCTATCCTAACATACGGCATATTAGTATGGTGGCCAGCTTTAGATAAATTGTACATCAAAAGAACCATGGCACACGTACAAAGAATGGCCAGTCTTTGCATTTGCGGAGCCCTCAGAACCACACCCACAGATGCACTAAATATCATGCTTAACATTTTACCAATAGAGCAGTACGGTAAGCAAACAGCTGCCAAAGCAACTCTCAGACTAAGAGAAATCGGCCTACTCAGAACGAACCAAAGAGGGCACTCCTCAATTTTAAAACAATTCCCCTGCATTCCCAACACAACGGATTTCTGTAGAACCAAGGACATCAATTTGTATAAATCCTTCGTCACAGTATTTCCTTCCAAAGAGGAATGGGATAACGGGCTCATTGTTAAGATAAATAAAGTAAACATCTACACAGATGGCTCAAAACTGGATAACAAAGTAGGGGGAGGGGTCTACTCCGACAAACTCGGAGTATGCCAATCATTCCGCTTACCTGATCATTGCAGTGTATTTCAGGCGGAAGTCACTGCCATAAAAGAGGGGCTTAAAGAGATAAAAACGAGAGTATTATCCACAAATGAAGTCTTCATTTACTCGGACAGCCAAGCAGCAATAAAAGCGCTGGAATCAAAAACACACTCGTCAAAAACAGTTCTAGAATGTTTTAAACTACTAGACGACGTATCTAAGTGCTACAAGGTGCACCTTATCTGGGTACCGGGCCACAGAGACATTCCAGGAAATTGTAAGGCGGATGAACTTGCAAGAGCCGGTACAACGCTCGATCTCGAACCGGATAAGGAACTGCTACCCATACCTATAGCCACCTGTAAATTACTTATAGACAGGGAAACCATCAAAAAGGTAAATACAATCTGGCAAAACCTCACAACTTGCGAACTAAGCAGACAGACATGGCCGAACTGGAACAGCGGTCGATCGAAGATCTTGCTAAGATTCAACAGGGAATCTATAAGAAAAATGATAGGTGTTTTAACAGGTCATTGTTTAATAGGCAGCCACGCTAGAAGGTTAGGACTACCTTACTTCGATTTCTGTAGAAGCTGTCTAAATACAGAAGAAGAGGAAACAGTCAGACACCTTTTATGTGAGTGTGAAAGCCTAGCTAGGAGAAGGCTGCGCACCCTCGATACAGCATTTTTAACCGATGTAGCGGATATAGCCCATCTAAAGCTAACGAAGCTCTGCTCGTTTATTAAAGCAACCGGATGGTTTGAAAGGGAACACGTAGAGTAAGGATAAGCTCCAGTGGCATCACAATGGACCTGCCGAAGGTCTAAGTGCGTCTTACGACAACCACCCTACCTACCTAAATGTCTGCCAACTGGAAATTCAACGACCAATGGGGTGAGGCCTTGGCCGGATATAAATCCGGGTCGTTCCGGCAATGTAGACCCGACCGTTGTGGGAAAGAGTAAGCAAGGACTGTTGTTTCAGCAGCATTACCCAAGCATTTATGGGGAAGGTTTATGCTAATGAAACAACAGCAATGAAACACGTCCACACGACAGTCGGTTCTTCGCTACCTGAACGATCGGGTTTAAATCCGACCAAGAACTGTCACTTCAGCAGCATTCCACAAACGTTGAGAACGAATTTGTATGCTATTACAACAAAAACATCGACAACCATATTCCAATACTATATGTCCGAAGATTTGTGTAGGTGCTAGGTTTTTAATCAATTTTTTTTGTTTAACACTGACTGATTACGCGCATACAATTTAATGAAATACGCTTTTGATTTTAAATTTAAATATTTTTATCATTCATTGCATGCTCCATTGCACTTAAAATTAATAAATTTTCGTTAATGTCTTTATACCATTATTGAAAAGCATAGTTAAGCATAACATTCGTAACAATAATACACGATACTCATAAAAATATTTTGTATCGAATTTTTTCCAACAAAACTAATTGTTAAAAGAAATTCAATGCGAACGTGCTATGTCTGAGAAGAAATTTAATATATCCTGTATATTGAATTCTAAAGTAATCATAGCACCTGCATAACATTTCTGTATACGCTCCTCCAAAAAATTGTACTGCGCAATGAATTCTTCTTGCATCGCATGCCAAACAACCTGTAGTAGATTTTCTTCTTCGCAAAGATGCTTTTCGACTTTTTTGTATAGATTTTCTAGCCCCTTTTTGACCTCACGCGCTGGATATTGACTGATAACTTTACGCAATTCCTGTTTTGAAAAAGCCATTTGATAACTGATTTCTGTTTCTTTAACACCTTGTGCCACTTTTTGCTGCACACCTTCGAAAAAGAGCTGAAAGAAAGTGTGTGAAAGTATTTTGAATGCTATTGTGTTAGAATTAAAAAGAAATCATTACATTCAACTTTTCCAGTGGCCGTCCAAAATATTGTATGACATATAATTTCAGAGCATCATTATATCGCATTTTCGCTTCCTTTTTCAAAGCATCCAGGCCGGGTACCTTTAACTGTGCCAGCAACGAATACATGTGGTGGTAGTTTTCCATGCGTACTACTTGTGACGGTGTTTTTGGGTGCTCCTGTGCATGAACACTAATGCTCTCAAATATTGCATTCACTAATTGCAAATACCACTTTTCCATATCAGTACGACGATCTGACTTGCGGAATATGCCCTCGGAAGTTTGAGCGAAATACTCGAAATTTTCTACATAAGGCAGAATGCCGCACTTAGAACGTTTAGGCACTTTTGCTTCTTTGATTGACAATAATTGCTGCTGCATAAAACGATCGAAATTTCTTTTCACTTGAACCAGTGCTGAAGCGAAGGTCATACTGAGGAAGGAATGTGTATCTTGCGCCGACATAACATGTTGCGTTAGGCGGACGAGCACGTAAAGGGAATAGCTAGAATGTTGCAAAATATTCAAAACAAATAGATAGAATAAAAATATTCAACAAACTTACAAACTATCAATACGTTCGAAGCTTTGTATGAAGCTAACCAGCTCGGGCTCTAAACAACCGAATAAGGCAATCATCAGTTTACGAACCTCTTCATTTATTTGACGATCAATTTTTTTTTGTGGGAAGCCTGCACCTAGAAACAAGTAAGAATAGTCATATGAAATAAAACAATAAATTAATAAAACGCACCATTAGCATCGCCGCCTCCACTTGCCGATGTTGGTGAAGCTAAAATACTTGCAGAATCAGTACTTTTTTCTAATACATCCAAAGTTGTTTGAGTATTCTTCGATGTTGGACTAATAACATCCATTTGGAAAAAATTTATACAAAACATTTGCTCCTGCAGCGCAACTGGCTCCAGTTCTGCCAGTACTTTTTCCAGTACTGAATCGAAGCGTTCCCGATCTGCATTCTCCACTCCAGGTCCCCATTGGTCCCGGTTGACACCTAAGGTGCCATACGGCGCAGCTGACACAGCGGATTTTTTTGAAGAAGTTGATGTGTCCAAATCCTCACCTGATGTTCGCAACTTTTCTGATATTTGCAGTTTAGCCTGTAGTAAATTTAGTAAATTTTAAAAATTGAAATTGAACTAAATAGGTATTTTATTCCCAAAATATACCAAAGTAAAAAAATTCCTGATATCACGCTCGTATATCTTGCTAAGAGACGTCGTATAAACACGCGTTAGACCATCATACGTCTTTCGATCCATTGCCTTTGTCCAATGCATAAGCTCTGTGTAAGGAGTTAGCTCGCGATGTACTGTTAAGTGATTCGGTAACACAAGTTCTGTACTCATTGTCGTATTGTCACCCATCTCATTTCCCAAGTGTATAAATAAATTATTCATAAAGCGGCTTAAAATGCCCGAGAATTTTGCTTTCCATTTTTCAAAACGTTTTCGTTGATCTTGCACAGCCTCCAGGCGAAGCAGAGTGGGATCTATATCGCTATTCATCGCTTGCTGTAAGCTTTGTGCGGCAGCAATCGCAGCTTTTCTTCCGGAAACGGTTTTCAAATCCGGTTCATCTAGCGCTTGCTGGTGTACTTGAGGCAAATCGAGCTGAGACTGTTTACATTATTAATTTAATAAAATTGTCGAATATAATTTATAAAAATGTAGTGGTTCACTTACAATAACTTTATTCAGTTCTTTCATCAATTTTATGTTATTGTTGTTAGCAATTTCTATCATTGCGTTTTTACCACCGATCTTCTCCATAGTCTCTTTTACATGCCCCAATATTTCCTCATATGAATCTAGTCGTCTTTCAAAGCTATCTGCCTCTGAGATTGCCTTATCAATGTGTTCCATCAACGTCATGACTTGCTTTTCTGATGCTAATACACTTTGGATGTTGGCCTATTAACAAATTAACACATAAATAGCATAAATAAACCAAAATTAGTATAAATAAATTGAATTAATCGTTTAAATACATACACCATCTAAATCGTGGAGTTCTTTGGACAACTTTTCAATAAGTTGCTCTGCATCCTTCACGGCAAAGTCGCACTCAGAAAACAATTTTCCCAATTCCGTGGCTTCTTTATCTGTAAGTGCGGTAAATTCTTGTGCTTCTTCCTCATCTTCTGTGTCTTGAATATTCTTTTGCTCGGCACTTCGCCCGGCGGCGAGCTTTTCTGGAGATTTATCATTGAGCCAAGCATTAGGAATGTTACGAAATTCGCCTTGTTGGCCACGTACATATTTATGTATTTGTTTGTACAAAACCGCCAGAAAATTTTGTCGTTCGTGTAAATTTAAGGCGTACCATTTATAAGTTTTTTCTACTTGTATATCAAATTCATGGGTCTCAAACTGCTCGTTCCGCCCGTCAACCCACTTTATTTCCTCCAGTTGCCAAGTACGTTTCTTTTTATACTCGCCCTCTCGTTGTTCCGATTGTTTTACTAGACATACCGTAACCACCGGCACGGGTGGTGGCGTTGTAACGATGCACAAATAACAAGCCCTTTTCTTTTTGAAAGTCTTGGTCACAGTCACGACAGACAACACCCGTTCTCCGCTATTATTGAAAAGTTCCTTTTGTAGGATGTGCTTAATGTTTGCTAAAGTAGTCAGCATTGCTCTCAAAATTACGATCTATTAAATTTATGCAATAAATTTAAAAATACTAAATCGCATCGCAAAAACATAAATATACAATTCTTTACTTGACGCCTTCTTTGCGAATTTTCAACGGATTATAGATAGTGTCATCTGCCAAAACCAGCTGATTGCTGCTAAAAGAAAGTGTTGCAATCGTTGTAATGACTTTTGACATATAATATGAACATATAAAATATTTAAATACATACCATATGTATATTCCCTTCTTTGTTTTGGAAGTTTGAAATAAATTTATGGTATAAAATTGTAAGCAATAATTAAACAAGCGGTATAGGCTAAAATATTTGTGAATTGTGTAAAATGTATGTTCGTATGCATCAACATTGAAGCGAATTTATAAAAGGTGACTTCAGCGCCACATTCTTTTTCTATACATCGTGACATTTGCATGTATTTCTTTTCAGTAATTTGGTCGATTCAATGGCAATGTGAAGTTCTCTGATGAAATTTCTCAAAACATTAACTTTCTGTTCCGTGGATATCACCTTTCATAGATTCGCCTCGCCTTCCGTGGATTCGCCTTGGTTAATATCGAAAATTTTACTTCGAAAGCTAAGCTATCAAATACACCGAATTATTTTTCCAGCAGTTTTCTTATTGAGCTAGCAAGTGATGTGAGTGAAAATTGAATAAATTGCGAATAGTTATAAATATTGTACATAATTACATATTATTTTTTTTATTTAGCGAGCATAGCAGTATATAAAAATGTTGGTACAGCACATTTTGAAGCAAGGCCTTTTGGTTAAAAATGGTGAGGTTTAGTTTTATTACAAATTGGGTACATAATAACCTCAGTAAAAATTACATAACCTTCATTACTCGCGCTTTAATAGTGAACATATTGAATAGTGGAAATTTAACAGCATTAAGACATTACATTATTTAATTATTTCAGTTGGCGCTCTGTCTCGCGCAGCCTACCATGGTGGTCACCATCAACAAAGCACTTTAAACGATTTACCCGTACCAGAGGGTGATTGGAAAGAAAACCACTCGCGCCAGAACACAAAATACAATGCTTGGCTGATCACTGGCGTTCTTTTCTTAGCGGGCACCATCGGCTTCGTAAGATCATTTACCCAAACTCTTATAAATTTATAACTAATTCTTAATATACTTCACCATAGGCAAAGTCATCCGGAGTTATTGAATTGAACAGCAAGGTACCACAGTCGCTGGACTAAAATGTTATTATATAGCCTTATTTTAGGTATGTACCCTATTATGGGTGTACATTATAAGTCTGGATCTAATCGACCGAAACATCGTCTACGGTTAAAGAAAAGTTGTAACATTTTATGCGTAAACAATAAAAATCTGTGAGATGTAAAAAAATTTATTTATGCAGATTAAGTGTGCTAGTGGGCGGACAACACCAAGTAAGCAGGGAGAATCGAAGTAATCATGTTTTTTTTTAATAAACAGGTCCATCATCAAGATTGTCATCTTCTTCATTATAAGCTTCACCGTTATCAAAGTAACTATTTCCATAATCATTCTCGTCGTCCATCTCCTCATCTGCAGGAGCTTCCTATACGAAAGCGAAAATGAGAATCTTAAATTGAAAGTTTTCTTCTCTTTCTACCTCTTCCTCCTCGTCCTCTTGTTCTGAATCTGTCGAGGCTTTTGCAACGTCTTTGTTATCTTCATTTCGCTCTTTTTCCTCTAGCACTTTCAAACGGTCGTCGACATTTTTCGACTTTTTTGCAACAATTTTATCACTTCCTGTAATACGCCGTTTCTTCTGCGTAGAATGTAGTTCGGCGGGCATCATTTGCCAAACAAAATCGGCTTTAGTTTTCCTTTTAGCACTTTCAACGGCGCTCTGCAAGAAATTTGATCATATATAAGTATTTAAGGATTTTTTCAATGCCTACCGCCCATTCATCTGAGTAGCTTTGCAAATTACGGTTTATATTTGCAATTTTTGGAGTAAGGAAATAAGGTGAATCGCGCATGTGGTTAAGATACGCTTCCTTCCACAGTATTTGATAATTTTGTGCTGCTGTAGTCTACAATTTGTATGGATATTAGGTTTAATAAAAAACTGATAATGCCATTATTTACCTCAAGTTTTACTGGTTTGGTCATAAGCGGTGGAAATGTTGGGGGAGGTGCGGTTTGCACTTGTGGAATGTCCTTTCCAATGCATCCTAAAGTTTGGAGTTGCTCTTGAGTGAGCGAACCAGTTTTACCCCGTCCACGACCTGCCATGCTTATTTCTAAAAATTATATATATTTATATTTTTTTGTTTAGTTTGACAGTCGGGCCACGGTTCTCCGCATATCGCCAGGTTCAGTTCCAAGGGTGTTATGTTCTTTGACAATTTGTAGAAGTATACTTCTGATAAATTGCTTTTTGGTCATGTGTATAATGATTATAATGAACTGTTTAAATGAAGGTGATTTAAATTGCTGAGGTAATTTTTTTGCATGCTTGATTTGGCGATGGAAGTAAGTTATCGATGGAGACGAACTACGTTATATTTTGAGATATCGCTATGTTTCTGTAACATAAAATTGCGGGTTTCATCAAAAAATTGTGTTATTGCTTCTATTTTTTTTAGTTTAATTTGGTTTTGGTTTTGCCAAGAAATTGAGGCAATTATCTAGTTTTAGAGGCACATGGAAAAATTCATCAACAAAAATCAAGGGAGGTACCAATCGATGCATATTGACCCCAGTACTAAAAATCTGAATTAAGAAACCGATTTATTTTCTTCTTTCAAAAGTTATTAACAAAAAACACTTTTATTGTGTTGTTCTTTTATTATTTTGCTTTGTTAAATTATTCTTACATCCAAAATAAATGATCGTTTCGTATCTCATATACAGTGTCATATATTAAATTCAATAGCACTTTCAATTTACGTATTGCAGGAAACACTACATTCAACTTTGCCAATTTTCTGTTCGTGTTGTCAATGCTTGCAATTGTTTTAGAATTAGGACTACAGTCAAACCCAACATTGACCAAACACGAGCATCTCAGTCCCCTCTCCTTTCCTCAACGCCTGCTCTTCCACAAATAGCGTGTTGAGGCAACAAAATTGCCCAGTATGAACGCAGTCTAAAAGGCAATCAAGATGTAGGGACATTGTTAACATTTATATCAGCTGCATGATGATCTGCAGCGTTGCCAGTTGTACGCATAGTGCAAATCGTGATGATTTCTGACGAGACCCAGGGTAAAAATAAAGCACAGTGCAGCTCAGAACAACAAATATCGGATTCACAGTGCATTGACTGTAATTCACCCGGAAGCAAATTACAGAACCTGCCTAAATAAATGTATGAAAGGATTTATTCCATTTATAAGATTTATTTTATTTATATTGTAAATATTCGCACTTTTAAAACAAGTAAGGAAGTATTGAATTCGATCCGGACCGAACTGTATATACCCGCGCACCTTTTAGTAAAACGTTATTTTTTTTAACCAAACCAGCTCTTAGAAAATGGGAGTTATAGCTTGTAGTATTTGACGCAGTGGTGGAAATTTAGATTTATAATACACAAATCTCAAAAATATGTTTGTCGGAAATATTTATTTATTTATTTAATATATGGAAAATAACAATAAATTATTATTTTACAATAAAAAAAAGGAGCACTAGCTGCCAGGGCTTACGGCTCACTATTCTAATAAGAATATTTTTTTACTACAAAAAAAAATAAATAAGCTGCAGTGTAATAGGCATTTTATTAAGTCATTTTCGAGATTCATGCAGCTAAGCTCATTTTTTATTTTTACTTGCGATGTATTTCGTTCGGGTTTATCATTTGCACTAAATGTGAGTGATTCTTTTATAACAAAAATATTCCTCTTTTATAAAAAAGATATTCCTCTTTTTTACGTGGGTGTGGTTTTTGACCGATTTCCTCCATTTCAATACCTTGGACAACCAGTTTTATTTATGGCCTCAGCCACTAACCGCCTAAGTGGATTTAAGAAAGATTTGTGCAATATATGCCCCTGTATTATACCCACAAAGGTCTACTTTCATCCCTACCTTACTAAAGTTTTTTTCTTTAATTATTGATAAAAACATATGGGCTTGTAGCCAGAGTACTAATTAAGTTAGGGTTATATTGTATATATCTCCTATAAATAATAACAATAACATATAGGCTTAACGTATGGCTTCTGCATAATTTAACGGTATATATAAAAAATGGTTTTCCTCAAAATTTCGACTTGAGCGATTGTTTCATTAAAATAGATTAATTTTTACTGGAGTTATCATGAGCACGGATAAACGATCAGAAACGCCTTGATTATTGGGCTCTTTTCTTAATTTTGAGCATTTTGGTATATATGTGCATATATGTAGGTATATATATATATCGGTTAGAGTATCCTTGTGTGCGCCGGCATTAGAAATGCGGCCACCGTAGCCGAAGTCTGTGCGTGACTAACGTTCGGTAGAGCCCGGTATGCAACACCAAATGATAGAAAATGTCTTTTATAAACAGCTCCTCATAAAAACCTTCGGTGGTTTTGTAGTAGTACAAAAATGTAAGCCACTCTTTTTATGGAGAAACACCCATAAAAACTGAATGAAAAGCTCGTCCAAAGAGCTGACACCAATTATTGGTTCATACATTTGAATTTACAGACATACATAATTTATATCTATAAATAAATTACTTCCTATTTCATAGCAGAAAAGGAAAGAAAATGAAGAGAAAAATCCAAAAAAAAGGTTAATAAAATGACTACATATACATACGTATTTTATACAGCTTTATCAATTATTTTGTTACAATATTATATTAGGTTCCCGAGTATAAGTAATTGAGATATAAATATGTTTTACAACGTTTTAGTTTGAATGGTGTCCACCATTCAACACGCTTGGCCCTCCTACTTCCAAATCTCCCGTTTCGGTTAGACCCACTTTCTGCATTAGTTCCGAAAGCTTTTGCGCTTTCCGATCCTCATTGTGCGCAATCACTGTACACAAATGCTCGGTAAGTAATTCTTTCTTCTCTGCCGCATTATGCAAATCTATTTTTGCCTTCAAGAATTGAGCCTCTATTTTAATGTACTGTTTCCTATAAAACATTTAAACATTAAATAAAAATAAATCCGTACTATTTTCAGTCATACTCGACTTGCGAAAAATAAATACACGCATTGTCAATTTGTTTGCGAAGAATTGAAACGTCGAGCGCCAGATCATTGTCCAATTTGGCAAGTTCCTGCTTGATTTCGGCAATTTTTCGTGCTTCTGCTGCTGTTTTCTGCGAGCTGTAAGTTCAAAGAAATTAATTCAGGATTTTTTCCAGAACTATTGTACAATTTAGCTTACTGTAACTCGATAGCTTTACATAGAAGCTCTTTCTTGTGTTTATTTTGTTCCTCGATTAACTTCCGTTGTGTTTCAAATTCCCGCAACGATACCCCTTTAAATGGAGAATCAGTATTTAAGGTCTCTGCTGTAGGTGTAGACACTTTTGAAGAAGGTGTTGGCAGTATTGAAGAGTCATTAGCTTCATTTGTGGATGTGGAATTTACATTATTATCCACGTCTGGCAACTTTAGTATTGAGGAATCATCTAATTGGGTATTGTGCACATTAGCAGAATGTGTGCCATTTGTATTGTTTTCATTTAAATCTTTGTTCGGCTTTCGTAGTGGTGGATAGAAAAGCGCATCCTCAAGCGATTTGGACATGCTGTCATCAAGGTTGATTTGATCAAATATATGATTTTCTGTTTCACCATTTTTGCTTTTGCTGGATTTTTCACTTAATACCGTAGGCGCTGATTTGGTCGATGATTGAGAGCTTGGAATTTGTTTTCTTTGAGAATCAATTGATCTTGAGCCCTTCTCTGGCATGCGTCTTATACCACCATGATGACCTCGAAATGCAGGTTTTACTACTTTTGTACATAGAAACATAAATTTCAGTATTTTTTTTGTTTCCAACTGTGCTTAAATACAATTTTACGTTTATACATATGTATGTAACAATTCTTACTCGCATCCGCTATTGGTTGACCTCGATCAGTTCTGTTCTTAACGACTCCGGAGACTTTGTTTATCTCATCTTGACTGAAGCCATCGAATTTATTCGACATATTCAATAACTTATTTAAAAATATAATTAAAACAAGTCACTTTTTACTATATTTGATAAGAAAATTAATTGAAATATAAATACAATGCAAGTAACAGAAATGTTCATTCCTACAAGAACAAATATAAATATTTAATAACCAACACAGCAGTGAAGAAGAAATGTCAAACACATCATCAAACAATTGGTGATCTTCCGACAGTGTTGCCGCTACTCAATTTTTTCAACCCTGAAACGAATTTCTAATTAGAACCAACTACCTGTATAATAAATAATTGGTTAAGTACATATGTACTTCTTTGCAGTTGGAATGTTGTTGCAGAGGCCGGTGACCGGATACAGATCCGGGTCACTCCGGTAGCGTAGACCCGTATACCGTGAGGACGTGAACAAAACTGTTACCACATGCTCTTCAAAAAAATCGCTGAATAGGACTCAACTATTGTAATTTAAATTATTTTTGTTTTAATAATTAAAATAGTTTGGTGTTAATTTTTATTTTATAAATATTTAATTTTTAACACATGGCACAATATTTTTTTCATTTTAAGATCGTCACTCTTAATTCTTTACGTAATTCCGCTATATCTTGCTCCCAGCGCTCTTCCCAAAATATAGGCATTAGGGGTTTCATTTCCTTACCGTTCATTAAACTCCAAGGCAAGTAACGTGACACGTATTCTTTTCGTTGTCTGCAAAGCAAAAACAAAAAACGAAAAAAATAAGATTTATAAAAAAAAATTAATTAGCAAGACATCTCTTGACTTGTATATACTCGTACGTAAGTAGCTATGAGTATGTGATCATCATAACCCGGTTTGGATGGATTTGGAGATGCATACATTTTTGGAAGATATTATTTCTCATTTCTTACTAAAACTAATTATTTTAAAATTAATACCGTGAATTCTTCAAAACAAGGTTTTAATTTTTTTCATAAAGTTTTGCAATTGTTTTTACATTGTATTTTAAATTTACTTTTAAATAATTTAAGAAATATTTAAAAGCAATTAAAATTGCTTTTGCAATGGCATAAATATTCCAAATGATGAGTTGTATAACTTGAGAATTGTTCTTTACCTTCATATTCCCTAACCGTTTTAATTTTTTATTTATAACTAGCAAGCCCGGCCCACTTCGCTGGGCACACTAAAATAGAATAGATATGGTTTAGAACAGAAAAGATATGGTTTTCATATTATTTATTTCTTTAATCTTTATTCAAGCGCTTTGGCATAAACAATATTTTTTGTTTTTCTATTTGTTTTTGAGTAAATATAAAATATGTATAAAATATAAATTGAAAATCAGGAAAAAAGAAGATTGTTTTTAAATTTCAAATCAACGCATATGAATAACTAAGAAACAATCGTCAATTTTTCGTTTCAATTTATATGTTTTTTTGTTAAGCATTGGAGCTTTTTTAACCATTATCCATTTATATTTTTCAATTATATTTTATTTTTCATTCACACATAATTTCATTCGGATTTCACATTAATTCTCAAATTTCGTAAGAAGTTATTCACTGTTCCAAAATCCACTCCAAAAAAATTCACAAACAATTTTTACATATTGCACTTACGTTTTTTCCCTATGGCATCCAAATGAGAAAGAAATATTGACACATTGTAACTCACACTGTCAATTTGACAGTTCAGTTCCGCCCCAAGCGTTAAAAAAGTAAGCGATATTATGGCTGGATCAAAAGAACGCTGTACCCGTGGTTGTAATTCGGTGCAAAGACACGGCGGGTCCACGTTTTGGCATATATTTCGAGACCCTAGTCATCAATAGGTATGAAAATTACCCCGTATTAAAGCACTTATCAACAGCTTTCATTTGATACCCATATTGTACATATAGAACCAAAGGTTACCCGGGTCCACGTTTTGACCTATATCTCGAGACCCCAGTCACGGAGCGGCATGAAAAATACTCTGTACTAAAGCATTCACCAACAGCTCCAATTTGATATCCATATTGTACAAACACATTCTAGGGTCCACGTTTTGGTCTCTACCTCGAGACCCTAGTCACGGAGCGGCATGAAAAATACTCTGAACTAAAGCATTCACCAACAGCTTCCATTTGATACTCATATTGTACATACACGTCCGAAGGTTACCCGGGTCCACGTTTTGACCTATATCTTTATTCGAATTTTTCTCACCTTTTAAACCTTCCCTAGACCTCCACGAATAATTCAAGACCAAGATAAGATAAATCCGTTCAGCCGTTCTCGAGTTTTAGCGAGACTAACGAACAGCAATTCATTTTTATATATATAGATTCTAAACTAGTTGTTGCTATTGTAAGAGCTTAAAATATTATCAATTTTGCTGCTGAAGTGACAGTTAAAAGCTCTATTATGATCCACTTTTGATGTTTAACCCTCCGGTGGACACCTCTTTTAAAACTTTCGGTTGGGCACCCGGATATGGCCTCTTTTCGTCGTGTTCGAGGAACCTTTTTAAAAGGTTATATAAATAGACTGGCCAGACCCGGGTGCCCAACGAAGCGTCAAAACCCTTATTTATACGCGTCTTATACTTACTTGGGACGCAGGCGCATGGCGCCAAATATTGCACCACCATAGCACATAGGCAGCCCATTGTTCAATGCTTCCACCCATTTTACAGCCACTTCGCCCAGCATATTCGTAGGCATTCCCAGCACTGTATGCACTAGATCATGACATTCGCGATAACGTGTCATTACATACGCCAATATCGGATCATGCACGAAACGTACTTCCATACGCGAATCAGGTGTTACCTTCTGTAAATGTAAAACTGTGTAATTTAATTATGTACAGTTATAATATAGAATTAGGCACTCTGTGCTCTAATGCTTCACTTTGCATACATTGTCATCTAAGAACTTAGCATAGGCACGTCCAAATGTATTATCTGGCAACGAACGTAAGCGCTCGATATCAACCGTACGTGTGTTAATCCGTGGCTTCTGCTGCAGTATGCGCTTGCCTTCAGCAGTGGCCTGCATTGACTGCAAGATGTTCTGCAATGCCGCTTCGCCAGTAGTTTCACCCAGTGCGGCGATCATATCATTCCTGTGATAGAGAAAGGGACAACTCAATGTCAATGTGTTAGATTTGTAGAAGTACATAATTTTTAAAATTTACCTTCGCGGATCTACTAGCGCTGCAATAGATGAACCTACGCTGAGAAATACCTTCTGAAATGGTGACATTTCTATGCGATTTTGAAGAAATTCTTTGGTAGACTCATCTAATTGTGTTCCTTCGATTGGTGGACTTTCGGATTGTTTTGCGCCTGCGACATTTCTTTGCATTGTGCCCGTTGCGGCACAACGACAGACATAGGGGCTTTTAAAGAGCTGCGTTGAGGTGCGGACGCGCTGCAGCATTTTTAAATACGGTATCCCTGCAAAGGCTAAAATTAGGTTTTACGTTATTGAACATACATATTGATCCATGCAGCTGTTGGTATAAGTAATGAGTTGTTTAATTACTAACAAATTTTGGGAAAATATTAAGAACTAATTTCGCAGTGAACTGAAATAAACTAAGTAATTATTTTCATAAGCTAATTTGTCTTTAGCTTACTACAAACATACATAGATATGCATATGTGTATGTACATATTTATGTCATTTCCAAAACAAATGTGCATGACAGAAAGTAATTTTCCTTAAGATTGCTAGATTTATCAATAATGGTTTACTTACGTAAAAACCTGTGCAAATTTTGAAATTGCTTTTAAGCTAATCAAAAAAAAAAAAATCTTTTTCTATTGTTTGAAATTATTTGCCAAGCTGCCATAAAATTATTCAGAAGTTTAGAAGCTAGAATAAAGTTTATCATCCCATTTTAGAACTTATTATTTAAATGTATTTCCAGTTGTTCATAAAAAAAGAGTGGTTTTGAAACTTACACTTTTTCTTTAATAATTTTATATTTTAAGAACTATATACATATATATGTATTTTAATCTGTCATCGCTGAGGTTACGAGTAAAGTGAAAATTACGCTTAAATAATTAAAAAAATTAATTTATCTAGAAATTACTAAAATTAATAGAGAAGATTTTTTGAGATAATAAGGGCAAAATAGCTCAAATTTGAAATTTAACCCAAACTCAACCTTTATTAATGTATTTTGTTTTCATAATATTGAAACAAAAAGTTCACACAAACAATTGAAATATATACTCGTTGGAATCACGGTGAACAGAATACAAAACAGAATACAAAAAGTTTCGCCTGTCGAAAACCGCTACTTTATTTTTCGCGGTTTTGACAATTGAGTGACGACAGTACAGACAAACAAATCATTGTGTGCAAACGTATGTATGTACGTACAGATGTATGCATGCACGATTTATTCCATATTCTTGGCTTTCCACTCTCTTTATTCTTTATCTTCTTTTTGTCTGTTTAATTTCTGTACTTTCATCGAATTGCCGATTTGCTCTTATAAATTTTGAATTATAGGTAATTTTTTGGCGCTAATGAATACCTACTTGCAAAGATTAGTAAAAACTATTAAAAATTTTGTGTTATCGTACACAAATATTTACTCAAATATTAGCCCAACAAACATTTTAGTATAAGACCTTTGCATTTCTTCCTAGTCTGCAATTATGTAGACTTGAAAAAGCCTGTAATATATTTGAATGAAACTTGGAGCAGCCAGCAAAAGTTTAAATTTTACTAAGGTTAGGTTAGTTTAGGGTATGGTGGTTGCCACACTGCATAAGGGTATAAAGGGGGGCCCACTTAGGCTTGGAGGCCCATTGTGATATCACTAGTGTGGACTCAAGTTCCACCTCTAATTCCCCAATATTTGGCAACGTCTTTCGAATAACGGTAAAATTCTAAGTATACCAGAATCAGAAGTGATGGGCCCGTCACAATGGGTCCGTTCCGTCCGTTGTCGCTACGAATTTGACTGAAAGCAAAATAGATTATGTGTACAATGTGTACAGGAAGTATGGCGAAAATGACAACTGCTTACAGGACAACACTTTTGTATCGCGCAAATTTTGTTTCGATGGTACGTTTTATGGCTGGAACGGACCCTTATTAGAATTTAGACAAAGAGACCGGGACAGTGGCAGACGTAGTTTCCCACTTCCAGCTCTCCACCTCCTCCTTGTTTTTGCAGTTGCGACAGCAGTCATTAGCGGAAAACCCCAAGCATTTTCAATCTATTCTCTTAAGCAATGCCCGGTGATGATACCAACCACTGCATAAACAGAAAGCCAGTCTAGATTGATGAAGGGTTTAGTCCTGTGTTCATTCCTTCTAGGCCAAACCTGCCAACCTTATCGCACAAGTGGGCTCCGTGGGTAGCTACAGTTGGCTTGCGTCATTTATACAGATTACAGATCAATTCGCCTCCTAGCCAGCTCATCCGCGATGAAATTTCCACGAATGTCTCTATGTCTACAAACCCATTCAATATTCGTGGTACAGTGCTTAGCCAGCTTATTAAGAATAGCTCGGCAATCCATTGCTATTTTGCACGAAGTGTTATTGCGTTGCAGAAATTTTATGGCTGCTTGACTGTCGGAGCATATATTGATCGGTTGTGCTACAAGAGACGAGTTCATGACCCACAGCGCATTCTCCTTTATAACTATTAACTCAGCTTGAAAGACGATGCAATAGTCATGTAGCCGTAGACTTAAGTTCGCCTGTAGCACTTCTGAGTGGATGCCACTGCCGACCTTGATATTTAGTATTCAGCTAGCAGTGAAAATATCCACTGGCCCTGCGGGTTATAAAGTTCAGTCCGGGCCTTACTTGTTAATATTGTAATTATTTTTTTGGCCATTACCAAAAATTAAAATACTGTGGAGTTTTGAAAACACTCAATTACAAATTCTCTTGTAACTTTGAATCTACATATGTATATATGTATGTGTACATATATGCACATACTTATTCACTTGCACAGAAGCATCAACCAAATAACGCAAATTTTATTTCAGGTGTTGATTACTCAGCATCTTCCTCCATTCAAGAGACTCATTAGACATTTTTTATAACAAATGTTGCTGTGTGGGTATATTACAAAGAAACATAGATAACCATACATGGAGTATACAGTAGGTTAGACTTAGCTGCCCAATCTTCTTTGCCCAACCACCGTTTGAATGTATACTTTATACCAATGAATCGTGTTTTGGGGCAGGTATCGTACATGCATACATATGCATGCACAACAAAACTATAAGATGTGGATACGACAATGAAAATATCCCTAGTTCTTTATTTTATATATTTAATTAGTCAACAATCCGATGGTGGAGCCGATGAAAAATCAAAACAGAAAGTGTTTTTTTTCAAAACTTTATAGCAGCGTCATTAGGCAAATAATGCATTTCTATTAAGAAAAATGCTTTCATAAAAACCGTCCGAATTATGTAGGAATGGCTTTATATTATATTATATATTTTTATTTCTAATCAGCCTTCTGTGTACTCGTCAACTGTGTACTCTTCGCAAAAGTAACTTCTATCAGGTCAGTCCATAAGCTCGTGCGTTTTTAAAGGTGGTTTTAAAATTAATAAAAAAGATGTTTAAAGTATTTATTAATCAATAATATATTTTCCTTCATTATTTACAATGCCTTCCTAATGTTTAGGCAAATTTTTAATTCCCTGCTCAAAAAATTGTTTGTCCTTGGAGCCAAAATACGCTTCGATATGCCTTTTTATAGCTTCTTTTGAGGAGTAGTTTTTGTTGCTCATATGGGATTGAAGTCCACGGGAAAGATGACAATCACAAGGTGCATGCCCATCAAACCCACTCATCTAACACCCCTCTCCCTCTGGACACAAACTGTCGAAACAGCAAGTTTCCTGGGCCTACCGTTAGATGAGTGAGACGAAGACAACCGGTGATATACACAACACTGACAGGGACAATTATACTGCTACAACAACAACTAGATATGTATATTGCATTTACACAAAAATGGTTAGACATTATTAAGAGTAAGAGAAACAATATAATGTAATATTAAGTATCGTATGTAAATGCCTCTATGTATATATGTATGTACATATAATTGGCGCTTAAGCCCTCTATTGGGTGGTTGACCGAGCTCCTACTTCTATTTGTGGTATGCGTCCACAAATGTTGGGATTTACAGTTTTAAGCCGACTCCACACAGGTGATATTCTTTTTATGAGGAGAAATATTAATAATAATAATAAAAAAATATTCTCAGCTATCAATTATTATCAAATAAGGACAGAAGTATTAAAGTTTTTTTTATGAAATAATCATATTTAGCGTAGGTGGTTTATGAAATGTTTGCATGAATATAAGAATCTTTCATAAGTGACGCTTTGATGTCAGAAGTGAATAATTCCTAAATATTAACTTTTTTTATGTCGCCTTTGACATTTGCAAGTAAGCAGATGTACAATTTGGCATGATAGCACAGCACGCTAAAATTATTAAAATTTGTCGGACAACATATCGCAGAATTCACCTTTAATGATGCACAATGTCAGCAAACAAAATTGCCGCATCTGAAGAGAAGAAACCCCTTAAGTAATGTCAGAAAAATCTACTATTTGATGTGGTTTTTGGGCTGGTGGAATTGAAGATTTTTTGTGGTCTGAGTTTGAAGGAATAGACATAGATGATATTCAACAGGATGGAGCCACACGTTGCACAACACGGAAATACATTGCATTATTGCGACCTAAGTTTCCCGGTCGATTAATTTCACGTAAGGCCGACCTAAATTGGTCACCAAATCAAGCGATTTAACTTTTTGTGGGGTTTTCGGAAAAGTAAAGTCTAAGTGAATAAACCGATTTTGCCGAATTCAGTACGTTATGTGAGCGAGCGCTTGAAAATTTTAATTCTCGCTTGACAGCCTGTAGACGTGCTCATGGCGGACATTTACATAAATGGCGTAATTTTTCACACTGAATTGTTAAGAGTCGTATTTTGAATGAAAATAATTAAACCTGAAATAATCTACATTTTTGCATTTTTTATTTTAAAAGAACATCTAGGCGTGTTTTTTGAAAGATTATTTATTGGGAAAGGTTACATACCTACATATACCACAACATCAAGACGCACGCCAAACATCAAACATAAAGTGTACGCGCTATTTATTTATTTACTTATTTATGTATAAATACTACGGTCTTTGTATGTACAGTTTGTAGAATAATTTTATGCTTTGTGTAAAAAATATATTGATGGTAAAAAATATTTATCAATATACAGAAAATTTGAAGGTTAGATTACACTGCGTATGCACGTGCATGCTTGTGTATGTGTACCTACATCACTTGATGATATTCTCTCTTAAAAAAATAACTATTGTTTGCTTCTTTGAGCTATGGGATTATTTTTGGGTACAATGAACGCGATTTGCGCAAGTTATAAAAACATACCGAATCATACTTGTACATACATATAGGTATGGTATACTACATTGAATACATACTCACATACTCTATGGTAGAAATAATTAAGGAAGGCTAAATTCGGCTCGGTCTGAGCTTTACATATCTATGTATGTATGTACCAACGCACATTTTAGTAAAATTTTATTTTGTGGCTGGCTGTTAATTTTTTGAATCAAACAAACGCATAGACAATAAAAGCTATAACAGTAAAAATAGCTTACAACAATAATATTTAAATTGCATTTAAATGAGGTTATCAATTTACCTAAAATTGGGCGTGGCACCTTCCATTTCTCAAAATTTTACTTGTGAATATTTATTTTTTTGTGAGTAATGTTATATAGGAGATCGCCTGGTTATTGGCCGATTTCACCTATAATCACCATTATTACATAGTAATATGTGTACCAAGATTCAATGAAAAATAATAATTTTTGCGTACGGGCACATGGTTAAATCGAGTCCACTCCTCCTTCTGAGCCTTTCGGTATACAGTAAGGCCTGTACAGTTGGACACCTTTATGGTTTCACCCTCGCTCAAATTGGACGAAAAGTTATGTACCAGAATCTATATCTCCCGTGCTTAATTCGGGCACTGTCTATTTTAGAAGTGAGGTAATATTCATTTTAACACCCAAGCATTAAAATCCTTTCTTAGGTTGGGCAATACATTAAATTACTATAAAGATCATAAAAGTTAACGAAAAATCACTGAAACAGTTAAATTAAGTCCCGACGCAATTCAATTCGTTATGTACGCGAAAAAAGAGTGGAAAAAAACGCTAAAACTGCACATAACAAGATTTTCAATTGCAATAATTCTAGATGGATCTTGCGAAGGGTACATGAAATTTCACATGAGAGTGATGCAATAATTACAAATGAAGTTGAAAAATAACTTGGGAAAAAGTGGCATCCTAAAACTGTCCGTAGAGCCGTAAGAGAAGCTGATTTACAAGAACGCACAGCACGTCAAAAACCGGATAGAAGTTTGCAAACGACCATAAATGCAACTAAAGATGAGAATTTCTTGAACTCCATAACTTTTGCTGTCAAAAAAAAGTTTAACCTTTCTCAATCAGACGAAACAAGTTTTGTTTAGAGGAAAACAAATGCAGAGCTACTAAAACAAAATCCGCGCTGCACAGTCAAACACGTAATGGTAAGGCGATTCATGTCATCTTAATGAACCGAAAAGTTAGCTTTTATTGAAAATAATATGGCTAGGCTTTAGTATTTGGATATCTTAAAGAAAAATATGTTACAAAGTGCCACAAAGTTAAACATTCGGCAAAATGTTCGCTTCTGTTGAGATAACGACCCGAAGCATAAATCGGCGATTGTACAGAATTGGTTCATTTGGAATTGCTCGCGTATATTTCGAACACAAGCGCAATTGCCTGATTTGAATGTTGTTGAGAATCGGTGGTCGGTCCTAGATAAAGAGAATCGCGAAAAATATATTTCGAAAAAAATCATACCTCAAAAAGTCCCACAAAGAGGAATAAAAAAATATTTCTTCTGATTATTCCAAGAAGTCCGTGGAATCGGCTCTAAAGAGACTTCAAGATGTTATTGACAAAAGCGCCTTACAAAATATTAATAATAAGCTTAATTTTTTTATTATTGTAATGGTTATATGCTTTTTAATTGCTTTAATAGCCGATAGCCCTGGTAGCTAGTGCTGTAAACATAGTAATTTATAAATTTAATTATGATTTTATAAATTAATAATAATAATAACACAGGCCAACAACCAAAAAACTTTTTCGATAATTTTAACTAAGGTTTTAAGGTTTTTTTATGCTGAAAACGAATATGACCTTGAAAATGCTCCAGCACGTCAGGATTTTTGGCAATTTGAGGTTAAAAAGTCAAAAAATGCAGATTTTGGCCATTTTTTAATTTTTTTTTTTGGGCAAGGTAAAGTTTTCTTTTAATTTTCCACAACGGCATCGCAAAGTACTAGTCTTCAGCTTTAAAATCCATTTTTAAAAATATTTTTGCGATTAATATAAAAAAAGTTATACTATTTTGAATTCGGCCTTTACAGGGGCGTTAGATAGTTAGAAAGGTTGAATTTGCATATCTAAAAGTCTCCAATTCAAAATAGAATAACTTTTTTTATATTAATCGTAAAAATATTTTTAAAAATGGATTTTAAAGCTGAAGACTAGTACTTTGCGATGCCGTTGTGGAAAATTAAAAGAAAACTTTACCTTGCCCAAAAAAAAAATTAAAAAAATGGCCAAAATCTGCATTTTTTTACTTTTTAACCTCAAATTGCCAAAACTCCTGACGTGCTGGAGCATTTTCAAGGTCATATTCGTTGTCAGCATAAAAAAATCTTGAAGAAACACCCATAGCCGTTTTAAAAGCTGTAAAAAAGCGAGATTTTGTTGGCCTGTGTAATTAATTGCTTTAATGCTTTTCAGGACTGCGTCATTTTTGCTGCGATTTGCCTTTTTAGTTTGCGTTATTTTTTGTACTATACTAAATATCGCGAAATTAGTTGGCTTGCAAATTTTACTGCATCATTCTGGCTGTGAACCACCTGTACATATGAATGGTACATATGTAAGTATATTTGCACTTCGGCGTCAATGGGATTTGTTATACGTTGATATGCGATGAATATCATGAATTTGCTAAAAAGCCGGTATCTGGAATGTTTTTAGCTATTACGGCGACATCTTTTGGTGCTCAATAATGAGTCGAGCGTTTGTATTTGATAAATTTAAATTGTTTGGGGTGAATATTGCAATCTTATTTAAATTCGGCCTGGGTAAAATTACTTTTAATTTATACCAAAGTGCTCGAAATGAAGAGAGAAGTCGATTTAGTAATGCCAACTGCGTTCAATGCAGCTTGGTGCACACATTGCTCTTTATCCAAGGTAGTTTTGTATAGAAAATCGGCGAGATAGGTCAATAACCACGGCCACTTCTCTTATAATGGTAATTTATGAATATATTACCGTTAAGTGAACAGAATTATAATACCTTTGTACACAAGTGGACGCGGGTATAAAAGTAGGCGTCTCAATATAGTGACCGAGAGTCAAGTTGAAAGTTAAGTATGTACCCGTTCGAGTATTTTAGCCTAAAACATCAAAACATCAGCATACTCAATGGTGCATAATCATGTGCCACATGTGTATGTACATATAAGTATGTCTATATGTTTACGGAGATGCGGATGTAAGCAAATATTTCATTTAATGCCGTCATAAAACTGAGAATAAAAACATATGTGTGTAAGTGTTGGCTGAACATCTCCAAGGAAAATTAATTGAAAATAATATCTAATATTAATTAATTTCTTAACTTTTTCACATGTTTGTATTTATTTACATTATCATAAGTTTTTAGATAAGTTCGTTTGGAAATTTAAATATTTTAGTCTTGCCATAAATTCTGTGACAAATTTTACAATGCATAGCCGAGAACAAATTCACAGAAAAAGTGCCGTTATTGTTGCTTTTATTCGCATGCATTGTCTACTCATAAATTATACCCAGTTTCATGTCAAATTTCGCTTGTTAACAATGGAGTGGGCAGCTAAGGAAAATCGCATTGCATTGATGGCATTGCATAAGTGGGGTAAAGATGCAAGTGAGATTTACGAATTGCTGAAAAAACTTAATATTTCGAGAAATCACCTTAAAAAGCCGTAAATCATTTCCAGGGAAATTAATGTATCGCCCAGATCCATATTAAGACTAATTAGAGATGATATCCACGTGAAAACTTTCCGCCGCTCAACTGGTCATCTTTTGACAACGCGCTTGAAGAAAATGAGACTCGACAAATGCAAGAAACTTCTTCGGTGGCACGCGGTTAATGCGGTGTTCGAAAGACACAAAAAATGATGGACCAATGATGTTTAGCGTCGCCACCATCCAGCCTCCGTAATGCTTTGGTGGGAAGTGTCCTGTAAAAGCGTTACCTCTCTGCATTTCTGCGAAAAAGTGGTTAAGACCGGGGCAAAAATGTACCGCTTTCTCTCTATTGTATGGAAAGCGTTGGATCTTTCAGCAAGATTCCGCTCTAGCCCATAAGGCAAAAACCACCCAGCAGTAGCTAAAAACCAATATCCCTGGGTTCATAGTTGCAACAGAATGACCGTCTGGAAGTACATATCTGAACCCATTGGACTACAGTTTGCAGTCGGAATTGAAGAACATGGCATGTCGAAGACCTCACAGAAAATTGGAGAGTCTTAAACAATCTTTGGTTTGAGCAGCGACTCAATATCCATGGAAATCGTGCTGTGTGCTGCAATAGCTGAATGGCCTAATCGTTAGAAGGCTTGTGTAAAAGCAAATGGTGACCATTTCGAATGAAAATGTTTTTTATTTAATATTTTCATGATTAAATAAAACTAACTTCATCAAAAAAGTATTATAATTTCATATCTATAATGGACTTAACTTGTCACAGAACTTATGGCAGGACTAAGTACACAAATTTTCTGAGCTAGCTAATTAGAGTTAATTTCTTTATTATTTGTTTTCCTCAATATGTACCAGTATACGATCAAATATACAGTGCTGCGAAAAATTATAAACTCATCGATATTTTTAACTCTTAAGGCATGCAGAGGTATAGATTTTTATAATCTACTGTAAAAAATAGAATGCCATTCCCTGTTACCGGAGCAACTCACATTTCGATCCGGCCACTTAGTCCTGCAGTATTCCCCTCACATGAATGTTGAAAGCTTATTCTGCTACAACAACAAATGATAATTTTGCTGATGAGGCGCTATTGAGTAACTGGAATTTTCTATTACTTAAGCAAAAAATTAATTTTGTCTGATGTATCTTGTGAAAAATTATGAACTCAGTAACGATAAACTTTCTTAGGCACATGATTTTTTGGTTTTTTTTTTATACTGCCACTAATTTAAAACTTAATAACAGTTCCTTTCGGACAATTTTATTGGCATTATACGTTTCGAACTCGCGTGAAAATAAATGTTTGCTGACGCTATTAAAAATCTTGTTGAAAGTTTTCCTCGTCGATTACTGGCCGCTATCACAAATAAGGCCGCTATACCAGTAACTACCAGTAATAATACAAATTATTTTGAGTTTGTTATTAATCGCAAGATTGTAAACATAAAGAGTAAATATTTTTTAAATAAACTGAAAAATCAATAAATACATTGAGTTTTTGTTTTTAAAACAACGTTATATTATTTATTAATAGCTGCTATAATAAAAATACAAACAAAAATTGCTTTGAGTTTATAATTATTCATAGCAATGTATGTATTAACGATAGTTCAGCTAAATAAACTCGTCAATGTTTAAAAAGTGCTTACGAAAATGAGGTACAAATAAAAAACATTGCGCAAATGGATCCGACTTATTAAAACAACTGCTGGGGAGTTGGGTGAAGCAACTTTTTGCACTCTATTGAGTTCTAATGATGATTATAAGAATAATCTAAACTCTTCTCAAAACGTATCCACAAATTACCAAAGATTTAATTTTTTAAATTTCGCCTTAACCAATACTAAATAACTTAAATAGGAAATTGCGCTGTCACATTTTCTAAAAATGCAGAAGTTTGATGACAGCTTCGGGGTGTCTTATCTGTACGAACAAAATGAAGTTCTTTCGAGACTACCGTGCAGCCCTAGAAATAAAGTCATAAGCCAGTTATCTCATTATTTGCAAAATACTTTATTTTTTTTTCTTTTTTTTTTTGAGAAATATATGAAATCACAAAAAAATTTTCAAAGTTTTACAAAACTAAATCATTTTTTTTTATAATACTATTACGTTTTTGTTTCTTATATCAATAGCAAAGTTACATACGTTGCTCGTTGGTGAGCTAGTGACTATGACACATTTGTTGCATGCACTTATTTTAAATACCCACTACTTATTTAGAAATAAATTGCTTCCCCTACCCGAAATGGGAACATAAAATTCAATGTTACACATACAATTGTATAACTATGGCTTTGGTAATTTTTTAAAACCTACATTCAATATACAGTTACATACATGTTTACAAGTACATACAATTATCAATGTAAGCATATTTTCAATGCCGTGTCTTAATATTATAACCTATTTTATTTAACTCTAAATATCCGCTAGCTTCTTCTAAATTTTGCGTCGTATTGCCCGTTTCGTTTTTCGTTAAGATTCAATCATTAATATTATCGCAGAATACGCTACTATTATTATCTACAAGTACATTTTTAATGTACTACACCGCTATTCCTCTGCTTGTTGGTATCAACAGTTCCTTATCAGGTGCTTGCTTCCGTCTAAATGTTATGTATGTGTAAAGTAAACTTGCAAACACACTGATATTAATTCCGATACAATTAAGCCACGAGAAGATGTAGTCACCGCCAATAAACATACCCAAATATGTTACACAGATATTCTTTAAACAGCCGACAATTGTTGTTGTAAGAGCAGAATTGTATTGCGTGCAAAGTATTGTGCTATATGATAATATGAAGCCCATGAAGCAACTCATTAGAAATTGTATAACAAAATAGGGATTTTTCCACTGGTTGAAGGCGAGCGATTTTTCAAGGTCGCCAGTGAGATAAGTAACAATTAGTGCTGGTGTGAACATAAAAAGTGAATTATAGAACATCAGTCCATATTTGCCGATTTCTGAAGTATCGAGCTTCTTTTTTACATACACCCCATTCGAGGCAGTCAGCGCATTAGTTATCATTACGAAAGTGTAGCCTTTCATGTTAAATGAAAGATCATCAGAAGCTGCTAGTAATGCACCACCAATCATAGCGTATACACTGACTTGAACTGCAAATGAAGGTCGGACACCGAGTATTTTCAATTCCAGTAACATCGTCATTAATATTGAAAAGCGACGCAATGCAGCAAACATTGGTAAACTTAGTTCTTTTGTGCCACCTAACCCAAACATCATGTTTCCGAGGAAAATCAGTGGTAGTGGAAAAATTTTCATAAATGTATTTCGCTTTAATGGTGGATACGTTACCAAACGCAGCCGTTTACCGAGTCCAAGCACTACAATACTGGCCGACAACTGACCCAGGCTGAGGAACAGAAACGAAGGAAACAGATACGACGTAAGAACAGTCTTGTTCACAACGGTTATCATAAACGAGGCCATTCCATAGAACAGAGCACTGCCGATTTTTTTGACGAACAACGTGCTCTCATCTTGCTGACGCTGCTCCTTCGAATTAACGCTTGCTGTACTATCATTGCTGCTGTTGGTCGATAGCTCAAGCGTAGTGTTTTTGCCTTCACTGCTTTGTGTCCCCATCGCAATGAGGGTTTGATGCAAAAGTCACTATGTACTATATCCAAGCAATTCTTATTTTGGAATTACAGTCTTTTGTTCTACACAAACTTCAACTTATTTTACTGCGATACCATAGCCAGTTAGTTAGTTAAATATGCCACATTTTGTAAAAAAAAGTAAATGGTTTTATATTGCAATTGTTATAACTTTGCTATGTAATTTAACTATGGAACCACCAAAAAATACCTTAATGACAATTTTGACAGTGGCGATTTTACTGAATTCACAGCTGACAGCAAATGCTGATACGAGCTGTCAGAAAAATTAATGCGCGACAGATAAGCAAAATTCCATGAGCAAAATCAGCAACATACTTTTAACTAATAAATGGACTTTACTTGTGGAAACACTCAATATTTAAACCAAACTTACCTTACAATTAGGTTTAATTAGTTTAAGCTGAGCTAAAATTTAAACAAATATGAATAGTCAATAAACCACATCACAAATAAATCAGCTGTTGTACAGAAACAGATATGTTAAAATCTATTTAGAAACTAGTCTGTTCCTTTACCAGTTTTGCCTTCAGATATTAGTCAAGGCGAATTGAATACCTAAGACTGGAAATAAATTTTTCGCGATTTTGACAAATCTGACGTCAGAATCCTTTCTAATACAAACCAAACAAAAGCAGGAGAAATGTTATGCATGTGAAAATTTAGTGAATGGCTTGGCAATATTGAGATTTGTGAGATTTAAACTAAACAAACTAATAAAAACTTAGTGAAGGATGTTAAATTGTGAAATATCGAATTGTAAAAATTCCTTTGGATGCTGGTTCTCTGCGTTTTTATGCGGATGACGCCGTCGCAAGGAAATATGTTTTGTGGGTATATAGTTTCTTCTGCTTGATCGTTTTTTTGCTTTCGACTACTCTTCCTCTTCACAAATAACTCATTTTCTTTCCTTTTTTTGTATATTCTTGGTGCCTGACGTCACAGCGAATTCGGAGGGCTCTATCTCTTATAGGCCCGTTACAATGGGTCCGTTGCGGCAATAAATTTGACTGACAACAAAACAGATTATGTGTATATGAGTCGAAGGCACCAGTAAATTTTTTTTCTTGTTTACTCCTCTCGCGAGCATAGGGCCTCGACAAGATTCAGTCTTGCGCTGGTTTCGTAAATCTATTATTTGATTTCTGACAGAGTAGGTCAATAGCCTGCCGCTACACCAGTAAAAATTACAATTGATTAAAGTAGAACAATTTGGTATCGCGCAAATTTTTATTGATGGTATTTTTTATTATATCAAATTAAATGCAGAAAATAAATGGAATTTAAATGCACCCTTATCTTTTTGATAATAGCTTCAAGAGTAGAGCAAAATCTAGGCTTAAGCAGGTTGTCTTCAAAGTCACAATCAACAAAAACCTGTTTATACACAACGAAATACAATATTTTCTTTCACGACAAGAACATCTGTTTCTTGTGTTTATCTTATTTATGTGTGGCAAAACTTTCATCGTGACACCACGGTTCGTTTTATACATCAAGTCAGTCATATGCGTAGTATGATAGAATGCAAGATTGTACCCTCCGAATTCGCTGTGTCGTCAGGGTCCATGAATAACCAAACCAACACGTTTGTGAAGAGGAGGAGTAGGTGAAAGCAATATAAACTGCCAAACACAATAAACTATATACATATACACATAAACTTTCTTGAACCGATGCCATCCGCATAAAAACGCGAAAAAAATGTATTTAGAGGTTTTATATTCATTTGTGTCACAAATCAAAACATTACAAAGCCGTTCGCGGAATTTTCACAAACATATCTTTCTTTCTTTTCTTTCGTTAGTTAGGAAGGGGAAAATTACTTGTTTCTGAAAAAGAATAATAGGCGAAAGCAACGGGAACAACCAAACCCAGGAAATTATACGCACACACACATACTTTCTAGCCACGGCGTTTTTCGCATAAAAACGGCTTTTGGAGGCTTTATATTCATTTGTGCTTTAACAATTAAATACGCGGCACTTCGTTTGCATTAGTCATACACCGAATTTTCACAATTCGCTTGTTGTGATTGCGTAAAGAGTTGACGTCAGAGTAAAGTCACTGGTCTTAAATGTAGCCACCTTAAGTACTCAACTGGCCTTGGCTACCTTCAGTATTCAATTCGCCTTGCTTGTTTATTTTACGAAGGCGAATTTATCCACCTTACCTTTTGGATCCGAAACAGAATTGTAGGGGGACAGCGGATTGACGGCTGGTGATCAGCCGATCCACTTCCGTTGGAAAATTTGGTCGGTTACACCCAATTGCGACGGTTTTCAGTTGAGGTTCCAATAAAATTAAATTTGTGGAGAAATCTTTTCGTTTGTTGTATTTGTGGAGCAATTCGTTGAAGCGCATTGTTAAAGCAAAAAAACTATTTCTAGCTTATTGCGGGTTTTTTTTGCTGTGGCTTATAAACAAACAAATAATCATCTAGTGATCAGAAAACAAACTTGAGTCTTCAATCGAAGAAGGAACGAAAATATATGTTTTTATTTTGCCGACGAAAAAGTAATTTATGACAAGAAATTCGCCCCGCCGCAATTTATGCTATGAAATGTTTGGCTCGCTATCCGCTGTAATTCTGTTTAAGGGTTTATGTTCATCTTTTTTTCTAATGTGTCAACAGCTGACTAAAATCTGTAGAATACTCATTGCGGGAATTTTAGTGTATTTATTTGTTGGTAATAAATCAAAATATTTTATTTAAAATGCATAAAACGAAGAAAAAAGTAAAGACGGGCAAAATACCCAAACCGATCAAAATTAAAAAAGAAAAAACCGAAGAAGATCGCTCTCTTCATCCAATGTCGCACTACATAGATGATCGACTTGAATTGGTCAAACAAGTCTTTGGCTCACTTAAACCAAAAACTATTACAAACTTGGCTCCGGATTTTCTCAAGGTATTTGCTTTTGCTTTTGCTTACTTAGGTACATATTTACCAAACTTATCTCAAATATATTCAGAGCAAAGGTATGGATGAAATTGAAGAGCACTGTTTGAACGAATTGCTGGGTATATCTACAAAACGATTACTGTCCATAATAAATGCCACAAAATGTCCAACAGACACAGAGTCATCCGGCGATTCCGATGTCGAGCACCAAGAAGGTGAGTTGAAAAAAGTTAAGTTTTTGGGTATAAATAAAGAATACACATCTTTTCGATGGAATGGTATTATGCTGAATACAACGGAACTAACATTTTTTGCGAAAACTTAAAGTGGAGGTGATATTGTAATTCAAAGATACCTCTTACGCTTTTTAAAAACTTTAATTTCTCACAAAGCCTTTGCAATCAGCATAAATACTTTTATCGAATCACATTTTGGTTTTTGTTTTTAGTGAAACTGTGCGCATACTTTACTTATTCCAATTTTTGTTTCGCTTTATAACTAAATCTATATTATAGAACACATCTCACTTGAGGAGATCTCTTCAGACAGTGAAATAGAAGGTGCATCCTCCAATGCAAGTAAGTTAAAACATTATGCTTCCTTGAGTATTGTTTTTTCTAGTTTTGGAAACGCTATATTTATATATATTATGTATTTACTTTTAGTTAAAATTCTTAGCTTTATAATTTATAGCAATTTACAAATTTGAATACCGAATTTGGCTGAAATTCATAAACAATTTCCATAATAAATATTAAAAATTACATACATATATTACTGCTACTGTGAGTTTTCTCGTTTAAGAGTACATGAATTTTTCAGCAATCGGAGCTGGTTGTAAATAGAAAGCGCGCAGTATGACAACATCTTCATTAATACCAAAGTGTATGCCATCTTCATCTTCCTTACAAACATCCAATGTAATTACAAAATCACCAGTTTCCAGTAAGCCAGTACTACGTCCGTACTCGATGCCATATTCGATAGGGCTGAGATTACCCTCATTCATTTCCTTTGAATACATAATTCCTCGCAAATTACGCCGCATGTTCAGTGCCTTGGCCAATTTCAGTTTACATTGAAATTCATTTTCCTCAATATCATCAAAGGGCAACATCATAAAAACGGGGCAGTAAATTTCCACACGCCCCAGTGCCACAGCAGCAGTTTCGCATTTACTGTGCATTACTATCGCTTGACATTCTACTGAACTGATCGTACGTATGATGAAATTAACTATGCTTTGATATGAAGATAAAATACTCTTTAAAGCCGCTGTATTCTCAACTACAGCCCTGTGAAAATCCTTTAGCGGCAACAATTTCTTTACGATCAGTGGGTATTTGTTACACCAAGTACTCTTTTGTATAAATATTGTATCTATACGCCAAAGAAAATCATGGTTTTCAAATCGTTTAAAGTCGCTACAACGCTCCAGCGGTATTGTGCCTATAATAGGCTTTTTTAAACATTTCGCCAAAGGTATTAAATTGGTAAATATTTGGTTTTGTAATGAAGCAGTAGCACTAAACATATCTTGTATCCAAACATAATCAAGTAGCTTAACGGTCCCCATTAAGTCGAGCATCTTTGAACTAATGAATTCTAGATCTATTGTGCCAATCAGTTTAAAATCAAAATCATCCTTGAGACTTTGACGCAAAGCACGAAGGAATGGCTTGCAACGAACGCGCGGCAATACAAGGAAGTCAGCTTTTGCCTGCATCGCCAGTTGCAAATCGTCCATAAAGATGTCGGGAAACGTTTCGTCTGACAATGTATAGCACTGATTTGGTATCTCGATATATTCGTATGAATTAATTATGCCGGCATCTTCAATTATCACTGCCACGTTGTTCTTAAGTTTTTTCACAATTTTTCCCTTCACTTCATTGCCGATTGATATTATATCGCCCAGTTTTAATGTTTTGAAGTAATACTTTAAATTTATTACATAAGCAATCTCCCGATAACTGCAATAGCGGTAGGATTCGTCCAGTGTTAATGACATAACATCACTACGATGTAACAAAACCGAGCAATTGTTACGTAAACGTCCTATTCGACAGCAGTCACCCTGAAATTGTAATGCTATTCCGATTGGAAGTTGAAATTTTGGCTCCTTTTCTTGGAATTGATCAACTATGGTTTTTGTACGTATAAGGATCTGTTCGAATTCGTTACGTCTGCTAGTCACTGTATCGATAAGAAATGTGCGCACACCATTTTTCAATAGACTGTTTAGCTCATCGTCGGTAGTTTCCATAACAATGCGCGCCATTAGGCCAAGATTGTAGTAGCGACGTTTGCAACGTTTACGTGCATGTTTTTCATGTTCATCGCATGCTTTCTTAAACTCTTGCAAACGTTTCATCAGGCTTTGGTTATCACTCAAGAGCACTTTGAAATCGCGTTCATTGTCATCTTCTTCGCCCTCCATTGACGGAACAGCGTCCAGATTGTCGTTATCGTTGTTGTATTCCATTATTATGGCATTAAACTAAAACTTTCATTTATATTTTTAGAAAAGAAAAAGGCCAGCGGATCTGATAGTAAAACTGGTGTCAAAAAACCCACAAAAAGTTCAACCGAAAAAGATGAAAGTAAGTACCAAAATTTATGAGAAAATTATATAATAATTATAACAATAATGACAAACAAATAATGACAAAAAACTGAATAGAAATCGAATTCAAGTGAATGCATGAATATGTAAATCTTTCATGGTACACTATAAAAAATATTTTTAGCAAAAGGAAGTACAGTGAGGAAGAACAAATTATAAAATAGGCTACCACCATAGCTATTGCTCACGCCATCTAGAAAAAAATGAAACGGTACTTTAAATATTATACACATTTAAAACTAGAATCTTTCAAAAGTATTACAATAAAATTGTAATTTTTAACAAAGTTCATCCAGTTATAACAATTTAGGCGGGGCTCGTTACCGATCAATTTTTTACAATGCTCGCTACATAGTTTTCACGTTATGATGGTAGCAAATGCAAAAAATTGTGCTTCGAGAAAAACGCTTTTCCAGGTTAAAATACTCGAGCTCCCTCTTGTTGTTATTTGTGGTGAGGTGAAATCGCCTATCCCCGTAGACACTCTTATCTAACGGTAGTCCCAGGAAAGGCAGTTTCAACAGGGTGGGACGAAAGGAGTGTTGTGCGAAGGCCGAAGAGGTGGTAAATTACATACGGGGTACCTTTGCTTGCGGAACATTTATTGTGTGAACCCCACATTGTGTCGGTCAATCCCAACGATGACACTGTTTGATTAGAAAAAAAAAACCTATTTTTTAATTATTTAATCAAAAAAGTTTTTTTATCATTAGTTTCTAAGTACTAAATATAATTTATTACGCAAAATCTGTAACATATTTCCAACATTCATTGCAGATAATGGACAGATAAGTGTATTGGAGCTACTAGAATTGCAAGCACGTGCGCGTGCCATTCGCTCCCAACTGGCACTCGAGCCAGTGACAAAGATTGAAGTAGACTCGGATGCTGAGAATATTGAGAAAAAAAACAACCAAAACTCCTCTAGCGGAGCAGTGTCTAAAGAGCATAAACACAAACGCCGGCGCAAATCCAGCGAGAAAAGTAAAGAGATAGAAAAGACGCAACCATCCTCCACCTCGCAAGGACGCCTGCAAGTTACTGCGAAAGTAAGTAAAGGGATTTCCAGCTCTGCTGCTGGCACGTCCAGAACTTCCAATGCGAAAGCAAAGGTTAAAGAAAATGAGCCCCAGACAACTAGACCAAATAAGTTGAAGAGAAATTATCGCTCTAAGAATAATGGATCAGATTCTGTTATTAGCGAAACTCAAAATAAATCTAAAACCAATGAGACGGATGCCGCCTCATTGGTGAGCACGACAAAAGAGGTGAAAAAAGAGACGAAGTCCCGTTCGCCAACACCAGATGTTATACCAATAATACCGGAACCTGAAACGTTGCTAATCAGTGATAGCTCCGACGGAGAGCATGATCATAAGGGGAAAAAGAAAACCATGCAATCTGAATCTATGAATAAGAAAGAAGATACCGGTAAGAAAGACTGTACCCCGAAATCTCCTGAAACCGAAAAACCTTCAAGACAACGTAAGATAACTGAACCAGAGGAAGGCGAATTAGTCGACAATCCAGTTGAAAATGACGAAGAAAAAGGCGATAATGAAATGAATATCGGTGTGTCATCTACCACTACTGTACCCACTGATAATACGAAGCCAGGCATGAGCCCGAAAGAAATTGTTGGTACCGAGGATGGCACTGTGGAAACTAATAAGCCAGACAACAATAGAGCCGTGGAAGTTGAAAAAATGCCTCAAGAAGATCCATTAATAGCTACAACTGATCCAGCAGCTGCATCATCGGCTACCGTATTGCCAAAAGCAGAGGCCGCAAACATGGGACTCAATCTCGAAGATGAGGACGATAGAAATGATGATGTCATATCACTTGAAGGTGGTGATCTTGAGGAGGAAATGATTGAACATCTGGAAGAAGATACAAACACAAAATCGTCATTTGCGACTTCACCCAAAAGGAAAAAAAATAATGTCAGCGAGGAGCCAGATGCAGATGTCATATCGTTGGATTCTAGTGAGGAAGAAGAACGTGACAAAAAGAGTTCAGAGGTTAGTACTTAGTATGAGCATACAATTTAGTTTTTGGTTTTATTTTGTAATTTTTTTTCATAGTCATGGCATTCGCGCTATTTGAAGAGTTCGAAAGTGAGTAAAGTTTTGGCGACCTCTCGTCTAGGCAAACGTGTACGTGATAATATCAAGAAGTCCAAACGCTCCAAAAAAGATTCGGAACGCGAAAAAGTGTCTGAGGTAAAGGAGAAATCGAGTACAAGTTTCGCTTCCAAACACGAAGATGGCTCTATTGAGCAATACAAAGAGTTGCTGGCAATGCGGCAGCGTAAAAAACAGTAGTAGGTGCCTAGAATAGAAAATGTAGAAGTAGAATATATACAGTGGCGAGCACAGCTGAGTGCATGCTACTTTTTTTGAAATTTACAATGTTACTCGAGCTAGAATTTTTTTATTTATTTGGTTTGTAATTACTGTTCATTTTGCCAAAACTATATAAATGAAACCAAGGCGAATCTATTAAAGGTAGTGTTGGTAAATCAGCTGATTTGCTTTTTTTTCTTTCGCCGTGTCCATGTGGTTGTAAACTCAGAATGAAACAAGGCGAATTCATTATTTGTTTTCTAGTTTCCCAATACTTTGTTTTGACAATCAAACGTACAGAACATTGTTGTTGGTGCCACTAGCTTTGATGAATGCGCCTTGAATGAAACTATATAAATGAAAAGAAAAAATTTAGAAAAATTTTCAAATCTCTATCTAAATTTTGAACTTTTCAATCTGTTATTACCCAGCAACAGCTCAAGAAATTTTAGTAAAATAAGTGAAAGTTTTAAGCGGCTAAAATATCGCTGAAATTTTTCATAATATTTTTTTCTTACGCCTTTTTGCACTTTATGCCATATATAAATGAATTTCTTGGAGAAGAAAATTGGGCAGACCGTTTTAAGAAAAAAGTTAAAAATAATTACAGTTAATAGTTTTATTTAAGCGATTCTCTAGCCTTCTGGAACTTGCACGCTATTATACCCAAAATTCAATAACATAAAATAACAAACAAAACTGGAAACTCGTAATTTTTCTAAAAATTCAGATTTGGATGGAAATTTGTTGAATTTTTCTAAATATTGTACAAAGTTTGAAAGCTTGATTTATATAGTTTTGGTATAAGAATGAACACCATTAAAAAATCTCAAAGAAAACTCGAAAAACATTGTAAATATTCACCGAGCTCTTCCTCCTATTTGTTTGTGGTGTACGCCTTGGACGAAGGCGTCTGCCGAGGAGCGACCACTATTAAAAAATCGGTTCCTATGAATTGGTGTTTAGTGCCCGTGGTTTCGAACCTGTGCACTTCCCAATGGTAATCACGCACCAACCCATTCGCCTACTCGCCACTGTTAGTAATTATAAAAATGAATGTATTTAATGATCTATGGCATAATAGTAATATTTTCACCACAAATACACTAGTATATATATATATGTGTATACATATATAGATCTGTTAGAAAATACATACATACAGTAATCCATAATTATATAATACAAAATCGATTCATTTAATAAAAACCCAAAAAATGAAAAGCTTTCAATTGTTTTTTGCGTGTTCAGGCAAAATCTATGCAAGTATTTCACCCCCACCTCGACTATAACGGTAGAACAACACAAAAATTATACCATGGCAATAATTTTCTTCAATTTTGTGATTGCCTCTACCTCAACATTTCTTGCATTCGTTTTGTTGTTAATCATTTTTCGCCTTTAGGTAGATATATGGAAAACCATTACTACTTTCGTATTAAAAACTATAAAAGTAAAACGCACAAAAATTTGAATATTTCGTGCCAAGCGCAAATTTAAGTGAAATTTAAAAATACTTAGCAAAACAATGTCACGTAAACTTGAACCAAAATGTTGCGACATTGCCAAAGTGAAGTTTGAAAGACACACTTCGTACTGCGTACTTTGCCCCACAACTTCCGGAATTCATTTAAATTCCATTTGGCTCTACGCATAACAGTTACAAATGTACGTCGCTGAAAATCTAATAAACGCATACATACATATGTACTTGTATGTAAATAGCGTGAACAAAAAATGTTTCGACAGTTCTTATGAATATTTATTATATAATATTTGGCTGTTCAAGAAATCATTAATAAATTTTAAATAGTTTGATGAAGTTTAGCCCCTTTGTTTTTGTTGTTGTCGATATGTAAGTCCTTGGCTGGATATAGTCCCGGTCATTCGGGTAACGTAGAGCAGACTGTTTTTTATTGAACCAGTCGCTACAGTCCTTGAGGTAAAAGTGACAAGCAAGAGATTCAACAGCAAGCTTTTGCAGATGAGCGGTACAGGCGTTATAAGCATGTCTGAGGCACACAGAACAAACAGAATCGCGACTGTACAACTCGCCCATTCTGAAAAAAATTTTGCTCTGTAGGGAAGGCTATTCCTACTTTACCACCTTGAGTGAAAACCATAAAGTTACCTTAATCTTGGTCCGGGGACATCGGCGCATTGAAGGTAACGAAAAAGCAGATGAACGGGCAAGAGGGGGATCTGCCATGAATAACGATCTGGCAGAATCGGTATTAACACCATAAGATGTTGTCAAGAATACATTTCCCTAAAATACCTCCGAATCGCGGATTGTAGATGGAAACACCAGATGACGTGCAAAATTAGCAGAAAGTTATGGCCAACCTACAACCTTAAGCACTCTTCAACATTGATAAACATGAAACGACGGAGCGCCTGGAGACTAAGGGCAGTCATAACTGGCTTTTGGTCTGTCGGAGAACAAGCAGCCAAAATGGGCATCCCTCGCAACGCACACTGTCACAGTTGTAAACGACCGGAGAAAAAGGCGTTTCCACGACAGTCGGTTCTACTTTACCGAAACGACCCGGATTTATATCAGGCCAAGGACTGTCACTCCAGCAGCATTCCCCGTATGTAAGTATGGGGAATGCTTATGCTGCTTCTACTACAACAACAACAACAATCGGAGAAAAAAGAAACAATCTTCCATTTCATCTGTGAATGCCTTGCCCTATAGATGGACAGAATATTAACTATGGACAAACCGCTGTTCGAGAGTTTCGGGCCTTGCAAAGTTGTCTTTCCTAGAAGACTATTAATAGAATTCCTGTAAAAACTGTGCACGTTTTTGCTACAAATGGAGGATTCGATAGATGTTATTGATTGTTCTACCGTTCATCAGAATGGTTTTTGGTGATTTTTGTGCTAAGGAAGCACTGCTAAACAATTGGCTTCGAAAATTCTTACGCGAGGGCAAGACCTATACAACATAGTGAAAAATAGGATTGCTGAAAAGAATATACCGATACAAAGACTTGTTGGGACCTGTTAAGAGCATCCAGATAATTGTATGAAATCCATACGAAACCATGTTATGGTATTGTATTGTGAATTTCTTTCCGGGACGGTCGTTAAACCATCGACAATTGAAAGCTTTACTCGATGAATTAGGGACTGATTTGTAGCTTTGATGACAGAAATAAAGTTATTCCTGAAATGCAAAGGTAACACATATTAGAAATGACTAGTGCAAACTCAGTACTCGCCGAGAATGCCGTCTGAAATCCTCGGCTCAAATTCCATTGGACCTAGACCTGAAGTCTGGCCTAGAGTCTGATGATGCCTTCGACCCACAGATGTTTTTATGAGAACCTATTTAATAGCAGCAATTAAATCGATTTTGCTAAGGACTGTCATGCCAGATTAAAAAGCGTTAAAAGGATTACGGATTGTAGCAGCAATACTAAATCCTGTCCGTATAATGTAAAGCACCGAACGTCTTCGTCGAGCTCATCTAACAGTAGGCCCTGGAAACTTGCTGTTTCGACAGGTTGGGTCTAGAGGGAGAGGCGTTTTACGATTCGTTTCCATGCATCTCCAATTTTTAACACCCAGTAAATTTGCTCAAGGGTTGCCTGGTAGTTTTAGACGTCTTGTGATTTAGGCGTTACGACGTATGACACGATTGATTTCCGGAGGCGGTCATCTCTAAAGCGCGTAACCAACCATCATAGTTATTGGGACTTGACGTATTTTACGATATCCTCGGCATTACATAGCACCAACAATTCTTCATTGTAGCGTATTCGTTAGATACCATCTTGCAGTCGTATATTATTGACTAGTATATACGTACATATGTACTTTGCTATCTCTCGTTAGAAGTTTAGATTTTAATAGTTTGGTATGAGCGAAATGCTTTGTTTCCTGCCACAATCCTGCTTCGTATTGTGTCGTGTGAGATGTTGTCGTTTTTTATCGTGACGCTCAGATACTTAAACGATTGTACGCCCTTGAATCGCTAAGTGCCAATTACCATGTCTTCTCTCCACCTTGCGCGAAATCTTCAGATATTTAGTTTCATCTGCATTTATTTTGGGTTCTACAGTTTCAGCACCTTTCTCGATGTTGAAAAAAGTGCGGGCAGGTAGTTTTCTTATTTCGTACGTTTATCGTGAACTCATCGGCATATCGGCCAGAGATTGCCAAATTTTACCTCATCCCTAATATAATAATACAGTAACAAGTTGAAAACGGTTGTAGAGAGAGTCGCCTAGTTGGACTTCACAGAAAATGTCAAAGGGAAGCGAGATAGATTGCTGGATTACTACTTTTTCGGTAGTGTTTGCCTGGGTGGCCATAACCAAATTGGTCAGTTTGCTGCTGATGCCCAGTTTTGCAAAAACTTCAGCGATTTTATAGTGGTGGATGTTATCGAACTCTTGTTTCAAGTTATGAATAACATTTTTGAAGTGAAAACTTCTTTAGAATCGTTGGGAGTGATTTGAGGAAAAGTGAAACGAAAAAAGCGACCAACTTGGCTACGAAGCGTTATATTATATGTTGATATAAAAGTAGCGACGAACTAAATAAAAATAACTTTTATTTTTTTTTGTGATTCGAACCAAGGATTTTGGATCGGAAGTTCACATTGCTAGCCGCTCGGCTACCGCACCATGCTGTCGTCGCTGGCCTAAAAGTTATTTAGTTACGAAGCGTTATATTATATGTTGATATAAATAATTTTTGTGAGCGTGTAATTCTCAAAAGTTTTATTAGGTTTATTATTTAAAATGTATTGACTAGGTAGTGTGATATCTGTTCTTATCAGCTTAACATCTGATAGATCCTCCATCGGAGGACAACAAATGTTAAACTGATTTTTGGAAATGGGCGGAGTGTTTTAGGGGCTTGCTCCTTCTCTGCCACGGGTTGACCCGGTATTGCAGTACCGCCGGGATTTCGGCTTTGAATAAATACAAGAAAAAATATACTAATACATTTAGCTTTGGTGGGAAGAGCCATAAATTTTTATATGAATACATGTAGACGAAAATGGAATTTTTGTTTTTTGAAATTTGCATTGTAGGACATTTCTGATTATTTATTGAAAACAGTTTTTTGGTTTAGATACTGAAAGTCAGTTTAAGTGAATCGGTATAAATATTTCGTACATTAATTTTAGTGAGCGTGTAAATTCTCAAAAGGTTTATTAGAAAATCTATTGAAGTAGGTAGTGTGGTATTTGTTCCTATCAGCTTAACATCTGATAGATCCTCCATCGGAGGACAACAAATGTTAAACTGATTTTTGGAAATGGGCGGAGAGTTTTAGGGGCTTGCTCCTTCTCTGCCACGGGTTGACCCGGTATTGCAGTACCGCCGGGATTTCGGCTTTGAATAAATACAAGAAAAAATATACTAATACATTTAGCTTTGGTGGGAAGAGCCATAAATTTTTATATGAATATATGTAGACGAAAATGGAATTTTTTTTTTTTGAAATTTGCATTGTAGGACATTTCTGATTATTTATTGAAAACAGTTTTTTGGTTTAGATCAGTGCAGTCCATCCCATACATCAATTGATGACACGTATTCTTACTCTCCATCGTTCAGTCGTTAGCAAACCAGCAACGAATAAACACCACGTTTGTCCGCGACGCTTAATGTATGCAATACAATGCCCTGTGAGAACTTTTTTATGCTAGAAAATGCCTTTGGCGACTTGCAATGCCTTTTATGTTACAAGTCGTTCAAAGGAAGCTATAGATATAATATCAAAAGGCATTTCGATTCCTCCCACAAAAATTTTCTACTCCAATCCAATATTTATTTATTTTGGTTTAAATTTCCCACTGGGCTGCTCCCATTCTCTCGTTCTCACTTATACACTCACATTTTTCATTTTGGACAGCACTGGTTTAGATACTGAAAGTCAGTTTAAGTGAATCGGTATAAACATTTCGTACATTAATTTTTGTGAGAGTGTAATTCTCAAAAGGTTTATTAGGTTTATTATTTAAATCTATTGACTAGGTAGTGCGGTTATCAGCTTAACATCTGATAGATCCTCCATCGGAGGACAACAAACGTTAAACTGATTTTTGGAAATGGGCGGAGTGTTTTAGGGGCTTGCTCTCCACCTCTGCCACGGGTTGACCCGGTATTGCAGTACCGCCGGGATTTCAGCCTTGAATAAATACAAGAAGAAATATACTAATACATTTAGCTTTGGTGGGAAGAGACATAAATTTTTATATGAATACAAGTAGACGAAAATGGAAGAAATTTGTAAGTCTGTTTCTTCGGTCCGTTTGGGTATTTTTTTTGACAACATCGAAACCAAAGCATTTGTATCATATTTTATCTATCATAAGCCACTCGTATCATTTGTTGAAATTGAAAACATTGAGGATGAATAATGATAAAATGAAGAAAATAAAATATGAACTTTATAGCAATATTATAATGAACCTATAATTATCCCGCTCCTAATGCTGCTTTCGTCTTATTCTCTCTCAGTTTGTTTTACGGAAGGTTTCACTTCTATCAAGTCTAACCGTTAGACTGGTATTTTTTTTTGTTTTTCTTTTATAGCACAACTATAGTATTTTTGAAATTAATCGCTAATTTTCTATATCTGAAAATAAACAGCGAAACATAGGGAATTGAGCTAATAAAGCTAGTTTGTCCACTTAATATTGTTGACAGCCACTGTATATATGCAATGCCATAGGTAAGTATGTATAAGCAATTACGTTTGCTAACCCATTTATAATTTACCGGTCAACGAAACAGTCAACAGTACTACACATACGGACACGATTTGTTCAGCTTGCAACAGACCGTACGTAGACAACCACCAACTACAATAACAACAACTCAATTTGTATGTGGCCTTGTTAAATGGCGTTGTCTTTATCATAATTTTTCGCTGATAAAAAACGGCAGGAGCATGCGAACAGTGAAGAATACAGGGTGTACATCATTTAATCACATTATATGTATGTATGTATGCACATGTGTATGGGTGTCACCCATAAATGCTATTGGTATTGTTGCATAGACAGTTGAATGTGAAGTGCAAAGTGAGCGCGCAGGCGTATTGCTATCGCTTATTTGACTTTCGTTCTCTGAGCGTATGCGTTTCAGCAAATACCGGCGCTCATAACTATTGTCGCTGTCGATGTGCTACATCATCAAGTGTCCGACTTAAAATAATTGCAATTGAAATGAGTTGGCACGGCGCACAGTGCAACAAATGTGGTCATAAGCACAGTAAAGGAAATAATTTAAAAAACGGTTTTATGGTTAGTCAAGTGGGTTTGATTTTTTAAAGTGTTAGTTTTAAAACATTATTTAAAATTGGAAATTAACAAAAACAAAAAAAGTTTTTAATCGAAAGTATAATATTATATTGTATATTATAATATTTTATTGGAGTTTTATTAAGGTTCTTAATTTTTAACATTACATATCTATTCCACTTAAATTGGAATCGGTATGATATTTCCACAGGAATCTATCCCTATCTATCCCCTATCCCTTTTACTGGTTAAGCTGATAGCTGTGAGCTTTAAATACTCTATCGACCTTCTCCGCTCAGACTTTCGCCAGAATTATTGGCTTCAATAGATTATGAAATTTCCTATACTTGTACTGACTACTACATACTACGGTGTTCTGGTTTCCGGTGAAGTGTCTCACTTCGTTTTGTTGAGGCTTGCCGTCAAACTGAATTTACCAACTGTTTGATCCCTTGCTTACCAAACCTGTCTTTAAATTGTGAAGCACTATTTTAAACCGCGTCGTTCAAGTTGATTAAGATTGGATAATCAGCGACGAAATCAGAAAATAACTTTTCTAAAGTGGGTCTGGAGGTAAACGAGGGCGAGATGAAGAATCGTCTGATATCCAACAAAAAGTTTGCGCACTCGCGCCGCGGTGCCCAAGTAACTCCTGATAATTATAATTTAGAAGTATTAAAGCTTTGGTTTACTTGAAAACCAGCATTACTACCGTTAATAGTATCGAGCTTAGAATTCAACGGAGAATTTCTCTTGCCAACAAATGCTTGGACAATTGGCAATGGTAGAAAATTGAGGAGTACAGTTCTTGCTCTTTAAAAAAAAAATAATAATAATTTTGTAAGGTCTCAGTTTTTGACACAGGAGTAGGTTGAAAGATTGGAAAGATTCTGCAAGATTCGTGTCCGACAACACAAAAATTTGTAATAGTTATTCCTATTCCTATTCCTATTGGCGTCCGTTAATGACAACAAATTATCCACAACACAAAAATTGAGAGATCAGGGTGACAGTTCGATGCAAGAACGACGTTCACTTTGTACTGGAGAAATTTTAGCCAAAGCATAAGACAACAAATTTATGTTTTGTGGAACCTGATCTTGTATGTTTATGCCGGTTTGAAATTTGCAGTTTATAGTCAGGAACGATAAAATGAAAAATTTAACAGCAAACAACTTGGACATATAAAATAAATGTATGGTAATTCCTTTGGACAGCAGAACAAACAGCACAAACTAAGCTCATATGTTTCTTCTACCGGTTTTTACAATCGTTGATTTTCTCCTCTGTGGAAGAGAATTTCAGCTTACGCTCTTGATGTAGATCAATCTAGTGTGATGGCTAATTTTGTTATCGAATTAAGCTGTTGTCAAGTCGAAATCAAATATTTGAAAATATCATCCCATAAAAAAGAATTTAAAATTTCTGATATATAGTGACTTAAAAAATTGTTCATAAAAACTACATTTGCATAAATTTGATTTTAATTGGAGTATGTTAGTCATGACAAATGCCATTAACTCGCGCCAGTTCGCAAAAATCATTGTATAGTTTTTTTTTATGCACACCGGTAAGTGAAAATTTTAGTGAAGAGTTTTGGAAGTGAATCGCTAATTGTAGTTTAGTCGCGATTATGTGGGCAACTTTATTTAATATCTTAAAAAAAAATTTAATTATTGTCATAAGAAAGTGTACAATTTGAACTGCAAGCTGATCCCCCATTTTAATAGCAAAAACAGATGTTGAGGGACAGGTGCGGAAGAGAATGGATGGGATGTTGCGAAACTAGTGCGGAATTCGAAGCAGTATTCAAAAAGATGGCCAACTCTGGAAGCTGTATCCTGCTAGAAAAAATAATTATGAAGATACTTATAGTGACGGGAACTGTAGAAAATGGCATAGAAGTCCATAAAGAGATTAGATAGCTCTCGGAATGAATATTTCCAGCCAGACAGTGCTCCCAGAAATGAGCTAGCTCTGCGCCGGAAATTTGCCAAAGATGTACAGCATTTTTTAATTTTAATCTTGACAACAATGTTTTGAGAATGAGAATCATGTTAACATTTAACAACTACTTTCTATTTCAAAGGTTGGTTCGAAGAATTGCAACCGACATACGAGTATTATATCGGCACGGACCTGTGCAAAAGTGTATTACAATTCCGTTCACATAATGGTTGTACATATATAACAGCGTAAAGAAAACGAGATAGATTTATTTCACTGGATGACCTAGTACAACAGTTATTCTTTTACTTCAGTATTATCAGAAAAAAAACACTAAATAAATAAAAGTGCGCTATGTACAATTATATGGAGTTCTAAAAATCAGAATTTTCACATTTTGAATTGGATGAAAAAAAACGCACACAATTAATTATTTCAAATTGGTTAACTTTTTTTATTCATTTCTTACCTGATTAGTATTTCGTTGGGTATCTATTATTAGGCAAAACTGCTTCACACATGCGAAGTACAATTTCGGGGAATAGAGTTCCACGCTTCCTGTACTCCTTGCCATACTTCATTGGCATTTTTAAATTTTTTCCCCAACTTTAACCTTAAGGCCGGGGCTTTGTGCTTCCCAATCAGAAGTGCATTTTTTTCTTTAGAAAGCAAATGTTTCAGGACTCGGGGTCATTATCGTATTAATTAATATTAATAATATTAATCGTATTTTTGAGAATATCAAGATAAGCAAAGTTATACGTATAGCCATTTATTCTCCCAAAGGTCCAACTCCATTCCAAGAAAATGATGTCCAAACATTCCAGCTACCCCCACCGTGCTTTACACTCTTTGTTGTGTACCGGCGATTGAAGTCTTGGTTTTTTCACGATGAACTAAAGTCTCCCATGAGCATCAGCCATTCATTCTAGTTCGTAAAAAGTATTCTTATACAAAATTTTATATCTTTGCTTCTATGGGCATTTGCGAAAGGCAAACCTGCCTTAGTACTTTTTTTAAAGAGATTTCGTTTATCTAGGAACCCGTATTAACCCCGATAATAATGCCAGCCTTGAAATCCAACGGAGAATTTCTCTTACCAACAAGTCCCACTTTGGACTAAGTAGGCAAATGAGTAGTAAAGTCCTCTCTCGATGAACAAAACTAAGACCTATAAGTATCAGGCTCTCATCATGCCAGTCCTAACGTATGGCGCAGATGGTGAGAGAAAGATTCTGCGTTTGAGAGAAATGTTCTGCAGAAGATTTTTGGACCTTTGCATGTTGGTGATGGCGAGTATCGTAGGCGATGGAACAATGAACTGTATGAGCTTTACTGCGACATGGACAAAACGTATCGAATAAAAATCCAGCGGCTTCGTTGGCTGGCTTTTGTCATCCGAATGGATACAAACGCTCCGGCTCGGAAAATATTCGATGCGGTACCAGCTGGTGATAGCAGAGATAGAGGAAGGCCTCTTCTGCGTTCGAAAGATTAGATGGAGAAGGACTTGGCTTCACTTGGTTTGTCCAACTAGCGCCAGTTAGCACCAAAAAGAAACGACTGACGCACTCTGTTAAACTTAGCCAAAACCTATGCGGCTTATCGCGCCAATCAGGAAAAGAAGTATGATTGAAAGAAAACTGCGCTACAACGTAATAATATGCATTACGAGCAAACACGAGCAAAAGGAAACATCAAAAAAGTTAACGGGATATCTATGACGACCAATTTTTATTCTTAAATTTTATGTATTATAATAAATTGTACGCTTACCTTGATACAAGGTCCGGACAGAATTTAGCGCTTCCCTACTTGTTTTCTTCTCTTTACTTTCTTCCCCTCGTCCACGGCGTGAGTGTAATAATAGTATGTATATGTATCCATATTCGCACTTTCTTCATATAAATCCTTTGCACCGATCCTTTTATCAAATGACAACCACAAAACAAATGATATAAAATACAATATAAACAAGCGTACACACATTCACACATCAAAAAATACTCGCAAAGTCCTTATTACTTTGCCTTTCGGCTATTTCGAACATTTGTTGAGAGCGAAAGTGAATGAATATACATATACATATCTATAAACAATGTGTGTACATTGTTGTGCTGAGCGAGGAGCGCTTTATGGCTCTTTTAATGTTGGTAGTCAAACACTTCGCTCCATGCTCATTCAGCAAACGGCACTTGTAAAAGGAAATGTTAATAGGGGTAGCGACAGTGATGGTAACATACACGCACACACATGTACAGGCCCCATTATATGTATTCTATACACCAATACTACATAGCATGTGTCGAAAGCATACACTTACATTGTGCGGGTGTTGCTTGGAAAAGCTAGCTCTCTAATGCATCCTTTGAACGAGTTGGTGTTGTTGCGACGACGTGGCTGCTTTCTCTATGGTTTGCCATGCTTAAAGGCGGAAAATTCGAATCAGTTTACAGAAAACGTGTCCGTGAACAGAAGTGGCCGTGTAAGGCTACACTTTCCGCGTGTAATTTTTGTCGGTATGATAAATAAGTGATACACCCTGTAAAAGTTCTGTAAGTTTGGATATTAACTGCCATCAAAAAAGTCTCTTGTTCTTCTTCTATACTTTAATATTTTTGTCTGCTCTCTATGTATTTTTGTGTTCTATGTAAATGTTATTGGTGTCTTTGTTATATCTCTTGTAATGAAAATTAAAAAAAATTAAGTAAGGTACTTTAAATACCTAAAAAAAAAAAAACGAAACAAAAACTTTAATAAAGCAGGAATGAAAATGATAAAGTGTTAAGGAAATTGGAATCACAAAACAAATCATGATAAAGTTAGACAAAGTGCGTATCGAAAAATATAAGAGAAACATAAAATTAATGAAATTCGCTGGGCGAATGGTCACAAAGTGCATGACAAACAAAGGATACTCGAATTCGCGTATAAATACTCACGGACGAGTATGTATGTATGTAATCGTTGATATGAAAGAAAAGTCATAAAACACTATCGTACTATGTGAAGTGAATCTGCAATTGAGTTGAACTTTTCAAGTGCTTCCAAATGAAAACTCCGCTTCCAACTCATCCAAATGCGAATGGATATAACACACGTGTCGTTTTATTAAAAGGATATTAAATTTAATAAAAATAATTGATGGTGCTCCTAGAAAGTAAAAACGAATTCTTATCTGCAACACTATTAACAGATAGTACCAACAAATACGGCAGCAACAATGAAGTTAATATTTTTAATATGAATTTTCTACAACAAATACAAATAAAACTTTAGCATTTAACCAAAGACATTGTGAGTCCAATTCACCATATACATTATATGTATACAAATATATAAACGCTTCAAAAAAAAAAAAAAAAAAACACTAATAATAATAATATGCTTACAGATTAAAGTAAAATTCTAAAATTGGACTTTTAATTAGAAAATTGGAAAATTGGCTATTAAAAAATTCTGCGAAAATTTAAACAGAATTTACCATAATTCTCTAAAAGAAATGCAAATATTGGACTTCTTAAACAAAAATTTCAAATTACTAAGTTTGCTAAAAAGTAGATCGTACATATTTTTATTACTTAAATAGTTTTTAAATTTGCTTGGTTGTGTTTAGTGCCTATAGTCGTACATATATAATTCTCATCATTTAAAAAGGTTATAAATTGTGTTCTCTACTAATTCGAAACCCATATTTTTAAAGCTGACGTCCACATACACTGCACAGTAAATACAAATCTGTCAGAAGCTGAAAGAAAGAAAGTACCTAAGTCTATAATTTTCACAGTTTCATAGCAATAGTGAAAAGGTCAGAGTTTTTTCTAAAAATGATTTAAAATGTAAAGCGTAATTTTCGATGGCTTAATAGGTACAAATTTAAATAGGGACTTCAGCCAGCTGCACAAGTAAACACATGTTTTTGACATTTCAATCCAGTATATTCTGACAAATTACGATGCAAAGTCTTACATTCGAATTTAATGGCGTTTCGGGAAATAAGGAAATAGGCGAGTGCGCAGTGAAAGTGCAGGGGGCAGGAATCGGCTTCAAGCATATGAATCCCGTAAATTTCTCGGTTTTACAAGTTAAGGAAAAGGCTTGAGCGGCTACTATGATAAATGGCAGCAGGTAAATAAACTGAACAGCTGCTCAGTATCGTGTTCACTTTCGCCTACGATCAATGATTGAAAAGAGCAACGCGTCTAATCTAATATCGTATAAATCGAGGAATTTAATTTTCAAAATTCCACAATTGGAGGAACCTACAGTTTTAAGCCGACTCCGAATGGCAGATGGTTTTTATGAGGGGGCAGAAATACACTCGGAGGTTTGCCATTGCCTGCCAAGTGGCAATCGCTGTTAGGAAACACTTTTTCTAGCACTTGATGTTTCATGCACAAAGATTCGAACCTACGAACTTCCGAATGGTAGTCACACACCAACGCATTTGGCTGCGGCGGCCCCAAAGTATGCAATACTTTTATGAAAAGTATCATATTTTCTACACAGAGTTCATGTAATACATACTGAAGGAATTGATTTCATTGGCGATTCTAAGTCATTTTTAATAACTCGGCCTTTGACGAAAGTCCTGAAAAAAGATCTGGTATAAGATCCAACCGGTGTAGAAACTGCAGGTATTGGACTATCGTTTGAGTCGTACGCTTGATGATGGGGTTGGAAATCAATTGGAAGTTGAACCGAATTTTGTACCATAAATTCATGTTTAGAAATCGGGCTTATTTTTAGTTCAAAGGGTGTGTGAATAAGCAAAATTGTCATATATAGAGTGAGACCTACAACTACAAGATCGCTGACTTTTTATTATATTACATTACAAAAATGTCAGAGTTTAGTGTGATGCAGGCATCACTGGATGTATACTTTTTCAAAACCAATGATGGTTTTTGCTCTAGACATTGATACCAATCTTCTAGGTGCTAAATTATTCCAGAAATACGGTGTCGTTGGTGACCGAAGGCAAGGACTGCCATATGCCACCTATGTATGTCATGTGATTTGATTGCTTTGTATCAAATTACTGCTTTGTGTTGATAAACCAGCTACGATGAATGAATTCAAACTCAACATTCGTTGTGTTATTAGCGCTATAAGGACGATTATGTTGCAAGCCGCTAGTTTTAATAACGATCAATTAGAGAATTTGGTCAGATTATTCAATTTATGGTATTTTACTAGAAATAAGTCCCAGATACCTAAAAATACGTCATTTTTTTATATAAGTCTCAACCTTTTTTTTTTTTTCAAATTACAGTTAGTACATAGTATTGAGATCACCATTTTGTATATTAAAAATCTGCATTTAATTTAGCGACTTTGGCAATCTTTTTCAAATATTTGTTTCATATTTTGTGAAGATCGAATATATTAAAAATTTTTATCCGCCATTTTTTTAATGTAGGTTTAAATCAAAATGCTAGAAACGTCTCAAAGGTGCCGTCACACAAATGGCAGGTGCGGCTTAGTCCTACCTTGGGACAACAAAAATATAACATCTGGGTAGAAAGACGCGTTTATGTCCCAAGACACAACAGATAACTGCGTCCAGGTTCCTCTCCTGCAGACTTATAAAGGCAATACTTCGCCGATAGTCCGAATTACTTCCACAATAGTCCCAATTCTCCTGCTTGATGACCCCGACATATCTGCCAATTAAAGCTTTGGAAATTATTCATGTTACTATTCATACTAAAATTTCTATAATTCCCTAACTCTTTATCTGACCATCTTCCTTATGATTGAGCTCACTGTGCATCCCCACCAAGTACTCATAATAGGTTGTTAAGTTTACAAAAAAAAAAGTCGGTACATACAAATTTTGTATCTGTTTGATGGGGATTCCTACTTCTACCGAAGGGGAATTACTAATAAAATTTCGATTATGATCATTTTAAATGATGAAAAAAATATGTGTGCTTGTAAGCATTATCGCACATGTAATCTGCATGCTATAGTATATTTATGTGAATGCGCCAGTGCATGAAAGTATATTTAATTCTAAATTATGTATTTTTGTATTCATTAACTATAAACATACATAGCTGTCTGCAAGTATCATATAAGTATTTCGATAAAAGCTATAGCAGTCCTTACACAGAGTTCGTTATTGACATAACCCATTATACTAATTTGTTTACTACTTCATGCAAGATGACGTAGAGCAACACCAACAACTCCGTTAGAATTGGGAAATATCTCGTCTCGGCGAGTGATACCAAACGAGGTTCCAGACAGAGTGACTCGCTGTCGTGTGACTTCTTTAAGCTGATGGTAGGAAAGATTGTGTGAGCCGCAGAACTTAATCGCTCAGGCATATTTTTTTATGAGATCGTACATTTATTGGCGTATGCCATGGTATTGATATCAATATCGACCTTAACAACTGCGCTGTTAGTTCTACCTTTTCTAAGCTGGATAAAGAAGCAAAGCGAATGGGTCTGGAGGTGAAAGAGGACAAGACGAAATATCTCCTGTCATTAAAAAAAAGTCAGTGCATTTGCGTATCGGCACCCACAGCTATGATTTCGAAATTATAAGAGATTTCGTTTATCTAGGAACCAGTATTAATACCGATAATAATGTCAGCCTTGAAATCTAGCGGAGAATCTCTCTTGCTAGCAAGTGCTGCTTTGGATTAAGTACGCAATTGAGTGGTAAATTCTCGACGAACAAAACTAACACTTTATAAGGCTCTCACCATGCCCTCTCAACGTATGACGCAGAAGCTTGGACGATAACAACATTCGATGAGACGTCCCTTGGAGTGTTTGAGAGAAAGATTCTGCGCACGATTTTTCGCTCGTTGGCGATGGCGAGTATCGCAGACGATGGAACAAAGGGATGTATGCGCTTCATGACGCCATACAAGTAGACATAGTGCAGTGAATAAAGATTCAGCTCCTCCGCTGGCGAGATCATATTGAAAATATGAGATGGACTTGGCTTCACTTGGTGTGTCTAACTGGCACCAGTTAGCACGAGATAGAAGTGACTGGCTCTCTTAAGCTCCGTCAAAATCGTGCCAATCGAGAAAAAGAAGAACAGAATTGAAACACTGATTTACTAATCAACTCCTCATTTAGCCACGTCTACTCTTTGTAGATTAGGACTAAATTTCCGTCCATCTAACTCGCATAGTCTATGAATTTCTTTGATTCCACAATTAACAGAAAGCTCAAATGAAATTTTAATAAAGTTAGCGTGGTTCGATCCGGACCGTATTTCTACAAGTAGTCAATTTTAACTACTTTAACTAGTCGACAATTACCCCTTGTGTTTAAGTAGCAAAAATATGTGACAAGTAAAGGGTGGGTAAGTTTTAAGGGCCGGGGTTGATTTTGAATAAAATAGGTATTTTTTTAGAAAATTATTATCATTTCTCTTTATTATGGTAATATCGGTACAGTTCAATTACGCATAAAACAAAATATCGGCCAAATGATCGCCGCCATTGAAATTTAACCATCCTTTATTAAAAATAACGAAAGGATTTGATTTAGTATAGTTTGAGCTTCTGATTCAGCTGCAGTTTCGGTTGTTCGAAATTACATTTGAAATTTTAGAACAACTTGATAGTCTATTGCCAGTTCTAAAAATTTTCCCGTGGGGGAAAACAACTGGAATGTAAATGAAGGCTATTCTAATTTGAATACAGGGGAGAAAATAATGCTAAAATAGCTACCCTGCAAGAACAGTGACAGTCATTTGTATATAAATGGAAATCGAATAATTTTATGTTTTTTGTTTGTTTTTGCTTTCGTTATTATTTACTTAATTATTGAATAGAATTATAGTCATACTACCTATGCACTTAGAAGTAAGATCTATGAATTTGTATATGCCTTAGGACTAAGTCATTCAATACCGCTATGGTAAATTCCAGGATTTTTGAAGTTATTGAGTTCACTTAAGGTTCGCCCAATATCACAATGAAGCAAGTTCCGAACACCTACATATATTAAGAGGTAATCATCTTAAATACCAGTATTTGCTAGACATCAAATTTACTTTCTACACATTTAGTACAAAGGGACACGACAAAGTGCCCTTCTACTGTGAAATGATGTTAAATACGAAACATGACATCGGAAATCAAATGAAAGTATTGGCTCTAAAAAGTTCAGTGGCCGTAACGTAAATTTTATAAAAATTTTTTGTATACGCTTTTGTATACATTTTATGTAAGCCACTCACTCACCAGATAAGTGCAACAAATTCCGAAACCTAAACAGGCCCTACCAAATGCAAAATACAACTTTTTGAGGGTATAAAGATCGGAGAAGTGTGTGAGAAATATGAACTTTTTTTCACTGACAATTTGTATGTCAAAATTGGAGAAAGAGGTGCCTGGCAAGCGAGTGAGTGGGAGTGTAGTTGGATGGCTACAAAGGTAGGTAGGTAGGGTGGTTGTCGTGAGACACACTTAGACCTTCGGCAGGTCCATTGTGATACCACTGGAGCTTATCCTTACTCTACGTGTTCCCTTTCAAACCATCCGGTTGCTTTAATAAACGAGCAGAGCTTCGTTAGTTTTAGATGGGCTATATCCGCTACATCGGTTAGAAATGCTGTATCGAGGGTGCGCAGCCTTCTCCTAGCTAGGCTTTCACACTCACATAAAAGATGTCTGGCTACAAAACTATGTACCCGAAAAGTTTTTCAAAAATTTTGAGAAAAAAATTGAAGAATTTGATGAAAATTTGATATATTTTTTAACTTGCTCAGAGTTTTAAACTTGGCTTTACATGCTTTTTGCTGTAGAATGAACTCTACTTTTACAAACAAATAACGAAAAAAGTATAGACCAAAATTGTAGTAAATATTTTAAAAGAGCACACTATATCACTTTGTCTGGGAGCTACTGTATGCATCTATGTATAATTAATATGTAAGATTAATATTTCTGACCAAAAAAGGTAAAGTTAAGGTAATTTCCTATAAATTTTAAATTATTTTCAATCTGGAATAATCGTTTGTGAAAATACAAAATAAAAAATGTCTGTCAAAACGCAAATGGATACTTGTTTTTCACTACAAGTTTGCACAGAAGGAGAATTGATGCTCAGGTCTATAATTTGGTCTACAGTTTTCAGTTCAGGCACCGAAATATGTAATAAATTAAATTGTAAAATAGTGGTATATTATCTAGTATTACTTTTCTCGACAGAAATACTTGAAAGCATTCATCTGTATTCAAATATAAACAATTTCTATAGTACCAAGAATAAACTCTGTCTATGTGAGATTTCAATTAACTTTGTTTTGTAGGGAAGTAGTCGCTGGCCTTTGATACATGCCAAACCTTGTATTTTGGGTTATCTAAAAGTAAGTGCATATGATGGGCATTGCGAAATCCCCTTATCAGCGAATGCTTATCTGAAGTGTCTGTAATACACACACACATATGTACATAATAAAGAGTGTGTAAAGAGTTTTATAAATTTAAAAACCTTCACTAAGTTTTAATTATCGCTTCATTTAATTTTTATTTTTTTACCAATATTAAAATGCATATTTTTCTCATAACAGAAAAAAAACTTTCACTTTGTTCAAACCAACAGCTGATGTGGTATGTACAATCAAAATCTTATGAAAAACTTATAAACATTCACGTAAATATTGATAATTCATCAAAATGGATTGTGTATAAGCAACATACACACATACATACGCGCAATCTTTATAACTATTACATTACGAGCGATCCCATGTCCAAGTATTTTGGATCTTTTCGTAAATTATGGTTTTCTAAAAATTGGTTTATTTGTAGGATTGAGTATAAGAAATAAGAAATAAACTGAAAAAATCTTTAAAAAACTTTAATAGTTTTGAAAATTGTTTAATGGTGCAAAATTTCTTAGAGTAAAATATCTTCTGCTCGTTTTAACATTGTTATACATATTTTTTTTATTTTTTAGAATAAAATACATATACTCAAGGGCTAAGACAAGTTTTTCTGCTAAGCTCAACTTTGTTCTCTTTGTACTTAAATGACTTAAGCGATTTCCTTCCTGGTGGAGTTAAATTGGCTAATCTTCGTATCAAACCGTTAATGCACGCCGACGATTTAGTGCTTTTTGCCGAGTCTAAATATATGTATTAATAATCCTCGAATCTGCATTTCAAATCAACTAAAAATCTACGATGCGTGCTCAAGGTCGATCATGTTTTACGTACGGTGTAAATGAATGCGATTCAGTTGAGAGCCTTTCTTTTTTTTTATCGACGAGAAATAGATTTGCTTCCGCAATATCTACATACTCGTACACTTCGAGCACATATAGTATGTTCTTTATCTTGCGGTGTTTTATTCTGCCACGTCACAGGCTTCCGCGCATCCTTACTGAGAAGACTGTATGGCGCTCACTGGGCAGAAAAAAGTGGGAAGATATCTTGTTAATGTTAAATAAGGAGTCTTTTAATGCTTTTACTTCTGAATTCTATGAAAAAACAAAAGGTAGTCGAAGGCAGTACCAATAATAATAGCAACAGGTTTGCTATTTTAAGTGAAGGCAACAATGATAAAGTTGTAGATGTGAATGAAAATAAAAAAGCATTTAAACCACCGCCAATATTCCTTCGTGAACATAGTTCTAACAATTTGGTGAAAAAAATTATTGATACAGTTGGGAAAAATAATTTCCACATTGTTCCGATAAGAAAAGGTCATATCCATGAAACTAAAATAGTCATATACAACGAGGTTGACTATAGGAAAATTTCGAAACTTTTGGAGGAAAGCAATAAAAATTTTTATACTTACCAACTGAAAAGTAGCAAGGGACTTTCAGTTGTTTTTAAAGGTATTGAGCACACTGTGGACACCAAAGAAATCAAAGAGGCCCTGGAAGAGCTCGGGTATAAAACCAAGAGCGTCGTTAACATTTTTAACAAAAATAAAATTCCACAACCAATGTTCAAGGTTGAGTTGGAGCCTGACACAAGGAAGTTGAAAGGGAATGAAACGCATCCCATTTATTCCTTGAGATATTTATTAAATCGAAGAATACACGTGGAGGAGCCCCTCAAGCGTAATGGGCCTGTACAGTGCGGAAATTGCCAAGAATTTGGCCATACAAAGAATTACTGTACACTACCTGTAGTGTGTGTTGCATGTGGTGATCAGCATGGTTCTAACGAATGCACTGCAGCTAAAGAAGGCCTAAGTAGAAAATGCGGAAACTGCGGTGGTGATCACACGGCAAACTATCGAGGGTGCCCCGTTTATAAAGACTTGTTGAAAAGGTTAAACGAGAGAAAGCAGCAAGCGAGAGGAGAAATTGTTGAATTTAGAAACACAGAAGTAGCAACATCTACCAGACCTACAAGCGTTACAGTTTCTGGCATCGGAGGAAAAATCCAACAACAAAATCAAGAAATTCCACTCCAGTCAGGAGCCATCTCATATGCCAATATTGTAAAAACAGGTACCCAACAAGCTAGTGCTCCCCAAAATTTTGGAGGTTTGGAGGGTATTATGTATACACTTACCCAAAATATGAACGCCTTTAACCAGAATATTACCAGCATTATGTCTTCCATGCAAAATACTCTTCAAGAGCTTGTGAGAACGCAGAACCAAATGCTTCAAATACTATTAGCAAAGAAATGAGTTACTTAAAAATGGCTTTTTGGAACGCAAATGGTTTAAACCAAAATAAAATAGAAGTTTGCCATTTTTTACAAAAAAATTGTATTGACATAATGTTGATATCTGAGACTCATCTCACAAATAGATATAATTTTAATATTCCTGGATATATGTTCCATTCTACAAATCACCCCGATGGTAAAGCACATGGCGGTACAGGCATCCTAATAAAGAATAGAATACGACACTACGTTTTAGATGCATTTGCAAAAGACTATCTGCAGGCAATATCCATTCACCTTGAGGTCGGATATGGTGATTTAACAATTAGCTCAGTTTATTGTCCACCAAGATTTGCTGTTACAAAAGAGCAGTTTGAGGAATATTTTAGCAGATTGGGGAAACGTTTTCTAGCTTGTGGAGACTATAATGCAAAACACACGTATTGGGGCTCTCGATTAGTGAATCCCAAAGGTAGGCAGTTATATAAGACTTTAGTTGATCGAAAAAACGAATTGGATGTCATATCTCCTGGACATCCCACCTATTGGCCCTCTGATCCTAAAAAAGTTCCTGACCTCATAGATTTTGCTATATCGAGAAATATAAATCGAAACTCAGTCACTACAGAAACGTCGTATGATTTATCATCAGATCATTCCCCAGTAATATTAATCTATTACGCAAATATACCTGGCTCTGCAATCGACTCTAAATATAAAACAAACTGGTTGAAGTACAAAAAATTTATTAGCAGCCACATTAACACAAATCCTGTAGTTCATAGCGAAGCTGAAATTGAAAAATCTGTTGATGACTTCACGTTTGTGATGACATCAGCTTTAGAGCACTCTAAATACCAATTAAGTCCAAAATTTGCCACAAATGTCTCCAACTCTGAAATTGAAGGACTACTACTGGAAAAAAGAAGGTTAAGAAGAGAATGGCAACAAAACAGATCCCCTGGTGCTAAGCAAAGGCTGTCTGCTGCAAATAGAAAACTGCGAAGTGCACTTCACTTGGACGAAGAACGTAAAAACAAAAACTATATTGAGAGCTTATCCAATACAAAGCACACAAATTTTTCTATATGGAAAGCAGCTAAGACCATTAAGACGCCAGTAGAAGTACAAAGCCCCCTAAGAAAACCTGACGGTACATGGGCTCGTAGCTCTGAAGATAAAGCGTCGATATTCGCCGATCATCTGAGTAATGTTTTCCAACCAAATTCGTCTGCAAATGAGCAAACACTAGAAGAAAGTAGTGACAACGCATCGTTAAACTCAGAACCAATCAACATAGCTCCTGAAGACATTCAGGCAGTTATTAACAAGAATCTTAAGGTGAAAAAGGCGCCAGGTTATGACGCAATAACACCATTAATGATAAAAAATCTACCGCAAGTCGCTATAATTGTGCTGTCTGTAATATTTAATGCAATCATCGAGGTAGGCATTTTTCCAAAGAGCTGGAAAACGTCTTTAATAATAATGATTCCTAAGCCGGGCAAAGACTTAAATGTGCCATCGTCCTATCGACCAATCAGTTTGTTGCCGTGTTTGTCAAAATTATTTGAAAAAGTTTTGAGAAACAAAATGATGCCGTTTCTAAACGAACGTAATATAATCCCTCCACATCAGTTTGGTTTTCGAGAACAACATGGGACAATCGAGCAAGTAAATCGGTTAACTGCGGAAATAAGAAAATGTTTTGAACTTAAAAAATACTGTTCAGCAATTTTTATAGATGTGGCACAGGCATTTGACAAAGTTTGGCATGAGGGTCTCATACATAAAATAAAACGCTGTTTGCCACCTATTACACACAAAGTTCTGGAATCGTACTTAACAAACAGACAATTCAGAGTAAAATGCAACGATTATGTGACTCAGGAATATGAAATTGAAGCTGGTGTCCCTCAAGGCAGTGTACTAGGCCCAATTTTGTATTTAATTTATACTTCTGATCTGCCCGAGTGCGATAGTTTGACTATATCTACATTCGCTGATGACACCGCTGTGCTTAGTTCTCAAAGCGATCCGTCTCTGGCATCTAGAGAGCTAAATAAATATCTCAGACTTTTAGAAAAGTGGCTGAAAAAATGGAGAATAAAAGTGAACGAAATAAAAAGTAAACATGTCACATTTTCGCTTAGAAGAGGAGACTGTCCCACGGTTACCCTTAACAACGTATGCATACCACAGTCTGATCACGTCACATACCTTGGCGTTCATCTAGATAGGCGTTTAACATGGAGACGCCACATCGAGGCAAAGCGGCTTAATATGAGAATCAAAGCTTCAAACCTTCACTGGCTAATTAATGAGCAATCAAGATTGAGCCTCGACTGTAAAGTCCTCTTGTACAAGGCAATTTTGAAACCAATTTGGACTTACGGAATCCAAATGTGGGGAACGGCCAGCAGTTCCAGTATCGATCTTATACAGAGAGCACAGTCAAAAATTTTAAGAACCATAACTGGAGCGCCGTGGTATATAAGAAACGACAACATCCATAGGGACCTAGATGTACCGATGGTGAAGGAAGTATTCAAAAAAGTTCGTGAAAACTCTCAATTGAAATTGCAAGATCACCCGAACCCATTCGCACGTCAACTCCTGAGTACGCAACATACGACCAGGCTTCGAAGAAATGACCTACCACCCCGATGAGTAGAGGGCCATTTGATAAATATTTATTGTAGAAAATGAGATAAAAGAAAATTTTACTTTTTAGTTCTAAGATTTGAATACTTATTGTGAGGCCTTTGAAAAGGCAGATTCAATAAACAAATAAAAAGTTAGAAAAAAAAAAAAAAAAATGTGCATAGCTTTATTTTTAGACAATCTTAAGAATAAAAAACTTTCGATTTTTCTGGACTCTGCTGTTAAATTAGAATCACGCGATTTGTATGCTAATTTAGCACTGAGAAATAATTAATATTTCAGTGATGATTTTTCTGCCTACGCTATTAGCCAAATTTTTCGTGCAAGAGGAAGTCATCTTAATATAAATGCGAGACCTTTTAAGAATGTATTTTGTACTACCTGTACAGTTTGTACGAGTAGCTTGGATGTCTCTGAAAACACCCAATACGTCATAGACATCTGCGAAATTTATAAAAATTTCGTTAAGAGCATTTTGCTGAAAAGGCGTTAGATTTATCTAATATTATATTATAAACATCTTAAATGGCTGTGACTATAGAGAGTTGTATAAATATTTATCCTGCTGCCTCAAGTATAGGCAAATGATTTTAAATGAATTTTCATAAGTACTCTCTTGAGTTTAAATAAAAATATTTTGTGCGTACTAAAGTTTTATCTATTTTTGCATTTTATAATAAAAGTTTTGAACCTGAATTCTTTCAACTGAAAGTGAAGAAAAATGTGCCATCATATACTTATTTTAAATTACTTCGACGGACATCTTATCCCCTATTCTATGGCAAAGACTATATAAATGAAAAATTTTAAATTGTATGCAAAAATTAGGAAAAATCTACAAACTTTTCATAAAAATTCCATGTTTTTAAATGTTTTGGTATGCAGATTTATAGCTTAATAAATTATAGTGTAATAAAATGTATGTTTGAAGTTGCTAAAAAATCCCTTTGATTTTTTATAAAATTCTTGCAATCATTATACCATATAAACCTACAAAATCTTACACTAAAAAAATGAAGTACTTCTGCTGGAATAATTTAAATACTTCCTTGGCAAAAGCTAATGTCTTTAGTGAGCTTTGATTGACTGGCATTAGGATGGTAGGAACTGGGATCCGGTGGATAAGTACTGGAACAGGGTACTAGAAGCCAATGAACTTCGAACGAAAAGACAAACAAAAAAATGTCTTCTCGACACAAAAACATTGATTAATTGATCGAAAATATTTTGAAAAATGTAAAACAGCGACAAATTAAATTGCGTTCGATTCAGAAAAATTGAATTCTTTTTAGCGAGCTTTAATTTACTGACATTAGGGTGGTATGTTTGAGTGTTAGGAACTGAGATCTGGTGGACAAGTAAATATGCTCTCAGGTTGTTAAAATTTTCCAATCCTATCCCGTCCTGTAATTCCCGTTTTATTTTACGTAAATTAAAGTCTCTATAGAGTAGAAAATCTATACTCTCGCTGTCTTTTGCTATATTTATTAGGTGCGCAACTAAGTTCCCGCTGTTTGTCAATAGATGCCGCCAACAGCGTGTGCTAGTCGATTCTAACATAACCTAAACATCATAAACCAAGCTTAGGCATATAGTAAACAAACTGTTTTGACACATTAGTGATTTTGTTTTGATATCATATATTTTTGGTTTTGTGAAAATGTCTGATTTTGTCCCGAATAATCGTCATTTGCCGGAAGTGTTGATTTTCCTCTTTCATTCGAAAAAAACGGCGGCTGAAGCGCATCTAGAGCTACAAAAAGTTTATGGAGATGCTGCTTTAAGTGGAACAACGTGCCGAGATTGGTTCCGTCGCTTCAAAGACGGTGATTTTAATATTGACGACCGCCCGCGTGAAGGAAGGCCAAAAACCTTTGAAGACGCTGAATTGGAGGTATTGCACAATGACGATCTGTGTCAAACGCAAGAAGAGCTTGCTTCAGTATTAGGAGCTACCCGTCGATCCATTTTCAAGCGATTGCATGCTTTGGGAATGATTAAGAAACAGGGGACTTGGGTTCCTTATGAGTTAAAATAAAGGGATGTTGAACGTCGTTTTTTCGCCTGTGAGCAACTGCTCCAGCGGCAAAAAAGGAAGGGTTTTCTTCATCGCATCGTCACGTTTGATGAAAAATGACTATTGGCAATGGCATTACAGCAATTCAAAGAAAAGAAAGTCTTGAGGACTGCCGTACGTCGTCGCCTCGGCCGAATATTCACGCTGCCTAGGTTATGCTATGTATTTGGTGGGACAAAGTTGGTGTTATTTATTATGAACTCTTAAAACCAAGCGAAACCATCACTGGGGATCGGTCTCGACTTCAATTGATGTGATTGAGCCAAGCAGTGCGCGAGAAGCGGCCGCAATACGCGGAGAGGCATGAAAAAGTGATTCTACAGCATTACAACGCATGGCTTCACGTTGCCAAACCCGTTAAAACCTGCCTGGAAACACTGAAATGGGAAATCCTACCACACCCGCCATATTCTCCAGATATTGCCCCGTCCGATTATCACCTGTTCCGATCGATGGCACATGGTCTAGCGGACCAGCAGTTCCATTCATATGAAGACATCAAAAAATGGCTTAATCCGTGGATAGCCTCAAAAGATGAATAGTTTTACCGCGACGGTATACGAGATCTACCAGAAAGATGGGAAAAAGTATTAGCCAGCGATGGGCAATACTTTTAGTGATTCACTTGTAACCTTTCAGAATAAAGTTGTATTTTCATTAAGAAGAACTTAGAGAACTTAGTTGCGCACCTAATATATTAAATCAGAAATTTATTGCTCATGCCTATTAAGAAGCATTTGATTTCATATACCTATTAGACCTCTACGCAGCAATTTATGGGTTCTTCTAAGAGACTTCAAGTTCTATTCCGCTTGACTTTTCGGTGTCAAAGTAGTCCGTAAAAACTATAATTATGTTTTAAACTTGAAGTAACAAAAACAAAACTTCGAAAATATAAAGAAAAATGTAAAAAGTTGACTTCAACGTTTAGCAAAAAAAATAATTTTTATTGAAATTACTTGAAATTTGAACACTTGAAATTATTTACATGCATACATATATACATACATATATTGATAATATAGATTCCTTTTGTACTTTGTATCATTTGAATATAACGTAAGTTTATTTTATTTTTCCTCTAATTATGAGTTATTGGTCCCTATAAAAAAGAAATCTATTAATAAAGTCTTTCATAGGTACGTTTCAAAGGCAGACGCAAAATATTCATGTGTATCATACAAAATATTTTTAATGAAAAACACAATTTTACGATAAAATAATCACACTAACATTTCAATAATTGATACGTAGAAATATTAAAATAACCTTGTTTGGACGCAAGTAACAAAAAAATTCATCTATAGTAGTATGTGTGGCGACTGTACTATAAATAAGCTATTCCCATTAAAATTGTAATTGCATGCATACGTAAATGTGTATATTCACAATTTATCGTATCTAATTTGAATCGCTCCTATCGAAAATAATAAAAAATTTGCGATAAAATTTACTTTGAAACTGATACACACATATTGATGCACATCGTTGAGCATGTGTATGTACGAGTATTCGTGAGATTCAATCCATTTCAATCCTCTACCCCCATCACTGTAATCATTTACTCTACAGAGCTGGTAGTACATGTGTCATATATAAACATGTACATACATACACACATACGAGTACATATGAGAGGGTGGTGTTACAACTGCCGCAGTATTGGTAATGCATGAGGAGCTAGGTATTAACGTTTGACAGTTGAGTGTTCGAAGTGTGATTAGAAATCATAGGTTATCAACTAACTGCTTTTCGAACAGCCTTTCTGGTTGTTCGACTGGCTGGCAGCTTTACTGCCTGCCTGACTGCCTATGATATGTAGATTAAATAATTTTAATACCAATGCAGGGCAAAATATTATGACTACATAGAGCTTAATATTAAAGCTAACGATGGCGTATAATAAAATAATGTATATGTATGTATGTACATATGCGTATGCGGCATGTGCTTAAGTACACCCACATGTGTAAGCATGTTCGCGTCTGGATGAAATTTTATAGACGCGCGTATTAAGGCTCAAAAGTGATATCGAATTGCCATTTTCATAAAAAAAATCAATAAACTATATTTGTGCGATGTGATGTGAAATATGTATGTATCACATAGTATGTACATGAATAGATATTTACTATACATGTGTGCTTTTAACGCCTTTGCAAACAGTTTAGGATTGTGTTTTTTTACGAGTACATATTTATAATTTTCGCATACACTTAAACTTTATATGTACATATGCACAAACACTACAAATTTAAGCATATGTATATAAACGTAAATATGTAGGTGGTGTGTATATGTAAGTATGTATTTATGTATGTGTTTCTCACATTTTAGCGCAATTTACACAGCGTGCACTTCACCGCACAGTAACAATAAACTTTCAACTATCCAACAACTACCTAGTTTTGGAGCAGTACACGCATACATTCAAACATACAAGCATACACACATACACACATATGGATATAAATATTAATTTTTTTTCATTCCCTCATTTTTGCTTCCTTTGTACAAGTTGTATCCAACACCCTTTTCCAGCTACAGCTGCCTACTATGTACGTGTATAAGTGTGTATGTATGTATGTATATGTAGGCAGCTCCATCAAAGTGCTCCTGTGAGGCGAATAATGTTAAAGAATTTTGCTACAGTTCGACACTTTTTCATTTTCATTTTCATATAAGTGGGCGTATGTATGTGTGTACGCAAGTGTATGGATTTTTTCTTTTCGTTCTTTTTGTATTCTTATATTATATTTGCTTTTAAATATTTTGATATACAACTATGGCGAGGCTTATAACTTTCATATTTGTATACATACACGCGCCATAGTACTGCTACTTCAAGCACATAATATCTACACCTGTGCTCACAATAATAGCAGTGTGATTAATTTAATTTAATTTTTTTAATTTAATTTAATTTTTTTATTTATTTATAGAACTCCCGATTTTGTTCGCGCTATATTCGAACAGCCCGGGCAAAGTATCACGTACACGAATACCTGTCCGGTGCTTATTACACGTACATTTTCGAGCATGAGCTCGAGTATATTGAACTTTTTCGAGTAATTCGAGCAATACTTTTGATTTTTTGTCAGCACTTTTTTTCAAGTTTCACAAATTATTTATATGCAGTGCAAATTTCGTTGGAAAACTATCGAAATGACGATATATAGATTAGCAGTTTTCGAAAATTTCGAGCTATTCACACTGCTCGATACCCTGCATCTTATTAACTTAAAATATTTAAATTTAAGTAAAATTTTTTATCAACTTTTCTTTTTTTTATAGTTTTACAGGTCATACTACTACAAAAACCATATAACTTAAACTTTTAAGCATCATACAAACTAAAAAAAAAATAAATTAAACAAATTTTTATCAAAATTTCAAAAGTTTTTAATCATTAGAAATTGGGATAAGATTAGATTATTTAGAAAAATCATTAAATCAATTATTTAATCCGATTATTTATAAAAAAAGGTGTTTAAACGAGCTCCTTCTCCTACTTAGGTTGTTCCACAAATGGAGGCATCTAAAATTTCAAGTCGACTCCGAACGGCAGATATATTTTATGAGGAGTTTTTTCATGACAGAATACACTTACAGGTTTGCCCTTGCCTGCCGAGGGGCGACCGCTATTAAAAAAACTGTTCATATCATTTTGCTGTTTCCAGCACGGAGATTCGAACCTACGTACTTCTAAATGGTAGTACACTATACGCCATCGTTATAGCTCATTGAATTTTGGTATAATATTAAATAAGTGAGTCAAAAATCGCGTTGATTTTTCGATACTTCTTTGCAGGTGGCCTGTGCTTTTTCCCCAAATAACAAAAATTTCGCATAACGCCGCTAACAAACAAAATTATCAAAAATCGGCAAAAATTTTGAGACATTTTTAACTCGCACTTTATTAAACCAAAATTGAATGGATTGCATACCCAGTATTTATCTAAAGATTCTGATTAAAAGCTTTGAAACTTTGAAAGAAATTTGCGGACTTTTTTTAAATTTTATGCAAGGTGTGAAACTTTGAGTTATATGGTTTCGCTGTAGTATGAAATATATTTTTATAAAAAAATTAAATAAAAAATAAATAAATAGACAAAACTTTACAGTATTTCGTGCAGCTCTTATTGTGCACACAGATGTACGTATGTATACCTACAATTACTTGCATATAGAAACACTTATTTACCCAAAAGTGTGGTTTGCTTATGTGAATATTCATATTTGAGTACCCGCAAGGATGTCAAATTATCCTGGTAGGAAATTGAATGCAAACACTTTAAGACGTGCTTTTAGCTTCACTTTTTAATACTCTCCTGAATAATTGACTTCAATTAAACAAAGTGCATCACGCAGTAAATAGGACTTTTAAATATAAGAACAACAAAAAGTTGTTTTTTATACACCGATTTTTATTTCATCCGCTGCCATGCAGTGATTTGGACAGCTTAAAATCACGTCTAAAGAGCATTGATCAGGTTGGATTGCTTCTACGTTCATAAAATGCTTCCTTTCGTCGGAAAATGAGATTTTGCAAAAAGGCACAAGTCGTATGCTACCAAATCAATCGAATACAGGGAACGGTTAACAGATACTCGTATAATACGTTATCAAATACTCGTAAAAATAATAAAAAAACATCAGATAGGCATCTATCTATAGATAGAAAAAAAAACTATGACAGAGTATGAGAAAACGCAGATTGAAATGGAATTTTAAGCGTAATTTTTTAGTGACGTAAGTTTAAAGTTGGTGCGTGACTACCATTTGGAAGTGTACAGATTCGAGACCCAGGGCACGATACACCAATTGATAGAAAAAGTTTTTCCTAATTGCGATCACTCCTCGACAGACAATGGATAACCTCCTGGTGTATTTCCGTTCGGAAACGGCGTTAAACTGGAGGTCCCTCCATTTGTAGAACACATCACAAGGCGCACTATAAATAAAAGGAAGAGCTCGACCAAACACCTAACAGAAGTGTATGCCTAAATTATTTATTTTTTTATATACCTAACCTGAGAGCTGTGATGAAAGTTTTAAAATTTGGAGCTTTTGAAAAATGAAAAGTTAGGTTAGGCCAATGCATACTTTGAAGTTAAAGAAAAAAATTTAAGCAAAACAATGAAAACTACCCTTTAAAGTAGTCAGTAAAATAATAGATTCTATAAAAGTAACTGAGAACCGAGAATTGGGTCCATGATATGTGCAGCGTCCGTATTCTCTAGGCCATGCATCAATGAAATGTCATGGTCAATTTGCTAGCCCAAAAAATCAGTGAAGTCTTTTGAGATGCCCCATTCTAGTTCCATGAAATTTATGTCGTATTTTTAGCTTATGTAGTACAAAATAATTTAATAATTTTTAAGACGCACACCTGCAAATTTCCAAAAACTTAAAAAACAGGTAGATTGGAATTTGAGCTCTTTCATGAAAAAAGTGCATCTAGAAATTGTACTGTCCCAAGACCAGCTCAACAGTAATGAGATTAAGGTTTTAGATACATACACAGGAACATGAGCTGGATACATCATAATTATTATGGACTGGAGTATAAATTCTTGCAAGATGTCGTGGGAGAACTCTTCCAATTCTCGATGCGTAACTTGATATTGTCGTTTATATGAAATTTTATGCAGATGCTTCTTGCCAATGTTGGAGCCTAACGCAGTAGTTACTTCACTCGAACTTGTATATCTTTTGATGGGAATTAGCTAAGCCATACCAGGTCTATATATGCTTTCTCTGTACCTTTATTAATGTCCAATTCGGCAGTAAATCAGTCTACCTATCCAGTATTACTATATGAAGTGTTTTGTTATTGTAGACTTGAACTACATGTCTACTTGGTTATTTTGCTAGCGTATTTCTAAGCTATGATTTTTCATCAGAATACCTAGCGGTTAGTTGTAAGAAGTTGCTCCAAAAAGAGCAGAAGGAATATTACTGAAACTACCAGCCGGCCTTATTAATCATAAACTACCAACAATATTCGGTAAACGTTTGTGTGCACAGCGGGGGGAAGTATAAATGAAAGCTAGCAAAAAAGAAAAACTTCCATCTGAAAGGATAATAAAAGGATAGGCCAACGAGAGGAAACTAGTGGAGGTGGTGGGTGGGTGGTTGAACGGCTGGTCGCACTGTCGGCCAGGCTCTGTCTGAGCAGCAGACCAAGCGTGGAATAACTAGAAAATAATACTTCTTCACAAATTTTTTTGTTGCTTTTACTAGTTTCCCCCATTTTAACTTTTCTTTCGCTTTGAGTGTCAAAAATGGAAAAGAAAATGACAAAGAAATTGCACAGGAAGCCAAGCAACATAGAAGCGCGCACAATTTGTGCTTCCACGGATGAGTGGTGGAAGGAGGCAATAGAAATAGAGTAAAAGAAAAAAGTTTTCGCTTGGCGTTATATTGGCGCAGGAAAATTGGGAATTTTTCTTTTAACACTCGATGCTTTCCTTTTCTTTGCGCTTTGCTCCCCATTCATATCAAACAACTTTTGCTTATTTTGCGCTCATATTTTTGTGTGAAAATTTTTTCAGATATTTTTTTCATTTATTTGCCTTTTCAGTTTAGGGTGGCAACTGATGCCTTTAGTTGCTAGTGGGAGGATGCATGACTGAAACGATGGGCAATAGCGGTATTTCTATGACAGCGATATTAAATTTATAAAGGGTATGCATACATACGTACATACATACACAAGTAATATGGTATGTGGGTGTGTATATATATGCTCACTTGTGTTACAATGGCTGTTCTTATTTTGATAAAATTGGAATAGTAATGGTACTGATCATCGCCAAAGGCTGCAATATGCAACAGCACGTGTCACAAGCGCCATACTGCATAGGGTGGGGTATACGTGTGAGCACGTTTGGGCGGCCGACAGGTAGCCTTACAAGCGGTCAGTGCGTGATGCGGGAAGGGCCCTAGTAAGTAGTAATTCATCGACTAGTTCAGAATTATTAGCAAAATGCTAAAATATATACATCTTTCATATTTTTAATGCAGGGCGCTCGTACATACAAAACTACCTTCATATAGATACTTACATATGAAAATATTAATTACACGTACACAAATACCACATACATACATGTATCGTGTAAGTATTCGAAATCGCATACACACATTGTAGCATTTTTCCCAAATATTTTGTTCTTCTATTTTATATTTCATTATTAATTTTCCTTCTTTTTCCATGGAAATTTTTGATTGCGCCACATTTGATATTGGGGGTGAAATATAGGTGCACATACATACATACGTGCATACACGCGCAACGGCAGGGGCGCACATGTTAACGCCTTTGAACGGACTTATCGGGTTTGTTTAGAAAGCTAAAAGCAGCGCCCCCACAAACGAATGAGGGAAAGAACAAATTAGTGTTAGACAGAGATGGCGAATATTTAATGAGAAGCACGGGAAATGAGGCAAGGAACGATACGAGTGCGAAAAATATGAAATGAAATTAATTTTTCACCAAAAGAGATGCACATAAAAATGAGAAAAGAAGTGTTTATACAAATGAACATGTAAGTATGTATGTATGTTTGTATGTGTGCATGTGCATGTATTTGCACGGCGGCGTAAGAGGAGCAAAAGAAAACTTGAGAAAATTAAGAAATTATTTGAATGTGCCTGTGGTTGATTTGCTTGCTTCAGCTTTCAGTTAAATCCTTCGTAACCTAAGCACATACACACAAGTGTACTTATACATATGCTTGTGTGTGTGCGTATGTGAAATTCCGGGAATGGTTTTTGCGTACGCTGCGCGTGGCTGCGTATATAATTATTTTAATATATTTTCGATACAGTGAAACGAATAAAAATACGCATAAGAATTCTTTGTTAAGACTGCTGTTTTTGTTGTTGTGATAGTTATGAGTGCGCATATGCGGAAATTTAATAAATTTAATGACAAAGCAAAGAAAGATGATGCTTACTTACCAAAATATACGCACAAATACATATAAATATACTCTGTTGATGATGCCTATCTACATATGTATACTAGGTTGTTCAATATACACAACTTTATCGTTTGAAATACACTTTATTATTCATTATAGTCTCCCTGAACATCAATACCCTTGTTCCAACGAGAATTTGTTTCATTTGCAAACTGAGTCTTTTTCCACGAATTTTTTCCTTCAGCTGGTCTAAAAGGTTACAATAGTTTTCAGAATCTTACCAGTTTGCAAGTAATCCATAAACAAGATTCCTTTTGCAACCAAAACAACTGATGCTAACACCTTTTTGGCTGATTTATGGCCACGAAGTCGTTTCGGAGCCGAAGAACCAGGCTCACACCACTCTTTAGTCACTTGTTTTGATTTAGGATTATGGTGATAGACTCAAGTCTCTTGAGTCTCGAATTTCGACCTTCAAACGCTCCAATAACATTATAAAATATTCATTGTTGAGGGTATTTCCCTTCTCAGGGTAGTCAATGAATATTACGCAAATACCGAGGCCATAACCAGCCGATTGTTGTGCTTTCAGGCGCTTTGGACGGGGTTTACTAGTTGCTGTTCACTCAGATGATGGTTGTTTTGATTCCGGAGTGAAGTGATATAACCATGTTTTATTCATTGTGACCTCTTAATAAAAAAGAGTGGCACAATGAACTTTTTCTGAGTTACAGAAACTTCAGGGGACTTTATATTTAATAGCAAAGTTATGTCTTATTAAGGTCACAAAAGTTAAAGACTTAAAGTATACTTTAATAATAGATTGCTGCTTTCCCTTAACTTTTGTAAGCCGATTCTGTCCCACGAATTACGGTGCCGATTAACTAGTTTATTATCATTAACAGATTGGGAAACCCTCTAGTAAGTTTCGTAAATTTTTTATTTGGTTTCCGATAATATCATACGTACCCGAATGGGTTGGCGCGTGACTACCATTTGGAGTTCAGAGAGAACGCAGGTTCGAATTTCGGCGAAACACCGAAATGAAGAAAACGTTTTTGCTAATAGCGGTCGCCCCTCGGCAGGCAATGTCAAACCTCCGAGTGTATTTCTGCCATGAAACAGCTCCTCATAAAAAAAACTGCCGTTCGGAATCGGCTTAAAACTGTAGGACCCTTTATTTGTGGAACAACATCAAGACGCACGCCACAAATAGGAGGAGGAGCCAATCCCCCAGAAAGGGTATACGTGCCTATATATATAATATATATTTTTCCGATAATATTGATTGCGCTTTCCTTTTTCTTTAATCCTTTGCCACCGAACCATGTTTTAGTACGGTTATTCAGCTACTCAACCATAGTTTTAATAAAAAAATGTAATTAATCAAATATAAAAACTTTAAACAAAAGTAGTTTATTCACATTCTACATTTTATTTACATCCTGCGAACATAATATCTGAATATTAAACTTTATAATTTTCCTAAGTGTGATACGAAGGTGTATCCTAGGTTTTTAAAGACATGTGTCACAGTAACACACTGTTTCCGCCTTCCGCTTTTCTTTTTCGTTCTGTCAGCGCACACTCTACAATTTTTTTTCCTGTTTACCATCACATATAGTTTAGCATTTAATCGGCTACTGTTAGCTATAGTTGCAGATGTAGAACCACGACCAGCTGCACGGCCCTGTTGATTGACTAATTTCACATATTTTAAATGACTGATTGATAACTTGGTTCTCTGCTTTTAAATAAAAAAAAAAAACTTGGAATCTGCAAATTTCATCACTTCTAAATTGTACTCTAAGTTATTTCTGTAGATTCTGTGACACCTTCTCATTCAAAACTATTTTCCTCTTCTGTAATGTCCGAATCAGAAGATTTTATTTTTCGCTTTCGATTATTCTAACTTTTTTTCTTCTTGTACCAAATACTTCATTTTTCTTTTCAATGCTATTGTCTTAATCACTATCTTCTTTATGTGCAATCAGAGTGTTATCAATCGATCTAAACATGGCCATATCAAAATCATCATCACTGCTACAAATTTCGTTCATTGATTCCATTTTTATGACCGTAAGTGGATTAAATTGGATATAGCAAAATATATTGATAAGTTCACAATTCACTTACAATCGATTGTAAAAGTATTTCAAAAAGTTGTACTATGCACAAAAAAAGTAATTAATAACAGAATATCAAACAAAGTTGTTTCGATTTTGCTTATCAATTAATTTTACTTATCAGTGTTTTCACTAAACAGAGCACCAAAAGTTTTGCTACGATTTTGCCAGAAATGGTATAGTGCTCAGACCTTCAGACCTCGGAAAAAAAATTTCAATACGTGCACAATTGAAGGTACATATTTTCAAAAAATGGTATTGGCGGCCGTTCGAATGCAAAGGGTTCAATTTTAATGTGTTTTGTTCTTAACGGGACAGCCTAGGGCGCTAATAATAAGCTGAATGTACAATAATTCCATCTAAATTTAGTTTTTTATTAATTTTTTGAATTTTTATGTTCACTACATTTAAAATTAAAAAAATTTTTTTTGTGTAATAATTAATTCAATGTTTATTTAGTACTTATTTGCACCTCAAGTGTCATGCATGAATTAGATATAAATTAATAAAACTATGTACAGCCTACAAATGAAGATTACAAGGTTTATGTTCTGAAAGATGGTAATGGTAATGGTTGTACGGTAATGTACGATCACAGTTGGTGATTAAGTGTTCCATATACACCTCTTCATCACAGTAGAACCTGCATAATCTTGTACTAGATAACCATATTTTGTTAAAGTGTTTATTACAGTTTCACTTTTAAGTGCTCCACAGAGTAATCTGAGGCCCTATTTATCTAGGGTTAGAGCAGATTTTGTTCTGTTGGCATTGAAGTTCGAAAACTTTTTGGAGTGATTAAGGTCGCTTGTGTCGTTCCAGTGATCCCTGATTTTAGGTTGGATCCATTTTTTGGTTTGCTGTTTTATATTATTTTTGTTAAACCCGTCCCTTTTTTTGGCATAAAAGTCTGCCTTCTCGTTTCCTTCGTGTCCCTCATGTCCTGGTACCCAATACCTGTGGGCTTTTGACAAAACAACTGATTTGGTTTTACTTTGAACACATTTATTTGGACTCTTCGTAGACAAACTTAATATTTTACATCGATTTTTAAGAAGCTGGTTTCTTAAACGACATAAGAAATATTCCACTAATATACAGCTTGTCAGGAAAAAGCTATTAATTGGATATGATATATTTTTTTTACCAAATTTCCACAGATATAAATATTTTAAATACCTTCTTAACCAAAACTTGGCCCTTTAGTTAGTTAAGATTAGAATAGGCGGGCTGTTTACCTACTCGGTGGATATTTAGTAGCATTGAGAGCGCTCGTCTCCTATCAATAGATGTCTTGAAAACGGACCGATCTTTTGGCTATTCCAGTTAACCCTTCTTCGAAGAACTAGTTCTAAAGAAAGTTGAAGTGCATTCTCCGAAGTGTGGAACATTTCAACGGAAAGGGGTGAATAATTATATCTATTCTTCACCTCCTGCGAAACGAGATTTAATTAAAAAATATCAAAAAGTATATAAAAATAAAATTAATTAGAGTTTATAAATTTAACTCAGGTAAAAAAAAATTGTATACCTTTTTTTTTAATATTTAGGACTAAATGATGCATCGGGTTTTCAAAGATACAACCGCACGCCCCTTTTGGTTATAAATTTTGATATTTAATTGTTTAAATTAATTGTAACTAATTATCAATAAAAATAATTTGTACGAAATTCAGAAGAATTCATAAATTTTTCGTAGAAATTTCAAACATTTTAATCAGAATGTTTAAAAACTTTAGGGAAGTCATGCAGTTTTATATTCCATTAAGTTTACTTCAATAAAGTAAAAGCTTGAGTTGCCTAAAAATCACTTTGATTTTTAATTATTTTTTTGCTTCTGATGTTTAATTTTTCCTCCATATTAAAAGTGTGTTTTATATGGAAAAAATACACAATATCATAAAAAAAAAATTGTTTCAATTACATCATTAATTCAATTATTTAAAAATGTTTATGATCTACTTCCTAACTCACTTCAGTACAAGCGTGCAAAAGTACCGCAACAAATTTTAATTTGCGAAAAATTTATATAAAATTCAATTATTTCTCTAAATTGCCACTACACAAACATATGTACATACACCTACATACATCTGAATACATCTACTACACACGTGCAAAAGCGAACACAAAGGCGTATGCCTTCAATCAGTGTTAATCACATTTGCGGGGGTGACTTTAAAGTTTTCACTTCCCGAATGCGCCAGTAGGTTGGTAGCACCGGTGTATGTGGTACATGCTTAAATGCGAAATTCAGCTGTCACATGTAGATATGTCAAAAAACAAATTGAGGGAAAGGCCTTACAATGCTGGTACACGGCGCGCACAAAACCGTGCCATATGCCACAATGTGACATGTCCTGTCCCTGCCGTTGGCCGCAAGGAGGGCATTAATCATAACTACTGTCGAAAAAATGTTAAAGCAAACAACTTGTTATGAGAAGTCGGGGGGCGGTCGGCACCAGAAACTACGCTCGATGCACAAACGTTTTAAAAGCATTGATCACACAATATACTATACATATTTATGTACTTATATGTGAATGGATATGTGTGTGAATGTATGGACGGACTATTCATAAAGTTCATCTATATATATATATATAATTATAAAATTTTATATCAATTGGGGGTGATTTGTTGGCGCGCAAGTGTAGGTTTGTTTAAGAATAATTATATACATATGTCCATACGGTGTTGGTACATACCCTATGGGAAATCTATTCTTACGGAACTGTTGCGATTCTAGTAATATAAGACCTACAACTAGTAGTTACGCGTTCCTTTTTTGAGTTTTAGACAGCGATGTTCCAAGAAATGGCAGTTGTCATTTTGACCTATAATTCGGAACTAGTGCACTGCATTTCTTAGTAGTCTAGGAACGGTAAAGAAATCGGTTAAGTTTTGGACAAATGAGCCAAGTAATAAGGTCCTTAGGTATCTAGTAAGATTGTTCTGAAAACACTGTATATGTATAAGATGTTTGTTCCATTCTGTTGCGAGTACAGGGTGTCAACAATGAACTCAACAAAGAGAAAATTCGATACATTTTTTCTTTGATAAAGGGGGAAATGCTGAAATTGTGAATGGTGTTTATGGAGTCGATAACAGCCAATTACGTGCAATTTTGGTTTCTTCGATTCCGTTCAGGTATTTTTAATGCTAAAGAGAATGTCGATAAAATCTCAGAAATAATTGAAGTTGACCAGCGTATGAGTAGTCGTAGCTTCGCCCAGGAATTAAAGATCGACCAAAAAACAGTTTTAAATCATTTGCGCAAAAATTTTACAAAACAATATTGGATTTCTTTTCCCCAAACTAATATTAAAAAATTAGGTTTTAAATATAAACAGCTTGGCATGAATGTGTGCATAGGGTTTTATGTAGACATTTTCGGAAATGAAAAACCGACACTATGCGAACCCTCTCTTCACTCAGAAATGGCTGAACGGTTTTAGATAAAATTTGGCTCACGGATCGTTTATAACTCTGTCTAACATTTTTAATAATTTTTATTGTGGGGTGTTGTCCATTTCTTTTTTAATTCTAATTAATATAAATTATGCACAGGTTATTTGAAATATTTGAATAAAAGTATGAAACTAAATGAAAATGAGTTTGCAACATTTTAGGGGATTAAAAAATTGATTAAAAACAAAATTAGTGGCTTCTACTAACTACTAATATTACTATTTTACGACTTTTTTTATAAAAAAATTGCGTTGTTTGAATATTCTGGTTTATTCATATTTTGCAATACAATGTAGTGTAAATGAATTATCCAATTTGTTTTTGAATACATTTTTTAACGAAATATAAAATGTGATTTGGATTGATGGCAATTTTTTTTTCAACTGAACTTTTAATCTTTCATTTTACCGCAGCTGTCTGGTTCACAAGTGCCAAATATGATTAAATTGAAAAATTAAAAATCTTCTGATAGGTCATTAATTTTATGCCACCTTGTATAATTGAGCATGCCAAGAATAATTACGACTTCTTCGGTTTTTGTGATTGTTTTCATGTGACGATTCGGTGCACTGTGTGACGCCACAGTGCACGTAGAGTAGGTAGACTATTAAATCGCTAGTTTTCACAAACCAAAACAAAATATAGATGAGAATACGAACGACATGCGTATCGAAATGGTTCAGGTTTTTCCTGCAGGGTATGAATGCTCGCGTGAATGAACGTGTGTTGTTTCTGTGTGAAAATAGGGCTGCACTTTTCGACACTTTCCCTTTAATGCGCTTTGACTATTTACATTTCACCTTTTAAATACAATTTTTAATGACTGTCTTTTGGCATTTGACAAATGTGGGGGGCGTTCTTGTGGTGGTTGAGGGTACATGTACGTTTGTTTGCAGATGTTCAATTTATACATATACATATCATATTCATTGCGACGACTCGGAACATCCTTGCGTTTAGCGTGATAACAGAGCGTAAACTCTATCGTGGCGTTTGTTGAACAATGTTGCAATCTATAAGTAATCATTCCGACCTCTCTCTTGCTGAAAGGTAAATAACGAAGAAGTGAATACGTTGAATGGTTCAATCCTTGGCTCGAAATAATAAGACAAGTTTTAAAAGAAAATGTAATTGCAATAAAAGAAAAGGTTTGAAATATTGTTATTCGCTACCGGTTAGCATTACCACTATTTATACGCATGCATGAGAACTATCGATATCGATAACTATGGTTTGACAGCTGAAATAGACAAACTGTGTGGACATTTCTATTCATCATGAATCGTTTAACGCCAGAACAACGCTTTCAAATTGTGGAAACTTATTTTGAAAAAAAAGAAATAAATAAATTTCTTCGCGAAATTCATAGAACACTTCGTCCATTTTATGTGCCTTTTGCACGCTAGCCGCATCATCGGTATTTATTTATTTCGAAATGAGGAAGAAGCTGCTCTTACGGTGCACAGCGAGCATAATCGAGCCACGCTGGCTAATATTTCTTTTAATTAATCAGTTAAACGACGACGACATTTCGTTCTAACAAGACGGCTCGACTTGCCATACAACACGCTTAATACGAGTATTCGAATTACTGTAGTGTGCAGCCTGTAGTGTGCAGCTTTGACGTGATACGGCGAGATTTATTGGAAGAAGATTATTATAAAAAAATTCATTTTAACAATATTTCTTTTTTGTGTTATCATTTCAAGTTCTCAAGTTCTTTGAAAAACACCCGATAATTTTTCAGTATTCCCTTGATATTCAAAAATTGAGGTTTCTCCAAGCTGTTGAAATTTTAACCATTCAATCAAAGTTCCGTGCCTAGCTCGGTTAACTAATAAAGCGATTTCCTTACATAATTTTCGCACAACCATAATCTTACAAGAAATTCGGCTCCTTGGAATTATTCCGCGTATTTCCATATTCTCAGATATCTCAGCTTTCGTACTCGTGAAGGTTGTTTTTTCAAGTTATATTACTTTTTAAATTTGCTTACCAATTTTATGACTGAAAGTTGTGCGACGCTACGAAGTTTTAGCCAAAAAAACAATGGTTAATAAAAGACTTAATAAATTGAATAAAACCGCAAAGATGGGCTGGATATATGTATCTGACATATCTACCGATGATAGCATTTTTGGTCCAGTCCGTAATAATCGCGCACGCTTGTTTTAAAGGAGCGATGAATAAAGTGTTGCTAAATTGATTATTTTTTTCTAATTTCAATTTAAATTTTTATACGTTTCGTAGTTATGAGTTGAATTTTCATTGTATTCAGTCTTGCCATAAATTCTGTGAGAAATTTTACAATGCATACGGTGCGGTCAAATTCGCAGAAAAAAGTTCAGATATATTTGTTTTAGTTCAAAGGCATTGTCTACTTATAAATTATATTCAGTTGCGAGGCAAATTTCGCATTTGACAATGGAGTGGGGTGCAAAGGAAAATCGCATTGCAGTGATTGCATTACAAAGTGGAGTAAAAGTGCAAGAGAGATTTATGAATCGCCGAAAAACCTTAATATTTCGACAATGTTTGTTTGTCGAACGATCAATCGTTTTTCCTAACGGCTGAAGTGACAGACAGAGAAAGACGTTGTCGTCACAGCGTGGTTCGAACCAGTGCAACCATAAAAGCCGTTCGAGAAAAAAATCGCAGAAACCCCCTTAGAAAGCAGGAAGTAATTTTCAGGGAAATGAATGTATCGCTTAGATCCATGTTAAGACTAATTAGAGATGATTTCCACATGAAAGTCTTCCGACGCTCAACTGGTCTTTTGATAACGCGCTTGAAGAAAATTAGACTCGACCGATGTAAGCAGCCTCTTCGGTGGCATAGGGGCATTGGCCATAAAAATATTATTTTCACTGTTGAAGAAGTTTTTAATAAGCAATACGACAAAATCTTTGCTAAAACTTATAAAGACACAAAAAATGTTGTACCAAGGTTTCAGCGAGGTTTGGTGGGAAGTGCATTTATGAGAAAAAGAGTTTAAGACCAGTTGAGCAGTACTCTCTTCAATGGGGAGCGTTGGACCTTTCAGAAAGATTCCGCTCCAGCCCATAAGGCAAACACCACCCAGCAGTAGTTAAAAAACAATATTTCTGGGTTCATAGACGCAGAAGAATGGCCTTGTGGAAGTCCAGATCCGAATTCATTGGATTACAGTTTGTGCTCAGAATTGGAGAACATGGCCTGTCGAATACCTCAGAGAAATTTGGAGAATCTCAAACAATCTTTGGTTCGATTACCGACGTCATATTATATAATATATACTGTACACAAAAAAATAGCAAAATGGTAAATAAAAGCAAATGGTAACCATATCGAATGAAAATAAAATTTGTTTTTTAATATTTACATGATTAAATCTAACCTCATTAAAAAAAGTATTATAATTTCATATCTAATACGGACTTAGCTCGTAACAGAACTTATGACAGGACTAAGTACACCAGTTTTAATTTTTTTGTAATAAAAATGAGTTGCTTTTGTTTTATAAATAAATACTTATGTAATATGGATTTCATTATTACCTCTTTTGCAAGGTTTTTTAAAAAAATATTTAGAGTTGTTCAATCTTGTACGATTTCTATCCCCAATTTTACCATATTTCGCATGTATTTTTTACACGGAGAACGTATCTACCGTGTAAAAGCAGAGTTGGCTGTATATATGGAACCATTTTTTAAAATGTAGATACTGTTGTCTAAAGTACCGAAAAAACAATACTACGCTTCGCACTACTGCAAACTTAGTTAGAAGGTGTCAACAAATGCCACCATTATCTGCACAAGTGTTTGTTTTATGACCATCTATATAGTTACATGTAAGTATGTCTGCATATATAGTAATGGACGTACTACATATGCGGCATACAATTTTTTGCTATACCCTGTAGGGAAAAAATCATCGTTTCGTTTTGGTGCTTTGGAATAAAAACGAATTTGAAATTTTTTTTCATTTTCAAATGAGCAATTACTGATTTTGATATGCCGACCACTGGGCAGAGTCAATTGCCTCCTTGGATAGCTCAGAACTCAAATTAAATTAAAAAAATATTTAATGTATTTAATATAACCGGCTTAAAATTGCTAACAAATGCTTATGCAAATTCATATTTTCCAATAATGGTATAGCTGGCAGTTGTCAGTTGCCTTGCGCATTGGAGATAAGCGCCAAAAAATCAAATTTAAAAAACTATCGGAGTGTTCCGTTCCCTTTCCTGATCAGCTTTTTTAGCTGTTTTAAGGGGTCCACTTTAGGACCCAATTTTATTTATTTTTATATTGAGTTTATGATTACAAGCCTTGTAAATTAGAGGTACAATCATGAACTTACTCTTGCTAAAAACTAAAAAGAACAAAACATATACAAAACCATTTTTAAAAAGGCATAATAAGCCTTAAGGGGACTCGGTGGTCAAGAAATTTCAAAAAATTGATTTTTCTGTTTTTTCGATCTTTCGAAAGAATAGTATCTTAAGAATATACTGTGAAATTTTAATGCGGAAATTCCCATTATTATAGCTTCTACAGCCCATTTACTGGGTAGAGAGCGGTCGGCGCGCCCCTGGAACTTTAAACTTATTTATCACGAAACGACTTTTTCCGGCCTGGTGATGTCGAAAAAAAATAATATTCAACCGAATCGTCTGAAATTTTAATATTTTGTTCACAACGTCAATGGCTATCGCCCGCAACAAAATCATATTATTATTTCAAGTATTTCGTAGATTTTTTAATTAAAAAACTGGAAAAGCCTGATTTTTAGAGTTTCGAATTCAAAACCGCGCCATTTTGTCAATTGTTTTTTTTTATTCGAGTACTGGACATAGCTACAGTCATACTGATTATTAATTTTTGTGATTTTTGTGTCTCAGATAAATAGAAGAGCCAAATAGGGCAACATCGTCCATGTCCAATTTTTCGGGAAGGTCGCCTTCAGCGCCATTTTTAAATTTATTAAAATTATTTTTTTTGTTCATTCTTATATGTAACGTTATAGAAGTTATATAAAAAGCCTAAACAATTCAAATATCGTTTTTCATTTTTTTATTGTAAAAGAAAATTCCGGAAAATACTCTAAATTTTCGAACTCTAGACCACTGGTACCCCTTAAGAAAAAAGAAAAATAGATTTGGGAAAGGTGAAGTCTAAATTACTGCTTACAGTAAAAGTTTTTTTAATGGCAGAAGAATTTGAATAAGTTGAGGGCTGAGTTACCAATACTGGAGCCAAAAACTTGATGCACCATTTTTGATTTTCCCTGTAGGGCTAGGCAGTGCACAGCTGACCAATACTTTTTTTCTACATAAGTCGTTCATTGCCTCATGCGTGTTTTACTTAATGTTGAGCGCCAACACTGAATTGACCAAAACACCCTTCTGTTCTACTAGCAAAATTGTTTTTATGTGACTCAAAAACTTATTTTACTGTTGCTTTTGCCAGGGTAGCCATACATCCCACCCACCATATACCAGGCGCACGAGTGTAAACGATGCAACGGTTTAGAAAATGTTGTAAAAGTGAAAGTGAATTTTTGTCCGGACGCGAATAAAATCAATAACAACAACAACAATGATAAATACGAACACGATACAAATGTGTATACTTACGCATATATCCAATGCCTATATGAATAGCAGTGAAAGTGAAAGTCAATATAAAACCTTGACCATTCACTGACCAACCAATGAATTCGAATGCCGCTCATTCGGCTAGAATTCCCCATCGATCCTTCGTTGGCCCCTCGAGGCTGATGCCCTCCTATTTTATTAGTAATATATGTTTTCAACATGTCGGACCGGCGATTTAAGTTGCTGATTGTATAAAGTTCTCTCACATATTTACTTATACACATGCATGTACATGTGCACATAGTCGACCTTAGCGTATGGCTTTCGAATCTTTCTCTCTCGTCACTCAGCGCCTAAAACCTAGCAATGCGACAAACACATTCAACGAAATAGAATCGGTGTACAAATTGCACTGATTGTTTTAACGCTTCTGCGCAGAATCAGGAAAGAAACGAAAGTGAAAGTGAAATTTTACTCATACGCACATGAACACCTTCGACACACGAATACCGGCGTAAATACAATATGAATTTGCGTTGTCTGTATTTGTTTATAATGAATTCGTTTGTTTTTACTTCGTGTGTTTGGAAAGTGGAATATGCTAACGCTTTGGTGAGCGAGAGTTTGCATTGATTGGTATCTTCCTTAATTATGCTGTTTGAGAGTGTTGCTTCATTTTAAGGGGGTGGTAGGGTTTAGCGCTAAAAAAAAAACACTTTTTTTGTGAATTTTTTACAGAAATATGGCTTAAGATACTTTAATAAAATCAGTTACATGTTATTGTACATCTTTTCAATAAGTTTTTAAAAAATATTAATAATAAAATATTGACAAATAAGCCCATGACAGAGTTTTTTTGGAGATATGTTTTTCGAGAGGTGCTCTGCGGTGCCAATCGGCATTCGTCGTAGAATCATCTGAAACTAAAAAAGTCGAATTTTTCAGTTAAAGTATGACGTAATGCTCCCCCCTACATTAATAATTTTTTTTTTCATTTTTGTAGTTTTGGTGGCAAAAAAACGTAAAACGAGCATTTTTGGCGAAAAATTTCGCCATATTTGTAAGTGAAAAACAACCTTAAAAAACAAAAAATAAAAAAAAGCAGTGTAGGGGGGAGGTATTTTTGATTTAGAAAACGTGTGCCAAATTTGAAAAGAATCGGTTGAATAGTTTCGGAGTTGACGACTTTTAAGAAGTCGTTTCGGGAAAACCGCGTTTGAAAAAATGACTATAACTTGGCTATAACTTTGAGAGTTCTGCTCCGATCCACTTAAAATTTTGACACAACATTCTTGAAATGATTTACTATAAGATGAGTGAAGAAAAAAAATTTCGATTTTGTGACCCTACCCTCCCCTTAATAATTTCTTTCATGTTCTTGTGACATGTGAGCGCTAAAGAAATTGAAATTTGTAATGCCGTTTTCATAATTTTGCTTACCAATTGAAGAATCAAAATAAAAAGGCCGTGATAAAGGTGGAAAAAAGTTGATGACTATTTTAGATGCTAGCGTTTTTGCTTTCGTAGAAATATGGACTTAATTACATATTGTAAAAAGAGTTTATAATATTCGTTGAGTTGGATTCTAAATCTATTAACTTAATTATAATTAAGTATTTAATAATTTCCTTGAGAGAAGTATTTTATTGCAAAGTCGCAATTAACTTTATTGCCAAAACTTTTTAGATACATAAACCAGTGCACCGCCTTTGTGACAATACTCCACATAATACAAAAACTTCAGTAAAATACGAGTGTATAGCAGATAATTTTTAATATTATACAAATAAGCGTAATTATTTTATTTATTTGTAGCTTAAAAGCCGATTTTTTAGAGAAAATTTTTACATCAACGTGTTTTTAATTTGCTGAACACATTGCACAATTTCGTTGATCAGGTTATCGGAGAACCTGCTCCCAAAATTAATAACCGTCTCTTTCTTAAAACACAAAAAACCACTAGACTTAAGCGACAAAAGTGTTTTTTCCCGGGTAGTTAATAATAATTCTAATTATTGCAATCTGGCGTTGTGTAAAACCCAGATAGTCCTGCTTTAGTATTCCCTCTTATGTGCTTTTCAATAGAAACTACGCTCTTTCTACCAAAGAGGCTGTAGTGCTTCTCGCGGACTTTTTCAGTTCCAATTTTGAATCGCGCCAGTATCAACTAGATATAATAGAGTGAATACTGATTTCTCTATTCTTCGTTCTTCCAGTTAGCTGTTGATGATGCTTGGGATTGTATCAGCTCATCAAAAGTTCATGTCAAGTGGATGGCGATAAATCTTCATCTTATTTTATTAAATAAGAAAAAATTGTGCCATTCTTGCCTATCCACTTTTGCGAATCTTTGATAAATCGATAGTTTTGTGGACAATTTATAGATACTTTTATCACAATTGTATTCAAAGCTGGGAATAAAAATGACATCGCGAGCTACAGGCCTATTTCCAAACTTTCAACGGTTTCAAAACTCTTTGAGTATAATATAAAACAAAAATTACATTTCGCTGTAATATATCAATTAATCAGCATGGTTTTGCGGCTGGTAGCTCAACTGTCACTAATTTTGCTAATTTCTCCTCTTTTTGTGCATCGGCTTTCAACAACTTCAATACGGATTTTTTAAGGCTTTCGATAAAGTCTGCCACTTAACCTTAATCTAAGCTAATAAGTTTTCGAATTCACTATATTTTTCTTTTCTTCCCGCGGCCTCGCTAGTCTAGCGTAAGAGCACCAGCCTGCCATCCTAGAGGTTATGGGTTCGATTCCCACGTAAAGCACGTTCCTCGCACTTTTCCAAATTTACCTACTTTCCCTGTTTCTAAAAAAAAATCTTATTCCTCAAACCCAAAAACTTATCCTGTCCAACCTTACTACCGCGCAATAGTCAGCGCATTATTTGCATTGTGGCTGCTAAAAACAAGCAAAACCAAATAAAAAAGCACACAATTACACATTGCATTAAGTGGCGCCCGCAAAAGGAAGCGGGCAGCCGCGGTAATGGCGCAGAAACGAAATCAACGCAAGACAAGTCTTGTCGAAGCCCTATGCTCCCGAGAGGAGTGAACAAGGAAAAAAATACTTTTCTTAAATGGATAAAGTTACACCTTTTCAATCGTCATTGTTAATACCCTAGTTTCTTATCCTTCTATTGCCTTTTCCGGTGTCTCAGGGCAGCATTTTCGGCCCTTTCTATTTGTAATTTTTATTAATGCCATATCGGCAATACTGCGATTTCTTTGAGTTTCTTTTATATGCAGAAGACTTAAAATTTTTTTTTGTACTAACCTTTCTGATTCATACAATCTTCAGATCTCAACAATGTGGTTGCATTGTCTGATAGGAATTTACATGTGCAGTACATCTGATGTACCATTTTCTGAGACTAAGCCTTTAATCTCTGCCTCATATTTTATAAAGAACTCAGGTTAAGGAAATGTTCTACTTCTTTTTCCTCTTCCTCGTCTCTACGACTTCGGCAGTATTCAAGAGAAAATACTCCTAGTCTACCTAACAGCCAATGACCGGTAACACAAGCCGCGGTCTTCGACAGGTTGAGCAGGTCGCCAGATCTTTTCTTATCTATTTGCGGCTAAATTAGCCTGGTTGTAACACAAGTATTTTCTTCTTTTCATTACCTATTGTCGTCCCGGAGAATTCTATTTTTTATCCTCAATTTGCAAGTCTCCTTAGGAATGCCTCTGTTTTCAATCAGTTTACGATATCTAAGGCCCGGAACCCTAATAAGACTAACCTTGAAGACGGTGCCAATATAATTTAGAGCTTCCAGACCTTCTTGAGCAACCTTTGATCTTAGAATAACTGCCTCCATTGATTTGATGGTCTCCTGGCTATCCGAGAAGATATGTATTGTATTTTTTGTTTCGGCGTGCATACATATTAAGGTACGCAGTTACATCCTCTATGGCTAAGACTTCTGCTTGGTAGACGTCTGGTAGGTGGAGACTAGTCCTATTTTTTTTTTGAAAACGCCATAGCCTACTTTATTTTCTAGCTTCAACCTATCCATGTAAACATTTATTTCCCCTCTTCTTTGAGTTTGTCACTCTCTTCTTGGCAAGATGTTAGTCTTGAAGAGCCTATCGAAGGTGAGTTTAGGAAAAGAGTAGTCGATTTCTTGGCCGAATCGCCGGGTCTTCCATAGAGCCATACTATAAAGTCTAAGTGCTGAAGCGGCGGCAACGTGATACCATATTTAGAGCAGGCAAATTGGCCTCTCGAGCGCTTTATTTGGGACAGTCCCTGAAGTGCCGGTGATGCATAAAAACGCAGTTCTTCGGAGCTTGCTCAGCAGCTTCATATAACTTGCCTTTTGAGTTGATGGCCACCACATAAGTATTCCATATAGCAAAATAGGCCGAATTAAGAAGTTTAAGGTGAATGTGTAATACGAGGTGTTAATCCTCCTTTAATTACGACCGCTTTCTTGCACCTGAGCATTGCAATGTTGGCCTTTTCAACGCTATTCTCCAAGATTGTAAGTTGGTATTAAAACGTGTTGAGGCTTAATTTTTTTAAGTTTTTAAATGCTTTCTCGAATGTATTTTATTGATATTTATATCATATCGAAATTTCAGTCAACTCAAAAGATATTAATTTTTTTATATTTTTCACCCTTCTAAAGACAAATTTTTAAAGACTAAAACTTGACATATTTTACTCTTAAATTGATAGCAATTCTAGAACGAAAAATCAAAGTAATCCGTTATTGGTTTTCTTCACCACACTTTTATCCCTGAATCTATTAAATATTCTTATAAAAGGATTTAAAAATCTGCAGTGATGGAAAGGCAAATTATTTCAGTTATTTCGGACAATGAAGTCGGTAAATTTTTTTTTTTTGCCAAAAAGCGTAACATTTTGCATTTAATGTTGGATTTAATAGCAGTTTGACGTTTGGATGCTTCACTTGAGTGTCAAAAGATTACGAAACCCATGGGAACGAATATTATTTCTGTAATATTTATTTTTTCATGCTTTTTTGCTTGTCATTCGATTCAGTGCAAGTGGCCATATTTAAGTGCTTAGAAAGTGTTCCTCATTGATTGGTAGGTAGGCTTGTATGTAAATAACTTTATTAGTCCACTATGACAGTTCGGATGCGCTGCTAGGGGTTGTTTGATAGATTAACTGTGACTTGCTGAAGCTGTCAATTGGACTTAGTTGCAATAATAAATATGAATGTATGTGTATGTGCCAATGTATATGTATACATATATATATGAATATTTCGTTAAATGTTGTACAATATTGTAAGACAACAATCAAAAATAATATTGTAGTAACAAAAAAAAAAAAAATAATAATGACGAGTGGATGAGGGACAGTTCTAACTAGTAACTTTGTTACAAACATATTTACCCACGAATAGCTGATAATTGTTGAAGTAGATTTGGCAATCCAATTGTTCACAGTTTCGCATTATTGATTTGCATGTGGAATGGCACAAGTGATTTCATATAAATATGCATGAGGGCATATCTACATAAATATCTACTTATACATCCAACTGTTTGTGCCAAAGGTTCAACTGTCGCTGATGTTCATTATAATGTTGCCCGGGGCACACACAGATTCTCTATTAAGTTTTGATGGGCATGCATGTGACATTCTTGATTAGCTCACAAGCACGCATCTGATACAAGATATGCCGCAAAATGCTAAGATGATTTCAATTTAATACGGTGCATAACAAAATATGCAATCGTATGTACGTATGTATGTACGTGGGTACAAATGTAATGATGTACGTTGAATTAGAAGCGCCGAAATTAGAGAAGATGCTGAAAGTGAAATTAGTTGGACGCTGTTGAAGCCTCACTCTGACCAGTCAAGAAGAAAAAAGGCACCCTTAAATATGAATTATGTACATAGCTCAACGACTTGTTGTCATTTAAACGGCAACAACAAATAGTGTATTGAAAAAACATATCACAACGCATAAAATCGAATGTCGCCTTCAGCCAGGGAGAAAAAATTAGCAAGAACAACAAGCAAGCGAGAATAGAAAATCGAATAGTAAAAATTGTCGAAGCAAAAAGGGCGGACCAATCAACCGCCTCACGTACACGCATACTCCAACATACATACGTACTTGCATGCCTGCATATATTACTATGCACTACTACACTGTCACATTGTCGCCTGGCTGCAATGGCACTGCCTGCGTAGCAATTCACTTTTTGAGGGAAATTATGTGATTTTCAATATTTTGGGGTGTTTCAAAGTGGTTTTTTGATGGAAAAACTATCTCATATGCGCGTTTGTGTGTGTTTGGCAGCGAAGTTTTATTGTGAAAATCGTGTCGCAATAAAAGTGCAATGTTAGCGAGGGGGGTAGTTGTTTGCCATGCCATGATTATATTTATGCGGTCGTTCGATCGCCGATCGAAAATTGGGAAATCGGTGGATTCGATGAAAAAAGTACCTAAATTGTGCACTTTTTTGTTGTTTTTTTTGTTTTGAACATTTTTCCGCTGCATCGCGCACAGAGCAATGCACAGTACGAAACGGCACGTTCCAAAGGATAGAACATCGTTGCGCATGCGCGCATTTTCCGATACAATTTTTACGCGTTTCAAATTACGAACATATCAAAGGTTTTCAAAACAAGTTGGTATTCGACGACTTAAATTCTCTGTGCATTATTGGAAAAATTCGAAGAGTTCAATGATTTGAATGTAAAACACTAAAAATTAAAAAAAAAAACAAAAAAAATTAAGCATTACGCATTATTCATGCCATAAAAAAAATAATAATTTTCTTGTAAAAGTGTACGCGTGTAAATGTTATTTAAAAGTGTGGAAAAATGTTCAAAAATACAATCCATATGAGAGATTTGGTATAAAAAATCACTAACAAAAAAAAATTATAATAATACTAATAAATAAAAGTTTTGTTAGTCAATGCATCACCAGACAATTCGTCTCACTACACAGGTAAAAACCATCGAAATCCTCTCATCATGCGTAGAAAATTATAAGAAAAATATAAAAATGTTGTTTGATATTATTCGATTGAAAAAAAAATTGTCAAATGATCCCACTGACTTCAAATCGAGGCGCACTCATTAAAGGTGGTGACACTAGATCAACAACACTGTTCTAAAGTAAAGAAATCCTCTCATCATGCGTAGAAAATCATAAGAAAAATATAAAAATGCTGTTTGATATTATTCGATTGAAAAAAAAAATTCTTAAATGAACCCACTGACTTCAAATTGAGGCGCACTCATTAAAGGTGAGACCAACAACACTGTTCTGTGTGTTTCATTGTCAACGCAAAGTATTGAGAAACTAGAAAACAAGTAATGAATTCGCCTTGTTTCATTCTAAACTGACAATTACATGGACACGGCGAAAGAAAAAAAAACAACTAAGCTGTTTTACCAACATCACCTTTAATAGATTCGCCTTGGTTCAAATAATACTCTAACATGGGCATGATTCAATAATAAAATATTTGCTCAGTAAACAGATTTCTCCTTGGCTCTTAACAAAGCGTTTCCCTTAGCAAGGCACTGGGTTGCTAACTCTTGAAATTTTGTGTGGAGGAAGAGTTAAATATGTAGGAAATACATTTCGTTGGCAAAAGAGTGCGTTTACGAGCAAGAATTTGCTTGACATGCTCTTGATCAGTACTGTATGAGGTACTTTTTGACTTACCGTTGGAGTCGAGATAGCATCATCATCATGGGCTCACGCTACAGCTTCTTGTGTGCTTTGGCCTGCTGAACAGTACACCTCCATGCTGCTGTGTCCGTTGCCACTTCCTTGCAGTTCTTTAGATTAAGCTGTTCCAGGTCTTCTTTCACCCCGATCTTGGTCTTCCTCTTGCTTTATTTGTGTATGCATTCGTTTCCAGAATTTGGCTTTGGGCTTTTGAGTTGTTCATTCTCATAACGTAGCCTATCCATCGCATTCGTTGCGCTTTAATGTAACTTACTACATTTTAATCTATAATAAGTTCGTCTAGTTCATCATTCCATCATATGCGCCATTCGTCCTTTGCAATTCTGATTGCGCCAACTTCAGTTCCATAGCACATCACCGGTTGAACTACGGTTTTATATACCGCAGTCAGTTTTTATATATACAGTCAGTTTTATAAGTCAGCCGCATTGTCTTTCAAGGAGTTTTGATTTGAAAAGTTGTAAGTGATGCGCACGCTCTATTAGTTGCTTGAATTCGTTCTTCTATAGTAAGATTGATCGAATTATCTATCGTCAGTTTGCAGCCTAGATATGTGAACGTGGCATGAGACGTGTCGCCACAAAATTCGTACCAGAACTGCTCAATGTCGACGAAAAGCAGCATCGCATGAACATCGCTAATGAGATGTTGGACTCTGTCCGCGACGACCCAAATTTGCTCCAGGGGCTCATAACTGGTGGGTATATGGCTATGACGTGGAAACCAAAGCTCAATCATCTCAATGGAAGCTGCCGCACGAACCAAGATCGAAAAAAGCGAGCCAAGTTCGGTCGAATGTAAAAGTTTTAAAGGGGACAAAACAGATATTAATGAATAAATATTTAAATAATATAAAAAAAAACACAAAATTCGAGATAGATTTTGAACACACCTCGTATAAAAAAATTAGAATTTTTATTTTGTTTTCTGTCAATTATGTCATGTAAAATAATTATTTGTTCGAATTAATTGTTAAGTTTGATGCCCTAATTGGTATTGCTAGAGCAACTTAACGAATCAGTAATATATATATATATATATATATTATATATATATTCTTTTACAAAATTACAAATTATTATTCATTATTAGAGTGGTTACATGGTATTTTTCGTTCGGTTATCTGGTGCATAAACAAACAAATCTGGTGGATTCTCAACTGGTGAACACGCAACATACAGTTGGCCGTGTGAAAAACAGAGATTTTCTAGATTCAATCTACAAACTTGCAGTGATGGTCATTGCGCTTTGTTGATGGCCATTACGAATGCGAGTGGAATGGGAAACTGTAGGCGCTTAAATTCAAAGGGTATCTTAGCTATTCTGGGCAGCAATATATCTTCTATTTTGAATTTCCCATGAAAAATTGTCGCTTCAATGACAGTATTGATTAATTTCATTTCGTTTTTCGCGTTCTTTTGGTTCTCAATATTTCTCGCAACTCTATTTTGTGTATTGTGGCCGTTGTTCTGGTGTTTCAGCGGCATTTCAGCAATTATAGCTTTATAAAGATTATATGAATCAATCACCATATATTATGTATTTTTGTATACGGAAGTTGTCTAGTTGCCAAGTGCCAAATAAATCATAATTGACATAGGACGGCATTTGCCAAAATTATAAATTTTCCGATAGGGTGATTAATTTTGCGCCACCTTGTATATGCATACTTATAAATATAAATATAATTGGTAGGTGCGCTTTTGTTAAACTTCTCCTCCGATTTCAGGTGAGCGTTTTCACTTTGTCCTGTAAATAGAGAGACCTATAGTTTTATATCGACTTCGGATGACAAACGATTTTTATGAGAACCTTTTTTTATACATAGTAGATATATAATATAAATGGCAAACTTTTGCCATTGCCGTTATTAGGAAAAAAATAACATTTGGTGTCTTATGTCCATAATGGGTCTTAAACCCACGCGAGTGTGCTGGTTACCATATTGGAAGTTTAAGGCACCTTTCTGGTCTAGAGACGTGATTGAATTGAAGGCGTTGAAAATTAATGAAAAATAATCAGTATCAATTGAAAATCGTTTTTATTCATTAGATAAATTTTTTATTTACAAAAAAAAAACAATTTTTTTTTTCAATGACAATAACAAAAAAATAGCTTACCCTGATTCAGGTATGTCTGAAAAAAAAATTCGGTCGATTATTCATCAGGAGAAATGTCGCTATGGTGGGTAGCAGATTTATAAAAAAAAAATGTTCTAGATATTTTATCTGTTTATTGGAATAACAAAAAAAAAAAACGACTTGCTTGCTTTAAAAAAAAATTGAAAAATGGATTATAAAATTATAGTTCTGCTACCCCCGAGAGCCACACGTCTACTCAATAACATATTAAAAATTCAAATCAATCGGTTCAGTACTTTTTGAGAAATCACCAACGCCAACTCGGAAAAAATAGTTTCGATAAAAACAGGGTTAACGCGTTTATACCTGGGCATCGCACTCCAAACCGGTACCGTTTTAGAGGACTGTAACGTCTAAACTACGACGAATTTCAATATAAAAATTTGCAAGTATGTTTTTGAAAATATAAACTATCATAATATGAAAAAAATGGATTTTGTCGAAATTCTAGACCAGAAAGGTGCTTTAAATATTATTGCATTTGCGATAATTTTTTTTAAGCATCTGAAATATAGCATAGAAAAAACTTAGATTTACATACATACATATATTTTCAACCGTAGTTCTCACAGTAGCATACATTTAGGCGTTACAGCGCTAGGCATTCACTTCTAAACTCACTACTCATGCAGCATAGAGTTTTTTGCTTTATGTTCGTCTGTCAGTCAATTTTCTAACCAGCCCAACAGCCACTTACATGCCATGCTAGGTATTTCCTTCGACCACCCACTTTGGCACCCACCCAACAAATTACTTGGAGAAGTGTACGAGTATTTTGTTTACATTGTTGCCATATTCATTAAGGCATTTTTCGTTCAATATTCTACGATTTGTTTTTATTTTTTCTGCACATTTTACGTTTAACTCATCTGTGGAGCCCTATAAGGTATGTAGTGTAAGAAAAAAAAAAGTTTATACAAAATAAAAACGACGAACAACGGTAGAGTGAGATAGCAGATAATGTAGCGATGCGAAATAAGTAAAGCCGTAATCAGTTACCTATTCACTCACATAGCCACATACACAATAATACATAAATATCGCTTTCAACATGGCTTCGACGGCCCGCATCGTTTGTAGTGGCACCAGGCAAAGCGCTACAATTGCCGCCTAACGCCCACGGCCAACTTAAATTTGACATATTTGCAGTAGCAACAGCAACAATACTAAAGCATCGCATATCTCGTGCTATGCGTTCATACATACATACACACATATCCTTCCCACAAAATAGTAAGCGTCGATTACCAAAAACGAAAGTCAAGTCGGCTCAGCCAAGCGTGCAGGCAACCAAGCAGCTAGTCAGCCAGTCAGTCAGCCAGCCAGCCAGGCAGTTAGTGAGCCAACTACATATTGTCTGTATGTAGCTTGGTAGCCAAGCAATTTCAACCATGGAAACTTAATTTATGTTTTCAGCGTAGTTGAGAATTTTTTTTCTCTTTTTTGCCACATCACATTCATTTTGCGGCCTGCTTTGCCAGTCTCCATGCGACTGCTTGCCTGCATTTTCACTACTTTTTCACTTTTCTCTTAAGAATGAAATTTATTTTGCCAAGTCATGTTGAAGAAAATTTTTATAAGTTTTACATGTACAGTAGATGTGGCAGTTTGTGGGTAAGTGGGGGAGTTTTTATGTATGCTCGAGTATACGTTTATGTGTACGTACAATAGGTAATGTGAGGGCGGCTGGTTTGTGAGTTTGGAACGGCTTACGCGCCAGCAATGGGCATAGCGTTGTAAAGCAGGACAAGACGTGGTAACTCACGGAATGAAAATAGTTAAGATAGAAAAATACAAAATAAGGAAAATTTGTATTCCTTAAATCGGATGACTTTGTATAATTTTGTTGTTGTTTTTATTTTTACTGTTGCTACTGCTGCTGCTATCCAAAGCTGCGCCAGTTCACTAAGTTTGTGTGCATGCACGTACGAGTATGTATGTATGCAGATATGTGTGTATTTTATGCGTGATAGTGGCCCACGTAACGCACGGCAGTGTATTCAGCTATATTGCCGGGGATACAGAGAGAATTATGTATAATGGAAAATTTTTCATAGAATTTGCAGAAAAATGAAAACAAAAAAATGAAATAATATAGGGAAAAATGAAAATAGAAGCTCTTCATAGACGGCAACTTCGGAATGTGTATGTGTTATATTAATAAATATTTGTGCATGTGCGTGTTACGGTTTTTGCGTATGCACGTGCATGTGCGTTTGCCGATTCTAAGTAATGTGTTAAGCTAGTAACAGAATTGAGTTGCACGCAGGAGGGTTGGGCGATTGGACGTAGATTCAGTTTGTGTAGATAAATAGTTTGAGTTTTTGTGCTCCCATATACCCCCTCCTACGGATGTATGTATGTACGTTCATGTATCAAATTCTTGTGTAATAATAACTTCTCTTCAAGTTAAACTTAAATAGTGTAGCCAAATTGTTGTGCACAAGAATCAGTAACTAGCAGTTCTAGTTAATATCTAATTCAGATGCCAATATCTCGAAAAAATTAGTAGACGAGTTTGAAAATAGGCGTGGAACCGCACATAAATATTGATTGAGAATAGCTGCATATGAAAAGTAAAGAATTTATGCCCAGAAAGAAAAATAGGATAGGCTAGGTTAGGTTACGGTGGTTGTCACTCTTAATATGGGTGTAGAGGTGCTTATTTTGGCCTGGACGCCCATTGTGATACCAGTTGTTTGTGCTCCAGCTCCTTCACTAATACTGAAAGTGGTGAACAAACGGATTCTAATTGTCAAACGGCCGCCGTAGCTGAATGGGTCTGAGAACGTAGGTTCGCGAAACTCCAAAAAAAGAAAATGTTTTTTTAATAGCGGCCGCACCTCGTAATCAATGGCTATGAAAAAGCTTCTCGTAAAAAAACCATTTGCCGTTCGGAGTCGACGTAAAAACTGTGGGCTCCTCCGCTTGTTTAACAACATCGAGCCATACGCCACAAATAGATGGAGGAACTCGGTCAAACCTAACAAAAGTATATGCGCCAATTATTTATTTATTTATATTTATTTGTCAGACATCCAAAGAAGTAAGAGTTTGAATAGCGAAGTCACGTTCTGGCCAGAGCGGAACAGTGGCTGAGGAGGTGTTAAACACCCCTCACCTTCTCCTCTTTTTGGCAAAGGCGACATAATTCCTTAGTGGGAATCCAGTTACGTTTCTCATATATTTCTTATTGAAAGCTGATCAAGATTCATCAGGAACCTGGTTTTGTGTTCATTCCTTACAGGTCAGACCTTTCTAGTTACCTCATAAACATACTGTGGGCCATATATTGTTGGCCAGTTGGATGTGGACGACCTGACATATATGATCATTTTCCCTTCTAGGCAGTTTATACCCGATGCGATTTCCAAGAATGACTATGTCTTTACAGCACTGTTTACAATAGCTCTATATCTAATTCCTACTGTGGCTAAAGTGTGTTGGTACTGTCGAGAGTTTACATCAGCTATAGCTATTAAGTCACCTTGAAAGGCGTTAAGGGAAAGGAGATACTCAGAATTGCATGATTTTTTATAAAACTTTTCGTTTGTGCACCATGAATTCGATATATAATTACTCTCAGCTATGTTATGTAGCGGGATTTATATTATTTTAATATTTGTATTTGTTTTGTATTTGTAATGCAACTCTTCGTGTAGGTATTAGCTTCACTTACTTTTTTGTGCAATAACTTTAAGATATAATACTCAAGCATTTCTAATTACCATATATCTCCTTCTCCTCTTTTTATGTTTTCTTAAACAGTAATAACAAAAATGGCCGCGTCTATTTATGCCACCCCACCGCCAGACTTAAGCAGCGAGGACACTGCACTTTCCGATGTCTCCAATGCATCTTCGCTAAATAACCGAAGCAGCAGTAACAGTAACAGCAACAGCAACAACAACAGCAATAACAACACTACCAATAACAACACAAACTGTAACACCACAACTACATGTAACGATAACACAACAAATACTAACCCAGTGACAACTAAGCACAAACGCACAATTATCGAAGTCCTAGCCAGTAGAGGCAGTGCAAGCCAAAGAGATCAGCAGTCGCCAAAGCGCCGCAATAGCGCATCACCAAATGCGTCTAACGGCGGAATCACTACAAGTGACGCAATTACAGTTGAGGAGGCCATTGATAGTACAACAGAAGATGAAAGGGTAGTTGAAGATGACGCCGACATGTCAACGACATTGCCAGCAAAAAGCGCCACAATGGCAGCCGTAGCTGCGGCAGCTAATGCAGCAGCTATGCAGCTGCAATTGTTAGAGGCGATCAACGATGCTGCGAAAAAGCGACGCAAGCAGAATAATCCCAGCCGCTTGGGTGCACAAGCAGCCGCAGCAGCTGCGGCAACACTACAGCTAAACAAAAGCACTGAAGGCGCAGTAACCAACGCCACTGCGGAAGCCATAATTGCAGATAAGGAACAAATTGTGGCGGATAACGTGCCACCAACAACATTGCCAGTAGATTATGAGGAGAAGTTATCGAAAATGTGTCTACCAAAATCTATGGAACAGTTGAAGGAAACGTTTGAATTGCTACAGCACAAGCAACAGCAACTTGGAAACATATCATCAGACACAGGAGTGACACGGGCAAATTCGAACAATTTGGCGCCTCACGAATTTATCACAAAAACAGAGACCGATTTGGATACAAAATCAGTCGCAACTGATCAAATAAGCGAAGAGAAGGCTTCGGAGTTACAAAAATTAGCAGAAGAGTTGAGAAATCCCTATCAGACCTTTTGTAAAACATGTGGCGAAAATTTTGAAACCGAATTTAAACTTGGCTTGCATATGTTGCAAGAGCATCAAAATGAGGAGGTCCATACAGATGAGGCGCAACAAAAGGCAGAGCTCATACCGTACGACATGCTATCGGCCGTGAACGTTAAAATCGAACGTGTCGATGATGAGAGCTCTACATCACCGCCCGTTACTGCTACGCAGAGCAATCAGAATGAGAACGCCGCACCAACAAGTCTTCTAGCGAATGGCAAAGAGCTCTGGCTGAATGCCATGCCAGGCATGGGATTCTCATTTCCGCCAGAAGCTGCTGCGGCAGCAGCGCTCTCGGCTAGCGGCTATCTTCCGCTACTGGGCATGCCTAGCTTTCCCACCGTCGACGGCTTAAATCGCCCACCGCTGCGCATTTTCAATCCCGAAGCCTATTGTGATCTCTGCAATAAGGAATTCTGCAACAAATACTTTTTGAAGACGCACAAGGCCAATAAGCATGGCATCTATGATCCTGCCGGTTCAGTGAGTGGTGAGAGCAATGCCAATGTAGCTGGTGGAAATATGAATGCCATGACACAAATGTTGCAGTTGCAAATGCAGCAGCAGCAACACCAACACCAACAACAGCAACAACAACAAAATATACATCAATTGCAACAGAAACAACAATTGGCCATGGAAGAGGCTCATAACAAGCAGATTAGTGGGCAAGCAGGCAACGGTGCTCAACCGCAACAACTCACACCACCCGCGCCACCCCCTGTGTATTGCGATGTTTGTTCAAAGCGGTTTACTAATATCTTCGCAATGCGCCGTCATCGCGCCAAAGCGCATGACCAACCGCGCAACAGTCCCGTCGAACAGCCGACCCCAACACCTCCACCGCAACCGCCGCCACAGTCTCAGCCACAGCCACATTCATTTAAACTAGACACAGCTACAGCTGCTCAGGATGAATCAAAGCACGAAGTATCACAAGATGCTGCTACTAAACAATTCCGAATGCCTGATGGCTTTCGGCAGGATTTCACACTAGAGCAAGAAGAAGTGGCTTTCACCCCACAACCTCGAAAACTATCACCGCAATCGCAGCAACAGGCGCGTGATGCAAATTTCGCACACGATAAGTTACGTCATCTTGGCGTACTTAATCCAGAAGCCTTCTGCGAAATCTGTTGCAAGGAATACTGCAACAAGTATTTCCTGCGTACACACAAATGGAAACGTCATGGTATATTTGTGCCCCCAGATGATCTCAAGAGCGAACAACTGCAATTGATGCAGAAGACACCATGGCCCTTCATGGGTCTGCCGGGCCTGTCTGGTGTGCCATTAAACCTCATGATGGCTAATGACAAAACACTTATGGCTCAACGCATGTTTGCTGCAGCAGCTACTTCTACAGCCAATGCTAGCATGGATGACACACCACAACACATGGCTAAACGCATTAAGCTTGAGCAAGTTGATGAAGAATTGCGAGCAAATGATGATGAAAATCAAGAGAATAAATGTTTGCTCAGACGCCAGTCTGCTGACCAGCAGCAACAGCAGCAGGAGCAGCAACAAACAAGTTCACATAGCGTGCCGTCCACGCCGGAGCCGCAGAAAATATTAGCGGAGTCCTACAATTCGGGTGCCAATATGCCAGCTAGTCCCGAGGCTGCAGTTGGTTTGCAAAATTTGCAGAAACTTCAATCCATGATACAGCAACTCAATGACCTAAATGGCAAACGAACATTGGGCTGTCATATCTGTGGCAGAGAAATGGAAAATCAATATGCCCTGCAAGCTCACATAATGACCGAGCATGCCGGTCTGTATGATGGAAGTACCACTTTGCCGCTCAACTTCCAACAACACCTTTTTCAACAGCACCAACAGTTGCAGACGCAACAGCAACAACAACAGGCTCTCAAACTCTCCCCATCGGACTCTCCCGGTGTCATGCCACCACTGAATGAGATGCGCTGCAATCAGTGCGATCGAGAATTTGTCAGTATACAAGAATTCAAACAACATATCGCTGAAGTCCATCTACTACCGGGCAGCCCACTACGCGAAGGTTTTGCCACTCCTGAACGTCCAATAAACACGAATGCTGCAACCACAGGTTCACGCCCGCCCTACACCATCACACCGACAAGCAGCTACTGCGAAATCTGCAATAAGGAGCTGTGCAATAAATATTTCATGAAGACCCACATGCAACGCATGCACGGCATCGAAATCGAGAATGGCGCACAGATCGGTGGCGTTGTTTGCAATATCTGCAACAAAGAGCTTTGCAGCAAATATTTCCTGCGTGTGCACAAACACAACACGCATGGCATCGTCGACGAAGGCGCACCACTACCACAACCACGTCAAAATGGGCTGAGCTTCGAAACTCAACAGCAGCAGCAGCAGCAACAACAGCAACAACAACAGTTGGCATCCACAGAAAATGACTTAAATCGCGGACTCAACTTGAGTCCCTTCGGCAGTGGTAACTCCGTTGAATCAAAATCGGATTACGCTAATTATACAGAAGTCTGCACAATATGTACACGTCGCTTCCGCAGCCCAAAATGGCTGCGTGCTCATTTGCTAAGCGATCATGGGCCAACGGGCATTGAGAAACTACGCGAACTGGAACAGCAGTACGACCCGTTAGGTAAGTCTACTAGCCCTACACTCAAAATACCAAATGGCTCTGCAAGTTCAAGCTCTAGCAGCGGCAGCGGCACTAACGCGAGTAATGTCAACCCCACAGCCGGACTGTTATCAAATCCAACAAATCTTGCTCAAGCTTTGCAAAATCTAAATGCACAGCACCTCCTTGGTAGCATGCCCAAAACTATGTTGCCTGGCATGTTCGGTGCGGTAGCCGAGCAAGCACTTCAATCTCCACGACTGCAAGAGTACCAGTGCTCTATGTGTCCCTTCACCACGCCATACTATGCTTTTCTATTTATACACGAGCGTTCACATTCACTGCTCAGCGGCGGTACTGGTGATCTGAGCACAGTTGCACAGGACCAAGTAACGGGCGGTAGTAGTAATAAAGATGAAGCAATCGGACACGATGAGAGCAAACCGAAGTTAGATAGCACCAATGTAGCATTAGCAACCGACAAGTCTCACACGCTTCCACTGATGCAAACTAACAAAGCGGCAACTGAGAGCGGTCGGGTCGAACCGACTAATTTGTCAACACGCAACGCTACAGCTGTTGGCACAAGCAAATCGAAGTCGACCAAAGAAAATCAGGCACAACGCAGTGCTAAGCAATCTGAAGCAAAGGATAACAACAAAGAAATGACAGCTACCAAAACTACAGCGCATCCCAAAGTGGATAAAACACGCACAATCGCAACGTCACCTATTTTCACAGCTACAAATGTGCTCTCTCAAGAAACGCTCAATGAATTGGCGGAGAAATGTGGCAAAATAGCTTCGTATGCGGTGCCAAAAGATGTCTCCGGAGCAGCTACCGGAGCAGTAGACGGGGAACCACAAATGCAAGCTTTTGTGTTGGAAATGCAGCAGCAGCAGATGGATGCAGTGGCGAATGACGTTGCCGAGGACATGGAGGAGCAATGTAACAGGTTTGTGCCCGCTATAGTTTATTTGCCCGTTACAAAACGCATCTCAGGGCCTGTAACTGTGTCCTTTAACTTGACACCAGCCTAAAGCTGGTAAAGCTGAGGGCTTGGACGTATGTAATTTTGCGTGTATAAGACTTGAGCAGAGTGTTGCCAAATCGTTGCAGAGTTGACGTTAACAAATTTTACAAGATATATATATTATTATATTTGTAAATATAAATTTATAGACAAAGAGTAGTAGGGCAAAGACAACATTTGTAGATTTTGTACGTTGGATAGTCGGCATGCAGTTCGAGCATGGCGAATCTATACAGGTGAGTGTTTTAGAGCCACAACAAAGCAAGTTAATTTGCCAGTTACTGCCACCACTTTGAATGGATTCGTCTGAGTTGGAGCTAGAAGCGAATGGAACGGCCCCTCGTCATTTCAATTTGTGCTGATATCTTAATGTTTAAAGCGTAAGAAAAAATTCTGCGCCTGGATATTTATTTGTGACTTTTTCATCAAAGTTAGCGCCAATTAAAAATATTGACTTTATTTTGACAAGGGATAGGATATTTAAAGGGATTATAACTAGTTTTTGACAAAAAATAACTATAGTTGAAGAAATTTATAGTTCTGTGTTAACTAACAGTTAGCATTAAGTAAATCCTTTCCAAATATAAACCACCTCAAAAGTTACCTACTGCTTTTAGTTGTGCGCACGGTGAAAAATATGCTCGAAAAATATCGATTTGATGATGATAACTCAAAATATTGACAACAAATATGGAATATTTTATGAAAAACATTGATTTTTGAATAACTCATTATTTTCACTAATGTTGGGCTTAATATCGAAGTTTTTTTGTGCAGAAGCTTGAGGCAAATAAAATAAAGCGTTTTCCAATAAGAGGTGTTATTTTGATATTCAAAGAAAAATACTATTTTTTAATATAAATGATCGGATGTTTATTTCATTATAAAGAGGAAAGTATGCCGTTAATAGTGAAAAATAACATCTGGCAAATGGCCACCACGACCACGCTTACAGGACAATATCCTTTTCATGAAATTTTCCATAACCGAATTGCAAAGTTGTCCTCGATAGCCTCACGAATTCCATCTTTGAGGTCTTGAATCGACCCTGGGCTGTTGGCGTAGACCTTCTCTTTCACGTGGCCCCAAAGAAAGAAGTCATAAGGTGTTAAATCCCAAGACCAATTTTTACCAAAAGCGCAACTGAAGAAATCATATATTTGTCAACTTATAAAAGTTGTCCGCAAAGAACTAAAAATCTATCGACATCTTTAAATAAAATATGCAAATAGAAAATAAATGAAAAATTTAGAACTTTTACCATCCCAGTTTTTTGTTTGCCATCACTCAAATCAGAACTCTTCAATACATAAATTGTGTACCCATTAGGTAAAAGTATCGGTTTAAATAATAAAAACCGATTATTTTATGCAAAGTATCGATATTAGAATAATACTATTTATGCCATTTGGTTAACGTCGATTGTGTCATGCAAAGTAAGGATTTTTCTGGTTAATATCGAATATTTCATATAAAATTTCGAATTTTGATTAGTGTCGATTGTAGCATGAAATATGTAGATCGATTTTTGCTCAATATCGATATTTTACGAAAAATATCGATTTTTGATGAATCCATGCTCTCCAACCAAACCTTGTTTTGAGAGTGATTATGCAACATTTTTCGTGAAATATCGATTTTTGATGAAACAATGCTGCTTTGAATCCAAACCGTATTTTGAGAATGATTATGCAACATACGTCAGAGCTCTAGTTGAAAATAATGAAAGAAGACTGAGTGTGCTTTTCAATTGAGCTTTATTTGAAGTCAAAAAGAAGTATACAAATTTACAAATCTTTTCAAATAAAAATCTAGCAGTTTATTAAATTAATGCAAAACCACAAATATGGCAACATTTTGCTCAAGTCCACGCCGCAATCTTATCACTGAGTTTTTGACTGCAGTGATGAAAAAAGCAAAAGTTCCTATGACAAAAATCAAAATTTTTTTAACAAAAAAAAAAAAAAACAAAATATATAGTGAAAATGAAAATTCAATACGTACGTGCATATTTAAATCAAAGGACTGCAACTTTAGTTAGCACAATACAGACACAGTTGCAGTGTAGCTAAATTTACATTTAAATTTACATACACACTTACATAGAAGTTATGCAAACATTTAGCGATGGAGGCATTATGTGGCGAGGCATAAAAGAATACTTCCACAGGGGCGATCGAAGCTGCAAATTGAAAATAAAATAAAAAACATTAAAACTATATTTAGTTGTAAAATTAAGATCGCACAAATACACATACCTTAAACTTACATGCATAAAATCCATGAAGGGGAAATGCTTTGCTCAAGATTATGTAAAGAAATGAAATAATGGACAAAAATGAATTTACTTTAGAGAGTATTATGTATATTTAGTTTTCAAATATTTATGAAATCAAGCATAAAAGAGTAACGAAATTCAAAATATATAAGTTTAAAGCATTATACACATACATACATACATACATACATACGTATATGTAGTTGCGAACATACATAAAATAGAATTTAATACCTACATTAAATACATATTTGCCAAACGAACTACAATTAATACACATTAGCAGATGTGCATCCAACCGTACATATATACACGTACACATACATACCAAATAAGCGAGATTTTGTACATACACATACACATACCGATACACTTAGCCGCTTACTTAAAGTAAATCAAAACAGGACAAGAACATTATCTCAGGGCAAAAGTACAATTTACTTAGTACTTTCAACTTAAAAATGGACTAAATATAACTTAAATACGAGTAGTAGTAATAATAACAAAAATCCAAAACCAAAAAACCTTAAAAAGCAAGTGAGAAATGGCTTGAGCAAATATTAGTTGAAAAGTGCGTAAAATGAATAATAAAAAATACCGCATTACTACCTCATATGACTAAAAACAATAACAAAAAAAGAACGAATGCCAGGCACCGTTGGAGCCATTCGCTTGAGTGCATTTTTTAGTAAAATTACGTAAAAAAGTGCTTAGTAAACGAAAAAAATATTTTTTTGGCTTTTTGGAGAAGTAGGAGCTTTATCATTAGTAAGAAGAACGTGTGGAGTTGTATGTGCTTGTGTAAGAAATTTATTTAAAATTAATTTTTATTTTAATTTTAATAAATTTGATTTATTAATAATAATTAATTTATCAATAAATAATAAATTTTATTTATTTTATCCTGAAAAACAAAGAATTCTAAACACATTCCAAAAAGTGAAACCATTTAAAGCTAGTCTGTAAAGAAAATAAAAAAATGTGGGCTCGTTTGCATTTAGATAACGACTGGTTACTGTAGATATTGGAAACAAAAAAACTTATTTCTAAAAAATAAAACACAAAAATTTTTATTATTGTAAAATTTAAATGAATGTTGATGATATTCTCTGTTTTTTGCAAAACAACTAGTCGGGATAGTTTCTGAAATCGAAAAATACAATATTTTGCTTAATATGCTGCAGTCTATTTCAGGCATGTCGCGAAAATTCAAACAGTAACTTCAAAACGGGCTGTAATTTTAGTTTTGAGAAAAAGAAAATACTGAGCCAAATCTGGCTGCCGCATGCGGTGGCTGACCAATAACTTTTATGGTGTTTTTTTTTTTGCTTTAGATTCGCTAGATGGCGAACCTTCGATTTTCGCGTTATAGAATGCACGAATTGAGTTCCAACCATCGGACGTTTCTTGCTGACTCTCCTACGCGAACGGAAAAGTAATAATATCTATGGATATTTGGACTCTCCGAAACGAATTGAAAATACACCACCCTGGAGATGTTAATTAATTTGAGATTTAGCGTAGCAGTTTAGCTGAATCTATCTTTGAGCAATTTAAATTGAAATACAATAAGAAAAATTAATCACTTCTAATCATACTTTGTTCCTTAGCTTTTTTTATAGAATCATTGTAATTATTAGTCTGAGTTGAAGCAAAAGAACTCGAGTAACAAATTCAACGGACGCGTTATTATATTGTTGAGAGTTATTTTTGGAGTATTAAATCTGTCCACACGCAGAATTTCAAAAGTAAGCCAAATAAAAAATATCAAACACCATTGAAGTAAATTTAAAGTTTATACGACTTAGCGTAAATTTAGAGCAATCGAAGACGAACTATGAATTTCATTGGTATTTTGTGAAATTGGTGCTCACATATACTGTACTTAGCCCTAGAGTAATATCTTAGTTTTTTGGTTTTATTCAGTGAAAACAATATTTCTGCCACTCTTGTTCATACAACTGATACGGTTTGAAAAGCAAAACGATACAATTCCCTCCCTACTTTTGTGCTAGCTTTTTCATTCAACTCCACGTAAGACCGTTTCGACTACACATACACTTTTCAAACCGTAATTGTTTTTTATAGAAATCGGAATAATGATCATTATCCATCATCAAAGACTTTATGCAATAAGCTGAGTAGCTGCGTGCTTGGAAAATTTCTGGATTTTTGAGAGAATAGAATTAAAAAATCAAAAAATTAATTTATGTAAAAAATAATAAAATTGGCTGTTACTATTTCATCAGTTATTGTACATCCCCTGTCACATTTTAATGTATTTTACAAAAAATAGTGCCAATATAGTTTAAACATATTTGATGTTTGAAGGAAAAATTTCTAAATTTGCAAAATTTTGTTTGAAAATGTATAAGTAATTATACTCATAAAAGTGATTTATTTATTTATCTTATAACGAAATTTTTGCGATCATTTAAAAGATTAAAAATGTAGGATTTTCGAAAAAATTAAATTTTGAGTTCATTTCCTCAATAAACCTCTAATATTAAATAAATTTTAGTTGATCAAAAGTTTGTTAAAAACGCGGCGCAATGTATTTAAATAGTTAGTGAAGTGAGTGCTAGCTGACAGGACCTTCAACACCTTAATTATAATAAATAATTTTAGAATTCCATGTATGCAGATTTTAGATAGTTTTTCAGTTCTGACATAATGGGTGTTGTGTTTCCAAAATAATTTAATCGAAGTGAAATTAATTAAAGCCAGGTAAAATATTTGCTACGCTCCAGTCATGCTGTAGTTTCGGAACTAGCAAATTTTATCTTGTAAGGTAAACACGAAAGTGCTACCCTGTAAACGGTTATTTTAAGCAGTTAAATTTTAACTTTGTTCTGGAAACGATGATAATAGACATGGCAATAAAGATATTCAAAATGCCACAAAAAAGTGAGAAAATTAAGTAAAAACAATTATTTTTAATTTTTTTTTCCAATTTTTCTTGACTCATTTTCTTGTAGGTAGTACTAGTTTTGTTTTCATTAAAAGTTTGAATTTTTCCGTGATGTTAGAAAATTTTCCGTGGCTATTTTCGTGATCAATGTGTCCTCTAAATCCTTGAAAATTCGAAGCTTTTTCAGTCTCCAAAAATAACGAAAATGTAAATTTTGTGTTAGAATTAATTTTTGCGCGCCTCGAAAACTTTGGACTTTTTGGCGATGTTCGAAGCTTTTTCAAGCTTAGTTCTAGGAAATATCCTTTTGTCAGTAGGAAAAAAATAAAAAAGAGTTGAAAGGTAGTACTTTAAAACTAGTAATAGTTTATCGGTTAGTAATAATATAGGTTCGCTTGGTTAAGCGCACTTTATTGGTTAGAAGCATGAGGGCCAAAACATAAAAGACCACTCAAAAAGCTCATTGAAGCTAACTCTTGAAATCCGTATCGGAAGCTTACTCTTGGAAAAGTATACATGCAGAAATCTCTAATGTAACTCGGTTCGTCTTAAGGTAGCCATATACAAACCAGACTTTATTACAGAGTTAGTGAAGTTCAATAAAATCTTCAATACGCTAGATTAGAATTCCAGAACCACAGAATTTATAACCTTTATTATTTGATATTTAACGAAATGTAAACTTTTTTATGTAGATCACATTTTACTCAGAATACCTTCCAAATCGCACATAATAGACTATTCATGATTATTTAAAGGTATAGCGAAACTACCTTAACCAGTCGTAAATCCTTCAAATTTAAAAAAATTTAGGCATATGCAGTTTTTTGACACATTCGAGCCCAGTTAAGTCTAGTCAATGTATTTTATACAACCGGTCATGCTAACAGCTTCAAGCTTAGCAGACTCTAGCCATTATGAAAATAACACGAACGATATGTGCAACAACAATTTGTTGTTCATTATTTGCGGTCGCTTGTCATTGTATATTAATTTTATAGTATTTAAGGTGTTTTTATGATGAGGGCCCGCAAATAATGAAAAATATCAAAACGCATATAGATCATAAAAAACTTATTTATAAAAAACATAGTGCATACATAATTAAATATAAAATGGATCAATAATTAAGCGAAAACGAAAATAATCGATACAGTACAACGGCAATTTCTAATTTTGTGAAGTGAACTTTTTTAAGTATTTTAAATAGCTGCGTGCCTTTTAGCGATTGCCGATTTCTACTGCTTTTATTTTAATTTTAAATTTTATTTTTAAATAAATTATTTTTTAATTGTGTGTTTTATGTACATTCTTTGATATAGAAATTTAATTTACTCTAATTTTAAGAATTTGATGTATGTATTATTTGTGGAAATATTATTTCAAGTGTAAAATTGTAATTGTATAAAAAGAATTGCTAAGCCAAATAAATTTATTTGTTAAAATTATAATCATCTTTTTTTTATTGTTTTTTTCGCTTATTTCGCTCAGTATCATTTTGGAATATCCGCTTGCTTGAAATAAATTTGTTTTTATTTTTCTTTTAAGCATGTTTGCTTCCGTTATATGGTGTTTGGTTATTCTTTATGTGGTTTATTTCTTCTCATTTTATATCTTGCATTTTGCTCTTTTTTTCGCTTATCGCATGGCGATTTTGAGGTACCCAATAAGTTTTCTTTTTAACAGTCTTCGGCAGCAGTTCTCTTCTCCATATGAGAAAATCGATATGTGCCCAATACGAGATACGTACTAGAACCCAGTTCTAATAAATCTGCGTTTAAGAATTTTTTTAAAAGATTTCAAATTGCCAGTTAGTACCCAGAATCCAAAAAATTGTTGATTTTCTATAAAAGTATAGCTACTTTCCTATGGGCTATGGCTCTCAAATGAAAAGAGAATACACTTACGAATGAAATTTAGTCTATGTGCGAGTTCATCTAAATTATAACTTAAAAAAGGAAAATCCCAATTCACTGGAAAGTGTTGATAGTGCAGTGAATATGAACAAATTTTCGACCTAAATTGAACAGTCAAATTTATTAGAGCGAACGTTAATAGCCTAGAAAGACGGTGACGTTAATCGGTATTAACAACATAATTTTGAATTATCTCAGGAATTAAGTACAACTAATGCGGATTTGCAACCAGACCTAATTCTCATAATTCAAGCGGATTAGGGGAATTTTCCATGACAAAATTGCCGAAAAATGACAGTTAATATCTATTGTAATTGAAAAAATAACAACTATCACGTATTTGTGATTTAATCTAAGCCACGACAACGCAATGAGCTTCACAATGGACGAGAGAACATTCTACTCATTTATTAATCTTTTTAAATCGAAGCTGCTGAACAGACCTTGCAAAATTTCGCTGTATAAATTTATTGTCCGAACAGTTCTTTGCTACGAAGCGGAGTCTTGGACAATAAGTGAAAAAGACAAAAGCAAATTTCAAGTATTCGAGGGAAAATTTTTCTAATCTTCGATGCATTCAAAAACAACGGCGAGTGGCGTATAAGATAGAACCATGAACTGGGCCAACTTATAAGAAGGGAAATGTTTAATCAAATACTAAGATGGCCATATAATGAGAATGGACCTCACAAGGGCTCAACGAAAAGTAATTGACGCTGAATCATTTGCAACGAAAGCAAGAGCCTGACAAAGATCAAGATGGAGTGACGAACTAGGAGACGACATGGGGAAACTCAAAGTCAACAACTAGAAAGAATTAACGAAGGATCGGGTCAAATGGAGGCATTTTGTGCAGCAGACCAAAGCTCACCCAGATCTGTAACGCCAAATGATGATAATGTACGAGTATATTTGATTAAAACAAATTCAAACAATTTTGGTTGCCAAACGAACTCACACAGTTTAGCAGTTATTCCTAAATGAAAGCAGTGCTGGAAATCTCCGTTGAAATATTAAATTAGATACTGAAATTTGGACGAACTCACACACAGACTTAAATGTTTTTTGTCCGGAATTTTTCTTAAAATCCTTGGTTCTAACTGAAATTTTAAAGGCCATTTAAAAAATTTGGACAAGCTGGTGGGAAATTTAAAATGCATATTTACTACTATGCAGCTGTGGTACCGCACAAATTCTCATATGTGTTAAACAAACTTGAGTTATGTTGTATTTTTTTTTAATGAAAAAAAAAAAAAACGCTTTTTAGTTAAGTTCATCTATTTATCTGAGTTCTAAGCTGTCAACCCGTAAAAGCTCTTTACATTGCATAGGTGTTAATTTCAGATCGCCTCATAAGCGCGTGTTAAACACACTTTTCTCAGCATTACCCTTATTCTTGAACGTAACTGCTCTGTTCATTACATCATTTTCCACTACCATACATATAATGTAGTTTTTTATTTACGCTTTTTAAAGTAACCCTCCTTGAGACGTTATGACATTCCATTGATACCCTACTGTGCAAATAGTCGTGTTATTTAAGCCCAACGTCAACAGACACTCTCCCTCTTTCTCTGCTTATTTCCAGCACACACTCGCCACGTTCTGTTCACAGTATTGATTTCCACTAAAAAACAAAAAACAAACAAATGTGTGTATTTCTTATCCTAATAAGTGAGTGGTGTTTTATCTCATGGCAATTGTACTCGTATTCTATGATTATTGTCACACAATGGCAATAGGGTGTTAAAGATGGTTAGGGTAACCAGTGAAAAGAACTCACACTCCACTCTTCTTCATTCATTTAATCTTATAAAATTTATAAGTAGGCTAGCGTTTTTTATTTTGTTTGTGTTTTTTATTTTTTTTTTTCAATAAGAGAGGGCCACGTACTCTTGGTCGCAAGTTCGATGATGAACACTTATTGGCTGCTGGGCCAGTTGACAGTTTTATTGACTTTTAATTTAGCAGCATTCATTAGAGTGTCTTTTAATTAAGAAACACAGTATCGGAAATTTGTCAATTTTGTGTGAAAATCGGAGACATTTTTTTTATTAAATTATAGTTTAATTGAATCCATTGATAGCTTGTGAATGTTGGTATATAAAAATTGGATGAAATATTAATGCATAAATGCATTCTTCTTCTTGGCCGAAGTTTCTCATGCTAATCGGTGCCAGTTGGACACACCAAGTGAAGCCAAGTCCTTCTCCACCTGATCTTTCCAACGCAGAGGAGGCCTTTCTCTGCTACCACCAGCTGGTACCGCATCGAATACTTTCAGAGCCCGAGCGTTTTGTCCATTCGGACGACATGATCCAGCCAACGTAGCCGCTTTGATTTTTATTCGCTGCATCGTTCCATCGCCTGCGGATATTCGCCGTTTCCAACGTGCAAAGGTCCAAAAATCTTCCGCAAAATCTTTCTTTCAAACACTCCAAGTGTCGCTTCATCGGATGTTGTCATCGTCCACGCTTCTGCGCAATACGTTAGGACGGTCGAGAGAGGACTTTACTGCTCACTTGCCTACTTAGTCCAAAGTAGCACGTGTTGGCAAGAGAGAGTCTACGTTGGATTTCGAGGCTGACATTGTTATCGGCGCTAATACTGGTTCCTAAATAACCGATGATGTCAATATCATCGGCATACGCCAACAATTGTACGCTCTTATAAAATATTGTGCTTGAGCGATTAAGTTCTCAGGTTAAAGAAGTCACACGACAGCTAGTCACCCTGTCTGAAACCTCGTTTGGCATCAAACGGCTCGGAGAGTGTTAGCTAGTGTTGAGCAACGTCATCTTGAAAATTTTGCTGTGCTCTTTTTAACAATTTTATAAATCTTTTTAATATTTTAGAATAAAAATAGAGATAAAAAACTTAGGAAATGAATACTTTCTTTTTGAGAAAGTTTTTTATTTTTATCAAATATTCTATTTTTTATAAGTAGCTGAGACTATGCTCAGTAGCCTTTGTAAGTTTCATAAAGGCATGCCCATAATTTCTCGAATCTGTACTCGAATCTAAATACGTACAACAAATCAATGCGAAGTACTGCTTATGAAACGGACTTCACTAGCGTCGCATCGAGTACAAGGCGGCACAAAAATTATTTGGATTGGTGTATTGAAATCTTTAGTTTGATCTTTTAGTCCTCCACTGCTTGTCTGGTTGTATGCTTCAGTTATCTGGTTCACAATTGACAAATATGATTGACGTACGAGACCAATTAAAAAAATTATAAATCTCCTATAGGATTCCACATGCTTCCAACTACAACTGTCTCTTCAAATTTATCTACAAAATATTCATTTCTCAAATTCTGCGGTTACATTTAAAATCAAATTCCCATCATTTATCAAAACTACTCATTACATATAGAACTTTTTGCAATTTAAAAAAATTTTAAATATCGGTCGAGTTAACTATTGACGAGTATACACCCGTTTTAGTAGTCGGCGGTTAGATGACCGAACTGCATTGCAAACTTTTCAGTCTACCGTTAAGGTTCAATTAGAGGTGCCATAGCCCTTTAAATCAAGTGATGGAACCAATCTATGGGCGAAAGTGTAATCGATTAGAGGTGGAGGTGACATCCCATAACGTCGTATTCATAAAGTACAGACCAATTGAATTTTGGGTCTTTCGCCGTAAACAGCTGAGTGTTCGTTTGCTGCATTTTAGGTAGGTAGGTAGGTAAGATGGCAAGAGTACCCCAGGTACGCTACAAGTAGCACTTACGTGCCGTTTTGATACCATAAAGTGGACCACTACCTGTGAAAGGATTAAGGAACGAGATAAGACCGTCTACTGCCATCCAGTGCTGTTGACGTAGCGCAGGAGAGAAAAGGGATCTAGGCTGGAGAATTTCATCAAGTCATCCCCAAAGGGAACGCTGAGGAATCTCAAGCGCCTAGCCGCCAAAGCCGGACATCTGCAGAGAAAGTGTCCCACAGTCTCTTTCTCTGTAGGATCCCCACAGCTTCTGCAATGGGGGTTGTACGGAATTCCAAGCTTCTCCGCGTGAGTGCCGATCACCCAGTGGCCAGTGATCACCGCAATGAGTTTGGAAATTGAAGCGTTCTGTTTATATCATATTGAGGCCATAGTGCTTTTGAAATGGCACACGATGAGACAGATCTCCATCTGTCTTGCGCTTTTCTTAGAAAGAAGTTGTGTAGTTTCCCTTTAACGACGGCCAAGGGGATACCGATGTCTGAGAAGAGGGCAGCTGGACTCGGTTCTGCCGCCCCCTTCCTGGCAAGCTCATCGGCTATTTCATTTCCCTCTATATTCCTGTGCCCAGGAACCCAGATGAGGGAGATGTTTCCTGCACGTTCGAGGCGTTTAAGTTCCTCCTTACAGGAGTTCACGAGAAGAGAGCTGCAATACGGCGACGACAGTGCCTTGATTGCAGCTTGGCTATCGGAAAAAATATTTATGTCTCCCTCCCAACAGCGATCCCGAAGCATTTTACATGCCTGCAGGATCGCGAAGACCTCTGCTCGAAAGACGCTGCTTGTCTCCGGCAGTTTATAGGAGACCGAAATGTTGGCTGATTTGGAGTAGACCCCCGCTCCCACTCCAGACTTCATTTTGGATCCGTCAGTGAAAACAGAGGCATCTATATCCGCAACAACTCTCCCCTCTTTCCAATCTTGCCTGCTCGGAAAGATAGCCTTAGCACAACCCTCAAAGCACAGTTTGCGGATTGAGAGGTCGGTGCGAATATCAGAGAAGGAAGGGGAGATCTGCTTCAAGATGCTGCTATGCCCAACAGGGAGTTGATTCCAAAGGCCAACCTCCTTCAGTCTAATAGCCCTCTGAGCAGCAATGGATTTAACCTGCAGATCCACAGGAATTAAGTGGAGTATAACGTTGAGCGCAGCGGTGGAACATGTTCTACAGGCACCAGTGATGCCCACACATGCAGTTCTCTGCACTCTCTCTAATTTAGTGAAGTTGTAGCCCTTCTGAAGAGCTAACCACCAAATTAGGCAACCGTATGTCAAAATTGGCAGAACCACTAAGTTGTACATCCAGAGTACGACACGTGGCTTGAGGCCCCATTTTTTGCCGAACATAGATTTACAGGCGTAGAAGGCTATATTAGCCTTCTTAACTCGATTTTCTATGTGCAGCTTCCAGTGGAGCTTGGGGTCAAGTATTACACCAAGATACTTGACTTCCGATGAAAGTGTAAGACACTGGTTGTTAAGTCTAGGAAGCTTAAAAGGTGGAGGCTTGTATTTTCTGGTGAATAGCATCAACTCCGTTTTGTCAGAGTTGACTCTGAGACCGCTACTGGCGGCCCATCTGCTGAGTGTGGCCAGTGCACCTTCCAAAATTTCAGCCATTACTGATGGGAAGGGACCTGAGACCATCAGGACCAAGTCATCGGCATATGCTACCACCATTACCTCCGTTACTGCTCATGTTGTGATCGTTTTTTAGTTTTTGCACTTTCAAAATGAACAAATAAATCACAATTATGGCTATGGCACCATTCACAGATGACGGTGAATATCGTAGGGGTTAAGGCCAGGATTATGACGTTATGGTATGGCCCCTCTAATTTTACCTTTAGTGAATCGTTACAGTGTGCGCACTCCTATACAATTTTCATTCTGATTAAAAGTTCGCTTAAAAGCTCTTTGAAATTCACAAAATCATCGCAAACAAATTTATTGAAATTTATACAAGACTACGTCTGTTTAGTTAACTTGTGCTTTTAATACTTACAAAAAACCTCGTTCAAAATAATCCCACCCTCTCATTATACATCATCCTAGACAGTCCTTGCGTTAGAATCATTGCTTCTGTTTGTATGTAGTATGCATTTTTGAATACTTTTTACAAACATTTTTTTAAATACTATTTTTTACGGAGTTTCAAATATTTTCAAATTGGCATTTGAAAAGTAGTTGGTATCGAAACTGAAATTAATATCTCTTTAATTTCTCTACAACTGCAGACAAAAATTCTTGCACATTATACACAAATACATCTAATAACGTTAATGAGTAAACATGCCCCTGCATCTAGATGTAGTTTGTACTTTAATTCCCTAGGAAAGAAAAAAATCAACTTCACTTCCGGATTAAAACCACCCCCCACACTTTTGCTTCGTTTACTTAATTTTTTTATGGAAAAATCTCCCTATTTTCACTGCACTCCCGCTGTGATTACAATAGTATTTCTAGGGTAAACTAACAAAGAAAAACTGAAATAGTATAAAAAAAACGCTATAAAATAAAAAATGCATCTGCATTTTTGATTCGACCCTTAAAAATGGAAAAAAGTCAGCCGAAAATGCAGGCCACCATATGACCACACTACTGGCAACTTTTAAATAGTTAAGCCACGCGTTCACCGAGCGCTAGATGCTACATGCATATTTACATACACACACATATATTTACCTACTTAGGCATATGTGAAATAAAAAACGGCACGGTCAAATGGCTCCATTCAAATTGCACGCTTGTGCAGGACATAAGCGTTTGTGTATTTATCATTAGGAAAGTATCAGCAACATTTGCCACAAATAAAAAAACATGCACACATACTCGTTAATACTTATGCATATATACATGCATGCAGTAATAAATGCTGGAAAATATTATATAATACAAGGCAGCTGTTTTGTTGATTTTTTAAAGCACCAGTAATGAATAAAGGCAGAAAATCAAAATAATTAACGTCGTAAATTCATACATACGTACATACGAGTACATACATACGACTTTGCTCATAATGCTTACATGCCTTTAAAAATTTATATGTGATTTATGTTAAAAAGGCTCTGAGTACCGGCCATTCTTAAATTTGACACATACAACTAAAATGCGTGAAACACGTTGAAAAATGTGAGAAATAATTCCATAAAAATATTCATTGTTTAATTCCATTTGTTTGCCTAGATGATTTTTAAAGCCACTGTTATCAAACTAATAAGACTAACACAACAAAATATTCTGAGTGCGTTTATAATAAAATAAGTCAAGCTTTCCAATGAAAATATCAGATGCCATCTGAAAATACTAGAAGTGCTCAAGGCCAGAAATATAAATAGTAGCCCTCTTACCGAGCCGTTCACTTAACAGCACAAACTTTAAATGAATATTTCCCTTAAGTATTTTGATAAGAGCGACCTCAAAATTTATTAGGGGTTTATCACTTTTTCTTATGCCAGAAGTTGCAAAACGTCGAATAATTCTAGTATTACCAAAATATTCGTAAAATAATATGGCGAGTGAAGATGAAATGTGGAAAATAAATAAATAGTAATAAATTTGTTGGACGTGAAATGGGAAAAGGAGTTCCTTAAGGGAGACACTAAAAATAAGCTGGGAAATGAAAAGTTAAAAGATTAGAAATAGAGACACAAACTCATCAAAATGTAAAAGAAGCTGAAACAAAAAGAAAATTACTTTAACGATTCCAAAACACGTAAAAAATTACATCTGTTCGCGTCAGGTGACACATTAAATGTTAAATATCTTCCCAACCGTATTTTTTTGAAGAACATATTTTAAAATTGATTTTAAAGTCCCAAAATCTACATTTATTTAATAATAAAGTTATTGCCATGAATATAATTAGTTGCAAGCTCAAGCAGAAAAATGTTTCTATTTCCCGAAAATTGGCAATTTTTCAAATTTCAGGACACTTTTGGCACGGGCAGCATAGTTCGATTGAACTAAAACTTAAACAATGCCATATTTCTAGAAATGAGTACTTACAAAAATTGAAAACCGATTGTATTATATAAAATCCCCTTAGTACTCATCTTGATATCCAACTCATTATTTTACATTTCGTATTTCTTCCTACATAAGAAAATTTGCTCTTGGCACGGAATTTGTTAAAAAAAAATGTTGAGTCCTCAGTAATAATTTTTGTTTTAAACGAAATACTAAGTGTGAGTATTTGAGTATTTGTGGATAACAAACGGCGACTAATTTGCGATCATGTTAGCCACTTTATGCTGCTGTTGAAGGGCATCACATTTCGATATAAGGCCTCCTATATCAGCAGGCTTAGGAAAGAAGTGAGAGCTAAGGTGCTTGAATCTTAGTTCCGCGAGAGCGGTACAACTAAGGAGCAGGTGCTGAGATAATTCCACCTCATCCTCCTTACCAGCTGACGCAAAAAGGACTCGAAGTAATTACGAGTTTCACGGCATGTATACCACGCGGATAGTGCCCATCCTCAGAATATCCCTCTAACGCGTCCGATTTACACGTGGCCAGAAGGATTGCACGACCTTACAAGTTTGTGTACTTGCCCAGCGCTCGTTGAGTCGTCGCGAAGCTCATCATTCCAGGAGTAGAGCGCAGGTAGTCAAGGGGCTTCTGATCCGCTCCTTTTGCGGGGACACTACCTCGCTGGTTTCTTGTCGGGCCAGCTCATCCGCTTCGCAGTTTCCCGCAATGTCACTATGGCCAAGTACCTAGATTAGAATCATTTGATAGAATTCGGATGCAATCGGTGGGACCAGGCATGCGCTGGTCAGTTTCGAAAGCACCACAATTGAGCCCAGGGCCCTAATTGCGGCTTGACTATCGGAATAAATATTTACCTTCTTAACAGTTTTACGCAAGTAAGTAGGCAGGCAGCTGCTCCTTTGCTTGTAACCGACTGCAGTGATCAGGTACCCTGAATTTGATTCTGATGGGGAGCTCTTTGCAGAATACTCCTCCTCCAACCCTTCCGTCCAACTTTGAGCCATCCGTGAACAGGAGCTCTGTTCTCAAGTATTGCACCCAGTTCACTCCTCAATTGATGGAATGTGGGTGGAGAAAGTACCGCTTGTACTAAGCGAGGTTACACCCTGATCCGTTGGCAGGGGGATGAACCCAAAGTTTCTACTGATACTTGCGGTAAGTGAAGCAGTATGCGGTGCGTGCGGGCTGTTTTGCCCGCGATGTTTACAGGTACCACATTTAACATTACATTAAGCGCTAGCGTTGGGGTAGTTCGAAGCGCCCCACTGATTCCAATGAGTGTAAACCTTTGAACTCTCTCCAGCTTCTTTAGCGATGTCATTCTCTCCAGTGAGTTCCACCAGACAATGACTTCATATAACAAAAATAACTTTGTAATGGTATTATAGAGTCAAAATACACCTCTGGGCGAGAGGCCCAATCTTCTGCCAAAGACGCCTTTGCATCTATATAGGACTATTGTTGTCTTCCTTATTCTGGCCTCAATGTTAAGCTTCCACATTAACTTACTGTCAAGGATTAGGTCTAGGTACTTCGCCTTGCTAAAAAGCACCAACGGAGCGCCCCCTATTGAGGGGAGTTGAGCTCTGGGTATTTTATATTTCCTCGTAAATAGGACGAGCTCCATCTTAATAGGATTCACCGATAAGCTGCAACGCCCATCGAACAATTATGTTCAGATATCCCTGCATCAAATCGTACAGGGTATCTACAAACTTTCGTCTAACAGTTAGTTCCACGTCCCCCGGTGGTCATTCACCCTGCAGCTCCTTCTCACCAGCTCCTCCAGAAAATTGTTGATAACAATAACCCAGAGAAATGGTGAGAGAACACCACTTCGGAGTGCCCCTACTCATCTGCCGGCGGAGAGAGACGCCGCCCTACTCTGCCACGACTGTTGTGTCGCTACGAACTGTTGTTGCTTTCTAGTGAGCAGAGATGTGGTGAATCAAAATCGGCAAATGTAAAACTAAAAGTCACTACCAACCGCATCGATAGACTAATTCTAACTCCCTAGCATAATTCATAATGTTTCCGTTGGCTTCTAGCACAACTAATTTTTGCTTGATGAAAAGGTTGCCGCTTTTGCCTAATTTAAACTTTCACCACAACTCCGACAGGATTTTCTTATTTTCCACACAAACACCCAAAATTCAACCTGAATTTTTTGTGACATTAAATAGTTTTTGTATATAAATGTTGTACAATTTATGCAAAAAACTTGTGTATAGGCGTCATCAACCGGCCCACGATCCAGCTCGAAAAATACCAAAAATATAATAATACCGCCTCTAACTACTAGTAAAACAATAGAACCAGAGGGCAATGTCCGCCACATTTAGTGTGGCTGTTTATAGCATCTTTGGTTTCATACTCGCTTCTTTTGCACTAAAATTGCTTTAGCCCAGTTAATTTTACTTGCCGTACTCTTTCTCCCCCTGCTGGCGCTGATTGCATGAGCAGCCTTTGCATTTGGGAAACTGAGAAAATGAAAGTAAAGGCCAGCCGACGGCGTAGTAATTATTTGTCACGTGTCGCACGCACCACGGCCATCACTACAAACAAACATACATGCACACTTGCGTATTTATGTGTATACGAATGTATACGTATAGTCGGCGAGGCATGCAAATTTTTGCTATCAATACACGCAGCCAATCGCTTCGCCACAATCGCCAGTATTGAATGAAATGTATGCGAGGGTGTGTGTGTTATGTGATGCGACGTGGCAGCGTAGACTTCAAGGACATTCGATATTTTATGAAAGCTTCCCAAACGCGTTATACAGCTGCTTTGATTATCGTATCTTGCCGCTCATGCTCTTGCTATAATTTTTCTGTTCTGGTTTTTGTTTTTGCGAATATTTTACGTACTTTCACCGTGAAATTGCATAGGCATAGTAGATGTACGTAAACGCTTAGCATGCCGTCCGGTAGCGATTTTCACCCTTAGCGATGATTTCTACAACAAATCATAATTCATGTTAGCTATTTATTAAATTGGAAAAACGAAAAAAAATCTGTCTTGAAAACAACGTCGATATTTTAATTTTGTATCGAATTGTTGGCAATTTATAATAAATTCTCCATTACTCATTGCTACTGTTGGCTGCTGCTGCTGCTTACCGGTCGCATGCATTGCAGAGCAGGCAATTTTTAGTGCTCTGACAAAGTTTAATCCACATTTTTATTGCCATCATTTGTGTAGGTTTGCATGCAGGATGCACATTATGTGCCAGCCATACACACAGCATACACGAAAACCCAATAGCCCGGCAGTCAGGACCCTCCTCATTATTGCACATTTCATTTACATATGCATGCACATATATATATGTGTGTGTGCGGATATGCATCAGAAATGCTCACAGAAATAGGGGTGCAAGCAAGGAAGGAAAAAAAAATAAAAATCTAATAAAGGAAAATATTCAAAGTGCATAGAAAGGAATTTGAATTTGCATGTTTAAAAGTGCAATTTTCCGAACGTCTCCATACCATATCCTATTCCCATTTCGATAATGTCTTTTTTGCATGCATTTTTGCATAGCGTTTTTGTGAGGAAAAATATGTAAATAAGAAAATCAATGAAAAATGAAAAATGCAATTTAGCAGCAATTGTGCGCGCATGAGGAAGGTAAGCGGCGGTGTGCATACGAGTATGCGCCACATCCCTTCATCCCATTTTGATAAGTATGCATGCATACTAGGGCGGGCTAATTTTTCTTCTCAACCTTTCTAGCATAAAAGTTTAAGAAAAAAGTCCCCTAAAGCATAGTTCTAAATTTAATTTTGAGATCCTGAATTTAAAAATAATTACTACAAAATTAATCACCCTATTGGTAGATTCAAAATTTGGTAAAAGTTCAAAACAAGTCAAAATAAAGATTTCTATCACTCAAAATCATCTTTTTTTATTTAGTAAAAAAGTTATTCAAAAACAAAATTGGATGATTACTTTTGCGCCAATACACGCACGAAGTGAAAATGAAACCTAATATTTTTTTATGCATTACGAAAACTATTTTTTTTTAATACAAACTTGTACGAGGGTATTTTTGATACGATTAATTTATTTTTGATATCTGTTTTTACTTAATGAACCGAAAGATTACGCTACAAAACAAATTACTTATAATTTTTTAATATTCGAATAGGGAAAATGAGGCGGCGGATGTAACCGAATTAATTAGTACGTGCACAGCTCATGAAATACCAAAAAATAGAATAGTTTTTTCTAATAGTGGTATCTGGCAATGGCAAACCTACGAGTGTATTTTTGTCATGAAAAAACTCCTCATAAAAAGCCATTTGCCTTCGAAGGCGACATAAAACTGTAGGTCCCTTTATTTGTTTATTTTTATCTTCTATATGCAAATCAAACTAAAACTTACACAAAACAATAAAAACAATAAAGTGTTATAAAATTTGAAAAATTTATTTTTAAAATTTTTTGCGAATTTTGAATTTATTTTTTTACTCGCTTTTTACTTTCAACATAAGGGATTTTTTTCTGTTTTCTATTGTTAGTGCCATAACCTTTTCTCTATTACTCTATGAATTACCCGTCGAGCAACACAATAATTGAAAATATATTTTTCTGTACCTTGAATATGTGATGATATCTTCGGACTTGTAAACGGTGAATCATCATGCTCTGCATACTCCAAAAGATGTTCCTAAGGAATATTTTGTTACTTAGATTTATCATAAGAAATTACATTTAATTTGTTTTTAGTGTCATCTTTTTTTCTTTTTACAAGAAATCATATCAAAAATGAATTCTTTGAATCAAAACATCGTCAAGTAAATTGAAATGAAGATTATTTCATGCTAACTTCGTATTAGTTAAAGATTATCCATTTTAAAATTTGAGGTGCACGAAATTGACTTTAGAGGTATGCTTTGATGGACTGTTTTTCTTAGAATTCCATATAGAATCCGAATCCGCTAGAAAGAATATTTAAAAATATTCGTTCCATACAAATTAGCCCACCCTAATGTGTGTACGTCAAGCGAATTTTTACATGATGAAGGTAAAAATCCACTCAGCACCCTCATATGTGTAACGAATGCATGCAGAAGAATATTGATTTTGTGCATTGACAGAATTTGCTGAGGAGTAAAGCCATTTAAGGAGCAGAGACGACTGTCAACTTTTTGATTCGTTTGCTTTTGTTTTTGTTGTAGAAAGTATTTTTGTTGTTGTTGTATTTTTATAGTACTCCTATTTATGAATGCTATGCAAATTTTACCGTTACGTCATTATGTTAATAACATTAAATCATGCCATTGACAGTTGTGTAGCGCAGTGGAGGGCGTAAACGTGTTTGCATGCAGCGATACACAAATGCATGCACTCATATACACATAAACAAGTGGTTGAGTGTATGTGGTAGAGAATTGTCATAAAAATGTGAAATTTTTACGAATATCACATTTACATTTGAAAACAAAAATTGTTATAAAATTTACGACCCTTGTTACTGTTTGGTTAAGCGGAAAAATTTGATGAAAATAGGAAGACTGACAGAGTGAGACATGCAAGGGCTGTCGAATTTTTCTACAAGCAAGTTTTGCCACAGTAGATGCGGCAGTGCCATTCAAAAAATATGTACACAAGTCTGCATTTACAATTCGAAAAAAAACAGAATATTTTAGAAATAGCGACACCAAGAGTATATTTTGTAACAAATACTTTTTATTAATCCATATATCTGTAGTAGTCCAAGAAAAGATTGCTGAGGTCGATTTAAGAAAGAATTGAGTTTTATACACACATACATACAGTCAGCGTCAAAATAAAGTGTACAACTCACATTGATAGGTTTTGACTATTTAATTATGTATTTTAAAAATTCAATTATTTTTTGTATGAATATACGAGGTGTGTTCAAAAAGTATCACGAATTTTGTGTTTTTTCAAAAATTATTTTCGTATTCATTAATATCTATATTGCCCCCTTTAAAGTAATCTCCATGAGATATTCTGCACTTGTGCCAACGTTTCTTCCAATCTTCGAAGCACTTCAAAAAATTATGAACACCTCCTTCGATGCCGTCCTTATCTCGTCAATCGTAGCGTAGCGTCGTCCTTTCATGGGCCTTTTCAGTGTCGGGAACAAGAAAAAGTCACAGGGGGCCAGATCTGGGGAATACGGTGGTCGTGGCATCATTAGTGTGTTGTTTTTGGCCAAAAAGTCAAGCATAAGCAACGATGTGTGAGCAGGGGCGTTATCGTCATGCAAGAGCCAATTTTTGTTCTTCCACAAATCCGGGCATTTCTGGCGGATTGCTACGCGCAAATTACGCATAACTTTCAGATAATATTCCTTATTGACCGTTTTACCCTGTGGCAAGAACTCATGATGAACAACGCTCCTGCAATCGAAGAAAACGGTAAGCAAAACTTTTACATTCGACCGAACTTGGCGCACTTTTTTCGATCTTGGTTCGTGCGGCAGCTTCCATTCAGATGATTGATTTCCACGTCATAACCATAAGCCCACGATTTGTTCCCAGTTATGACACCCTGGAGTAAATTTGGGTCGTCGAGGACAGAGTCCAACATCTCATTAGCAATGTTCATGCAATGCTGCTTTTGGTCGAAACTGAGCAGTTTTTTGCGGCGACCCGTCTCATGCCCAAATCATTGAAAAAAATCGAACGGCACGAACCTATCGATATGTCTAGGTTCTCAGCAACTTCTCTAACGGTGATTCGACGATTGGCCAATACCATTTTCTTCACTTCATCAATTTTTTCGTCTGTTGTAGAAGTGCTCGGGCGTCCGGCACGCTTTTCGTCATTTACATCTTCTCGGAAGAACTTAATTTCGTTTTTCACATAAAACTCACAGGTTCTTTGATCCATCTTTTTGAATTGAAGACGAGCCGAAACACGTGCAAGCAAAGCAGCTGTCAACAATTAACTGAACATTCAAAATGGCCGAAAACTCGTCGGCATTAGTGAGAGACATGAGTACCAACATATCGCCACAAAAAAATCGAAATTCGAATATACGTAACCTGCGAAAATTCAAAATTCGCTATACTTTTCGAACACACCTCGTATAGCTCATACTACAGCAAAAGCCATATAAAGAAAAGTCTCGAATTTTATAGAAAATTCTGAAAAATTCGGCACACTTTCATCAATATCTCAAACTTTTTACTCAGAATTTCTAGAAAAATTTCGGGTGAGCAGTTTTATAGATCATTGAATAGAAATAAATTGTGTGTATATTTTGTGATAAAAATATAGTTCATAGATCATTGAATAACATGCACATTTTTTATATAAATATATTTCATACTACAACAACAACCACATTAAACATTTTAAACTTTGTATGAAATAAATTTTTTTTAGAAATATTAAGGGTATGCAAATTTATATATCATTGGTATAAAAAACTCCATTTTGGTATAATAAAGTGCAAAAGTTTCTAGTAATTAGATCAAAAGTTACACTGATTTTTGAGAATGTTTTTCGGACGTGGACTTGTGTACTTTGTCTATTTAATACCTACTGTACATTTTTTTTAAATAGAAGAACCACTTGAAACTTGCTCTTTAATATTAATGATCTATAAAACTACATTCCCGAATTTTTTTTTAAACTCTGAGTGAAAGTGTGAAAATTTGATGAAAAATTCCCGAATTTTTACAAATCTTACTGCGCCGTTAATGAATCCTGATTTTCCGCAACCCTAAACTGTTCGTCAATTCCGTATTGCTCCATTTTATCATTTTGGGATGTGTATAATTATGGAAAAATAATAGTTAAAAAAAACCTAGAGACAAAATTTACTGAATGGACCTCTAATTGAGATGAAAACGATTTTTCATCACCAATATTTGTGTTGCAGTGTAACGAGCTTTTGTTAATTTTAAAATAATGCGTGTTTTAGTATTTCGGTATAAACGTAGCATTATGATTCAATGCAATTCTAAGAGCCTAGAAAAGCAGATTTAATAAAACTTATTCTTGTCAACAATAATTTTTTTTACTCTTTTAATCTGTTTTTATATATACATACATAAACAAATTTTTATATGAAAAGTATTTTTAATAAAAATAAATAAAAATATTTTATTAAATTTTATTTCTATATATATTTTTGTTTGAAAGCTTTGGTACTATTTTTTTGGGCTTAGCAAGACAAATTTTATACGATTTTTTTACTCATTATTTTTTAAATCTTGTTATTGTTGTAAGTTTTGGTATTAGAAAGGCATACAACAAAACGAGTGAATACAAAAACTTTATGAGAGCTGAAAAAAGGAAAAAAGAAATGAGAAAGTTGGAATATTAAAAAAATCTAAAAATCAAAATTTATTTAAGGTGACATTAATCAAAAGTACGAGTACCTTCTAAAGAGCGTAAAATCAAAAGGCTATAACCCAAATACGGGGACGGCCACAAAATCAAAACTAGTAGATTATATAAGCGCAAGCAAATTTGCAATTTATATAAAAATTATACATAAAAAAACTAAAAAATATTTTAAACGGTTATGTTTACAAATTTGTATTTACAAAATAAAAATATAATTGAAATGCAAACACTATGAATTACAATACATTAAATATATGTACATGTAAAAATATTTGTATTCTATTTCATAATTTCATTATTAGTGCATAAGTGAAATGTGAATGAGCAGAAATCAAAATACAATTAAATTATTAATATTACTTAAACATATTGGTTTTCTTTTTTAAAAATCTAAAACTCAACTAATAATTACATATGTATGTAGTATATGAAAAGACAAATTATAAAATGAGCAAGAATCAAAATGTATGTTTACCAAATGAAAACCAAAAATCAAAAAAAAAAAAACAAAATACAAAATTAAAAACTGCATCCAATATACGTATATAGTATATGTATACATATGAGGAGAAAATTTGTTATGAAGAGCAGAAAATCAAAATTTGAAACATGTGAAATGTACTTACATACTTAATAATTTTTACAATTATATTCATATTTGAGTAAAGTTCACCATCTATTAATCACACAGAAATGTATTTTATTTGCGCATGTTTTTCTATTTTTTGATTTGTCGAAAAATATTTGTAATATCCATACCTTTGCAGTCACCCAGGGAGGCAACTTTAATCTGCTACAATCTTTACTTATTTCAGTGTTACTGCGATTTTTACAGGCAATGCCTACGCATATACCTACAGTACTCACTGGTGTATTGCAGGGACGTAACTACATACACACATTTATGTATCACATCCGTACATGCATTTTAAAAATGTGCCCAACATGTTTTTCCCCTTACCACACATACACACACACATACATATGCAGACACTTGTTTCAAAATATAGCATAAAATCAAGCGCAGTGAACCACGCTAAGTCTTGCTTACACAGATTTTCCATTTTCCTTTGTGGACTTAAATATTTTTTCCGTTTTTTTATACACACATACATATAGCCGTCCGATAGCCGCATTTTGGCGGCTTTTGAAAACAAAAAACTAAGAAGATTTTGCAAACAATTTCACTTCAGCATCTTATAATATCACCAGTACTCCTCATCCACCATACTCCAAAGAGCGGCTCATTTATTTGTTTGTTGTATAACTTGTGTGCTTGTGGGCACATTTTTTCGAACTTTTTATACACGTGCACGCTAGTCAAGTGGAGTTTTTTAACTTTGTTAACATTACGCTTGTTAACATTTCGCCGCCTAACGAAATCGAGTTAGGTATGTGTTCGCAATGATAAGAATAACCGATTAGACAAATATCGAAAAAAAAAATTAAATTAAAAAGAAAATTCTGAAATTTGCTGAAGAATGGATACGATTGCTACATAAATTGAAAATTTGTTTGGCTCCCTCCACTTCAGAGCAACTCTTCAATTTCGGAGTAGTCGCAATAAAAAATCAATAACATCCGACAGCCAGCACAGCACGATTACCATTTACACGAAAATTCCTTCAACCCATTCATTTAGAGCCATTCTCTTAGAGCCATATGCGGTAACCTGAACAGTAATTGCGATATTTTATGGAAAATGATTAAGTTGAAGCTGCTGCCGAGAGAGGTTATACCAGCACACACCGAGCTCATTGTGTCACCGTACGCATTACCTTCGTATCCTTAGCCTAGCTGTAGTTTTAGTAGCACTACTACTAAGGCTCTCACAAAATTTTGTACCCATGAATCTTTGCTTACAACACATGCCTAAAGTTTTCGGCCCATCTCCGTCGTAGCAGCTTCAGCAGAAGTTGAAAAAGGTGCGTTGGGTATATGAGGTTCACTTCCACCCACTCATATACAGATACTTTTTAACGTGCCTCTAACTAATCTTATTGTTGAGCTTGGGAAAAACTTCATCATGAAATTTGAGAAAGACAAACAAATAAAAACTTACCGACACCGTCAAACCACAAAGGACAATATGCGGTGCTTTTGCTGTATGTGTGAATATTAGAACGGTCACTCCTTTAAGGCATACGAAAAAAAAAATAAATCTAAATAAAATTAAACCCTTAGGGTCAGCTTTTCAGTGCCAGTTTGACTTTGATTTCGTGTCAAACTAAGTTTAAATTCCCAATTTTGCAGGCTTATGTTAGGTAAGGTCAAAGTTAGGTTAGTCAGGTTGCTTGTCTAAGACCAGACACTTGGTGGTCCTAAGGCCAATTGTGGTACATGCATTTGATTTCCATCCTCTAATTGAGTTGCTTAAACCTTTTGGATCTTTTTAAGAAGGTAAATAGTTCCTTCAATGAGACATTTTGTAAATGTCCCAGGCCTTCCTAGAAATAATCGCCAAGATATTTGGCACGGCTTTTTTGAAGTGCAGGGCATTCACAGAGGAGGTTTTATATCGACTCAATTTTTTCTTCATCTCCACAGCTCTTGCAGAAGTCATTGTGTGGTACACCTGCTAGGGTGTCAATAGTCCAGTGACCCGTTATAACTCCGCCCCAGGATTAAACCCAGTTCAAACCCGGACCTTAATGCCTCATAAATATGGAACTAAATAAATTTATCCATAAGCTGTGAATACTCTACTTCAACACTCTTTTTTATGGACACTTTGAGCATTAGTCCTACAGTAATATCTAATCTTATAACTCGCATCTGATTCTTATGTTAAGCCCAAATCCCAAGTTAAAGCCGAAAGACAGTGCTATAGCTTTCTGTCCTTCCTTATTTTGTTCTATAGTTTTGTAAAGTTTGCAATAAAAGCATTCCGAGATTCTGTATCCCATTCTGGGTTTTTGAAAAAACGTTTTGCGATCACATACGAGCCGTCTTCTTCTGCTGTAGAAGTTGACGTATTGGTTGACAATTTGTTTGGAAGTTGATAATTTTATATATAAATATATATAATTGGCGCGTACAGCCTTTTTGGGTGTTTCGCCGAGCTCCTCCTCCTATTTGTGGTGTGCTTCTTGATGTTGTTCCACAAATGGAGGGACCTACAGTTTCAAGCCGACTCCGAACGGCAGATATTTTTATGAAGAGCTTTTTCATGGCAGAAATACACTCGGAGGTTTGCCATTGCCTGCCGAGGAGCGACCGCTATTAGAAAAATGTTTTTTTTTTATTAATTTTGCTTTCACCGAGATTCGAACCAACGATCTCTCTGTGAGTTCCGAATGGTAATCACGCACCAACCCATTCGGCTACGGCGGCCGCTATATATTTCCTACAAATCCAAGCCACCATAACAATGTTTTTTTGAGGCTATGAATAAACACTTTAAAAAGGGACTGAAAATATGTATGCAAAATTATTCAACCAATTTTGTTTTTGAATAACTATTTTACTAAAAAAAAAGGATTTTGAGTATTCGCAAGTGTCAAATATAAATGGGTGATTAATTTTGCGCCACCTTGTATATGAGCTCAGTAGGTCTAACGGAAGCGTGACAGTTAAAACTTGGAATCTTTGACCAATTCGATTCTAACAAACTGCTTACATCCTCGAGCCATACTTTGTGGTAAATTATGCGCAAGTTGTGGAGGGAATCGGTTTCAAATCAGCCGAACTCGCCTTGATAACTGTTTGACAGTCCATATTTGTATTCCTTTGAGTTTTTGCTTAACTCTTGTGGAAGAATTTTCTGTAGGGTTGGCATCAGGTTACTCTGAACATTTCTATCCCATTTTACTGTTTTCACTTTATGCACCTTCGGTGTTGATATTGTCTTGTAAAATCCAAGGCTGTATAGTTCTTCCAAATATCTTCGCATCTGATAGATATACACCTTTTTGGTAAATTTATTCATCAAAACTAAATTCAATTTGACGGTAAACATAAATAAACGGCCAAATCCTTTTTCGGAGAAGCAGCCCTAAACATGAACCTTAATTGGATGTTTAACAGTTCGTTGAAGTTGTCGATTATCAGCACCAGGACCAACGTGTGAAACTATTCGCCCAAGAGAAAGATTTACCCGTGCATATTACGTTTGTCTAACTCTGTTCTGAATTTGTCTTAGCCCATGCAAGTCCTTTTAAAATGTGATCTGATAATGCGAGTAGCGATTTTTTCAATGTGCTACGGAATTTGGAGTCTTCTGCTCGTAAATACCTCAAATCATGTCTTTGTATACATTAGTACCACTTTTCCATAAAACTGCCTCAGCTTCACCCAATGATAAGTTCGGCTTTGTCACAAACAAATCAATGACCTTCTGATCTTGCTTTTAAAAGGTATATTGGTTTGATCTCGTCCGACGCAGTTGTCAACATTTTTAATTTGGGTATACCGTTGCAGCCAATTATTTATGAATGTCTTCGACTTCTTCAAATATTTTGCTGCAGACACACTTGGAATTTTGGACCTATGCACATAGGAACATTGCCTCAAATCGTTTTTCATGTGCGGAACTCATTTCCTAAAAACAACGTGCGTTTCCAATAATAATTTTCGTACAAAACCAATAAATTGTACGACGCGTATTGCCAAAAAGGATGCACTTCATTATCACTTTTAGGTGTTTTTTGCTTTTAACTTATACTGTCTATCGGCGATTTATTTGATTTTATACCAGCTAAGGTGAAAATATGAAGAATTAGAGATGTTTTTATATTAAAAGTTATACACCCACATACGCGTGCATGTATAAAATGTCATGAAAAAACGTACTTAAGTTATTTAGTCATTTTGTTGTTCTGCAGTGTGCACATACCTATTTACATAAACAAACTTGCCCAATACAACAGACTTACGCCCCACACACTCCCGAATTCCATAGGGACAGATATTAAACTAACCAAACCCCGCACGTGAAATCACATATACATATGTATGTGTACACCCATATGTACGAGTATGTGTACACATCCAATCAAACGCTTTCATTCTTCATTGCGTTGTTGTTGTTTCGTTGTTGTTTCGTTCGCTCGTTTTGACAGTTTTTACATTGAATTAACAAAGTCAATATTTGGAACGAAAATATACTATACAAAAGTTTTTCATCAACGAAAATTCTTCAATACATATCCACTGTACATCTGTATGTTCCAAGTTCTTTTTATTTATATATGTGCACAAATATATATTTATTTAATAAATATGACCACCACCTATTTACCTACCTGCCTGATTTTAATGAAAGAAGAAATAAGAAAAGAAAACTCGAAAAGGAACTTCTTTATATTCGTATATGCAATAATGTGTGTATGTGCGTTTAGGCGAATGTATGTATGTTAGAGGATGCGTTTGACAGCTTTATGCATGCGTCAAATCTTTGGATATTATTTGCTTTCAATAGTGGGGTTATGTCACATTCCACTCTAACGCAACACAAATAGGGGAAAACGAAGCTGACAATCGCACCCCCACCACCCACAAACATACATCCACACATACACTTAACTAACAAAGATACCTTACTTCAAAAGTGTTCATAGTGTGGGGTGAGAGTTTATGTGCTTTCAAAAGTGTGTGTTAGCACACACTTAGATAAATACATACGTACCACACATCGTACGTGTTAAATGAAAAAAAAGTGAGTATTTGCGGTTGGCAGATAAGTGTATGCCAAGTGGAAATTTGTGCAAATATTTAGTACATACACAATTTCTAAAGTATTCAACTGTTTCACGAGCGAGAGAGCGAAAGTAAAAATTGAATATGTGCAAAGAATTCTTATGACAGACCAAAGCGATGTAGCGTTGAGAGATGAGAGTATAAAAATATAAATTGCTAGCCCAACTTTTGCCACAAAATCTGTGTCATATGGAATTATGACAGATGCGTGCAATGAGGATAACATATTAATTGACCTTAAATGCAAGAGGAGTGAAAGTTGAAAAGGCCCTCAGAAATATTTGAGGAAATTTGATATGATAGCCATTCCATTTTTCAAAGTTTAGGAAAGGGAAATCACTGTCAAAAGTTTTCCCTACGAAATGCCAAAAAAATTATTGTAGATATATTAAACAGACGGCTGGCTGTACGAATGTTCAATACGGAAATGAAAATTTTTAGATACACAGAAACGGGATTTCATATATTTATAAATTACGTGGTTTTTCCAAAAATAACTCAAATAAATATCAATAAATAAAAAACTAATAATAATTTATTAATTTACTCCGTTATTCCTTAAACTATGTTCAAATATATCAATCAGCTTAGGCACTGAATCTTTAAATTGCGCTATTGAATTTGGTGTTCACACATATACAATTTTGCTTTACAATTCTGAAATTCATAAATATTGACTAAATACTACAAAAATATCTTTGTGAAAAAGTTAAATTACAATACACAGTTTAATTGAGCATAAAAACATAGTTTAGAGAATGAAATATGGAATTCAGATCAATTCAATCAACTCAAGTTAAATACAAGGTGAAGTTCAAAATAAACAAGAGTGGTGTCATAAAAATGTTTTTAATAGTGCCATCTTTTTAATGAGTTAGTGCGTTGGAAGTTACATCCCTAGCAGTCTTCCAGTGAAAGCTTGGTGACATTCGAGTCAGTGAAAGCGAAGTTATTGCGTCTAAAGTGTCAGTATGTTTGTGCCATCGGTACAAAAATGAGTTTCGAACAAAGAGCTAATGTCAAAATTTGTTTTAAAATCGGTGAAACGTTTACCGAAACATTTGAATTGATGAAAAAAGTTTATGGTGGAATCACCGAAAACTCCATCGAAATTGGTCGAAAATTTATCAAAAAATCATCGTTGAAATTCATGGAATCGGAGTTGAATATCTGCAAAACATCGCTTTACCACATTTTAACTGATCATTTGGGCTTACGAAGGGTCTGTGCACGTCTCATTCCGCACATGTTAACTGAGGGCGAAAAACTGCTCAGAATTCAACATTTGAAAGATCTCATTAAAGAGGCGAGAAAAGACGAGAACTTCATTTAAAACATTGTAACTGGTGATTAAACGTGGTGTTTTCTACATGAACCTTAAACTAAGAGTCGAAGTGCCGAATGGAAGGCCCCAGACGAGCCACCCCCCAAAAAATCTCATTTGGAAAAGTCAGGAATCAAGTTGATGCTCATTTGTTTTGACGATTCCAAGAGAATTGTTCACAAGGAGTTCGTGCCAATGAGCCAAACCGTCAATGAAATTTTTTATCTTGGCGTTTTGAAGCGTTCGTTGCATCGCATTCTCGAATTGGCCCTGAATACCGCGATGGATGAGCAGCTTCATCCTTATATTGCATGCTTATTGCATGAAAATGAACCATCTCATCGATGAACTCTTGTGACTGATTTTTTGTCTAGAAATCGCATTTTAACCATCAACACTCACCGTATTCTACTGATATGGCGCCCTGTGAAAATTGCATTTGGCCATGAAATGAAAACGTTGTGTGTCCGTACAGGCCATCCGATATCCTGAAGGACATTCCTGTCAGTGACCTGAAACACTCTTTCGAAAAGCTTTTAGATCGCGCTAAACAGTGTATCGAGGCTACTCGAGGGAACTACTTTGAATAAATAAATTCGAAGTTATCAGAACAAAACTCGTGTCATTTCTATTTAGATCCTGTCGTTTCTAGTAAGCGGGATTTATATGATTTTACTGGATCAGAGAGGCATAATTAAGAAAAATTTTCAACTCGTTTAATTCTGTCGATAGCGAATTGGTGGTAACGTCTTCAAATAAACGCGGCATATTCTAATGTAGATCGAACAAATGCAGTAAATTGCAACTTATGAGTTCTATAAAGGGAGATTCATTCAAGTATCGGATTTTGAATTAAAATAAAACAACGAAAATTCAAATTAATTGTGCAATCTTTATTAATTTTGTGTATAACCATTTAAGACTTTTATTTTTTAAAGATAAATCCTTTCAAATGTTGGCCGCGTAAATCGGCCATAGGTAAACACCAACTTTGAATGACTCGCTGGAGGACTTACATAGGTCGGTATCTCGTGAACAATTTTAATAATGTTGGCTTTCAATGCCTCAATTGAAGCTGCTTTATCCACGAAGCATATAGGCTTTACATATCCCCTCAAATAAAGTCCAAAGGTGCGATATCACATGATCTTAGTGCCCAATCCATTGGTCCGAGACGAGAGATTAATACACCATAAATTGGCCTGAGGGCGCGATGAACATTTTTGACAAAGCGTCGATTTTCATAATACAAATGCACGATTTGTAAGCGTTCTTGAGGCTTAAATCTTTTCATGATGAAATGTCAGTAAACACTTGAGGTAGACCAGAAGACGTAGAAAAAAGTGCAGACTGCAGATGTCATTGCTTTGATTTTGATGTAGGGAAAATGGTGAAAAACTTTTCTTAAGGACGAATTTTATTGGTTCGTAATATGCCTACATATTGAGCTTTTCTAGTTAAGGCAATCATTTTGCACTACAACTTCTTCAGCCATTGTGTTTAGCGTTGCTGGAACACCGTTTAATTGCGTCATTGTTGGGCAAGGTTTTTCTAAAGAATTTGTTACGATAAATTAGAGGAATAAATTTAATTTTTAATAGCTGTTGTATTTGATTGAATCTTTAAAAACCTGTAAAAGTATTTTATTTTATTCTTTTCGTTTTTACATATTTGTTTTGACAACTCATTATTTGAGTATTACTATTTTTATGTTTCCTTGTTCACTCCTTTCGGGAGCACAGGGCTTCGACAAGACTCTGCCGTCGTACACAGTTCTGTGCTGTTGTTTTTGCAACGTCCCCATGACATGACGGCATCTGCTTGTTCGCGCAGCACTGACCTTCTCCAAGTGTTTTTTGGTCGATCGCGAGCTCTGCTCCCTTGAGGGTTTCACTCCAGTGCCATTTTCGTGATGCTATCTGGTGATTTTCTCAATGTGTGACCTATCCATCGCCACTTTCTGCGTTTGATTTGCCTAAGAATGGGTTCCTCATTCGTTAATCTCCACAGTGCATCGTTACTGATGGTGTTTGGCCAGAATATTCTGTAGATGATGCGGAGGCATTTGTTGATGAAGGATTGTAGCCTCTGTGTGATGGTGTTAGAGACCAGCCATGTTTTGCTTCCGTACAACAGTACTGCCTTTACGCATCAGCCGAATATTCGTAGTTTAGTGCACCTGGAGATTTGTGAACTCCCCCATACTGTATGCACTCTCCCGAATGCCGCCCTTGCTTTGTTTAGCATGCAGTTGACATCTTCATCTGCTCCACCATCTGCCGCGATGATGCAGCCGAGGTAGCAGAAGCTTTTAACTTTTTATTATTTAATTATACTTAAGTTTTAATTTACTTTAGTTTCCTCTCTAATTCTTTATATTTCAATTAAGTCTTATGTATATTTCTTATATTTTCAAGCGTAGGTCTAACCGTGTGCACCGAAAAAAATGAAATGAGCGAAATAAAGGGTAAAGTTAAGTTAAAACGATAATTGAAAACTCGGCGCAGAGTTGCTCCATTTCGTAAATTTTAAGAATTGCTTAAATTGGCAACACCTTTAGTACCTTAAAAAATTCTTCGGTCTACAAATCAGCTTCTTAATTCTATGGGTGCACGCACTTAATGGCAAGGAATATTTTTTTCTGTTTTTGGAAATTAGTTTCTAATCGATTTTACAGTTACACGCGCTATTTCAGCTCAACCATAAACGCGTTCCTACTAGTAATTACAATCGTCACATTTTCCACCACCTAAACCAGCCATACTTACATACACTTTCATGATGGTGTATAATGTAAGGACACATTTGCACCGACAAGTTATAAAAATATGCCGATACCAATGAATAACAAAATTTGGTTATGATGTCAAACTTGGCGCCAGCACCAGTTAAAAAAAAGAAGCTATGTTGTACTTTTGAAGTTTTTTTGTGTGAGTTTGAAACTTCATAGTACACACATATACAAGTACATGTTGTTTTCACTATCGAAACGTCCATATAAATTAGATAGTGTGAAATCATATGCGCACCTTGAGCTGAAAACAATAATAATGTCGCTGCAATCATCCCTCTAATGCTCGTGTGTACATAAATACACGTACACATGCATATGTGTGTATGCTGATTATAGCAGACATGCACACACGCCAAGCGAATACAAGTACTTATTAATAATTTAACATTTCCAAAGTTTTTACTACAATTTCAATCTACAATTAGTTCCTGCTCCCATTTTAATAATTTCTCTTTATACATTAGGGCGGATTGCCAAATTGTATGGGCAAAATCATTTGATTCAATAAAATAGTTGAAAATTGTATAATTTCAACGATTTTTTTCCAAAGGAAGCAAAATATATACTACTGTGGGCAAAAAGTAAGGTGAATTTGGTTGTAAAATGAAAAATCTTTATTTATTCTTGTAAGTCAATTTCATCCCCTTCAAAATAATCCCCTCTCGATGAAATACACTTATGCCAACGATTTTTCCAATCCCCGAAACATGCCAAATAGTCCATTTCCGAATTCAGCTTTTATCTCCTCAATCGACTCGAAACGCGTTCCCCGGAGTGGTCTCTTGAGTTTTGGGAATAGCCAGAAGTCACACGGAGCCAAATCAGGCGAATACGGTGGTTGCGGAACGATATGCGTGGAATTTTCGGCGAAATGGTCACGAAGAACGAGTGCAGTGTGAGACGATGCATTATCGTGATGCAAAAACCAAGAGTTGTTGGCCCATAATTCTGGTCATTTTAGACGAATTGCTTCACGCAAACGAAGCATAACGCTCAAATAATATTCCTTATTAACAGTTTGGCCAGGTGGAAGGAATTCATAGTGCACCACACCACGAAAATCGAAAAAAAAACTGTCATCATGACCTTTATTTTTGAACGACTTTGACGTACTCTTTTCGGTCTGGCCTCGCCTTTAGCACGATATTCGGTTGATTGGTCGGTTGTTTCAGGGTCGTAAGCATAAATCCAAGTCTCATCTCCCGTAATGATGCATTTGCGCTTGTCCTGATAGTCTGAAAGCATTGTTTCACACACATCAACGCGACGACTTTTTTCCAAGAAATTGAGAGTTTTTGGTACCAAACGAGATTTGATTTTTCGTAGGCCCAAATGGTCTTTCAAAATGGTTTTCACAGATCCTTCTGCTATTCCGATCATATCAGTAAGGTCTTTAACAGTCAACCGACGATTTTTGAGCACTCTTTCACTTTATTGGCGTGTTGGTCATCTGTTGACGTCTATGGTCGTCCGGAGCGCTCCAAGTCATCAACACGTCCTCGACCCTCTTTGAAGTCTTTGTACCACTTATAAATATATTTCTGCGACATGGTCGAATCACCAAATGCCTTCTGCAAAATGCTAAATGTTCTCTGTTCAATCAAATCAGACATTGTAAAAATCGAAAAATGCACTCTTGGTCGTTTGGTAAACACAAGCGTAAATATAGTATATTAAAAAATATTCAAATAAAATGTGTAACCTCAATTTCCAGGATATCAAAGTTTTTTGAATAGATATAAATTTTAACGTTGGTTTGAGTAGTAAATAACTCTCGCGGTGCAACTATTGTTGACTTATATACACAACAATTTCCGCCCAACATATTTAAATGCTTATAATAATTATGCTGAAACAAACAAAAAGACCTTTAGCAGGACTATTTACGCGCCTGCACATTGATTATATTGAGGAAACAAAAAAAATATTGCTTGTAGTTTTTCACTCTAAGTCCACTGCTCAATCGAGGATATTTATTATTATTTGTGGGACTACCTTTTTCGGATATATTTACATACCATTGGTGTACTATAAGTCGATAATATAACTCATCTAAAGCTTTTATGCTTAAGCTGTACTAATGACAGAGTGAAATTATTCTTTGGGTGAAATTTTCGATGACTTTTAGGTCATCCCGGCAATATCTCTATGAGTGTTATTTTTCAAGGCTTCATTCGATTCCAGTTTACTCACATAAACTCTCTCTTTGGCATGGTTCAAGGGAAAATAGGTCATACAAATAAAATCAAGGGATTCCAATTGCCAAATAGCTGCAGAATATCCGCATGTTATTAACGAGAATTTAGTTTGTAATGCCATTTGTCTTGGTACTCTCTGCACTACTGGATCAATGGAACTACTCTAACGGTAGCGCTTCAAAGAATACTCAACTTGTCACCGAGCGGCTGAATGTCTAGCAGCGAAATCTGCCGTAAGACTTAACGCAATGGGCGAATTTACCTGTAAAGCATTCGGGCATAGCTCACTTATCATGAGTTATAGAGCCAATACGGATAATATGACTCCAAAATGCAACTGTATGAAGAGATTCTGAACAAGAGTAGAAGATGAAGGGTGGAAAAGGGGCATGAAGCCTAGCTCCAATACGCTTCACATATTTACCGATGGCTCGAATATATTGGACGGCGATTTGCAGGAATTTATTGCGCAAAGCTAAGCGGACATCTAAGTTCCCTGACCACTGCAGTATATTTCAAGCAGAAGTCTTTGCTGCACGAACGGCTGCAGAAATAGCATTCGCAAGGGCATCGAGCAACTCCAAAATAAATATTTACGTTGACAACCAAGCAGCGATAAAGTCAATCAACTTATATGCCATTTCATCTCAAAACGTTCTTAAGAGCAGGGATGCCATAGACATACACATCTATTGGCTAATAGCTACACATCTATCCGGTATCCGGACAGTAGGGGATTCCAGAAAACGAAATTGTAGATAAAATTTCCAAGAGCGCAGTTTACTTACCATTTTAACAAGAAAACGACATACCGAAGCCTTTAAAATAAAAAATAGATAAATACGTCAGATTTGTACTAACGCTATCTAAAAAGGCAGAACTATCGTATGTATACCAACATGCCACAATTTGATGGCGGAGATAGGAATTGCAAACAACGATAGCGGAAGATTTTGCAATCAAGTACCACTAAGGACTAATAGGTCCACTAAGGACTAATAGGTCTATGTGATGACTTTCAGCCAGCCAGGTCAACCTAACCTAGTTTGCAATACATTTATTATTTTTTATTTTGTGTGACATGTGGCATCCTCTTGTTGAAACCACATATTGTCAATATCCTCTACACTACAATCACGTTACGAACATTTCTCAATAGCACAATCCGTTAACTACACTTTTGAAAAAAAAAAAATGGCCCAATAACATAACCAGATCATAATGATGGTACCAGATAGAAATGCAAGAAGAATTTAAAGGCTTCTCAATAAATTCATTTGCTACTTTTTCTTTGATTAAATTAAAGGATACGCATCAATTCTCAAACCAATTGAACTTTGTAAGGCACATGTCAAGAGCTTATTGCTATTCGGAGTGGCAGTCAGGTGGCACTCATGGCCCTATCGTCCTGTGATATCAAATCCTCACTGGCCCTTGAGTGTATCTAAAAACATAATCTACTAGGAACGCACAATTGCATTCGGCTAATTTGAGTCCCAGGACAAAGGGGTATTACTGGGAATAAAATAGCGGACGAATTGGCGAGAGAGGCTACAGAGGATACGAGCCCTTCCTTGCTATGGGATAACACACCACCAAGTAGAAGCTCAGGAGTGAAGAGAGGTCTGCTGGCACCAAACTATGCCGCTACGCCAGGCAAAACCCTTACTGAGAGGGTACAACCAAAGGAGGTTTAACAACTCATAACCCTCCTCAAGGATACTCCAAAAATATTGCCAGTTTTGCGAAATATATTTTTTTACAGATCCATCATTTTTGCATTCGATTTTAATTATTTGTGCTTGCCTAAGTGAATTCTAATTTATTTAAGTCAACGATAGAATTTCTACTTAAGAGATGTCATAAGTCTGTGACAGTTGACAAGACCAAACTTCGAACTTGAAATACCCTATAATTTGAGTTCTTTCGAGTGATTATTAAGTGTTTAAATACATTGAGGGTGGTTGCACGCCATTCAAAAAATAACGCAGTCCAGTAGTAACTTTGTCTGTCTGCCTATGCCTATAGTCTCTGCTAAAATTAATAAAGGCGGTGTAAATAATAATGATAATAATACATTTTTGACCGATGCCATAAAAAACAATAAAAATGCTTGATATTAACTTAGCGCCTGAAAAGCATTTAATAAATTTAACCTCCCTCCCTCTATGCTCACATAAATTTACACACTTTATGGCAACACATAAATTATCTAAAAAACTGTAATGTGCGGGAAGTTGACATTTGCCCGATCTTATTTATTACTATTTAATTTAATACCAAAAAACTAACATAACAAAATGCGAATGAAGCTAAAATAAGTGAATATAATTTTTTATTAAATCATAAAATTGCGTTGACGCAAAAAAGAAAAACTAATACGAGTAGAAATTTGAGAGAGCGCAGCCATGCGAATGTGCATACAGGTTGGTTGAAAAGTAGGAAAGCAAAAATGAAATATAGTCAGGTTTGGGCATTTTAAATGCCAAGTGAACACTAAAATTTTTACATGGAGTATTTTAAATAGCAAACAATCGGAAGTAGAATTTTAAAAGCTTATTCTTCTTCTTCATTGCCGCGATAAGCGCTTACGCAATTTTGGACTAGTTTCTTTCCCAGTCTAGCCGTCGCTATATATTGATCAACGCTGCTGGTATTGATCAACGTCATCTTGCATAGTCGTATTAGTTTTGAGGGGACTCCAAATTCAGACATCGCAGCAAATAGGTAACTTCTTTTCATACTGTCTAACGCAGCTTTAAAGTCGACGAAAAGGTGGTGGGTGTCGATTCTCCTTTCATGGGACTTTTCCAAGATTTGGCGTATTGTGAATATTTAGTCGATTGTGGAATTTCCAGGCCTAAAGTCACACTGATAAGGTCCAATCAGTTAGTTGATGGTGGGCTTCAGCCTTTCACACAATACGCTCGCTATAACCTTATAGGCGATATTTAAAAGACTAATCCCCCGATAATGGGCACAGATTGCAGGATCACCCTTGTTATGGGTTGGGCAGCATACACTTAAATTCCAATCGGCAGCTATGCTTTTACCCGACCATATTTTGCATAGAAGCTGATGCATGCACCTTACCAGCTCCTCGTCGCCATGTTTGAATAGCTCAGCCGCCAGTCCGCCGGCTGCCGCGGCTTTGTTTTCTTCACATTATCTGTGACATGCGTAGTTGTCGCTATTAAACTGGAGGAGTGTTCCCTCCATAATTAAAGTACGCTCGGGATGTCAGCCCCCATATCGCCGTCATTCTTCTTACAGGAAAACGCCCCGATATTGGAACCATCTGTAAGCCGTCGATGTTTTTGGTATAATTTTCGGTTTCTTCCTTCTGGCAAAGCGTCTTTCTCTCTTTTCCAGCTCCCGGTAGTGTTCATCAGAAATGATAGCGGGTGTACGTCTAAATAGTGCTTTTGTGGTTAATTGGTAGAATTGGTATATACATTTTGCTTCCTCTATTCACTTTCTATACATTTTAACAGGCCTGTACATATCTTGCGTGCTTATTTATATTAAAGTCCGATCAATAATTTCGGCTTTCGTTTCACCGCTTCTCTGCTCGTTAGATAAATCGGCTGCTCACCAAGTGCAAAATTTGTATGTGAAAGCAATAACAGTTTAGCGACGCTCAAACGTCTTTGATTAAAGTCATTAGCTCACAAGCTACATGTGCCAGTGCTTGCAAGTATAGTTAAGGATATATGTTTGCGCTATTTTGCATATTTCAAGTGAAACGCTTTGAAAAGCAATGGAATTACGTAACTGTTTGTCAAATGCAATGCAACGTTAATTCTATGGAAATTTCTTGTTTTTTTCACTACTCGCAATGTGGTTAATGAATCGAAAACAGTCAACATTATCTCAGTTTTGATTATATTTACTTCCTTCATTTTTCATTTTCGCCGTAATAAGTACGCATAAAATATAAATATTTTATATATAAAATAAATATTATGTACTTATATGAAAAAAAAATTCATACATATTAATATGTACATACATATCCGTATGTATGCACATATTTGCTTTATACACTAAATAAATTTTTTCAATATTTCTTATTTTCATTTTCGTATCAACGCACGCTCCTCTTTTCATCTGATGTGCGTAATTAAGATGCCGATTAATTAATGCATAGTTTTATTTTGTTTTTCTGCAAATTGATACACACCAAATATCGCTTTACTCACCCACACATTATTATGCGTACCTATGTATATAAATACGTATGTACATACATACATACTGTCGCTGATGGCAATGGTGATTTTCATAACTCAAGCTTGCTGCTTCCATGACAAAAAACAATCAACAACTACAACAAATGCAAAAACGAAATTACTACAAAAAAAAAAATAAATAAAAAAATCGGTAAATTAAACATTGGTGGGTGGTGGTGGTGGTGTATTACAAGTGTATCCGCATCATCTTATTTGTTCAACTCTCTAGATTTCGTACATTTATACACACTCGCATGCATGTGCAACCAATTTAAGTATGTCCGAATATTTTAGTTTTCGAAAAATAAAATAAAAAAATTAAGCCCAAAGGAATAAAGGACTCGCCGCAAAAGAGCACCGAACGACAGCGAACCGAATGCAGATAATAGGCTCCCAGTACTTTGGCATTCTGTTCAAACGTCAACCCCAAACCTTTGCCACATGTAACAACGAAGGAGACGAGTATGTACGTATGCATGTACATATGTATATTTATACCCCAATTTTTCTCACTTAAGAACTCATTTTTTTACAAGGGCATATATGTATGCGTATATTTTAATGTATTTGAGTAGTAAATTCATACGACGTAGTAAAACGAGTTGTCGCAAAACCAGCTAGGCCGACTAACTCCTTTTGGAATGATACTAGTCGCCCTTAATGCTTTCAACTCTTTAGTTCTGTTGACAGCACCTAAGAGAATTTCAGGTACCCCACAGATTAGATAATCTAAATTTCAGCAAAAGATATCTAACAGGGTCGTTACAGTACTTGCTTCTCTGGAAATATTCGTTTCAGCCATATTTAGATCAAACGGAAGACATCTGGGCATCGGTGGATGAAATCGGGGGTTCTTTGCCTCTGTGCATCAACTGAAACCTTAAAAGATAATTTATTATAACTAACTAAATTTATTTCGGTCGCCGTAGCCGAATGGGTTGGTGCGTGATTACCATTCGGAATTCACAGAGAGGTCGTTGGTTCGAATCTCGGTGAAAGCAAAATTAATAAAAAAAAACATTTTTCTAATAGCGGTCGCCCCTCGGCAGGCAATGGCAAACCTCCGAGTGTATTTCTGCCATGAAAAAGCTCCTCATAAAAATATCTGCCGTTCGGAATCGGCTTGAAACTGTAGGTCCCTCCATTTGTGGAACAACATCAAGACGCACACCACAAATAGGAGGAGGAGCTCGGCCAAACACCTAACAGAAGTGTACGCACCAATTATTTATTTATTTTAACTAAATTTATTCAAACACATAATTTTTATACTCGTATGTATAATATTTTTCAGAATTAAAATTTTTCATTCGTTTATTTAATTTTCTGCTACGGGAGTTAAACTGTTCGGATCGATTATTGGGCGAATATGTCATTGTACATAGATAGAATAGAATTGTGGATGGGTTACATTTTTTCCAAGCACTCAGGGAATATTGCCCATTGCACTTAAGGCGAAGAATAAGGACTCAAACGATAGAAAGGGACTTTGGGCTGGGGACTTATTACTCCTCTGCACACTTCGCACACACACTTTTGTATGAATATTAGCAGCTTGTCAAGGAAAAATAATGAGGTCATGAGTTCTCAGTACATATAACCCAACATGCTTAAGTTTTAAGTCTGTCGAAAGCCGTGTGGCGGAAGATAAATGCTCTATTCTATTCGCATCCTTCAAATAATATGTACATTGCGGATCGTCGATAATGCTCTATGAATTGTGCTCCGTAATTAGTCTTATCAAGGATCGTAGCTCAATCTGCCTTTAATTGAGAAGGAATTTAGATATCACTCTATCAGCCTTTTTTTGTCAACAATTGGTTGGTTTTCAGTGGCCACTGCCGCACTGGCCCTTCTCGTGACACTTATTAATCAGAGTCTTGCTGTAGCCCATTGATCCCGCTATACTTGGCTTCGGCCCAATTTAGCATTCGACGAAACTGCAGTTTGCAAATTCATCAGACAATTCGTTGCCTTGATACCCACATAAGTACAAGCTCATTGGACTTTACAACATAGTTTAGTCTCAACTTACATATATTCTACAGACTTTCATTTTAATTCCTCGCCATCTTTCGCTAATTATCCAGTCTGTTAATTTAAGAATCAAGTACTTCTCATTGAAAGACGTTTTACATCAAATCTGAAGCAGTACAGAATCTGATGTAACTGTCCAAAAGTCATCACAGTCCAATATAATTTTCAGACTTGGAGTCGTTGGTGTAGAAAGTGCGATAAGATAGAGTTTCCTAAGAATGTATTTTGATCTCTCCATTGCTTCTTTTAAGAAAACTAACCACATACTTTATTCCAAAAGAGATTAGGTTCCAAAACCAATAGTACTACTATGTCAACAATTAAGCAACTCCCTGTGTACGGAACTCCGATCGTTGTGCAATCATCCATAGGAACACAGGCTACACATAATTTTGATTTCCTCCTCTTGAATCTTTAAGTCCAGAGGTCGCAAATCCAACAAAGCATTGAGAGCCGATTGTGACGTTGAACTCATAGCGCCAATAATGCCTAGACACACACTCCTTACTCCATAGGCAGTCTAAGACGCAATAGTCGACTCTTAACAGATGTACACTACATACAGATGTATACTATGTACCTACATTGTGCATACCTACGCTACGAAAAAGTTTGAAAACATTATCGCGTGGATAGAGTTAGTCTTCTAAGGATATTTGTATCTTTTTTTACTACAAACATACATGAACGTTGGCTTAGTTTCAAATTCAAAATATAAAAAGAAAAAAATAGTTTCTTTACTTGTATTACTATTTTTATTTTTTTCTCTTTTCATTTTAGACTTTTGGCTCGATTTTTGCGGAGTAGAGTAAGAGCCGCAAGACAAAGAGCGTAAAGACACACACACATGAGCACAGTGGTGCTCGTACTAGCGAGGGTGGCAAGGATTCCTTAATGCATACGTATAAATGCATATAAATACACAGTAGGAATATTCGGGGCTCTTACCTTTGTAATGAATTGGTAAATTATTGACTGCCATTAAGGTTTACGAGGAGTAAGAAGAGTAGTAAGAGTACAAGTTATAATAGTTTGGCGAAAAGGAAATCCATTAATTTTGCTTAAAATTTTTGCGCAAATGGTTTAAAACTGTTTTATGGTCGCTCTTTAGCTCCTGGCGATTCTATGACTACTAATATGGCGGTCAACTTCGATTATTTCAGTGATTTTATCAATATTTTCGACATTATCGACATTTTCTTTAACGTCAAAAATCCCTGTACGGAATCGACGAAATCAAAATTGCACGGCTATTACAGTATGGGCAGCATAAACACCGTTCACAATTTCAGCGGCCTGGCTTACGTTTTCCTTTTTATTAAAGTAAAATGTAACGAATTTTCTCTTTGTTGACTTCTACTGTTAACACCCTGTGACTCACAACTGAATGGAAGAAACAAAAAACAGCAAAACAGTTTTTTTAGTGTGAAATGTCACCTTGACAACGACCATACATTTCGATCACTACAGCCCCTCAAAACTCTTCTGTACCACTATGAATCACCACAAACCGCTTACTTAATTTTCTGGGCAATACAAAAGGTATACTTCAATTATATGAAATTGAGACTAAACTAACGCAAATACATATTTATCGTTACAATTCGTCGATGGCTAAAAAATATATAAACATTTTCAATTTTTCGTAAAAATATTTCGAATAAAATACATTTCATTTCTACTATTTTCTATTCCGATTCAATTTATAATTATTACATTAGAGCTCTGCTTTAATATATCTCCCTCTTTATTGTGAAATAATTCACTCATATCAACGAATTTCCTACTGGGAAACCCACACTCACTCCTCTTCACCGTATTTACATCTTAAGTGTTAATGTTTATGTGTTGGGAAGGGGGTGGCCCGAAATATGTGATCTCGCACATTCTTCTAGTATGTGCGCAAGTATGCGTCTGTTCACAGCAGGGAAAACCTGAACTAGTGAAAAAAAAATTGTTGGCCAATCACGAGCCACTTAACTTCTCAGATGGCGAGTAGCGACATCTGTACTCTATTTTAGAATTTGACACTATCCAAGTCGAAAACTAAACACTATCGCAGTGGCTATGACAGTAAATTGCTGGTTAGAATCGGACTCAAAGGTGAGTAACCAATGTAAGATGCAAATTGATAAATCGGTGCGCGATGATTTAAAAAAAATCTATGTGTCTTGACTTAAGAGCAAATTTAGAATGACCTGAGTGTTGAAAACTACTCTAAACTACATATGGATGTATAATCAAAAATTGAATACTTGATACAAAATTTACTTGAGCTGCTCATTCGAATTTAGTTCCTCTTTCGAAGTATCGAAAAAGGATATATTCTGTAGCAATTCGCCTTTCCTGGAACAGCGTCTCGCAAAGTCGCCAATTGCGTATATAGAAAAAATTGTACAATTCACTAGCAGCATCCCAGCTTGGCGTTCGTACTAGTGGATTTATCTACAGGGTATGTATGATTAATTTTACATGGTTGCATATGAGCTTCCTTCAGCTGCCAACGGAAGTGGCCAGCTGCCAGGCAAAACAAAGTTGAGAAAAATAAGGAGGAAAATTGTAATTTTGATCGAATGAAAGCAACAAAGTTTTATTCTATTTTTTCGGACGGATTTCTTTGTATTTTATTTCATTCTGACCTTAAAAGAAAATTAGTAACTTACACAGACGCGTGTAGGCAGAATAATGTGGGGTTGGTGTAACTAGTACAGTGAATACTCTGCATGTATGCGCACTGATAAAATATATTAAAAAAAAAAAATAGAGTTGCTAACACATCAGTATGCACATAACTAAGTGTATGTAGGTAGCTGTGTTTGTAAGTAAATTTCAACTTATTAATGTAGTGCGTAGGGGTGAAGGCAAGGATGTGCGCATAAGATTCTGAATAAATATGTGAGAGTTTCTTCGCATTTCTGATTTACTACAGTTTCCGATGAAAATTACTTTATACGAGTATGTATGTACATAAGGACTTATATACAGATATTTTGGAATGAAAGTATGTGCGCTTGTATGTTCGAAAGCAACGTGTTAGAAAGGTGTGTGTGGTAGGTGGGGTGGTAGAAGTCGCTATAAGAAATGGCATGTCTAATGAAAATGAGGAAAGAAGAATGATGTAAAAAAAAATATTTTTTTTTTTACTTTTCTTTTAATTTGAAGCAATATAGTAAGTCACAGCGTCCAAGAGCGAAATCGGTTGCCGAGTGTGTGGTAGTCATGTGTTGTAAGTTGGTGTGTTCTGTGAAAGTATTTATGTGTATGTGCATATGTATGCAGTAACAAATACAGTACGTCTGCACTTACACATACGTGATACGCTTGATAAAACATTTGAAAAGACGAAGTAGTGCACTCGATGAAATGAAAATTGTGCGGTATGTTGAAATTTTCTTTCGGACAACTTCTCTATTGCGATTTCAGCCCTGTGCCTGCTTGTTATTTTCCTCCACTTATTTTACTTTCTTTTCCTTTTCATTTCCTTTTCTTATCGTCTTATACAGCATTCTTATGCTGTAGCACTTTTTCTAAGCTTCCCCATTACTTATGTTGCTAGAAATTAATTTGAAGCTTTTCTCTTAGATTCAATCAATAAAGGGCGGAATCGCTACTTAAAGTAGTGAGGACTCGATTCTCAATATAAATGTTTGTTTCCGATTTTTAAAACCATCGATGTTAACTGTCGGTATTGAAGAGTATTCAAAAGTACGTAGTACGAGGCATTGCACTGACAATTGGTATCAAATTGAATTCATAGTACTCAGAGTCAAGTCCTGAATAAGTATTTTAATTTTCAGTGCAGACTCACAGTATTTGAAAGAAATGAGTACTCCAAATAAGTATTAAAGCGAGATGAATATACTAACTTTACTTCATAGCCATGCTGCTCAGTAATGCTGAATTAATTGAAATTCGAATTTGAAAAAAGGCGAGCAAAGAAGCACCGAGAGGTTGGTAACTCCTAAAACACTCAGACTGAAAAGCCGATTGTATTCGAGGCTCTGGAAGATAAGGAGAAGTCAAGGAAAAGAGGAAAGAAGTGACAGAGGAAACGATATAAGATAGAACAGAGACAGATATAGAGTCAGAGACAGAGACAAAGAGAAAGAAATAGGATAGAACAGAGACAGAGACAGAGATAGAGTCAGAGACAGAGACAAAGAGAAAGAAATAGGATAGAACAGAGACAGAGACGGAGACAGAGGTAGCTGTTAGAGTTGAAATGAATGAAAATATCCTCTAGAAAGAAAGAATTTTACTCATTCTCATGACATCGGACCCCAAAATTCGTAGCCTTGCTCTAGTAAAGGCAGAATACCCACAGAATCGGGTTCCTTATGATTCCAATGGTGGTCATATGCTGACCCCATGGGTTGTGTGCTGTAATAATACCGACAATCAGCCGAACAACTTTTCTACCAAGTTTTAATTAATTACTTTTGAAGTTGTTTTATTTCCAAATAGGAGACTTTGGTGTCATTCAAAATGAGTTTAAAAAAAAGAAGCATATTTCCATATTGCAAATAAAGCAACGCTACTTTTAAAAATACCAGTGTCATAAAAGAATACCTAGCGAAGTACTCGAAAATAACTCGATGTTACTAAAATATATTGAGTTTTATGACTCGCTTAGAGAAACAGTAGCGTTTTGTAGGTAGTGCTTTAGTTCGAAACCCCGAGCATGAAACACCAAATGATAGTAAAGATTTTTTCTAAGAGCGGTCGCTACAGACAATGGTGAATCTCCTTGAATCTCCATCCGCAATTTCAGAAAAATCAATGCATCCACTAAAATGTGTTGTTTGGTGTGATTTTTAGGCTTGTAGAAGAATTGGTCCTTTTGCTCGAACATAAAAATAGAAGAGCTGTTACTTTCAATGGCTGTCGCCTCATTAGGCGAAAATTCCTAGCCTTAGCTTAAAAGTTCATTTTAATAAAAGAGAACTGAAAATTAAAAAATCTTATATGTAAGAATGGAATTTAATGTTCTAAAACAAAGCCTGCTAAAGTCAGCTAAATTGTTGCCTCAAAAATCCTCAAAGGTGTAGGTTTGTAAATTAAAAAAATGTAAATTGTGAATCTGTTGCTGCATCCACATTTCTGCTTATATATTGGCTTGACTATTTTCTTGCGCTTAAGATTTTCATTTGTTTGCGTGAATGCAAAAGTGAGACTCCCGCTACAACGCAACTGTCAATCCAAATCGTCAATATCATGAAATTTTCACTCAAGCGTCCACCCCAAGGCAATTTAATTCTGCTGACTCTGTTCTCCGAAGCCTCATAGTAAAATGCTTCCAAATATTATTTAGTACAGCCAACCCATGCTGAAATACATTGCAGCCTTTTGTTACTACGAGTATGCATGCAGTTTTATTGTTTTGTTTGTAATTCTCTTAACTTGTTCTCTATTTTTCGCCGATTTTTCAACTTTTTTTTATTATTGAAAATCAATAAAAATGGTTAGTGCTTTACATGAATGCCATTCCTAAGCATACATTGTATATAAATAAATTCTTAAACATATATGCAAGTGTATGTACACATAAATATATAAATATATAAATACGCATTACATATATGTCGAGTAAGTAACACCGAGCGACAAGCAACCAGTCACCATGCCATTGAATTTTATGCGTTACCGGGAATATGGAAACAGTTGATGTTGGTACTTTTGGTTTTGTAATAAAACCAAAGTGAAATTACTTAGTTGGTTCACTTAAGCGCTCCGCGTAGACCCGCCCACCTCTATGTTTTATAGTTTTCACATTTTAGGTGAGTTGCTTTTTCATGTCCTCGCAGGCATGAAATTCTCATATTTTTTTCAAGGTAGATACTTTGGCATTCCTTGAATCCTTTACAAAAGCACTAACAGTCGCATCATCTCCGCATACTTATATGTATGTACTTCCAGTGGATCTTTTATTTGATTAACTTTTATTATGTAGCACATATACTCACACGTACACACATTTTCATTGCTTTTGATTTAGTTCCAAGTTTGGAATAGTGAAAGGCATTTGATCATGCCGTAAAGTATTTCAGTTTTCATATTATATTTAAAGGTATTCACTCAACGTAATATACGGGACCTCCTCGTACGTACATACATATATACAATACATACATAAGAGTTGAACATATAAGAGTTCAAATTTCTGCCTTTGGATGGCAAGGTAGTTTCTCTATCTTCAAGCTTTTTCGAGCTATGCATGAAGGAGGATTGGATAACTAGTGTCTCAAAGCGGGCGGAGCGAACTGGTTACACTTTTAAGAGGATCTTGGACAAAATCCATGGACGGGAAGAAAGACTCATGATGTGGAAGTATATCGCCATCATGAGGACAATTTAATCGCATCCTGGTATGGGGTCCTGTTTTATCTCTTTCAGCACTTTCTTACTAAAATCGTGTAGGTATAAAAAATGCTTCACCACTTTACGGCTTAAATCCAGCAGAAACTAATTTAATTTTCTAATGCTGCCTCAAAATCAGATTTTCCCACCTTTCAACATTATCGTCGGTTTGTTTCATACAAATTATGTATTGCACATACTAGGTTGCTTTGCGGTGCGATAAAAAGAACAAAATTGTATGATTTGAAATATACTTTATTATTCAATGTAGCCTCCCTAAACATTAATACACTTATTCCAACGAGATTCCAATTTATGAATTCTATCCCTGAACTAAGAATCTGGAAAGGCTGCAAAATAAGCTTCCACAGTTTTTATGACCTCATCCTCTCATGAAAAACACTCTCTATGCATGCATTTTTTTTAGGTCTGGAAGCAGATGGAAGTTGCTAAGGGCAAAGTCTAGTGAATACGGTAGATGCTCCAACAATTCGAACTTTAACTCATGGACTTTAGTCATTGTAAAAATGCTTTTGTGACGCGGTGTTTTGTTCTGATAAAAATATTTTTTCTTTTGCACAAATTTTTTCCTTCAGTTGGTCTTAAATGTTACAATAATATTCAGAATGTATTGTTTTACCAGTTTGCAAGTAATCCATAAACAAGATTCCCTTGGCCGATTTCTAGACGCAAACTCGTTTTGGAGCCGAAGAACCAGGTTCGTACGACTCTTTAGGCTCTTGTTTTGATTTAGGATACTGGCGAAAGACCAAGGTTTCATCCAGAGGGATGAATCGACGCACAAAGTCCACTTAATCGTTTCAAAAACGCACTAAATCTTGCTGAGAAGTTCGCATACGAATATGTTTTTGTTCCATTGTTAGTGAGTGCGGCACCCATTGTGCACACAGTTTTCTGAAACCCAATACATCAGTACAGGAGAGGTTTAATTCTTCTATGGGTTTGCACTATATGTAGAATGTACTAAAGCGGTACATACCTTCCCCATATCGAAAAGAGTAAGGACATTGGAATTGGCGAAATTTCGCAAAGACTTGCTGGCTCCGATCACATTGAGCGGAATTAAAAGTCCTGGTTATTGGCGAAAACAGAAGGAAAGTCCGAAAACCAAGTTGTCTCCATGAAATAAACACAAATTTGTTAACAGGGTAAGTAATTCAGTAAAAAGTGGTGCTCAAAGGTTATGCGTCAAAAACTGAAGCCGTTACCTGATTGCTACCTCACCAATATTAAAAATACGTGTTGAATTCGCCTGAGAAAATATGGCCACCTATTTGAAAATGGTAAGAAAATTTAAGCAAATTAATTTTGTTAATTACAAATGATATTTCGTATTGCATATTATTTTTTCTGAATAACAGACAGTACGTACGGCTTTAATTCATGTTAGAGAGATTTTTAGGGGTTTTCTTCTACTCGAATGAATTCCAGCCCTTTTAAGAATCAACCTTCTATATTTGGAAAGACATCCGTATGAAAATTTGAAGTTTCCGAAGGATAACAGCGCTTACTCATTAAGTTGCGTGTTTGGCCGAGCTATTCCTCCAATTGCGGTGGTGTGCGTCTTGAAGTTGGCCGATCGTTTGTATGAGGCGCTTTTTCGTGGCAGATATACAATCGGAGGTTTTCCATTGCCTGCCGAGGCAAGATAACTTCGCTTGGGCACGCTTTACACGTATTTTGGCTTTGAGATTCAGTGATTTAGATGCCAAAATTATAATGAGAACGAAAGTAGCAGGCCCCTTAGACATTCAAACCACCAAAGCGCAAAGAACAAAACAAATCAGTTGCTATACCAAAGACACATGATGTGGTGAGTATTGCTGTCAATTACGAGTAAGCGCCTATGTTGATGAGATTCAAAAATGATAGATTACCAGATTTGGCCTTCATCTATGGGGGAAAACGAAATTGAGGGAGTAACTTCAACTGTCACGTCACCGGGTACTCGGCAACAGAATTCTGCTCCCTCATTTCTCACGTATTCACACACTCGTCCAAGCAATCATTGTTCATATGAACAACACCCCAACAAACCACTAATACAAATAATCATGACTCCGGTTACGTCAGCCAATCAGCTTATTCCTTCAAAATCGTTGAGAGCCGGTTAACGGTCTGATCTTGGCCATACCTTTATGTATTCGGTATGAACAAATGAAAATGCAGTATGCACTTCGACCGCACGGTCTGCTGCGCCCTAAGGCTCGGTAACTTCCAATCAAATTTTTCGACAAATATTTTCATACAACATTTTTGTACTCAAATGTTTTATGGAGAAACATTTTTGGATCTTTCAATATTTCTAAAAAAAAAGTGAAGCTAAGCGCCTAAAATGCTCCACAAAAATTATGCTCGAAAAATACTACTCTACCTATAGTATTATATTATATATCAGTAATAATAATATTATTATCAGAAAGTCGATTTCTAACATTTTTTGAACGTAATAGACACCCCTGTCCAATTGCTTGAGAGGGTTTTGGGATTAAGACCAATAATAATCTTATGCCGGGCTTCACCAATCAATTTTGAGACTTACCTGCAAAGAGTTTTGTGGTACACTCCTGAGTTAGAGGTACTATTCCAAGCTAATTTAGATTTTTTTTTACACAAATCGAGGTGGTCGCCTTTTTAAATGTTTCGCTACCTTCGATATTTACAGTCAGACGTACTTCATCCATGAGGCAAATAAAATTTGGAACAAACAAAAATGTTCTCCTCGAAACAAAGACCTCCTCTAAATTACGGCGTTTCAGACAAAGAGATCGATATTCCATTCCCTTAATTCCTACTGTAAGTGCCGAAGAGTGGACCACTAACTCAACATGGATAAATGATGACTCACAAAAATGGTACACAGATGGTTCCAAAACGCTCCAAGGAGCAGGAGGAGTGGGGCCTAGAGCACACAAATCCCTAACACTAAGTACAGATAGCACAATTTTCCATGAGGAGCTCTTAGCCATAATGGAAACAGTGGAAATCATATCCAATAGAAGGTTCGAGAAAGTAAAAATTAAAATACTTTGGGACAGCCAATCGGTTTTCAAAGCCTTGAATAGCTCACATTCAAGGCAAAAGTCCTAATAGAGTGTAACAATGCACTCAACAAACTGGTCACTCATAATCAGGTCTCACTGATTTGGGTACCAGGACATGAAGGACCCGAAAGAAACGAGAATGCAGACTTGTATGCCAAAAAAGGAGCAGAAGGGCTATATATTGGACCAACCCCATTTTTCGGCTTCAACAAAAATAATATAAAACAGCAAACCAAAAAATGGATCCAAACTAAAATCAGGGAACACTGGAACGGCTCAAGTGGCCTTAATCACTCCAAAAAGTTTTTGAACTTCAATGCCAACAGAGCAAAATCTGTTCTAACCCTAGATAAAAAGGGCCTCAGATTACTCTATGGAGCACTTACAGGTCACTTTGCCTGTAATAAATAGTTTAACACAATAGGATTATCTAGTACAAGATTATGCAGGTTCTGCCGTGATGAAGAGGTGTCTATGTAACACTTAATTAACAACTGTGAGACATTAGGCCACAGGAGACACAGAATCCTGGGCACGTACCTACTAGAGGAGGAAGACCTACAATTGGTCCCTCCTAAGAGCTGGTTCGATTCCTCGGTATACTAAATAATTATAATTAAGTAATAAGGGGCGCACAACAGATCAATCTGGTCGCAGTGCATAAAGGCCTTACCCTAATCCGTGCAACCATTACCATTACCAAGTGCCGAAGATATGGCGAAATATACCATATAAGAAAGTGAAATTAGCTTGCAAAAATATATTAGACTTGGGGGTCGCTCGACGAACTTTTGGTTTTTTGCTTGAAAGATGATATGACCTAGTGCACATAGGGATGAGGTTATGTATGTACTTGAATATTTATACCTATTTGTAGGTTTTTCTCACTTTTTATAAATAAAGTAATGTAAGAAAATCTATAAATATTTATTACATAGGTCTTTGATATAGACATATATAAATACGTATAGGGTGTTTTTTTAGAGGTTTGGTTTTCAAGATGAAATAAAACGTATATAATTTAATGTTATGGCCAAGAATTTAGCTTTATTATAAAGATAAGAGTTTGCCATTATGTTTTAAAAATGATTTCGGGCAAGTGGCCGCCGCGGCTGGCTCGAATAAATTCCAGCCGAGAGGCCCAATTTTCGACCACTTTTTGCAGCAATTGGGGCCGTATGTCAGCAATAACGCGCCGAATATTCTCTTCCAAGACGTCAATCGTCTCGGGCTCAACTGCGTAGACAAGCGACTTCACATAGCCCCACAAGAAATAGTCCAGCGGTGTTATATCGCACGATCTTGGAGGCCACGCCACAGGTCCATGGCGCGAGATAATGCGCTCACCAAAAGTTTCCTTCAATAAATCGATTGTTGCGTTGGCTGTATGGCATGTAGCGCCGTCTTGTTGGAACCAAAGGTCGTCCACATCAACATCGTCCAATTCAGGCACGAAAAAGTCATTAATCATGGCTTTATAGCGCTCTCCATTGACTGTAACATTATGGCCGGCTTCATTTTTAAAGAAATATGTACCAATGATTCCCTCTGCCCATAGAGCACACCAAACAGTGACTTTTTGAGGATGTAACGGCGTCTCAGCAATGGCTTGTGGATTATGTTCACTCCAAATGCGACAATTTTGCTTATTGACATACCCATTCAACCAAAAGTGAGCTTCATCGCTGAACAAAATTTTCTTGCGATGCGTCGCGCGAACCGAACCATTATTTTCGTAATAAATTTGCACGATTTGCAAACGTTGTTCAGGTGTAAGTCTATTCATTATGAAATGGCAAACCAAACTGAGCATAAATCAAGTGACAGCTGTCAAAAAGACCATCTACGAAAAAAGTAGTGCCAACTTGAAAACCTAACCTCTAAAAAAAACACCCTTTACATAAATTTGGAAATCTTAACCTACAGAAAAAATCGAAATTTGGACGTGCTGAACTGCAAGTTGCAAAACAACTCTACTTTTTATGTTCTTCCAGGATGTTGTAGACGTTTTACTGTTCTAATAAAAAAAAAATGGTCCTTATCTAGTTATTTACCACACTCTATTTGCACAATTTACTAATAATGGAAATGAAAGTAATGATAATGAAACCTATTTTCTATGGGGTTTTAACTGGTATTGTGCGAAATAACGATCATTCATCTTGAAGTTTATATCTTCAGATACTCAACATTACATATAAATATTTTCTAGGTTCATCAATGCAGCTACATACATACCAGATGCAACGAATTTCCATTATACTCGTATATATGTAGTTATACATATGTATGTATGTATTTTTATTGGATCACAATGAAAGCCCATCCGAAATAAGATTCAGCTATAAATTAAACAAGGCTTACACACGCACGTGCCGCACCAATTCTTAATGTATGTACATATTATAATTTCAATGTGCATACTCGAAATTTTACAAAACCATTTTTCTCGGCAAAATCGATAGTTTTTCAATAAAAGAAAACAACTTCCAATTTTCCACACGCTGCCAATCAAAGTAGCGCAAAAGGGTTAGCAAAGCCAGTTGCTTCAGAACGTCAATATGCTGCAATGAAAGAAACTCATTATCAATAGAAAGTAACGATCGGCGGCCATGTGACAATTTAAAAGTGTTGCCGTGCGCATCTGGCGCACGCGCAGACAAAGTGTGTGCTGCACATGCGCAACTCTGCGGCCGCTGCTGTTACAAGTCAACGCAATCTTAAGGGCAGCAACTGCCTGAGTTTGCTGCCAAACGCACTTTCAACATGCACACGCACACATGTATGTATGCGATCAGACGCATGTAATCGATGCTGAGGTGCATCGACTTCTTCGACCGTCGTCATAACCCTGTCGCACCCTTTCGACCTTTTCGTGCTCATCGAGCCGCGGCCAATGTAATTTCAAATAAAATTTTCAACATTTTCACTTAAAATATGTGAATTTTTCAGCCAAAATAGTAGTAAAATTTTGGGTAAGTGTAGAAAAGGGGTAACATGCAGCCGTGCCATGCAACAAATCATTTGAACTCTGAACAATAGCAACAACATTAGCAGATACACCACTCGTATAATAAACATTCACTTTGTCACCCCGGCTATGTAACCCTTTCAACGTGCCACAAAACAACCAGCGCTCACAACATTAAAAGTGCAAGCGTATAACAAAAGGACGTAAATTTTCTAATTTTTCGGTGTCTAATGTGAGTTTTTCAAAGTGAAAGAGTTACAATTTTTTTTTTGTTTTGAACGTTGCAATTTTCAATTTTGCAGTTTTTGACATTTTTCGCACAAAAATGTAGTGATATATCGCAACACTAACAAAGGTATTTGGAAAAGGGATTACAGAGGGAGAGCGCGGTGGAAAAAAGAGCGCTAAATGTCTCTAATCCGCACGCATACGCGTCAACCACCAAAAAGGGTCGTCCGTCGTATTGGCGTAGTTGTGTAAATAAAGTATAAAAGATTGGTCGTGTGTTAATTCAGTTTAAACAAAAACAAAAATATAAAAAGAAGACTATAAAATCAGCACAAAGCAAGAGAGTAGCACCCAAGCCAAAAAACAAGCAATCACATCATGAACAACAACAATAACTATAGTATGTATGTGTACTTATAGGCGCAGGACAACCATCCACACTGGGCCGGTGACAGTTTGGAAAATTAATGAATTGCTTTTTTCCTAAATTTTTCGCAATTTTAGAGCACAAAAAAATGAAATTGAATTTTACACATTTTTCGCCAAAAAAAAAGGTTTTCTAGGCAGGGTAAGCGAATGGACAGATGTATGTGTGTGTGTGTACTCGTATGATAAAAAATTTAAGCATTCACTATTCGTACAGAAAAAAATATTTATAACGACATGATATTATACATTTTGAGTTTTGGCACGCATTTGGCACTGGTTGTTCAATTTGTTTTGTTATTGTTGCTACTGCTTTTAGTAATTCGTAATTGGCAGTCGAAAGGGCGAAAGGGGTTAATACACCAACTGAACCCATTAACGAGCGTTACAGACCTGACATGTCACCCGGGTCACCAGCAAGAGCAGCGACGCGAATTTACTGATACGAAAAATTATACCTAACGGTGGAGATCATCTTAATTCGTGCGAATCTGGTACTACGTAAACCAACCCCTCAGAAAAAAACCAACGTACAAAAAAAAAAAAAAAATAATAATAATAAAATAAAAAAAAATTTGGTAGTTTTCGCATATTTTACGTGTACATTTTTGTTTTTTTTTTGCAGTAGATAATCCTCTTAGTGTTTAGCTGATTTGCTAGTACCAAAGTAACGTACAAAAGAAACTTATTTTTGCGAATTACACGTTTTAGCGTATCGGTTTAAAATTTTCTAGTGATTATTTACAATGGCTACCAAAAATAACGGTATAATGCTCAGTAAAGGCACTGAAGTCTATCAATTTCTAATCATTAACCGCTGTCCCATTGGAAGAATGATTGTGATATTTTTATTTATACTTTAGAAAAGCTGAAAAAGCCGGGGTGAGCGGTATCGGTATGAGCCGTATGCATTTGTGTTGTTGCAGTGCTACTGTTATTGTATTTATATATATATTTGAAAATTCCTTATCCGGATCCTTCGACATTTTAGGTTATTTACACATTTTAGGTGGAAAGTTTAGAGACGTTTTTTTAATACGAATTTATTGCAAGAAAAAAATTTTTAATTTCTAATAGCTAAGGCTAGGTTAGACGCATTGTTCTTAATAGGAGTATTTAATCGAACTGTGCTAAATTTCTTTCTTACCTGCAAGTAACAAATGGGATGCAAAGTCCCGGGCTTAATAAAGAAAACATGTTTTTTTGTTCAAAATAAGATTTATTCATGACGTAATATCCATCAAGAACAACGCAATTATTCCAGCACCGCTTTGATATTTCAATACCACTATTTATTTTTTGCCTCAAAATAGGCCTCATTTTTAGCGATAACCTCTCCATTCGAGCACATCTTTTTACCGGCGAGCATTTTCTTAATCTGGCGAAGCACCTGGAATACCACCAATTCTATTCAAGAGCATGAATTATCCGCGTACCGGTTCTTTTCCTCCAAAATTGAATACTAACAAATAACTCAGAAACCGCAAGCATCCATGATGGTACTCAAGAATAACAGCCTCCCAGCCCGGTTCTCACTTGTCTCTTGACAATCGCGCTCTTTAGGCAAACGAAGTTGTCCTTTCAAAATTTTTAGAGCGCAATGATGTTCTAATTTTTCTAATAGTCGTCGCCCCTAGGCAGGCAATGGCAAACCTCCGAGTGTATTTCTGCCATGAAAAAGCTTCTCATAAAAATATCTGCCGTTCGGAGTCGGCTTGAAACTGTAGGGCCCTCCATTTGTGGAACAACATCAAGACGCACGCCACAAATAGGAGGAGCTCGGCCAAACACCCAAAAAGGGTATACGCGCCCATTATATATATACATATGTTCTGAATGACTATGCTGTTTCTAGATCCGTACACTAAGAGCTGCAATGGTAATTAAAATAAAACCCCATCTCCCACATTAAATTGAAATAATATCATATATTTAGATGAAATCTATACTAGTAATACTCCATATAACTACCCCAGCGGTAAATTTTCTTAGTATAAAATATGGTGATCGGGTTGAGAGTTTTGCCATCATCTGAAAATTGGGCTTCAGATTTTTTCAAGTTAGTTTTTCAAAAAAAAAAAAACAGCATTGTTAGGCTAAAATCATGATCGTGAAACATTTCGAAATTTGTATTAAAATCATGCCTACTCTGTGGCACAATTCGTACAAGAAGTCCAACCGGCACTACCTACACCGAAAAAAGCTGAAAATTTCACAAAATTAATTATTTTCACAAAAAGAATTTTTAGAGGAAAATTTCCTACTTATTCGAATATTCTAGAGAAACGATAGCAATGAAATTAGCTATGCAAAGTAGTCCATTCTGCAAATCTATGTTTGACAAAAAATGGGGACTCAAACCACAAGTTGTGCTTTGGATGTACCACGTAGTGGTTCTGCTAATTTTAACGTATGGATGCCTGGTTTGGTGGAAAGCTCTTTGGAAGAGCTATAACATCACCAAACTGGGGAGGGTGCAAAGAACTACATGTATTGGCACCACCGGAACATGTAGAACTTGTCTCAGTGCCACCTTGAATGTCACGTCGCACTTACTTCTCATCGACTTTTACGTTAAAAGTGTAATCAGACCGTTGGCTTCGGGAGGCTATCTCTCAAGGGACATGGTAGCATTTTTGCCCAGTCAACACACATTTCGCAGATCTCTCTATTCGCAAACTGTATTTCCAAGTAGGCAGGATTGGAACGAGGAGAAAATCTGCAACAGAAACTGGTATCTATGTCTGCACTGACAAGATGGAATCGGGAACCGGAGCAGGGATTCTCTCTAAATCAGCCAAATTATCTATTTATCTTATTAACAGCCAAGCCGCGATCAAGGCTCTGATCCAAACTAATCAGCTCCTGTAAGGAAGAGATGAAATCGCTTGGATGTGCAGGCATCTGATCTGGGTTCCAGGACATAGGAGCATAGAGGAACAAGAAACTGACGATGAGCTTACCAGGAAGGGGACTGAATTGGTTCAGTATTAGCCAGAAAAATTACTAGTGCATATAAATGTGCGAAAATCAGAATATTCAAATTGTTTAATCCATTACCAATCATTTTTTAAATTTTCTTTTTAATTTTTTTATGCGCAGGTAAAAATATTACATAAAAAATATTTTATAAATACACTTTTGTTTTCAATAATTTTTTATATTATTTAATTTTTTTCTGCTTACAAAAGAGATACACATTTTATATAAGTAATTATAATTGGAGGTGTAATAAGCAATGATTAAAGCAGATTAAAGTAGTAAATTAAGAATTCTTAAAAATATATTAGATATATTTTTTAAATTTCGAAAAATTATTTCTGAGAACTAAGTGACGTTTTTAAATTTCAGCTATATTTTAAAGTTATAACCAAATGTGAACACTAATAAATTTTTGTATTATTATTTAACAACAACTTATTCTGCACACATACAACCTGCGAAGAAAATGTAGAACTACAACATTTTGAGAAGTTTTGACTATTTATTTGTTTTTCATATATTTTCACACAAATATGTTTGATTGAACTTCTCTTCCAATTTGTGGCATGCGTCTTGATGTTGTTCCACAAATGGGGAGAACTGCAATTGTATACCGCTTCCGAAATGTAGATGACACATATTTTATTTTTATGTATGCTTTTATTATATACCTATAGGTATAAGTACATATATGTTTTCTTATACTTACTTTTTAATATTTTAAAAATGAGCAAACATCAAAATTAGTAGTTATTAAGTACGAGCATAAAATCAAAAAATTCTACCCGTAATGATAGGAGACTTAGAAAGAGAAAATAAAATATATACTGACACACATACGTATATCTATAAATATGTATGCTTATCAATAACTATTATACAAAGTTTTTATAAAAATTTAAAAACTGATACCTTGAAATATGTAAAAATTTCAAAATCAAGTATTCACTTAAAGCCTAATAAAACATTGAAAAGGCGAATTTTAAAATAGAAAAAATGCCAATGAAACAAAGAGGAGAAAATTAAAAGAAAGCAACAAAAAAATGTCGAGAGAGCAAAATCAAAATTAGCTTAATGACTAACAACTATTTTCGACTCAAATTAACTGAAGAAAACTAAAACATTGACAAAAAACGGATAACTAATTTTTACATAACGTTCGATCGCTGGAAAATCGCCATAATCCAAAAAAGAAATAATAATTGTTCAGTTAAGTACAAAAAGATGCCAGCTGTGAATAAAATGCATAGCGACTTCTATCAACAGTGATTCATGAGAATAAAATTAGTTTTTAATTTTGCATAAGAAGGAATGCATAGAAGATAGAAAACTTTATTGCAGGTTTACTTGTGCTTTTAATTTTTTTAGTTAAGACGTTCTTCCAGCAAACGAGCGATGTGATTTCAATTAGGTTTGTTTAATATAAAAGTCAAAGAAAAACAATAAAAAAAGAATTGTAATGAAAATTTTAATAAGTGCTTAAATTAATTTATTTTTGAACTTAGTAGCTTAAATCTTAACCACTTTTTTGATGTGAATGCCTAAAACCTTAAATGATTTTTAATTTTATTATGTGTTTCTCTATGTTGTATTTTTCCATTGTATTTAAATAAATTGAAGAGGATAATTAATTCAAATTAAAAAAAAAACGATTTAATTTTTTAAAACTGTTTTGTGTAATAAACAAAATCAAGGGTATTTACTTATATCCTGACTGTTGGAGAAAATAAATTAAGTATATATTTAACAAGAAGAATTGAGTTTTAAATTTTAAAACTATTGATACACAGGTAAGTGAACTTTTAAGTGCGGAGTCACACTGTGCGTTTTCACCGGAGCGTTGAAAACGCTCCGGCGCGAAAGGATGGCAATGACGAACGCGTTTGTATGACAGTTGTCACACTATGCGTTGTCGCCGCACCTACCGGACGGTTGCCGCAACTTGCTGCGGCGATGCGGCTTGACCGCAAGACCGGAAGACATCGACGACACAAGTATTCTTACGAATACCGTCACACTGTGCAGTTCAAACGCAGCGTTTTGCAATTGTTGAAGTCACTGTAACAAACATCGATAAATACTAAAATGTTTTATTAAATTTAAAATTTAGTTTAAATATTTTATACACAAATAGTTGTTATTAAGAATTTATTAAATAAATAGATTAAACTAAATTTTTTAATTAATTTTAGTTATTATTAAGTTAATTAATTAATAATTTATATTTATTGTGTTGATTTTATATAAGCAGTTAAATTCAATGGAAATATTTGAAATGAAATAAGCTGTTTTCATTGAATTTTTTTAATGAAAAAAGGTAAATTTGATTAGGGGTCTTTTTACTTTTAAGGAGGAAATACTAATTAAGACTTATTTCATAGAGAAACTAATTTTATTTTTTTTTTACTTATTTTTGTTAATAATTAAGAATTTATTAAATAAATAGATTAGTTAAATTTATTTAGTATTTATTAAAATAAATAACTAATTTATGTTATTAAATAAATAGATTAAACTAAATTTTTTTTTTATATTTTTTAATTTATTTAATTATTAAAGTTTTATTTTGGCTTATATTTTTGTTGTTGATTTATTTTATATGTAAATTTTTGTGTGAAATTTTATTTATTTTAATAATAATTAAATTTTTTTTTATTCTCAGTAGTTAATTTTATAAATCAAAGAAATTTGGAATTAGTAATTTTATATAGTATTGGCTAAATTTGTGCCAGCAGCCGCGGTTATACAAATAATACAAATAAAATATTTTTGGTAAAAGTTAAATTTTATATAAATAAAATATGTATAATTTTTTATATAAATAAAATATGTAAATTCATGTGATATGTACACATATGTATGTAGACTGACGCAGATTGTCGCTGAGTGACCGTACAGTGTGACATGTCGATCCGGTGCGGTGAAAACGCATGCGTTTCAACCGCTCCGGTGAAAACGCACAGTGTGACTCCGCACTAATTATCGTAATTTTGGTGAATTTGAATGTAAACGGCTTCCAGTAAATTGGCAGCTACAACTGTTTGAGTGTCTTAGGTAAGTTAAAACATTGAGTATTATTTATTATTATTATTAGTTGTTAGAGCGCCGGACTTGGGCGCATAATACCCAAACAAAGGATTGTCAATGTTGTCTACTTCTTGCTTTCGTCTTAATTTTTCGTCATTAAGACTACGTTGCCAAGATCTTTTGAGGCGAGATCTTTGTGGGTTCCAATCAAGTGCCATTCTATCTTACTTGTACTTATGTCGATCGCTGGTTTGCCCATCTACTTCCATTTGTGTTCTCGTATTTCTACATCTATTGGTTGTTGTCTGCTGCGATCACGGAGTTGCTCATTTGAGACCCAAATGTCAGGCCACCAGATACGAAGAATGGTTCTAAGACGTCGGTTCACAAATGTTTCCAACTTTCAGGTAGCAGATACAGACATCAGCTACGTTTCGCAGTCATACAGCAGAATGTATTTAACATTCGATTTAAAAATGCGGAGTGCGAGTCGTTAGCTGTTTGGAAACCACATCTTTTCGAAGATTGCAAAGACAGCTTTGGCTTTTTTGGTTCCTGTGTGATTTGGCTTCCTAGACAGTGAGGCCATTTACGTTATCGATGGGTTCTCCATAAATTGTGAGCGTGTTCGGGCTCAAAGTGTTAATTTTTATGATTTTGGTTTTCCTAACATTGGTCGGAAGTTCTATGTTTTTAGCTTGGAAGCTTAAGTTTGCATGTGCCCGCTATGCCGTAACAAGAGTGTCACATCATCCGGGTAATCAAGGACGCGTAGATGTTCCATATTGTTCAGGTTCCACAGAATTCTTCTTCCTGGGCTGGCATCGAGGTGATAGTATACACGCCTTCTATAGGATCTATAGACTTGGAAAGGGCTCCATTGTGTAGCACTGAGCATTTGAAATTAAAGTATTGGACTTAAATAATTCCTCTTTTAAAGTCCACGAAAAGAACACGAAGGGTTGCTGTGTGACTACTATTTGGGAGTGCGGAGGTTGGAATCTCCGGGTATGAAACAGCAAAATGATAGAACACGTTTTTTCTAATAGCAGTCGACCCTCGGCAGGCAATGATAAACCTTCCAGTGTATTTATACCATGCAAAAGCTTCTTATAAAATACCCATTTGCCATTCGGAATTGACTTAAAACAGTATGTCCCTCAATTTCTGTAAAACCCCAAATACGCACTTCACAAATAGGAGGAGAACCTCGGCCACACACCCAAAGGGTCTGTGGCCAAAACTCATGCTGCTTTCAGTATCAAAAACAAAGACCAAATCTTAAGTTTGTGGGATACTGATGTCAATCCCGAGATAAATAGGCCTTTGCAAAGCCTGGTGGCCTTTTTTTATAATTGGCACTCCTTTTTGGGTGTTTGGCCGAGCTCCTTCTCCTATTTGTAGCGTGCGTCTTGATATTGTTACACAAATAGGCCCCTCTATTTTGTTTGAGCCGACTCCAAATGGCAGATGTTTTTTTATGAGGAGCTTTTTCATGGCAGAAGTACACTTGCAGGTTTTCCATTGCCTGCCGAGGGGCGACCGCTATTAGAATTAACTTTTTCTTCATTTTCGTCTTTCACCGAGATTCGAACCTACATTATCTCTGAATTCCGAATGGTAGTCACGCACCCACCCATTCGGCTACGGCGGCCGAGAGGCCTTAATATTAATAAATTCCGCAACGAACGCTTTGTGAAGACTCGAAATAACGACATTTCTCTGTCAGGTACACTTATAAGGAACAAAAGGTTCAAAAAACGGACACAACATAATCTTTCGTACAATTTCTAGATACGCTAGTGTAAACCAAGGCGATGCTAAAAGTTTTACCGAAAAACTACCATATCTGACGACGGATATGATTCCGAAAGCGTTTATAATGCAGTTGAGGCTAGCTTGGATGACCAGAAAAATCATTTCCATTAAAAGGTGAAAAATGTACAGATGGAAAAATCTCAAAGGATAGGCTAACTATTTTATACTGTGTCAACACGGCTGGAGAAAAACAACGCCTTTTTGTTATTGGGAGTTCTGCAAGGCTTTGGATGTTTCCAGTTACCTGGTGATCAGACAAAAAGGCTTGGATGACGTCTGAATAGATGACAGTGAGTCCACAGGCAATGCAAAATTGTTTGATTAAAACTGTGTTTGAAAAAACTGATATACCCATTACGATAGCGATAGCGAACGCAGAAGATGAGCTTCCTATATCAGCACTTTTCAGTTTTCCGACGTTATTAATCGAGCTCTGAGCGAAACCCAAGTTCACGTGGAAGACTATATTAATTTAGATAAAGAAATCTTCATTAATGATGAAGTTGTGGAAAATATCAAATGAAATATAAAATGAGATTGACGATAAGTAAACTTCTAATAAAGAGATTTATTTAGATATGAGAAAACTAAAAACCTTTTCTTTGAAGTGACCTTAAGGGCGTTGAACTACTAACTGATCTTCAAATACCTCTTCAAGATATTGAAATTAAAGGAAAAAACTCGCCAAGCTAAAATTTCTGACTTTTTAAATTAATTTTGAATGTCTTTAATAATTTAATATATTAGTTGACATCCCCAATAAACTACCAACAACATGCGCACACACCCAAAAACAATTTTTCTCACGTGAAAACTACAACATCACCAGTAAAACTGGTCGGAGAAAAGAACATAGTGGTATGCAACAACAAAGTCTGAAAAACGCGTTGAGAAAAATTAAGCTGCGACAGTTTTAAAATAAGTTCAAAAAAATGAATATAGAAAAATTCGCGATAGTAAATTTAGAAAAATTAAAAAAAAAATTTAAGTGGGGAACAAAAAGTTAATGTTAAAATTCAAAAAGTGCTTTTATTGAACCACTTAAAAATCAAGTCATAAACCAAAGGAGATCCAGCATTTTGACTTGATATTGACTTATACAAATTTTGTTTTTTAATTATTGAAACAAATTTGTTGAAAATCCTGACTTGGTCTAATACACATGTGTGAATGCTAGGCGAGTCTATTAATAGTGGTGTTGGTAAATCAACTGATTAGTTTTCGCTGTGTCCATGTAGCTGTCAGTACAGAATAAAATAAGGCGAATTCATTATTTGTTTTCTAGTTTCTCAATACTTTGCTTTGACAATCAAATTCACAAAGCATTGTTGTTGGTCTAGTGCCACCACCTTTAATAAATGCGCCTTAGTATGAATGCATTTATATTCTTGTTTAGGAAATAAAACCTCTTAAACATACATATATTACAAATTTTCATGACCTCTTTTTTACTTTTCTTATAAGCAGACAATTCTACTAAGCGGCCAAATTTGTCAGTCCTTTAGGCGTCCGCTTAAGAGAGAGCCTTCTAAATTATTTGCACTGCTTGCGATGTGTTCAGAGTCACTGTAATGCGTACGTTTTTTATTTGCAAACATTTTTAACACAAAATCATTAATTCAGGTTTGCATATTCATTAAATATTTCAAAATTATGCCGTTTCAATGTGATATTAATAAATTTTTTCGCGTTGTTTAAATTTTTTCAACAAAATTCTTTTTCTACTTGTGTTTTCACATTTCTCTCTCGCAATGGCACCAGTGTGACATCACAAATAAATTACTCTTTGAAATTCTCTCTGATGTACGCAATCTTATATTTTTTCATTATTTTTCGCAACTGGTACATTAGTTTTTCAATAGCGGCATAAAAATTATAGCTTAGTGATAACGAGGGCATAGGCTACTGAATCTTAATTGCTTATATATACATACAAATACACATATGTATGTTCGCTGCTTTCGGTTCACCTTTTGTATAGTTTTAGATGTATTCGGTGGTTTTGGCATCATTTGGTTACAACAAACTGCTTTAAAAATGTTTTGCTTTGCGAAAAAAAATTGTTCCGTGCTGCCAGTCATAGACCAGGTTGGATTCAAGGGTATTTTTGTGTTTTGTTGACTTGTCGCTAGGTGGTTAGTGAATCGGAAACATCTAAAATAAATTTCTTAATAATCCGAAGTTGATTGGAAAGTTGCTCTTCAGCGATTTTATTTGCTAAACTCTTGTGGCAAATATAAATATCCGGTTTAGTACATCCGTTTACTATGGAAAGAGCCCAAATAGGATATATTGCGTTGAGGGACATCTACCGCTAAGTAGTTCATACAGCGACTTTGGTTGGTTTAGTTTGTTCGGATGCTTTTTCCGCTGTGATGTATCGAAATGTTTCATCGATATATATCGATGTATGGTAAAAAATATCGATGTCTTAGATGCATCATACATGCACATAAATATACCACAAGAAAATATTTATTCATTTATTTATATGAAATACAATTATAATTACATTACACATAGCCTAATGCAAGTGGCCTACCACAAGAAAATTAGACACAATCGAAATTTCAATACATAATGAAATATTTCCACACAAGTGGAATTTATTTTGTGATTCTATAAATTACAAATCCCAATTTTTCTTGTAAAAATAAAAGTTTATGAATATTCTTTGTAATTCGTTGCGCAACTGATTCAAAATTGTGAAGACCTCAGAAAAAGTTATTGAGCTGGTTATATATTCATAAACCACGTGAAACAATTTTAGAAATTACTGTTTGAAATCTTTCGTAAAATGAAATTTCTAAACGATTTTCATTTGACCAATAGCTGTTCTTAAGTAGTCCAAAAGCTCGTTGGAAGCGCTTTCTTCACTTCGACTCCATTAATATTAGGTTAGGTTACGATGCTACGCCCACACTCTATAAGGGCGTAGACGAGCCCACTGGCACCTGGAAACCCATTGTGATACCACTCACTTGGCTGAAGTTCCCCTTCTAATTCCCAATGTGGTGAATCCACAACTTTTCTCTAATAAACTATGAAATGTTGTGAATGGCTGCATATTCTATGTATGCCTTTGGATAGCCAGACCATTTGGAATGCCAGAAAAACAAACTAGTTTTTAAAATAATTTGTAAAATTCTTTTTCTTTTTAATTGGATGAAATAGGAAACACTTAGTGAAAAATAGTAAACTTAAAACTTTATCAAGTAGTCATTTTAACTATCAGAGCCTGGTTAAAATTTTATTGATGAGTTAACACGAGTTAACTTGTGATTTCGTGGCCAAGCGTTGGTGACCGGTCGCAAGTAAACTCGTCATAACCTTTTTTTCCGCAGCTTTATTGTTTTCACGGCTCACTGTTGGAAATCTTGTAGTGTAATTATTTATTCTGCAAACTTTGAATTAAGGAAAAAAAAACAGTTACTGTCAGAAAATCAAATCCGACTAGAGTATATTCTTCGAAATGAAAACGGAGCGAAGCCCGATATATTTTCAAAACTTTTGGTGTACCCTCACAATTAGGTGATTGTTTTACTTTTTATCATACGAAAAATAAATATTAAGATTTGAATAATACGGAAAATTTATTAAAGTTTCTTTATATTGTTTTACTCCCACATCCGCTTTCAACACAATAGCCGGGCACATGAGGTAAATTTTCAGAAATTTTGCTGGTCACTAATGTTTTAAAAGGAAAAAGATCTGACCCTTGACTAACATTTAACATAAAATGGACTTGGGAGCAAAAACTAAATTATTATTTTGATTTTCAATAATATTTAAAGCAGTTAAGTTTTCTACATCATAACCAAATTAATCAGAAATTACCTAAATGATAATGTCCTTTTGCGATTACTGCATATGTATATACATGTATTCAATCCCTTTCCTTAAAGTCCTCTGTGAATCTAGCGAGTTTTCTATTTCTCTGGTGATATTTTGTTCTTGATTATTGACTCGCACCTGTAAAAATGACGCCAGATGTCGCGCTAATCTTTACAGACTGGCAACACTGTTTTGCTTATGGCAGCACTAACCAAAATTTTAATATTTTTAGTGCCTTCACAACACCCTGTAGTCACATTACAGTGAGTGTCATAAATCTATACTAATATTATAAAGAGGAAAACTTTGTTTGTTTGTTTGTTTGGTTGTAATGAATATGCTCAAAAACTACTGGACCGATTTTAAAAATTCTTTCACCATTCGAAAGTTACATCATCCACGAGTAACAGGATTATATTTTATTTTGGAAATAGGGCTCGAGATATAGGTCAAAACGTGGACCCGGGTAACCTTTGGTTGTGTATGTACAATATGGGTATCAAATGAAAGCTGTTGATAAGTGCTTTAATACGGGGTAATTTTCATACCTATTGATGACTAGGGTTTGGAAATATATGCCAAAACGTGGACCCGCCGTGTCTTTGCACCGAATTAAACCAAACTTACACACATTGTTAAGGAGGTATTGAAGATGGTTTCCGTATAGTTTGGATACCTATTGGTAGATAGGGTCTCGAGATATAGGTCAAAACGTGGACCCGGGTAACCTTCGGATGTGTATGTACAATATGGGTATCAAATGGAAGCTGTTGGTGAATGCTTTAGTTCAGAGTATTTCCATCCGTTCCGTGACTAGGGCCTCGAGATAGAGACCAAAACGTGGACCCTAGAATGTGTTTGTACAATATGGATATCAAATGAAAGCTGTTGATAAGTGCTTTATTACGGGGTAATTTTCATACCTATTGATGACTAGGGTCTGGAAATATATGCCAAAACGTGGACCCGCCGTGTCTTTGAACCGAATTAAACCAAACTTACACACATTGTTAAGTAGGTATTGAAGATGATTTCCCTATAGTTTGAATACCTATTGGTAGATAGGGTCTCGAGATATAGGTCAAAACGTGGACCCGGGTAACCTTCGGACGTGTATGTACAATATGTGTATCAAATGAAAGCTGTTGGTGAATGCTTTAGTACAGAGTATTTTTCATGCCGCTCCGTGACTGGGGTCTCGAGATATAGGTCAACACGTGGACCCGGGTAAGCTTTGGTTGTGTATTGTATTAGTTGGTTCGAAAGAAAGTTCCGTTTTATCGACTCGTCACTACGAGTGTCTTTTATTGATTTATTTACCTCTTCTGTGGTTGTTAAAAGCTTGTGTAGCATACAGTGACTCACAAAAATCAGATAAGTGAACATACTACATCTCCCTCCTTTAGAAAAATAACGTAATTACATGAAGTTATTTTCTTAGTGTTATTACTTATATATGTGTAAAATTTATATATATTTATTTTTTTGATTTTATGAATTTTAATACTAATTAATTAATAGATTTGATGATATATATATAAATGGTATTAATTACTTATTATAGGTATGGCCTCACTTTACTTTATAATAGTAGTCAACTGATTATGAAGTAACATGTATTTAATACATCAAGAAATGAAAATCTTTAACCTATCTTTATGTACTTTTTGTTTCTTATTTTTACTGTCTTTAATTATTATATTATCGTTATCTTCTATTTTTACTACAGTATAAGGGCCTAAATATGTTTTATCTAGCTTATGACCTGTTTCATTTTTTAATAAAACTAGGTCATCTATTTTTATGTTACTATCTATAATATTCCTATCGTAATATTCTTTATTTCTATTTTTATGTTTTTCTAATAGTAATCTAGCCCTTTTATAGGCTGATTCTAATCTAAACTTAACTTCTTTAGAGTAATCATCTATATTATAAATAGGTTCTATTTTATCTATATTTGTAAAATATTTTGGCAAGTTACTCTGTTTGCCGAAAACTAGCTCATATGGACAATAATTATGTGCCATAGAGGGTGTCGTGTTGAAACAGTATACGAAATATTGTAGCCATACGTCCCAATCTGTTTTGTCAACAGATATGTAAGAACGGATATATTCATTGAATGTTCTGTGGCTTCTTTCTACTGTTCCAACGGTCTGATGGTGGTGTGCAGTAGACGTTATGTTGTCTATCTTTAAGTATTTGCACAAGTCAGATATAATTGAATTTTTATATTCTGTTCCCATGTCCGTAATGAACGTCTTCATTGGACCGTACTTCAGAATAAAAGATTCGAATATAGCTTTTGCGACAGTTGTTGCACTTTTGTTTGCAACTGGAATTGCTACTAAGTACTTTGTCAGATCACATATTAAAGTGACTGCGTATTCATTTCCATTTTCCGTGCGTGGTAGTGGACCAATTGTATCTACTATCACTCTGTCGAAAGCATATATTGGAGTTTCAGTTAAAGTCATTGGGGTCTTTGTGTGTAATGTCGTCTTTGACATTTGGCATTTGGGACATCTACGTATGTACTCTTTGATATGACGAGTCATATTTTTCCAATAGTAGTGTCTTTTTATTTTAGCTATTGTTCTAGCTACTCCTGTATGACCTCCTTGTATTGGATCATCATGGAATGTAAACAGTATTGCTTCTTTTTCTTTATCTTTTTGTATTAGGGTCACCGGCTGGAGTAGCGCTACTCTTAAAGATTTCAATATTTCATTGCCCATTTTTTTAAAAGTATCTATTGAAATTAGTTCAAAGATCTTTTCGCTCGGTGCCACTTTGAGTTGGCTAATATTAAGTATACCGGCTTCTGTTTCAAGCCTTTGAAAGAACTGACCTAAGTCAAGAATTTCATTGGTGTACATATTGCTAACATCAATTCTTGCTATAACTTTATTTCCATGTTTTAGTAAGCATAGAGAGTCTGTTATTCGCAAGGTCACTACTTTTCGTACCTCGTCATTTGCAATGACTTCGTATACGTTGGGCTGAGAAGCATTTAGAGTTTGCTTTCGCAAATCCTCTTTTTCTTTTTCTTTTCCTGCGCAGGAATTTAACTGTTTACTTTGATTTCTGGTAGTGACTTTCAGAATTTTATTACTTATTTGTATGTTTTTTAAGTCCTTTATTGTAATTCTTGATAGCGCATCGGCTACAAAATTATCTTTGCCCTTTAGATATTCTACTGTGAAATTATATTCCTCTAATTCAAGTCTCATACGAGTAAGTTTCGAACTTGGATTTACCATTGAGAATAGGTAAGTAAGTGCTCTGTGATCTGTTTTGACAGTGAAGTGTCTACCATAAATATATGGTCTGAAATATATTATTGCCCAATGAATAGCTGCTAATTCCTGTTCTGTTGTGCTTTTGTTGCTTTCACCTTTTGTGAATGCTCTTGATGCGTATGTAACTGGGAGTTGGAGTCCGTTTTTGTTCTGAGTTAGAACTGCTCCACATGCTTGTTTACTAGCATCTGTGATAATACAGAATTCTTTGCTGAAATCTGGATATTGTAGGAGTGTTGGATTCATTAGTGCTGATTTTAGATGTTCGAAGGCGTTTTGGCAATTAGCTGTCCATTCGAATTTTACATTCTTTTTACATAACCTCGTTATGTGACGGGAATAATCAGCAAAATTTTTTATGAATCTTCTGTAATAGTTACAAAATGCAACAAATCTTCTAGCGCTGTCCGCATCGTGTGGGACTGGATAATTTTGGATGACGTCGTATTTTTTGTCGTCGGGCAAGATTCCTTTGTCTGTGCATTTATGTCCTAGGAAAGTGACTTCATGCATGAAAAATGAGCATTTTTCGGGATGTAACTTTAGATTGTGTTGTCTACATTTGTCAAAAACATTGGTTAAGTTTTTGAGCATCTGTTTTTCAGAACAACCAATGACTATTAAGTCATCCATATAAAGGAATGCTTGTGAAGGTTCAAGTCCAGAGAAAGCTATAGTCATCATTCTCTGAAACGAATTTGGCGCTATTTTTAAACCGAATGGTAATCGCGTGAAGCGATATGAACCATTGTTTGTTGAAAAAGAAGTAATATCTCTTGATTTTTCTTCAAGTTCAATTTGATGAAAACCTGACATTAAGTCCAGGCATGAGAAGTACTTTGCTCTACCTAGTTGATCCAAAATATCATCAATTCTAGGGAGCGGAAATTTATCAGACAACAGTTTTTTATTAATTTGACGATAGTCAATTACTAATCGCCATTTTTTTGTTTCCGAATTTGGAAGTGACTTTTTGGGTACTAATAACAAAGGGCTATTATAAGCAGATACAGATGGTTCGACTATTTTGTCGTCAATTAGTTTTTGGACTTGTTTCTAAATTTCGTCTTTGTGACTGTGAGGATTTCTATAATTTTTAATGTATATTTCTTCATCATCCTTCAATCTCAGTTTTTGTTTATAAAAATTATTTGTGGTTATTGGTTCGGTTTCTAGTCCGAATACATCGCTGTATTGTTTACAGATTGTTGTTAGTTGATTATGAAATTGTGGTGGGAAATTCTTTGATAGCTGTTTTAGTACAGATTTCTCTCTATTCTCTGGAATTGTTTTAACTACTTCGTAGCTTGAAAGTGGTTCATATTCTAATTTATTTATGTTGATTAACTGATCTTCATTTGTTGTATTAAGCATTCTTATGAATGCATTTTGGGTTGTTGCTATGGTATTTGCTATGTAGATACCATGCAGAATTTCTTGGTTTGGAATAAATACACTGTTTTCTACTGAGTTTATTGTAATTTTTCGGATCACTTGTGATCTTGCTGGCAGAACTATGGAATTGTTGCCAGAACTGTATGTTATCGGAACATAAATTGGGTATTTTAAGTTAGTTGGTCTGATTATAAGCCAGTCTTCAGACGGCTTGACTTCTAATTGACAGTTGTATTTTTTTATGAAATCTATTCCTAGTATTCCATCACATGGAATAGCGAATTGTAAATTTACAATGTGAAAATCGTGGGGGATTATGTAATTTGTGGTTTGGATTTCAATGGAAGTAAGTCCTTTAGATTTGGTTACTTCTTGACTTATTCCCTGTATATTTATTATATGATCAGTTTGAATGTATTGAAAAACATCTGAATTTTCTTTTAATATAGATATATCTGCACCTGTGTCTATCAAGAATACTAGTTCTTTCCCTGTGTTTATATTTGTGAAGGTTACGTATATGTTTTGGCTGAGATTGATGGTATGAATTTTATTATTTACTGCTGAGTATCTAAAGGCTACTGGGAGTTTCCCGAAGCGTTTTGGGTCACCCTTACATTATTGTTACTGTTTTGGTTATAACCTCCATTTTGGTGGTTATTTCCTCTATGGTTGACTCTGTTGTTTCCTCTATTATTACCTCTATAATTATTATATTGGTAATTATTATTCTGGCCATTATTGCGGTTGTTGTTATTATAATTATTATTATTATAATAACCTCGACCATTGCCTCTACCATTGCCTCTACCGCGATAATTATTCCTGTTGTTATAATTACCACGGCCCCTTTGGGCGAGCAATATTGAATTGGGATTGCCTGTCATTTCGGTACTACATTGTATATACTTTGTGACGGCTTCATCCATTGTTTTGAAATTGCCTGCCTCGAGGATTGTTTTTAACTTTCCGTGTTCACAATTTTTAACCATTGCGTTAATGGCTTCTTTAGTGCTGAATTTGTCAGCATGTTCGGCTGATAGGCCTTCGTCAATATACGAAGCTTCCAAAAGCTTTCGTAAATTGTCAATTTCTGTCGTGAATTTTTCGGCAGTTTTCCCTTTTTGCATTGTTTTAGACAATTTGGCTTTTACTACGTCGGATGTTTCACCGACTATAGTATCTTGCAATTTTTTGATTATTGCATTAATTGTCGTTTCATTTTGGACTTTGTATAGAGTTGAGCCAACAATTTTTGACTTAATGACCTCAACAGCTATTTCTTCGAATGTGCCTTTTGTCAGATTTATTAACTTCAAAGCTGTTACAAATCTTTGTAGATGTATTTTCTGTCCATTGAATTCTGGAATGGCATTCGATATGTCCTTTATGTATGCCCTTTGGGCGTTTACATCTGTCATGATGTATTCTTCTGTGTCTGCTGAGCTTGTGCTAGAATTCAATCCTTCTTCCTGTTCTATCTCATTATCTTCTTCAGATAAAGTGATTTGTGCAGGAATTGTAAGATCTTTTAGGTCGTTTTCTTTTATATCAGTTTCTTCGTTTGACTCAGGATCTGAATCTAAATCTGTTTCAACTGAATTCTGATCTTCTTCTCCATCTAGTGTTAATGGTGAATTTAACACTGTTGGAATGAAAATATCTAGCTGATACTTTTCTTTGACGTTATATAAATTTGAACGTAATTTGATCAACAATTTTGATATTTTTGACCAGTTAGTTTTATTTATTATACGTCTATTATCATGCACTAATATTCTTGCATCATTAAATGTTTCTACAAGAATTTTCGCATGTTTATTTAAAGTATCCTTTTGTATTGACCTATTCTGGCTTACACATTTGTAAGATTTATCAAATTTTTCTTTTAGTTCACGGATATTTAGGGTTAGTTGCTCCCATTCCATGCCTGGAATTCATTATGTATATGTATATATATAAAAGTTTTTTCTTTTTGTATATATAAACACATTACCATGAGAATCGTGTGTGCTTGTATATTATTTTCAGATCTTATCAAGATCGTTAGCTTGGCTTAAGGCTCTCTTTTTTATACATTTATTATGTAGGATGTAGGCTTTGTAAATAATATATGCACACATAATAATAACGATTATCAGTAACAATATGTTTGTTATTTTCATATCAGTATTTGACGATTCTATTTTATTTATTACATTTGCAGTGGAGTCCACTGTTTTGGTATCAATTAACCCCATTCTGGGTGTTATTATATATATATCATCAGATTTACTTATACTGTTTCTGCTCATTTATTTTAGTTTTGTTATTTCTAACATTAATGTTCATTTAGGAGTCAATTTTAATTTAATTAGTTTTTCCTGATTCGATCAACAGCGATCTCCTACCTAGTGGTTTGTATGGCTTCACGGGCCATACTCTAGCGGGCAATGCAGTTATCGCTTCCGCTTACTATATTTGTCTTAAATTAATTACAATATTTTTTTTTTTTGTATTATATAAATATACCTAAATTCTGCTGCTGTTGATCGTCCATCTGCACCATGGCACGCTGGCGCTCCCTCGTTGACGCAAGCGGCGGGGTGCCTCTCGCGTTTGATGTCTCTAGTTGTTGTTCGTCTTGGTGTTCGGATCCGCTACCGTGCAGTGCTTGCACGTGTATTGGCAGAACGCACTGTCCAATGGTCCCTCGCAGTCGGTTGGGCACTTCTTGGCCGGTTTACTGGGCTGGGCTTTTATTGCTCCTGGCTGGTTTAATTTGGGAATAGTGTTATCAATTGTTTTTATATGTCTTTGTGTGGTGGTAGAGGTTGAATGCTTATGGTTTGTCTTCTGGGCTTGATCAATCTGATCTAGCTCGGCTTGTAGTGCTATTGTTGCCTCCCAACGTAATGGTGGGTTGGTGGCAAACAATAGTTTGAGAATTTCCGCCTTCCTCTTTTGGAGGCGTACTCGTATGCCGCTTCTTCCGGCTTTTTTTTCAATATGGGTATGAAATGAAAGCTGTTGATAAGTGCTTTTGATGACTAGGGTCTCGAAATATATGCCAAAACGTGGACCCGCCGTGTCTTTGAACCGAATTAAACCAAACTTACGCACATTGTTAAGTAAGTATTGAAAATGGGTTTCGTAAAGTTTGGTTGTAATTCGGAGCACTGGCAACGGGTACAGCGTTCTTTTGAACCAGCCATAATGTCGCTTACTTTTTTAACGCTTGGGGCGGAACTGAACTGTCAAGTTGACAGTGTGAGTTACAATGTGTCAATATTTCTTTCTGATTTGGATGCCATAAGGAAAAAACGTAAGTGCAACATGTAAAAATTGTTTGTGATTTTTTTTGGAGTGGATTTTGGAACAGTGAATAGTTTCTTACGAAATTTGAGAATTTAATGTGATGCTTAATAAAACATAGAAATTGAAACGGAAAATTCATGGATGATCAGGAAAAAAGACGATTGTTTATTCATATGCGTTGATTTGAAATTTAAGAACAATCTTCTTTTTTCCTGATTTTCAATTTATATTTTATTTTTACTCAAAAACAAATATATTAGAAAAACAAAAAATATTGTTTATGCCAAAGCGCTTGAATAAAGAATAAAGAAATAAGTAATATAATATAATAATATAAAATAAGTAATTGTTACAAATTCAATCCACTGTTAAAGTTGTAAAAAATCGAAAACACGTGCAGAAGTAAAATGAAGGCGGCATAACTTTTACAAATGTCAAGAATTGGTGGTAAAATATTTTTAGGAATGTTCATCATAAATGCGAAAAGAAGCAGAACTCAAATCAATTGACTTAGAGTGTCATCTTTTTGATCGTGGTGGTATTTGAACATCTTTTTGCTTCCATCTCAATTTGATTGGCTGATGACACCTTCGATAGGATCACATCAATTCACTTAGAAGCCTATCCTAGGTAGGTCGGTTGGGTGGTTGTCGTAGCGACACACTTAGACCTTTCGCAGGTCCATTGTGATACCACTGGATCTTACCCTTACCCTTACCCTACGTGTTCCTTTTCAAACCATCCGGGTAGCTTTAATAAACGAGCAGAGCCTCGCTAGTTTTAGATGCGCTATGTCCGCTACATCGGTTAAAAATGCTGTATCAAGAGTGCGCAGCCTCCTCATAGCTAAGCTTTCACACTCACATAAAAGGTGTCTGACTGTTTCCTCTTCTTCTGTATTAAGACAGCTTCTACAGAAATCGAAGTACGAGAGTCCTAACCTTCTAGCGTGGCTGCCTATTAAACAATGACCGAGTAATACCCTATCATTTTTCTTATAGCTTCTCTGTTAAATCTTAACAAGATTTTCGATCAAGTTCATCCGCCTTGCAGTTCCCTGCTATATTCCTGTGGGCTGGCACCCAAAAAAAGGTGCACTTTGTGGCGCTTAGATACGTCATTTAGAAGTTTACAACATTCTAAGACTGTTTTTGACGATTATACTCTCGTTTTTATTACCGTAAGTTCCTATTTTATGGCAGTGAATTCCACCTGAAATACACTGCAATGATCAGGTAGGCGAAATGATTGGCTAACTCCGAGTTTATCGGAGCAAACCACGTACTTTGTTGTCTAGGTTAGAGCCATCTGTATAGATGTTTATACCATTTTTCTTAACAATAAGTCCGTTATCCCATTCCTCTTTGGAAGGAAATATTGTGACGAAGCATTTATTTAAGTTGATATCCTTGGTCTTACAGAAATCCGTTGTGCCAGGAATGCAGCGGAATTTTTCTAAAATTGAAGAGTGTCCTCTCTGGTTCGTTCTGATTAGGCCGACTTCTCTTAGTCTGAGAGCTGCTTTGGCAGCTGTTTGCTTACCGAATCGCTCTATTGGTAAAAGGTTAAGCATAATATTTAGGGCCTCTGTGAGTGTATTCCTAAGGCCTTCGCAGATGCAAAGACTGGCCATTCTTTGTACATGTACCAGGGTTCTTTTAATATATAACTTATCTAAAGCCGGCCACCATACCGTATACCGTATAGTATACCGTATGTTAGGATTGGTCTGACAATTTGTGTGTAAAACCAATATACGATAAATGGGGAAAGACCACAACTTATTCCTATCAGCTGTTTACAAGAGTAGAGTGCTATTGTCGGTCTTTTTACTCTATCTTATAGTATATATAGTATCTTATAGTATAGTGCCGTTCCACCTAGAGTCGGGGGAGTTATATTTGCAATATTATGTTTCCTGGTAAATAGGATGAGTTCAGTTTTATTGGGGTTGACGCTTACCCCATTTGCCAGTTTTCAACCATATTTAGTAAATCTTGCATGACTTCTCTAAGTGTATTGGGAAATTTCCCTCTACTACCATTGCAACATCATCCGCATATGCTACGACGTATTGTCCTCTCTTCTTTAGGCCCTTTAGCAAGAAGTTTAATGCACCCAGACGAGAGGGGACAGCACACCGCCTTGAGGTGTTCCTCTACTAACTTTTTTCCTGATCTTTGAGTTCCCTGGGGTTGCGATCACAAATCTGCTCAAGAGCATGTTTTTGATGAACTCAACCAGAGCCCCGGATCTCTCGAGCCTATCCTAAAACGGGATTTATGTATGAAGTCGTGCTAATGGATTATAAGGAGGGCAGAAAGTTATGAATTAATACTGTTAAAATTTTTATCAATTTATAAGTTTTCCGTTCATATTGATTTTACGTACAATAAAATCAAATATCTCCCACTATATATAAATGGAGTGCAAATCCCATATCATAACACGGCTAAAAACCTGGGTATGACTCTTGACACTAAACTGAGATGGAGTTCTCACGTAAAGAAGAAAAGAGAAGAATTTGATATTAAATTCAGAAACATGTATTGGCTTATGGGTAAAACATCTGCTTTATCCATGTACAATAAAGTACTTCTCTACAAGCAAATACTAAAACCTATTTGGACGTATGGGATACAACTATGGGGTTGCTCAAGCTACAGCAACATACTTCAAATTCAAAGGTTCCAGAATAAAATTTTGCGATGCGCTACTAACGCGCCCTGGTATGTACGCATCAGCGATCTCGAACGCGATCTCGGCATAGAACCAGTTGCCGTCGTAATTAAAAAAAATGCCCTATCTCATATAAATAGGCTATCTCATCATGTCAACAGCGAAGCCTCAGCCCTCACTGGCCAACAAAAATGGTTTGTAAGGCTGAAACGCAAAAAGCCGAACCACCTCGTGCAGTAATCAACTCCTTTGCAAGTTTTGTGCAAAGCACCATCATATTAATTGTATTATACAAAAACCGAAGAAAATTGTTCGTTAGTTTATTTTTGTTAACTAGTTACAATAAAAATGAATATTAAAAAAAAAAAAAAAAATTTATAAGTTTTATCAATACTATGGATCCAAGTTACTACCGAGTAATTCTTTTGCTTTTTTGCCAACATTTGCAAGGTAATCCATAAATTTAATTGGAAATGTATTAATATTCGTTTCTGCAAATTTTTATGAAAACACTTATGTACACTGTAATCAAACTCTTCTTCTAGAATTTGTAAATCTAGAATTTACGAATATTTTCAAGGTGATGGTATTAGCATCTACAACATTTGCATGTCCTTTGCTTTTGTAAAGGTGATACTCAGTGCCAAAGTTTTCTTGCGAATATAAACAAACAAATAAGGTAAAAGGAAGCAGACCAACACTGGCGCCATTACCGTGAATGAATTCGCCATGGAATGAGAACTAAGGGAAAATTCAAATTAAAATTTCACGTTCAATTTGACATTATAGTCAGTACAAATTAAAAAAAAAAGTTCTTCGTAAACTTGCTCAAGATTTCCTGAAGAAAGGAGTGGAAACAATGTGTGAAAACAGAAAACACTGGAGCAAAACAGTGTCGATTTTCTTTCAAGAGCTAAAAAGAGGAATGCGCCCACATCACTTCTAAGTGGAAACTGCCCATATTTTCCTTGAGGGATTAATTCAGTAAAATTGTTTTGCATGAAAACCACGTTATAAGTACATAGTGAAATACATACATACCTACATACGTACAGAATGTGGGATTTTTACCCTGTGCAGACTTACGTAATTCAGCTGAAAACTCCTGCGCTAAATGAAATATCCATTATTGAAATAAAAGACTTGTTTTATGCTTTTCTTTGCTGTTTGCGTACATTCTCTTTTTAACTTTAATATCGCTGCATTTCTGGCTTAGGACTAGAATTTGGTTCAACGAAATTCATTCACTTCGATATGAGTTTGTGGATGCATGTATGTGTGTGTGTGTATATGTGTAGGCTGGTGAGGCTTTCATTTACAATTTACCACTAATGCAATGTTTTTGATGTGATTATAATTGTGGTCTGTTTAAATGTGAAATTCTAAATTCTTTTGCATAACTTTTTCAAAATACATTTTCTTCGTTTGCAATTTTTAATGATTTGACTTATGAATGCAAAATGCATCATTCTTTTATGTTTAATTTTTTTGCATTGTTTGCATTACTTTAATTATTGTGTTTGTTTTTAAGTTTATTTTTGCTTTATTGTTTCTGTTTGTTTTTCTTCATCGTTCAGTAAATTTCAAAAACGAAAATGCCTTAATTAAATGCAAATGTTTACTAACTATGATAAGCACTGCCTTCGCACAAAGTCACATTATTAATAGACTTTTGAATCGCTCGAAATTTATTGTTGTAATATTAATTCTAATAATAATAATAGACACTGCATCTTTCATAATTACAATTACAAATTTACTTACATTTATTAATTAGTCTGTTATTATTTATAATACATATTACTATTTTCTGATAATATTAGTAATTATTAAATCTACTAAACTTATTTTTAAAAATTCACATATAAAAAATTTCTTTCACATATTTTAACTCACTGGAGTCTAGTTGTATTAATTTTTATTATTTTGAGTTTCTACATGAAAATGTATGTATTTATATTTGTTTTAACTATGTATGTATATTATGTATGCACATGTTTATGTGTATGTGTATGTGTTCAGAAACTAAATATTTTCCGAAAGTGGTTTTGTATTATTTGCTTTCAACTTTTGATAATGTAATTGTGGATATGTTGCATTGACCACATATGGATATGTTCACATTTATGTTCGAGTATGCGTGTACGTAACTACATACATATGTTCGTATTTAAGTAGGTAAATATGATATGATTTTTACGTAGTCGTTTTAATGGAAGCAAACTTCTGTCCAGCCATATACTTATTGATAAATTTCGTATTTCGTAAAGTAAATATTGAACTAAATCTTAGCTATGCAACTTTAACAAGTCATACCGAAAATTGAAAAAATATTCTTATTAGGGCAATAAATATATCAATGCAAATAGCCTGGCAATACCGCATTGTCAAATTACCTGTGTTGTCATGGTAATACACCACATAATGTACGGGTGCACGAAAACATATTGAAAAAGGTAGAAGTGACTTCGACATTTCTCTCTTTTGAACTGCGTCTGAAATGCCAATTATTAACCCTTTACATTTCGTAATTTAAATTTTTCTATTTTTGAATTTCAAACTGTGAGCTGTGTGACTGATTTTAAATAATAAAGGGAAAGGAATTACCAACGGAGTGCTGTGTGTGGGTTTTAATGCATAGCCATTGTAAGGAAGTACAAGAAAGAACACTCTTCTTCTTCCTATTTTTTTGACGTATGTAATAGTGTGAGTGATTATCAAAGTTTATGCTGATGAAATAATAGATGAATACCAGTGTGGCTTTAGAAGCAATCGATCAACAATTGATCAAGGTTTCCTGGTAAACCAAATTTTTGAAAATTTTTTCGAGCATAACATTGATATATTCTGCCTATTTATCGATTTTAAACAAGCGTTTGATAGTCTAGACAGAAAGCAAATCAAACACTGTATCAAAAACTTGGCGTTCCGTTGAAACTCATTGACCTAATTCTCTGCACTAACAAGGTGCTAGTACAAGGCGAAATGTCCGAACCCTTCCAGGTTCTGTCTGGTGTTAAACAAGGGGACGCATTGTCCGCTCTGATTTTCAACCTTATGTTGCACACAGTTGTAAAAGAGATTATCTTGTCCGGAACAATGTTGGACAAAGATTTTCAAATATGTACTTATGCAGAAGACGTTCTCAACACGGCAAAAACAAAAACACACTAATTCGCATATTCAAGCTGCTAGAAACAAAAGCAAAAATTATAGGAATGAATGTCAACGCTGAAAAAACTAAGTTTATTCTTCGCTCAGCACGTAATATGGATGCCAACAATCTAGCCATAGATGATTTTGTTTTTGAAAGCGTAAATGAATTCAAATACTTAGGATTCGTTCTATCAGCAAGTAAATACACATCAATTCCAATAGATGAAAGAATTAAATCTGCTAATAAGAGGGACTATGCAAATATAAAATTGTTCAGATCAAAGGTTTTATCACAAATGCAGAAAATCAAGATGTATAAAACTTTGATACGTCCGGTTCTTACGTATGGTGCTGAAATCTGGACACTGAAAGCTAACGATATAAACCAGCTATTGCGATTTGAAAGATCCATAATGAGAAAAATCTACGGTCCTATTCGGCTTGAAAATGGCACGTATCACATCCGTTATAACAATGAAATTGAAAACCTTATTAGTGGTGAAAATGCAATACGTTTTATTAAAGCGCAGCGGATTAGATGGATTGGCCACATCATAAGAATGCCCAACGAAAGAATCCAAAAAAGGGTGTTTACTTTGCGTCCAATCGGAGGAAGAAAGAGAGGCCGACCAAGAAAGAGATGGCTAGATGACGTAGAAGCAGGCTTAAAAGCGATGAACGTTCGTATTGGGAGAAATGAGGAAAGAGAGACTGAATTGGAGGAGGATTGTTGATGAAGCTATGGGCCACCACAGACTGTGAAGCTAAGAGAGAGAGAGAGAGTAAGAATTTTTATAGCAACAATAAAAAAATAGAATATCGACAAAAAAAATATCTTCGACTTGGAAATTTTACTATAGCAAATATTTTTAATATATTTCTTAGTAATAATAAAGTTTTTTTATTGAGAAAAATTTAAATTTGTATGGCATTTTTTGGACTTTTTGAGACGATTTTTTTTGAAATTTAATCATTTTTTATGCAACTATATTGTTGTATATAAAAGAGCGAAACACGTGATTTTAGCATGGCTATTTTTTGACAACCAGCTGAGAGTGTTTTTACTTATGGATCTGTACAATGACTGTGTGGGGGCTTTAATACATATGAAATTTGCCTAATTTTTTTTACATACCTCGTATGTAATTGAGTTCATTACACGAAATTATAATTTATCGAATATGAAGAGAAACTTTCCTCTTCTTATAAATGGATAGATCAAATTTGAAATGGTGGCCTGTAACAACTTGAAGGAGAATTTCTGGCGAAATTAGAAAAAAAATTTAAGTAATTTAATAAATTTAATAGATAGGAAACATTTCAATAGGTAAACATTTAATAGGTAAACTGCTGAAATAAAGTTGTGTTGTAAATTTATAAATAAAGAATCAAAAGAGTTTTTTAGCACCGTCGCATGTGCTTTAGAATTAAGACTTTGATTAACAAATTAAATGCTCAAAAATGGGCGAATAAAAATAAGAAAATTATCAAAACGGATAAATGTGTTTCATTTTAGTTAGTATGTTAATTTATTTAAGACACAAGACTTTCCACACATGCATTAAAAGGAAAAAGCAATAACTACTAAAACGAAGCTAATTTTAAATTCCAGATACTTTGAATTCAAATGGTATGGTATTTATTTGCAGTTGGATTAACAATTTTTTCCCATAATAGTCAGGCATGCGAGAGTTCGACTGAGTTGCCACTTCTTCCTTATTGAATGCGCCTTACTTGTGCATATATACAATTGTATGTATGTATGTATGTATGTATGCATATTAATTATAATAATTTAGAAAAGCTAGGTTGCCTGGCTAATTGTACTTAATTGTAAATTGCCCTATTATGTTTTCGATTTTATTCAAAATTTTCTACAAAAAGTGATTTTCTACTTACGTATGTACATATATCAAATTTATATTTACATAAAAAATTTGGACCTCATTTTTATCGATTTATTACGTTGAAGAAATTCGTATTAGTGCTTAAAATAGTACATAATTTAAATAACTACTGTGATCCAATGATGATTATGCTAAGAGTATTAACCATGGCAACTTGATGTGTCTTAAAAAAAAGATAGGCAGTGTCGAATTTTAAATAATTCATTAACTGATTCGAGTATAAGTCAAAGTTGAATGAGAAATAACATTTATAAATATATATAAAACCATCGCAGTTTTTATTAGGCAACAAATGCGACCACTGTTTTCGGTTTTTTTGTCTTTCGGTGAATTTGACAACTGGCTGACGTCAGGAACCATAATAATACCAAAAAAATAAATATAAAAAACAAAAGGAAGAGATATTACTTGTTGTAAATATTCAGTGCATGGCTTGATATTGAGATCTGAAGATTTGAATTAAACAAACTAATGAAAACGAAGTGCCGCCTTTTCAATTATGAAAGCACGAATTATAAAAATACCTCCAAATTCAATTTTTTGCGTTTTTATGCAGATAACGCCGTGGCAAGTAAGTGTGTATGTATATAAACTTTCTTGTGTTTGCCAGTTTCTATTACTTTCACCTACTCTTCCTCTGCACGAACAAGTAATTCCTCTTGTTTTTGTTTGTATATTCTCGGGGCATGACGTCGCAGCGAATTCGGAAGGCGCATTCTTGTATTCCATGATTTTTGAAGAAATAGATTTGTTATTATTGTTATTGTCGCAACAACATAAATCATTTCCCATATGCCAACAGAGTTTGTAGTAATTTTGATAATAATGGTGCCAACTTGACTTAATTTTATACGCTTATAACTCATTTATTCATATTAAAAGCTCCATTTTAAAATACTGCGTTTGGCATAACTCTTCATCGTTTATTCACTTTCACTTTACAGTTTTCGCTTGCAAAATTCGCACTAGAGTCCTTCAAAAGTGGCGCTTAGATATCAGTATTGAATAAATCCCAGATGGTACCTTTTTTATGTCATACAATTTTAACCAGGGATACTTACACGATAGAACAACGCATGGAATTTATTGAAATTTATTAGGAAAATGGTCGATCTTTAATAACAACATATCGCAAAATTTGTAACTTTTTCGGTGGAAATAATCGTCTGAATGAGTCGAGAGTTCAAAAGTTGGTGAAAATTTTCAAGAAACTGGTTCTGTCGTGGTTAGAAAAACGACTGCCAGACGAAAAACTGAACGTTGTGTTGAGTATATTGCTGCTGTAGCGCAAAGTATTGTTGGACAACCTTGAACATCCACATCTCTACGTTCTCAACACCTATGTGTTTATGAATCGAGTGCTTGGCGAATTTTACCTGCAGACGTTCTTTTGGTGGACATTTAAGGCACCTTTCTGGTCTAGAATTTCGAAAAAATCGATGTTTTTTTATGTTACGAGTATGATAGTTTATACTTTCAAAAATATACTTGGAAATTTTTATATTGAAATTCGTCGTAGTTTAGACGTTACAGTCCTTTAAAATGGGACCGGTTTGGAGTACAATGCGCGTTAACCGTGTTTTTCTCGAAACTATGTTTTCTAAGTTGGCGTTGGTAATTTCTCAAAAAGTACTGAACCGATAGATTTGAATTTTTAATATGTTATTGAGTAGACTTGTGGCTCTCGCGGGTAGCAGAATTATAACCAATCTTTCTATTTTTTTTTAAGAGCGAGAAGGTGAAAAAATCTTTTTTTGCGTATTTCCAGTAAACAGATAAAATATCTAGAAACAATTTTTTTTTGTAAATCTGCTACCCACCATAGCGACATATCTCCTGATGAATAATCGACCGATTTTTTTTTTCAGACGTACCTGCGCAGCCCAATCAGTTGCACCAGTGGCATGTGTTATGTGAGGGGAAGCAATTTTTTTATTATTGTCATTGAAAAAAAAAATTTTTTTTTGGGAAATAAAGAATTGATATAATGAATAAAACCCATTTTCAATTGATACCGATTGTTTTTCTTCAATTTTCAATGCTTTTAATTTTCACGTCTCTAGACTAGAAAGGTGCCTTAAACGATGTAACTTTTCACATACGAGTATAATTGTTAAGAACCGTATTTGGAATAAAAATAGTAACCCCTGAAAGAATCTAAATTTTTACATGTTTAATTTAAGACAACATCTAGGCACGTCTTTTGAAAGACCCTGTACATATGAATGTATTTACTTTCATATATCATAAATTCAAAAATTTGTATATCTTCCATATTAAATTAGATGTGAAAACTTGTTTAAAACCAAGTTCTCTTTTATGAAATCGTATTGCAAATTTGTCATTCATTTTTCAGTGCTCATATTTTTACTTCACATAACTAAGCAAAAAGGCATATGAATTGAAAATAATATCAAAATAGTACTACGGATAAGCCTGAAAGTGATCCCTTTATGGGACCTTTATATGCGTGACTGGAATAGACCTGTCGAAAAGTGAGGTCAAGATGCTTGCATTGCCTAAATATCATAGAAAATATTTTGGAGTACGTAGAAAACAGCTTTCGCGTAAATGGTAACTGCTCTTAGTCTGCTTAATTTATAATAATTCACTCTGGGATGGAAATGGGGGAAGAAGTGAAGTGGAGTACAACAGAAATAAGAAATTCGACACGTAGCAGGAAGCAACGGCAAAAAAATGCAGTCGCTTTAATTTGTACTAGTTGCGATTACTGAGATCGCACTGTACTATAATTTACGCGCGCTTCAAAGGTATTCCGAAGTGTCAATCATCACCGTGTTATTGACGCTCAATTTGTTATGCTTAATATCTGCACAATATCTGTATTGGAATCTACGTACATTATTTTTATTAGTTGGCAGAAATAATTAGCATTTATTATATTGTGACGTATGATTACAGTTTTTTGCTACGCATGTAAAAGAAACTGGCAAAGGCAGCTATTTGAGCTTTTATTTTAAATATGATTATACATAAATTAATGCCATATTCTAAGACTTGTGGCGAAATATTAGAAACAACTGATGAACATCGCTTGTACGTACCATCCACCCAAAATTCGTTGAAATTATATTTCGAATATATTCAGTTATGGACTGAGTCTAACATAAAAGTATATTTCTACCAAGAGTTTAATGGTAGTCAAGTACTCCATTAGATTTAGGAAATACATAGCATACCTATCGTAATAGCTGACAGCTACTTTCGCTATATATCCGATTTGAGGACAACAAAGTTGTGCGTATTTTTATCTGAATCTGCAAGCGTATTTTTATCTGAATCTGAAAATTTCATGCTTTTTTAACATTTTTATTCGCATGTAATGGGTGTATTTAGCTCAATTATTACAGAAAATATAAAATATTAAAATAATATAAATTCAGTGACATAATTATAATGTCACAACATATTGATACGTTTTTACAAAAACTTTTTTCAAATTAATTTTAAATTTAATTTTTTTTAATTGCACCAAGACTTAGCAAGTAGCGAATAGAGGAAGCAAATGAACATATGTCGGCAACGCGGGAAGTGAGCTGCCTTAAATTACATGTCCTGGGAAGGCAGTGCGGCCTAATGAGCTGTCTTACGGCGAATCTTACTCCATAACTTTATTGTTGCTTTCCCATGCATATTTTGTGTTAATTTTTTACATGCACATTTTGCGTTATTTTATGCAACATTTTTAAACATTCATCTAATTTTCATCAACATTTTCTACCTAATATGCGGTATTTTCCGACAATTTTTGGGAATTGTAAGAAATAAAAGTAGAAAGACTCTTCTTCTTCCTATTTTTTTGACTCTTTAGTTGCGTAATAGTGTGAGTGCTTGAATTTTTTGCTTGAGTGTATTGGCGGGGTTGCTATGCCAGATTAAAATTTTTATAGCAACATTAAAAGCAATAGAATATGGACAATAAAGTACTACATCGACTTGGAAATTTTGCTATAACAAATATTTTTAATATATTTCTAAATTTGCACGAAATTTTTTAGATTTTTTGTTACGATATTCTATGAAATTCAATCATTTTTATGCACCTAAGGTACGTAAAAGAGCGTTTCGCAATCGTGTGATCTCAGCTGTGGGCATTTTTTTATTTTCACTTAAGTATCTGTACAATATTTTTGGGTACGCAGTTTTATAGCGTATTTAAATTCTAGTATGCAAGCGCAAGTTTGAAGTGGCTTAGAACATTTTTGAATGAACTATTGTAAATGCATTTTTTCTCTGATGGTGTTGCGCATTTTTCCATATAGCGCATGCCATACAGTTTTTTTAGATGGAGCAAATGTGGAACACAGTCATAGAGGAAATTAAAAAAAAATCACTGAAAATTTATGCTGCTCTAAACTTGTACGTGATTATACTAAATTTTAATGGGCAGTAGAAAACGTACCAAAATTTTGGTTTTAGAAATTCTGACGCTTTTTTGATATTCTTACGCTTTTTTGAAAATTTGTTTTGAAAGTTTTAATAAATCTCGTGGAAAGTTTTGAAACTTGGATTAATGTGATATTTGTAAGCAAATAAAAATAAATTAATGAACAGTCGAAACTTGTGCTGCTTTGCAGTGGACGATGTATTTGTATATATATATGTATAAAAATAAAGGGAAAGGTAGTTTAGTAAGGGAAAATTCTACCACAAAAAAATTTAATAAATTATATGTCTTTTAATTGTATGTTTACGGCCCCAGTTGCGCTTTAAAGTACATGCATATATTAAAAAAAAATTTGTTACATATAAAATGTGGTTCTCACGGTTAATATGCATAACCTTTTCTGGAAGTTGCTGGGCTTGGTAGAGTTAATTTCGTTTTGAAAGTGAGCTTACGATACAAAAACGGTTGCTTGGTTATTTGGGCACCTAAATGCCATATTCCAATGTAGTTAAGACTCGGTGGAAATAGGAAATAATTTTCTGTTCAAAACGAACTAATTTCTCAAGTTGCTGTCACCTTTTGGCACCGTCACAAGGAATTTTAATAATTTTTGATAATATTCTGATAACAAATTCTGTTGCACAAAATGTAGTTTGTAAATGCAAATTGTATATGTTATTTCTGAATTTTCTTTTTACTTTTCCAAAGGTTTCTTTGAAATTCTCTGTGTGAAGTATTTGCATACATATATGCATATTTATTACAAATAATATAAAATCAAATGCTTTTCTAGTTTGTGTTTAATTTCTTCAAAGTTATAGACACGCTGCACGCATGACAATATTAATTTAATTACATACGGACTGCGTTGATTGAGTTAGTTTAGTTGAAAGATTTCAACATTTTTGCATTCTAGTTTACAGCGCCGTATTTAAACAAAAATTGTGTCTATTTTATTGCCCTTCTATACTTCTATTTAATTTTCAATGGTTGTCTGTTTGTGTTATTGTTTGCTTTGCATTATTAATTTATGACTGTTTTTCTTAGGAAGCTATTTATTTATTTTATCTCGTTTTATAAGTAAAAAAATTATATATAAATATTTACAAAATCATGCACATACATTTAAGTTGTAGTTAAAATCTTAGTTTTATAATTTCAAAATTATATTTTCATTTTCTTTTGAACTTACTTCGCTAGAATAGTTACACAGAAAAAAATATAATAACTACTGCACATAAATATATCTTAGATGTAGCAACATGAGTATGTTTGTATGTACGTATGTGTATATTAGATGCAATGAAAAAGTCACACACATAGATGGAAATTTATTTATGTATGCATTTAGTTACTTAGTAAGTAGTCACAATTATCTAAGAATGCTGAATAAAGGGTGATCTATCTAGCGTTTGGAATTTGAACTATAGATGCTTTTGACTTTCGCAGCTAAAATAGCATCCATGATGTTTTCGATGAAAATACCATTAAAGTGATAAAAAGCTATACCAGCAAAAATGTATTGAAACATTGGGTTGACAGAAGCTGCTACTGTAAGTCTTAGTCTTTTTCATTAAAAAAAAAATAAAATTGAAAAGTATTCATGCTTCTATCATATATATTGTTCTCAAAATTAACCCTTATCCGTCCATCGGGTGATTTATCACTCAATTTAAAGTTTGCGACAGTAAACGTTTTATATCTTTTTTTATAAGCTACTGAAAAGCATTCTATTTATTTTAATTCGACTCCTCAATCTTAAAATAACCTGATAATTTTATTTACATCAACATGTTGCCTGCTATTTAAAAAGTTACACAGGCAGCTTTCGAGTGAAATTTCATCCATATGACAATTTTGCAGCATTTGAGTTGTCATGCACTCCATTAATGTTAAGAATTACTTCAGATAAAACCAATGAAACAAGTTTTTGAGTTCTTGTGTGCTGATTGGAAGAAAATTGACGATATTTGATTCGCGCATATGTTGCTTCTGATTTCGAGTGAAGTTTATAAATGGAGCGTAGAATCTCTTGAAGATCTATGGAATGAAGTCGTAATAGAAATACCGATTTCGCTCTGCGATATCTCTAAAACCCTTCAAATACTTTGATGACAAAAATGCTTGCTTTACTTAGAATATACAAGCGTCTGCTGGCAAAATACCTTGTGATGCTCCTGAAAGGAATAAAAGTCAAAGGGTTCTTTGGATTTTGTGATGGATTTAAAGGAACGAAGTATAATTAGCGCTAATTTCTTTTCCTTTTTCGAACTTGGGAAATAAATCAATGTCCCAATCAAGGACAGTTCGGGCATATAAAATGTTTTTGTCTAATTCCAATATAGCGGAAGTTCGCCAGCACCCATTTTACTCCAGCAAATTTTTGTTCAACAATAAAGTTTATGGTATGATAGGTCCAAAGAAATAAAACAGTATTACTTGCAAAAAAAAGGATACACCTTTACAATAAAAAAAAATGTATTGTAAATTATTCCATCAAAAGAAAAACGAATCGCTGGCTCTACGCTTTTGTGTTGCAATTTACTTTGGCAGTTAACGCATATGGTTTATGGCTCGAAATGAATAATTGCCGGCCAAGCGTCGATTCTTTTTGGAAGATTGGTGAATCCAGAGATAATGCACAGAAAAGTATTACCTAAAGGGAACGCCTCCTGCCTGCTGCTTCTATCGGCATAATTAGAGTCTGCAGAACCATCATGCTTCAAAAAACGGGTGATATGTTCTAGGTGCGAGTTTTTTCGGTAAAAAGAGCGTAAATCGTGTTCTGCAAGCAATTCTTATGAAAAGTTCATCTGCGGTAAACACAAAATTAGTTGGAAGTAATTCTTATTATATTTAATTGAATAACTTATGTTGTTACTTCCTACATTTTGAATTGTTGACAAATAAAAATAATTAATAAATTTCAAATTATTTGCCATTGAGTATTGAATGAATGAAATTTCAGATGTGAGGATTTATGTGTGACTTTTTTTGAGTGCCGGTTGAGAGTTGAATCAAATTCCAAACGCAAGATGGCACATCCTGTATTTTCACTTTTTGTCAGTATGAGATGAACAAAATTGGATGAAATACTTCATAGTATGTAATAATAATTATTGTATGTCGTTGGTTTTCTGCTTTCTAGGGGGTTTAAAGACAAAATCATAAATTTTGTAGTTTGGCATCGCCACTCGATTTACGATTTCCTTTTAAAATTGTTTCGGTCGTTGTTGTTCATGTAGTTGCTTATTTCTGACTGGTTTATAGTGACGTAAATGTTTTTGGCGCAGTTCATGCCCCCTGATGGCGCGCTTTTGTGACAAATATGTGCGTAAATTAAAATTTCAAGTTAACACTTCCTTCAGGTGGCGCGCATATGCTTCCGCCGTATGGAACTCTGGTTCGCTGCAATAGTTTTAAAAAAAGTTTTTTGTTATTCAATTTGAAATAATCACTTATATTAGAAAATATAATATAACATTGAAACAAATTCCAAGGCCCTTCCTTATGAGCGAAAATTGAACCAACAGCTTGTGTGTCCAATGGTAATGAATGTTGTATAATATGTATATACTAAGTTATGTAGAGTGAAGGACTTAAGTCCTTGTACAGTGGCATATATTATTATTACCTAGAAGGTATATAATAATGGGAAAAGACTGTTAACGCAGAAGGTATACAAACATTAAATTATTTGACTTGTTTTATAATAACAAAATTTGAAAAACAATAAAAAAAGCGGAATGACAAACATACACCCATCTGCTTTGGCTCACTCAAGCATGCACTGAAAACACGGTGCTACAGTGAATCAGAACTTTTGAAGTGACATGATGAGAACTGTAGATCTAGCTGAGAACGACGCAGAACCGTGTTCACAAAAATTTTTAACACCCTCAAAAAAAAAACTTAAAAATTCGTAGCTCGTCTGCATTTTATCCGAGTTCCAATCTTGAAACAGTTTTGTTGAGGTAAATGTTAGTCCTTCTGACGTATGTTTTCTATTTTTCACGCTAAGCAAAAATAACCACTGATTTTTCAACACAACACTTAAATTGTAGTCAATTTTTCCAATTTTTGCGAGTTTAACGAGATGTTGTCGATAATATTGAAATGAAAGGTTTATTTATTAGTAGAAAGTCTTGTAGCTGTGTCTATTCCGAATGTAAAGAGCATTTAATTTGAAAAACCGATCAAAAATGATATATTAGATGTATTCATAGTTATGTAAACTTATTGCAGTCTTTCAAAATTAGCCACAATGAGCAGTAAAGCACTATCGGTCATGCGGTATTCTCTCGCAGTCTCGGTTCAGCTGGATTTTTAAAAATGTGGAAAAAAATTAAAAGAAAAAAAAAAAATCGTAACTTTTACAGTTTTTAATGTATGAAGGTGAAAAATAGCTTATTTCGAGCACATTTTATTGGAGTTTAAAAATATGTATATATTTGTGGTGCCCGTTGGAGAATAGTGGCCAAAAAACTGCATCACATTGAAAAAAACGTGGAAGAATTTTTCTTTTGAACATCAATCGTTCAATCTTAGAACTATATACATACATTCATAACGCACATACACTCCCCTTCCGAAGCCCACATTGAAATAAAAAATCGGTTGGAAAATGGGTTAGTTATGTATTTTTACTTCATCAAAAAGACCATAAATCGGTTTTTTAACAATAAATAAAAAATTTGAGGGTGTTTTGAATTTTCTAAACACAGTTTTGTGTTGTACTGGTCTTGACCTAAAACGTGCACTATATCACTTGAAGAGTTCTTTCGATTTGTTTTATTTTGTAGCACCGTGAAATTATTAAAAAAATTTTAGTAGATAAATCGTCATTGCTATTGCATATATATACGAGGTGTGTTCAAAAAGTATGGTGAATTTTGAGTTTTTTCAAAAATTATTTATTTATTCATTAAAATCTATTTTGTCCCCTTCAAAGTAATCCCATCTCACTAGCAATGTTCATGCGATGCTGCTTTTGGTCGAAATCGAGCAGTTTTGGTACGAATTTTTCGGCGACCCGTCTAATGCCCAACTCATTGAAAAAAATCGAATAGCACGAGCCAATCGATAAGTCTAGGTCCTCAGCAATTCCTCTAACGGTGATTCGACGATTGGTCAATACCATTTTCTAGCTTTGGTCCAAAGTAACTGCTCCGTATGACACAGTCAACATTCGGAATACACCCGCGCACTTAATTTCGTTTTTCACACAAAATTTGATACAGGTTCTTGGATCCATCTTTTCGAATAGGTAAAAATCGAAGACGAGCCGAAACACAGCATCAACAATTAACTGAACATTCAAAATGGCCGAACACGTCGGAATGAATGAGAGACATGAGTACCAACATATCGCCACAAAAAAATCGAAATTCCAATATACGTAACCTGCGAAAATTCAAAATTCGTGATACTTTTTGAACACACCTCGTATATACATATGAAATTCGTATGCATTCGTTAAAAATAAAAAGCGAACCAGCCGCTCAAAGAACTGCCCAGAAGAGATGTAAGATTCATTTTAAGAGAAGTCGACCAACATCTGAGAATTAGTGCTTCGATATTGGTTGAACATATCGTAGAGACATCCGGAAAAATTTGTTCATCCAAGAAATATTAAGAGATATGTTGATAATAACGGATATTTCAACAGGACACCAAGTATAAATCCTTTGATTTCATAAAAAACAAAAATAACCAACAAAAAAAAACCGTCGCCTTTGGCTTGACAAGCGAAAGGATTTCTGGTCTAAAGGTTTATTTACTGACGAATTGTAGTGTAATATATATGTGCAAGTGATGGTCGGACTAAAATATGGAGGGAAATTAATGCGGATATGGAAATGAAGAAGTTGATATCTACTGTCAAGCACGGCGGTAGTAGTGTAATAGTTTGGGAAGCTATAGCTGCATCTGGCTTTGGAAAGATAACCTTTATTCGAGGTACTATGGGCCGATATAAATATAAAAGCTTATTAGAGTAACATTAGAAGCCATCAGTAGAATGCTTGTGTCTTGGGCAAGGTTGAGTTTTCTAACAAGACAATGATTCTAAGGATAAATAAATACACCGGCGCAGTCTCCGGATTTAAGTACGATGGAGCCTTTTTGGGATCGATTAGAGAGAAAAAATCGAAAAGTATGGGCGGCCGCCGTAGCCGAATGCATTGGTGCGTGACTACCATTCGGAATTCACAGAGAGAACGTCGGTTCGAATCTTGGTGAAAACAGCAATATTAATAAAAACATTTTTCTAATAGCGGTCGCTCCTCGGCAGACAATGGCAAACCTCCGAGTGTATTTCTGCCATGAAAAAGCTCTTCATAAAAATATCTGTCGTTCAGAGTCGGCTTAAAACTGTAGGTCCGTCCATTTGTGGAACAACATCAAGACGCACACCACAAATAGGAGGAGGAGCTCGGCCAAACACCCAAAAAGGGTGTACGCGCCAATTATATATACAGGGTGGCTGATGAAAGCCGCTACCAAAAAAAAATTGAATAACTTTTTTTTCTTTTTAAGTTATCTGTTCCATTTTTGTTTTAATTTGCAGATTGATCTTTAAAATTTATTAAAATGGATAACTGGGACACGCAAACAAGAATTTGGATAGTCCGCCGCTATCACGTACTGGAGTCCGTAGTTTTGGTACAGAGAGAGTACAGGCGGATGTTTGGCGGCGATCCCCCGAGCAGATGGACCATAATGAGACTGGTGAATAATTTTGCTGAGCAAGGAACAGTCGCAAGAAGGCCTTATCATCGAAACCCACCAGTTCGGACGGAAGAAACGATCGCTGCTGTAGCTGCAGCTATACAAAGCAATCCAAGGGTTTCAACAAGAAGCTTATCTGCTCAACTTGGTGTCAGCCGACAGTCTTTGCAAACAATAATGCACAAAGATTTAGACTTATTTCCCTACAAAATTCAAATGGTTAACAAACTGAATGCAGCAGACTTGCCGATTCGCTTGGAATTTTGCCAAAAGATCCTGTAAATGGTGGAAGAAGACCAAAACATGTTAAACTGCCTTTTCATGTCTGATGAGGCCCATTTCGATTTAAACGGCAATGTGAACAAACAAAATTGTCGAATATGGAGTACTTCTAACCCACAGATACTCCACGAGACGGAATTGCATCCTCTTCGCGTGACAGTGTGGTGTGCGGTTTCTTCACGCTGTATTGTCGGGCCTTATTTTTTTGAAGAAAATGGTCACACCGTTACGGTTACTGGAGACCGTTATTTGAAAATGCTGAAAGAATTTTTCTATCCAGAACTACGCCGAAAGAGAATTCCTTTCAACTCTGTGTGGTTTCAACAAGATGGGGCAACGTCTCACATAGCCCAGACTGTTATGACAGAGTTGCGACGAAAATTTCCCAATAAACTGATTTCAAGAAACTCCGAATTTCGTTGCACCTGACTTTTTCTTGTGGGGTTTATGTAAACAAGAAGTTTATAAAACAAAGCCAACAAATTTGGATGAACTAAAACAATCCATTCGGGCAACAATTGCGGCTATTCCTGTCCCAACTCTCAAAGCAGCAATGAACAACTTTTTACTAAGATGCCGCACTTGTGTCAACGAGCATGGGGGGCATTTAAATTCAATTATTTTTAAAACTAGTTAAGCTACATTTAATAAAATTTAATGACCTTCAACTTGAAAAAAAAAATAAATGAATTCCATACACTAAAAAAAAAGTTATTTGAGTTTCTTAATGTAGCAAAATTCATCAGCCACCCTCTATATATGGCAATTGACACAGAATTGACAGAAAAGAGTTGATGGCACAGAGCCAAATAACACGGGAAGAGCTTTATCAACTAGTAGGATTAAATGCCATGACGCTTGCAAGCAGTGGAGCTAAATACGAAAAGTATTCAAAAAAGCTAGTTTTAAAATACATATATTTTTTTTCTAAGCTAATTGAATTATATGTAGACTTTGTTATACTGTTTTTCTGTTAATTTTTTTGTTATAAATCAAATGAAATTTAATGTTTATAAATTTGTGGATAAATATTAATTAAAAAAAGCTACATTAACAGTTTTCTTAATTATTGTATACCTTTTGTGAAATGAGAAGATATGCTGCTTTATGCAGACATAAGTCCTTCACTGTATGCTTTTTGAGTTAAATATTTTTGATATGCTGAGACATGCGAGTCCGACTACCACTGAGACTTAAAAAGAAGTCTAAGACGTCGGTGTTCGGAGAATGAAGAAGAACTTAACTTAAAAATGATATTTATTCAACTTTCCCAGTCTCTTCAATTGAGTTTGTCTGCAGCCTGGCTCACGGAATACAATTACGCGAGCAGGTTTACCGACCCCTGTTTCTAGATATTGCGTTCGTCCTGGAATTCACTCGAAGTTTCTGAGAATTCTGGACTGTCCGTGGCTTACGTTTAACCTTAAGCTCATGTCTCACATCCTAATCGCGGCCTGGCAGTATAATCAGCAATTTTGTCTGAGATATATGTGAGTGCCAAATTTAGCATTATGTTAAGCGTTAAAGTGCGCCGCAGCACTCCACTGATTGCAACGGGGGTAGCCTTTTAGAGTTTTTTCAGCTTCTTAATCAGCATTGTACTCGAATTTTTTGTATGGGTTTTTGTAAGATGTTTTTTTTTTGCATTTGCTGACGCATGCTTTATTTAAGGTTTCATTATTTATGCGCGTAGGTGCTATTATTCGCTGGGCCAACGAGTTGTGCCAGATGAAGACTCCAAAAAGCCCTTACAACACAACTGACGTCTCTTGATTCTCACCTCAAAGCTACTATTAATTTTCGTACATTAAAATTATAAAAACTAGCATCCAACTTTACAGTGTCAAAGTCTACTTATTTAAGGTGAAATTTTCATTTCAACTTTAGTTTTTTTTTATTTTTTATGCAGGTTTATCTAACAATTAAAAACAAAAAACTAGAGTGGGCGTGTGTAAATTTATATTAAAAACTAATCAATAAATGTTTCTTTACGAAAGTTCAAACAGTCAACACATTTCGTCTCTCTTCAATAATTTCTATTGAATACGCAGCCCATAAAGTCTAAGTTCATCTTACAAATATTTTTAAGTTGATTAAAGACTTTACATTGTGTTTTTATAGTTCAAAGCATAGTTTATTAATTTATTTTTTCATTGCATTCTTAAGTTACAAAAGCAACGAAATTATACACTTCAATTCTTAGTTGCTTTTAATAATACTGTTATTTTATTATGTGTTTTTCTCGTTTTTGCTCAAATTTCATTTTATGGGATTTTTATTGACCGGTTAGGAAACTCAATTGCGAATTTTATTCAAAAGTGGTAATAATTTCATGACCACCAAAGGAAAAGAAATTAGCTCATCGGAAAGAAAAATATTTTCAAAATTTTGGAAAGAAGGAAATAAAGGGTGTTTTTTTAGAGGTTAGGTTTTCAAGTTGGCACTACTTTTTTCGTAGATGGTCTTTTTGACAGCTGTCACTTGATTTATGCTCAGTTTGGTTTGCCATTTCATAATGAATAGACTTACACCTGAACAACGTTTGCAAATCGTGCAAATTTATTACGAAAATAATGGTTCGGTTCGCGCGGTTCGAAAATAATGATTTTTGTTCAGCGATGAAGCTCACTTTTGGTTGAATGGGTATGTTAATAAGCAAAATTGTCGCATTTGGAGTGAACATAATCCACAAGCCATTACTGAGACGCCGTTACATCCTCAAAAAGTCACTGTTTGGTGTGCTCTATGGGCAGAGGGAATCATTGGTCCATATTTCTTTAAAAATGAAGCCGGCCATAATGTTACAGTCAATGGAGAGCGCTATAGAGCCATGATTAATGACTTTTTCGTGCCTGAATTGGACGATGTTGATGTGGACGACCTTTGGTTCCAACAAGACGGCGCTACATGCCATACAGCCAACGCAACAATCGATTTATTGAAGGAAACTTTTGGTGAGCGCATTATCTCGCGCCGTGGACCTGTGGCGTGGCCTCCAAGATCGTGCGATATAACACCGCTGGACTATTTCTTGTGGGGCTATGTGAAGTCGCTTGTCTACGCAGATAAGCCCGAGACGATTGATGTCTTGGAAGAGAATATTCGGCGCGTTATTGCTGACATACGGCCCCAATTGCTGCAAAAAGTGGTCGAAAATTGGGCCTCTCGGCTGGAATTTATTCGAGCCAGCCGCGGCGGCCACTTGCCCGAAATCATTTTTAAAACATAATGGCAAACCCTTATCTTTATAATAAAGCTAAATTCTTGGCCATAACATTAAATTATATACGTTTTATTTCATCTTGAAAACCTAACCTCTAAAAAAAACACCCTTTAGTTACCGAAATATTGGAAAAACTATTAGGCGAACATATTCCTCTGTCCAATGCGTACTGTACAATTTTTTTAACAGGTCTTGCCGTCCAAGAGTACTATCGGTCCCGGAAGTGTGCAGCATAATCAATGCGGCAAAGGTTAACGAATTCACTAATAAATATAGAATGTAAATTAGCCTCCAGGGGACAAATGAAGGTGTTTGAATATTTTAAAGATGAAATTGAAACAGAGTGCCGAAAATATTGGCTTATCAAAAACATTTTGGTTCCAACAAGATACTGACCCAAAACACATTGCCGAGCTCGTTAAGCTTTGGCTCTGGTACAATGCTTCAAATCAGTTCAAAACTCCTCACAGTCGCCGGATCTCAATCTTATTGAGCATATCTGGGATTTATGGTATGGCAAACGAATTTGATAGTCTTGCGAAGTGTTCTGCTGCCAGATTGGGCGAATATTACAACTGAGGAAGCAGAGAAATTTGTAAACTCAATATTAAATAGACCGAGCAAAGTTCTAAAACATCACAGCTATAGAACAAAATTGTATTTTCGGTTTGTACTATTCATTATTGTATTCTGTTATTCATAAAGCTTTTTTCCACGAGTTTTAAAATTGAACGCAGGCGTTTAGGTTCCTATATTTACATGTTGGTGCAATTATTTACCACTTTGTAAAAATTGAAGGGAAGAATCTCGTTATTTTCTTGCTTTTGTAACTTAAGAATATAATGAAGGAATTAATAAATAAAATATTTTTTGAAATATGAACTTATATTGTGGTTCTAGTCCATTTAATAAAAGTAATTGCTTGGTGAACGCTGACTTCATGGGCTGTGTGTACATACATTGTTCCCACATATGTGTGCATAGTATACGTAAATACTTGTGTATATACTAGTACATACATAAATATAAACGTACAATAGTCAAATATCGTCAATTTATTACGATGTAAGCACTTGCGCACATGAGTTTTACATGCATGACATAAGAACCGCATATCCGCCATTCCATGCGTTTGCGCTTATTTGGGCTCCAGTGTGTTGTACTGATTGTACGCTATTGTCATTTCGGTTATTTGCATGTATTAATCCCATAACGCAAATTCCTTTTCTTAATCTCCCCACGGAATACGAACCTCTAAACCAAGCATATTTACATACATAATATACATAAATGATATTTATTGGTATGCATACTTATGTAGCTTACCTGCCGCTGAGATCGCGCTTTCGCCTTCTATCCTGTGACAATGCCTCCACGCACAGCACAATTAGTTTGCTATCGCAAGTTTGACGCTCTTGGTCGAGCAGTTTGTTCCCCAGCAAGTTGCTGGCATAACCGAACTTATCCCTGGAGCCTGAGTGCCAGGCATCACAATATGTGTCAATCGAACGCTCACCGTTGGGTAGTGAGCCGTGCCAAACCAGTTTTTGTGGCCTGTAAATGACAAAAAGAAAAAAACAACCAATTTGAAAGGAATTAATTATGTATGCCTGTGATGCTGGGAAGGACAACCGTAAGAAAATGTTTTAGTAAAATTAGATTTTAGTGAAATTAAAAATGAATTTATTCGCATGGAGGTTTAATAAAATAATCTAATACAAAATTAAACGTTTGTTTTTTCATACCTTAATATGTAGAGGAAAATTCAAAGAGACTCAATGTAACAGAATTTAATTAGGGTTAAAACTAACTAAAAAGTGGTGTGTTGAGGTCAGGATGAACATAAATTCAGTAGAAACGACCATCGCACCATTCGCAAGGCAATACAAATGCAGGCATCGTAAACCAATTTTCTTACATGGGCTTGAGTTGCTAGATCTACACAGCTATACTTAGACCTATAGTATGACCTACTCAGCTATACGATGATCTACAGTAGTCTGGGAGAATGTACAACAAAGCAATCAGTAATAAGCACACTAACAAGTTGTGATATACTAGTAATGGTAGTTGCTCAAAAAGCGAGAACACAGAGGCCTATAAGCTTGCCTACTTGTGTGGCGTTTCGAGAAAACTGCATCGAGGGGTGGCAAACAAGGTGGAATAACTTTACAAAGAGGCGTTGGATGCACAAATGCATTCCCAACCTAAAGCTGCCCGGATCAAGGTGTACTCTCTATCAGAAGGGATCTCACTGACAACGAGGACGAAGTGCGCAAAGTGAACCACGATGAACTAGAACTGACCTTCAAAAGGATTAAATTGCAAAAAACACCGGGCATTGATAAAGCCGAACTATCTGATAAAGCTAATTGCTTCATACTTTCATAGTAGAACCCTATGGTATAGTACAGACGTAGGCTCTAAAAGCTATAAGGTAACCGGAGGAGTTCCTTAAGGCTCTGTACTAGGCTCGGCTATGTGGAACATCATGTATGAAGGGTAGAAGACACCAAAGTTGAAAATCTTCAAACAAAGGTTGGTGGTCACAATATAACATCAACGGATACCATAAAATATTTACGGTGATGATCGACAGAAGACTCAGTGTTAAAAAGCATCTGGAATATGCAAGCTCGAAAGCTGCAAACTCCTGCGCGTCTTTATATAGCAACTGATGCCCAAACGTGGGTGGACCAAGACAACAAATGAGAGCATTGTTAGCAAGGGCTGCAACTCGATCCTGTTTTATGCTGTGGAAGTGTGGGGCGACGTAGTGAAATATTCCAGCTACTTGAGACAGGCTAAACGAGTGTACATATTATGCAATTTTAGAATCATTAGAGGCTACAAGACCATATCTGACGAAGCAGCAGAGGTAATAGCAGGCAGATATCTGGTAACAAAGCTTAACTGAGGGACGCCCTATAGAGGATCGATGATATCATTCTTCCAAAGTGGCAGGCCAAATGGAACGATAGTGGGAAAGGAAGAACCTTTTTCACTATGATTCCCGATATACAGAAATGGATCCGGAGAACACATGGAAACGTTAATTTCATGCTGACACAGTTTTTAACTGGACATGGCTGTTTCATGCAGTATTTGAACAAATACAAGAACACAGACTCCCCATTTTGTCAATACTGCCAAGGAAAATATGAAACTCCTGAGCATTCCTTGTTAGAATGGGGCGCCCCTGATATCTCAAAGTCATGGGATATGATGCTACCGATGTTCAGCTACATATCTCAATACGGCAATAGTGCCAAAAATGGAAATAAAAAAATTGGTTCCGGTATGTGATCTAGTTTGATATTGTGCCGAAAACATGGTGTATGGCACATGTGGAGCAATGAATCTACAATTTCACTGCAGGGTTAATAATAAACACAAACTGGAGATGAGAGATAAATAAGATTCCAAAAATCAGTAAATAGAGTTCAGAAAGCAATAATCAGAAAGAGAAATGTTGACTTTGGTCGATAGGAGATGGATTATCTCCTTTATTATGGAAAACATTCAAGACCCATATTAAGACTCATATTAAACTCAAATAAGTTCAATTGTACAGCAACAAACGAAATGTCTTGTATTTAGGGAAATTGCTTTGCCTCTTTTTACAACTGATATAGCGATCTGATACGTTATTATTTGTCGAAGAACAATACATTCGGCACTCAAAGTACCATTAAACTTACATTCCTGGAGGCACCAATTTGTAAAATTTTTGACGTCTCTGGCATGGCTAAGGCTCTACAAATTTTAAAAGTAATTGTGTGGAACGAATACTACAACGAACACTTTTTAGATTTGCGATAAAATGCACAGCTTTCAAAAGCTTTGAGCAAGTGGTGATTTTAGATATAGGTCTACAGGCTACAGGATGATGTAGTTCTTGGTACCAGATTTGAAAATCGGATGAATACGAGTAGATCCAGTTTTCATTTTATCTCAATCGGCTGCAGTTCTCCTTTCGTCTTGCTTTCTCTATGACCATTAAAAAGGCTCAAAGACTATCGCTACATGCGTGTTGATTACATCTGTAGAAATTGTGTGTCTAGAATTTGCGTGTTTTCACGTGGCTTATTACGTGATGCAAACCCACAAGTCGGGCAACAAAAAAGTGTTGCTCACTATAAAGCACTTGAAAAATATCCCAGTTGAAGGTGGCAGCATTAAATCAAGTCTGTGTTCTAAATGATTTTTCACCTAAGAAATATTTAGTTCTAAAACTTTAAGTCTTCACTTCTTTTGCGTCAAGATATGGCAGCAAAAATCAGTACTGATTTTTTTCCAACTCTAGAAATAGGGTCTTCAGGGATTGTTGTCGTTGCGTCACCTTCGGCTCATTTCGCTTTCATTAAAAGCTTCATCATCAAATCTCAATTCAAACAATATTTTTACAACTACTTTCTTTAAAGTAGCAATAACCAGGTAGCCAAGGATGTTAGATTATCAGGTCTGACCATTTGCTAACTTCAGCTGCCACATAACCAAGTGCTCGGCAGCAGAATTCTGCCCGCTCATTTCTCACTCATTCACACACTCGTCCAATCAAGCTTTGTTCACCCGGCAACGAAACCACATGCGTGGAAATTGTGCTGAATTTTTTCGTGTATCACAAACACAATCTCAGTTTTTTCCTAAACACACCTCTATCATGGCCCATGTCACGCCAGCCATTATTTCAAAATCACTGAGAGCCGGTTAACGGCTACACTTGGCTACACTTTTACCCATTTATTTTCACTATGCTGGGTACCTGGTAGTTTAGTAAAAATTTGATATATTTTATGCTTTTCTTTTGCCTTCAAATATTTTCTTAAAATCTACACAAAAAATTTTGTTGTTTAAAAAACTGTGTTTTTTACATATGTACATAAAATAAACAAATAAATTCCATTATGGCCTGTTCGATAGCCTTTTTGGATCATACAGAGCTAACATAAATCAAGACATAAATTTATAACTCTTTCCATCAACTCTTCTTCTTCATCACTTCCACATGCCAACCGACCGATTGCTCAATACAATATGTTGAGTTTTTTTAACCTATTGATTCGTCCATTCATTCATCAACTTTACTCATAAAGATCTTTTTAAATTGAAAGTGAAACCATGAATAGTTCACTTAAGCTATAACACAGTTTTTGCATTGCCAATAAAATAGAAAGTAGCCGCTAAAAAATATTTTATTAAACACATCTTCATCTTCAGCCACAATCAATAGGCCCATATTTTAAATTAACCTATCTAAGTATAATCAGAGCAATTAAAAAAAAAATGTCTGTAGTCTAAAAAAATCAACTGAAAAAACATAAGCCTGCCCTACAGCAAAGTGAGAGCATACACAGAGGTATACACGCACTGAGGCCTGAAATCTACACTGATTTAACCACAAAAATTTTGTTCAAGTGCTCATACAAGTATATATAAATGTATGTGTGCGAGGAGTTCGTATTATTCGAGTAACAAGTATTTTACATAGGAAAATTGAACGAACATCCATTCTATCATTTCCCATTCCTGAAAAGCAAAATTTTAGCACTAATGAATTCATTTACATATTTCTAATTAATTTCAACTTTATTAGTTTCATAAATTGTGTTTTCGTAAATAAAATTAGGAGCGTTTAATAGAAGTGGTTGCCCATGTAAAAATGTTAGTATGTGTTATTTTTGTTTGTGTTTTTGTAACATGTACTTACATAACAACAAAATTATTATATTATATAAACTAAAATTAGCGCAGCCCTAGCCTCGGAAGCTTTCAGCGGGCGATGTGAAAATTTATGTATACCTATAAAAAACTATGTGTGAAAGCCGTTTGGAAAATTAAACGAAATTTTAACTGCAGTTGCAGTTGATTGTATGTGAAGGCGCCATAGCCATACCCTGATTACATAGCAATACTGACGTTGCTAAACATTTTATGTATTTTGATTTCATATGATATATCATATATACATATATCTATAAATCAACTGATATACATATATTATTATATAAACCCCTTTGTTTAAAACAGTTTGAAACATTTTAATGAAAAGTTAGAATCCACATTTGTGCCGTATATAATGATAATCGCGTTCACTATTCACATTTTTTAAGCGGCACGAGAACTATGGATATCCATAACCTGGGCTTAGCAGCTGGGAATAGCAAACAGTGTTGACATTTGTGTTCAGTACGGTTTGGCAAATCATCATGAATCGTTTAAGGCCAGAGCAACGCTTTCCAATCGTGTAAATTTTCTTTGACAAAAACAAATCTGTTCGCAAAGTTCAGAGAGCGAAGTATTGAAGAAGACGTCGTTCTTAACTTATTGGCCTTTGTATTTCCACCACGAGGACAATTTTACGTAAGAATCTTGGCTTACGTGTCTATAAAATATAGCTCGTGGAAGAATTGAAGTGTTTTTGCTGATTGGGCTTCTTTCGATATATTATATATATATATATATATAATTGGCGCGTACACCGTTTTTGGGTATTTGGCCTATCTCCTCCTCGTATTTGTGGTGTGCGCCTTGATGTTGTTCCACAAATGGAGGGACCTACAGCTTTTAAGCCGACTCCGAACGGCAGATATTTTTATGAGGAGCTTTTTCATGGCAGAAATACACTCGGAGGTTTGCCATTGTCTGCCGAGGAGCGACCGCTTTTAGAAAAATGTTTTTATTAATATTGCTGTTTTCACCGAGATTCGAACCGACGTTCTCTCTGTGAATTCCGAATGGTAGTCACGCACCAACCCATTCGGCTACGGCGGCCGCCTTTCGATATATTATTCAGTCCAAAATTGGACTCATCGAATGGTTCATAGCCCATAATCGTCGCTGCGGGGGACATATGCGGGATATCAAACTATAAAAAGTAAATGCCATGAAATTATCTACCGGATTATAACAAAAAAAAAAATTCTTTAAATAATATTTCTGTTTTGTATTATCATTTAAAGTTTTCAAATACTTAAAAAAACACCCATCACTTCACCATTTATGTTTTTTTCAAATTTAAAAAGACTGTATATTAATATTTACGGCGGCCGCCGTAGCCGAATGGGTTGTTGCGTGATTACCATTCGGAATTCACAGAGAGGTCGTTGGTTCGAATCTCGGTGAAAGATAAATTAATAAAACCATTTTTTTAATAGCGGTCGCCCCTCGGCAGGCAATGGCAAACCTCCGAGTGTATTTCTGCCATGAAAAAGCTCCTCATAAAGATATCTGCCGTTCGGAATCGGCTTGAAACTGTAGGTCCCTCCATTTGTGCAACAACATCAAGACGCACACCACAAATAGGAGGAGGAGCTCGGCCAAACACCTAACAGAAGTGTACGCGCCAAATATTTATTTTTTTTATATTAATATTTAATTCTGAAATGATACAAAGGCTAATACGTCGCGTCTCGTTCTCGCACTTCGTCTTACAACAAACGACTGTCCAGTTTTTAAGCGTCAGTGGGTTGTCGTGTAGATGTTTTAATAGAGTTGTATTACATCTATAAGCGAGGTAATACTGAATTAGGTGCGATAGTTGGATGTTGCTTTTGGTGAAAAATGATAGATTACTATGTTTGGCCAATAACTATGGTGAGAAAGAAAATTGTGAGGGAACCTCGGCTACCATATTACAGGAGTATTCGCCAGCCGAAATGTGCACGATAATTTCACACATATTCACACACTTGTCAAATATGTCGTTGTTCAGACGGCAACGAAGTAACATGGTGTTAATTTTTTCGTATATCACTGATACTTTCTTAGTGTTTTCGCTACATCAGCCCATTTGCTGATTCTGTCGAATTCGTCATTCACTATGATTTGTGCAGCTTTGAATTATTTTTCCCGCGTGTTCTAGAATCTTTGTGTGCATGGCAAATATTAATAGGATAGATTTTTATAAATATTGTTTTGGTATCCCCGGCCTAAGCTTTTTCAACATCGATTTACAAAACTCTTGATAATGTTTCAAGGATTACGCGGAACGGCATCAGGATTAACAGAACGGCTCAATACGGTAGATTTTAAAAAGTTTCCGAAAAACCTTCGGGCTGTTTTGTCATCATTGCCATTCCCATATTTGTATAATTGGTCATTACATCCTTTTTGAGTGCTTGGCCGAGCTCCTCCTCCTATTCGTGGCGTGCATTTTGTTGTTGTTCCCCAAATGGAAGGATCTACAAATTTAAGCCGATTCCGCGTGGCAGATATTTTTTATGAGTATCTTAATATTAATACTCCATTAACGAGTGAATGCAGCAGCAAACAATTAACTAAGTATCCTTTTATGTATGCATGCATGCAATGGTCGCAAATTAATGAGGCATTACCTATATATCGATGCTTTATCAAAGCGATCTTACATTTACATACATACACACATGCATACTCTTAACATACATACCTATTGCAAGCCACTTATATTCAATCGAAATTCATACATACGTGTATATCTATGTATGTTGGCTTACTTTAGAGGTTATTCAAATTACTAACCCTCTATGAGCGGCCGCCGTAGCCGAATGGGTTGGTGCGTGACTACCATTCGGAATTCACAGAGAGTTGGTTCGAATCTCGGTGAAAGCAAAATTAATAAAAACATTTTTCTAATAGCGGTCGCCCCTCGGCAGGTAATGGCAAACCTCCGAGTGTTTTTCTTCCATGAAAAAGCTCCTCATAAAAATATCTGCCGTTCGGAGTCGGCTTGAAACCGTAGGTCCCTCCATTTGTGGAGAAGGACACCACAAATAGGAGGAGGAGTTCGGCCAAACACCTAACAGAAGTGTACGCGCCAATTATTTATTTATTTTATGGGCGACATATAATATTGAGGAAAACATCTAAGATTTCGTATGTTGCTGATAATTTTGCTTTGATATTAGAAACTATTTGCAATACAAGCAAGCATGGCACTTAATGCCTGCTTATAGTAGCTAGAGTCATTGAGGTCGTTCAGATATTTAGAGAATATTTCGATGATAACACATAACTGAAGTTCATATACGAGTGTATGAAAATAGATTTGGTCTTTAGAGAAAATATGATATTAATTGTAGAGTTGATACTGCAAGTGAATTTCTTAATAATATAGACACAGAGCAGTCCATCTAGCATTTGGAATTAAATTTAATTCGGCCATAAATGAAATAAGCATAAACACGTTTCAATTAATTCGATTTTGTTCGATGAAGTAAACCTTCCTATTAAACATACAAGTAGAACTAAATTTTGTTCAAATGAATTCCACGGCTGGCTTCCACTCTGCCAAACCTATTTTTATAGCATTTTCGTATGTTTACAATGGGGGTTTTTAAGAGCTTGAGAACTTAAGAGAATAATACAAAACAGTAATATTTGTAAACATTTATCAATTTTTGGACCTATAAGGCAGCATGATGGCTCCTTTTGGGGTAGATACAAGCTCATGAGTGGGAGTTATTAAACAAAAACGAAACCGTACGGTTCATTAATTCCCAGAGGTGAAGATGACCTGATCACGTTATGAGAATGCTCAAAGAGCGAGCAACATGAAAAGCACTTGAATTTTGCCGGCTTGCAAATCGCCGGCATGATGTGAAAAAGTTAGAAAGTTCAACGTGAAGCGTTGGAAGGATGTGGCTTTGAATAGGGAGAGCTGACAAGAGTGAATGAAGTATGTGAATGAAGCAAGCGTTAATCAGGAACTGTGATGATAATCAGAAAAAGATAATTGCATGGCATTTATTTTTTACTATGATATCCGGCATATGTTCGCCGCGGTATCGAGTTTCATGTTCCATTCGATCAGTCTAACATTTGACTACTTTTTCCAATAAATTTGGCCGTATGACGTCAATGGTGGCTTGAATCTTGCAATAAATCGATTGTTAAGCGCGCCGCATGGCAAAATGCGCCATCTGGATGATACTAAATGTGGGCGATGTTTAGCTGATTAATTATCAGAGAGAAGAATTCGGTCAGCGTGGTTTGATAGCACTCGCTAATCACCGTAACAACAGCTTTTTCCTCATTTCGAAAAAATATGAATTTCGAATAAAATAAACGAAGTGCTCTATGAACTTCGCAAACAGATTTATTATTGTCCAAGTCAATTTACACAATTTGGAAGCGGTGTTTTGGCAATACTGAAGAGAAATTGTAACACAATTTGTCATTCTTAGTTGTCAAACCATAGTTATCGATATCGATGGATATCATGCAGTTAAAAAGACACCGATTCCTTGGCTTTCAAAATCTTCCCTTAAAGAAGTGAAGCAGAGCTGTCAAACTATCGATAGATGAGACCATCGATGATAGGGTGATGTCTTGTCTCAAAGAAGGTTACTCGTGCCCCAGAACGTGAAGTCTGTATCTGGCTGATCCGCTGAAATGGCTTATCTAATCATTGACTTTAAAAATCCTAGCTTTACAAAAGAGGGATCAGATTGGTGGTACTTTTTCCCATTGGGCTATTTAACAGATCACGCCTGACTACTGTCAAGCTAAATACACAATTTTCTTTTATATTAATTGATATTTCAACAGGTAAAGACTTACGCCTCGTGTGATATCACATCACAGATCGTGTTATATCACATCTATGGACTCATGTTTGTAGGGGTATATATAGTCTAAATGCTTTGTGTTCAAATTCGTTTATTACAAATATAATCGAATTATTTTTTTAATTATTCAGTTTAAATTTGCTCATGTCGGAATTGACAACTTACATCGATGAATGATGTTTTGAGCAAAGATGACTTTGGAAAACTTTGAATTTTTGAACTTTACGATTTTTGAACTATTATATTAAAACATCTGCTCTCATAAAATTCCTTTATTTCATAAAGAAAATTCAGGTTCTCAAAATATTCCACTACAAAAATACTGGGTATTATATTGAGTGATGAAAACAACAGCAGTACCATCACCTTGATGACAACGGGTAAGAAATTGCACTTCCCATAACAGCAGGATTATTGTATTTCTAGATGCCAGCTGCCATACTTAAGTCCTTATGGTGAACCGCTGCGAATGCACGGAAGCGAAAAATTCCGCTGGCGGCAGTAGCGTCAGTCAGCCATCAAATGAAGGTGCACACATCATATCTACGGTCATACCTATACACAGATATGCATAAGCACGTTTATTTGGTGTACGACTATAACTGCGACTGGTAGTTATTTTTTCTTGTTGTCCACCATGCATATTTGTGGATGCAACAAGGCGGAAGCGCTCCAGTAAGCTTGCGCGCAAAGACACAAGCCAACGTAGCGTATATCTATTTATTCATTCAACAGCAGATGCATTTATAGGTCAGCGAGTGTATACGTTTACGGGTGCTTAGCGGAATTTTCAAACGAGTGTGTGCATTCATGCATACCAAAAAACAAGGAATCGCGCCATTGCAGAACAAACCATGAACACACATACATACATACTCGTACATGGTAAGCGCAGAAAGCGTCATTTACATGAAAACGTGCCCAAGAGGCAACTGATTCACATAGTAGAATATGGGAGTACTCGTAAGTAAAAAAAAGAAATATTTAGAAAGAATAATCGGAAAATGCGAGTATGTTGAGAAAAATCAAGTGTAGCGTGTTTACACAGTTCATTACGGTGAATGTGCGGCAAATGAGCAAAAACACGAGTAAAGTGATGTGTACGTAAGTTGGCGAGAAATCTTAATGGCTGTGGCGTTTTTAACGCCAGATGTCAAGTGGAGGGTGAATTGAACTGTAGGGATTATGGATAAAAACGTCTAAACTTGAAGTTAAGAGGTTTGCATTTAACAGAACTGTGACTGACTTGAGTAGTAAATTCTCTAATATCGCATTGATTTTTGAGGAGTAAGAGAATATATTGAAGGAAAGGTACTTCGGTCGCGGGAAATTTGAAATAAATACATTCGGCCTAGAAAATTGATTTGATTTCTTGTTCTTCGCGTTGGCGCGTTAACCGCTTTGATCGAGTTTAACAAAACGGGAATGTTCCCGGGTACTCTCACAGGCCACTCCAGACTGTGAACTCATCTGCACATGATCGGTATTTGGTCTATGGATACTTGTCGTTGCTACGTCATTTTCAAGAGACTTCTCCTGGTCAATGCGACTTCTCCTGGAATGCAACGCTATAGCGTGGAGAAGGTTGAGACATCTTGGCCAACTGCAGCCAGAAGAAAGGCAATTCACCCCAGCTGCATCCTGAATTTATTACAGGCACTGGGTCTGATTGAGGTACTGTGATAAGTAGAGGGCACAAAAGACCATGAGGTAGATGTGCAAACCTGATAAAGAGTCTAATCTAATCTCTAATAAAAGCCGTTATTCACCTGGTCTTTGCAATGCAAGCGAGTACCTTCAGAGCTGGAGCGTTTACATCCTTTCGGACGAAATGACCTAGCCAGCGGAGCCGCTCGGTCTTTAGTCGCTGCACTATATCTTTATTGCCGTAAAGCTCATACAGCTAATATATATCAGTATACCATAGACATATGTATATCGTAAAATTCATATATTGCTTTTGATGCATTTAGGATGAGATTTGGACGAGGAAAGGTGATCATTTGCCCAGTCACGAATGGAAGCCTTATTACAGCGTTTGGTTATATGACAAAGCTTTTGACATCATTGGATTGGATGTGTAGAATCTTATGCGAGCTGAATGTCATGAAACTGGAACGAAATCAGGGTGGTGGTGCGGTCAAAAGTTAGGAGGCCCACTCCTGTGGGTTGAAGTTTACTATTAATTAGCTCAGTGCATTTAAATGCTGCGAAAATACCTTCATCACCCACGTTTTCAATAATTTTCTTATCTATTCGTTGGAATGGAAGTATTATTTAATACAAAACGTAAATCAAATTAAAATTGTAAGATGGACCCGATGAAGAAACACAGAATGAATTAACTACGTGCGTGCGCGAAAGAAACCAGTCGGTGACTGATTTAAAAATAGACATGACCGGCAATACAAACATACCTACATAATTGCACATAAAGTTCTAAAAAAACTACAATTATAATATAATTATTATAATAAGTATTCAAAAAATTATTCAAAGCTCTAAAAAACAAAAACGAATAATAAAACCAACAAAAAATTTGTGTTTGAAGAAAACCAATTAAATCTAATGGTACCCTCACTCAGCGACGTTACCGCATACCCTGTCTATTTGTCGTAAGCTACACAAAATTGAGCAAAACTTGTGCCCCTAGAAAACAGCTGCTTTCGTTTGTTTTTGGTTTTATCGTCACAATTTTGCCATTCATATTTTTGCATACATATTCGTTTACATATTATTGGTTCCTTCACAGCTTCTTGCCATCGATCTTGATTTACAGCCACTTCCCTGCAACATTGCATGCGCATTTTTCTAAGATCAGTTTCCACATCTTCTAGTCACCTTTTCCTCGGGTGTCCTCTTTTTGTTTCTCCAATTGAGCGAATATCTAGTGCCTCTCTCTTTGATCGCTCTCTTGGCATTCTAGAAACATGTCCCAGTCATCTAGCCGTTGAGACTTAATAAATCTTATTATAGTTTATTTCTCAACTATGTCCTCCAGTTCGGCATTGTGCCTAATGTCATAAGTGCCATCTGCCAGTCTAAGCGAATCATCGATTTTTCGGAGCACTCTTCTTTCAAAGCACATTAGCCGTTTTGTCTCGTTAGCTTTCAGCGTCCATAGTTCACAGCCATATGTCGTCCCCTTAGTATAACAATAGCCTATGTGCTCATAAGCTATTATTTTTTTATTGAATTTTTGGATTCTCCATCGTCGATTTTATATGTGGTCAAAATTTTGTCAAATTCTAGTTCCACAAAGTGCGTCAAAACGTCAGTCAAAAAATAATAAATATTTACAGACATAACGAGATTTGAGTGAGAGATACTTTCGACAAAAAGTTTGAAATTCATTTTCTCAAAACATCAAAAAATTTATAGGCTATTTTAATACTAAGAGGACGATGTAAGCACAGGTCGTATCAGTGCTTTATACATTCTTAATTTTTGATCACGAGATAATTGCTTAGATCTGAGCAAGTTTAGATTAGCATTATATGCTTTGTTGGCTGCCCGTATTGTGTCATTGATTGCTACCGACATATCTTGGTTGGCTGACAATGTAATGCCCAAGTAGGTGAACTCATTTACACATTGGAATGTGTATGCCCTACACTCCAGATCATTGGGTACAATGTTTGATCGGACCATATATGTATTTAGTTTTTTCTGCATTGATTATCAGTCCAGCTAGATGTATTCTTTCCTCCAGCTTTTTGAACGCAGGCACATCATCTTCATAGGCACACATTTGGAATGGCTTGTTGTAGATGCTTCCACTCGGGTTTATTTCATTTTGTATTGCATGTAGCACCAGGTTAAATATCAGCGTTGAGAGGGCATCTCCTTGTTTGACTCCTGAGGCAATAGAGAACGGTTTCGTACACATTCGCGGTATCAATTATAATTTTGTATTGCATAATAAAAAAAAATTATAATAATTGACGCGTACACTTCCCTTAGGTGATTGTCCGAGCTTCTCCTCATATTTGTGTTGGGCGTCTTAATGTTGTTCCACAAATGGAGAGACCTACAGTTATAAGGCGACTCCAAATGCCAAATGGTTTTTATGACAAGCTTTTCTATTTGCTATTGCTTGCCGAGGGGTGACCGCTATAAGAAAGAAACTTTCATTTTGGAGATTCGAACCTGTGCCCTCTCGAATGGTAGTCACGCACCAACCCATTCGACTACAGCGGCCGCCACATTGTATAATAAACCAAAGCTAAAAATCAACAAATGCAAAGAGTTGATTTATCTATAATTAACATTATTAAGCATCGTTTTTAAATTATAAAAATTCTATAAAAAAATTTTAACTTTTATAAATTTATTTGGCAACACTGTGTGGTGACAGAGAAATCAGCTAAAAGTTTTTCATGAAACAATCAAAATGTTTCATTTAAAAAAACTCCGATACACGAGACCGTCGTAAATAAACGGAAATAAGTTTTGATTTGCATGGGACTCTCATAAGTTTGATCGTGCCAGCTGATACGGAACGAATGTCTACGTCGGTGAGTGAGAGTACAATAAATCACATTAAAAAAATACATCTATACTGGGCATCAGCTCTTTTTTTAGGTTAAATATTTACTTTGATTTTTTTGAATATATTCCGCGAACTTTTTGATCGAGGGATGGTTCTTGACTGAATTTCTGAAAGATATATAAAAGGGTGCAAAAAAGATCGCGGAAGAAACTACCTAGAGGAGGAGAAAAATTATAAAGTTGCTGATGTAAAGGATTTTCCAATAAGAGGTGTTATTCCCGTAAAAGATCAATGATTTCGTTGCTTGTGTGGCACGTAGTGCCGTCTTGTTGAAAATAAAGGTTGTCCAGATCAATACTATCCAATTGCGGCCGTAAAAAATCGTTATTCATCTCTCGGTAGCGCAATCCATTCACCGTAATTGCTGCTCCAGCTTCATTTTCGAAAAAGTAAGGTCCAGTGACTCCGTTGGATCATAAACCGCACCAAATAGTCACACGTTGGGGATAGAGAGGTTTTTCAACAATAACTCTTGGATTTTCTGTTTTCTTGTTGACAAAGCCACGCAGGTGGAAATGGGCCTCATCACTCAAGATGATTTTTCGATGGAATTCCGGATAATTTTCATGAATTTCAACGACCCAATCAGCGAAGATGACCGGCCGGCTTGAGATCTTGTGTTAACTGGACTTTATAAGCCTTAAGACCCAAATCTTTACGCAAAATACCGTGTAATGACGTTTGTAGAATGCCTAATTCCAAAGAACGACGAGGAATGGACAAGCCTGAGTTTTCTTCAACACTTTCAGCTACAACAGCAATATTTTCGGCTGTTATTGAGCGACTGTTCTTCACGTCACTAACTTGTACCAACAGTTCCATGACCCAAAAATGTTCGAGTTTTACGAACCGTCTCTGCCAAATTTTCACCATTTTTATAGTGAATTTCAATAATTTCAATGCGTTGTTTAAGCGTGTGTCGTTCATTTATATTAATGGTGTAGTTTCTACTTGTCAAATATTAAAAAATGACAGCTTCAAAAGTGACATCTACCGAAATAGCGGGCTATTCAAAATAACACCTGTTATTGGAAAATCCTTTATGTAAATCGGTATAAGGCCACAATAAAGAATAAATCTACGTAATAAATATGATATGTAGTATGTGATGTGATAAATTGGGTATTTTATTCACGCAGTTCAATGGATTCGATTATTATTTTTGGCTACCTTTCCGACATCAATTTGTAAATTATTTTATCCATTTTTTAAATCATTTATTGAATTATTACAGATTTAGTTCCATCTGGCATTCGTTTCTTTTACGTGCTAACCGACGCTAATTAAAAATGAAAAGTAAAGACACATCTTCACTTGTCCCTTGCAACGCAGTGGGGGCTTTCTGTGAAATTAAGAAGTTGAACAGTGGAAGGAAAATAACCCACACTGGGAAATCTACTGTCTCATTCTTCTTTGTTTTGATGTTTGACCTCGAAACATTAGAGATGGTTGCCGACCACCTCTTCAGTGGTGGTGGAAAATTTTAGTTGTCGATGCCTTACAAGAGTGTTATGTGATTAATTTTGTCGAAAGCGTTAGACAAGTTAGCGCTACTAGGACTGTTTTCTCATAAGTGCAGTTTTGATAAAGGCCATAATTCATTAGCGTATTTATGGCGTATGACTAATGATGATGTGCACTTTATGAAGTTCACGTTTAAACGTACCTGAGGTCAGGTGTTTCGTGAAGAACGGAATTAGTAGGGCTCTAAGTGTCGTCACTACTGTGGGAAGGGGAGAAATCGTGCGGTATAACAAAAAAATTGCGTTTAATAAATACATTTTTTTATATGTATAAAATCTAAATCTAAATTTTTTATTAATTTAAAAATTTCTAAAATCAGTCTACGAATATCCAAATCCGTATAATTTAATATTCCCACTACTTTAATAAACTTAAAAAAACAACCGTTTGATATTAGTTGTAAAAACAAAAAAAAAAAATAATACATACAAAGTACACAACATTCCCTGTATGTATTTCGTTGCGTCGTCTTTGCAGTAAAATTTGAAAACTTAAAATGGGTTCTACTTTTAATTCTAACACTTAGATATTCGTTAAAAAATACTTAGCTGCATGTTAAATGAGTTAAGAAACTGCTCCCAATGGAGCTATAAAACTAAGTATCTCACTGCCGAGGAGAAACTTGCATGCCAACCAACACACATTAGAGCAAACAAAAGTCCAATCAAAAAGAGAAATAAGCCAAACAGCAAGAAAGGTTTTGAGTATAAATTGTATAAGCATAAAACTTTTGAAAATGCATAATTGTGTAAGAGTACACAAAGTTTAATGTATATGGATACATGAGTGTGTACGTACCCTACAGGGAAATACTTCGCTAGTGAAACAAATTTCTGATTCGGAACTAACATGCAAAACCACTTGCAAACCACTTCAAAATTATTGAAAAAGAGTTGGCGAAGTAGCAAATGATATTTTCAAGAATATCACCTTGTAAAATTCAACATTTCAACGATTGGTCGAGCTTCTCCTCTAATTTGTGGTGAGCATTGATGTTGTTCAACAAATGGAAGGGCGCAAGGATGATAGATTTGTCAGGGGATTCGGCAGCCGAATTCTGCACGAACATTACCTATGTACACACTCGTGCAATCAGTCATTGTTCAGATCGCAACGAAGTGTCATTGGCTGATTTCTTTGTAAATACACCCCAAGATATGTCAGCCCATCAGTTGAACCAGTCAAATTCGCTGAGACCCGAATAACAGTCTGCTAAATAGCATACCTCCAAGGCCAATTGAGTACTTGAGGTATACATTCTGTCAAAAAAGTACTGGGAATTGTTCAATAAAACGCAAAATAATTATTTAATCATCATTATTTGTTTTGTCGTCTTCAAAATAGGCTCCATGCGAAGCAATACACATATGCCAAAAATTAGTCCATTCATTAAAGCACCTTTTAAACAAGTTTGAAGAGATCCGCTTCAGCTACGGGAATAGCAATTCTCCGCGGAATAGCAATTTAAGTTTTGGGAAAAGGCAGAAGTCACGGGGGGCTAAATCCGAGTTTTTGGAGGATTGCCATTGCCTGCCGAGGGGCGACCGCTACTAGAAAAAACTTTTTCTTCATTTTGGTCTTTTACCGAGATTCGAACCTACGTTCTCTCCGAATTCCGAATGATAGCCACGCACCAACCCATTAAAATTAAATAATTAGGTGGTGCCCTTGAAAAACGATTATTTTATTTTTCGCAATTTTGACAAGTCTGACTTCAGACTCCTTTCAAATACAAAACAAACGAACAAATCAAACAAAAAGAAACAGTGAAAATTCAGTGAATGGCTTCGCAATATTGTGATTTGTGAGATTTAAAGTAATCAAGCTAATGAAAACGAAGTACCGTGGCAAGAAAATGTGTGTGTGTGTGTGTATAATTTCTTGTGTTTGGTAGTTTCTTTTACTTTCCACTTCTTTTTGTTTGTTTATACATGGACTCTTACGAAATAGGGAATTCGGAAGGCGCAATCTATTTCTCTATCATTCTTCGGACACCTCTAAAAACCTTTTCACCATAACACGGTCTACCATCCGAATGACATTATTAGAAACAACTTTTTATATCTTTTAATTGTTCATGTCTGCAGTGGGTTTCGAACCCGATGCAACCGAATGGTACTCATATTTAAACTCATTTGCCTACGGCCTCGATCTCACGCCCCGATCTCAATAATAGGCCTCTTCGATTCGCCAAGTGGTAGCAAGTGGCGAAAAGATGAAACAATTGTTATAAATAAACATGTGTATGTAGGTAGCACTGGAAAAGAGCTGCCGAAATTTACATTTCTGTGGAGCACTTTTGTTGCTTTGCCTCATTCCCTGTGAGTGCCACGCTCTGTCAACACCCTTTGTGCTCTGGTTGTTGCTGCCTGTAAACTAAAAACTAACAATTGCAAGGTATGTGAACACAACAGAAATATCAGAAGAGAATTCGGAAAGTTGAAGCAACACAAGTCTCCCTGCATGAACGCGGTCTAATGAAACTCTCTTTATAGAGAGTTGGCAGCATTGAAACTAGTGAGTTATATGCGTTTCATGAGTTATAAGAGTACTGCGGTGGATGCGTTTTATGCGGTGGATTCGTTCGACAGAAAAGCGCATATAAAAAATTCGCATTAAAAAAGACTTCACTTTCAGTGAAAAAGTAAAGATACGGTCCGTAACTTTTTAAAATCTCATAAAACCAAAAAATCTCATGAAACCACCAAAAACTAAAAATCGGATAAAAAAGTTTGCAGAAAATAAAAGAAAAAGGCTGCTTAATAAATTATTTCGAATGTCTGAAAGAAATTCAAATACAAGCTTAAAATAATCTTATATACAAACTTAATTCATTTTCTTTAAAAAGTATTATAGTATCACATTTTTTAATCACTATGTCTATCTGATAATGGTTTGCACCGTTTGCGAAATTGTTCCAAATCACCTTCATCATCAGAAGAGACTGTCTCTGCTATTGATATTTGTGGTAAAGGCGATGGATTTTCATAAACTTCATTATCGTTCTGTGTAGCTCTTTCCTTTATGAAAATGTAATCAGTAATTAAATACAAACCGCACAACTTCAGAATCGCATAAAAATAACCCGCATAAAACAAGACCTTGCAGTACTCACTAGTGGCGAATCTTGTCCTATAACTTACCCTGTTGCTTTCACATACAAATTTCAAGTGCAAGTGAGCAAAGTCCAGAGATAACGAGAAGAGAAGTGGCGAATCGCAGGCGCCTAATAATTATGTCGAATGTAAATGAGATGGAGAGATGTCCTAGTGGGGGCAAGTTTTAAAAAGTCCTTATGGAGGAACACGCATTTACTCGAAAGTTAGAAAGAGGGCGTGGTACTTCCTAATTTTTTAAATATTTTAAATATTTAGTTTCATCATTTATACTAAACTGGTATGAGTCTGCTTAGTTTTTGCTAGAGATATGACGTTTTTTTCTTTTGATTTTTTCAAAATACCGTTATATACCGTTTAACAACAACCTGCATTCGATAAAGATTCCAAGTCTCCAAGTCTCATTGACATATATTAAATTTGCGCCGAGTTATCAAACCCACCGACGGATACCAAAACGGACGGACAGGTATACATAGCTATATCGATTCCACTTATCAGCTTTAATCTTTTATACCGTTACATACAACCATCACGTGAACACAATTATAATAACCTTGTGCACGATGGAGTGCAGCCGCTCGGTATTTGCTGCTTAACCTACAGGGTACTTGAACATACATACATGCATACATATGCACATATGCGTTTTTAGGTCCTTTTAGTAATTGTAATATGTGCATTCTTCTTATCTACCTCATTGCCTACTGTATGTGACATGAGTCGTAAAAAATTTATTCAATTATGGAGAAGTAAATTTGTAAAAATAAATTGTTGGGAAATGTGCTGCCAGCAAGTAAGTCGACAGATGCTGTTGTAGGTCAAAGTTGGTTGGTTAAAGAGATGCTGTTGGAGACAGAGCAAGTGCATAAGGTAGTTGAAAAGTTCGACTTTTCCAAGTGAATAAGAAAATTCAAATAAACTTTCACATGCGTAATTTAACTGAACCCATAACAATTATACAGAAATGGGCAAACAAAACTACAATAACTCATACATATGTACGTGTGCACACACCATGTGAATACATTCACGTAAGAAACAGAAAAGTGTACATAAATTTGTATAGGTGTATGTAGGTATGTATATCTACTTAATACTATATTTGCACGTGTACAAACACACAAAGTAAGTAAATTAAAGTCGGTAAACTCATACAATCAAAGTTTTGTAACTACCCAGCAGGGAAAAAAGTAGTTGTGAAGTTCCAGTCCACTCTTCAGCTTAACCAATTTTCGTGCTATTTGTTTTCATATAAGCTTTGGTTAGGTTAGCAGGGTTGCTTGTCTAAGACAAGACACTCGGTGGCCCTAAGGCCGATTGTGATACCTGCATTGGATTTCCATAACCTAACCAAGTTGTTTAAGCCACTTAGATTCCTTTAAGCTGGCAACTAGTCGCTCCAGTGACACATTTTACAAGTTTCCCAGGCCTTGAAAGAAATAATCGCCAAGATATTCGGCACCGCTTCTTTGAAGAGTAGGGCATTCACAAAGGAGGTGTTGTACCGACTTTATTTCTTCTTCATCCCCACAACTCCTGCAGAAGTCATTGTGGCGTACACCCATTCTACTTGAAAGTGTGATAATAATACAGTGACCCGTTAGAACCTGTGGAACGCTTGATCTGTTGAATCCAAGCAGACATTTTGTCCCTTTAAGATTCAGTTCTGGCCAGTTCGGGACCCTTCAGTTAGTGGTCAGAAACCACCTTCTATTGGTTTCCGATATTACACTCAAGTCAATGTAGCATACATATAGCTTAGAGAAATGCTAATGTTTTTCACCACTCGCTGAAGATCAAGCTCATAGACTTTCCTTGCACACTAATTTGCTCTTTCATTTCCCCCCACTTCACAGTGGCCAACAAAATGTGGTGTTGTGTTGTTGTCGAGAGCGACCTCCTACATTCTTTATCTCATTTGGAATTGATGAGCGCTGAGTCTCTCAAAATGTGAGTTGTCCGGCCACGTAACATTAAAGCACCAGTTAAAATTCCAGGTCATACTAGCCAACAAATGTCTAGTCCAATATGTATCTAAAATAACTAGATTTAGACCAGTCAATTTATAAAAAAACGTCTAACCCATCCCATTCCAACGATTCAAAATAATCTATTGCATATCAAAATTATATAATATATAAAATAAATTTCTTTCTGAAGTGAAATTAAACTTCTTTCAGGTACAGGTGTTGATTAAGCATTCGCACAAAAGTTCAAACTATGCTGTAAGTAATTACCAAAAAAATAAAAATACATTCTTAAAAAAAAAAATGAACAAAGAAATAAAATTTAAAGTATTTTAATTTTCATTTCAAAAACATATAAAAAAATGCAATAAAATACCACTTAAATATCGAGGATTTCTCTGCGCCGGTGTTTTTTTCGGAAAACACATTTTTTATTCAATTGAAGTATATTTTTAATTAAATTTCTGATGCATCGGCATGTGATTCATCTTATGACAGTAGTAGTATAGAGTAAAATTGCTTCGAGTGCTTCCAAAAAGGCTTTAGTTTAAAAGCAGTGGATATTACATTGCTATGTAAGTGTATGGAAACTATTTATATATACGTAAGTGGAGTGACAGAGTTATTTCGTTTGATGTTTTAAACTTTAGGCTGAGCTGGCATAACATTATTATAAATCTGCTCCTCTAATCTTACTGACTTGCGATGTGAATAAATTTCTTACAAACATTAATTAACTGTTGCTTTTATTTGATATACTTGGTTACAGCAGTTTCCAAATAATTCTTTTCATCAAAATCTATCTCCACATAATCTTCTAATCATCACAATGCATTAGTGCGTCCATAGACGACTCTCGAGACTCTCTAATCTAAAAAATAAATCAACTAATTTGCGGATAAACTAAGCATTTGCCGACTGGCATTATTTGAGTCAGTGCAGAACTGGTATAATTACTTCTGTAAAATACCAATATCTGAACTACAATGTTTCCATACTAGCTTGCCTGTTCCCTGCAGGATCTTTAGAATATGTATGTATGTATGCATATGCATCAATCACATGCAAAGGGCATATTTAGATGCAAGCTAATGTTAACGTATAAATGCCACACGTATCTATTTAATAAGAAGTGGAAGCAGAGAAAATTCGTATGCAAAGCGAAATACCCATAAGTATGACTAGATTGCAGGTGTGCTGGAAGAGTAACCTGAATGGGAATTGCGTACAATGAAGATGAAAATTTGCATATGGAAATTTAATAACCGGAGAAAGAAAATGTAGAAAAAATATTTTTAAGAATAATGCGAAGAACAAATTCCATATTAAATGGTTGAATAGTATACCGAACTTAAAATGACGGTACAAAATAGAAATATATCTGAAATCAATTTTTCTTTATCAAAATCTGGTAAATATATTCATAACATTTATCATTTTTCAATTTTTGGAGCTGTAAAGTAGCAAGATGGCTCCTTTCGAGGTAGATACATGTTCATGCGTTAGAGCTATTAATCAAAAACGAAATTGATTCATTAAGTCCCAGATGATAAGATGTTTCGGGCACGTTATGATAATATCCAGAGAACGAGCAACACGAAAAGCACTTGAATTGTGCCAGGCTGGAGACCGCAGAAGAAGATGTTCAAGAAAAAGATGGCTTGAAGATGTGGAAGCAGCCTTAAGAAGCTCAACGTGAGTTGAAATTATGCTTATGTTTGAGTTGTTATAATTTTCCACAATTGCGGGATGTGGCCAAGCTTTTCAACTGAGAGATGACAGATCGACGTTCCTGCGAAAGTCGGTTCAGGGTAACCGGCTATATTCGGCCAAGGACTATCACTTCAGCAGCACTCCCCGTATATGTATGGGAAATGGTTTTGCTGCTACAACAACAACAAGCTCAACGTGAGTCGTTGGAAGGATGAGGGTATTTGAATTGGGAGAGCTGGCACGTGGTGGTGAATGAAGTAATGGTTTATCAAGAACTGTGATGCTAAGAAGAAGAAGAATACAATTTCATGGCATTTATTTTTTAATACGCGGCTACGAGTTACACGGTCCATTCGATCAGTCCCATTTTTGACTTTTTCCAATAAATCTGGCCGTATTGCGTCAATGGTGGTTTGAATAATGCAATAAATCGATTGTTAAGCGCGCTGTATCGATAGCCGATTATCGATATTGATCATTCCCATGCAACTAAAAAAGCACCCTATACAATTCTATACTTGACAAAGTTCATGGTTGTGCAAACCAGCACATTTAACATTTGCATGAGTTAAAAAACGCTCTTTGGCAATTTGCATTTAATTACGCAAATGTGACTTTTTAGAGTATTTATGAAATTTGGTCCATTATTTCATGCTCAGATTATATATTCGTTTGCAAGCATATTTCTGGTGGTTGAACATACATACATAAGAATTTATGTTGGGCATAAGAAATTAGTGTATAAGTAGATATATGTGTCAAATGAAAAAAATTAATTTGGATTATTAAACATTTTTTTTAGCTCGTATTCTGGTGAGGAATCGTCAAACAACTGAGACGGGACAAAACCCCTAACAGAAATAATAACAATTGCAAAATTGTTGGCTTATCTTTTATATTAATATTAATATACTTAGATGTACACGAGACTGTGGCCAACAATTTCGGTTCAGGAGCTCATTATCTTTTGCCAATGATTATTTCGTACATCTGGTAGCCTCACGAAGAAGGTTGTTGCTTGAGGTGGAGTGGTGGTATATGGAAATTAAAAATAAAAAATGTAATGAAGGATCATATCATATCTCCTTCGACGTTGTTCTAGTTGTGAGATGCTCCCAGCCTTTACACAGCTATTAATAAACTTCAAATACTGGTTTTAGACAGCGTGACCCGCTGTGGTGTGACTTTTTTAGACTAATGCTGGAAAATATTATCGAGCCGCATAACTTAGTCGCTCAGGCACCAATTATTATAAGAGTGTACAATTGCTGGTGTATGCCGATTATATGGATATCATCGGCTTTAATAATCGCGCTGGATAAAGAAGCAAAGCGAATAGGTCTGGTGGTGAATGAGGGCAACACGAAGTATCTCTTGTCATGGCGAATATCTCTTGCCAACAAGTGATACTTTGGGCGATAAACAAACTAACACCTTACAAGTCTCTCAACATGCCCGCCCTATTGTTTGGCGCAGAAGCTTGGACAATGATAGCATCAGATGAGGCGTCACTTGGAGCGTTTGAGAGAAAGATTTTTGGACCTTTGCACGTTAACAACGGCGAGTGTCGGAGGCGATGGAAAAATGAGCTGTATGAGCTTTAGGACGACATATACATACATAATGTAGCGAATTAAGATCCAGCGGTTTCGTGATTCTGAAAGTATTCGATGCGATACCATCCGCTACTAGCAGATGAAGATGAGGTCCTCTTTTGTGTTCGAAAGATCAGGTGCAAAATGAATGAGGTGTCGCAGATTTCCATGAGAAATAAACAATTAGCGAGCTTTGTTAAGCTCGGTCAAAACCCCTAAAGTCGTTAGAAAAAGAATAAATGGCTTACCAATAATGGCAGCAGCCGAACGCAAAGATGGGTTTTACGCTTTCTGGGCTCAATTACTCAATTGAATATGTCAAAAGCAATTCAAAAGATATTGACAAACTGTTAAGATCACCCTTAACCATGACTAGAAGAAGTCCTTTCGAGATAGTGATTCCACTTCATTCTCTGGACAGCTGTAGTAAAAACAATCGAGATTTGAGGTATTGTTAGTTTCTTTATTTGTCTCTTAGCCAAGCGCGACTAGTGGTTGGTTGGTTTAATTGGTGATTCATCAAGAATACCCGACTATATCCAGTTTGTTGTTATAAGGTTGTTCAAGTCTGTGCCAGCTGGCTTTTCCAGGTTCTCAAAAACAGATTTACTAACGGTTAACAACCTAGCCTTATATAGGGCAGGGCATTTACAGAGAAAGTAGAAGATAGTTTCCATTTTCTCCGGTTGATTACAACTATGACAGTATGAATTGTAGGGATACTCATATTGACTCCCTGCTCCCCTATGGGCCAGAAGCCAGATATCACTGACATAAGTCTGCCGGCATCCCTTCGTTTCATATTTAGCAAATATTGACGTTTGTTTATGATTGTAATTGGGCCATATCTTTCTGCGCCGCTAGTGACTAAAAATTCATTGCATTACGCAGCGTTCGCTGAGTTGAAAATAATCCCATCTATTCTATGAATAAGTTCGTGCGGTTTTTTTTCGAAATTTGAAACTTTATTGACGTAAAATGGTTACAAATTTAATATTCAAAGTATTGTCCATCGCTTACTACTACTTTTTCCCATCTTTCTGGCAATTCACGGATTCCCTTTGTGAAAAATTCGGTCGGTTTTGCCGCAATCCACGAATCGATCCATTTTTTGACTTCATCGTAATTACGGAAGTGCTGGTCAGCCAGGCCATGTTGCATCGATCGGAAGAGATAGTAATCGGATGGCGCAAGGTCTGGACTATACGGCGGGTGGGGTAGGACATCCCATTTGAGCGTTTCTAAGTATGTTTTGACCACTTGTGCAACATGTGGCCGAGCATTGTCATGTTGCAAAATAACTTTGTCGTGTCTATCGGCGTATTGCGGTCGTTTTTCTCGCAGTGCTCGGCTCAAACGCATCAATTGTCGTCGGTAGACATCCCCCGTAATCGTTTCATTCGGTTTCAGTAGCTCATAATACACAACACCCAGCTGGTCCCACCAGATACACAGCATAACCTTCAGGCCATGAATATTCTGCGCCGACGTCGATGTTGAAGCATGGCCAGGGTATCCATACGTTGCCCGACGTTTTGGATTGTCGTAATGGACCCACTTTTCATCGCCAGTCACAATTCGATGCAAAAAACCCTTTCTTTTGTGCCGTTGAAGCAGTTGTTCGCATGCCATAAAACGGCGTTCAACGCCTCTTGGCTTCAATTCATACGGCACCCAATGGCCTACCTTTCGGATCATTCCCATGGCTTTTAAACGTTTGGAAATGGTTGATTGATCAACTCCCAAAGTTTTTGCAACCTCTTCTTGCGTTTGAGCCGGATCTTGATCGAGCAATTCCTCCAATTCGGTATCCATGAACTTTGGCGGCGCACCCTCGCGTTCTTCGTCTTCCAAGCCAAAATCACCACTTTTAAAGCGTGCAAACCACTTCTGGCACGTTCGCTCAGCTAGAGCATGCTCACCATAAACTTCCACCAAGATACGATGACTTTCGGCTGCTTTTTTCTTCATATTAAAATAATGAAGAAGAATTCCCCGCAAAAACACATTATTTGGCACGAAATTCGACATTTTCAAGTGTGGTAAAAATATTGTTGTTTACGCTTCAAATAAAAAACTTATACTGACGTTTGTGCCTTACGACAGTAGCTCTCCAATGAATGTTTGGAAATGTGGATCGATGGAATAATAATCAAGTTACGCCATCTGTTGTAAAACCGCACGAACTTATTCATAGTCCTATTATAAGCAGATCATTGTTAGTCAAGGGAATCTAAATTTTCGTTTTGCATGGTGAAACCATACCGCAGGTCCCTTGCTTAGCCATCTTATCACCCTATAAGTTTCCTGCAGTTCGCATATTACCAAGTTCTCAGGTACCTAAAAAATATTAAATACTTATGAAATTAGACAAATTGAAAAATGAAATGAAAATTTAAAATAAAAACATATCACATGTACTGCAGCTAACTCAGTAGGAACTTTTTTCGATATGTCATCAGTATATCTTTTGAGTATTTTTTTCTCTGTACCCATACTATATACAAATGATAGTGTCTTAACAGGAGCCATAAAACATACAAGAACATACGAGAACATGCACATTCCTAGACGAAGATAGAAAAATAAAGTACATACATACTACAAGTTCAACAGAAAACGAACTTAAAATGTCAAAATTAATTTCGAAATTAATTAGTGAATCAACTTTTTGTGTCAACATTCTTGTGCAGCACAGTTCTCGTATTCGCCAGCTCTGACATACCTTTGTAGCCGAGCAGTCACTGCGCTGGTAACTAAGGCAAAAGTTGGCACTGAAATAACCGTGAAAGGTCACCACTTGTTACAATTTTGCCGGTCTTAGTTTTGCTGCCATTGTAGTTTCCTCCTTGACGTTTAGTTGGAATTCATTTGGCTCGTTGTTACTTTGTGTACTCACCATTTAGTTATTTTTTTGTATGCGTTCTCATCATTGTGCTCGTCGTCCATTTTTGCTTAGTTAGAATGAAATGCGAAACACTTTTCGCTGTATCTCTGAGTTTTAACTTGCCTTTCTATCGTAGTCGTTTTCATTTTCGTTCATTTATGTTGGCGCTTTGCTTTCAGCTTTTCGCTTTTTTCAACTGGGTTTACAAAAAAATGTTAAACAATTAATTTAGCTTTCCTAACAGCTGAAAATTTCTGTACCATGGTTTTGCTTAGTAGAGCGATTCGAAATTAAGTGAAATAAATTCGCACAATTTTTCGCATGTTTTTCATTATTTAAGGAAAGCTCAAATAATATTGTTCGATTTCAGCAGAAGGGCGGTTGAACAGAAACGGTTGCCAACTTCAAAGGCCACTTGTTCGCGAAAATGAATAAACTGACTTAAAGAGATAAACAAGAAATGACAGCTGCTTGTGAAAAGTTTAAAGACTTGCAAAATACTGGAGGTTTTCCAAGCCAAGGTACGTGAATTTCACATAGCACAATGATGATGAACTTTCTTCTTTCAAAATTTGCCTTTGTCAACTAAGCGTTCATAAAATTCCATAACTCAGTTAAGACTTCTTCAATAGTAGTAGTAAGTAGTAATTCTTCTTTATTTATTTATAAATATTTCATCTTACATTACAATAATTTTTACACAGCGATCTTGCCAGTCTATAGAAGTGATGTTTTCTTCAAACTTCAGACCGAACTCCATTCCCATGTCGTTCAGATGTTTAAGCCAAAATACATTTTTATTTAAGATGCCTTGCGTTAGTTTGTGTGGGAGTCTGTTGCAATTATATTTGTAAATAGTTTTCCAGATATACTTCATGTGTAATTCTAAAGAATACATGTGGCTATCTTCTATATTAGTTTCTAATGTTATTGCATAATTTGGAGTGAACTCGGGTAGTTTGAGGATTCTTTTAATAAAGTAGCGTTGAAGTTTATTTACCTCATCGAATAAGGCATATCCCCAAACTTGCGCTGCGTAGGTTTGTATCGCTCTGCATACCGCTTGGAACAGCTTCCATTTTGATTTTAATGAAATGAATGGCTTCGCTAAAAAATCGTTCCATGTGCAATTAATACATACTAGCTTTTGCTGAAGTATTTCTGGCTTCTAAGTGCTTGCCGAATGCCATTTTGGGTGTGAGAATGACACCAAGATATTTATATTCGGCCACCAATTTAATTTCTTTACCTTGGTACCACCATTTTTCAGCCTGGGAAAGTCGTCCACCTCTTCTAAACACCATCGTCTCCGATTTATTTTGGTTTACTTCCATATTCCATTCAGCGCAGTATTTCTCCAGGTTATTAATCATGGATTGCATGACTTTAGGGTTATCCGCTAGGAGAACGATATCATCGGCATAAAGGAGAATACGTATATTCATGCCCTCAACCAATAGGCCACCTTCTAAATAGTCGTGCAAATCGTTTAGATATAAAATGAACAATAATGGCGACAACAGACATCCTTGTTTCACACCAGTGCAGGTTTCAAAATAGTCGGATACTTCTTTTCCCGTCCAAACCGCCGATCTAGTATTACCGTAAATATTTTCTATGAGGTTCGTTATTTTGCTAGATATTCCCATCTGTCGAAGTTTATAAATCATCGGTCTCCTCGGCACCCTGTCGAACGCCGCCTTGAAATCAACAAAATATGCGTAAACTTTTTGATTTTCATGAAACTTTAGATGTACAATAGACGCAAGATTATAAATGTTATCTACAGTTGAATAGTTTCTTCTAAAGCCGGCTTGGAATTCTGTGAGCACGTTGCTTTTTTCTACCCAATTAGCAAGTCTTGCGTTTATCAATCCCATTAACACCTTTGCGATAGAATTCATAAACGATATTCCCCGATAGTTACTGGCTGCATTTACATCTCCCTTCTTAAAAATTGGGAAAATTATCGTTTTTTCAAAAGTTTCATCGATTCTTCCGCTCTCCAAAGTTATGTTGTATACCTTTGTTAACTCTAACTTAAATTCTGGCGAAGCAAACTTTAGCAGCTCATAAGGTATTCTATCTTCTCCTGGCGCTTTATTGGTTTTAGCATTTTCAATGGTTTTTTCAACTTCCATAAATGTTATATCTTTATCGAGATATTCATCTTTACATAGCGCAGCTGCGTAATAAATGTCTTTTGTTAATTGCGGTTGGTTTAGTAGGCTTTGAAAATAGTATTTAAAATCGTTCGCAGTGATATTTGTACCAACTTGAAATGACTTTCCTCTTATATCCTTCGCTAAACTCCACCATTCTTTTGCATTTGCAGTTTTGTTGATTCGTTTTTCAATTTTTTCGTAATATTCTTTCTTTGCTTTTTCACATGCGTTTCTATAAAATTGATTTGCTTTTAGATATTTTTGCTTATCGTCTTCAATGTTAGATTTTCTAAAATCATTCAGATATTTGAAGGATAGCTCCCTAGCCTTAAAACATTTGAAATTGAACCATGCTTTTTTAAAAGTGATTTTAATATTTCTGGCAGGTGACTGTGGCACTGACATTTTTATTACGTCGGCAAGCTTCTTCAGATCCATAATTTCTCCTCCATTTTTAAACTTATTTAGGTATTGGTTTAGTTTTAATTGATAATTTATCTTATCTTTTCCTTTAAGCACTACTTTCGGCAATAAGTTGATGTTTTCCAATTCGTTTAGTACCATATTTGTTTTTAAAATTAATTTAATTGGCATGTGGTCAGACCATACCTTTGATTCAACTTCGAATCTTTCAATGTATTTCAAACCTTCTTGGGAAACTGCGCATATATCGTTTACGGAATTACCAACTGCACTTATGTAAGTCAAATTACCTTCCTCATCACCAGCTGTTCTGCCATTCAATATAATTAAACCATAGTCTTCACAGAAATCCATAAAATTTTTGCCTCTATTATTTATTACCGCGTCTCTTGAGCTCCTTTTTCCAGTATCTGCTGAGAATGTAGCTGTGTACAAGTCTTCAATATTTTGTTGTATATTTTCAACTCTAAGATTTAGATCTCCCATAACGACTGATATCTTCTCTGTGTTTTCCTTGAAAAATTCCTTAACAACCTCAATTTCTTCGTGCCAAGCTGCTCCTCTTATATACAGTGGTATAAATGTGATTATGTCATCCTTTACGTGGAATCTTATCACATCTACTCCATTTTCGGCTTTGAAACTATGTCGTATGCCCTTTTTTTGCAACTCTTTTTTGACTCCATACACGCAACCTCCAGACGCTCTTCCAAATTTGCTGCTACGACTTGCTGGTTTCCAGTAAGTGTCAAACTCGGGGAAATATTTATTTGCTTGATTTATTTTCTCTTCGGTTAGGTGGGTCTCTATAAGTTCAAAAACGTCATGCTTTTTAACATAGTCGAAAAACGCAGGGAAGATATATTTGTTTTCAAGGCCATTGACATTAAAGGAAATTAATTAATTTGTACACATTTTAAATTATTTTCAATTCTAATACTTTTAAGGTTATTTTTGCTAATCATTTTGCTATGACAGACGTTTTCTAATTTTTTGAAATAATTTTACTTAACAATATATTTCACTTCTTCAATAGTTTGTCTCTGATATACTCATCCTGGCTCTCAGGTTTGATACATCGAGCTTATACATTAAAGTTTCCTTTAAAAATTAATCACGTCTCTCTCAGGGGAAATAATCGAATGCGTTCGCATCTGCACCAGAGAGATTTGTGACTTTAATGAGTCAGAATGCCGTCCGATGCACGCCTGCCGATAATTGCATGGCTTCTTTGAATGCCCAACTTGAGCTAGTTTTAGACTGTTTTGTTTTCGACTGTTGTCTAGCCGATCTTATGAATATTATTAATGAGGCTACTAAGGACCCTCCAGTCTTCATTAACACTTCTGAGATATCAGAGATGTGATATCAAGATACAAAAGATGGTCTGATCGCAGTTTTTTCCCGTTATTGTGCTACCCAATATCTTATTCTACGAGGTCGGTTCAATTAGTACCCGTGCTGGATGACGAAGGGCGCTCATGAGATAAGTTGGTGTTAGTCATATATCAAACGAAGACAAAACAAATTTCTGACTGATTGATAGGTTAGTTTAAAATTTTACATGATAAGTGGCGACGAAAAAATTGTCGGTTCTATGGGGGCCGCTATTGCTCACGGTGGACAACAAGCGGAGGCGGCTGTTAACTTCGGAGCAATGTTTGTTAAGCGATATCCGAAGGAATTTTTGCATCGAGTTATCACCGTTGATGAAACATGGATTCATCATAACACACCAGAAACTAAGCAAAAATCAAAACAATGGATTTCACCCGGTGAATCTATTCCAAAGAAGGCGAAGACAGTCCCATAGGCCGCAAAATTCATGGCAACGATTTTTTGGGATGTAAATGGCGGCTCATGGATCTTTTAGAAAAAGGAAAAACGATCACTGGACAATACTGCAGTTATTATTACTAGAGTTATTGGATCGATTTCACAAAAAATTGAAGAAGACACGGTCGCATTTGGCGAAAAAGTAGGTGCTATTTCACCAGGATAACGCACGAGCACATTCATCCGGAGTTATCGCCGCCAAACTGCATGAATTGTTTCCGCACCCCCGGATTCACCCGATCTAGCTCCCTGCGACTTTTTCTTGTTCCCTAACATGAAGAATTGGCTTGCGGAAAAAAAATTTAGTTCAAACAAAGAAGTCATCGCCGAGAAAGACGCGTATTTTAGTTGTCGAACCTGATTTTTTGTGGGGCTAAAAAAAGGCCGGAGCGTTGGGAGAAGTGTATCTTTCTAAAAGGGGACTATGTTGAAAAATAAAAAAAGAGATGTTTGAGAAAATGGTGTCTTCATTTCTAGCACGGGTACTTATTGAGCCCCCCTAGTAAGTCTCTTAATAGTTCCAATGCTTAGAAGCCATCAAATTAACTAAACCTAAATGTCTCTATTTCCATACCTGATAACAGTTACACTTCTTTCTTATTTTGTTGTTGTTTTGTACACATATGGTACTTGTTTTCGTTTTGGTATTCTAAACACCATTCTGGGGACAAAAGTGCCAATCACACCATTATTTTGAGAAAGTTCAGGGTGATGAAACATAAAACGTATTTTTTAAAGATATTTTCACCCCTTCCTTTCGCATTAATCAAAAGAAATAGCTGAAGGCTTCAATCTAGTTGTCAAAATAACGATCATCTGTTTAACGATTGGTATTTGATGGTCAGGCGCGAAGTTTAAGTTTAAAATGTAAAGTGAAAAAGGTATTGTCAGTAACCGTTGCTGTGAAAGCTTTGTGGGATTGAAAAGAAAATATGCAGTGTTAGGTGAATTTTATACAATGAATTAATATGTACAAATCGATTTACCTTCGATTGAAGTAATTTGCTCCACAGTGCTTTTTATTAAAGAAAACTTTTGATCAAAATAGGGCTAACGCTCGAGGTCCTTTACAGGGTATGATCGGACGAGAGCATGCCAAGCGACTGGAACCTGAGTGTGCCTTGCCCAATACATAAGAAGGGTGGACCTGGGATCTGCTCAAGTTACCGCAGGATAAGTTTGCTTAAAGTCGCATATAAGTCCTGTCGAGCGTATTATATGAGAGAATGAATCTCATCGTCAACAAACGGATTGCGCCATATCAGTGCGGCTTCAAACCTGGTAAGTTCACAATATGCAATATCTTCACAATATGCAACTCGACACACACCTTAGCTTCATTGATTTTAAAACCGTCTTTGCAAGCACAGACAGAAATCACGTTTTTGCCGCTATGTCTGAGTTTGGTTTCCCGCAAAAGTAATATGGCTGCGTAAGTAGACGTTGAGCATTACAACAATCTCCGTCAGAACTCAAAGTAACCTGCCGAATCGTTCGATACAAACCGAAATTCAAACTTTTTACTGGAAAAAATCTCTTGCGCTATCGTCATTATCGGCGAAACCAACTGGGCTTAACGATGCTATGCGTAAAGAGAGAAGCGAGCAATGTGGGTCATGCGGTGAATGAGGCCAAAAAAAGTGCCTGCTGTCAATACATAAGGAGTCCTCGCGTCTTGGACAATGTATCAGTGTTGGCAACCAATGATTCAAAGTTGTGAAGGACTTTGTCTACCTTGGTACCAGCGTCAACAACAAAAATAAGAGATCAAACGTAGAATAATTCTTTTAGATAATTAGGAAGTAGAGCGCTCTCTGGAAGGACCAAACTGACACTATACAAAACGCTCATCATTCCCGTTCTGATATATGTCGCAGAAGCATATACGACTGCAACAGCAGATGAGAAAGTTTTGGGAGCCTTCGAAAAAAAATTCTCCGTAACATCTTTCATTGCCCTCCGCGTTGGTGAGGAGTATCAAGCATGATATATAGAAACGTGGACATAGTTAAGAGCTGGCTTGGCCATGTATGAACGAAGAAACTCCAGCAAGGCGAATCTGCGACACAGCACCTCAAAAAGAAAGTCGAAGAAGAGAAAGATCAGATCTCTGTTGAAAGGACCAACAGCTGCAGGACCCGTCAGCACAGTAGATTTCTAACTCAAACCAGCGAACGGAGGACAGAAACAGCTGGCGCTGTTTTGGATTCGGCCAAAACTGACACACGGTTGTACCGTCACGTAAGTAAGTAAGTTAGAAACCATAAGTCGCATTTTTAATCCTTCCAATGACATAACGTTTTTGAAAATCGGATAACAAATAACCAAGTTATTACAATAAAAGAATTTCGGGTGGTTTTTAGAAATAAAAAAATATATATTTATTTGTTTATAGTGCCAAAATCTTTTTAACTTTAACTCTATATATAGGGTGAGCTTTTAAATTTTTTTTGTACTGCCACTGACCCGATATTCAGTTTGTAACAAAATGCCTCACATCATAGGCGGCTCAAAATTAATCACCTTATCGGAACATTTATAATTTTTGTAAACAATATTTGACATTTGTCAACTAGACAGCTGCCGCATACAGACAAGCAATGGAGCATCAAAATAAAGATTTCCACTAATCAAAACTATTTTGCTTTTATTTACGAGTATTAAAAGTATATTTTGCGCCACCTTCAAAAATATCAATTAACTTACTAAACTTTAATTGGTTACACACGTATGGACTTTCTTCAATAAAATCTTCTTACATCTCCGATGAAGAATATTTAATATATACAACATAAACGTGAATTCATTTAGTTATATAGGAAATAATTACAATGTAATATTCAAAATTCACATCTGTGATCTTTCCTGCTACTTAGGATTCCGAAGTGTTTTCTTGTGCCATCGGTTGACATTCACATAAATGGGCAAACATATGTCAAAGCAAAGTTATGCATTAAATTTGATCAAATTAGTTTCTTTATGTGAATATGAAGTACTAGCAAATACTAATGATGAATATTCTCACAAGGGCGGGCAAGTTGCTCTAAAATTTCTATAAATATCTGCCAGCTGTCGACTTTGTAATATGAAGGTTACACATACTTCGTTGGTGATATTTACAAATACACCACATATATATATATGGTAGACAAATGTATGTATGTACAGTATGTAGCTAAATGATGTTGTCATAGGGAAAATGCAAACAATTATATCTGAAAAATTCAAGTAAAGCATTTTATTTCACTAAACCTTACATCAAACATGCAAATGCGGTCTATAGGCTTAAATTAAAATTACAGGGTGACAAAAAATAAGTGTATACAAAATTTTTTAATGAAAAAAATTTATCATTGGTAGTAGAGCAAAACAAATCGTAAAATTTTAATAGACAATGTTTGAGTAATATTATATTCAGCCAGTTTCGAAGTGGCCACCTTTAGCACGAATACACAAGCTCAAAGGTTTCAAAAAAATTTGGGCTATAGGCCGTAGGTAGTCTACCGTTAGGCGATCCCACTCTCGACGCAACGCTTGCTTCAGGGACTCCAAAGTTTTGTGGCGTGTTGCACTGGCCATTGCTTCCAAAATCGATCATACGCTGAAATCTAGCGGATTCAGATCCGATGAGTAGGGTGCCCATTCTTGGGAAGGAATGAAAGAGGGGAAATTGGCTTTGCACCACTCTTGGGTTGTTTTTGCTCTGTGAGATGGTGTCGAGTCTTGTTGAAACGTCCACTCATCGTCACCAAAGTGCTGCTGGGACCAGGGAAGAACAACTGCTTCTAATATGCCTTCACGGTAAACTTCTTCATTGATTTTGACTCCTTGGTCTATGAAAATTAGAGGAGTTTTGCCACTGGCGCAAATTCTACCCCACACCATGACAGATCGCAGATTTTTACGATGTTCAACAATGAACGAAGGCCCAGGGACTTCTGTAGACCAATTTCTGTTGTTTTGATGATTGTGACCTTGTTCAACAGTAAACAGCTTCTCATCCGTAAAGACGATTTTTTCCCAGCCCGTACCTGCAACCCGACGTTGAAGCGAGCGACATCTTTCGAGTCTTACTTTCTTGTTTTCATCCGTGAGCAGTTGGCATTTTTTTAGTTTATAAGGCTTAAGTCCAAGTCCTTTTTTTGCTATAAGGCGAACAAATAGAATAATTCAAATTAGAGTTAAAATCGTGGGATGCTTGATATAGTAAATATTACAATCATTCTATTGGCAACTACCTATGCACAGAGGGTTATGAAAGTGAAGCAAAATGCATCCCACGGTTTTAACTCTAATTTGAATTATTCTATTTGTATCTTAATTTTTGTTATAACTCTGTTCTGAGGTAGTTGACTATGACTGATCGGTCGATTTGCTATTACTTCATTATAGCTCTCTTTGTCATTAAAATTTATTTTCTACTTTTTAGTTCGATTGGCAATAAAAGTGTTTTTTTTTAGTTTTTTTAAACTATTTTTTATTTTCTACTTTTTAGTTCGATTAGCAATAAAAGCGTGTTTTTTAGTTTTTTTTAAACTATTTTTTATTATGAATGAAAATTATTGTTATCATTGCAGTCAGTGAATTAATGATTCGATATATTCGTGTTATATTTAATTCCTTTCTTATCGACTGTGAGTCTAAAGCTATGCAGTTATCGGCCGTGATAAAGAAGTAATCGGGATGAAGAACTTGTTTCGTGGAGGGAGCCTGAGAAACGGCTACCCCAATCCTGAAACGGAGAGGTAACAACAAAATATACTGACATAATCAATATGTTACATAATATACTTTTTCCCATATAGATCATTGATTGAAGGTCGAATCTTGTTTTTCTGAATGAAAATTATTGTTTTCATTTAGTCAGTGATTTATAGTCCGATTTAATTGTGTTATATTTAATTTCTTCTTTACCGACTATATGTCCAAAAAAAGGCCAGCATTGGCCTTGACACAGAATAGATACTCTCAGCACAGAAAAAGGAGACCGTGGATTATATTGACACAATCAAAACGAGATGTAAAGTTCCAGTTTGGTTTTTTTTAGTTCATTTTTGTTGTGAATTGTACTTTAATCGATAAAATTTTATAAATGAAATTATGGTAATGATAAATTCCTTCTTTATTTGCCAAAATTTTGTTCCGTAAAATAATTTCCAAATATAAGTTTTGATTATTTTATTGTAATTAACAAAATTACATCTTATATGAAAATTATTTCATCTTATATGAACATTGAATAGAGTAAATTTGCGTGTATGAAACTTGTAGTATCTACGCATGTGTAAAGACTATACAAAGTGAGAATGCAACTACCCTGAAAACGTTTTAGCCTTCTATTCGTACTGCAGTGCCGCGTGCCCGAGCAAATTCGAATTCGAAAGAGTAAGTCGTAGACTCCTGAAATCAGTAAGAGTAACTCGGAGAGTGCAGGCATGCGCAGACCGCGCGTTAGCTCTGTCTTTCTTACTCTTCTACAGAAGATCTACTACTGTGGGCAAAAAGTAAGGTGAATTTATTTGTCAAAGTTTGCGGGATTAAAATTTCGCTCTAGTTATTCTTTTCATGACTTGGCAGCACTGTTAATAACATCTGGGCCAACTTTCATGTGAATGTCATTATCAGTAATATATTTAGGCTTGTGTTTACTAAACGACCAAGAGTGCATTTTTCGATTTTTACAATGTCTGATTTGATTGAGCAGAGAAGTGCCATCAAATTTTGTTTGCGGAATGAAATTTCGGCTGCGGAAACGTTTAGCATGCAGAAGGCATTTGGTGATTCGACAATGTCGCAGAAAAATGTTTATAAGTGGTACAAAGACTTCAAAGAGGGTCGAGAACGTGTTGATGACTTGGAGCGCTCCGGACGACCATCGACGTCAACATATGACCAACACGTCAATAAAGTGAAGGAGTTAGTGCTCAAAAATCGTCGGTTGACTGTTAAAGACCTTACTGATATGATCGGAATATCAGAAGGATCTGTGAAAACCATTTTGAAAGACCATTTGGGCCAACGAAAAGTCAAATCTCGTTTGGTACCGAAAACTCTCAATTTCTTGGAAAAAAGTCGTCGCGTTGATGTGTGTTAAACAATGCTTTCAGACTGTCAGGACAAGCTCAAATGCATCATTACGGGAGATGAGACTTGGATTTATGCTTGCGACCCTGAAACAACCGACCAATCAAGCGAATATCGTGCTAAAGGCGAGGCCAGACCGAAAAGAGCACGTCAAAGTCGTTCAAAAATAAAGGTCATGATGACAGTTTTTTTCGATTTTCGTGGTGTGGTGCACTATGAATTCCTTCCATCTGGCCAAACTGTTAATAAGGAATATTATTTGAGCGTTATGCTTCGTTTACGTGAAGCAATTCGTCTAAAAAGACCAGAATTATGGGCCAAAAACTCTTGGTTTTTGCATCACGATAATGCACCGTCTCACACTGCACTCGTTTTTCGTGACCATTTCGCCAAAAATTCCACGCATATCGTTCCGCAACCACCGTATTCGCCTGATTTGGGTCCATGTGACTTCTGGTTATTCCCAAAACTCAAGAGACCACTCCGGGGAACGCGTTTCGAGTCGATCGAGGAGATAAAAGCTGAATCGAAGAAGGTGCTGATGGCTATACCGGAAATGGACTATTTGGCATGTTTGTAAATAATGCATGTAAATAAAGATTTTTCATTTTACAACCAAATTCACCTTACTTTTTGCCCACAGGTAAAAGAAGAAAATATTAATCCTGGCAATCCTAATAAGGATAATGGAAAACTTTCATCAAATTATTGCATTGCCCATTTTTCTACTTGCAACATTAAATTTATTTTTTCGCTGTTTCCAAAAAAAAAAATGAAATAAGCGATTAATTAATATTTTTAATATGTAATTGAAAAAAACAGATCGCAATAAAGAATTCAGTTTAAAAAAATTTTCAAAACGATATAAATAAGCTTTTCGCATGAAATGCGTTGCAGCTAAACGATTTGGAATAAGTAAATATTACAAAGAATCAGCCACACGTAGCATAGGAAATAACTGTATTTTGAAAAACAATGGTTGACCTTGTATCAGGGAGCGAAGCCAGTTTCAACGGTCTATTTCTAAAATGTTTAATACATTAAAATATCAAAAATTAATACTGAATTAATGTATCGAAAGTGCCTTAGAAAGCGGGATATTTGTGAAAACCTAGTTTTTATGACTTTTGACCTTTAATATTTTATGAAGCGGACATGAGATTTTATGAGACTTTTGAAACAACTTTTAGAACGTTAAAAAAGTTTGTGCACAATTTCAGCTTTTTATCACATTCCCTTTATATAAGTAGACTAGTATTCATGCGTCGACGCTGGAATAGTAGAAGTTGTTTTCAACCCCATAAAGTAGGCGCATAAAGTAGTTAAAGTTCATAGTTCGAGAAGTAATTTGGTCTATTATTTTGTTAATTTGATAGAGGAAGGTAAGGAAGGGTTCCATTTGAACATAGTCATCGTTGAAATCATATATAAAAACTTCGTTTATTAGGTGTAACTTAGTTTATATTAATAAACAGTGGTATCTAATGATATATTTTTTGTTACATGCAAACGAAAAAAGACCACTCATTATAATATTAAAGGTTAGCATAAAAAAATATAATTGGATAACCAATCAATGAAAGCTAGAATATCATAAATTATTTGTAATATTTAAGAAGTCACAGAATTGTTTTCCATGAATATTTGTGTACAAAATTATAGAGAATTATATAATATGAACCTCATTAAAAAACTGTTTGAAAATTATATTTGTGCCCAAAATCTTAAGCTTCTGACCCATTGTAGATTGTGCAGTTAGTATTAGCCGTTAGATATAAAACATAGCCTGCCAAGTTAGACAAATATTATGGCTGAATTACACGACTCATAATTTGGGTACTAATTTATAAGAATTTCTAAATGTCGCTAATGTGCGAGCACAAAATTCGTATGCTCCTATTGAAAAACCCGTTACGTAAACGTCTATGCCACTTATTAAGTAAATAGTATGGAGAATTTTAATTTATTTTCCAAAACTATTTCCATGCTCGGCATTTATGAAATTTCATCACTTGCCGTTGTATGATATGTAATTGTATTAGTTACATGAGCTTGCCAGCCTTGACATATTTGTTTGCAAGTCAGGTAGTCATGTGAGTGGCGCCTGGCTTCAATGTAGTTAACAAATGCATAGTCAAATATAATATTTACACCCGTATGCATACATATGGTATATTGTAAATTTAGGTATGGGCATACACACACAACAAATACATTTTTGCAAGTACAAAACTTCCATCTGCGAGCATCTTAAAATCTGCATGCTTTTGAATTTATGTTTCAATTACATACCACACAGCATTCATTATACGTGCTTACATTTGTTTATCTTTAAGTGTCTAAATAGTCGCAACAACAACATGCTGCTGTGGGATTAAGTGATGCCAGGCAATATCTGAACGACATACAATTTTATAAGCTTAACTTTGTTACTTGTCTGTGTTATATTACATAACACCATTTCGAAGCAGATAAATATACAAAGCAGTATCATTAGGGTAAGCGCCGTTTCTCGGTGAAATTGTTGATATTGTTCGGGATATCCTGTGGTAGTATGCATGAAACAACTAAAAAAAACTACTAAATACAGGGTTTGATTGAAAAGTAATGAGCCTTATTTTTTTTTAGCGTCAATACACCGCTAGTAGCGGTTCTTCCACTGCAGGAAACATTTTTTAAACTCATCCGCCGGAATCGCCTTCAATTCGGCTCGCCTCGATGGAGCCGAAACGCTTCCCGCACGATTCCCCGCACATTGTAATAAGTTAAATTTAACTCTTCACTGATCTCACGTAGACTAGCACTATGGTCAATGTTTAAAAATGCTCGAACTCGGTTCACATCTTCGTCTGTTTACGTCGTCGAAGGCCTTCCAGATCGCTTTTCGTCTTCGACGTCCTCCCGGCCTTCTTTGAACGACTTGTGCCACCGTTTTACCTGGGCACTGGACAGAGATTGGTCCCCGTAAGCCTCCTTGAGTAGCCAATGGTTTCGGTACTCGTTTTGTTTAGCTTTACGCAAAATTTGATCGAGTAACGTTGCTCAAACGTTCGCTACATTTTCGCCACTGCAAAATCCTAACACACTTTTAAAGAAGCTTTCACGCGCGGAGGGGTGTTGACTGCACCGCTGTTGCCAGCGAACTGGGACCGGTTTTTAGTGGAAGGGGAAGGTCCAACGATCATTTTCCCCTACCAGCCGGTTCGGTTGATCGCTTGGCAGACGTTCCGCGCGGGAAGGCTCATTACTTTTTAATCAAACTCTGAATGAATGATTAATTCAATCGGTTAACGATAAAACTTTGAACTTCAACATAATGAATGAAAATTAAGTATTTTTCTAAAGCACAACTTAAAAAAAAAAAACATTGCAATCGAAGCGTTAGATCTTTACGATTTCGAAACTTTATTGATGGTCAGAGTGGTGAGATAAATAACGATTTTATGGTATTTTATAGTCGAAGCGAAACAGAGAATCAGTGAAGTGAACCAAAGATGATAGATGGCTGCCACGCCACTCATTCACACTTAATTACTCGTCCAATCAGTCGTTGTTCAGGGGGCAACACAGTAACATCGTATATCACCAACACAATTTCAGATGTCTTGACCGCGTTGACGTCAGCCGAACTCGCTGACAACCGGTTAACGGTCTGATCTTGCCACACTTTCTGAATTTTTTTCACAATGGAAGTGAACTACTAAAACATTGCAACTAGTGCTTTTGCATACAATTGCATCGCTGGAGCGGCATTTCCCCGAGATGGAGAGAGAACAGAAAGTGTGGCCAACATCTAACCGTAAATAGACTCTCATCAGTTTTGAAGGAATCAGTTGCTTTGTTGAGTTACCAGGAGATATGACAGCGTTTTGCTTACAACAGAGGTCAGCAAAAACTAATATTGTGTTGGTCTGTTGACTGATTGAAAGACTGATTATTTTCAACGAGCCTCACTTTAAACCTTTGGCCTGATTTCGTTCGCCTCTCTCCCTGGAAAATCCTCTATTAAGTAACAACCAAAATTACTCGCATATGGCTAAATTTTTTCACTAATTCGTAATACACATTTGAATATACGTATGTACATCTAAAAGTTATGTGAATCTTATTCTGAGATTAGTAGGGACTATTTGTTTTTTTGAGACTCTAATCAAAACCTCTGAACCTCAAGAATTTTATATTTAGTTGCTGCTTTTGATAACCGTACATTTGTAGAAAATGTTCGGCAAAAAGCAAATGTCTTTTCCCCCTCATACAAATCATGACCACCCTAATGCACACATTCTTGTAGTAACTATGCACAAATATAATGTATTTTGACACCTTGTGGTTTGATGGCTAGCCTACCATATAAAGTAATTACATATGTGATCACTTAACTTCAATTTGTTGCATTGATTGCACTTGTAGCTGCAATTATTTGACTCCTGTTAGGCTTATTTTTCTATTTGTGAAGTAAATTCAAGTTTTTCTCCAGCTCACATCTTTACATATTTTTTCTGTTAACGAAAAGTAAAATTTTGCATTTGAAATAAATGCCATTGAAGTGTTAGTGCTAAGAGCAAATTGATATATTTTAGGTCATCGCCAAGTAAAATTGGTTAGAAGTGTGAAAAAGTGGAAAATAAGAACTAGTTTGCTATTAATTGCTTGCAAGTAGCGAAAGTCTTTACAGATTAGGTTTCTAAACCGTTATTTATAGCTGGAATATATGAGTGAGTTGGTTAAATTCTTATTATTTTGGATCACGATTGAACTTTGCTTTCGGCTTCGACCGAGTTCGTCCCCAAAAATTCGATTTGGTTAAAGCCGTATTGGACCGAACTTTGGCCGAATATTTCTTTACTCTTTTTTGATAATTTTTTATGAAACTCCAGTACTTATACAATTTTTGAATGCGGATAAAAGTCAATATTTTCTTTAACAAAAATTGGCCTAGCTGCTTCGCCAACGATAGTGGCTAGAGTACAATTGCTTAATGCTGCGACTTAGCTCTAGAAGATGCTGCGCTTACTTGGCGCAAATAACCATATTTTACGATTTTAGCATTAGAATATAAAAATTAATTACTGTTTTGTTATTTAAAGTGTCAATTTGAGCTAAATATAATCTTCAGCCATATAAAATAAAATTTCAAGAGCATTTTTTTCATTAAATAGCTGAATCCGATACTGCCACCAATAGAGGGTCTTTTCGCCCTTTATTTGAGAAGTATCTCAAATTTTCTGTTAAAAAGATCTTAGAGAGTTAAAAGGTGCCACAAATGTATTCTTTGTAAAATTCCATTATTGGTATTGGCCCCTCAAAAATTCGTATCACTAATAAAAATCGCTAAAAATTCATTCATATTATTTCTTTTTAAATTTTAAGTTTCGTTAAAACTGTAGGTCCCTCGAACAATGTTGCTAAAGCAAGCAACAATAAACTGCGATCTGAGAGCGCGCATGCTGCAGACCTTATCTTTACGTATCAGTCGCACGTTTCGCGTTTATATAGAATAATTGTTGTTTTTTCTTTCAACATAAGGCTTATACTATGTTGTTGACAGATATGGTGTGCTACATAAATAATCACAACCACAATCTGACGTCGGTGGCAATATGGAGTATGCAAAGGAAAGGAAAAAATGGAACATAAACAGATCCGCATATAAAGAGTAGGTGAAGGAGGAATCGGAGGCGTATGCTATGTGTAGGTATATGGTAAAATTTGTATTTTCATAAGTGACTTCACAGGGGCTACTCACCACAATGGATCCGTTAGAACGTTTTTGCCGCTAAAACTGTAAATGCGCGGCGCCTGCGAGAAGAAGCCACCTTGGCCATTGAAGATGCCTTTCCACGAATTGAAAAGGACGTCGCCTCTGGTATTGACCACCGGCAAATCGCGGTCAGCGACACGTACAATCGAGTCAAGATTTTGCACTCTGCAAATAGAGAAAATAGAACAGAGCTGTAAGTGCATGTGAATATTTAAGATTGCAAAGTATTTAACTACTTGTAAAATGTTCGCCAGTTAAAAAATTTTATAAGTGTTTCTACAAGCTAATGTTTTTTTTTTGTGATATTTCTGTAATTAGTAAAGCCAATTTATATGAAATATATTTGCGAGATAAATAAACTTTAAAAATTTAAAAAATAGGTCAGAAACTTTTCTACTTTCGAATAAATATTAAGTGTGAGTTCGAGCCCTCTTGTGGTCATGATCGTGTTTTTCTTAGAGTGATCGCTCCCCGGAGGATGGATGGAGGATGGTTCCATATGTAGAAGTCCACGAAAGTGAGGAAAGTTACTGATCGCCATTCCCTTGGCAGTGGCCAGGACGATTCTTCTGCATATGGTTCAAGCAGCTCACAACTCCCGGGATTAGCGAAAACGCGAAACCAAATCGATCATGTTGTTATAAATGGAAGACAGGCTTCCAGTGTTTTAGATGTACGTACGATCCAAGGACCCAACATTGACTCGGATCATTAACATGCTGCAGCCAAATTACGCACACGCCTCTGTACAGCAAAAAGCGTACAGCTAACTACACAAAGAATGTTCGACATCGAAAAGCTGCAAACACAACAGACAGCCAAAAGATTCGCCTCTCGACTCCACCTCCTGCTCTCAGAGACCACTGCCCAACAAACCAGCATGCACGAGCAATGGAGCAACATGTCTCGTTCTCTACGTACTGCCGCCGAAGAAGAAATCGGATTCCGGCGACCCCGTTAAAAACAGATGGTACGACGAGGAATGTCATGCTGCCGCCAAAAGAAAATATGCTGCCTATAGAGCCACGCTGCGATCGGACGCAACGCGAGCCATGTGGGATCGGTACTGAGAGCTAAGAAAGGAAGATAAACGTATTATTCGAAAAAAGAAACGAGAGGCCGAAATATGTGAGTGCGAGGAGCTTGAGATGCTGGCCAAAAGGAACAACGCCCGAAAATTCTACCAGAAAGTTCGGCGGCCTACCGGGGCGTTTTCCTGTAGGAACAAAGACGGAGATTTGGTAACCGACCAGAGTATTATTAAATTATGGAGGGAACACTTCTCGAACCTATTAAATAGTGACAGCTGCGAATGTCACAGAGAATGTGAAGATCTCGATACCCCAATCGTTGACGACGGAATTACCGTTCCACTACCCGACCATGATGAGGTGGGAATAGCTTTAACGCGGCTAAAGAACAACAAAGCCGTGGGCGCCGACGGACTACCGGCTGAGCTATTCAAACATGGTGGCGAGGAGCTGGTAAGATGCTTCTATGCAAAATATGGTCGGATGAATGCATGCCTGCTGATTGGAATTTAAGTGTGCTCTGCCCAATCCATAAGAAGGGGGATCCTGCAATCTGTGCCAATTACCGCGGGATTAGATTTCTAAATTTCGCATATAAGGTACTAGAGAGCGTATTGAGTGAAAGGCTGAATCCCACCGTAACCAACTGATTGGACCTTATCAATGTGGCTTTAGACCTGGAAAGTCTACCATTGACCAAATATTCACAATACGCCAAATCTTGGAAAATACCCATGAAAGGAGGATCGACACACACCATCTTTTCGTCGACTTCAAAGCTGCACTCGACAGTACGGAAAGGAGTTACTTGTATGCCACGATGTCTGAATTTGGTATCCCCTCAAAAGTAATACGGCTTTGCAAGATGTCGTTGCACAACACCAGCAGCGCCATCAGAATTGGGAAGGACCTCTCCGAGCCGTTTGGTACCAAACGAGGTTTCAGACAGGGTGGCTCGAGTTCTTTAACCTGATGTTGGAGAGCATCGTACGAGCCCCAGAATTTAATCGCTCAGGCACGATATTTTATAAGAGCGTACAATTGTTGGCGTATGCCGATGATATCGATATCATCGGCTTTAACAACCGCGCTGTTAGTTCTGCCTTCTCCAAACTGGATAAAGAGGCAAAGCGAATGGGTCTGGTGGTGAACGAGGACAAAACGAAGTACCTCCTGTCTTCAAACAAACAGTCGGCGCACTCGCGTATCGGCACCCACATCACTGTTGACAGTTATAATTTCGAGGTTGTAAAGGCGTGTATTTAGGAACCAGCATTAACACCGAAATCCTTGAAATCCAACGTAGAATCTCTATTGTCAACAAGTGCTACTTTGGACTAAGTAGGCAATTGAGTAGTAAAGTCCTCTCTCGACGAACAAAAGTAACACTCTACAATACTCTCATCATGCCCGTCCTAACGTATGGCGCAGAAGCGTGGACGACGACAAAATCCGATGAAGCGACGCTTGGAGTGTTCGAGAGAAAGATTCTGCGTAAGATTTTTGGACCTTTGCACGTTGGCAACGGCGAATATCGTAGACGATAGAACGATGAGCTGTATGAGCTTTACGACGACATAGACATAGCGCAGCGGATAAAGATCCAGCGGCTACGTTGGCTGGGTCATGTCGTCCGAATAGATACAAACGCTCCGGCTCTGAAAGTATGCGATGCGGTACCAGCTAGTGGTAGCAGAGGAAGGCCTCCTCTGCGTTGGAAAGATCAGGTGGAGAAGGACTTGGCTTCACTTGGTATGTCCGAAGCATATTTTAAGGTCAATGATTCGTTTAGAACTGCTCGTCGTGGATATTGTTCACTTTAAAATATTCTATACTTACGTAATATTCAAGTGAAGATTTTATTCATTCATGGGCTGAGAGTGGCTGCCTTGTGATTTTCAACCATTATTGCACATGAATTATTGAGAAATAATCTTTCGATAGCCTTTCTTGGTCACCTAAAGGGCAGAACTCACTATTAAAACATCAACAGTCACAGCCGGATCATATATTTTGAAAATCGTTGAGGTCAAGCAGTTTCTGTGTTATCTCTTATCGGCGCATGGTAAGTTATTTTCTGCCAATAATGAGATAATACCCTTTCTGCAGTGCACATATACACATGGTTTCAGTAAGATGGCGTTAAGCCCCTCACGGCCAGAAGGACCAGAGACGATACTGCGTGATTTTATCCTGGCGACCCAGGTCGCCCGATTTTATCCCTAAGGGCTTTATTCTGTGAAGTTATTTCAAAAGTAAACTTTATGAAACAAACCCAATGATCATTTCTGTACTAAAGGAAAATATCGCTCGCGACGTTAATGACATCCCGTCACCATTTCTCCAGCGTATGACCCGCGTACGGAGACCGCATTCTGAAAATTCAAATTGGGCAATTCGTGTAGAACCATCAAATTTGTGAAGATTACGACATTTTTTGCCAAATATGAATCTCATTATTCAGCGATGACTTACACTTTAAGTTGGCCTGAGCGCACGATGAACATTTTTCACAGAGCGTCGATTTTCGTAATACAATTGTACGATTTGTAAACGTTGTTGAGGCGTAAGTCTTTTCATCATGAAATAGCAATGAATACTGAAACAAGTTATGCATTTAGCTTGACAGTAGTCACAGGTAAGCTGTAAAAACACGCTATTGAAAAAAACCCCTCGAATATCATCACCCTTTACAATTACAAAGAATTATTTATAAGTAGTATTACCCAATTAATGCAACTAGAAACAAAGAATATCGGCATTGAATTAATAACTAATGTATTTTTAAAGGTCGTCAACGTGTTCTAAAAATGCCTTAAAAAATATTTTTTTTGTATGAACAATTTTTTTTTTGCCCGAATGGTGTGGCTTTTAAAATCTGGTTTTAATAAATTCTCAAAACGAATATAATAATATAATATATTATAATATCGTCCCCTTAGTATTAAAATAGCCTATAAATTTTTTGATGTTTTGAGAAAATGAATTTCAAACTTTTTGTCGAAAGTAGCTCTCACTCAAATCTCGTTATGTCTGTAAATATTTATTATTATTATTTTTTGACTGCCGTTTTGACCCACTTTGTGGAACTAGAATTTGACAAAATTTTGACCACATATAAAATCGACGATGGAGAATCCAAAAATTCAATAAAAAAATAATAGCCTATGAGCACATAGGCTATTGTTATACTAAGGGGACGATATATAAATCTAAATTATATATCTAAATTGGGTATAGCTATTACCATAAAATCGGTCGTACACATTCGTACTCAAAAATAAGAAAGCTTTAATAATCTTAGTACAAATTTCAGAGACGTCTTCTGAACATATTCGAAAAAGAAACGAGGCATATTTTAACTTAGAGCGCACGTATACAGTAAACAGCAATTGCAGGTTATAAGAGGCCGTAAGATTTGAGCTGTTCCGTCGTACAAAGCTTAAGACAGAATATCACGAAGTTCCCAGAACAATCGCCAGGTGGCACTTTAAAGCCCCCGATTTGAGTTCAGTTTTTTTTTGTTAGATTGCTACATCTGTATGTTTCCTACCAATACTTCATCACCATTTCATGTAAAAGTTACGCCGCATTGAATAAATTTACCTCTGCGAGTGTTTATGATCCTTTACAGTTTTAAAAATGGATTTGAACTTGCAAGAAGGAGTTTGTGTTAATGTTGAATTGAAAATGGATTCAATGGGAATGGTGGCAGAAATATTGCGAAACTGTTTCCGTAATGATACTCTAAAGAAAACAACCATTTATGAGTGGCATGAACGCTTCAGAAGAGATCCTCATCGAGGATGACGAGTAGTGGCTAAGGCAGGCCGTCGATATCGAAAGCTGATGCATACATCAATAGAGGGGAAACATTTGATCAGTACCCTCTAATTAATCATCAGAGAGCTGACAGAGGACTTGAACATTGCTTTTGGAATTATGATTTGGGTTTGCGCCGTGTAGCTGCAAAGTTGGCCCCAAAGGACTGGAATAAAAAAAGAGTCGGGTATATATCGAGAAATATACAATATTTCAAGGTTGAATCCGACTTTACGTTTGTCAAACGCATCATTACTGGAAACAAGTCGTGGGTTTATGAGTACGATACGCAATTCAGTAGTCAGGCGAGTGAATGGAGAGCTCCGAATGAACCACAAAACTACGTCGTTTTCAGTTAAAACATCAGCTCACTGTTTTGGGGATTATATGGTATTGACACATTGAACTTTTGCGAGAAGGTCCGATAGTTAATGAGAACTAGTATTTGGGCGTTTGAGTACTTTACGTGAAGCATTTCGCCAAAAAATACAGAATTTGTGGGAAAACAATTCGTGGATTTTGCACGTATCGTCACACAGAGCCATTGAATTCACTTAAAAGAGTCATTGAATTCACTTGATACACTTTCCTGAAATTTTTTTCTGTTTGACAGAGTCAAAAACCCACAACGGGGAATGCGTTTTCACAGCCAAAGGGAAGTAATGGAAAAATTGAAAAGGGCTGTGATGGTTATACGGAAAATAAAATTCCAAAACGTTCATAAAAGCATTGCAGTTGTTGGGGAGTACTTTAAAGGCGATAAGATCACTTTTGAAGAATAAAATTGTATTTTGAGTTTTCTGAATATATCCCGGCAACTTTTTGACCAAGGTGGTATGATTTTGGTAAGATGAAATTAATGTGACTGTTAAATGAAAAACGACTATATCCAAATTACACATACATCTGAGGATTTTTCAACAAAAAGAATTGGATTTTGGAAAAAGTGATATTACAGCATTTTTCGATATTTAAGCAAAGTTGTGATTTTTGACACCACATAATGGGCTGAAAAGTCCCGGGCCTAACATATAGATAGCACTAATTTTATTGCATTCACCTCTTTTGCAGTTAGTACTAATCTCAAAAAGACAGCTGTGAAAATTTCATGACATTCTATTCATTAGTTCGTGAGTTATTGTGCGAAGAGTGGTGCTGGTTTTGATATTCTCAAAACAATGGATCAAAAAACAAAAATATTGTTTTTTTTTAATTTACGCTGCTTCTTTATGGGGGAAAATAGCGTTCAAGCGAAGCAATGGATTAACAAGTGCCATGAGGACTCCGCTCTATAAGAAACAATAATAAAACCATGTTTTGGTAACTTCAAACGTGGTCATAGGGACACCGAGGATGCACAACGCAGTGGTGTCAAAATGAGACGGTAACACCATAAAAATCCACTAAACCGTTTTGAATGATCGAAAAATGATGGATATAAAAAAAGTGTTGGCAAAACTGAATAAATTGAACTTCGAATTGCTCCGCATCCACCCTATTCGCCAGATTTGGCTACCAGCGACTACTGGCTGTTCGCGGTTATGTCGTCAGCATTTAACGGAAATTAGGGAATGAGAAGCAATTGCTTACATCGTTGACAAATAACACAAAGAGTAGGGGGACTAAAGCACTCCCTTGAGGCACTTCAGAGCAGGCAAGAAATGTTTCAGAGAATATACCGTAAATTTTGATCATACAACGCCTTCCGCATAAATATTATTTCACCCACTGCGGGGAAACAAAGTGAAACCCAGGCGAATATGATTCGTACACTCTTGTTAAAATGAGGTATGTAGGTTGTCATAAAAAAGTTCCAAAAAAAAACGATTGTTGAATTCTCTTCTACGACAATTTAAAAAAAAACTGAAAAAATACCTTAATTTCTATGTATTTATCTTAGCTATAACACACAAAGTTATAACACACTTCGACGCAAGTACGCGCGCGTATAGAAATAACAATTACGGCTTGTAAGAGGATCAGAGCGCCTCTGGTCACGCTCACTCTAAAATGCAGAAGGTGGGTTTTAATTATTAAATTTGTACGCACATGGGATATGTATGTGTGGATTTGTAAATAGTATATGACTTTTGGTTATGAAAGAATAATCTGAAAAGTTACAATAACTTTGTTAGTAAAAAGTTGCGTGCTTTCGCAATGATCGAAATTTAATTTATATGAAATTTAATCACAAAGAATGTGAAGTATATCTGACAACAACTTTCTACATCTCCAACTAAAAAAACAAATTCTTTAACACAAGTACATGTGTACCATTTATTTACACTTTAATTTAAAACTGAGGGCGTACAAACACCAGAACATTTCAGATAAGTGGCAGCCACTTGCTATTATACATGTGCGGTGTCCTCTGCTATCACGCTTATCTCTTTCAATGTGCTTCTGTTTCTTTGTTTCTATTTATTTGCCCATCTGTCAGTGACAGTGGCTGTATGCATAGCGGAAGTGACAACCACCAGCATGAAGAAAATAAATGGGTACACGACGCGAGTATGGCTTTGAATGGCGTATAGCAGCAACAACAACAAGCTGTAGCATAATTTCAGGTGCTTAAGAGCAATTATTTTAATTTGATCAAACGATGATAAGGCTTTTGTTTTCTCTGTGCGCCACGATGCGCCACTTTATGTTATGTAGGATATCGTGCTCACAAACGCCTTGTGAGTTTGTTTTGTTTTTTTTTTTTTTTGTTTGTTTCGTTTGTATTCGCACGTAGGCAGCTGTTACTTGCCAGATGCCATTCGGGCACCAAGTCATTGATACAAGTGCCACAAAAGCAAAGTTTATCTTGCAACATACGATTCCATTTTGCTTTTTTCTTTGTTTGCTCTCAGTTCTTTCCCCTCATACTGGCTTTTATGTGTATTTATGGGTCGTTTAGCGCTTTTCATCGCTGCTCTTAACTCTGCTCGTGGTTTATGAAAATTGTTTTGCCATAATTTAAGACTTGGCATGCCGTTGCCTTTGTCATTCTTATTGCCATTCAAACCATTTGAACCGAACTCTCCCATTTCGTGCTCTTTGGCACTCCTTCTCCCTACTTCCCTTTCATCGACTTATTTTTACTTAACCGCATTCATTCGTTTACGATTGTGGCAGCATCTTTTGCGTTCATTTGTATGCTTGTAAGATTTACGATGCCACATAATCCGACTTGTGTAACCATTGCCCTGACCTAACATTTGCTCCCTGCAGTACATTGCCTTCACGTCTGCTTCCCACTTTGTATTTGGACTTAAGTTGTAATTGCCATACCATTTTACTTTTATGCGTCTTTGATGTATTTTTGTAATTGTATACCCATATCCGCATTTATATGTATTTAGTTCAAACTTAGGAAAAAATATAAAAAAATAAGAAAATGAAAGAAAGTATGCAATTTATTCATCAGCTGTGTTTCACGTGAAGAATGTTATTATTACATATGGAAATATGAAGACACAACCGACTATTTACTTACATATTTTACTTTGATTGAGTTAAAAATTAATGAATTTTGTTGTAGTCGAACACATGCACTTTTTTCTTCATCTCCTTTTGTGACTATACAATTGTTCATCGTTTGGCATCGAGATAAAAAAATTCAAGCAAAAATTTAGTTCCTTCATTGGGTGTTCATGGAATGATCATGGGAGCTGATTTGAAGGAGCTTTTAATCTACGTATCATTTTTCAAAACGGATGACCAGGTAAGGCTAACCTAATCACTTTTTTTCAACGAATTTACGTTAATGCAAATTTTACTGACCTCAAAATTAAGTGAAAAAGATACTCAGTGAATAATAGCTAAGTCTTTGCATCTCGAAATAAACAAATTTAAATTTAGAAAATATTAAAAAATTATTTGCAAAGTAAACCCAATTTAGATATAAATTATAATCTCTAAAAAGAACAAATTGCACTCTCACTGGTTACTGCACACTGCGAAATCATCTGCGTGGGACCGTTAAACGAAGCCATATCGAGGAGAAAAAGTACAGGAGGTCGATTCTCGTTCTATGTAACCGTGAAATGAAAAGTTTTTCTCCCGTTTTCATCACACTTTCGACTCGCTTTCCGTGAACAAATTAAAAGAAGCGTCAAAATATTTTCATATGGAAATTTTGTTTTCAATGGCAATTTGTGTGTGAAAAAATGGAGAAGGAGGTTCGTGGCAAGCGTGCATATGTGACTATAGTTGTGTGGCTACTCTGTATGCCCGAAAAGTTTTGTTTAAAAAATTGAAGAATTTTATGAAAATTAGAGATATTTTTTTAACTTGCATAAAGTTTTAAACTAGGAATTATATGGTTATTGTTGTAGAATAAACTCTACTTTTGTAAAGGCCAATGTTAGGGCAATATGAAGTCGACTCCTTGATCTTTTTGTGCTTCCGACTTGATTTTTAAGTTATTAAATTAAACTTTGAAGTTGTTGAAATTAATGTTAAATTAAACTATTAATTTGGAGTTCACATTTTATCCTAGCTTTTTTACATTACATAAATCAACTAAAATTATTTTTCAGTATTTATTTGAAAAACTGTTATAGATTTTATACTATTTTCAAAAATAGTTTTTTAGGTTCTTATAGTTATCACTATCTAGGCGTACTTTTTCCGATCAGTTTTTCGGGTTCTGTTGTAGCTTGAACGTGAGGAAAGTTGTTTCCTGGTGTGTGCGCAAGTTGTTGGTAGTTTTTTTAGGCGGTCTCGTCAACAAATATATTAAATATTGTAACGCTGGACCACTTTGTTTCGGAGCCACTGTATATATATTTTTAATTAATTAATATTTATGATTAACATTCCTTATCAAAGAAAAAGAGCTTTTTTGAAGTATTTTTTTTAGTTTAAACATTTTTAATACAATTGCGTTACCTTTAAGCAATAGTTTTAAACAAACGTAGCTTATGAACAAACGTGTTTGTTAAAAACGAATGAAAAAAAAAAATAAAAGAATATTGTTTTTTTTTATTATTAGTATTTTTATTGCAACTAGTATAACATTACATATATATACTAACGAGCAATTTTTGTGGAGTTTTGCTACAACAAATATGAATATGAATACATTTTATAATTGAATGTTGTTGGTAAAAGCCTCTTTCCCTATTTGCAAAAGTTGTCTTCTAGTAATGTTCAAAATATCACGACTTGAAATATTTGTCAGGGAACTAACATGTACATGAGGTCCCTCACCTCATCACTAAGGGATTTTGTGTTGTAGTTTTAACGTGAGGAAATAAGTTCTCTCATCACGAACTCTTTGCTGCAAATCAAGTGGAATAATTATTTCCGACACATTTTCTTTAAATTTAGCTTTACAACAAATGCCATTTGAAATACCACACCTGCAAAAGTTTCATGGCTACAGTGGAAACGAAACACTTTTATCATGACACGAACGAGAATCTCAAAATACTCGTTTGTGAAAGGACATAGTGAAAAGTGTCTGTGAAAACAAACACTTTTTTTCACTTTACGTTTACACAGAACGAGAATTGACCCCCAGAAGCAAATACGCTTAGCACAGACCAGTAAGGCGCAGAGGGCACAATAAACTGTGAACTTCGACCTTATCTCTATTTTTGATATTTTTTCACTTTAAGTAAATAAGCCAATTGAAAAGAAATGTAACCCGAAGAAGGACGTATTTTTATATTTGATACGGTCATGCTTACTTGCAACTGAATTGCTACTGTAACTGCTGAAACAGTCAAACTAATCCCAGTAGTTACAATATTTTAATTTATTTATTTTTATATTTTATTTATTTTAATAAGTTATATTTTAATACTAATGAGGAAAGCGGTTTTCTCATGAAACAGGTATTTTAAAGTAGTCTGTGTGATAGAAACGTGACCACCATAAATTATAAACTATTCAAACAATTCGATTCTAACAAACTGATGTCAAATCTCGCAGTGGTAAAACTAAAGTCACCTTTTGTATACTGCATACTATGTGGCGCAATAACAACATCAACGTTCACACAAAAATGAGAATTTTCAAATCCAACGTATTATCGGTTTTACTTTATGCTTCCTCTACATGGAAAGTGACAAAATCCATCACTATGAGCCTTCAAGTTTTTATAAATCGCTGCCTGAGGAACATCTTTCGCAAGACGATTTCGAAAGCAGATCTACTGGAGTCAGTCGAACTTATCAAAACGCCAAAAATGAAGCAAATTGGGCAAACTCTACGCAAAAATTTGTATGTATTGCATGAAAGTTATTGGTATCACGAAGGTTTGTCGCAAGCCTGGCAGACCAAGGGAAACTTGGAGGCGAACAGTTGGAAGGGAAGCTGGGAGCATCGGAAATAGCTGGGACTAATTGATGTGCATTGCTAAGAATCGCACAAGATGGCGCGTAGGCGTGATTGATGCTCTATGTCCCACGAGGGATTAAGGACATGAAGAAGAAGAAGATTGTCCAACCATTTTCAAAAGGGGTTGGCTTCAGACGACTGTAAAGGCTCATCCACCATTTCATTCCCATTTGCTTTCCTATTTCCACTCTATACACCTTCGAATTTGATGTTTGAGATCGTTGCGTTCTTGTAAAATCCAAGGTTGGTTACTTTTTCCAAACATCGTCACAGCTGAAAGTAACTTATTTGGAGAGATTTATTCACTAAAGCTGCATTAAAATCGGTAGTAAACATAAATAAATGGCGAAATCCTTTTGTGGAGAAGCATCCTAAAGCATGAACCTTAACTGGTTTCTTCACAGGGCGTTGAAATTGTCGATTACAGTAATACACCAGGACCGACGTGGGCAACTTATCGGCCCAAAAAGAAGATTCATCCGTTTGCCCAATTCCATTCTGAATTTTCCTTAGCCTGTTCAAGTCCTTTTTCAATGTTCGGAGCTTTCTGAACATAAAGTCTTCGAATAGTGTCTTTGTATATATTAACACCATTTTTCATTAAAAATGTTGCAACTTTACTCAACGATAAGTTCAGCTTTGTCACATACAAATCAATAATCTTCTGATCTTGCTCTAGAAAGGCATATTTCTTTGAACCTCGTCCAGCGAAATCAGCTACTTTCTTAACAGGTGTCTACGGTTACACCCAATTATTTATGAACGTCTTCGACTTCTGCAAGTATTTTAATACGCGGAACTCATTCAGTAAAACAACATAACTAACAAATTGCACAAGACATATTGCAAAAGGTGTAGGTTAGGAGGATTTAATTTTTTTTTATAACACAACTCTAAATTTGAATTTTGCCGGTCACGCTTCTATAGAACAAGTCTATAGAAACTAGTTTTTTATTTCAAATAAATTAAATCTAGACGCCGTAGTCATATGGGCTGGTAGGTAGGTAAATGAAATGGTTGAAGTGCCAGTCTGGCACTCCTAAAGTAGCACTGAAGCGCAATTTTGATACCATTATGAGACCTCTAACAGGCAGATATTTACCGCCAGCCAGAGCTGTTGATATAATGGAGAAGATTGAGGGGATTTAAGTTGACGCACTGCCCCAGGTTGTCGAAGAAAGAAGCACTCAGTGACCTTAATCGTCTAGCAGCCAAACCCGTACATTTACAGAGAAAGTGCTCAACAGTCTCCTTCTCTGAACGGTCCCCACAGCTTCCTCGGCAGACGATGGCGCACCTCCGAGAGTATTTCCGCCATGAAAAAGCTCCACATAAAGAACCATCTGCTATTCGGAACCATCTGCCAGTTTGCAAATCCCGATGCGACTTGCGCAGAATAATGAATGGGCAATGTACCATTTTGTAAAATTCAAAAGTATTGAAAAATAAATTTTTTACAAGAGCTGAAAATATTAGTAAACTTTTTGTTAAGTCATTGAACTGTGGGAAAATTTTTTCATGAAACAAATATTTTCAAAATCGGTCGGCATTCGCTGCTTTTGGGTACATTTTCTGCTATAAAAAGATTATCAGAAAGATTTTCAGTGCTTGGAGGGTCACGAAACACTCTAGAGCTCTTCAACAAATATTTATGAAGAATATAGGCAACTTATTAGTATTATTCAAATATTTTTATTTTGAATTTTTAGTCAACTTTAAATTAAAGTTCTCTATAGGAAAATAAAAAAGGAAAACTTTTGAGCGTTGCTTTCATACATTTAAGTTAGTTTAAGCAAGTATCTCAAACATACATTTGTTTGTATGCTTTTAGAGGAGTTGCAAACGACTTATAAAATAGCGAAGCACTTGTTTGTTTTAATTAAATGTCAAATCATACATATGCGCACAGCTGCAGCAATTATTTTCAAGGAGAACAAAGCTAAGTTGGGTCCCTGAGCAGCTAAAAGAAGATGCAAGCAAAGCTGCAAAGATGTGAAAATATGAAATGTAAAGAAATGTGCGTTAAAAGAGCGCTGGCGAATATAGCAGTACTCATTTGCAAGAGTATTGCGATCAAATGCAGGTGACAGACAGACGAGCAGCAGCAACGTTTTGCCAACTAATTAGAAGGTGAGTTTATGCAATAGTCACGTGGAACTTTGAAATAAGAGTGTATATGTGTGTACCTACGTGCAGTAGAAATCGGAGATAGTAGCAGTAAGAGACGTTAAGAAAACGAAATGGTGCTCCAAATAAATGAACTCTGCGTAATCTACACATATATGCACCTCTGTTTATATATATATACACAATCAGTCTCAGATGAACTCATAGTAAGTAATAGGAAATGCAATAAAAATGCGCTGAGTGACGGTGAAGCGCACAGCTGATTCGAACTGCGGCAATCTACTGGTTAGCGGAAGGCAGCATGCTGTACAAACAGGAAACTATGGGCACTATGTATATATGACATATGTGTATGATTGCATGTGGGTACACAAGAAAGTGCAAGTATGTTATGCAGTGCTGTAACTCTAGGCGAAAACTAGTAATGCCAAAGCTCCTGCAAGGCGAGCCGAAGGAAACCCCATGAATTTACGACAAGCATGAACATGAGCAAATGTACACATCCATATATACCCACATGCATGTGCAAATACATAAATTTGTATATACTAATGTACGTAAAGAGCAACTATGGAGAGAGAAGATTCATATACACTATGAACTTTGTCTATTTGTGAACAAACGTAACTTTGATAGTTAAGATTGTCTACGAATTCGGGCAGTCGTAACGCATACGCCTCGGCGTACTGGCATTTACATGCATAGGTGCAAGACATATACCAGGGGCCAGACGTTGTGTCGTGAGGCGCTCCGCTGCAATTATGGAAGCTTCTGCATAATACATGCGGAATTTACTTTTCAACTTGACCCAAATAGCAGAAATGGTTGTTGATGGCGTTGCAGTTGTTGCCATTTTTAATGAAGCTCGAAGCTGCTGTTGTAATGCTGTATTGCGCACATGCATACTGCCTTTGTTGAATTTACACTAAATTATGTAAAGCAACGTTATGCTGACGCATGACAAAAGCAACAATGAAAGTTGGCAACAGAGGCAAGGTAGGCGCACGCAAGACTGGTTGTAACGCACAGGAAGCGCTTAATTTTAAGAAATTATCATAAGCAGGTTGGGCGTTTGCATAGTCGCACATTCTGTGTGTCGATGAGAAGAAAAACTGCTTGCAATTGGTGTCGTGTATGCTCAGTATTTGGGTTAACATTTCTAATAAGCCAAATTAACTACGCGCTCGTATATAATATATTAAATCCAGCAAGATGGTAAGAGTAAGAGAGATAAAGAGACCGGCTAATGTAGAGGAAAGCAGACAGCAAGGCGGACCACCGAGCTATTGAGTGTACACGAGTACATAACAAACACAAATGAGATCGAGTAGAAGAAAAACACAAAAGCACTTTCGCTTCTCAGAAAACTTTCTTTGCTGCGTTTTATTATATTTGCTGCGCCACTTTGCTACTTTAGGCCATACTTGTCCTTGGCCGCGTTGTTGCACGCTCGAGTATGCTGTGCTACCTACTGCCACGGTACTATACAGCTAACTTTTTTAGCGAAATGAGTGCGTATTAAGAGGTTCGTAGGGTGCGGAAAGTTTGCTATTGTTGGTGAGTCGGTTAAGAAAGTTGCTAAAGTCAAGTAAAACATTCAGTAACAATAAAAATGAAAAGTGAAAGTAAGGTATGAGCTGAGGGTATTATAAGTAGCCACGTCATACTTGATAACGTAAAAGTGAACAGGACAGTGAACTTAACTTTAAGTCAAGTCACCATTAGGAGCACCTGTTGACCAAACGCTGATAGTTGGCTGGTGCTTGGGTACTTACAGGCGTCAACTAGGAAATTTTCAGGGGGCGGCTTGGAATAAAATCCCCTCATGTATATGAATACGTAGAATAAATAAAAAATTGTAGGCTTTCCTACGATACTATATTTATAAAAAGTGAGGAAAACTTAGAAATATATATATATATATATATATATATATATGTATATATATATTCAGGTACAGGTATAACTAGATATGTGGAGAAATACTTTCAAGGAAAAGAGGAAACATGCTTTCAATGTTAAAAAATTAGCACTAAAAACTTTTTTTTTTAAGAAAACAAAAAAAAGGAAATCACACTAAAAAAAACAAAAACATTTAGTCGCATGAAAATAAACAAATATAATGGCATCTCCACATGCTTGCAGCAAACTTTTCTGAAATTCTTCTCATTGTGGGAAATCAGTCGCTATAGATTTGAAGAAGTGCTGCTCAATTTACCCGTTCTTGTGACATCGTACTTTCTAAATATGTTTGCATATATTCAGCAGTGTATCCTTTATGCACAATTCAGTGGTTTTGCAAACTAGTTTTGGTCTTTCCTCGCCCTTCATTTTATAAAATATTTGTGCTTCCATCTGAATTTCATCAAAATCTTAAATGATGATTTGTTTTTCAATTTAATATAGCACTGACGTCAATATTCGTGGCATTATCGGGGCATTTTAAAAATCTGTCTTTCACATTACGAATAAACTTCTCTCCCCTTGGCGTTGCTGCCTATGCATTATAAGGTAAACAAGCATACATATATTCAATAGCAATTTGCAACAACGAAATCATGAGTAGACGGAAGTGGAAAGCGTTGTAATTGAAAATAATGACGGTACTTGTAAACACTGCTCAACTTGCAAATTGTTTTTTCCTAGCTTTTTTAGTAGTTGTCAATTTATTTTTCTCGCTTCTACTTCCTTTGCTGCTGGTAACCATTACAACAAGCAGTAGTAAAAATTATGGCCAATGTTTGTTTACGGTACCAAAATTACATTTGGTTGCATGTGAAATAAGTACAAACATATCCGGTGCATTAAAACTCGATTCGATGATGCTCTGGTAATAAAAGTCGTCAGATATTCAATATCTCTAAGTTTGGCGTTGCTTATGTATGTGTTTCAACTTTACAGCTGCAAGTGATGTGCGAAACCGTGCCCAAAAATGCAGGAAGGCTCTGCTAAATATGTAATTCACGCGACTGAATATCCCTTTTCACTGAATAATGCTAGTATTTTGCTTTTTGCTGTAGCCATGTGTATTTTGCTGAAGCTGCTGCCAGAGATACCGAGAAATAGTTAGAATCCTTTGCTTGATTTATGTGAAATTCATTTTCCAACCTGAATACAATACTTCTGATAGGAATTTCCTGATCAATCCTATAATTTCGCGATACGAGATGCATCGCTTTACATTCCAACTAAATACGGCAACCATATTACGATTAATATAGAACACGGTTCGTGCTATTACTTAAATACAGGGTGGGCCATATATCGTTGGCTTTTTGAACCACCTATTTTTTTGAGAATGGTAACACAAATGACATGTCAAATGTGTTCATGATTTACTTAAAGGTTTAACATTTACGAAATGGGACGCTATCCGCTTGAACAAAATTGGGGAATATTGAAAACTTATTTCCAAAGTGGTGAGTCTTCTTCTTCTTTTCTGATTTTCACATCGGTGGCTACGCTAATAAGCAAAATTGTGGGATTTTGGCTCAGAAAATCCCCACATTACTGTAGAGAAGCAAATGCATGCACAACGAGTCACTGTTTGGTGCGGTTTTTGGTCTGGCGTCATCATCGGGCCATTTTTTTTTCGAAAATGAGCGAGGAGCCGTGGCTACAGTAAATGGCGAGCGTTACCGTGACATGCTCAACGAGTTGTTTCCAAAAATTGAAGAAGATGACATGGACGACATTTGGTTTCAACGGGATGGTGCAACTTGTCACACTGCCAAAGTTACACTCGAACTTTCGGCTACCGTTTTTGAAAAACGAATAATCAACCGAAATCAATTGACCGCCTCGGAGCTGTGATTTAAGCCCGTTGGACTATTTTTTGTGGGGAGCCGTTAAGGACAAATGCCATGCGAATCATCTAGAGACGATTGGTGCTTTAAAACACGAAATCGAAGTTGCCATTCATGAAATTGGAGCCCAAACAATCGAAAATGTGCTTAAAAATTGGGTTGATCGAATGGCCAACTGTAAAGCCAGTCGTGGCAGTCAATTGAACGATATTATTTTTCATTCATAAATGACAATGTTCAGTCTTCAAAATAAAAAAAAAGTTTGAAAAAATATTGATTAGTTTTGTTTTATAGCCGATTCAAAAAGTAAATTTTATATGGCCCACCCTATACAAACCGAATGTACGAAGAAAATGACTGTAGAATGAGCCAAGACAGCATTTGCATGACTAACTTCGACCAGTCCGAGCTTTGTTAATACTTTTTTAAAGTATAACTATCTAGTGACACTCGATGGGTTTGTAGTTTCCCATGGTTCTTGGGTGGAACATAGGACCTTAACCGTAGGACCACCTGTCGCCTCTAAGTATTATCGTGTGCAACTGCCTTGGCGATTCCAGTCCAACACAGCTCTTGTGATTCCATCCAGTATTTTACGCAGTGTTTGGCCGACCCACTTCAATTTGTTATGACGTACATCGAGGAAGATAGGTATTTGCTTATTAATATCCCATAAGTCAGTGTTACTTATGGTTTTAGGCCAGAATATCTAAGACAGCGTTTGCATGTCTAACGTGTTCAGGTCTGCAATAGTTAGCTCGTTTTTGTTTTTCTTTTCGAAAAAGTCGAAGAAATGATGTAAACTCAAGTCATATCGTAATACCGTTGCAGCTTGCTGTTATAAAAATCTCCTCCCCCTAAATTCAAGAAAATATTTTGAAATATCGTTTTCTAATTCTTGGTAGTTATTTGCTACATCATAATTAATTAGGGAATTGCGTGTCACCATTTTTCAGTCATTATAATTACATACCTTCTAAGTCATATTCTACACTAGCCTTCGTCTGGCGCTTTGGTTCAGCTCACTTTGCTAAAGTTACTATTCAAGCTTGAATATCCTTTCTTTATATGGAAGTCGCAACCCCTTTGCAAGATGAATGGACTTGAAAGAATTTAAATTAATTGCATTCGCTTCCCTCTCAGATCGCTGATTTTGTTTATCCAATTCTGTCGTATGATACAAGATTTGCCTTAATAAATTTTAATTCTTCACAAAATACAACGAGTATTCTTTCACTCTGATATAATCAGCGGTGTAATTGACTCTGCTCTTCTTTTGAAGCGCATTTATTTTCGCACTCAACGAAAAAATTGTGGAATAATGATTTATTCTTTTTGGAGCGGACTAGAACGGTGTATATTTCTTATGCTCCGGTACTTAGTAACGGGTATTTTTTTAGCTACACGAGAACAATCGTTATCGATAACTGTGAATTGAAAGCTGAGAATAGCAAACTCTAATGACATTTCTGTTCAGTAAGGTTTGGCAAATCATCATGAATCGGTTAACGCCAATATAACGCTTCCAAAATGTAGAAACTTTTTTTGTAAAAAAAAAATCTGTTCGCGAAGTTAGTCACACGTAACCCTTCCCCTACGGCGGCCGCCATTTCCTTACATTTTTTGGAAAAAGTGGTACTAAAAAATTGGGGTAATCGAATGGACCATGTAACTCATGGCACCGGGGGACAAATGCCAAATATCATATTCAATAAATAAATGCCATGGAATTATCAACCAGATTATAATATTGTAAAAAAGCCTTTATTCCAAAAATATTTCTGTTTTCTTTTATTTAAAGCTTTTAAAAACACCCAATGCAATAAAATAATTTAATAAGACTTTAAATGTTTGGACTTTTGTTGCTTCGTCTTTTAAGCAAACTTTTGAATTGTCGCTGAGTGAATTATGTAAGTATTTTTGTTGTAGTCCGTAAGAAATCGTGCATTTCCAAGAATATTAGAATAGAAGAATGCACCTTCCGAATTCGCTGTGACTTCACACCCCGAGAATATACAAACTAAAGCAAGGGAAATTACTTGTCTGTGCAGAAAAAGAGTAGACGAAGGAATACATAGAAACTGTTAAGCACAAGAAACGGAACATATACACACACTTTCTTCCCACGGCGCTATCTGCATAAAAGTACAAAAAAACTGAATTTGGAGGTTTGTTATTAATATGTGCTTTCACAATTTAACAAACGACACTTCGTTTTTATTAGTTTGTTTAATTTAAATCTTCAAATCACTACATCACCAAGCCATTCACTGAATGTTTACAGGTAAGTAATTTCTCAAAATTTTTTATTTTTATTTTTTATTTCAAGTCATGACCTCAACCGATGTCAAAATCTCGAGCAACCAAGTAGCGGTTTTCGGAAGACACATTCTTTGATATTTTGTAAACCGTGCGGTAATCAAGAAAGTCTGTATGGTTTGAAAACATACTAGGAAAGTATCAGGAACACTGCGTTTACACTATAATTATTCTACAGAAAATTTATAATTCGCTTCTACACCTTCCCACAACTGCGAGAAGTGGGTCGGTATTGGGGTATTTTACAAGTGAAGTGGTAATTTACAAATTTTATAAATAGTAAAAGTAGTAGTAAATAATTTTATAATTAGTTACAGTTTTAATAGTTAAAGTTGAAGAAAATCGAGCACCACGCTATGATTATATTCCTAAAAAATAGGGGAAAGTTAAAAACCATTGTCGAAGAAACGACGATTTTGCAACCTCATTATCTGCAATTCACAGGTGGTCACTTGAATTTAAAAAGGGTAGGGGGATGAACGCAGATAACCCCCGCTCATACTGTCCCGTTGCTGTCGCTACAGAAGAAAATCTGAAAAAAAGTTGAGAAACTTGTACCGGGGAACCCCAGAATAAAGTTATGAGCAGAGAAGATTAGTCTATCCGTGATCAAAGCGAATGCTCACGGCGGTTGTCGGTGTGTTGGCTCTTTACGTCAACGTTCCGGTGCACACAGCGAATTTTTTGGAGACCGTTTTAGAAGATTGTGGCGTTGAAGAAATCAATCGTACACCGTAGATATCACATAACCTCCTCATAAAAAACTGTCTTCCGTTAAGAAACGGCATAAAGTTGTAAGCCTATCCATTTCTTATTCATATTGACCACAACCGTGTTAACCGCAACCCTCAGAGATAAAATAGTGTTAAAAGAATGCATATTGGTACCGCGCTTAACTACGTCCTAGACGTATTAGTAATCCAGGGTAGTTAGGGAGGAGAGAGATATGCGGCCATAAGTTCGGGGTTGGTGTGGTCATGGAAATTTTCAGCCATCCAATCTTGTGTCGCCATCACTTTGCGTGAAAGGGCATAGTCTTGCTGAAAGATGTATAGTCTGTCACCGCGTACACTATCAATCCAGGGTTTCACTACTGCCTCTATGCAACAGGACTCACTCGAAATCCTCGAATAAAAAGTGTGGTGGCATGACATGGCCTTTGCTGTTCACAATACTTAAGGGGGATACTTTTAAGTGGATCGGAGCAGAACTCTCAAAGTTATAGCCTTTGTAGGCACTCTACCTCGAATGCGGAGCATCGATAATTCTTCAGAGTCATTTTTTCAAACGCGTTTTTCCCGAAACGACTTCTTAAAAGTCGGTGCCAATCACAACTCCGAAACTATTCAACCGATTCTTTTCAAATTTGGCACACGTTTTCTAAATCAAAAATACCTCCCCCCCCACGGTTTTTTTTTAAATTTTTTTTTTAAGGTTGTTTTTCACTTACAAATATGGTGACATTTTTCGCCAAAAATGCTCGTTTTACGTTTTTTTGCCACCAAAACTACAAAAATGAAAAAAAAATTTTATTAATGGGGGGGGGGGGGGGGGGGGGGGGCATTACGTCATACTTTAACTGAAAAATTCGACTTTTTTAGTTTCAGATGATTCTACGACGAATGCCGATTGGCACCGCAGAGCACCTCTCGAAAAACATATCTCCAAAAAAACTCTGTCATGGGCTTATTTGTCAATATTTTATTATTAATATTTTTTAAAAACTTATTGAAAAGATGTACAATAACATGCAACTGATTTTATTAAAGTATCTTAAGCCATATTTCTGTAAAAAATTAAAAAAAAAGTGTTTTTTTTTAGCGCTAAACCCTACCACCCCCTTAAAACCATAATAGTGACTGGAAACTTCGTGTGCGGGATATAGCCATCTGTAATTTCTTCTGTTTGTCTTTATCAAAGTGTATTTCATTTGAAACAACTTTAACATCTCAGGCGCTATAGGGTGTTTAATTGTGTTTAGAAGGCGTTTTGAGCAGATAACTTGGTGTTCTCGTCTTTCTTCTTCTTGATTGGTGCGATAACCGCTTACGCGATTTTGGCCGAGTTTAACAAAGCGCGCCAGTCGTTGGAAAAAACAACTGAAGCCAAGTTTCTATCTACCTGATCTTGCCAAAGTAGAGCAGGCCTTCCTCTACTACTACCAGCTGCTTACGCACCGAATACTTTCAGAGCCTGAGCGTTTGTATCTCATCCGAGGCTTTGCTGTCGTTTTCATAGGGGAATGATTTTTACGTGGCGCGTACCAAACCCAGCGCGCAACCAGATATTCTGGCATGCTTTGTCTTCTCACATTAGCTTGCTCGCAGACGGATGTTCGGGAGCTACCCAGAAAATGATTGGGCGAAGCCTAGAGGTTGTCAGCTGCTTGAACCGTACGCAGAAAAATCGTCTTGGCCACTCCCAAGTGAATGGCAAACATACATTTTACCCACTTGCGTGGCATCTACATACGGACATCATCACCCCCAGCGGGTTAAGGGGTTAGAATTTTCCCGCGGTAATGGATGCCTGTCGTAAGAGGCGACTAAAATCCACACCCCAGTCTGTTAGTTATGAGCATTAACTCAACTATAATAGACTGAGGGCAACAGGTATGGTAAACGGCGGGGGGGACCCCATTAAGATCGAGACCAGTAAGATCTTAATTATGGCAAACTGGAATGGAAAGGAATTTAGTTCGACATGGGCTGGTTACTGTGTTATTCTAGGACTTTAGTAGGCAAGGGTGATACCTTGCCGAAATGGCTCCTGGGTTAATGTCACGGTAGCCCCCGTCCCGTTAAAGCCTTGGCAGGCCTCAGGTAACGCTCTCTAAGCGTCACCATTCACTTGGTCGTGTAAGTCCAGTTGAATTTGTTCCTGGTTAGTGCTGACCCGGCTCTGAACACATGTACCCATAAAGACATGTGTCAACCCTCGCATGGCCTCCCTACATAGTATAGACAACCATGGGGTTATAAGGCAACTACACTACGATTAGAGATAACGGATCTGAGTGGGGACCCTTTAAAATGGAGACAAGCAAAACAACAACAAAAACAACAACATTACTAAGTGGCAACGAACCAGACAAAAAAAGCGGCAACAATAACGGCAGTAGAGAAAATGAGGTCGGATTGGCGGAAGTCAATCCATTCCGGAGGACATCAAAAACCCTCAGATCTCCTGTTCTAGCTGCTGCATCGCGCGAAAACGAGACAGAGTTGACGAAAGATAAGATCGTGAACAGCGCGGATAGTAAGCGAACGGCATTTTGCGGGCTAGGCGAGAAAATACGTAGCCTAGTCGAAATGCTGGAGGAGGGTAAAAGGCGCTCTATACACCAGCCTATGCGAGATGCCATAGAGAGTATAAAGGCACTATACGAGCTGGCAGCCATCGAGCAGGGAGACCAAAAAGCCAAGGAGGTCATTAGAAAAAGCAGCGGTTCGCAAACATCCCCATGGCTAAGGCACAACCCAGACCCCAAGAGGAAACTGGATGGTGCGGTTTTGACTCCAAAACCTAAGCGGACCAATTTGGAGAAAAACAGAACTGGCGTACAGCAAGTTACTGGAACACCACCTACCTCCACCACACAGAGGGAAACTAAAACAGTGGATGCAACCGAGTGGACAACGGTGGCTAAGAAGACCAAGCGAAAGGATGCAAGACCTAGGAAAGTTAGACCTGACGCGATAGTGATAGAAGCGAAGGGCGAAACTTCCTACGCGGAAATACTGAAGTCAGTAAAATCCGACCCCAAACTTGGAGAACTTGGGAAAATGGTTTCGAAAATAAGACGAACGCAAAAGGGTGAAATACTCATCCAACTATCAAAAGCGGGCAAACAAACCAAGGAGTTCACCTCAATAATAGGCAATACACTTGGAGAACGAGGGGCGGTACGGAGCCTAACACAAAAAAAGGTTCTCGAGTGTAAAGACATCGACGAGATCACTACCAAGGAAGACATAGTAAGCGCAATATGCGAGCAATTCGACATGGGGGCATCTACCGTAGAAGTAGTAAATATGCGAAAAGCGTTCAATGGCACACAGACCGCAGTCCTAAACCTGACAGAAGCAGAGGCGAATGAAATTCTCGCTGCTGGACGAGTCAAAGTGGGCTGGGTAAACTGTCGGATCCGTGAACGCCTAACACTAACTAGATGCTTTAAATGCTTGGAGTTTGGACACATTCGGCGAGACTGCAAAAGCAAGGCAGATCGTTCGAAACAGTGTAGGAAGTGTGGCGAGGAAGGCCACATCGCAAAAGAATGCAGCAAGGACCCAGAATGCATGCTCTGCAAAGCCAGGGGGGAGTCCAATTTTAAGCATATAGCGGGCAGCGGTAGATGCCCAGTTTTCAAGAGAGCTCTGAGCGACCAAAGGAGATGAGAGTTATCCAGATTAACTTAAACCACTGCGAAGCAGCGCAAGACCTGCTTACTCAGATGGCAATAGAACAGAGAGCAGAGGTAGCCCTAATATGCGACCCCTTTAGGGTTAAAAAGGACGCTAGATGGTGTTGCAGCAAAGACATGGAAACTGTCATTTGGACGCGCAAACACCCTCTCCAAGAGATTTATGATCAAGTCGAGGGCTTCGTAAGAGCTAAAGTGGACAACACTTATATGTATAGCTGCTATGCCCCGCCTAGATGGACGCGAGAGCGCTTCGAAAAGTTTCTGGACGACCTCATGCGGGACGTCGAAGTTAGGTCGCCAGTAGTAATTGGCGGTGATTTCAATGCATGGGCTACCGAGTGGGGCAGTAGACTTACCAACACCAGAGGACGTAGCCTGCTAGAAGCCATTGCGAAAGTAGACATTAGTATCGCAAATAATGGACGCGCGCTTACATACCGCAAGGCCGGTACGGGATCTATTATTGACCTAACACTTGTCAGCAGCTCATTTTTGCAGAAAATCAAGTGGCGAGTAAGTGAGGAATTCACTCACAGCGACCACCAAGCAATTATATTCGAACTGGCAAAGAATAAAAGATTACGCACAACTAAGCCAGTAGGACCAAGGTGGAATGACAGGAAGATGGACACCGAGACCTTTGGGTACGCCCTAAACGACCAAAGTTTAGAGCGAGGTACAGCAAGTGAGCAAGCTCGACAACTAAAGAGCATTTTGTCTAAAGCTTGCGATGCGGCAATGCCAATAAGAAGGACAAATCGACAAGGAGCGCCCTGCTATTGGTGGACTGAAGAGATAGCGCAACTGAGACGGACCTGCCTGCAAGCGCGGCGTAAAATGCAAAGGTCCAGGGGCAGAGCTTGCTATGAAACGGTGCTAGCGCACTTTCGAAAGGCAAGGAAAGCACTACAGGAAGCGATTAAAAAAAGTAAAGTCGAGAGCTTTAAACAACTTTGCAACGATGCGGACATAAACCCATGGGGTACTGCATACAAAATGGTGCTAAAGAAACTGGCGGGACAACGAGCTCCATCAGTGGTATGCCCAGTTATTCTTAATCGAATTGTAGTGACGCTATTTCCCCAGGGACCAAGTATAGATAGATTAGAATCTGCTGATACCGTAAACACCCAACAGATTCCAGTCGTATCCGCAATAGAGATAATGGAAGCGTGCAAGAAAATCGGCGACCGAAAAGCACCGGGGCCGGATGGCATACCAAATGTAGCCCTTAAGGCGGCTATCCGCTTGCGTCCCGAAATATTTGTTGCGGTACTACAAAAATGCCTAGACGAAGGTGTTTTCCCTACACAGTGGAAATTGCAACGACTTGTGTTGATTCCAAAAGGAAAAGGAACAGCCGATGATCCGTCCTCGTACCGGCCGATTTGCTTACTGGACACAACGGGCAAAATACTCGAACGTATTATTTGCAATAGACTATTGCCTATACTAGAGGAGAAGGGAGCATTGAGTACAATGCAGTTTGGCTTCCGGAAAAACCGTTCGACGATTGACGCAGTCACTACGGTTGTCAAAGCGGCTATTAAGGCTATAGAAGGAAAGCGGTGGCGTTGGGGCACCAAGGAATACTGTGCTGTAACCACATTAGATGTCAAAAACGCCTTTAACTCGGCAAGCTGGTCGCACATTCTGAATAGCCTGCACGAAATTGGCATTCCGCCGTATCTTCTCAGGATACTAAGGAGTTACTTCTCTGATAGACAACTGAGGTATGAGAGCAGTGCTGGAACAAAAACGTACAAAATTACTGCTGGCGTGCCGCAGGGATCGGTCCTAGGTCCTGTACTCTGGAATATCATGTACGACAAAGTCCTTCGCTTACCGGTATCCAGAGAGGTAAGAATAATAGGCTTTGCGGATGATATAGCGATAGTGACGGTGGCTAAGCACATACAGGAAGTGGAACAGATCACGAATGGAGCGATAAAACAAGTGAAAGATTGGCTCGAACAGGCGGGACTCAAATTGGCAGAGCAAAAAACGGAGACGGTTCTGATAACAAGTCGGAAAAAAGTCGAGCAGATGAGAATCATAGTGGGAGAGCAAATTGTTCACTCACAACCGGCTCTGAAATACCTAGGAGTTATGATAGATTGTAGGTTAAATTTTAAGGCCCATATTGACTACGCGGTAGAGAAAACTGCTAGCATACAAGCGGCACTCTCAAGGATCCTACCTAACATAGGGGGTCCTAAGTCAACTAGAAGGAACTTGCTTGCAAATGTGGCCACTTCAGTTCTCCTGTATGCAGCCCCAGTTTGGGCAAATGCGGCGGAACTGAAGGATAACAAAAGGAAGCTATTGTCTGTATATAGGCTAAGTGCCCTAAGGGCATGTTGCGGCTACAGAACAATATCGGATGACGCGGCGTTTGTCATAGCTGGTATGATACCAGCGGACATTCTCGCGAGTGAAATGAAGCGAGTATATGACAGGTGTGCAGCGGATGCCGAAATAAATAAAAAAACGGTGAGAGAAGAAGAGCGGCTTGTGTCACTAGCAAGGTGGCAAGACCGATGGAATACCTCCAGTAAAGGGCGATGGACCTATAAACTGATTCCCGATTTGCGACCATGGCTAAATCGGAGTTTCGGAGATACAACCTACCATGTAACACAGTTCCTTTCTGGACATGGAGGCTTTAGGAAATACCTGCATAGGTTCGGGCACGATGACAGCCCCTTCTGCCCTGTGTGCATCAATGTAGAAGAAGACGTGGAACATGCCAGTTTCCACTGCCCACGCTTTAGAACAGGAAGAATAATTCCAAATGCAACTGACGTAGTCGAGTTCATGTTGCAATCGGAAGAAAAGTGGGAGGAGATAGCTGCATACGCTACTAGAGTTCAAAAGGAACTCAGATACATTGAGCAAATGAGACGCATTAACCGATAGACATTGACGAAGCTATATAGCTAACCAGCCCTGCGAAGTAGTACGTTGAAGCAGTCCCGCAGGGAGAGTGGTGGAGGAGACGGAGTTCAAGGGTTTAGTACGTAGGTGTACTGTTTTGCAAGTCCAGACAGTATGAAAATTACTGACTGTGCGTGGTCCCGAATGAGGTGTACCTTTAGCGAGCAGTATGAATCGTGCATGCCGTCTAAGTTGACGGTATCTATGAAAGATTCCCCCTTCGTTAACAAAAAAAAAAAAAAAAAAAAAAAAACACCATTCTCGTATTTGCTCTGACATAATCTGCCTTTTGCGGACATCTTCATGGACAACTTGACAGATAGGACTCTCAGAAAAATTAAGCTCTCATTGATTTTGAAGGGACCTTGCCAACGATTGCTTACACTTGTTGTATAAATTCTGCAGATCGGACAGTGTCGTGTTTTTGCGTTTTGCAACAGATTCTGCATCGCCGCCTGATGTTTCCCATACTCGGCGAACCTTATGAACGGGTGCACTTAATAAAATTACACTGGAGGCAGACGCCATCCAATGGATGACGAAACCAACCGTCAGCTGGTCCAATAGCGGTGGGTACGTGCGTGGGATGCTGCGAAACGTGTCGAAAAAAAATTTCCACCAATTCATTTTATATCGGCTGAAATTTTTTTCATGTATTGTTGATATTTAGTAGAATAAAAAAAAAAAAATAGGAGGGGAAACACGTCAGCTAAACAGGTGAACTTCAAAAAAAAAAATTGAAAAGTAAAACTACTTTATGCCGATTAAAATTTTTTTACATAGTTTTGGACACATATGAAAATATAATAATGATAGTCAGCTGCGTTTATAGCGGTGGCAAGACCGTCAGCCGAAGCAAGAATGTATCATTGCGTTCAGCTGACGCATTTTCCCCCTCTACCGCGCAGCTGACTATTTTTTATTCTACTAAATGTCAACAATGCATGAAAAAAATTTCAGCCGGTATAAAATGAGTTAGTAGAAATTTTTTTTCGACACGCTTCGTACGCTCCCACAATCACACTCACCGCGAGTGCGCCAGCTGACATTCACTCTCGTTATTCATAAAAGCTAAGTCACAAGTATAGTCAAGAATTTAACGGTATAAAAACGCAGTCCAAAATCGACCCCTGGCTCCCGGACTATAAGTCGTTGTGAGTTAATTATCTTATCACGCAAATGTATGTTCACAAAGATCGTATGCACCCTGTATATTCAAAAATACATTTATTTTTTATTTTTTATTAAATTGGTAAATTATTGGGTTTTGTCTTTGTAAAACTGGAAGGTAATAAATTATGTTTATTATTTATTATATTACCTTGTTTTAGATGATTTTTTTTATGAGTTTGTGTGTTTATTTATAAGTGGTGTGCATTTATTAATTAAATTTCATTGCCCAAATTGATGGTTTGTATTCCAATAAAAAAGAATGCGGCGTTTATTTAACAAAAAACGATTAGTAACTTAGCTAAATTAATTAAATAAATTGCAGCATATGACAATATGACTGATGACAGAAGCACTGAAATTATATATGCATTTATATTTAGATATCTAAATTACACCAAAAAATTACATTAAAAAAACTTTTACAAAAAAAAGCCAACCCCGCCCAATCAGCACTTTATATCTCTAAGTGGCATGATTATTTACCATTTTTGCTTTTTTTAATGCATAAATGAATAAATACAAAATTAAATTAAACAATTAAAGCATATATCTCTTTCGGTTTTTGCGGTTTGTTATAAATTTCTGCAATTTATCAGAATAAATTATGCGTTAACGAAATACAATTAAAAGTAAAAAAAATTCTACAAAAATTGTAAATTACCTGGATGACAGGAAAGCTTTGAAGGTTCCCAGTAAACCGGCTCTGCGCCCTTGACGATAACAGGCAAAATCAGCGCCTCGTATGCCTTGCAGATCGCCAACGTACGGCTCGTTGAGTGCAGCAACACGAAGCTGCAGTGAAAAGAAACAAATTAGTTAAGGGTGAGAGGGCAAGCCATTTCGCATACATAGGAGTACATGTGCATACATATTTACTTGCATACATACTAGTCTTATTTGAATCAATAAGTGGCAACTAGTTAACGTCGCATGAAAGTTGCGCGTTGCAACTGAAATTAATGCCACAATGGTACTAAAGTTGTTGTTTTTGGTTTTTTGTTTATCAACCAGTACATAATTTAAAATGTGTTTGCATAGTTAAGTGTAGTAAGTGACTATGCAGGTTTAAATGCTTGTTGGCACTTTCATTTGCATATTTGCCAATGATTGTAGTATATATGTACATACATACATACATACATACATACATACATACAAGTATATGTATGATGTGCAATAGCCTGAGTTAATGATAATGAATTGCGTCCATAAAAATATAACAAATAAAAAAAGAACTGCCTATAAAAAATGTTGAAATGAAAAAAAAAAAATAAATAAATATTAAATTAAAACTATATGTAAGAGCATTGTAGGTATGCATGTATGTGAAAGTACATAAAAAAATGTTTTTTATTTTTATTTCCCATCAACTAAAAACTTCGCACCACATAATTATGATCATTTGTCAAGCAATTAAAGCAATGCTGGACGCAAAAAAATGAAATTGAAATAAATCTGCTACGCGTATAGCAATAAAATAAAAATAAAAAGTATATAAATTACGTGTAAAAATAGATATGAGTAAAATTTTGCAATTCAAGTTGTTTAATGAAATGAACATTTTGAACATTGATTACTTTCTGTTTGCAGATTGTGTCGACTTTGGAACTCACCATGCGTGGATACCACTGTGCGGCCAGCGGAAAACGGCGATTTATTGCAATTTAGACATTATTATTTCGCAATTGTGTTTTTTTTTTTGCATTTAAAAATATTTTTATAGAAATCCATTGAGCGTTAATTATATAAATAATTTGGTGGTTGTTTTTATTTTGTTTTTTGGAAAAAGAGAAAAGAATATCTTTTGTTAGAGAAAATAGTTGAATTTTTTATAATAATAAAATCAAATTCAATTAAGTTTTTCTTTTTGAACATATAAAGGACACCACAACAACAATAGCAAAAATTATTTTCATCTCATCTAATGTTTATAAAATTATGAAAAATGAAATAACATAAATGTGCATTTAAATAAAATTTTATTAATATAAATATTATTGATACTAGCACAAAGCGAAAACCTGCAGGCAACATTTCAACAAGCGCTTTGTTTTTCAAAACAAAATTAAATGAAAAATGCATAAGAAATAATTAAAATTTGTGTAGTATTTTCTGTGCTCACAGGCTAATTGTCATAGGTCATTGCAGATTTTGCAGATAGCTGCACAGGATTGGGATATGCTCCACTTGCTCGTGCCATTCCACACACCATTCGAGAAGAATATGACGCTATAGCGCGGCCAGATGCAGTCAGAAGAGAAACACAAACGCCAGCTCTATTTTAAATTTATTAAACGAACTGGGTCTGGATAACTCATTGTGATGACTGAGGAGCATAAAGGCTATGAGGTCGAAAAGAAACCTCAATTCCATACACTGATTCAAGTGTACGCTTTGGCAATTACTTACAGTCGCCCACCACGCGCTCGGCTAATGAAGTCGATTCTGTCCTCAAAAACCTGAATCACTTTTCAGCAAAATGACGGATCTTTTTTGAAGTCAGGCCACATGTTTTGAGTTTTATATAGTCTTTTTCTTTAACATAGCTCGACAAAACTTAGTCCAATGGTATTAAGTCGTATAATTAGGCGACCTGAACTGCTTGAAATTATGTGGTCCAAAAATTTGGTTTGCAATGAATTCATTGTTTTGGTGGCTGTGTTATAAGTGGCACCGTATAGGTGATATCCATATTATAAATAATAGGTCGAAATTCACTTGCTAAAATGTTTATTGAGAATGGCAAAGAAGTGACAAATTGGTATCTTTTTCAACACTTTAGCTCACAGCTGCGAAGGCCCCGGTCGAAAACGTGCTGGTATTGGACTCAAATTTAATAACCAAATTCATAATAGCTTTTTCAGACGAAAGTATTATGAATTTTAAGAAATGTAACATTTATAGATCTAATATTTTCATAGTAGGGATTTTTTATTTTAATATGTAAATGGCTTCTTCGAAAAATCAATTGCCAAAATTATCATGACATTAGAATTATTGGAAACCAAAGTTCTTACTGAATAACCCTTACATTTGTGTTTACGTTCATGCATTTGAGCTATTAATAAAAATACAGACATATATATTTTGACAATTGACAAAAATCTGATACAAGTTAGAAGTTGCTAGAAAATCTAGTTGAAATTTTATACGTTGTTGCACATTTTCTTCATATGGCAAATTAATGACATGGAGAAAATCAACAAAAATTTTTTGCCAACTTGCACTTGATTGTGTTTAAATTGAATGGGCTATAAAACTGCGCAGCTAAATTTTTATTTAAATTCTGATTAAAAATTTATAAATATTTATGAAAGTTTGTTGAATTTTTGTAAGTTTTGCACTAACCATATTTTTATTTTATTTTATTTACTTTAAAAATAGCTCAAAATAAAAAAATATAAAACTTAAATGCTGAAACTGGTGTAAAAGTTAGGCGCCATATATTTTTAGCAGGCTGTATAACCAATCAAATGTGCAATTGTATTAATTAAAATCTTGTTTACGTATTTAATTTGCTGTCACTTTATGACACGAATTATTCAAATGTAAATGTGTAATGCAATGTAAGCAATTGAGCAATAGCATTTTGATTGGGCTTACATAAGTGCAAATACAATGTACCTCTATATAAATATGTATACATGCATACATACAACAGATAAATTGATGTGTACGTATGTATCACATTTGCACACTACATATGAACTCGTATTATTCAGCTGGAAAGCTTTATGAGTTATGCAATAAAATGCCCAACGCAGGGTAGAATGGATATACTTATGTATATGTAGAATACCCATACATATTTATGCATGTACACATAGACTTAAATAATTTCTCATCTCTTAAGGGCAACTAATCAATCTATGTTTCCTGTATTTGCAGGTGTGTCATCTGCAATTGACCGGCTAGCGCTTGGAAATATTCTTTGAAGCAAAAAAAATAGGAAAAAATGTTAACAAGAATGAAATATAAATGTTACAAAAAAGAAAAGTAGGCAGACAAAACAACCATGTAGCGAAAAAAAATATTACCTAGATAATCGATTATTTTCTGCTTTTGCCACTTTCTAAAATAAATGTAGTAAACTACTGTATTATGCATTTGTCATGGATGGCCACACAACGGTAAGTACGAAGAGGCAGAAAAATTGACAAACAACTCTGTCATCGCTTAAAATAATAAATAATACCCAAATATACACAGGGTGTAGCATCGCAATCAGGCCAAAGGAGTTATTGAATAACTTTTACTGCTCTGAATTAGGATTTTTTAACATCTTACGCTGGAAAGACGTTTACTGCACGTAGACTGGTTATCTGCTCTAGGCCGGCAATAACGTGCAATGTACGGCTGCTGAATTAATTACTAAAAAGCATGTGGTTCATATCGAAAAGCAAAATAAATTCTAAATTCTAGGAAATGTCCATTTTCAAAATTACTGCTGGGCATTGTAGAAAAAATTCTACAAAATGTTAATACTCCTGAATATCCAGCACGAGGAAAGATTTCTTTAGACAACAGCATTTAGTCATTGCGCTTGCAGGCAAAAAAGTGGGCAATTTCCCACGAAAAGGACCTTCTACACAAAGTAGATAAAAGCGTCACCGAAGATGCGTCAGGTATGCGCGAAACAGTATAAACGCAGTGAAACTGTATGGGAATCTGAGAAATGTTTTGTTGCATTACACATTCCTGATTGTTGTTAATAAAAGTCTTTCAAAAATTCTTAATTTTATTTATATTTATTTAAGTATTGGGAGTACATACGTTTGTTATACATGCACACTCTGCTAAAAGCTCAAATAGAAATAGTTCCAGGTAAGAACACGTTATAAATAGGTTTACAAGATACAGTCTAATTTCCAGCGCAAGAGGTCAATTTGTATTCAGGACAATTTGATCCACGTATCGATAAGCTCCGAAACTGTGTTGCCTTGCATTGGAAATAAGCGACTAGTAATATTAACCCGGGGGTACTGCACCTAAAGGCGGCACAGTTCAACATTTATACTCCTATTTTTTGAACACATGTCAGTAGCGAATCGCCAATACTATGCGATGATATGTTGAAACTCGTATCCGCAAAGTTCAGCAGAGAATTCACTTCAAGGAAGATGCAGGATTTTAAAATTATCCCATACAAAGTGAACTTAACTCGACTGGCTTATGAGAGTGGCATTATTCAGAATAAAAAAGATCAACCGCATATTGGAAAAGAAGTTCTGATAACTAAGTATACCCGGCGCTGACGCATAAGCGGCATAAACACTAATGCAAACATATTCTACCAGAGAAGGAAATAAAACTAAATAAAATAGGACAAATACTAAAATTTATTGAGGAAATACTCTGAATCTATAAAGGGATCAGAGTAGATCTCTCAGGTCCCAAGGAGGCAAAGAGAAATTGATCACAGATCAAGTAGTCCTTGGCCAATATAAAAAGCATAACTGAAGTCTCTATGCAGCTTATATTGACTGAGTAATAGCTTATAGTGACTAAGTAATTCTTCTTCATAATTTCAACCCCGATATCATACAGTTTCTGAAAAACAAAATTATGCAATATTAGAGGACAAGAATAAAAATTCCCGGCTCTGAAAATGTTCAATATATATAAATGTAGTGGAAGCAAAATCAGCATTCGAAATGGTATCTTCCAAGGCGAATCTTTTAAGCCATCTGATGAATGAAACAGGACATGATTTTGTGCTAAAGCCAAGACACTCTGGAAGAAGCCGGCTGAGCCACCTTTTTTACGTCGAGAATTTGAATTTTTAAGCCAGCAAATCCAACTATCTAGAAAACCTTATGAAATGTGTCGAAATCTTCTCCAAAAGTGGCTCCTCGACAAGTTTTTGATGAAACTGGTGGTCTGAACATAGCAGAAATCGAAACGGCAGAGGTATAAAAGAATCTGCAAGTTATGAAAAGCATCAACAAAAAAAAAATACTATAACACAATATGACAGAACATTGTTCCTCTTTATCGATATCCGTGACATATGTTATCTCCCGCAGTAGTGAACCCTACCGAGATGGACTGGATAATTTTTATGCAGGGTTTTCAATTAGAGAGTCTTTGTTAATATGCCAAATAACAATGGAAGAGCTGAAATGCAACATGGGAGCACAATAGGCAGCAGTAAAGCTCGAGGGACTGGCAAAGGGTCGTTTGAAAAGTCCGTGCAAATTCAGAGAGGTGGCACCACTGTCACGTATTGAGGTTATGTTTAGTTAGTGACAAACCAAGTTTCAACCAGATCGGTCTTTCCTTTTCCATTTCCACAATGCACCAGCACACGCCTCAGCAGTTGTGGTCGCAAAATTAATGAAAATAAGGTTCCAACTCGTTTCACATTCCCCCTATTCTCCAGACTGGGCTCCCTAGAATCTCTTCCTAGGACCACAACTTTAAAAAAAGGTGGCGGGAAAAATAATTTATTTAAACGAGGAGGTGATTACAGAAACGAATGGCTATTTTCCAGACTTCAACAAATTTTGTTATTCGAAGGGAATTAACAAACTGCATTGGACGATGTTTATAACCCTAAAAGGAGACTATGTCAAAAAATAAAAATAGTTTTACCCCAAAGAATTAAGTAATTTTTATTTTAGTACGGACATTTCAAACGACCCTCGAAAGGAAGTGGTGTTCGGAAACTAATTAAGATAAATTACAAAAGGGTAAGTTTTCAAAAAAATTATCCATTATTCTAAATATATCGAGCAAGCCAAAGTTATTCAAATATTCCATTGACTAGGTTAACATGGCACACCCTGTATGCGTGCAAGTGAATAAATAATATCCTATGCATTTGTATTTCTACTGCTTCTATGAGAATAAACGAATTTTTGAATTATGGTTGCCTAATATTGTGAAATGTGTCTCTGGTCATATTGATTGCAATCGTAAATTTTTGGTTATTGATGGCTGGAGGGAACAAAATAAATATGCGACATCAGTTGCAAAATTATTAGGGCTATATAATAAAAATACTACACGTGAGAATGTATAAAAAAGATATGTATGGAGAAAATGAGTATTGCTTGTAATATTTGTTTTATTTGATTCTTTTTTTATTTCTGTAATATAAAAGCTTCTATGCCAAAATCGCGTAAACGGTTATTGCGCCAATCAAGAGGAGGAAGAAGAAAGCTTGTACGCTTGTGGTTTTCTCGTTTAAATTCCGCAGGTAAATTAGTTCGAAAAATATTTTTTTATGCTCGTAGTATTGACATTACCGTTTCTGCTACATTTTACGTCATCATCTCTTTTATAGTGGTATTGTTGGTGACAACAGATGTTGATATTTTTGTTCAAATAAATAATATATCACAAATCTGGCATACCATAGGATATAGACACTAAATTTCTATTTATTGTATTGCATTTTTTCACTTCCTCTTGAAACCAATAAACTAGAACACGTCAAATCAAGGCTTTGTATTTTACTATATATTTTGAAGAGTTTTTATGGGAGGTAACCCTGCAATTATTTTTATTTTTGGTTATCTTTATTAGGATTTATAAATAATGCATTTTCCTAATTTCTCGCATAAACGAAAATACTTCCCAACACCGGCACATCCCACTACTGAGATAATTATCCGCCTTTCGTTTGCTAATTTTTTCTCTAGCTGCGACTTAAATTATTTTCTTTGTTAAGGAACTTAAGGTTTCAACAGCAGGAACAGGTGTAAATAGAGTTCTACTTTTTTTCTGCACCAGAGACGCCGTTATGAAATTCCTATGTAAAATCACCGTCTGATTCCGAAAATTAAGGTTATTTTTTATTCTATGGTAACGTTTTCGAGATATTTACGAATTACCGTTATTTCAAAAAAAAAAAAAAAAATCGGCCCACTTAATCATATATATCTCGAAAACGAATTGAGGGATTCCAAAACCGTTTAAAGCTTTTAAAAGGTAATAAAATTTGCTATAAACTATGTGTAAAACACTTTTTACTAGGCCCTGCAGATTCAAAGATAACGAACTATCATAACGGATTTTTTAAATTTTTTTTGTAAAAATATAAAAAAATTTGTACTTTGAGAGAATGTATCTTTAAAACTTTTTGTTTTTTCGTATATTTTTTATTTTCACTCTAAGCTCTGTTTTATTACAAAAAAAATAAACTTTAATTCAACAAAATCAATGAACGAATACAAAAGTTACAAATATTCAAGTAAATATATCCATTTAATACTTAAGTACCCTACTGGTAATATGTGTTAGTATTCGCATGTCAGTTAATCACAGGTAGATTTTGGAAGGGTTATTAGATACAAAAAATTGTTAGTGTCGTTATCTCAAACACAGATACATTTCAAGCATGTTCATATGTTTAAGGCAGGTAGTGTTTTCTATGTATAACTAGGGAACCTTTTTGTATAGGTAGGCTTGCATTTTTAGCTGATTTATACTTACATAGGTATATATAATAGTACATGTGCCTCGTTCCTTCATAATTTCTGCAAGGATCGCCGGATACTGTTCACTTTATAATTACAGTTTATAATCCGTCATTTACTTAAAAATATAATACGAATAAAAGGGCGAGAGAGTTTGAGTGTAAAAATGATCCAGATATGTTCTGTTTCATCTGCGGGGAATTTATCGTTAAAAGGATGCGACGTATGTTTTCAAATCCTTTGAAATTTGCATACCATAAGTGTTATGGAATTGAGCCTAGAAACAATGAAAAACCATGGACACCGAATACTGTGTGCACCACATGTCGAGTCGAATTGATATTTTCGGAAACCGGAACCAAAAGGTACATCGTAAAAATTAGGAGTTTGCTCTCTTTTAATGCATATCTGACTAATTTCTTAAACTATCTATTTAGGCGACATATGAAATTTATTACACCAATGAAGTGGAGGGAACCAACTTGCCATTCAACGGACTACTATATTTGTACTACAAAAGTATTTGGGGTTGGAAAGTCAAGAAAATTAACCTATGCGAGCGTATCTGCAGTCTCATTACCAGAACTAAATTCAACGGAAGCTACATTGCCAGAATCAAATTTAACTTTAGTTCCGGCTCCAGTTTCATTGTCAACAGCAGTATCTGATTACGCGACATCATGTTGTACTGAACTGCAAACGGAAAACGAAAGAAACCCTTTGTCACAAGCACAACTCAATGATTGGATAAGGGATTTGGAATTGTCAAAAGAAAAGGCCGAACTACACGCCTGTCGTATGCAACAATTTAAATTTGTTTCATCCGATGTTAAGGTAACATATTATAGGACTCGTCACGAACAATTCTCCCAGTACTATACGAAGAAGGAAACATTGCTGGTCTATTTAAATAGTTTGGTGAACCATATGATTCAAAAGAGTGGCGATTGTTCATAGACGGCAATAAATTAAGTTTAAAGGCCGTATTATTGCATATTGGCAACCAAAAGCCATCTATCCCGATCGCGCATGCAGTAAATACGAAGGAAACATATGAGACAATGCAAAAATTGCTTAAATTAATTAAATACGAAGAACATGATTGGAAAATATGTGCCGATCTAAAAGTCGTTGGAATGCTATGTGGTCTACAATCTGGATACACAAAATACTGTTGCTTTCTATGCAAATGGGATAGCCGAGCACGTCAAGACCACTACATCATAAAGGATTGGCTAGAACGAATCGCGTTTCAAGTTGTTGTGGGTAACATAAAATACTCACCACTTATAAAGAAGGAAAAAATAATTCTACCTCCGCTCCACATCAAGCTCGGCCTTATCCAAAACTTTGTCAAGGCTTTGGACAAAGAAGACGAAGCTTTTCATTATTTGAAAACAATCTTTCCACAGATTTCAGAAGCAAAAATAAAGAAAGGGATTTTTGTGGGGCCGCAAATAAGGAAAATAATGGCCAATAGCCATTTCAAAGAACTATTGCCACCAGTGGATGCAGCGGCGTAGGACTCTTTTGAAAAGGTCGTTACTTCTTTTTTAGGCAAACACAAAAGTCCTAACTTCGAGCGGATAGTGAACGATTTAATCAAAAACTATGCGGAAATAGGTAAATAAAAAACACATATAAGACCGTTTTCTCAGTTAACTTTAAAACTAAACAAAAAATTTTAAAGCAAATTTTTAAATTTATATGAGAATATATAGCCCTTAATCTGAATTTATTGCCCTGCTTCGAACAAACAAGAGTGACCAAAATTTGTTCTGAATTGGAAGATTAATCCAGCCTAAGAAAATTATATGCTAATGTGTCACTTATATATTTATCTAATTCCCTTTTTAATTTTCTTTCAGGAGTAAATATGTCTTTAAAAATTCATTTTCTGCACTCCCATTTAAATTTTTTCCCGCAAAATTTTGGCGACGAAAGTGACAAGCATGGCGAAAGGTTTCACCAGCAAATGAAAATGATTGAAAGTCAGTATCAAGGATTCTGGGATGTCGCTATGATGGGTGACTACTGTTGGTTTCTCATAAGAGAAACCGATCCTTATATAAATAAACGTCAAAACAAGACACATAACTTTTTCAATTATAAAATAAGATCATAGAGTTAAGACAGAATCATATGTACATATGCTATTATTTGTAGGGTACTTAAGTTTTACTATATGAATATATTTACTTGAATGCTTGTAACTTTTGTATTAGTTCATCGATTTTGTTGAATCAAAGTTTATTTTTTTGTAATAAAACAGAGCTTAGAGTGAAAACAAAAAATATAGGAAAAAATAAAAATTTTTAAAAATCCTTTCTCTCAAAATACAATTTTTTTTATATTATTACAAAAAAAAATTTAAAAATCCGTTATGATAGTTCGTTATCTTTGAATCTGCAGGGCCTAGTAAAAAGTGTTTTACACACAGTTTATAGCAAATTTTATTACCTTTTAAAAGCTTTAAACGGTTTTGGAATCCCTCAATTCGTTTTCGAGATATATATGATTAAGTGGGTCGATTCTTTTTTTTTTGAAATAAGGGTAATTCGTAAATTCTCGAAAACGTTACCATAGAATAAAAAATAACCTTGATTTTCGGAATCAGACGGTGATTTTACATAGGAATTTCATAACGGCGTCTCTGGTGCATTTTGGCTGTAAACCAGTGTTATCGACAGCTCGAAATTTTTTAACCGGTCTTTAAATTTCATTTAATATTTTGTGCTAATATTATGACTTTTTCTAATTTCATGTATTTAATAATATTCTAGATTATTTTGTTTATTTCAAATGCTCATAGTATTCAGTTATTTTTTTATTGGTAGTCGTTGTACACGGTTGAAATAAGTGCGATTGAAAGAAGGGTAGCCGAAATGCGACACAAGTAGAAAAATTATGTAAAAAATTGTGCTGAATATATTTTTTCTCAGGAAAATACATTTAGAATATTTTTGTCCAGTTAAAAAATTTAGGGACGGAATCTAGAATTGCTACGCACCGGGGCAAGACCTCACTATCGATGTGCAATTATTTCCGACCAATGCCCATTTACGCAATATAAGCCAAGCCAACCCGACAAGCTTGGAATTAAGTTTTGCTTGGTATCTGATTTACAAAGTAAATTTATTATAAATGGACTCGCATACATGAGAAAGGACGAAACAAGACAGTCGTCAATTCCGTTAAATGAGTTTGTTTTCTAAAATTAATGGAACCATTTACTGTTGCGGGAAGAAAGTTTTAAACTGATAATGTTTCCCAACAAATCACTAGCATTAAAATTATTTAAAAAAAACAGTTCATTTTAGATGGAACAATTCGTGGAAATAAAAGATAATTTCCGAAACTGGGGAAAAAAAAAGAAATAGTTTACTGCGATTTGCATCTGAAAGTCATAAAACTGATAATTGTATTGTACTTTGATGGTAAATAAAAGAAAGCCATCTAAAAAAAAGTATGTACAACACACACTGAGAAAGACGGAAAAAATGACCAGAAAATATTATATTTTATAATAAGACTAATTGCGGGGTGAAGAGACTAAAATGTCAGAAATTATATTGTAAAGTTAGGATCTCGGAGATGGCCTCTTCAAGTATTTCTTAACATTCTTAACAAAACAACCGGTGAAAATATATCGCAAATAATTTTTTTGTTTCAATTAGCAGAAGAACTATTCGCAAGTTACAAACATCTATCTGAACAGGAAACCTTGAATGACACCTTGAATGTTCTAATACATATAAGGAAAACTTGCCAAATATGAGAAATGCCAAATTGGAAATAAAACTATGAATATATGTGTTTTTTTGTAAAAAGAAATATATATGCTAAATGAACATTGCAAAAAACCTCTGCATGTAAAAATTGTGGCAATCCAAATAATAACAAAATCTAAATAACAAATTAATTATACTACTTTTTGTGAGAATAGATGTATATTTCATGTCCCTGTACTATTAGTATGAAATGAAATAATAACATATTTTATTTCATTTAAAACTTTCCTTAAAAAAAATATCGGTTTGGTAGAAATGGGTTTATAATAACGTTTGGTACAAACTAAGAAAGTGAGAGCACTTACGAACATTCAGAAACATAGTCACGACGACTCATCAAAATTTCATGAAAATCGGCTTCGTGTTTTAGGAATCTACTTGTAATATACAGTAGCTCCAAGCGAATCACGTACATCCACCTATATAGATATTTGGTTTTACATTAAATGTAGGGGACTGGTAGTGCATTAAATGGCAAAAGCAAACTTTGAAATGCTCCCTTATTTAATAAAATAAAAATAAATTATTTAACATGTGGCAATTTTCAACGCAAACGTTAAACTTCTTTGCCATATGTTGAATATTGTGTTATTTGTTTATAAAGGATAATAAAAAAGTGAAATGGGCAGACAAAGAGGACAAACCAGTGTTGAAATGTGAAAATTAGCAATTCATCATTACGAAAAACCAAAATATCTGAAATTGTAAATCGAGGCCAATCGACGTTACATCGTACATCATAAAACGGTGCAAAGAGTATAAAAGTTTTAGAAATAGATTAAAAGTTGCAAATAACAAAATTTTTTCTCGGCGTGATGAACAATATATTCTACGGCAAGTCAAAGGATCCATTTTTAAGTGCACCGAAAATCGCAATAATCGCCGTAAATTATTTCCGGAAAAAATGTTATATATATAATTGGCGCGTACACCCTTTTTGGGTGATTGGCCGAGCTCCTCCTCCTATTTGTGGTGTGCGCCTTGATGCTGTTCCACAAATGGAGGGACCTACAGTTTCAAGCCGACTCGGAACGGCACATATTTTTATGAGGAGCTTTTTCATGGGAGAAATACACTCGGAGGTTTGCCTTTGTCTGCCGAGGGGCGACCGCTATTAGAAAAATGTTTTTCTTAATCTTGGTGTTTCACGGAGATTCCAACCAACGTTCTCTCTGTGAATTCCGAATGGTAATCACGCACCAACCCATTCGGCTACGGCGGCGACCAAAATGCGGCTGGAAAAAATGTTGCCCACAGATAAATAGAAATATACTCATAGGAATGTTTTCATTTTAGAAATGAACTTTCGAACTCATACCAAACGAATGGTATTCATTCCACCACCATAGCTCGAGGAGTTTGCCATGTGAGAACTGAAACGAAAGAAATGTGCAAATTCCGAAGATCGAAAGAGCCAAAAAATTCTGTTTGCTTCACTAATATTTTCCTTCAAGCAATCTCAGTTCTTATTTTGTGTTAAAACATATAATTTTTATGTGAAAAATGAATAAAAAACGGCGCCGCAAATTTATTATTGGTAAATACGATGAACATTCATAAAAGCTAAAACATTTAACGAATCTAGAAATGGCACGATGTATTGCGGACTCGTTACTGAACTACATAATATTTGGCCTACGATCGAGCGATGTCCTAGAAGTACTGGCAAAATGGGTTCACGAAATCAAACTTTGTAAATTGTAGCATGCCCTCTGGAGATGTAGCAAAAAAAAACAAAAAAAAAATGGAACTAGTCAGTCCATAAGAGAGAGATAGTAGAAAATAACTAACCCAGAAATTCGAAGAAGCAAAAAACAGTTTAGTGAGCAGCAGAAAAATACGCAGAAAACGAACCTGAGAGCTTGAAATAGGGAACTTCAGCTCACTTTCAGGACTGCAGTAGGTACTACACGAAGTTGAAGACGCAACACTTGTGGATAATACTGAAAAGTTTGGTGCACATACTGTGACAAAGTCACAAAAGCGCAATCTCGTTTGTACAAAATTGGCACAATGAACATAGAAATTTGCATTAAAGAGTGTTAAAAAAAAACGATTGCGAAGAGAAAATTATGGAAGACTTTACTAGGGTCAGCTTCAGCTCACTACACGGAATTCATAACTAACTTCATTTAATGTTTATTTGGCCCCAAAAATAATAAATTCGCAATGTCGGCCTATGGATTGCGTTTGGCATTAGTTAAAAGTAAGTTGAGAAATTGCAAAGAGTCTGCCGAAAATGTCTTATATAGTATTTCTGTTTAAAATGGCATATAGTCAAGAATAGGTCAATATAGTCAGGTCAATAACACCAATGCCGACTGATTGAAGGACAAATCATGAAGAAAAATAGCGACCGGAGTGGGGAAAAAGTGATTTCGAAAATTTTGTTGCATAGAACAATTATAAGAAAAAAATAAAATGTTTTAATAAAATAAAAACAAACTACATATAGCGTTTGCTTTCTGAACCACCTATTTTTTTGAGAACGGTAACACAAATGACATGTCAAATGCGTTCATAATTTACTTAAAGGTTTGACATTTACGAAATGAGACGCTATACGCTTGAACAAAATTGGGAAATATTGAACACCTATTTCCAAAGTGGTGAGTCTTCTTCTTCTTTTCTGATTTTCACATCGGTGGCTACGTCTATAAGCAAAATTGTTGGATTTGGGGCTCAGAAAATTAACACGTTACTGTAGAAAAGCAAATGCATCCACAACGAGTCACTATTTGATGGGGTTTTTGGTGTGGCGGCATCATCGGGCCATTTTTTTTCGAAAATGAGCGAGAAGCCGCGGTTACAGTAAATGGCGAGCGTTACCGTGACATGCTCAACGAGTTGTTTCCAAAAATTGAAGAGGATGACATGGACGACATTTGGTTTCAACGGGATGATGCAACTTGTCACACTGCCAAAGTTGCACTCGAACTTTTGGCTACCGTTTTTGAAAACCGAATAATCAGCCGAAATTCTGATATCAATTGGCCGCCTCGGAGCTGTGATTTAAGCCCGTTGGACTATTTTTTGTGGGGAGCCGGTAAGGACAAATACCATGCAAACCATCCAGAGATAATTGATGCTTTAAAACAAAACGAAATCAAAGTTGCCATTCATGAAATTGGAGACCAAACAATCGAAAGTGTGCTTAAAAATTGGGTTGATCGAATGGCCTACTGTAAAGCCAGTCGTGGCAGTCATTGGAACGATATTATTTTTCATTCATAAATGACAATGTATAATCTTCAAAATAAAAAAAAAAATTTGAAGAAATATTGATTAGTTTTTTTTTATAGCCGATTCAAAAAGCAAATTTTACATGGTCCACCCTATAGTCTACTTGTTTTTGATACTTACAAATGTGGTTTCTGTATTCAGTCTTTAAAATAACGACAACTGCGACACCACAGCTATGATTTATGCCAAGAATAGAATACATACTGGGGTACAACCTTCCCAAGCCATTCTTAACCCTAATTCCATGTCGTTCCCTATGGACCCTTAATCCCATGTCGATTTGTCGTTTGCCGTGCAGTAATTTCATAAGAAATTTATGATTTCTCAACGAATTGCCCAGACACGAATAGCCCATCGACATGGGATTAGGGTTACGACCAAGGGCCTCCGACTTCCATGTGTGTATTTCCTGAGTAAATAAGGATGATATCGTTCAATATAAAAAAATTATGATTTGTCTTTCAGCCGTTTGTCTTGTGTTGGCCTATCGAAGCCCAAAGCCTCATTTTTAATACTAGGTGTAACACGTGTAAAAAATATACCCATTTGTTACACTACTGAACTACGAAATCATAGACCATGCGTGGGTCATAAATCTTGCCGGTGCATATTTTCAATGGTCGTTTGCTTTATCTCTCGGTTAGTTCGAAGATTTCTACTTTGTAATTGCAAAACCCATCGAACCGAAATAGCGGTGGTGAAAAACAGTGAACAAAATTAATTCGATTAGTACTTCAAAATTCAACCTTTGAGCCACAACGATCAGCCGGCTAAAAATAATAAAATGAGTTGCATGTATAATACTTGTTCAACGCAATGGCTTCTGACACTGCTCTTTACGGGAGCACATTTTTACACCTACACATACAGACATACATAGTGTAAGATATTTTCAAGGCTTTTTGCCATACGCACGTGCTGGTATTATGACCTTGTAATGAGAAGCTTTTGAAATGCACATTCTTTTGAGTGCTTCAAAATGTGTCAGTAAATGACACGTATTTTTTGCGTTTTTTGTCACTCTTCGGCCGAAATATTATTTCAATGCTAGATGCCAATGTGCGCGTGTATGAGTGTACATGACGCCATTTTTGCCAATCATGTTTTGTGCAAGGTAGCGCAAAATTAACCATCCAATTTTTTTGAATATTTTTTTGCTAAATAAACGGCGAAATGAATTTGAGAGATGGAAATCTTTATTTTGGCTTTTACGCGCTCCATTAATTGTCTGTTTGTATACTGCAGCTGTCTAATTCGCAAGTGTCAAATATGATTGATATTTGTAAAAATTATAAATCTTGCGATAGGGTGACTAATTTTGCTCCACTTTGGATAATAATAGAGGGAAAAATATTGAACGGAACTGTTTTAATAAAGTAATGGTGTGGTAGTATGTCAGTAAATTAAAGAACTCTTAAGTATTTGACACTTACTAGGTTGTTCAATATGTTTTGCGGTTCGATAAGAGAGGGTGTTGCTAATAGCCTACATTTTTTTTTGTTATGGTACGCTCTTCATATGAACGTTTGTGAAGTTTTGCTCCAATATGGTATATCATTCATTCTATGTTTACATGCCATTTAACACCGACGTGTCACAGTATTTCCTACAATCGAAAAAATCAAGTATCGCGCAACGATTGAATTTTTATTTTTGAAAGGAAATTTATGAACGAGTGTGTACAAGAACTTTTCACCAACAATTGGTACCGTAGAAAGATGGGTTGCTGAATTCAAATGTGGTCGTACAAGTCGGTCCACGTCAAGCACGTCCAAAAACAGCAACCATCGTAGAAAAAATAGAAGATATTGCACTGGAAAATCTGCGAGTGACTGAAAGAGATTTAGTAGAAGTCCTGGACATCTCATTGGGCAGAGTAACCAATGAAAGTTATGACGGAAGTATTGGGTTTCAGAAAGTTGTGTGCATAATGGGTGCTGCAGAGTTGGTGTCCAGAAATCGGTCAAGAAGGTGTTGGCATCAGTTTTGTTGGGATGCGAAAGGAATTTTGTTTGTGGATCACTTCCAAACTGGTAAAACAATAAAATTTGAATATTATTGAAATCTTTTAAATCAGCTGAGAGAAAAAGTTTGTGAAATAAGACCCAGTTCGCAAAAGAAAAAAAACAAATTTCATCAACACAATGCACCGTGCCACAAGAGAATTTGACAATGGCTAAAATCCATGAATTGAAGCTCGTATTTTTGGAGCATCCCCTAGCGGCTTCCTTCCGTTTCCAAACTTAAAAAAATGCATGTGAATTTTGCAGCCCTTCCAGATTCTCGCTTCATGGATGGAATTCATAAATTGGGATCTGATTGGAACAAGTGGTTTCATGTTCAGGGAGAATCAGACAATGTATTTCAAACCATAAAATTGTGCTTTTATTATCGAACCGCAAAACTTGTCGAACAACCTAGTGTATGGGTACGTATGTAGCACGTATGAACAATGCTTATACACACTCATTGCGCGTCAGTGCATATGAATGCATAAAAAAGTTAAAATGTCTACGCATTTTATTTACGATGACAACTAACGCATAGAATAAAATTTTATTAGGGAATTTATAATGTGCTGAGAATGTAAATCCACAGAAAAAGTGTAAAAATTGTGCGCAAGCCAGGAAATGATAAACATTTAGAGTTATGAGTAGAGGTAGAACGTGGAGGTGGAGGTGAGGTGAAAACGTAGCGTTGCTGTAATGTGTTACTTGAAGTGCAAAATAAAAATAATGTTCTGGGATAAGTTATTCACGCAGATTTAAACGCATTAAAATTCAAGCAGAATCATGTCATATATAATATATCTATATGTGTACGCGTTGAATGTATTGTAGGCGTTTAAGTGCAAATGTCATTCAGACGTGATCTGACTTTTTCTCGCTTTTGTTAGACGTCGTAGACCATGAAAGTACACACGAAAGCAGATTTAATATAATATAAATTTATCAGTAAAATCAATTTTCACAGCTGCGCACTAGAAGTTAATTCAGTAAATAAGAATTCAGCCAGAAATCCGTAGCCCAAGTTGAAGTGAAATACAAATAATAATCGAAAATAAGTTCAATTATTAATTCACTCTTTGCTATTTATAATTCGTTTCGTGGATTTATATCGCTTTTGAAAATGCGGTTGTCTTTTTCATGTCAGAAATAAAAACTAGCGTTTAGCTGCCTGCCGAGCTGCTCGAAAAAAAAACCTTACTCATGTTTAATCTTCACATTTAGAGTCGCACTCAGTACCTTCTAAGGGTAATATTCTTCTGTGGTAAAAAGACCTTGAAGATTTTTGTGAAGCGCTTTACTCGTCGTTGTGTTGCTCTAATTGTGCGTTTTGGGTAAAATTATACGAAGTATCTAACAAACTTGTGCCAAGGGACATTCATTAAAGGTAGTCGCTCTACAACAACAACAACATTTTGATCATTAGCAATATCTCAAGAAAAGAAAAATAAAAGGACGAACTATGTTGCAAAGCCGATAAGAACTTTGAGCTAGAAGCATGCGACGAATGGAACGGGTTTTGTCATTTCATTTTATGCTGGCATCCGAGTGCACATGGCGAAAGAAAAAAAACAAGTCAGCTGGTCTAACGATATTACCTTTAATATATTCGCCTTGATTGGTGCTGGCAGGCAATTTTATTTTACTCTATTATTTTAAGGGGTTAGGAGTAGTCAGAATTTACAAAAAATTGGATTCTGTTTTCACATTTTTTTAAAGTATCTTAAAAACATTGTGTGAAAATTGGAAGTCAATCTGACAAATACTTTTCGAGTTGTTCAACAAATAACAAAGAGCGCTCGGGCGTTCCGGAGCGTTCGAAAGCAAGTGGCAACACTTTAAATGCGTTTTTCTCAAAACTATGTTTTGAACTGGTAATCACTGTAACTTAAAAACCGTTTGGTAGATTGCAATAAAATATATATATAATAAAACATAAAAAACTCGTGCCTGATGCAAGGATTTTTTTGTTTCACAAATTTGAATGTTTTTAACAATTAGTTGTCGTTTTTTTCTCGAAAATCTGAAAAATATCTCATGAGGCCGCCATATTGTTAATACAAAAGTACATATATGCCTAAGTACAAACAAATTGACTTCCTACCACCGCGGCGTAAAATTTGGGATTATTATTGCCTGTATTTCACAGAATGCTCACTATTTAAAGAGCATTCAAAAGCACCATTAAAAATATAGTTATCGACAACTTTTATGATACCACCATTTGCGCTGCGAACTCTTTGAATACTATGGAAAATTTATTTAAATTTGAACGCGTAGCATTTATTGCTTAATACCGTTGAATGACAATTGACACGAACGTTTAACAGAAGAGTGCCAATTGGTATATAACGAATGCATATGCGAACCACTGCATCTGTAGAAAAATGTCGGAGGTGCTCAAAACAGAGGAAAATGCACAAAATGGTACGAAAAAAAAACGGCGTTCCTTTATAAAAACTACGAGTGAAGAATTAAATAAAATCATCGGGAAATGAAATAATATGAAATGATGTGCTCTCACAACTGAATAAAAATGTAGCAAAGATATGCCGTCCTGCATTTGCACACCGGTAAACGCACCAGTTTGTGTGCAGGTATTTCCATAAACAAAAAACAGAAAAAAAATGTTCTCACACGAGCAAAAAATGTGCGCAATAACCGGCGCTGGATGGTGTTTGTGTCAATGAGTTTCGGTGTATTGCAAACGGAAAAAGTATTTTACGTTTATTCGTGCTCGCACATATGTATGAAGGTTTGCGCGTAATATGGAAAGGGCAACGCAAGAAATGCGAATATTAAGTGTCGCTCATACGACATGGTGAGCCCCATGTGCATGGGATTGATACAATACGAAGGTAGGTCAAAAAGTTCGCAGAAAGAGGAGAACGGTGTTTGGATTTAAATATGAAACTATGGCCTTATTTTGAAGTTCAAACGAACTATTCTCGTATAAAAGTGGTTTTGCAAAATAGTCCTAAATAATATTAAAATATATATTTCTATAAATTCATTTATTTCTTGGAAACTGCATTAATAGATCAGATGGACTTATAAATTTAAATTACTTTATAATAAAGTTTATATTAGCAGGTGTTATTCCTTAAATTAACCTCATTACAGGTTTTTTCCCATAAAGATGCCACTTTTTGAAATTATTGAAGCGATAGATAAAATATCACAATATTGATGGCATACATTTTGAATAACTTTTAGCATATTTTTGTATAGATTTCCTACCTTATTCATTTGCTAAATATTAAAAGTTAAAATTCAAACAAATTGCCAATTCCAGTTACCAAAAATACTTTATCTGTAAGTATAATCGGTTAGTTTACAGTTAATTTGAAATATTTAAAATTTAAGTTAACATAAATAGCACAAAATACATCTAAAATGATTGTTCGATAAAGTCAGTTTTGGCCCAGAATTTAGTTCAATTCGTATTTAAATATTTGTATGCAAAATATGCCAGTTAAAGTTGCGCCTCATATCTCAGATCTTTCATACAGTTTTTTATGCATTTATTTGACACTGTGAAAATAGACAGAAACAGCTGATTTTACTTTAGCATCGTCAGGAATTTTTTTCCCCGAAATACCTTTTTTTTGTTTTAGAAATAAATAAAAATCTGAGGAACCAAATCTGGATTAAATGCCGAATGGTTATTTTCAGTTTTTTGAAGCCACACTTCTGTATTGCAGCCATTGTATTTTGTATAAAGATTTTAAGCGGGAGCATTATTATTCAAAAGAAGCACATACTTGCGCTTATTTTATTTTTCTTTGCTTTTTTCAATAGCGTACACTCTTTATGCAGATTTTTAACTGAGTGTAAATGCTCATAGAGGACTTTTCAAACTGTAGCCGGGGCTGACACTACATCAATTTCGTTGATTTAATTTCCAAGTGTGTCTTTTCGACTTTTTCAAAAATCATTATTCAAAAAATTAAGTCAATTTCAAAATTATTTAGACTGAAAGTTAGTACCAAAAATTAATATCTCGAGGTTCATAGTCTCTAAGTATTCCTAGCTAACACACATCTCCTTCATCTCCTTCCTCCGGCAACCACTCCATTGTGTCAACTGTTTTACCACCCCTCGTATATAAAAAAGCATGAGTTTGCATATTAAGTTCCAGTGAATAAAAATGATGAATCGAGTTTTTATGCACAGTTGCAGATGAATGACATATATAAGTACATGTTTTTGACTGCGACATGAAAAATGCTACCGAATATTTAGTTAAATTTGGTTAACTTAATCTAATGGTGCAAGTGAAAAAAGGTTAAATAACATATTTTTTAAAACATAATTTCTAGTGCGAAAGTTCGATGCTACGATATAAAGTTGTAAGTAAATTAAACAACAACAACAACGATTACAAAAATTGCAATAAATTTTAGCATAATTTCTTTAGTTGACTAGATATTTACCGTCTCATATTCTGGCGCTGTTGTAAACTGTATTTGACGAAGGATATAGCAGAAAAGTTGTTAGTATTAAATTTTTAAATATTTTTTTAGCTCATACTTAAAAAGCTTAATAAAAACCTGTGCTAGTTTTTCCTGTTTGAATTTATTGTTCAGTAATTTTCTGTTTTAGTTGTTTAGTGGAAAATGTTTTTATGCCTCGATTTGGGCTTATAACTGAGTTTTGATTTTGTCTGCTGCTGCTTCAATATTGTGCTTATGTTATTGTTGCTGTTGTTGTTAAGTTATTTGTATTTGGATATCATGCGAAATTGTATGGAGTTATTGGTTTATTGTGTATCGAAATGTGGGAAGTTTGTTTGTGTGTTTCGAAATGAAAACAAAATTTACTTGTAATAATATTTATAAATAAAAATAAAAAACCAAACGTTGGAGAATATTTGAATGAACACAGATATATTTTGAAAGGAACGTGTACTGTATCTTACTGTCATACCAGCTTGATCAAAAGGTTTCCGGAATGACCGTCAAGTGACGTTCTAAGTGAACTGGTCTGAGTTTTTTTTTTGTTACTTTGCCAAATCTGCATTAACATTTTACAAAAATTTTGTCGCCATCGCTTAACATTGAGTAAATCTACTTGTGCACGTGCTTCCGATTTTCTACAGTTTAAAATTGGAATTGAATTAGCAACAACGTAAAAGCTGCGTAAAAACTGAATTCAATGGTGCGAATAGTAGTAGTGTTGGGAAACGGTTTCTGTAATTATACTGCAGAGAAAACAGCCATTTACGAGTGGCAAGAACGCTTCAGAAGAGCTCGTGCGCCCATCGAGGGTGACAAACTTAGTGGTTAAGACAGGCCGTCGCCATCGAAGATTGATGAAAACATTAATTAAGGGGAAAGAAAAGTTAATCAATAAGCGCACAAAAGTTGGCAGATATTATAGTTCAGAATATTATAGTTAATGATTTTAGTTTGTGCCGTGTTGTTGCAAAATTGGTTCCAAATAACCTGAATTTCATGCAAAAAAGTGACCGCGTCAATCTCGCCAAAGATATGATTTCCAAGTCTGAGTTCCACTTCACATTCATCAAACACATCATTATTAGAGACGAGACGTAGGTTTATGAGTCCGATAAGCTTCATTCAGTTTTCTTATCGGACTCATAAACCTACGTCTCGTCTCTAATAATGATGTGTTTGATGAATGTGAAGTGGAACTCAGACTTGGAAATCATATCTTTGGCGAGATTGACGCGGTCACTTTTTTGCATGAAATTCAGGTTATTTGGAACCAACAAAGAAGAAAGCGGTGCTCACGTCTTTTTGGATTACGATGGTATTGTACAGGGTCCGGCACTCGAGGTGTAACCAACTTCAGACCGCTCGCGCAGTTGATGCACGGACATCAGCTATCTATTGGTTGGCTAAATGACGGTCCAGAGTATTGTTTACAAGCATGCGGAAGCATTTTGCCGAGAGCAAACGCGAAAAAAGAAAATTAGTAATGGATTTCAAATGTAATAGTGTGATTGCATTATATTTGGCTGGAAAATCACCCTCAGCGGTTGTTCATCAGCTCGAGTACCTTAAAGTAAATAAAGTTTTTGTTTATCGCACCATTACTTGTTACAATGATACTGGTAGCATCGCGAAACGTCATGGAGGTAGTCATCAAAAGACTGCAACATCACGTGAAATGGTTCAAAATGTGAAGAAGCGATTGAACGAAATCCCCGACGAAATGCTAATCAAATGGCGAAGGAACTGAAAATATCAGACCGTAGCAGCATCCGTCGCATACTAAAAAATTATTTCAAGGTCAAGCCTTACAGGATCCAAAAGGCGCCTGATCTCACACCAAAGCAGCAACAAGTCAGACTCTCTCCAATTGAGTGAGCGAAGGATTTGCCTCGCTTGGCCCAAGGGGATCAATTTCCGAACACTGTGTTTTCCGAAAATATACCTCCAGAAATGTTTTGAGAGCTGTATTAAACGCTGGCATAAATCCGTTACAGTTGATGGGCAGTACTTTGAAGCCGATAATACCACTTTTGCGGAATAAACATGGGTTTGCAAATTTCTAAATATATTCCAGGAACTTTTTAATCAAAGTATTATACAATTCACTGAATTAGAAAATTGATTTGTAAATTTTAAATTTTACGAGCTTCTTTTTTAAAAAAAGAATATTTACAGTTTCTACTTCAGTATATGCCACATCCATATATAAGGTTGTCAAAAAAGTCTTGCGGTATTTTTATTGAATTTTCAATTGTCATAAAATTGGTTATAATAATGCGATTTAAGTCAAATATGCGCCGTTTTGTTCGATGACGAGTTCCCAACGAGATACCAACTTCATAATGCCCCTCTTATAGAAGCTCGCTTCCCTATTGTCAAAAAACTCGGAGAGCCAATTTTCACAGGACTCTTTTGTGGACAACTTCCGACTACCAAGCTCGTTCGCCATGGATGTGGCCTGGCGTTATCCTGATGGAAGACAATTCGGCCTCTGTTGATCAAAGATGGCCTCTTCTGCATGAGTGCTGCATTCAAGCGGTCCAGTTGTTGGCAGTACAGGTCCGAATTGAGCGTTTGGCCATAGGGGAGCAGCTCATAGTGGATGATTCCCTGCCAATCCCACCAAACACACAGAAGAACCTTCCTGGCCGTCAATCCAGGCTTGGCCACCGTCTGGGCAGCTTCACCGCTTTTCGACCACGACCGTTTGCGCTTCGCGTTGTCGTAAGTGACCCACTTTTCATCGCCAGTCACCATCCGCTTCAAAAACGGGTCGATTTTGTTGCGATTCAGAAGCGATTCGCATGCATCCATACGGGCAAAAATGTTTTTTTGCGTCAAATCGTGTGGCACCCATACATCGAGCTTCTTTTTGAATCCAATCTTCTTCAAATGGTTTATAACGGTTTGATGACTCATGCTCAGCTCTTGGCCGATGCTACGGCTGCTACTATGCCGGTCTCTTTCGATCAATTCAGCGATTTTATCGCAATTTTCGACGACAGGCCTTCCGGACCATGGCGCATCTTCGATCACCTCTGCACCAGAACGAAAACGTTGAAACCATCGTTGTGCGGTGGAAATGGAAACTGTATCGGGTCCATAAACGGCACAAATTTTATTGGATTTTGGCCAACCTTATATATATGCTATATGTGTGTGTAGAGCGATTACTATTTGGGAGGAGTAAGGAAACGATTGCATTTTATTGCTGAAGTTCATTTAGCGACTTTTACAGGCTACTACCTGGTATTTGACTATGGATATTAGTTGTTAATCAGATTGCTTCCCACTTACACCGTCCATTTACCACCATATTTGCAATACACATTATCAAGCAGGGTTAAATATCAGAAATCATGCCTACTATTAAAATTTTATTATGGACATAGTATGTGTGTCACACAGCAGCACATTCCACAAAATGATACTGAATATAGTACTTCACGTAGGGGACAACGTAGGTCTATTTAAATCATGTTTAGCAACTGTAACTTGAGTTTTTCCCATACTTTAGTAAGTCGCAAACCCGAATATGAACAAATTATCATAGGCTGTACTAATATTCTGATGAATATATCTTAACAAGAATGAAAATGCATCTCTCGTTGCATAGATTTTGAAATTCTCAACACATATCAAAGTTATCAAAATTTACTTCTATATCAGGCTGTGATACGCTTTGTATCAATTCATTACAAAGCTCATTATGGAAATTCATTTTGAGCAGATTTCCCATCTACTATGCTACGTTGCTCATGCATAAGCATTCATTTAATTTCAAAAGTCTAATGAAAATTGTATGTAGATTATAGAACAGTTTGCTGAAAATGAAATATAAGCTGCTGCTATTTATGTGTACAAGTTTGTATATGTAATGAGATGAGGACTATTTATCAGGACTTCTGGCATAGAAGGATGATCAAACGAAGGTAAATGACGTAAAATGGGATTTTTTGTGATATTAGAAGCAAAAATACTGTATGAAAATTTTTCACCAAATAAATAACATTCCTATTTATCATAGATCAAAACTATTTAACACTATTTAAAAATAATCAGAGAAGGCAGAGGACAGCTCAAGATGGGAAAGGGTTTAAATCATTTAACTCAAATATGATTCTTTAAGTACTCAAAGAAGCAAATTTGTCACAAAACTATTTTAGAATACGAAAAAAATATTGGGACCAGCAGCCTCCTAGATTAAATAACCCTGTTCTCCCGCTTTCAAACGAGGTTAAGTATCTAGGAGTGGTACTTGACTCCAAATTCCATCGGAAGCTACACATTGAAAACTGTGTAAAGAAGGTTAGCATAGTTTTTTACTCATAAAAATCTATGCTCGGCAAAAAATAGGGATTCAAACCATATACAGGGAAGGGATTTACCCTGTGATTCGAAAGTATCGGGAGTGTTTAAATAAAATAAAACAAAGTTAAATTTCAGGTAAATTTATTTTATCTCCTTCAAAATATGACCCGTCTGAAGCAACACATATGTGCCAACGTTTAACCCAGTCCTCCATGCACCTCTGGTAGGCCGACGAAGGGATGGCCTTCAGCTTCTTCGTCGCATTCTCTTTGATTTCCTCAATCGACTGAAATCTCCTTCCACAAAGTGGTAACTTCAACTTCGGAAACAAAAAGAAGTCGCACGGAGCCATATCAGGTGAATACGGTGCTTGCACGATGATATTTACTTGGTGTTTGGTCAAATAATCATGCAAAATCCAAGAATTGTTTGCCCACATTTCCGGCCGTTTGAGTCGTACAACATCTCTTAAACGCTTCAAAACGGATAAATAATATGATTTATTGACTGTCTAGCCCGATGGAATGTACTCATGGTGAACTACGTGCGCGATTTGTTTAAATTAAACATTCACGGTATGTTTTGATAATAGGGTGTTACGTAGTGGTTCTGCCACTGCATCTGTTGGCATCACCGTGGCTATGTAGAACTTTTGTCAGTGCTGCTCTTAATGTTCTTTTACACGACTTTTACATTACTTCCATCTCTGCTCAAAGTGCAATCAGGTTAAAGGAGGTTGGTCTCTGGAGGCAATTTCTTAAGGGCCATGGTAGCATTTTAGGGCAGTTAAGACCGTACTTCCCTGAGCTTCGGACAGATCTGTTTATGCGCAAGCTGGAGTTTGAGGGCAATCTTTCTAAGTAGACAGGATTGGAACGACGAGAAATTCTGTGCCGAGACTGTTACATGTCGGTACTGGGAGCAGGGGTTCTCTCTTAATCGCCCAATTTGTCTATTTCCTTAAAACTACCGGCACTGATAGTGTTTTCAGGCAGAAGTTTTTGCGATAATTCTAGCTTAGGGAACGCGGGAGCGAAAGAGATATAAATATTTTTTCCGATAGTCAAGCCGCTATCGAGGCTCTGACTACGCCGTGGTGCAGAACTCGTCAACTTCTGTTGGTTGGTTAAAGTGGTGATTCTTCCAGAATCCAACTAGCACTTCCGCGCCATTTTGTTGCCACATCCTCGTTACCAACTTGTTTAACGGTTATTTACAGCATAACTATATCCAGTCTGTGCGGTTAAGGAACCTTATTAGGTTGTTAACGTCTAAGCCAGATAGTTGTTCGAGATTCTCGAACAGCGGTTGGCCCAGGGTTAACATTCTATCCTTCCATAGGACAGGGCGTTCACAGAGGAAATGGAAGAATGTTTCCATTTTCTCCGGTTGTTTGCAACAGTGACAGTATGTATTGTGAGGGATACCCATTTTGGCTGCTTGTTCTCCGATAGACCAAAAGTTATGACTGCCGTTAGTCTCCAGGCGTCCCGTCGTTTTATTCTTATTAATGCCGACGATTGCTTGAGGTTGTAGGTGGGCCATAACGTTCTGCTAATTTTGCATTTCGTCTGCACTTTCCACCTACAGTCCGCGATTCGGAGGTATTTTTGGGAAATTGTACTCTTGACTGCACCTAATGGTGTGAGTACCGATTCTGCAAGAGCGTTATTCATGGCAGATCCCCCTCTTGCCAGTTCATCTGCTTTTTCGTTACCTTCAGTGTTCCGATGTCCCGGGACCCAGATTAAGGTAACTTTATGGTGTTCACTCAAGATGGTGAGGCTATTCCTACTTTGTTCCACCACTTTGAAGGTTGTTGTGGCCGAACCCAGTGCCTGGATTGCAGCTTGGCTATCCGAGAGAATAGCGATTTTACCCTTAAAAGAGAAATCTGCGATTAGTAGCCTACAGGCTTTCCCAATTGCTAGTACTTCCGCCTGGAAGAGGTATTAGGGAGACGCACAGATTTCTCAATTTTAAGTCTGTGAGAATATATCCCAGCTCCAACACCGCAGCCCATTTTACTTCCATCCGTATAGACTGTGGTGTCGAAGTTGTTTAGAGAGAATCCCTTATCCCATTCTTCCTTAGTTGGAAAGAGAGTGGCAAAATTCCTATTGAAAGTTACCGTCGGGACGATGTAGTCAGTTCTCACCGAGATTAACTGAGTTTGTCGCAATAATAGACTAGCATGACTATAAGTTTTTTCTCTCCAGCGACCCGCTTCGTTTAACCTAAATGCACTCATGGTTGCCATCTTCTTAATATGTAGCTCTATTGGAATAACGTGTGTCAGTGCATTGAGAGCCTCTCTAGGACATGATCTGATTGCACCGACCGTTATTGCACATGCTGATCTTTGTATTCTGCCGAATAGTTTGGTGTTGTACTCTCTCCCTAGAGCCTTCCACCAAACTACCGAACCATACCATAAAATGGGTCGTATAACCGCCTTATACAGCCATAATGTATGCTTAGGTTGAAGACCCCATCTTCTTCCAAGCATACGTTTACAGGCATATAAAGCAATTTCTGCCTTGCTTACCCGTTCTTCAACATTTAATTTCCAGCTTAGTTTGGAGTCCAGAATTACCCCTAAGTACTTTGCACTGGGTGATAGTGAGAGAGTTTGTCCGTTAATATTTGGTAGGATAAAAGTTGGTACCTTATATCTGGTGGTGAAAAGCATAAGTTCTGTTTTACGCGGGTTTAAACCTAGGCCACAGCCTGTGGCCCAAGAGTTAAGCTCGACTAACGCCCTTTGGATGATCCCACTGATCGTATTAGGACACAGTCCTGACGCCATTAACACCACATCATCAGCGTACGCCACCGCTTTTATCCCACCTCTATTAAGTTTTGTTAAGACTTTGCTAATAACGCATAACCAGAGAAGTGGAGACAATACTCCCCCCTGTGGGGTGCCTCTGTGAACCTTCTTGGTTATACTGATATTACCCATATTAGCTTTGATGATCCTGGTTTCTAGCATAGAGATGACCCAATTACTGATGCAATTGTCCACCTCTAAGTCTATCAACGCCTGTTGGATCGCATCTGTACTAACATTGTTAAAGGCGCCTTCTACATCCAAGAACGCCGCTATGGTATAATGTTTGTTCTCTAGAGAGCCCTCTATTGTTCGGATTACCTCGTGAAGCGCTGTGTCCGTAGATTTGCCTTTAAGGTACGCATGTTGTACATTAGATATACCAGAGCTCTCCAAAGAGCTTCTAAGATATATATCCAAAAGTCTATTAAAGGTTTTTAACAGGAAAGACGAAAGACTGATTGGCCTATAGTCCTTCGCTGATTCATGTCCCCTCCTGCCTATTTTTGGAATGAAGACGACCTTGACTAGTTTCCAACTATCTGGAATATGACCTAGGTTTAAACACGCTTTAAACGCAACTTCTGTAAGGAGGAAATAAAATATCTTGGGTATGCAGATAACATGTCTATGATCTAGATTCCAGGACATGAAACATATAGGGAAATTAAATTGGGGTTTTCCCGGTTTTCCCCGAATGCTCAATATTTTCTTTATAAGCAAGAAAATACCCAGCGCCGTCAACAAAAACAAATTTTCAAAAAGCAATACGATTTTAATACCAAGATTTAACGGGCTATAAAACTGCATGCTCGAAATTTTTCTAAAAATTGTGATTAAATAGCGTAAAACTTTGATGAAAATGCGGTACGTAAAGTATTTTGTTGCAACCCCTTAGGATAGGCTACATTGTATGTTTTTTGATTTTTTATAAAAATAAAACAAAATTTGGATTTCACACTCGAGAGCAAGCGACATCTAACTGATCGTGTGGGAAGCATGGGTTTTCGAGATATAATCGATTTGAGCGAATTGCCTTTCTGAGCGGCAGTCAGGTGGCACTAAAGGCCTTATCATCCTGTGAGTCTGAGTGCTCACTAGTCCTTGAGTGAATCGAGAAACTCAATTTCTTAGGAACGCAAAATCACATCCGGCTAATTTAGGCCCCAGCATACTAATTCGGGTCTAAAAAACTCAACCCTCCCCAAGGACAAACTGAGTACGCTTACAGGCATTCTCACAGGCCACTGCAGACAACGTAGCCGTCTGCACATGATCGGGACTTGGTCTACGGACCCTTGTCGTTTCTGCGACCAATGTCAGGTGACACCAATATACCTTCTACTGGAATGCGGCGCTATAGCGCGGAGAAGTTTGAGACATCTAGGCCAACTGTAGCCAGAAGAAAGGGACATACGTTCAATTCAACCCAGTTCTATACTGAGTGGAATAAGGGAACAGGGTCTGGATGAAGTACTGTGATGAGCAGAGGACGCAAAAGACCACGAGGTCACAGTGCTAACCTCGAAGTCATCCATTAATCTATCTATATATAGCATATTTGATGGCATTCCAGGTAAGTCTAAGGAAAAAATGGGATAATAATACGAACGTAAAGAAAGAAAAAATTAAAAGAAAGAAATGTACTCCGTGAAATTGCTAACTTTCATAGACCAAATGTACATGACATTATTTCTTAGGTACCCAATTCAAATCCCGAATTAAACTGGGCCATCAATGCGATTTTTCGAAATATCCTTAATCCTACGCCACTTAGCGGGTTTGAACAAACTTTTAATCCATCCCTAGCATAACTGCAACAGCACATAATTATTAATTATAATTTATTATTACAGATTTCTTAAAGAAAATTTCAAAAAACCCGTACAAATTCTTGTTACTTTTTCAACGAAAATCGATGGTTATTACCATCTCACCTATTTGTGGAAGTTGACTACGTTTCCTAACATACTTTTTTTCTTCTATCAGTAAAACACTAAAAACCGGCAACATCAATTGAATAAGTTTATTATCGATTTGAAAATGGAAACAACAATCAGATCAGCTTATAAATGTATAATGTACCCATAGTATAGTGAAGTCGAAAGAGTACAATTTCCAATTGACGAGGACAAAGGGTACAGATTTTAATTTACACAAAATGTATTGAAATTGCAAGCATCGATACGAGTAAGAAAATACTTAAAAACACAGAGGTACCATTATAAGGTACTAAAGTTGAAAAATTCAGAATAAATTGTTGGCTGGGAAGTTTTGTTCATTGCTCCTGAAATTTTAATGCCAGTACGCAAATTCCAAAGCAGACTGGTTGATTGAAACCAAGGATGCGGACCAAATGATACGTAGCCATGTGCACCGTAATGTACGTATACACACATACATATGTATGCTAGTGAATAGATTCAATTTGTATGTACATATGTATGCATGTATACACACATCTATGAGTTGCTTGGGGAAAAATATTTCAGGTGAATAAATTTCGCATTCAGTGAAATTACTTGAACTCAAATTGAGCGCAAACAAGTTTCAATTTAGATTTAACACCATTTATCCACCTAACAACGCTACTCATCTGTTAACCTTTGCCTTCAACTAAGCAACCATATCCTTACTAAATATACTAGTAGAGTGCATACACTCGTACATTTTTATACCCACATGTAATTGCTTACAAGGGTGTTATAATTTTGTTTACTAATGGTTGCATGCTACAGCATAAAGGAATCGAGATAGATATAGTCACATATACTCGTATATAGGTATGCTGATTTAAGCGTGTATGTGCGCGCGCACAAGCGCTGGAGCAAAAATAAATATATTTCAATAAAACTTTGCACACTTATTACTGTTATAAACTATGAAAAGTTTCTCAAATTTGACACAAATGGCGAACTCAAAAAAAAAAAAAAAATTATGTAAAATTGTGCAAAATGGCTGTATCTCAAAAATGCCTTAATAAAACGCGTATTGATCCCCACACACGAAATGAAGTGAGTGCTAGGGGTACTCTGGAATACATACTTTGCCACTGCTCTGCTCTTTGTAAGACTCGACAAATGTGCCAAGGATCAACATGTTGTTTTGAAGGATATTCCTGACAAGGGCTGAACGGCTTGTTAAAACCTGCGAAGACCAATTACATAAAATAATATCTTCGACTCCAAATACAAAGCACTGGTAACACAATGTTCCCTAAGGGTCTAAGTGCGATCTGTTTGCAGACCAGAAATCACTACCTAACCCAACATTATTTAGATCCAATGTAAACCTCGCCCACCTTTTATGTGCTAAAACAAAATTTCCATTCGACCGTCTGATGTTACAAGCTATAACTTTCATTATCTATGACTTGGTTTGATTCCAAAAACTAAACATCCGAATACCTCCGATGCTAGTGCTGCGTTAGTTTGTAAATTTATATTGTGTAATAACTGCATTATTATGCGAACTTTTGTAAAATAAAAATGAAAATAAATAAATTTAAGTTCAATATGCGCGGGTATAAAAAGCTCGGTTCGGATCAAGTATAGAACTTCCTTACTTTTTTTTCATAGGGTATGTTTCTATGTAGGTAGAAGCAATCGGGATTTCAGCTATTTAATCATGCATTTCCGCTTGTGTGATCCAACTATTATTTGATCTGTGACCTCAATTGGATAGAATCCTTGTCATGCTTTTATGTGCGTTTAGTTGTATGTGTAACTTTTTATTTTAATCCTATGACTACATTACTTTTACCTAGGAAGTCGTATTATCCTCCGTAACCATTTTTTCATCCTCAGAAACTCAATGCAAATTGTGGCCCACTTAAAAATATTTGCATGTATACCTACATACCCTTATTTTAAACTTTTTTCAGTTTTCCATAGAATTGTAACATATGCTGCAATTATACATCAACGTATGGTCATTACAGCGATTTTTTGTATTCTCATTTTTACGAGTAGGATTTTAGTGGTCAGGGAATTAGTAACACTCTCAGCTGTAGTAACGGAGTATGTTTGTGCGTGTCACATAGGAAATGAAGCAACGCTAGAAGATGTGACGGAGATATTTAACCACTTTGTCATATAGTGCCCCGCGTTCATAAATTGGCTTCCGCGATCGTGCGGGTCTAAATACTCTGGCGGAAGGTGCTATTCCATATATGTATGTAATGCGTGTTTTTATCAATAGGCTTATATTGCGTTACAATTAGTATTACGCTAGACTAGTGAAATGTAGCTACAGAAAAATATAAATTAGCAAAGTCAAATTGTCAGCTCCACAGCTCCACAACTCCCTAGCTTTTCCGCGTGTGTGCCATCGTCCAGTGACCAGTAAACATAGCTACGAGTTTGGAAATTGAATGGCGAGGAGTCCAAAGTGACTTTTTCAGTCCTTCGTATATTGTACTGCAGTTAAAGGGTTTTCGAAATATCACCTAAAGAAATGGAGCTCCTTCTGGTATGTGTTTTCTGAGAAATAATTAATGCAGTACCCCTTTAACTACTGTCAGGGGGATGCCGATGACCGGGTAGGAGGTCTCTGAGGCCAATTCAGTCCCCTTCTTGGCGAGCTCATCAGCAATTTCATTTCTTTCTATGTTCCTATGTCCTGGAACCTAGATCAGAGAAATGTTACCTGTATACCCAAGAGATTTCATCTCCTCCTTACAGGAGTTTATTAGTTTCGTTCTGCACCATGGTGCCGTCAGAGCCTTGATCGCGGCTTAACTATAGGGGAAAATGTTAATATTTCGCTCGCTCCCGCGTTCCCTTAGCATTTTGCGTACCTGCAGTATCGCAAAGACATCTGCTTGAAAAACATTAGCAATATTCGGCTTACCGATTAATATAACTTCTTACGACTGCCACTTTTCATCTAAGCTTGCAATTAGTGGTGCCATATCTTAGCCACAACCGAAACCATACCAATCAGCTACTCTAATCAAACATATGGGTTCACTGTAAACGGTTGGACTTGCCTCGCCATAGTTCCAGCTGCTGCGAAATACTTTAAACTTGTTTTGGTATTTGCGATACAAATTTGAATATTAGAAATGAGCGATGAAAAATTAATTGATTTAGTGGAAAATTATCCGTGTTTTCATGATGTTATTGCAAATGTTGTTATTAATTATTTTTCCATGTCAGCTATTTATAGTTATGGCCCGACTAATCGACACATGCTGTACTATTACGGCTATGTTTATGGTTATGGCGTTATGCTTACGGCACCACTAATTGCAGCTAAACTCTATTGCTTTCCTTTTATTGTTACTGCGATTTTGAAATGACTACTCCATTACCCACTACTCCTTTACTGACCGCTGTTATTGTCTTTGGCAGGCATGAGGGTGACACTTTACGGATTGGCAGCTGGCTACCATCTTACCTAAATAACCGCATGAATGCAGCTTCAAAATAAGGTCCGAATTATTTTGCACAATGTTGTTGCTTTACTTCAATTTCCTTTCATATCGTTCTCAAACTGCTCACCCAAGTATGATGTGCAATAATAAAAAACCGTATGTGAAAAAACATCACCAGGTAAAAAAAACTGTTTTCCGGCAGGCTAACTTTTTATACCTGATTTTCAAATATCTCTTAGAGTGTGTGTACGTCTACGCTTAAAGTATTATATTTCCTTCAATCTCTGCTACCAGCATTTTTTTTATTATATCATTCGTACTCTGAGATTCAACGAACTTACATGCGCTCACACAAGGTGGCGCGAAATTAAGCATCTAAAATTAGATTTTTGATTAACTTTTTTGCTAAAACAAACTGATTTTGAACTTTTTATTTTGAGTTTTACACTTGTCTGTTTGTGTACTGCAGCTAGTCTAGTTCACAATTATCAAAAATTATTGTCGCACCAAGCCATAAGCAAATATTATAAATCTCGCGATAGGGTGATTAGTTTTGCCCTACCTTGTATTCAAGTAGTAATTGATTATTTTAGTTCGCTGCCTTCTGCTCTATTTATATCTGTTATCAACGCCTGCGTATGAACTTTTCTCATTCTTTTTAGTTAATAGTTCAACCTAAATACGTATGTATGTCCCTGTATGCTCATACATATAGTACATAATTGTATGTATATTATAAATTATGCTGTGGCATACAAAACTCAATTAATTTTTTCACAATTCTTTTTTTGCTGCTTCGCGGTTGCAATTTTAAGCTTTGGTATACTTTTTTTGTAGTGATTTAACCTTTTGACATATTGATCAGAATTCGTGCGAGAAGCATGGCGGCGATAATGTGTATGTATACGACTTGGAAAATTTAATTAGCAAAATACTTGTACATGTTAAAGCTTATGTGATTGGCTTGTATGTAGCGGATGTTTTTTTTTTAGCTGAATGAGAACTATCGATAGCGATAACTATGGCTTGACAGCTGAGAGCCACAAACTATGTTGACATTTCAGTTTAGTAAACTGACAAATTGTGCAAATTTACTTAAAAGTAAAGCTCTCCGAGAAGTTCATAAGCCACTTCGTCCATTTTACGTGTGATTTACACGCTGGTGGCATCATCGGTCCTTATTTCTTTCGAATTAAGGAAGAAGTTGCCGTTATGGTGAATGGCGACCGTTATCGAACCATGCCGACTGAAACTTTGTTTCAAAAAACTAGAAATTTGGTTCAAATGAGACGGCGCAACTTGTCATACAGCCCGCTTAACAAAAAATGTATAAGACTCACCGAATAGAGCATTAACTTGCAGCCGAGGTGGGCATATGACGGATATCACATTTAAAAAATAAATACCATGAAATTATCCACCGGATTATAATAAAATAAAATCAACCCAACAATAGCCGTTTTGTGTTATCATTTTAAGTTCTGAAGCTCAAACAAATACCCGATAAACAGTGAGAAAGAGAGACTTGTGGAAATGACCTTTGATGTTGCGATGATTATTCGTAACTGGTGGGGGATCGACAAAGAAATCAAGTATGCGTGATAGAGTGATTCATTATGCAATGGAGTAAAAATGCCACACTGCACATACATACGATTTGAAGTTTCTAAGTATGTAGATGCTTTCCATTTCAATTCAACCGAGCTATTTGGGAATGTTCTTCGATTTCGATGTAACTCAAATATGTTGCTTTCTGATCAAAACAATGAGACACGTAGTTTTATGTTTGCCCGAAAAAAATTGTTTGGAAGATTTATCCGCACTTTTGTTTTTCGGCTCAAAATCGATTTTTTCATAACATAAGAATTTTTTTTTTAATGCTCATAACTTAGTCAAAAAGTAACCGATTTTAATGATTCTGGGTTCAAAATGATCGTCAGTACTTACACAAGCGACTTCATGTACAAACAATAGCAAACAAGTGATTGGAAATTTTTTAGTTTGCAAAAATCCAAAAAGTGTCAAACAGGGTTTCTAATCTTCTTCTTCTTCTTTTATAGCGTTACAACGCGCCAAAGCTTCCTTCAAAATGCTCCTCCAAAGAGGTCTATCTTGAGCTGTTGCTTTGTAGTTACATACTCCCAGCTTCTTAAGATCGTGTTCCACTGCGTCTATTCAACGGTTCCTCGGTCTGCCTTTGGCCTTCACGCGCATTACCTTTCCTGTCAAGGCTTTCTTCACGGTACAGTCAACAGGCATATGGATCACATGACCTAGCCACCTTATGCGCTGCGCTCTAACCTAACGCACAGCTGTCTCATTCTGAGTAAGATCGTTCAGTTCCGAGTTCAATCGAATTCTATAGGTACCATCATCCATTCTTATTGGGCCAAAGATCTTTCTTCAACTACTGTTTTGCTATTGTTTGTACATGAATTCACTCGTTCAAGTAATGGAAATCATTTTGAACCCAGAATCATTAAAATCGGTTCATTTTTGACTAAGTTATGAGCATTAAAAAAAAAAAATTCTTATGTTATGAAAAAATCAATTTTGAGCCGAAAAACAAAAGTGCGGATAAATCTTCCAAACAATTTTTTCGGGCAAACATAAAAATACGTGTCTCATTATTTTGACCAGAGAGTAACATATTTGAGTTACATCTAAATCGAAGAACATGTCCCGAATACCCCGGTTGAATTGAAATGGAAAGAATCTGTAGAAAATATAGTGCTAGACACGGTGTCGTTCTTAGGATAATAATATGGTGATGCGATGCGCCATGCTCAGTCGTCATTTGTTGTTTTTTTTGTTTTGTATTGGTTTGTCAGGACAAAGCGAACACAGCACTCAGACACAATTAATTTCATTGTACTGCACTCGTATTCCCTTTTAATTTTCTTTAAATCTACCTGACCTCCGAAAAAATCTGAGTAGATCTTGTGGTGCGAAGGCGCCAAGGTGGTCGTTTCTTAACACAGTGCACTGTCTGAGATGCCTACCTTTTCCATGCGCTTCGTCCACAGAAAGTGGCCCGCTATCAGTCCAATCAGCTGTCCGCAGTCCCTTCTGCTTAATGAGAGGAGGATTTGCAACAGTCCGTCGAAAATGACAGGTAACATCAGTTTAGTCCATCTGCAGCCTCTCTCAGCCTGCCAACCTCGTAGGTTGTAGTAACCCATTTGCTAACCATGGCTTTGATGGCTGCAGAAGAGAGTGGCAGAACGGGCACCGGGCCAAAGGAGTTGGCCTCAGAGCCCATCCTAGCTAAGGAGTTAGAGGCCTCGTTACCCACGATACTCACGTATTCCCACACCAGGATATTATGTCGACTGACATAGTTCTGCCTGTATTTACAGAGCTCGACTACCCCTGACGTGGTTGGGGGTCTGTCTAAGGCCATGAGCGCAGCTTGGGTGTCGTTGCAGATACTTATAGATCTGCCTCTGCATCTGTTTTCCTCAACAAAGTCCCTCGTTTCTTGAACAGCATACAACAACAAACACAGATGCATGCATTCCAAGAGCAAAGTGCAGTTTTGTCCAGCTGTATTCCACGTAGACCCCAGAGCCGGAACCGTGCTCGGCCCTGGAGCCATCCGTGAAAATGCGAAAACAGTGTTTGCCGGGCTCATTTTCAGAGTCATCATATTTGTATTATGCACGCAGGGTACGCTTTAATTTTATCTTTTCATAAGCGAATAAAATGAGAAAAAAAAGTGCAGTGTGCTGCATAAGTACAAGCAATAATTAATTTAAGCAAATGTTGCTTCAACTTCCGTCAGCTTCTGCGCTAGCTCGTTCAGGGTTTAATGCTATCGGGAAGTCCTAATATGAAATAACTTCTTCAACTCCTACATATTATGTTTAGTATACAAATAACTGTTTAACGTTTTTTTAATCTACCTCCTTAATTAAATTTGTGTATGAATTTTTTGTTAATTGGGAAATGTTCTTGAGTGCCAGTCTTCAGCGCAGATCTTTGTAGCCGGGACCGAAATTTATACACATACAAGCGCAGATTTTGTAGAATTTAACGTGGACTGGTATCTCTTTTTTAAAATCAAACCAACCCATAAAAATGGGAGTTTTAACTAGTAAAATCAGATTGACGGTGGGAAAAAGTGAGTGAGGTTTTTATCTAACCTCAATAATAAAACTAATTCTAAAATTTTGCCTTTTGTTCTCCTTCAGCTAAACAATACTTCAAGCCCAAGATTGCACTTCTTATTTTTTATACCCTTTATACCCTGCCTTTCCTCTTCGATCCGACGACACCTTTTTGAAATTGATGTGAAATGTTTGTACTGTAAAATGTGTAAATCAAGAATTTTTTATGTTTTAAATTAAATGTTTAATTTTTTGTATGAATGTTTGACTCAACTTGAACGCAAAAACGGAAGCCGTCGATGTGTCATCTAGCTTTGGTTAGGTTTATGGCAAACATATCGTTTATAATTAGCCTGGACCTATTAACTTTACACCTTTTTTCTAATAGTGGTCGCCACTCTTCAGGCAATGGAAAACCTTCGAGTGCATTTCTGCCATGAAAAAGCTCCTCATAAAAAATATCCCTCCATTTATGAAACAACATTAAAACGCACGCCACAAATAGGGAGAGGAGCTCGGCCAAACACCCAGAAAGGGTGTACGCTTAATAACATATAATATACTGCTTATGTAGTTTTTAAAGGTACATCAAATTAATTTATGTAAACAATTATTGTTATAAACAATTTTTGAAAACTTATTGAATTAAAAAAATAGTCGTATGCTTGCATGATTCTCACACCGCTTTCAATTTACGTTACTTGAGAATCCAGCTTTCTGGGTTTCTTAAGACTAGAGTAATAAAAGATTATGTAAATTTTTCACTTTGTGTTACAGAAAACCTCCTTTGCTTATAAGAAGCTTACGATGAATGACTATAACCTAAGCAGTGGGGTCAAATGGGCCCGAATAAACTTTTGTTATATATATATTAGGTCGCGTCGATTTGTGGGGAGGCAAAAAAATCGCCCATTGCTCTGTGAAAATCATATTCTAGGGATCAAAATAAGAAACTTTGCCGAAGGAACCATACCTCTAAACGAATTCTGATGTCCCCCAATTTGGGTCGAACTTTTTAGTTTCTTTTCTCATGTAAAGGCCAAAAATGGTGATATTTTGAAATGATTATATGGGGAACCCCCCAGGGGAGTTCCAGGGGGAGTGCCACTCGCATGGGTGGATCGGCCGTCCAAAGTTAGTGGGGGTCGGTCATACATTTGGACTCGATTGGAGCATTCTAAATGGGTCAAAGTGGGATTTTCATTAGACCCAAATTGGTTTTAGAGGTATGGTTCCTTCGGCAAAGTTTCTTATTTTGATCCCTAGAATACGATTTTCACAGAGCAATGAGCGATTTTTAAATCGACCCGCCCTAATATATATTGTAATAATTGGCGCTTACACCCTTTTTGGGTGCTTGGCCGAATGTGTGCAACTCGATGTTCTTAATGGAGGGACGAATGACAGATGATTTATTACCTTTTTCTTACAAATCGATTGATTCGGAATATCTTCAAATGGATAAATCGAAAAAATGGACAGATAGACTTCTTACCTGACCCAAGTACTTAGTTGACATGGATGCTTTAAGTCTCATAAGCATAGATGTAAGCACTTTTTGTGAAATTTTTTCTTTTGAGCTCGAAAGGGAGGAATTGAGTATTAGAATTGTGCTAGACTCAGAAGAGAATTGGTCCGCTGTCAGTAACATGGCAATAATAGTAATTACCAAACTGCGTCGCGCTGAACAACAGCGCAGATCTTCAGGAAGAGGTAATATGCCGCTCCCCCTCCAGTGAAGTAATATTTAACGGTTGTCCCGCGGGAGGGAAGCGGGGCTGGGGTGGGTTTTTTAGTGGGTGAGTCGAAAGACAAGCCCCACACTTTTCGGCTTTTAATGCTTTTTGCTACCTCCATAAAAAAAGAGCTTTTTCTTGGTAGAGATAAGGGCGGAATTTTGTCATTGCTGCCGAGGTATGGCCACTATTGAAAAAAAAAACATTTTCTATCCCGAAGCTGCTTCGAAACCGATACTATCGAATGGTAGTTATGCATCAATCCGTTTTGTTACGGCGACCGTATTATTCGTATAATTTTAGTGCGCAAAGTTGAATTGAATAGAGACCTGCAAATTGCCCTTGCATCAGCTTGAAACAACTTAAACCCAACTGTTGTCCTGGCAATTGGCGGCCTGCAATTGAAACAATATTAGAGTCTTACTTTCGAATAGTAGCTGAAATATTTTGTTTTATCTGCGGCGCCTGTCGGCGGCGAAACTATCGATAAAAATGATTTTGCAAAGTGTATTAAAATAAAAAAATGCATGTTTTAATGTCTTCAAACAATTAACTAGGCCTTTTTAGACAATGCCAGACGACGCATTTATTAAACAATTATTGCCAGCAATGTTTTTTATTCCCTTTTTGAGCAACTAAAGCTCTACTATATGATTTTTTAAAGTAAAATCATCGGGACTACATTTTCATGTCAATTAAACAACGTTTTTAATTTTTGCATTAATTTTTTTTTGACTTTATAATGCCTCAAACGCAAAAATAATTGGCATTTTTCACATTAAAAGTTACCCAAGAATACATACGAATATGGATGAAAATAGTAGCAGCGCAAAGCCACTTTTTAGTGAAACAAAATTAAAAAAGAAAATATGAAAAAATATCTGCTATATTGAAGTAATCAGCAGCAGCGAAAAAAAATAAAGAAAGCTAAGAGAGTTAAGAAAGAAAAAAATCAAATATAGCTTTATATTTTTAATTCTTTTATAAAAACATTATTATTTGATTTTCTTGAAATCGCTCAAATACAAAAAAAGTTCAGTTAAAGCAAAAGTTTTAGAGAGCTAAAGAAAAGAGAAATGTTAAAATAAACTTAACGAATTTTTTGTGAAATGTAAGAATCTCAAAAACAATTTGCACTTATAAGTGGATTGAGTGAAAGAAGCAAACGCAAAGAGAATTTCTGACGGGCAAGATAAATAAAACTAAGAACAAAAAATAATTAGCCAGCTGCTTGTGCTGTAAGAAAAAAATTAAAATATCCCTTTTCAGAGGCTGACAACCCTTTTTAAGTAAAAATATTTATAAAAGTTTGTTTAATAAAATTAAAAAATAAAATGTCGGTGTTCGCATAAAAAAGTAGGTTTAGTGTTGGACTCTATGTGGAAGTGCAATGAGTATGCGCGGGTGATTTATGGAGAATTTTGTCGGGTGTTGCTCTTAATATAAGTTTGTTTTAGTAATATAATTTAAGTAATATGTATGTGCTGCATTATACTTATGATTTAGATATGCATATGCTATTAGAATAATAATATAAAATGTTGCAATTAACACATATTTCATTAGCACTGAAGTATTGGTTATTGAAATTCTAATGTTTTGATATCACTAAGAATTGACATGCCTTTTCGATAGATTTTCTTGCACCCGATTCGATTTTTTGTGCTTTTCGTTTGAGCTCTGATTTTGAAGTCCTTTTCTCGATAGTCAAGTACCAAAAGAAATAATTGAAAGTCGCACAGATTTGACAATTGAATCGGAGACGCATTTGTAATAAATTGTGGCCAATTGGCCACCGAGATCTTGTGATTTAGCACCTTGTGACTTTTTTCTTTGGGGCTACGTGAAAGAGAAGGTCTACGCCAACAGCCCAGGGTCGATTCAAGACCTCAAAGATGGCATTTGTGAGGCTATCGAGGACATAGGGCAGCCACTTTGCAATTCGGTTATGGAAAGTTTCATGATAAGGATATAGTCCTGTAAGCGTGGTCGTGGTGGTCATTTGCCTGATGTTATTTGCCACTATTAACGGCATACCTTTCTGTTTATAATGAAATAAACACCCGATCATTTATATTACAAAATAGCATTTTTCTTTGAATATCAAAATAACACCTCTTTTTGGAAAACCCTTTATATACACCCCACGCAAAAATTATAAGACCAAGATGAGAAGTAACAATAGAAAAGTATCTCAATATTATTTCGTTCGTTTAATGTTTAAAATGCTATCTCATAACGGATTTTATTCCGCATTTAATGCTGGTATTTTAGTAAAGTGCAAATTCTTGTTCTGTGCAAAACTAAATATTTATATGACGAAAAGCGTTTGCTTGTAATTTTACTTTTATTAATTTAATTTTACTACTTTTCATTGTTTTATCTCGTTTTCTTATGTGATTGTTTTGGTTTAGAACGGAAAAACTTTGTCTGAATTTGGACAGCGACAAATTTCTGCATGGAGAGAGAAAGCCCCTACAATGCGAGAGATTGCTTCAAAAATGGGGAGAAGCAAAACTGTGGTTTTGCAGTACTTCCATTCGAAAGACAAGTACGGATGTACCAAGAAGAGTGGTAGAAAACCAAAACTTATAGATAGAGATTTTTGGGAAATCAAACGTTTAGCTCTAAATAAATCTAATATGACTGCTTAAATTATACACACTCCCAATTTAGAAGTTACTACCCGCCAATAAATTTGTCAAGCGGACTCTAGTCTAGAATATGTAAAAGAGTACCTAAGCCTAAGTGAACCACACGACACAAGCACGCCCTATTAACATTTGCAGAAAAGTATAAATTCTGGAAAAATGAATGGGAAAGAGTAATATTTTCTAAGAAAAAAACTAAAACTAGGTAGACCAGATGGTTCCCAAATGTATTGGCATAATAGACGTAAGATAAAGGAAGAGATAATGGCTAATAATTTCGGAGGCGCCTCTATTTTGATTTGTGCAGCCATTAGTGTGAAAAGCAAAACGTCAAAATCTTTCATATCCGCAAAAATGAATTGTGTGAAGTAAGTATAACTTGTGGATGACGTGTTTATTACTTCTTTTGATGATAGTGATGATAGACAACGCAGGCATTCATGCTTCCAAAGCAACAAAAGAGTTTTTGGCAGCGATAAAATATCATCAATTTTAGAATGGCCTGCCTTCAGCCCTGATCTTAACCCAATCGAAAATTTAATATAAGGGTAGTTCTTTCACAATTGGTTTTCAAAAATGGTAGAAAGTTTGATAGCGCTAAAAGCCTTAGAAAAGCAGTTAATGTCAAATGGTCCAAACTGGATGAAAATATTATAAAAAATGTAATCAAATCGATGCCTCGACGCCTTCAACAAGTTATAATCAAAGGTGGATCCAATACAAATTACTCAAGTCCAAATTATAAACTTATCCCGAGAATTCTATTTGTTTATTTTACATATATTAACATTGGTCTTATACCTTTTTCATTCCATAGATTTTAATTTCCTTAATAATTAGAAAATAAAGTAAATACTTTTATGCTGGCAGCGCCTGATATACATTCAATGTAAACTTGCTGCTTCAGTTCTTAGTTGTTCCAGTTCTTGGTGAAAATTGTTCAATCCGTCTAGCAGGCACTATTAAAAGAGTTATTGAATGTACAGTATCGCGGGGAAAAAATTCTTTCCAATAGAATTGGGAAGAACTAGAATGCGAATTCCAGATAGTTTTTTTTATTCGATACTGGAAAAGATTGTTCGAGTTTCAGAACTCAATTACTAAGGCCCCATTTTTTACAAAAACGTACAAATGCTGGCGTATGCCGAAGACATCAGGATTGGTCTCTATAACTGAACGGAAGTTCTGAACTGCGGTAGAGAAGAGTTATACTCTATTTGCTGTTACTAATTGACGTCGGTTAGCAAGTTAATAGCAGTTTCACCTTTATTGAGTTTGGCCAAAATCGTTTAGGTGGTTACTGCATCAATTAGGAAGTCTTAACTGAATTTATATTGAATTGTGAGTTTCTAGGTTTCTTGGTTCACTAAGCGAATACTTTAGAATATAACCAAATTTCTTCAATCAATAATACACAAAATTTGAAACCGGCGTTCTTATATCTATTGAAATGGCTTATCTCTTCCGAGTGAAGTGATAGGTGTGCCTAGTGATTTTTGCAGTTTTTTTATGTATGTAGAGATAAAATTCAATTTACAAGTTTTACAAGATATAAGATAATTATGTACGAAAAACTTTTAATATTCAAAATGTGCACTAATTGGAGACATTCGCATGGAAAATATTTTAATAAAAAAATAAAAGCAAATGAGATACTGAATTTCCTAAATTTACTTACCGTTGGCGTATTTAAAAGCGGCGGCAGATTGTTTAGCAGATTTGATGATTGTATATCAACGCGAACCGGTGGTGCGACAGTGGTCGGTGGGGCGGGTGTGGCAATGGGCACCAAAGTACCAAGCTGGAAGAGATAAAATGAAAATAGAAATTTTATAAACGAGTGAAACAAAATGCATATTTGTATGAGCGCATGTACATTAGCAAAAGTTTATATGCACCTACAAACATTTGTGTGCGTGGGCAGATGTGTGGATCAAACTACTACTTGTACGCTTACGCGTACCATTGTAACATTGCGTATAAAAACAAATGCAATTGCGTTTTCAAACTTATGCTACAATAAATTTGTTATTAAATTGTTGCTACATTTTCATAATTCAGCACTTAATGTAAGCAAATATACAGTGTGTTTCATAAGCATAGCACATAGCACTTATTAACAAGTTTTTATTTAATTTTACTTATCATATTTTTTTATGAAAATATAATTTATTCAATTACAAAAATCATACAAATCCTAGTTATATACTTAGTGCAAATAAAAAAAAAAAGTGGTACATATTTTCATAAAAATTAAAACTAATCACAATTTTAAAAGACTATGCAGTTTTATAGCCCATTTTATTTTAGTGGAATAAAGTGCAATTTCAAGTAGTTCAATATAATGTTGATTTTTAACAATTTGTGTTGCGGTTCATACATTTTCTCCAAATCACCAATGCTCGAAATTTTTATTATTTGGAAGAAAACACCCACCATCGAAATTTTGAGCCATTTCACTTTATTGTACCAAAATTTAATGGGCTATAATTTTGCATACACAATTTTTTTAAATTCGAAAAAGTTTGCAATATTGATGATTTTTTTTTTAATAGAACAAACTTTGGGTGCCTGATTTCCTTATAAATGGCTTAAAAAAATATATTTTAAAAATAAAAAAGAAATAAACAAATTGCTAAATCTTGTCATTAATTCCCTGTGATATAGTTATGAAACGCTCTGTATATACCGAAAAAAAGACCGAAATAGTGGGAGATACAAATTTGGCAAATAAATTTGCTTTGCAATCCAATTGCATGAACTGAAAACTATTCACATTATTCAAATAAGCATATGCATGTATGCATGTATGCATTTGCACGCACACATAATCACTTATATGTCCCCATAATCGTATTAAGTTAAAATACCCAGCAGTGAAAAGCCGAACTACTCAGCAAACATTCCACTTGCAGCTCGTTCATGAGTGGTGTTAATGGAAGAAGTCGTAATAGTTCGAGAGTAACATAAATTATACCACTCCTATATACTTGTATGTACATGTGTATGTGCGTATATGCAAAACCAATATTTTTGTATTCTTATAAATGAGAATACTTGAAAAGCCAAGAATGCACGAAATGACGATTAGATGATGGAGTTCTTCTTTGTCCATTATGAACCAGATCATTGACTGAGAATAGTAAATTGTGTTGACATTTCTGTTCAAGCCATCATGAATCGTTTAACGCCAGAACAACGCATCCGAATTATGGAAATTTACGACCTACGGTAAGATTTATTGGATTCGTCCTCTAGTTGATGATCGTCATTGCCCTCCTCAATATCTTCGGTCCATTTATGAATGGCTGGTAACGTGAATTCAATCTGAAATTTGTAATAAAAAAAGTTTTTTCAATAACCCACATACATATCTCTGCGAACACGACCGAACCTCAGGACTTAAACTACTAAGGAGATCGACGGTGTTGCCCATCAAGGTGCGAAGTTCAGCTTCCATTTTTCTTTTAGAACCGCCAACGGCACATTATCTTCGGCATCATCATTGTTTACCGCAAAATTTAAAATACTGTTCCAGCACTTAGCTAATGTTGCTTCACCAACACGAAACCAAGCCGCACCCAAAAGATTTATAGGTGTTTTTAAGTTAATTTTTTTCAACGACTCGAGCCAATCAGACTTTGTCGCTTCTATTGAAGCTAGAAAGATGTTTCTGTAATGCAACTTAGCGATCCATCGGTTGAATGAGGGGAGTAACATTTGGTGGCATAAACATTGCCGAAATTTGCCCATTCTCCGTTGCCAGTTCAGCTTCATTTGGGTGAGAAAGAGCGTTGTCGATTAGGAGGAGAGCTTTAATTGGTAAGGCTTTCTCCTTTAAAAGCGATGTAATTTTTTAAAACAACCAGTTAGCCTTAAAAATCGGACAAAATTTAAAAGGAATATTTATGTGTGGAACAAATGACTCATGAAACCATTGCTTGAAAATAGTCGTTGGGACACTGAAAGTTTTTAAAGCAGCTTGGATTCTTCGCCTTTCCAATTACCAAAAGTTTAAACTTGTGGGATCCAGTGGCGTTTGAACAGCATAAGAACGTGATTCGCTGCTTCTCGGACTTTACCCCTGGGGCTCTATTCTCCAAACTTGACGCGTAAGTTTTTTCTGACAAAATGCTCCAGAATAACCCCGACTCATCAGCATTATATAACTGATCGTTGCGCAACTCCAATTCGGCCATTTTAGCTTTAAGTTTTTCTTCAAACCGATCCACTAGCTGAGGTTGCGAAGACAGTTTTTGGCCTGATATTATAAGAAGGCGAATACCGTACCTCTTCTTGAATCTTGGAGCCATCCATCACTAGCGCAGAAGTTTGCTTCATTTTCTTTAAATTTTGCATGCAGTGTTTTTGCCTTTTCTTTCAACATTAGAGCACTTACTGGCCTGTTTTTATCTCGCATTCGGATAAACCAACGATAAAGAGCTCTTTTAATTTTGGGCAACTCTGAATAACGCAGTGTTTTTCTGTTTCCAGGTCAACAACACCTGTTGTTTACGCATTTTAAAATCACTTGGTTTTTCGCTTTAATATTAAAAATAGTTGATTTAGCTACATTATATTTCTTTGCTAAAATCCTCACAGATGAGCCTTTTTTTAAAAAAGCAGAGAATTTTAACCTTTTGATTTAATGTCAAGCACACGGGTTTTTTAGAACTCATTTTCACCAGAAAACATAAGACGAAACATTATTCGCAAAACCAAAACCGAGACGAATCGAATATTTTATACTTAGGAGATTCCCCAATTTCAGAATTACTTGAGATCAAATAATTGTAACGTTTATTTTTCATGTTATAGAACTTTTTGGGTTTGTTCACGTTTTAGAGCGTTCACGTTATCGAGCGTGCGCTGTATATACATATATTATTACTGCTCTGGTCTGGCAGCTTGTTACTCTGGCTTTATAGAAAAACCATTTCTTCATTTTGCTTTTTGACGGAAATTCGAACCTACGCTCTCCGAATGGTAGTTATGCAATCTAAAATATTTACTATTGTATAATAAAAAAAGGTAATTTCAACGGTATTTCTGTTTTGTATTATAATTCTGAGTTCTCAAGCTCTTAAATTACACCCAATATTATCATTATTAAGGCATCTAATTTATATCACGCAACTTTTGTAAATAATGCTCAGTAATATTGATCGTACATATTTATATGTTGCGATTCCGTGGGGCTTAAGCTATTATATGTGCTTTAATTTTATTTTAAATATCTTTTATAACATCGATCTATTATAGGATCTCTAATTATAAAACGGGGAATTTTCGTTTACCGGGTTAATATCCGAGCACAATAAAGCACCGAAAAAGAAAAAAAATATACATAAAACCGTATGAAGTGCGACTGGAAATAAATATTTATAATGATTAAAGCGCTTAGTTTAAATGCATGTGATAAACATTATAAATTATATAATATTTTGTGTGGTAAGTAAAATTCTATACGCCACGCACTAACTACTGCTTCACTGCAATGCATTAGGCGACGTGAATTCAAAATGAGCAATTTTGTTTATGCACATTTGTGGGGTATTTCAAATAATCTGTGTACAAATATTTATATATGAAGCCAACAGAGGCTTTCCGACTATCAAAAAAATCATTAGGCAATACGAGCGCAATGTCTATTGCTTTGAGCTTGTGAATGAATGAAGTGAGTGAAGCTGAAAGAAAAGTAAAAGTAAAAATTTTTGAATAGGTAGCTTGCAGTTTTTCATTTCCAGCTCGTAATTGTGCAAATGATTAATGGTTGTTATACGTTTAGATGCGTCAGAAACATGAGAATAAGAGTATGTACGTATGTACAATAGTTGTATCTGTGCACGCATGTTTTCTCCGTAATATATTATTGTTTTCTTTAGAATCCTGGCACACTTTAGTTATTACATATTCTTTTTCTGTAGCACCATCTTTTTTTAGGAATTTCATTTACAAAATCCATTAACTGTTGGGCGGAATGATAGAACACCATACGGCAAGTGATAAATCATTTAGTTAAGTTCTTTTTAGTTTATTTATATTAGTAAAATCAGATACATTTGAATTTTGTAGGCGTACGTTTTTCTAATTCTAGTTCTCATATATAAAGGGTGTTTTTATAGGCTTGAGAATTGAAAATGATGGTACAAAACAGAAATATTGTTGAAATGCATTTTTTCTTATAATCTGGTAGATAATTTCTTGACATTTATTTTTAGAATTTTGACTACTTTTTCCAATAAATCTGAATAATGTCTAAATGAGCTCAATCAGCAAAAGTGCCACGCAACCTATGGTCTTTCGGCTTCTAGTCTCACACAAGCTGTATTTTATAAACATATAAGTCAAGGCCTTTATGTAAAATTTTGCACCTAGTTGAAGGACAAAAACGACGTCGAATCGACATTTCCGTGTCTTCTTCAACACTTCGCTCTATGAACTAAAACAGATTTATTTTTAAAGTAAATTTTCAGAATTTGCAAGCGTTGTTTAGGCGTTAACAGATTCGTGATGACTTGCCAAACCTTACTGTAAAGAAAATCCAATAAACTTTGCTGTTCTCAACTTTCAAACCATAGTTATCGATATCGATAGTTCGTATGTAGCTAAAAAACATTACAATAAAGAATAAGGAATAAAGGATAAAGCTGTAAGGAGAGTAATATAATATGAAAAGTCAATAAAAAAAAGTCTGCTGAACGTAACATTTTCAGAACCGATGAACCGAATTTGCAGGGACTTTTACTGATAGGTAGAACATTTTTCTGAGTAACTTTGTTTCTCAAAGATATTTCTCTGCGTTAACTGCAGTATTGAATTACTTCCAAAAGTTTTTTATTTTTTAAAATTTTATTTTATTAAATTTATATAACAAAACCATTTAATTACATAAATATCAAAACGCAGCACTGGCTACGAGGCCTTCCTTCAGCCGCTTCCAAAAGTTATAATTATTGTCCGATAGTCTGATACAAAGTTCTCGTATATTTAAGGATCCCGATCACTGTATTGATAAAACTCATTTAAGAGAATGTTTTGAGGCATATAAAATGATGTGGACCTTTAATACAATTGCACTGTAATTTGGATGAGACAGATGATATAACGGACTTTCTGGGAAAATGTTCAATATTCAATAGTACCAGATATATTGGGTTGGAGAATAAGTTCAGAGCGTTTTTATATTTTCTTTTATTTTACAACGATTTATTTTCTGTTTTTCAAAGGGTAGGTATTCCTACGAAAGATAATTAATAAATATTAGAATAAATATTTCTGCTTTACAAAACTGTGTTTATTGTATTTTTGAGTTATTTAATTTTTTATTATTTTGGGGCTTAGAAATGGAGAACCCAGTCAGCAAAAAATCAACATTTTCGGTATCTGCCCTGCTCGTGTATGGAGAAGGATTCAGAGCCCAGTCTATATCAAGGAAATGGTTTACAAAGTTCAAAAATGGCGAATTTGGCATCGATGACACGACTCGTAATCGAAGACCTTCTGAATTCGATGAAGAATGTCTCAAATCACTTTTGAAGAAGAACGGTCACCAAACCAGTCGTGAATTGTCTGAAAACACGAACCGCGATCATAAAACGATTCTCAGTCACCTTCACTCAGTGGGATTTACTGAATAATTCGGAGCCTGGGTGCCTCACGAGCTCAACGAAAAACAAAAAAACAAAACAAAGAGAGTCGCTTTCAAATTGTTTCTCGGCATCTCGGCACAACGGTTTTTGTACCAAAACATCACGGAAGATAAGAAATCGTGCCTATATATCAACATGAAGCAAAGAAAGGAGTGGGTGGCTCCAGGAGATACGCCAAAGTCAAGAGTTAAGCCGGATCTTCTTCCAAAGAAGATCATGATATGAGTTTGGTGGGACTGGGAGGGAATGGTGCACTGGGAAGTGCTTGAAAAGAACGCTACGGTCAACAAGGAGCTCTACATTGCTATTGCTACACCGCGTGAATGAGGCTATTCGACTTAAAATACCTGATTGACAGGGTCAAACCATACTTCTTCACGACAACGCCAGGTGCAATATTGCATAAGTCATCAAAGCCTCACCCCCAGAGCTCGAATGAGAGGTCCTTCAGCATCCGCCGTATTCTACGAATCTTGCACCGACCGATTACCATCATTTCCGCTCCTTGTCAAACTATGTATATAAATGGCGTTACCTTCGATAACAAAGAGGTATTTAAAAACTAGCTCAACAACTTCTTTGGCACCAGACCAGGCGAATTATGGCGAAATGGCATCAACAAATTGGTCGAGAGGTGGGAATGTTAATGAAATAACTCAACACTCCGAATTCCATAATCCAAAGCGTGTCTCATCTATAATATTCAAATAGATATAAACAGAGCAGCAGCTACTGTTTTGGTATTACATTCAATACTGTGTTGGATCTAAAAGCAGGCGTGGACACCTGCTCTGCGTTTTCATATTGGTCGTTGTACCGAAAAATGCATCGACTTTTTTTTCTAACTGAATTTTTTCTTTATGCATATATGTAATCGGCGCACTTTTTGGGTGTTAGGCAACACCTATAAGTTGTACCAAATATGCAACGATTTAAATACGATTTGTACATCGTAAGATGTAAACACATCTCATTAAACACCTAACGAAATTTCTCAGAACTTTTTGCTTATATTTCAACTAATATGTGAAAGTGAGTGCACAAGTTTGAAGTACATACTTATATACTTACATAATTACATACTTCTATGTTCACTTCATTCGATCCATTTCATAAGCATGCGATAACAGAATTATTTTCTTGTTAACGATAAGTAAATTTGTATACATCGATATGGTTATGTCATTTTTCTACTTTGAAATTGAAAAGAAATATCGCCTAATAGGTTTTTAATCTTGTTATTCATGCAAGTTAGTAAACTATATATAAAATTTGCATTACTATTTTCAACTACTCATAAATATGCCACATTGCAAATTGAGTAATCCAACATGTCCAGCCAGCAGGACACCATGCGCAGGGTGATGACAGTGTTAGAGTATTTCTTAAGGCTGTATGATAAATTAAACCTTAATGAATGACATCAATAAAAATATTTACATGTTTTTGTGTATGCATGTACTCTGCAGGGAAAATACAAGTTGTGAATTAAAATACTACCAGTTCACTTTTCAGCTCAACAGTTTTTTTTTCAAGTTATGAAGTAGTATTTACAAGCATTACTATAAGTGGCGCCTATATCTTTTTTGGGTTTTTAGTAGAGGTCTTCCTCCTATTTGTGGTACGCGTCTTGATGTTGTTCCACAAATGCAAGACTTACAGTATTACGCTACCTCCGAACGGTAGGTGGGTTTTTATGAGGAGCTTTTTTATGAAAGAAATACACTTGGCGCTATACCATTGCCTGCCGAGGGTTGGCCGCTATCGTTTGGTGTTGCGTGCTTTGGGTTTTAAAAATAGTCATACATCAACCTGTTAAAATACCAGTTCATACCAATCAGAAAATATTCTAGGCCCGTATGTTTCTTGAGGAAGTAATTCAGACAGTGGAAAAAAGGAACCATGCCATCACTTGGATGCTATCTCGTCAACTACATGACCTGGATTACATGACCAGCTTTTACACAGACATTCCGACATGCAGGCCATATCAATAATACAAATCGCAATAATACATATTGTAATCGAGGGAGAACCGTTGCAGTATGTTGATAGTTTTTGCTATCTTTGTAGTATAGTATCAACTAACGGATTAGTTGGAGAAGACGCAGAAAATCGACTGCGTGAAGAATATTCAACGCATGTTGAAAATACTTACCCTTATATGGCAGTGAAACGTGGTTGGTGTCGAGAAATTACAAAGCTTTAAAAACAAATACTTTCGGATTATATGTAAAGTTGTTTGGCCTAACACTATTCGAAATGCAGACTTGTGGCAGATCACTGAGCAAGAACTAATCCAAAAGGTTATGAAAGGTCGCGAATGTCAATGGATCTGGCACACTCTCAGAAGGGACAGGGAAATCAAAAGCAGAACAGCTTTGGGTGGAACCCTCAAGCACACAGACGTCCCGGTCTACCATGAAACGCCTGGAGGCATTCTAACCTTTTTGATTTAGAAGCAGTTAACCAAACGTGAGCTGTCACAAAACATATAATTTTTTTAAATTAATTTTAATTTCTTTCAGGTTCAGTAATTGATTAAAAAAAAGCCTCTGATCATCGGGATGTTTGCTCATCGATCAGTCTTAAATTTTCTTATCTAAAAAAAACTCGTATAATTCGCATAAAAATTCATCATTTTACTACTGATATTATTCTAGTTAGTGGCGAACTCGTAAGAATTCTTCTATTAACTGTTAACAGTATCTGAGCTGGAATATGCCCATACAAGATAGGCTTTTCCCCGCAGGGTAAACGATTTTATGCTTATGTATGTATGTTTTACATCCACTGTCTTCAACTGTAAACAGTTTTGCTTTGCATTGGTGTTTCAATCTATTCACTTACAATAACAAATTTTCATAGGTATTATACAAAATCATCGATAGTAGAAACTCGTAGATGCATTTGTAACAAGACCACTTAAAAGCTATTATTCACCACTTGAGATTAGCAGTTCATTCTATTTGTAATTAATTTTTTTTGACATTTTAATCACCCTTCCACAATAAAATAAAAAACAAAAAATGTTTGACAACTTTAGAAACCATGTTTTATGAAATAAATTTATAATAGGAAATAAATTGTAAGTAACAGGTGTAAGCAGCCAAGTGTAGGGATTTAAATTTTTGATGAATGAAAGAGGTTAATTTTTTGTTGTGAACTTTAATTTTAGTTATGTCAAAGCAATAAGTTGATGAGACTTCTTTTAGTAATAGGTCAATGTGGTTGTGTAAAAGTAGTAGAAATCACTCACGTATGTAAATTAACCACATATCGAAATTTATGTTTTCTGCGAAGGAAACTTTAATGTGTAAAAATGAAAACGTTGCTCTATGAAAATCAGAAAGTTCGGTTTTTGTGTGTTTATTTGTGGTTGCCTTTTATGCATGGTATTCCGGGTTTTTGGTATAAAATAGAATATCCAAAGGTGAACTAAACAAACCCATTAACTCAAAATAGGAAATTTACATTCTTGCTACTGACACAAACACTACATGTTGAGTAATTAATTACATTTAATGGTATTTAACAACTGACGCAGGTAAGTATTCAAAAATGATACAACACAGAGGCACATGGACGAAAGAAAAAATAGATTCGTACACGAAAGCATTTTTCAAGCCGTAGAAGTTAAGAAAGTTTGTAAAAACTATATTATTCATAGTATTTAAAAGTTTACGCAGTTGGCATTGATGTTTTTATATTGACGGTTCACAAAAATTTTCTTTTCCGTCGCCGGAGCTTTTTGCAAAATTATTCATTAAACTGTATTCCCTAAGAAAGCTCTTCAGACTTCTGAACCGGCCTGTGGCACCGTTTGCATCGTACGCCTTAGAACTGAGTCAAATCATCAGGGAGTGCTTCAGGGCTACTACCGTAAGAAGCTGCCGTAATTTTAGATTTGCTGTGAATATTGTAAATGTATGCCCATTATTTGGCTAGCTATGACAGTGTTGAAAATGCGGTCAAAATAGAAATTCTGGGCATTTCCTTGAAATACTTCAAATTTACTAATTTCGAAATATTTTTCTTGTTTCTTGTTTGACTGTCGTGATAGTTTGAAACTTTGAAACTGAAAGCTTGTGGTATTCCCCGAAGATTAGATTACTTTCGTTTTCCTATGTTTGACAGTTGGGAAGTACCGTTACCTAAAAGCAAATCAAAACCAACAAAAACAAAAACAACATCAGTAGTAAAGTTTCCGTGGACATTGTCCACACAATTTTGCGGAAAGTTTAACAAGCAGAAATGTGCACACATTGCACACCAAAAAGATTTATTTGCTATATTTTGCGGTTTTATTTTTTATGAAAATTTTTGTAGTGACAATATTCACATTTTAAATGAAAAATTAAAATTATGTTTTGAATACTGCTAACGGCTGAATAGTTATTTTCCAATAGCTGGCTGTAGTCCAACCCTGCATAACGAATTATATTTTTATACCTCTACCCCAGTTAGTCCATACGACTACTATGGTTTTAAATGCATTTTTCTGAAGGTTCTGTGTAACTATATTACAAGTACTACAATTGCTTCATCATGCAACTACTATCTTTATTTTAGTTAAATGTAAAATTACAATACCAAAGCGTTTTGTGATTGCTTCTACATTTATTTTTGTAAATAATAAGAATAAGAAATAAAAGTAGCAATCAAAAAAGAGTGTAACGATAATAGAAATGAATAATATTATTCAGGCAGAGTCAGGTAACGAAAGTAAATCAATGCGTTATGAAGAATTAGGGAGCTGACGCGTTAATATTAAAAAAGTAAAGTATCCTTATTTTTGAATAGCGTCATAATAGATTAAGCAATTTTGTCTGAGTTTAACAAAAACGTGCCCCGTTGGACACGCCAAGTGAAACGAAGTTCTTCACCACCTGATCTTTTCAACGCAAAGAGTCCTTCTTTTTCCTTCGGTATCAAATACGGAACTAGCTGGATCTTTATTCGCTGCACTACAGGGTCCGGCACTCACACGTATTGTACAGGGTGGGCCAAATAAGACCTACTAATGATAAGCACAAATAACTTTTTTATTTTTTGACATATTTATATTTCTCTTTTTGTATAATTGAATTGTTGGAAATTTATTATGGAACTCTATAGTACAGCACAACGCGTTAAAATTATCAAGTTTTTCTATTCTTGTCAACTATCAATTGTTTTAACGTAGCGTAAATATAGGCATATGTCGGATGAAGCGCATTCCCATTTAAATGGTTATGTCAAAAAACCAAACTGTAGATTGTGGGGCTCTGAAAATCCAAGGGCAACACAGTTCATCGCAACATCAGTTCATCTAAATGTACTGTTTGGTGCGGAGGATGAAACGTCGGAATCGATTTCAGGAGCTTCTTACAGAACATTTCTTGAAAATTTATTGCGACCAATGGCGGAGCAGTATCCTAATTTGTGGTTTCAACAAGATGGAGCAATTGCGCATACTGCTAGGCAAACTATGGACCTTAGTATGGACATTAGTAGGACTTATTTGGTCCACCCTGCACTTTAAATTGGATAAAAGTAATTTTCCAAACTAACTGACTAATTTGATCCTAAATCATTGATTTTTCCAAGACATTTGACACTGTGTTACATAGAACTCTTTTGTATAAACTGAGCTCCCTTGGCTTTCACTCGGTTTTCCTTTTATGACTAAAAGAGAAAGGAGTAGTCTCGATACAATTGAGCGTGAATCGTCTGCCTTCTTCATTGCAACTTCTAAGAGCCTTAGAATAATATTTTGGTTCCTAACTGTTTGCCTTATTTTTAAGTGATATTAGCAGATGCTCTTAAGGCACCTATTATATGCTGACGATTTAAATGTTTTTGGCTCACTATAATAAATTACAACCTTCTTGGTGTTCATACACACATACATCTCTAATAGTCCTTCAATCTGAGGATGAGATCAAAGACTTTGGAGTTATTTTTGAATCTAGTTTTTCATTCTCAAGTCATTTCAATTATATTATCTGAAAATTATACTCTATCTTAGGCTTTGGGTGAAATAGTGAAAGCTTCTCAGACCTTTACATGATCAAATTACTGTTTACCGCGTTTGTTCGATCTAAGTTGGAATATGCTTCATTTATTAAGAGGCCTTTTTACCAATTTGCTATCACAAAAAGCATTCTTGGTGCGCTCTTGTACCTCTCATACGCCAAAGACTTGCCGATATCTCCGAATGGCTTGATTGACCCTTTCACCGACGACACCACCACCTTAGAAACTGGGAAAAATGCCGAAGAAGCTGCAGCGTAACGCCAAATTGCAGCAAACGCTTTTGAAAAATAAACGCAGACAATTCATCTAAGCTTCATCAGCAAAAAAGTTAATCACTATCCAAGAGTTCTAGGTGCCGCAATATCACATATAAACACTGAAAAATATCTTGGCATAACGCTCGATGATAAACTTCGAGGGAAGGAGCATCTAAAACTTAAACGGCTTGAAATCCATCTGAAAATATATTATTAAAAAAAAAGGCTAATTGTACGAATATTAAAGTTTTCCATAAATAGACCTGTGGTTCTATGGCGCGCAATTATGGGGTCGTGCCAGTTAAAGTAATATAAATATCCTTCAACGACTTCAGAATAAAATCCTTCGATATGTCCTGAATTCATTTTGACCCATTCACAATAAGGATATTCATCGCGGCCTCAAGATCTCTACGGTCGGTGAAGAAGCTAGCAAACTCCTCAACACCTCAGACCTAACCCGACGACTTCACCGAGTTCAACCATATGTTAACTTACGGAACTTAAGAAAGGGACTATGGAAATATCTTCGTAAAATTGTCTTAATGTTACCAAAATTGTATTGCACATTAGCTTATTTGTAACTAGTTGCAATGTGAACAAACATTGTTATGTATTTTATATTGTATTGATGTTTTTAATAAAAAATAAAATAAAAAAAAGAATGAAACGAGTCCAAAAGGTATTTTTTAAATATGCCTTAACCCTTTCAATACAAACGGGAAACATACGTCCCAATGAGTGTTTTCGTTTTACTAAATGTCAAATATTTCTTTGCATCGCTGTGTATTTTCTTCCCATCAGTTTTTTACGAGATATGCCATCAATTATGCTCCGTATGGCCCGTTATACTTTGTATTTTTCTCTACACATGTTTTGCAGTCGTAGTTAAATCGTAGCACGTGCTAGGTCAGTAAGTGGAAAAACGACAATTATAGATCTACTGAGTGTTCATTACGGGTGGGACAATGTTTTCCCAGGACATTTTCTCAATTCCTAGAAATAATTTCTTTATTTATACAAGAGGACATACTATTTAGATCACTAGTAATAACATTTCATGGTTAAATATTTTTCCCCCTTAAAAAATCCGTATTGAAAGGGTTAAGATCTTTAAATTTTTCTGTCCTAATTCCTTCTTAGGGCTCCCGCTTGTTATTAATTCGAATCAAGTCGCTTGAGTACAGAAGGTCGATTCTATCGCTTATTTTGTGATTAATTTAATTCAAGGTGATATTGATCGTGCGTTTCTTTTGCTACGTATTAACTATCTTATTCCGGCGAGAGCTTCACAAAGCTCTTACTTTTTATCTCAAGATGTTTAAAATGAATTTCGAGACCAATGCATCTATTGCTTGGACTTTCTTCGAATTTAATGGGATCTCGAATTCCAGATCGTTAGATTTTATACTTGCTAAAAATCAGTTGAATGAATAATTTAATATGCTAATATAATAGTTATTGTTTTGATCAAGTTATGTTTTAGTTTTAGCTCGTTTTGTTTGTTATTTTATTAAGAAAATCATATATATTAACACTAAGTCAAAAGTGGGTAAGAACTTTTGTGCTTTTTGACTAAAATTAAATAAATAAATAAAAATAGGTGATTCACAGGTATAATAGCAATATCGGCATAAATTTCTATTTCAATGAAACAAAAAGGTATATAAGATAATATGGCCTTGCAGTCAGTAACTTTCGTTTCCTTCCTTATTACTTCATTTCTTAGGCAATCTAGACGAGTTTTTCCTGTGATAGGCAGTAAAATAACCGTCCTTAATAATGGACGGCCAGTGGAGATCTCCACCCCGAAGTATTTAAACTTCATCAATTCTTCAATAACAGTTCGATCTATTTCCAGTTTGCGCATTTGCATTTTTCGACATTACTAACCTTGTTTTTTTTTTCAGTCGATACTACAAATTTGTGTAATAGACCTTGGAGGTCATCCTCTGAGTTGGCTATTAAAGCAGCGCCGTCCGCATATATATTATGGGGATACTTAAGTGTTGCTTTCGATAACCATCTAATTGCTTGACCTGATTTATTATCTGGTCCCCCAGAACACTGGTCTAAGTGGAAAATTCCAGACATACAAGGTATTTCATCAATATACATATTCTCCATCTGCTCTAATTTTTGTATTGCATCCACTGTTTAGTTTTTGATTGCACTCAAAATTTGCATCGGTACTGACTTTTCTGTCAGTATTTCCAAAACGTCTTGAAACTTAACTTAACTTTCTTTACATCGACGATACACTTATATGCAGCAGAGTTGAATTCCACAGCTTTTTCAGCAATCTGTTGAACTATATAAGTTGGTTTTCCGTTCAAAAGGTATTGCGGATGACTGATAGATAACATTGAGCAATAATGCTAGTAATTGAAAAAGTTCCTTCTTTCTATATTTCAGCATTTCCTATGTTATTGAAGAGCCGAATCATCAAGGAAGAAGAAAGATTTTCCAAAACACGCAAGGTTTCAATCGATTTGCCGTTTTTAGGGCCAGACGATAACTATATATAAAAATAAGTTAAAAGAAAGGGCTGCTGAACGCGCTGTATAATAATCATAGTTTAACCGGAATTATACCTATATCATATTTTGTCCTGAAAAAATGTTGTAGTACTTATCAATTGTTGTAGGTGCTCCAACGTATTTTCATCATATAGAAACTTGCACCAGTCATTTTGATCAATAACAAAAGATATATTTGTTGCGCAGCGAATGCCTCCAATGTTAGCGCTGCACTACTATCAGTTTATATAATAATTTTATTGTTATGTACACTTTTATAAAATATTTGTTGCGAATATATATAAAATAATATAAAACTCATAAAATTGAATCTTTTTTGCACTAGCTAATATACAAAAGTCAAGCAAATGTTACATGCAGAAGGAATAAGTAGAATTGCAGAATTAAATTGCAAGCCCAGTCATTTCAAGAGCAGTCTTCTACCCAGTAAACAGTGGTGGATTTAACCAGAGGACTTTTTTGAGCATTTCCTCTTGTGCTAGATAATGGTTCAGATCAACAAGTGAAACAATCATAAACATAAACTTACGCTAATCTTCATGGGAACTCGTTTGCATTAAAATAAATTTTAATAGCTCTTTCTTTTCAAAACAAGCATTCTAGTCAACAAGTCTTAATCCTTTAAAATATACCTACTTAAGCGCAAACTTTTTTCATACAATTGCTCACTAAATTTCAATTTAATACCCACTACACCTGTATTTAATGGCGATATGCAGGTAATGATGGAAACATTGGTGTACTTATAACTTTTATAGCGCTAAAGAAGATACAAAGCAATCAGTAGAATATCAAGAACTTTTCGACCTTTAATGCGCAATTGATGATATACTAAACTGAAGTATTAGCTATAATTTATGCTACATACATACAAATATTGTACTTAACTCAGAATATACCAAACTTTATCCACTCATATGCAACATATCATCCGGCTAATGGCTGATAGTGCAGTTGCTGTCGTTGCTATAACAAGTAAACAGTGAAACAAGTACTCTTGTCCCTAGTCGCACGTAATTGGGTCAAATTGTAAACTTAGATAAGCACTGAGGATGAACTAAGTCAACCACTATGGCCGCCGCAGCTGCCGTAGCAAAATCAACTTAAAAACAAGGAGGCAAGGCTAAGATGAGATTGAGTGAAAGGAATCAGGCGTATGGTTCTTTACCGCCATAGCAACAAAGATGACATGTACCTACTCAAGTTTTAAATTGAAATGGCTGCTAAGTGATAAACAATATTGGAGAAAAATAAAAACGATGAAGGTGAAACGCCAACGCTGCACAGTTTTTCGTCTATGAGGAGGTAGGTCGAAAACACTTTTGATGACTGCTGATAAAAAAAACCCGATTGGAGAGGGAAGAGTGAAAGTCGTAAATTCTAAATTTTACATCATTTACTCAGACGCAAGGGAAATTCATTAAAGCTGGTGGCACTATGACAACGGTAACTTTTGGTACATTATGAAGGCAAATTTAAAAAAGAATTAATTTATTTTTGTGCTCACATTTGATTTTAAAATATTCATAATAAATTTATTTATATCCATTTATGCAATCATACTGCTTAAATTTATGTGTGTCATTAGGTGTCATATGCACAATATCTGGACCCTACCAACCATTCTAATTCCTTAATTGGAACCTTTAAAAATGTTTACTTTGCGCCCTCATCTTCCTTTTTTAATAAACTGCGCTCTTTTTAACTTTTTATTTATTTATGAAATGCCCTTTAAATATAAATTTCTCAAAAAATTCGCCAAACAACGTAATTTCTTGTGTAATTCTCAATTTGATAATAAGACATGGATATTTCGTCGTTTCATTTTATGCTGGCATCCTAAGAAATCGAAAAAACAAACCAGCTGTTCTTCTGCAATCACCTTTAATAGATTCACCTTGCTCACACCCCCTCTTGACGAGCGGTACATATATATGTATGTATACAAAGAAACGATGGAATCAGCGCGATAACGACAATTCATATTAGTTGCATTGGGCTGTGAACCAAGTGTGATTTTTTGAACTCTAGTCATCCTAAAAGTCTCATGTATTTTTCTCGTGGAGGTATTTGCCATTTATTTTGTATTGGGGGTTTCCCTCGAAAGATGTATTTGTTTTGGTGTGTTCGTAAAATATGAATTATTTAAAGAATTTAATAATACATGATATTATGTGAAGTATTTGCCATGGGAAGCTACAACTCTACTCCATCTTTCAGCCAGCATACGGATTCCTCTGACGAAAAATTCGAGTTTCTTTGACTTGATCCATACATTGAGTCAGTTTGCGATGCCCTCGTAAGAAGTGAACCGCTCTCCAATAAGGGCTGACTGCATTGATCGGAATAGATGGTAATGCGAAGGTGCAATAACTGGGGAATACGGCGGGCGGGGCAAGATTTCCCAATTCAGTCCCTCTAAATATTTCTGGACCGATTTAGCAACTTGTGGCCTGGCGTTGTCATGCAGCAAAATCAGTTTGTCATGTCTATCGACCCATTTCGGCCGCTTTTTTTGAGAGCTCCATTTCAACGCATTAGCTGAAGTCAGTACCGATCGCCAGTGGTGATTTCGGATGATTTAAAGGGTTCATAATAGATGATAACCTTCTGATCCCACCAGATGCTCAACATAACCTCTACGGCATGAATATTTTTTTTCGCTGTCGATGGGCCTGGTTCATCTGGCAGGGTGCAAGTTTTTTTCCGCATGAGGTTATCATAATAGACCGATTATTCATCACCAGTGACAATGCGATGCATAAAACCTCTTTGTTTCTGCCGTTCAAGAAACATCTCACACGTCACCAAACGTCACTCGATATTCTTCTCCTTCAATTGATGTGGCACTCAGCTGCTTTCTGGCTTTAGAGACGACCCCTCTTCTTCCTCTAATAATTGTTGTAGTTGAGTATCTTCGAATTTCGAATCGGTGCCCCTTCGCGATATTTATCACTCACATCGGAATTGCCACTTTGAAGGCGTCGAAACCACTCTTTACAAGTCGATTCGCTTCAAACGAATGTCAACTCTACGATCGAGACCTCATATATACACCTTCAAATCACCGGAGTATTACTAGAGTGAACACAAAAATAGTAATTTCGCAAAAACTTTTCTTCGAACAATGGAAAAATTATCCCAGAAAGGAGAGAAATGAGAAGATTTATAGTTATGCAATTTTTAAGTATCGCCAGTTTATATTGTAATTTGTTAATATATAAAATGTTGTAAACAAATAAATAAAAGAGTTATATATGTAGGTATATGCAGCTTCAAATGAATGTATGGTCCAAAATGAATCATCCAATTTCGTTTTTGTATACAATAAAAAAACTAAAAATTATAGTAATTTTGAGTGATGGACATCGTTATTTTGATCATTATAGCTTTACTGCGCATAATTTAATAATTCCTTATTATTGAAAATACGTTTCACTATTTAAGTACATAACATCATGCCTGCCCATGCTGGACTCCTTGCTTGTCTAACATAGTGCTTGTCTGCTTGACACTTTGAAGTTTCAATTTTTTACCGAATTTTCTACAACATTGGCTAAGAATTTAATGCGATCCTGCCTTACGACTGAGTGAACATCAGTTGCAAGAAGGTTTTTATGCACACAGAGAATATTCGGTATTATATTTAGTACGTTTTTGTTTTGATTTGTTGTTTTTTTCTTTTTTGGACTTTCAACTTTTAGCCCTTATTGTAAAGTTTGAGTTTCCGTTAGAATATATGTAAAATAACTAAATTAATTATTGGCGCATACACTTCTGTTCGGTGTTCGACCGTGCTCTTCCTCCTATTTGTGGTGTGCGGCTGACGCTGTTTCACGAATCTGGCTCCGAATGGCAGATATTTTTCATGGGGAGCTCTTTTATGGCAGGAGGTTTGCCATTGCCGACCGCTAATAGAAGAGACGTTTTTTATTATTTGATGTTCATGCACGGATACTCAAACCTACGCACTCCCGAATGGTAGTCATAGAATATATGTAAGTGGCAAAAAAATTATATTAAGACATCATCTTATAGCAGGTTATAAAATAGTTAATCATTTTTTCATGTACCCTGTAAAAGAATGGGTATCTACGGCAACGTAAAGAATACATAAGGTGGCGCTTTCCAAAAGCCGCTACTTTATTTTTGGCTATTTTGAAATTCCCAGAAAATAAACAAACCTCTTTTTATAAATCTCTCGCTTACGAATATTCAGTTAATGGCTATGTATATACTGTAATATAAAAATTACAAATTTAAAAAATAATAAAAAAGAAGTGCTGCATGTTTAATTGAGCAAACACTAATGAAAATAAAACTTTTTAATTCATTTTTTGCTTTTATTATTTATTACTTTTATTAACGATGACGCCACGGAGAGAAAGTGTTTGTGTATATACACACTTCCGTTTGGTTCACAGTTTCCATCTGCCTTCGCTTAGGCATCCTCTTCTTTTTGTGTGTTTCATTTTGTGCTGACCTTATTTTCTGTAGCATCCTAGGAAATTCGCAATTTTATCTTATTACCTTATCTTATCCTTTTTGAACATCTACTGTGAATTGTATACCTGTAATGCCAGATCTCATAAACTACATTACCCTCATATTGGGCAATAAACCGTAATCCAAAGAAAAAAAGGGAGAGAAGAAGCAGACATGTGAAGATATTATCTTCAGTTCTTCTTTTACGCTATGTAAACAAATTATTGGCGATATTAATTAACAGTGACTCATTAGATGAAAATTTGTCTTTAATTTTATTTAGGAAGGCATTGCAAATTGTAAACTTCGAATCCGTTTTTCTGAACATTTCGGATTATGAAACTCTTGCGGTAAATGATTAAATGTTATTCATGAATTTTTGTATTTTTGTTCACATAACAGATTTGATATACAAGTAGTTGTAGCCAGATATATACATATATGCATACTGGGATGCTCAGAATGATGATAGGAGTCGATTTAGCGTCTGTCCGTTCATCCGTCCATCTGTTCGTACGTACGAGCGCTTGAGCAAAAATAAATATATTTCAATAAAACTTGTCACATATAATTATCTTTGTCTAAGGTGAGTTGGTATTGAAAACGAGTGAGATCGGTGAATAACTACGTCCACCTCACAAATAACGGTGATCAAAAAAGGAAAAAAACCGATATCCCTGTAATAAATTAAGCCAAATTACTCAAGTTTGGTACAAGAAGAACCCAAAAAAGACGAAAGTGCAATTTTGAACAATAAGCGGTGCCATATACACTTTTATATAAATAAATACGTGGATTTTGCTACCGATTTAATAAAGCTCGCCCAAACTTGGTACACGGCAGCCGCCGTAGCCGAATGGGTTGGTGCGCGACTACCATTCGGAATTCGCAGAGAGAACGTCGGTTCAAATCTCGATGAAAACACCAAAACACCATTTTTCTAACAGCGGTCGCTCCTCGGCAGGCAATGGCAAACCTCGGAGTGTATTTCTGCCGTGAAAAAGCTTCTCATAAAAATATCTGCCGTTCGGAGTCGGCTTGAAACTGTAGGTCCCTTAATTTGTGGAACAACATCAAGACGCACACTACAAATACGAGGAGGAGCTCGGCCAAACACCCAAACAGGGTGTACGCGCCAATTAAAAAAAAAACTTGGTACACATATTGTTCCCCACCTTATTTACAGTTTGCGCCATCTTTTATGTAATATGAAAACATTGAATAACTAACTTTGAAAAAAAGAAAAACAACAACTGATTTGTATAGGTGAGGTATTTTTATTTGGTTTGGTTATTTACATTTTATTAAAACTATTTTTTGAATACAATATCAATCAAGTGGCCACCTTTATTAGCAATCACAAACTGCAATCTTTTTTCTGCGTTTGTCTTCACCTTGTCAAGCAGTTCGGGTTCTATGGCATCGATTTCGACACGAATGTTTGTCTTAAGCTCAATAGTCTGCGGCTTGTTAGCGTAAGCCTTAGTTTTCAGATAACCCCACAAAAAGATGTCCGGGGGTTAAGTCAGGTGATCTGGGGGACCAGTTGATGTCGCCTTTTTTTGACACTAGACAGCGCGGGAATTTTCGTTGCAGAAATTCGATTGTTGCATTCGCAGTGTGGCATGGCAACGAATTATTGTAACAAACAGCATTCAGCATGAAGCGCGGAATAATACACAATAAAAAGAACAATTACAGCAGGACACGAAGACTTTAAGAAAAAAAAAAACAACGATGGTTGAAGAAAAACGTAAAGTACGAAGACGGTGGGAACAAACGAGATCCTCATCTGACAAAAGTTGGCTGAGTGAACTAGCAAACGAGCATTCAAATAAATAAAAACATTTAAAAATTACGCTCTAGGGGATTACTTTAGGGGACTTAGTAATACTCACAAAACTGACTACTTGTTTTTTCCAACCCGCACTGCATTACCTACCAATAAAGCAAGGTGTTAGTATGTGGGCTAAAAACAACCAAGAAAGAGATAATACGTTCTCGAAATGTCTTGATGACATTTTTAACCGTACAATACATGAAGTGCAGCTGAATTTAGATTTTTGTCTTCCCATCCTGATAATAAGGCCGAACTCCTTTTGGCAACAAATGCTGAAGTAAATGAAGAAATTACAAAGCTTAAAATAAAAAAGTGTCCAGGATTCGATCTAATCACCAGCGGAATCCTAAAGAAACTCCCTCAAAATATTGTGTCAAGGATAACAAAAGTAATGAACGCGACTCTCAAATTAAAATATTAAATGAGTATTTTCCTATCTACTGGAAAATAGCTGAGGTATTTAACAAGCAAGGAAAAGCAGCACACGATCGTACTGGCCCATATCTCATAAAAATATGGAAGAAAGTGCGCAATACCTCAGCGGAAACAAAATTTTTAAATATATTTTGACACCATTGGGATTGATTCCAGAGCAGAAATTTATGCGAACTATGCCAATTAGTCATGAAAAATTTTACTATGAAATCTTGTGTTCCTAGGGGATCCGCGGTAGGCACTTAAGTGATATTTCGTTTCATACATAAATGCCATGGACTTACAAAATATGATAAAAAGATTATGATTTCGACAAATTTTGTTGCGTTTCATTTAAAAACGAAGTCTGCGGCTTTATTGAATCAAGCTGAATTTTATCTTCCTAAATGTACACAGAGTGATTTTCCTTGATCTGAATGTACTATATCATCACAACGGAGAATTAGTGATAAGGAAGTAGTAGAGCTGTGTGTCTAGGTAACCTTGCGTCAAAAATGGTTCCAAAGTACTTGTAACATAAGTACTCGTATATAGGAGGAGGAGGAGTTAGTGTGAAGAAATAATCGTCGAACTTGCTCAATGCTTCAGGTGTTACATACAAGATGAAGACTCCGGTCTTCCAACCGCTGGAAATAAAACGGCCATTCCGTTAACCGACCATGAAGAGCAATAAACCCACGGGGAGATATTCAAGTACGGCGAAGAAGAGCTTCAAAAGTGCATGCTTTTGAGTAAAATACAATTAAAAGAATACATACCTACCGATTGGAATCTTAACGCTCTGCTTAATCCATAAGAAGTGTCATTCTGCAACCTGTGAGAATTATCAATGAAACTAGGCTTTCACACAGCGCAAATAAGGCCTAAAAATAACTCGCTTGAATGTCTTTGTCTGTTTTAATATACTGGTATATAAGAAAACTGTCTAAGTTACTGGGAATTGCAGTTCATTGTTACTAATATTTAGTTAAAATTATCAAGTTTTTCTATTCTTGTCAACTATCAATTGTTTTAACGTAGCGTAAATATAGGCATATGTCGGATGAAGCGCATTCCCATTTAAATGGTTATGTCAAAAAACCAAACTGTAGATTGTGGGGCTCTGAAAATCCAAGGGCAACACAGTTCATCGCAACATCAGTTCATCTAAATGTACTGTTTGGTGCGGAGGATGAAACGTCGGAATCGATTTCAGGAGCTTCTTACAGAACATTTCTTGAAAATTTATTGCGACCAATGGCGGAGCAGTATCCTAATTTGTGGTTTCAACAAGATGGAGCAATTGCGCATACTGCTAGGCAAACTATGGACCTTAGTATGGACATTAGTAGGACTTATTTGGTCCACCCTGCACTTTAAATTGGATAAAAGTAATTTTCCAAACTAACTGACTAATTTGATCCTAAATCATTGATTTTTCCAAGACATTTGACACTGTGTTACATAGAACTCTTTTGTATAAACTGAGCTCCCTTGGCTTTCACTCGGTTTTCCTTTTATGACTAAAAGAGAAAGGAGTAGTCTCGATACAATTGAGCGTGAATCGTCTGCCTTCTTCATTGCAACTTCTAAGAGCCTTAGAATAATATTTTGGTTCCTAACTGTTTGCCTTATTTTTAAGTGATATTAGCAGATGCTCTTAAGGCACCTATTATATGCTGACGATTTAAATGTTTTTGGCTCACTATAATAAATTACAACCTTCTTGGTGTTCATACACACATACATCTCTAATAGTCCTTCAATCTGAGGATGAGATCAAAGACTTTGGAGTTATTTTTGAATCTAGTTTTTCATTCTCAAGTCATTTCAATTATATTATCTGAAAATTATACTCTATCTTAGGCTTTGGGTGAAATAGTGAAAGCTTCTCAGACCTTTACATGATCAAATTACTGTTTACCGCGTTTGTTCGATCTAAGTTGGAATATGCTTCATTTATTAAGAGGCCTTTTTACCAATTTGCTATCACAAAAAGCATTCTTGGTGCGCTCTTGTACCTCTCATACGCCAAAGACTTGCCGATATCTCCGAATGGCTTGATTGACCCTTTCACCGACGACACCACCACCTTAGAAACTGGGAAAAATGCCGAAGAAGCTGCAGCGTAACGCCAAATTGCAGCAAACGCTTTTGAAAAATAAACGCAGACAATTCATCTAAGCTTCATCAGCAAAAAAGTTAATCACTATCCAAGAGTTCTAGGTGCCGCAATATCACATATAAACACTGAAAAATATCTTGGCATAACGCTCGATGATAAACTTCGAGGGAAGGAGCATCTAAAACTTAAACGGCTTGAAATCCATCTGAAAATATATTATTAAAAAAAAAGGCTAATTGTACGAATATTAAAGTTTTCCATAAATAGACCTGTGGTTCTATGGCGCGCAATTATGGGGTCGTGCCAGTTAAAGTAATATAAATATCCTTCAACGACTTCAGAATAAAATCCTTCGATATGTCCTGAATTCATTTTGACCCATTCACAATAAGGATATTCATCGCGGCCTCAAGATCTCTACGGTCGGTGAAGAAGCTAGCAAACTCCTCAACACCTCAGACCTAACCCGACGACTTCACCGAGTTCAACCATATGTTAACTTACGGAACTTAAGAAAGGGACTATGGAAATATCTTCGTAAAATTGTCTTAATGTTACCAAAATTGTATTGCACATTAGCTTATTTGTAACTAGTTGCAATGTGAACAAACATTGTTATGTATTTTATATTGTATTGATGTTTTTAATAAAAAATAAAATAAAAAAAAGAATGAAACGAGTCCAAAAGGTATTTTTTAAATATGCCTTAACCCTTTCAATACAAACGGGAAACATACGTCCCAATGAGTGTTTTCGTTTTACTAAATGTCAAATATTTCTTTGCATCGCTGTGTATTTTCTTCCCATCAGTTTTTTACGAGATATGCCATCAATTATGCTCCGTATGGCCCGTTATACTTTGTATTTTTCTCTACACATGTTTTGCAGTCGTAGTTAAATCGTAGCACGTGCTAGGTCAGTAAGTGGAAAAACGACAATTATAGATCTACTGAGTGTTCATTACGGGTGGGACAATGTTTTCCCAGGACATTTTCTCAATTCCTAGAAATAATTTCTTTATTTATACAAGAGGACATACTATTTAGATCACTAGTAATAACATTTCATGGTTAAATATTTTTCCCCCTTAAAAAATCCGTATTGAAAGGGTTAAGATCTTTAAATTTTTCTGTCCTAATTCCTTCTTAGGGCTCCCGCTTGTTATTAATTCGAATCAAGTCGCTTGAGTACAGAAGGTCGATTCTATCGCTTATTTTGTGATTAATTTAATTCAAGGTGATATTGATCGTGCGTTTCTTTTGCTACGTATTAACTATCTTATTCCGGCGAGAGCTTCACAAAGCTCTTACTTTTTATCTCAAGATGTTTAAAATGAATTTCGAGACCAATGCATCTATTGCTTGGACTTTCTTCGAATTTAATGGGATCTCGAATTCCAGATCGTTAGATTTTATACTTGCTAAAAATCAGTTGAATGAATAATTTAATATGCTAATATAATAGTTATTGTTTTGATCAAGTTATGTTTTAGTTTTAGCTCGTTTTGTTTGTTATTTTATTAAGAAAATCATATATATTAACACTAAGTCAAAAGTGGGTAAGAACTTTTGTGCTTTTTGACTAAAATTAAATAAATAAATAAAAATAGGTGATTCACAGGTATAATAGCAATATCGGCATAAATTTCTATTTCAATGAAACAAAAAGGTATATAAGATAATATGGCCTTGCAGTCAGTAACTTTCGTTTCCTTCCTTATTACTTCATTTCTTAGGCAATCTAGACGAGTTTTTCCTGTGATAGGCAGTAAAATAACCGTCCTTAATAATGGACGGCCAGTGGAGATCTCCACCCCGAAGTATTTAAACTTCATCAATTCTTCAATAACAGTTCGATCTATTTCCAGTTTGCGCATTTGCATTTTTCGACATTACTAACCTTGTTTTTTTTTCAGTCGATACTACAAATTTGTGTAATAGACCTTGGAGGTCATCCTCTGAGTTGGCTATTAAAGCAGCGCCGTCCGCATATATATTATGGGGATACTTAAGTGTTGCTTTCGATAACCATCTAATTGCTTGACCTGATTTATTATCTGGTCCCCCAGAACACTGGTCTAAGTGGAAAATTCCAGACATACAAGGTATTTCATCAATATACATATTCTCCATCTGCTCTAATTTTTGTATTGCATCCACTGTTTAGTTTTTGATTGCACTCAAAATTTGCATCGGTACTGACTTTTCTGTCAGTATTTCCAAAACGTCTTGAAACTTAACTTAACTTTCTTTACATCGACGATACACTTATATGCAGCAGAGTTGAATTCCACAGCTTTTTCAGCAATCTGTTGAACTATATAAGTTGGTTTTCCGTTCAAAAGGTATTGCGGATGACTGATAGATAACATTGAGCAATAATGCTAGTAATTGAAAAAGTTCCTTCTTTCTATATTTCAGCATTTCCTATGTTATTGAAGAGCCGAATCATCAAGGAAGAAGAAAGATTTTCCAAAACACGCAAGGTTTCAATCGATTTGCCGTTTTTAGGGCCAGACGATAACTATATATAAAAATAAGTTAAAAGAAAGGGCTGCTGAACGCGCTGTATAATAATCATAGTTTAACCGGAATTATACCTATATCATATTTTGTCCTGAAAAAATGTTGTAGTACTTATCAATTGTTGTAGGTGCTCCAACGTATTTTCATCATATAGAAACTTGCACCAGTCATTTTGATCAATAACAAAAGATATATTTGTTGCGCAGCGAATGCCTCCAATGTTAGCGCTGCACTACTATCAGTTTATATAATAATTTTATTGTTATGTACACTTTTATAAAATATTTGTTGCGAATATATATAAAATAATATAAAACTCATAAAATTGAATCTTTTTTGCACTAGCTAATATACAAAAGTCAAGCAAATGTTACATGCAGAAGGAATAAGTAGAATTGCAGAATTAAATTGCAAGCCCAGTCATTTCAAGAGCAGTCTTCTACCCAGTAAACAGTGGTGGATTTAACCAGAGGACTTTTTTGAGCATTTCCTCTTGTGCTAGATAATGGTTCAGATCAACAAGTGAAACAATCATAAACATAAACTTACGCTAATCTTCATGGGAACTCGTTTGCATTAAAATAAATTTTAATAGCTCTTTCTTTTCAAAACAAGCATTCTAGTCAACAAGTCTTAATCCTTTAAAATATACCTACTTAAGCGCAAACTTTTTTCATACAATTGCTCACTAAATTTCAATTTAATACCCACTACACCTGTATTTAATGGCGATATGCAGGTAATGATGGAAACATTGGTGTACTTATAACTTTTATAGCGCTAAAGAAGATACAAAGCAATCAGTAGAATATCAAGAACTTTTCGACCTTTAATGCGCAATTGATGATATACTAAACTGAAGTATTAGCTATAATTTATGCTACATACATACAAATATTGTACTTAACTCAGAATATACCAAACTTTATCCACTCATATGCAACATATCATCCGGCTAATGGCTGATAGTGCAGTTGCTGTCGTTGCTATAACAAGTAAACAGTGAAACAAGTACTCTTGTCCCTAGTCGCACGTAATTGGGTCAAATTGTAAACTTAGATAAGCACTGAGGATGAACTAAGTCAACCACTATGGCCGCCGCAGCTGCCGTAGCAAAATCAACTTAAAAACAAGGAGGCAAGGCTAAGATGAGATTGAGTGAAAGGAATCAGGCGTATGGTTCTTTACCGCCATAGCAACAAAGATGACATGTACCTACTCAAGTTTTAAATTGAAATGGCTGCTAAGTGATAAACAATATTGGAGAAAAATAAAAACGATGAAGGTGAAACGCCAACGCTGCACAGTTTTTCGTCTATGAGGAGGTAGGTCGAAAACACTTTTGATGACTGCTGATAAAAAAAACCCGATTGGAGAGGGAAGAGTGAAAGTCGTAAATTCTAAATTTTACATCATTTACTCAGACGCAAGGGAAATTCATTAAAGCTGGTGGCACTATGACAACGGTAACTTTTGGTACATTATGAAGGCAAATTTAAAAAAGAATTAATTTATTTTTGTGCTCACATTTGATTTTAAAATATTCATAATAAATTTATTTATATCCATTTATGCAATCATACTGCTTAAATTTATGTGTGTCATTAGGTGTCATATGCACAATATCTGGACCCTACCAACCATTCTAATTCCTTAATTGGAACCTTTAAAAATGTTTACTTTGCGCCCTCATCTTCCTTTTTTAATAAACTGCGCTCTTTTTAACTTTTTATTTATTTATGAAATGCCCTTTAAATATAAATTTCTCAAAAAATTCGCCAAACAACGTAATTTCTTGTGTAATTCTCAATTTGATAATAAGACATGGATATTTCGTCGTTTCATTTTATGCTGGCATCCTAAGAAATCGAAAAAACAAACCAGCTGTTCTTCTGCAATCACCTTTAATAGATTCACCTTGCTCACACCCCCTCTTGACGAGCGGTACATATATATGTATGTATACAAAGAAACGATGGAATCAGCGCGATAACGACAATTCATATTAGTTGCATTGGGCTGTGAACCAAGTGTGATTTTTTGAACTCTAGTCATCCTAAAAGTCTCATGTATTTTTCTCGTGGAGGTATTTGCCATTTATTTTGTATTGGGGGTTTCCCTCGAAAGATGTATTTGTTTTGGTGTGTTCGTAAAATATGAATTATTTAAAGAATTTAATAATACATGATATTATGTGAAGTATTTGCCATGGGAAGCTACAACTCTACTCCATCTTTCAGCCAGCATACGGATTCCTCTGACGAAAAATTCGAGTTTCTTTGACTTGATCCATACATTGAGTCAGTTTGCGATGCCCTCGTAAGAAGTGAACCGCTCTCCAATAAGGGCTGACTGCATTGATCGGAATAGATGGTAATGCGAAGGTGCAATAACTGGGGAATACGGCGGGCGGGGCAAGATTTCCCAATTCAGTCCCTCTAAATATTTCTGGACCGATTTAGCAACTTGTGGCCTGGCGTTGTCATGCAGCAAAATCAGTTTGTCATGTCTATCGACCCATTTCGGCCGCTTTTTTTGAGAGCTCCATTTCAACGCATTAGCTGAAGTCAGTACCGATCGCCAGTGGTGATTTCGGATGATTTAAAGGGTTCATAATAGATGATAACCTTCTGATCCCACCAGATGCTCAACATAACCTCTACGGCATGAATATTTTTTTTCGCTGTCGATGGGCCTGGTTCATCTGGCAGGGTGCAAGTTTTTTTCCGCATGAGGTTATCATAATAGACCGATTATTCATCACCAGTGACAATGCGATGCATAAAACCTCTTTGTTTCTGCCGTTCAAGAAACATCTCACACGTCACCAAACGTCACTCGATATTCTTCTCCTTCAATTGATGTGGCACTCAGCTGCTTTCTGGCTTTAGAGACGACCCCTCTTCTTCCTCTAATAATTGTTGTAGTTGAGTATCTTCGAATTTCGAATCGGTGCCCCTTCGCGATATTTATCACTCACATCGGAATTGCCACTTTGAAGGCGTCGAAACCACTCTTTACAAGTCGATTCGCTTCAAACGAATGTCAACTCTACGATCGAGACCTCATATATACACCTTCAAATCACCGGAGTATTACTAGAGTGAACACAAAAATAGTAATTTCGCAAAAACTTTTCTTCGAACAATGGAAAAATTATCCCAGAAAGGAGAGAAATGAGAAGATTTATAGTTATGCAATTTTTAAGTATCGCCAGTTTATATTGTAATTTGTTAATATATAAAATGTTGTAAACAAATAAATAAAAGAGTTATATATGTAGGTATATGCAGCTTCAAATGAATGTATGGTCCAAAATGAATCATCCAATTTCGTTTTTGTATACAATAAAAAAACTAAAAATTATAGTAATTTTGAGTGATGGACATCGTTATTTTGATCATTATAGCTTTACTGCGCATAATTTAATAATTCCTTATTATTGAAAATACGTTTCACTATTTAAGTACATAACATCATGCCTGCCCATGCTGGACTCCTTGCTTGTCTAACATAGTGCTTGTCTGCTTGACACTTTGAAGTTTCAATTTTTTACCGAATTTTCTACAACATTGGCTAAGAATTTAATGCGATCCTGCCTTACGACTGAGTGAACATCAGTTGCAAGAAGGTTTTTATGCACACAGAGAATATTCGGTATTATATTTAGTACGTTTTTGTTTTGATTTGTTGTTTTTTTCTTTTTTGGACTTTCAACTTTTAGCCCTTATTGTAAAGTTTGAGTTTCCGTTAGAATATATGTAAAATAACTAAATTAATTATTGGCGCATACACTTCTGTTCGGTGTTCGACCGTGCTCTTCCTCCTATTTGTGGTGTGCGGCTGACGCTGTTTCACGAATCTGGCTCCGAATGGCAGATATTTTTCATGGGGAGCTCTTTTATGGCAGGAGGTTTGCCATTGCCGACCGCTAATAGAAGAGACGTTTTTTATTATTTGATGTTCATGCACGGATACTCAAACCTACGCACTCCCGAATGGTAGTCATAGAATATATGTAAGTGGCAAAAAAATTATATTAAGACATCATCTTATAGCAGGTTATAAAATAGTTAATCATTTTTTCATGTACCCTGTAAAAGAATGGGTATCTACGGCAACGTAAAGAATACATAAGGTGGCGCTTTCCAAAAGCCGCTACTTTATTTTTGGCTATTTTGAAATTCCCAGAAAATAAACAAACCTCTTTTTATAAATCTCTCGCTTACGAATATTCAGTTAATGGCTATGTATATACTGTAATATAAAAATTACAAATTTAAAAAATAATAAAAAAGAAGTGCTGCATGTTTAATTGAGCAAACACTAATGAAAATAAAACTTTTTAATTCATTTTTTGCTTTTATTATTTATTACTTTTATTAACGATGACGCCACGGAGAGAAAGTGTTTGTGTATATACACACTTCCGTTTGGTTCACAGTTTCCATCTGCCTTCGCTTAGGCATCCTCTTCTTTTTGTGTGTTTCATTTTGTGCTGACCTTATTTTCTGTAGCATCCTAGGAAATTCGCAATTTTATCTTATTACCTTATCTTATCCTTTTTGAACATCTACTGTGAATTGTATACCTGTAATGCCAGATCTCATAAACTACATTACCCTCATATTGGGCAATAAACCGTAATCCAAAGAAAAAAAGGGAGAGAAGAAGCAGACATGTGAAGATATTATCTTCAGTTCTTCTTTTACGCTATGTAAACAAATTATTGGCGATATTAATTAACAGTGACTCATTAGATGAAAATTTGTCTTTAATTTTATTTAGGAAGGCATTGCAAATTGTAAACTTCGAATCCGTTTTTCTGAACATTTCGGATTATGAAACTCTTGCGGTAAATGATTAAATGTTATTCATGAATTTTTGTATTTTTGTTCACATAACAGATTTGATATACAAGTAGTTGTAGCCAGATACATACATATATGCATACTGGGATGCTCAGAATGATGATAGGAGTCGATTTAGCGTCTGTCCGTTCATCCGTCCATCTGTTCGTACGTACGAGCGCTTGAGCAAAAATAAATATATTTCAATAAAACTTGTCACATATAATTATCTTTGTCTAAGGTGAGTTGGTATTGAAAACGAGTGAGATCGGTGAATAACTACGTCCACCTCACAAATAACGGTGATCAAAAAAGGAAAAAAACCGATATCCCTGTAATAAATTAAGCCAAATTACTCAAGTTTGGTACAAGAAGAACCCAAAAAAGACGAAAGTGCAATTTTGAACAATAAGCGGTGCCATATACACTTTTATATAAATAAATACGTGGATTTTGCTACCGATTTAATAAAGCTCGCCCAAACTTGGTACACGGCAGCCGCCGTAGCCGAATGGGTTGGTGCGCGACTACCATTCGGAATTCGCAGAGAGAACGTCGGTTCAAATCTCGATGAAAACACCAAAACACCATTTTTCTAACAGCGGTCGCTCCTCGGCAGGCAATGGCAAACCTCGGAGTGTATTTCTGCCGTGAAAAAGCTTCTCATAAAAATATCTGCCGTTCGGAGTCGGCTTGAAACTGTAGGTCCCTTAATTTGTGGAACAACATCAAGACGCACACTACAAATACGAGGAGGAGCTCGGCCAAACACCCAAACAGGGTGTACGCGCCAATTAAAAAAAAAACTTGGTACACATATTGTTCCCCACCTTATTTACAGTTTGCGCCATCTTTTATGTAATATGAAAACATTGAATAACTAACTTTGAAAAAAAGAAAAACAACAACTGATTTGTATAGGTGAGGTATTTTTATTTGGTTTGGTTATTTACATTTTATTAAAACTATTTTTTGAATACAATATCAATCAAGTGGCCACCTTTATTAGCAATCACAAACTGCAATCTTTTTTCTGCGTTTGTCTTCACCTTGTCAAGCAGTTCGGGTTCTATGGCATCGATTTCGACACGAATGTTTGTCTTAAGCTCAATAGTCTGCGGCTTGTTAGCGTAAGCCTTAGTTTTCAGATAACCCCACAAAAAGATGTCCGGGGGTTAAGTCAGGTGATCTGGGGGACCAGTTGATGTCGCCTTTTTTTGACACTAGACAGCGCGGGAATTTTCGTTGCAGAAATTCGATTGTTGCATTCGCAGTGTGGCATGGCAACGAATTATTGTAACAAACAGCATTCAGCATGAAGCGCGGAATAATACACAATAAAAAGAACAATTACAGCAGGACACGAAGACTTTAAGAAAAAAAAAAACAACGATGGTTGAAGAAAAACGTAAAGTACGAAGACGGTGGGAACAAACGAGATCCTCATCTGACAAAAGTTGGCTGAGTGAACTAGCAAACGAGCATTCAAATAAATAAAAACATTTAAAAATTACGCTCTAGGGGATTACTTTAGGGGACTTAGTAATACTCACAAAACTGACTACTTGTTTTTTCCAACCCGCACTGCATTACCTACCAATAAAGCAAGGTGTTAGTATGTGGGCTAAAAACAACCAAGAAAGAGATAATACGTTCTCGAAATGTCTTGATGACATTTTTAACCGTACAATACATGAAGTGCAGCTGAATTTAGATTTTTGTCTTCCCATCCTGATAATAAGGCCGAACTCCTTTTGGCAACAAATGCTGAAGTAAATGAAGAAATTACAAAGCTTAAAATAAAAAAGTGTCCAGGATTCGATCTAATCACCAGCGGAATCCTAAAGAAACTCCCTCAAAATATTGTGTCAAGGATAACAAAAGTAATGAACGCGACTCTCAAATTAAAATATTAAATGAGTATTTTCCTATCTACTGGAAAATAGCTGAGGTATTTAACAAGCAAGGAAAAGCAGCACACGATCGTACTGGCCCATATCTCATAAAAATATGGAAGAAAGTGCGCAATACCTCAGCGGAAACAAAATTTTTAAATATATTTTGACACCATTGGGATTGATTCCAGAGCAGAAATTTATGCGAACTATGCCAATTAGTCATGAAAAATTTTACTATGAAATCTTGTGTTCCTAGGGGATCCGCGGTAGGCACTTAAGTGATATTTCGTTTCATACATAAATGCCATGGACTTACAAAATATGATAAAAAGATTATGATTTCGACAAATTTTGTTGCGTTTCATTTAAAAACGAAGTCTGCGGCTTTATTGAATCAAGCTGAATTTTATCTTCCTAAATGTACACAGAGTGATTTTCCTTGATCTGAATGTACTATATCATCACAACGGAGAATTAGTGATAAGGAAGTAGTAGAGCTGTGTGTCTAGGTAACCTTGCGTCAAAAATGGTTCCAAAGTACTTGTAACATAAGTACTCGTATATAGGAGGAGGAGGAGTTAGTGTGAAGAAATAATCGTCGAACTTGCTCAATGCTTCAGGTGTTACATACAAGATGAAGACTCCGGTCTTCCAACCGCTGGAAATAAAACGGCCATTCCGTTAACCGACCATGAAGAGCAATAAACCCACGGGGAGATATTCAAGTACGGCGAAGAAGAGCTTCAAAAGTGCATGCTTTTGAGTAAAATACAATTAAAAGAATACATACCTACCGATTGGAATCTTAACGCTCTGCTTAATCCATAAGAAGTGTCATTCTGCAACCTGTGAGAATTATCAATGAAACTAGGCTTTCACACAGCGCAAATAAGGCCTAAAAATAACTCGCTTGAATGTCTTTGTCTGTTTTAATATACTGGTATATAAGAAAACTGTCTAAGTTACTGGGAATTGCAGTTCATTGTTACTAATATTTAAGCGGCAACATAGTCTCGAGCATTGGAAGTTAGAAAATTTTAAAAGCATACTCAAAATTTTTAATTTCCTTATTTGCTTAACATTTGGAAATTAAATAGTATGGTGAAAGTTTGCCAAGATTTTGATGATACGAAAAGTCGACCAACAAGCTTAAGCCCATAGCAACCTATCCAACAGCGAATTTATCACGTACCAAGAAAATTGCTGCGTGTGAGTTGAAACTTCATGGCAATTCTACTAAATAAACAGTAGTTTGAAGCCATAAAGGACTAGGTAAACTTTGTGCAAATATTTGATATACGTGGAGCATAAGCTACGGTAGCATAATAAGTCATAGAAGTAAAAAGGAAGCGCCATTGAGTTGTCCAAACAGTATGATATTTATGTGCCCAGCTTAGGAGTATGTATATATGCTTAGATGAAGTATAGTATAGTTTAACGAAAACTTAAATAAATCATAAAATTGTGTTGTATTATTTGCGTGTGTATGGGTAAACTAAAGTTTTCGGTTGCATTAAAATGACGATAAAAGTTTTAATTACTATTCAAAATTCAACAATAAAATAAAGCGGAAAATAAAAGAAGAACCTCAAACTAAAATACGAAATAAAAGTTAAAGCCGTTAACTCGTGCTATGCATTTAATTAGGTTACTTAGCCTAAAAATAATTTGAAGCGCCTGTGAAAATGGCGTTTTCACTCTTTTCGCTTCTGGATGCTTCTGTGTAAATTTTTGTTGTTAACTTTTTGCGGGAATTTCGTAAAATATTCACTCGTTTGTCATTGGCTATTGGAGGTTTTGTTTTGTGTTGTGCTGCTGCTGGTGTTGATTTTCGTTGCTTTTGTTTTTGCATGAGTTTTTTGTTATGCAAATTTTGTGAGCCAAAATCTTCCACTTTTCTGTTATTAAAATTACTATTTTTAGCGATAGTTTAATGTTCACTATGAGCTGATGATGCTAAGAGAACGACTTCAATGTTTATGCTGTTTATCCGTTTGAAAATTTTCACGTTTTTGGATAAAAGAGAAGTGAATCGCACGAAGACTTGAGTTAAATTTTAGATTATGTTGAATCCCCAATATAGAATTGAAAAATTATTGAAAAATATACTTTCGTTATGTTACTCCAAAAAGTTTGAGGAGGCTTAATATATAAGTTTAGGGAAAAATAAATTCGTTATTTTCTCGGTAGATGGCTGAAGAGGTCAGTATCTCGTAAAGTATCGATCATTCATTTTAAATTTATGCTCGATGGCAAGGCGACGTTTCACACTAAAAAAATTATTTAGCTGTTTTATGTTTGTTTTATGTTCCATTTAGTTGTGAGTTACAGAGTGTTAACAACGGAAGTCAAAAAAGAGAAAAATCAGTACATTTTGCAGTTTTTCTGTGATAGAGACGAAAACACAAGCCAGGCCGCTAAAATTGTGAATGAAGTTTATGGTGCCGATACCATAACAGCTAATTACGTGCAATTTGGGTTTCGTCGATTCCGTTCAGCCATTATTGATGCTAAAGAAAATGTCAATAAAGAAATAAACGAAGTTGACCGCCATGTTAGTAGTCGTAGCATTGCCATGGAGTTTAAGATGTTACGCAAAAATAATGGATTTATTTTTTTTCAAACTACAAACATACTTGATGTTATAAAACTTATTATTTGTTGTTCTCAATACGTTGCTTCTAATGTCAGTAACCCGCTGAAAATCTTGACGGAAAGTGAGTGTGATACCCTGCCGAACGAAATTAATCGCTTTATGCTTAGACAACTTTGAGAAATTGCAATATTTTTTTATTATTTTTTATTTTATTTAAGTTATTTCCTAAATCAATGTTTTGCAGCCAAAACTGTGTATTTATTGCAAAGAAATCACACTGATTTTTCTGCACGAAGCGCATTTTCATCTCGTCTGCTATGGTAACAATCCCTTTTGTTTAGATAACAAAAAATATATAATTTTGCTGTTAGATATGTCTATGGATTCTTCGGTGATTTAATCAACTTTTCTCACAAAAAGTCCGTTCGCCGATTGTGATTTTGATGGAAAAATATTTCTAAGATGACACAGAATCATGTCACAGATGCCCAAAAGAAAATCCGGGCTTAGAAAGCTTCCGAATTGAACGTGATTCAAGCAAACCGTGACACATATATGCCATTACACTTTCAAACTTTTAATTTTTATTAGTTATATGGTATCAAAAATGTTTAAACTCTCGGTAACCACTATTTGTTCTTGACCACAGTAACCACTTCTCATATATGCATATAGCCGTTGTAAACTTTTGTATATAAAAATATAGTTCATACTTCAATAATATAAAGCAAAGTCCCAAACTTTACACAATATTTTTAAATTTTTGAAGTGAAACTTCTTTACGCGCGACAGAGTATAATTTCAAGGCCGCGACACACGACCTAGCGTTACGAAAAATCGACACAAAATGTATAAGACTACGGCATACAAGCTATTCTCTTTCTCCGCTTCGTAGCATTGATGTAGCCGTTGGTAAACTACTGCATATAGATTATGACAACGCTGGAGAAGTGAGTTTTGTATGGCTTGACTTTCCTGATACTCCGAAAGCGGGGCAAAAACTTCGAAAGAAATGCAGTGCACATTTGATAGCTAGCAATATTAGTAAAACAGCAGTACCGATAGCTAGACGATCAGCTACAATACCATTAAATCACAATAAAACTATAAATGCAAAACGTACACATTTTCCTGTAGTTTGTGCATGTGCCAGTACCATACATACTATAAATCTCAGGGCCGTATATATTCTGAAATAGTCTATGTATGCTATAAAAAGCAGTCACAATCGCTAGTTTATGTTGCACTGTCACGTGTTACTTCCATTGATGGATTGTTTATATTTACACACAATGATGATTTGAGATTCCACCATGGCCGGAGATCATCAACAACAATGGCATCATTGCTAGCAGAATTTCGAAGACTGTCGATGAATTGTTTGGAAACTCTTGATCAAGAAATGATTCAATTTAGACAACAAAGAGAAGGATTGCCGATATAGTCTTTTCATTGTCAAAGTCTATGTGCTCATGCTACTGACGTATTGAATCCAGTTATGGAAAATGCAATGTGGTAGTTTTTCATGAGACTTGGTTGTGCGAAGGCGAGGAAATCAGTTAACCGAATTTTAATTGCATCATCCAGTGTAAAAGAAGTAATGTTCGAACCGGAGGAGTCGCTATCTACCACAACAAAAATGATACCGTGAATGTCCTCACACCACACTTACGATTTACCGTCGTACAGTCACCAACAAATGCAGCTATAGTAGAAGATGTCGGTGATATTTGTATTTCAGTGTGCCGTGCGATAAATGGACAAAACACAGTAATTGTAGGTGTCTACGTAACTCCGAATTCACATATCAACGAGTTATCGTCTCGAGATTTCAGTGTAAATTTTGCATCGGACACATGCATGAAATTAATAGAATTTTTAAACATCAACTGAATTTACAAATGAGCAATGACCGCTATATTTCAACAACCAAATGAGGAACAACGATAGATGCCGTATTTTCCCGCTATTTCGATACAATCGAGTCAAAAACAAATACATACATATATCCAATTTCAGTTACCACAAACCGATTGTATTGACTGTTGCTATTGCACCATCAATACAAAATGTTCAGGCTATTGAAGCACCGACAAATGTACAAATTTCTGAAATAAATGAATAATAATATTATCCACTATTATTGTATGCAAATTTTTAAAAAATAATTTCAATCCTCATTAAAATATTTAAATTTAATCAAGAAATTAAGAAGTTTCACTTCAAATATGCGCACATAGTGGGGCTGGCCTTTTTTCATTGTAACCTTCAGTTTTTATTCTTTTAGCTTTCCAGTTTTATAGTCCATTGAATTTTAGTATAACGAAGTGCAAGTTTCACGTGAATACACAGTAACACTGCTTTTTTTAGATTTGTTTTTGTTGATACACAGTTCATGCTCGAATTTTTTAGATGAAAAACAGCAAAAAAATATTTCGATAATAGTTTTAATGTTTTGCATGCATAATTTATAGTTGTAAAGTTTTGTTGACCTAAATTATTCCCGAAATTTGTTAAGAAAAAAATTTAATATCATTTTTTTCACTCTGAGTTTTTCCTATGGTCGCAAAAATTTATATATATTGTAATATTTTAGAAGGAAATATATTTAATGAAAGTATGTTGAACATTCCATTAAACAAAATAAAGCTTATGTAACTGACAACTTTTTTTAAGTATTTATATTCGTGATTTTATTTTTCATAAAAGTGTTCCTAGTATTATTTTTTGCCAAACCATTATTTTAGGTGATATTAGTCAATAATGCCATATATCGTTTCTTGGTACATTTTTTGGATTTAATTCGAAACGGACTGGCATTTTTTAACTAGGCGCTCGGAAATGTGCAAAATAAACACAAAATAAAGTAAATATTTAGAGGTCATCAAAACCGTTTTAATCATTTACAATGAATAAATTAATAAGTTATTATTGAAAAACTTAGAAAAAATTCGAAGATGGAACTGTGGAACTCATTTTATATGTAGATGAAACAATCCTAGTTTAGGCGGAAGTAGCTCTGGTAACACAAGAGGGTTGCTATTTATATTTTTGGCCTAACAAAGGAACTTTGACGGTTGAAAACGGTTGCGTTGTTTTTCAAAATATTCTCTATGAGGACCAATTCACTCTTGCATCAATTAGAACCACTTTTCAAAGTTCTTTGTCCAGTTGTGTTTCTAGGGCGTGTTTCAAGTAGTGTGGGATAAGATGCAAATACATGCCATACTCGTCTTGTTTAATAATTTCGCGCACACCATTGCTATTTTCTTGCACATCAAAATGGTTTTGAACGATCTTCAGGAATTCGTCGGTGGGCGAAGAGTGAACACGAGAAAATTCATTGTACCACTTTTTGTTTGCTCGCCATATGGGGTGTTTTTTAAAAGCTTGGGAACTCAAATTGATAATAAAAACAGAAATATTGTTCAAATGAATTTTTTTTATTATAATATAGTAGATAATTTCATGTCACTTTTGTTTTTGAATAAATATCCGGTATGTGCTCGCCGCGGCTATATAGTACATGGCCTACATTTTATGGTGGCTTCAATATTGCAATAAAGCGATTGTTAATGGCGTCGGACGGCAAGTTGCGCCGTCTAGTTGGCACCAAATGTTGTCGATGTTTTGCTGATTACTTTGGGGTAACAAAATTTCAGTCTGCATGGGTCGATAGCGTTCGCCATTCATCGGAACGGCACCTCCTTCCTCATTTCGAAAGAAATAGGGATCGATGCTGCCGCCATTGCCCCATGAACTTCGCAAACAGATTTTTTAAAGTAAATTTCTACAATTTGGAAGCATTGTTTCAGGTTGAAACGATTCCGAATGACTTGCCGAACTTACAGAGCAGAAATTATTACTTTTCCGCAACCTTCGCCACTACATATATGCTAGATTTATTGTTAAGTTATGAAAGAGTATATGGGCATTTCCACAGAAATGTCAACCGAAGCCAAAAAATTCAAAGTCTATAAAATTATTTTGTTTTAACATATTTTTATAGGGAATCTATCAAATGTAACTAATGTAAACAAATTTTACATTTGTACAAACCACATTTTGAAATATTCAAATGCGAAGTCGAACCAGTGCAAAAGTTCCATTTTAAACATTTATGTTGCATGTTTTGTTTTAATTAATGATCTTGATAAGATATATTATGCCGTGACATTTACTTTTTTAAATCTCGGTTTATATGTAAAGAATGTAAGAAAAATGTAAAAGGAACGATGCGATTGGCAATTACGGTACATTTTTTCTTTGATTTACCGTATAACTCGATGTCGCGTGCGACATTGAAAAATAACATTTGTTATCAGTGAGTCGAAGGTAGTTGTACAATTTGCATCAAATATTAGTAACAAATAGATATATTATAGGGGGTGGGGCGTAAAGGGATAAACGCTAAAAAAACACTTTTTTCATGAATTTATTGTAGCCAAACGGTTCAAGTCAGTTTATTAAAAGTTGTTGCATATTATAAAGTAACATTTCAAGAATATTTGATAAAATTTTCATGTAAAAATATTGCAAAATGAGCGAATGAGAGCACATTTACGTAGACGTCTTTTCAAAAATACATTTTGCAGCAGTCAGCATATCTCAGCGTAGAATCATCTGAAATCAAAAAAATCGAATAATTTAGTTAAAGTATGAGTTAAACTTCCCCCAACGTTTATTTTGACGATTTATTTTCATTTTCAGCCATTTGGTAGTCGTTTGAAGTAAAAAGTGATTTTTGACGAAAAAATGCCGCCATTTTGTAGGTGTAAAACCACCTTAATATAAAAAAAATGGCGAAAAAAAACGTTGTGGGGAGGTTTTTTATATGTAAAATATGTGTGCAAAATTTCAAAAGGATCGGTTGAGTTGTTTTCAAATGTCAATGACTACGCACTTAAAAAAAAAAGGTTCGAGAAAACCGCGTTTAAAGTTTGTAACGGACTACGCGCGCAACTGTTGCGTCTCGGCAGATGTTTGAGGCAGCTCGGCTTTATGCTCTATAACTTAAAAAGTTTTGCTCGGATTGACTTAAAATTTTAACACGGTATTTTTGAAATGTTTTACTACAATAACATCAAAAAAAAAAAATCGATTTTTATCCCTTTATGAGTATGGAACCTGTCTACCATTTAAATATATTGGAACATATTTGATTTTGTTTTGGGTGAAATTTATATGCACAGACTTGCTTTCATTTAATTTAATATGCCATTTGTTGGTCCAGTCATATATTTCATTTATGGCTAATTGTAATTGTGATGTCGATGTGTTTTCCGTGTTTCCTATCGAAAGAATAGCTGTATAGTCGGCAAAAGTAGCTGTTACGCAGTTTGAATTGCATGGCAGATCACATGTAAAGAGCAAATACAATAAAGGGCCAAGTACGCTTCCCTGGGGAACCCCTGCTTTGATTGGTTTGAGACATGAATATGAATCTTCTTGTTTTACTCTGAAACACAAATGGAATTAAAATGTATTTGATGCCATCTGCTCAAATTGAAAATTTGTCTCTTCATTATAAGTTGGACGAAAAATGGAAGGAAGTGAAAAATATTCCAGGTATATCCTAGTTGCATTCGTTTTGTTGCGATGGCCAACAGTTAGAAGCAGCTAGGACTGCATATTCCATTAAAAGAACTTTATTTGACATTAGTAATAATATTCTCAGTTAAGTTAGTTTCCGTTCTTTTTTTTACATAGTATATAAGATTAATATACTTATTTTTGTTTTTCTTTATTGAAGATATTTTATTAAGTTTATAATTTTGGTTGTGAAAATAAATATATTGAATATATTAAAAATCATTTTTAATCATCTTTTGCATGTCTAATTACATAAAAAGTAAAAAAATAAACATAAAAAGTATGATGGAACAAAATGTCGCATGCGACAGTGATTAAAATTAAATAAAAAATAAACTACTTAATATTTTTGAATAAAATAAAAAGCATTATTAAGATACATCAATGCATAACATTTAAAAATTAGTCGCATTAATATATTTCTTCAGGTTTCGCTGAAAAAAGTGTTTGATTTTTTTGCTTTGAAAGCGACTTCTGTTTTTGTCGCATGCGAATGGCTTGATTTTTTGTAATTATCTTGAAAACGAACAATTTCCCAAAATCAACCTTAGCACCAATCATAGTGCTAATCAAGTGCTATAGCTTTCGCCTTTTGTCAAAATAAAATAATGTTTTGGTATATGTTTTTTTTTTCACTTTGAATGCGTACGAATGTCGCATTCGACATTGGAGAAATGCCCATATATAAGGTTGTCAAAAAAGCCTTGCGGTATTTTTATTGAATTTTCAATTCTTCATAAAATTGGTTATAATAATGCGATTTAAGTCAAATATGCGCCGTTTTGTTCGATGACGAGTTCCCAACGAGATACCAACTTCATAATGCCCCTCTTATAGAAGCTCGCTTCCCTATTGTCAAAAAACTCGGAGAGCCAATTTTCACAGGACTCTCTTGTGGACAACTTCCGACTACCAAGCTCGTTCGCCATGGATGTGGCCTGGCGTTATCCTGATGGAAGACAATTCGGCCTCTGTTGATCAAAGATGGCCTCTTCTGCATGAGTGCTGCATTCAAGCGGTCCAGTTGTTAGCAGTAGACGTCCGAATTGAGCGTTTGGCCATAGGGGAGTAGCTCATAGTAAATGATTCCCTGCCAATCCCACCAAACACACAGAAGAACCTTCCTGGCCGTCAATCCAGGCTTGGCCACCGTCTAGGCAGCTCACCACTTTTCGACCACGACTGTTTGTGCTTCACGTTGTCGTAAGTGACCCACTTTTCATCGCCAGTCACCATCCGCTTCAAAAACGGGTCGATTTTGTTGCGATTCAGAAGCGATTCGCATGCATCCATACGGGGAAAAATGTTTTTTTGCGTCAAGTCGTGTGGCACCCATACATCGAGCTTCTTTTTTAATCCAAGCTTATTCAAATGGTTTATAACGGTTTGAGGACTCATGCCCAACTCTTGGCCGATGCTACGGCTGCTACTATGCCGGTCTCTTTCGATCAACTCAGCGATTTTATCGCAATTTTCGACGACAGGCCTTCCGGACCGTGGTGCATCTTCGATCACCTCTGCAGCAGAACGAAAACGTTGAAACCATCGTTGTGCGGTGGAAATGGAAACTGTATCGGGTCCATAAACTGCACAAATTTTATTGGCAGCATGAGATGCATTTTTGCCTTTATCGTAGTAGTACTGTAAAATATGCCGTATTTTCTCTTTATTTTGCTCCATGTTTGCGACGCTATAACTCGCTATAACTCACGAACTAACTTAATGAATAAATATAATTTTTAACAAAAAAAAAAATGTTTTCTTTGTTAGGCCCGGGGCCATGTGTTCTATGTAGGTTATTATCAAATATATATGCAACTCCTGTTTGGAAGCATAGTTCTGATTTCAACCTTCTAATACAAATTGTTAAAGAACTCCATAGTCTAATAGCACTAAAAAGGAATAGTCACGATGCCATTAGTGTTTGCTATTTTGGGATAACAATGTGATGAGTGTGAGAAAATTGAACAAAGCTTATTTTTCGGAAAAGGTAGTGTGGTTGGTGATATCTAATAATTTCAAAAAGAAATAATAAGATAGTTTCCAAAGCTTAAACCAAGAACTTTTTTAGTGTTTGACGAAATGGGATCAAACTTCCTTTTACAATATATAAATCTAGTAGCTATTTAAAGCTGAGTTTAATTTATTTTTAATTCTTAATTTAGCTAGCCAGTTCAAAGTAGGCTATTTGAGGACTGATAGGAGCTTTTACTAATTTTAGTTTTCTACTGGTTGGTAGGTAGTAACGAGTATACCGTATATTTCGTAAAATATAATATATTTTTGTTGCAGCATAATTTTTGTGATCCGAGCAAATTAAACTCGATTTAATTTTTAATCATACCTTAGTTGGTAATTGAAATTTTATTTCCGTGTTTTCCAGAATAATTTGTGAAAAACCATTAAGGCCGAAGGCATCATGCGTTGCAGATAGTACCTGCGTTTTTTAAATATTTTTTTCTGTTTTTTTTGCGCTTTACGCTAATACTGTTGTGGTTGTCCTAAAAATTATTTGAGGAAAAAAAATTTGCCGCTCTCACTGTAAATTGACACTCGCAACAAATATGTACGACAAAAAATTTGGAATTCATTGCGCGTAAAGAGAAAACTAGTTTTTAAAATAATTTGCTGAGTAGTTTTCACGCAATTTTTTATAACTAATGTAGTTAACTTCTTCCATAGCATTCTAATAGAGCTCCAAAAAAATGCCTAAATTTTTTATCACACTGTTCTATTTATACTTTCATGCATTTTTAGAATTAAAGCATTTAAATTTTTTTAGCAAACTTCAGCTGAATTAATTAGTAATGTCTCAGATAAATACACGTAGAAAATATTTAAAATTTGAGGGGAAAAACACATAAATCCGAGTATGCTTTTCTATCAGCATTTTGCCTGCTCATTTATGACCACTGGCTGCTAGCCTCGATATTTAATTTGAATAGACAAATAGCGTGGCTTAAATAACGAATGTGATTTGAATAACAAATGCCACGGAAATGAAAGTTTGCTTATTTGGCTATTGCCTTGTTTATTTATTTATTCACGTTCTTCTTATCCAAATACTACTACACGCATAGTTAGCCCAATGTGGCACTGAGGTTATCACCTTGGGCCGAAAACGTTTTTCTATAATTTCCTGTAAGCTCTGAGTCTAAGGGAAACATTTGGGTTCAGTAGCCCACGCACATTGTTGTGATGGGACAATCAAACTAAGAAGTAATTTGCATTTTTACAAGTTGTCATTCAATTTATTTCAGTAACTATGCAATTTAGTTGTCACATATTTGCATAACCACACTCGTGCTTTGGTCTTTCTGCTTAGCTTTGGGTGTTTGTTTTGTTTTTGCTTGCAAAAAATTGAGCAAAGCTCAGGAGCAGTTTGGGGGTGTGTTTTTTTGCCTTGCTCAACTAAATAAAATAACACTTGTCAGTTTTCAAGTTAACCAAAAATCCGTATAAGAAGGTCGAAAACCCACAAATTTGGTATGTGTGGATTTGCCTAGAAATTGTTACGAAAGTTTTTTGAGGCCGCATATTAGAAAGCATTAAAAATTATCCACAAAATTCTCATAAAATCGTAATCATGACTTTTAAAGGCCTTTATTACCGTTATGCAAGGACGTAACTTTTTGGCGGTGCATGTCGAAAATGGTGCTTGTATATTATGGCATTTTAAGATGCCGCAGCCAGTAAACACCTGAGGTGCTTCAGTTTGCATTAAAGAAATTATGTAGTATAAGAAAATTTAATGCAAACTATGCAGTGGTGAGGCGCGGAGAATGCAAAGATTTTGAAAAACGCGTTTGTGCGAAGAAAAAGAATATAAATAGCTAGTTTTTGGTACATTTCATCAAAATTGTAGATCTAAGCGTTGCAGTCTGCTGCTCTCTGCAATACATTTCCGGTGGTCAGAGAGAAGCATGGCTGAACTGACTAAAATGACGAGCTATTTCAAGGACTGTGTAACTTTTGTGACTTGATACTGCTGGAATTTAAGCTAATTATAAGGTAAAAGCGCATACTATGCAATATATAGAATTTCCTATTTGGTTCTTTCACAAACCCTTGTCTATTCTGCAGGAGTCCAACTTAGACCAACGCCTTCTATGTGTAGACCTTATAAAGCCTTCAATCCATAATTGAACCGATGCAGAATTGACCACTAGGAAGGGTTCAGGATCCAGTAGTTTGCTTGCAGAGCCTTCATTAGCTAGTTTGGCAGCCAACTCGTTCCCTCTAATACCGCAGAGTCCAGACACCCAAATAAGACAAACTTTGTTATGTTTTGCAACACTGTTCAGTTTTGTCTTAAATTCACCGACTAATACCGAAGAGCAGTGGCTTTCAGTGCAGTTTGACTGCCACTCAAAAGTTCAATTCATCACGATTCAGAGAAAATGCGTTGAATATTATAAAGGGTGATCAATTTAAAAGTTACGGATTTTAAATTGATATAAAACAACGAAAAATCAAATTGATTGGACAATTTTTTTCTTTGTGCAGAACCATTCAGAAAATTTAGTTTGTAGACATGATCTCTTTCAAATGTTGGCCACAACTGCGCTGTAATTCGCCCATCCGTAAGCACCAGTTTTGAATGACTCGCTGAAGAACTTCAGTCGGTATCTCGAGAATAACTTTAGTAATGTTCGTTTTCATTGCCTCAATTGGAGCTGGGGTTTCCACAAAGCATTTAGACTTTACATACAGCCATAAAAATGTGGAAAGGTGTGATATCATACGGTCTTGGTGGCCAATCCACGGGTCCGAGACGAGAGATAAACTGGTTACCGAAACTGTGTCGTCGTTTCCAAAATCCATTGTTTCACGGGCTGTATGGCAAGTAGCGCCGTCTCATTGGAACCAAATGTTTTGGAGATCACGAGCTTTAATCTTCGGTATCAAAAAGTTCTTTATCATGGCGCGATAGTGTTCGCCATTCACTGTTACATTGGCGCCAGCTTTGTCTTTGAAGAAATGTGGGCCTATGATTCCTCTAACCCTTAGGCCGCTCAAACGGTTGTTTTCAATGGTTATGCTTGAATGGTTTCGATTTCAAAATCATTGCTTAAAATCGCCCAAGTTATAATACGATTGTACTATTTGTAAATGCTGTTGAAGCGTAAGTCTTTCCATGCTGATATATTAATGAATACTGAAAAAATTATGTATTTAGTTTGATAGTAGTCACGCGTGATTTTTAAAAAAACCCGATTGGAAAAAGTATCTTTAATCTGATCAGCCGTTAATTATTTAATTACGAATGGCGCTGAATATGTAGGTGCCCTAAGTTTGAATTATTTGAAGGATTTTCCCTCTTCATTATTTAACTTCAAAGCATACAAACATCACACAAAAATTAAATTAAATGCTTAGATCGCAGCTGTGGAGCTGAAATATATACTATACATTACTTCAAAGAACTAGTTCGAATTTAAGCTACCATGCAGAAAATGGTGAGTAAGAAGAAATTACGTTTCTATAGTAGATTTTTTTTCTCAAAAAAGTACTAATGAAACTCCTCATGGCTTTCAAATTCTATCGCCTGAAGGATGATATGAATGGCCGGATAAAATGAAAAATATAAAATAAAAAAACAGAAACAAAAAACCGAAAAAAAATTACTACGACGTGAAAGGAAAGAACTTATAAATATCTAAAAAATATGAAGTAAATGAAGTAGAAAATTGCTGCGTTAGAAATAATTTCCGCTGTAGTTTCCTTGATACGCGCACAAGGTTAGACACATACACATAAACCTAGAATGACTGAGAAGGCCTCAAAATGAAGAACACGCACGAACGTACAAATTTACCACGACAATCGATGTGAACTTTTTGGCAAAATTTAAAGAAGATCAGGAAGCAGTGTGTTTTCTTCTCCACAAGAGCAGAGACACACGTACGTGTTGCACGTAGTGGTAGTAACAAAAGTGAAAGGGGAATGGGCAGAGCGAGCATATCGAATGTGATTACACATACTCGTAAACGAATATATGGCAGTACAGCATGGAAAATATAGACACATACAAACATATCTGTATGAAATAGGAAATCCCAGGGCATAAAGTAACAACTAAAAATAAGTATAGTAGCGTCTTGCAGCGCAGTTGTTTCCATACCATAACTGACGATGCGCTGACGACTCAGCGATTGTATAAATCAAAAAACCGGAAATCGAATGTAGAATCCAAGCGTAAGCTAAGCGAACAAAGCGAATAATAAGAATACGAAGATTTTGAAAATGGCAGAAAATCATGTGGCATGGAAATAAACTGGCAAAAGCAGCAAATGAAAATGCTGTATGATTCTTATGGTTAGATATTTGTGGGTTGTCACTCACAATCGGTTGCTGGCGACTGTAGCAGCTCATTCAGGCAGTCAACCAGCTGCCAAGACAGTTTGTCACTTAGACATTTCGGAAGCTAGCATAAAATAGTTACATAGTCAGTTAGCATGGAGGTGATGTTTATGCTGCGCTTTACACTTCCAACGAAGCTAAACGCGAATGTTACTCAGACGACGCGGCGTACGTAAGAAGCTAACTGGTTATCGGCATGGAAAATTTGAATGAGTGAATTGGAGAAGACAAATTCTCGGTAAAAAAAATATAAGTTGAGAGAACCAGAAATTAGTTGCTGTTATTGTAGCAGCATAAACATGCCCCATAGATGTAAAAGGAGTTCTATTGGAGTGACAGTCCTTGGCCGGTAACGAAGAACCGACTATCAGTATACCTTGAACCAGAAATTAGTATTTTGTACTACTAATTTATGATAGGCGCAGACAGATGTACTAGATCTGATTACTGCATCACACCAATCAATTCCGAGTTTCGTTGTGTTCAAAAATGTTATATATTTATCTAAATAGTGAGTTTTCTAAGCTAAGCGAATTTATATAATATCACTACCGCCATGAAATTGGTGGGTATTTTTATTTAGTTTCATTTACTCGCAGAATCACGTATTTTTGAATTTAATATTATTGCTTTTACAGCTGCATAGTATTGCTGTTGTAATGTAACTAATTGATTATGTGGTTATTGTAGTTTGCTGTAGCAAAAGTCACGAAATTACCTAACCATCTTGGCTTTACTTATTACTACTCAAATGCCTTTCGGTTCGTGCAGCATGTGTGTGTATGTTTTCATTTGAAGTGGTATTGTAACTGCTGGAAAACTTATTGAGAATGTGAAGAAGTAGCAGAGAAAAGCGTCACGCTGCTCTGAAGTGGCATTTATCGAGTGCAAGGACACAAACAATATTGACACTTAAGTAACAAATGTCAACTTTATTGTGCAATAAGCAATAGCCAAGTTGAGCCAAAACGAGCAAATAGCAGTCAATAGGCTGATCGCTGAGATTTCAAGAGATGGCTGTCAAGGATAAAGATGTAATGATTGAAAATATAAACTTTTCGTCCAAGTATATATAGCAGTAAAACGAAGAACGAAAGTGACTTGAGATTAAAGCAGTTTTCCGGAGATTTCCTAAGTTCATTTTCTAGAAAAGTAGGAAATTGAATGTGTAGATACTAAAATGGAAAGCTGTTTGACGCTTCTAAGTCAAGTGCTTTATTTTGTGTACTTTTTCCTTTTTTTGCGTACTCAAATTTGTTTCTTGCACAAAATGTGCAAGCCATCGAACTACAATGTTTGTCAATTTATATGCTCGCTGACACGAGGGAAGCGTAAAAGGTTCTTGGCAATTTTTTCAATCGTTATTTTTATTTACATTTTTCTCCAGTATGTTCAACTGTAAAAAACTCATTGCGTTTGAGTCTTTTCAAGTCGATGTTGGTGCTCACTTTCTCAAGTGTAGTCGATAAGCAAATAAAAATCTTCAAGCAATCACAGCAATCGTTATGTCAAGGCAATCTTTGGTTATTATAGCCTTTGATGTTGTTGTTTTTATTGCCGCCAGCAGACTATACAACAAGTCAACAAGCGTGCGCTACTAGAAATTTCACTTGAGTGGGGGTTACTTTGAGCTGGGTATAGTAGAATGTGTAGTTTTGTATATAGGGTTGAGCACCCAAAATCATTATATTGTTTTTTTTTTCACATGTTTTACAAACTTTTACAGTAATTCCATTGCTTTTTATTGTTTGTTTGTTTTTCGCTGCTGCTGCCTTTATCGTTCCCGGCACGTCAAATCATCTGAATTGTCAATAAAGTAATGCAGCCTTTGGGAGCAATTTTTATTTAATATGTTTTCGTTAAATTCTTGTAATTTCCTTTGTCATTGATTTGGAGTCAGTAAGTGTGTAGGCACCAGGAAGTATTTTTGACACTTAACCTTCGGTAGGCACACTGGGGTGTGATTCACCACACAAAATATTTGATGGGTTGCGGTTTGTTTATTTCTAACATCTGCACCTAGAACTAAGAATACCTTAAGCTGTCTTTTAGCAACGCCGGTTGTATTCTTGGAATTCATGCAGTAAGTCTTAGTAATGATGCGCACCGAATTTATGCAGATAAAAAAGTGACTGTGTGAAATTTACCCGAATGTGGAGTTTGCGTACTTCTTTTGCATATACAGTCAACGTCAGAAGAAAGTGTACACCATATATGGAAACATCTATGACACTATCATCAAAATCAATTATTTCATCATCGAAATCAGATAAAAAATGTTCCTCCTTATTCACTAAATAATTCTTATGAAATTGCCATTAAAGTCTAAAGCCAAAAAAGTCTAAATAAAAAATGTAACTCTATTTGTGGAAAAGGTTTATCTTCCGAAGGTTAATATTTTGTTTTTAAATAATTATTGTTGCATTTTCTTCTTTTTGCTTAATTGTATCAGCTGTTTTTTTTCGCTCCCATCCGTTCAGCTTGCCTAACGTTTGCCTTGCGGTATGAGGTCTTGCGTTGTCGTGGTGAAACAAAACTTTGCGTCTATTCACTAAAACGGTCGATTCTTGTTAAATGTCTCATTCAGGTTTAATAGCTGATGGGAATAATGATCAGCAGTTATAAAAAAAAAAAATACAAAAAATACGGTACACTAGACAGGGCTAGTATACTGGGGCGGCAGCCCTTGGTCGGGAATAAAAACCCGAGTCATTCCGGTAACGTAGAACCGGCTGCCATGGGAATGGGGGTAAAATACGGTACACTAGACAGGGCTAGTGTACTGGGGCGGCAGCCCTTGGTTATCAGCAGTTATCATCTGGTTTGGTTCCAGAAGTTCATAATAAACAATACCGGCCATATCCCACCAAATAGACAGGAGAATCTTCTTGTGGTGAAGGCCATCTCCTGGGGTCGGTTCTGGTATTTCATCTTTATCTAACCATTGGCATTTGCGAACAAGAATATTTCAAAGGACCCATTTTTCATCACCAGTAACAATACGGTTCGAAATACTTTCATTTTCAAGCCGTTGTAGCAGCTGAGAGTACACATTCACTCTCTGTTGAAGGCTAGCGACGGAAAGTCTTTGTGGAACCAATTTTCCCAGCTTTAAAATCTTTCTCCACTGAACCAGGTGCCTGTGAACTGTTACATGCGATGAATTTAACCTCTGAACTGTCATATCGACTGTTAAATTTGGGTCAGCTTCCACGAGTTCGAACAAGGCGCCAGAGTTAAAGATCAGCGCGTGGGGCATCCTCCACGTCGCAGTTACCACTTCGGAATTTTGAAAACCACCTTTGCGCAGTCTTTACACTCACGGTATCCTCTCCGTGAACAGTGTTTATTTATGCAGCAGCAGTTGTTGCATTTTTACTACTTTTATAAAAAAATATAAAATATGGCTCTTATACGCGTTCGAAGATTCCATTTTATTTTATAACAACACGTGCTTCTATCCGCGATTAAAATCCCTTGTTGAATTCACAATATATTATATCAAAGAAGATATAAATACTTCCGTTATATTCCGCGAATACTTTTTTGAATGCAAAAATCGTACAAAATTGAAATTATGAATTTTATAATATTATATTAAAATACGCACGAACTTATGGACTGACCTGATACTACATTTGCGTTAGGTTAGGTTAGGTTAAAAGGCAGCCCTTGGGCGCGCTTCGACAAATATTCAAAAATGCGTCCGTTGTGATGCCATAAAGGGGAGAGGAGAGCTGGGGCTTTGTTAGCCTTAGGAGTTCCCTCGATTGTCCCCGATCTACCCGTGGCCAGAAGGATCTCGTGAGCTTGCACGTTTGCGCACTAGCCCAGAGCTCGCTGAGTTGACTCGAGGTACATCTTTCCAGGAGTAGACCACAGGTTCTCAAGAGAACCCCAATCCTCCCACAATGAAATCGTCCCCAAAGCTCCCTGTCTGGCCAGCTCATCAGCCCAGCAGTTTCCCTCTATTCCGCTGTGACCGGGAACCCAAATGAGCCCGATGTGAAAGTATTCGAATGCAATCGAGAGAGAAGCCAGACATTCCCCGACCAACCTGGAAGGCACACAACGAGCCCAAGGCCCTAATTGCCGCTTGGCTATCGGAGCAACCAATCCACTGCTTCCTTAATTGCGGATACCTCCGCTTAGAAAATACTACAGTGGTCCGGAAGCCTGAATTTGAGTTTAATGTTTGAGTTTGAAAACTCCCCCGCCAACCCTTCCGTCGAACTGCGAACATGTTTGCCATGCTTTGCCGCCAAATGTGACACCCTTCCCACTCATACCTGGGAATATGAGTGGAAAAAGGTCCACATCGACAAATGCAAGTAATTCAAATAGTAGTTATTATTTTCTCAAACTTTGACATGTGGTAGCGACATCTAAAACTCAATTTGTATATTACAGAAAATATAAAAAATGTATTGCTTAAGTAATAGGAACGACGCAGCTACATTCCGAAAGTTGACAAATATGAATACCCTAATACAAAGAAACTTAATTTTTATCAACATTTCGAGCTACCTAGGACTAGTATTAGATAGGAAGCTCTCGTGGAAATATACGATTAATGATAGAATAAAAAAGCAGCTACAGCACTCTATACATGCAAAAGAATTGTGCGGGCAAAATGGAGCCTAACCGCAAAAATAGTACACCGGCTATATACAGCAGTGGTACGGCCTATCATAACATACGGTGTCTTAGTCTGGTAGCTAACACTCGAGAAAATAACAACAGTAAAATGCCTAGAAAGTATTCTAAGGGGTGCTAGTCTCTGCATAAGCGGGGTACTAAAGACTACACCCACGGCAGCGATGAATGTCATGCTTCCCCTATTACCGATTGAGGCCCACAGCAAACAGCTGGCGGCGAAATCGGCACTTAGATTAAGATAATCTTCTAACTTAGCCACTAACAGAAGAGGTCACGCAAGAATACTAGACAAATACCCCTTCCTACATCAAACGACAGACTTTTGTAGCTCAGTAGAGTTGCATTTAAATACATCCTATGGGACAATGTGGTGATGGACAAAGAAGCGGTATCAGGATCTATACTGATTGTTCCAAGCTAAATGATCAAGTAGTCGGAGGAATGAATGCCAACATCTCATTCCGGTTACCGGATCATTGCAGTGTATTTCAAGCTGAAATATTGCTATCAGAGAAGGCCTACTAGCTCTAAATAAAAGTATCCCCACAACAAGAGATATAAACATATATTTAGATAGCCAATCGGCCCTGAAAGCTTTAAAATCGTCTAATATTAACTCGAAGACAGTAAAAGAATATATCGACGTTTTGACAGAACTATCACAGTACTTTGTAATAAACCTGCTCTGGGTGCCGGGTCATAGAGACATAGAAGGCAACTGCAAAGCAGATGAATTAGCGAGATTGGGTACCACATTACCGATCCAACCAGACAAAGCAAACATACCTATACCTTTAACAACTTGTCAGATGCTTATAGATAAACACGCTATCAGTGCTGCCAACAGGCTATGGTCTCAGTCCCTAACCTGTGCAAATAGTAGAATGACGTGGCCGGAATGGAACATGGGCCGACTGTTGAAGCTAACAGGAAAAACATGAGAAATCTTCTTGGAGTCCTAACAGGGCATTGCCTGATTGGCAGGCATGCCAGCAGACTGGGAGCGCCCTATAACGACTATTGCAGAAACTGTAACGACATCGAAGAAGAGGAGACTATAGAACACTTGCTGTGCGGGTACTTGGCTCTGGATAGAAGAAGGTTCACTATTTTAGGAAAAAGTTCCCTGAATAACTTGGCAGAGGTAGCCAATATAAAAATAACAAGTCTTGTAGAATATATTAAAACCACAGGTTGGTTCAATGAGCACAATGTATGCAGAGTGAAAGGGGGGATAGCCCCGGTGGTATCACAATGGGCCTATAGCAGGCCTAGGTGTGTCGACTGACAACCACTATACCTACCTACCTACCAACATTTTACTATACAAATGCAATTACAAAAAATTTAGAGCATTAAAAAAACAGTATTATTATTTTTCTAATAACACGCACTAAAAAAACGGTATTATTTTTAGAATACACTGTTGTCAATGAAATATGCTGAAATATAAATTAAAATTACTTTGTTAATCATTGAAGTTTTTCACGCACGATTTTTCTGCGTATCGTCATATACAAAAATTAATCAGAGCAGGTGTTTCCTATTCAAAGGAAAATACATATGAAAAAATCATAAAAAAACTAAATATATATGCACATATATGTATGCATATATACATATAGTTTTTATGCAAACAACTGCAAATACATTTTTTTCATATCATAGGCGCCAAAACGTCATAAACATATAAGGGTGTCACATATTGTGTTTCTGGCACAATTCTCCTATTTGCACGTATAAATTTTTTGTCTACAATTTCTGGTAAAACCTTTCTTGTTTGTAATTTTTCATATATAATTTTTATGAATGTACATAACTATCGCCATTCTTGCCAAAAAAATAAAATAATAATAATAATAAAAAATACCAGACATACGAATGCAGAAATGTAACGCCAACACACACACTTACCGCAATATATTGCCAACCCTTGTTGACGCGCACCAGCAGCGCTTCCTCTTCCGTGATGTAGGCCAATGTGCCTGGTGGATTCATTGCTGATTTCTATAGCGGAAAAAGACAAAATATTTTATTCTTATGAACATACATATGCACAATGTACTTTATGTGTTTGTATATGAATGTATATACGCTTATAGAGCATATGTTATTTTGTTTGTTCCATATGAAACTACATCTGTCGCGCGGATAAATGATGAACAGGCATAAAAGTAAATCGTAATAATAGTCACGCTTTAGTTACACCGTTTAATCGGACCAAATATTAACGCAAAAGTAAAAACAAAAAAAAGGATTCGCTCTAATGAGCTAATTTTGCTTTCATTTTGACAAACTAATGAATATTTTAAGCCTTTCAAACTTCCTCTGAGGAATTTTTTGTTTTTACTCGAATTCATTCATTTATTCTACAGGCAGCATACGGAAGCAAAGCGTAACGGCTCCATTCACGATGTACAGATTGCAGAGGTGTGGCCAACATCAGGCCGTTAACCGGCTAATAAAGAATGAATGAGCTGATTGCCTGATGTAATCGGGTTCAAGATAGTGGTTTACTTACGAATAACTTGAGATTGCGTTGGTGATATACGAAAAACATCAATGCAGCCATTTTTCACGATACTACACTGCCGACTGAACCATAGATAATACGAGTAAGATGCGAAATTCTCTCATTTTGTATGAGAGCGCACCCTGAAACTTGTTTCAATACTTGGCAGAATTGCCGATGCCTGGGCTGATCGACAGCTGATTAAGCCGACTCGGAAAGGCAAATGATTTTTTATGTGGGGCTTTTTCATGGCACAAGTACACTCGGGGGCTTGCCATTGCCTGTCAGCGGGCCACTGCTATTAGAAAAAAACTTTTTCTTCATTTTGGTGTTTCATAGACGAAGATTCGAGCCTTTATATTAGCTTTGCATTAATAAAAGTTAGTTTCTTCTAAATTTAGGAGGTTCGACTTTAGAGCTGCGCCTTAGAGGTATGTGTTTCGTATAATTTTATATAAAAATTGTTTACATTTACAACAACTACTTATTTTTACGCGATTCCTTTTTCGTTACATATTCTTGGAGCAGACTTTGCTTTTCTCATTAAATGCACTACACAAAATTACTTGAGAAGTCTGCCGTAATTTATGTGCAATTAAGGTTTTGTATCGTAAATTTTGGCTCAACTAAGGCTCTAATTGTTTAAGTGCCTAATTGCGAAATTAAAGTGCATGTCTGAACACAGTATTATGCGCTATACAGGCTAAGCGGCGAGAGCTAAAAGCGAGCTCAGTTCACAAAGAATCAAGTTTTTGGGAAGTACTACAAGTTACAGTCCTACAACAATGTTCTCGTATTTATTTTTTGATTCAATAAAAAATTTCTGTTCAATATTTTACGATATTTACCTTTGTCATTTCATCGATATTTGGGAATGTCACCGCACCAGGTACAATTCGCATATTCCATGATGATGCTGAAAAATATGGTGTTTCCTCATCGTCATGACGCGAGTGGCTGGGTGGGCCTGGTGGACCTGGTGGACCGGGTGGACCTATGAAGTTTTATTGTTATTACCCATTTAAGATATTCAGATAAACAGACGTTGACAAGCAGAGGGTTGCATTGAGTTGAGAGGAAAATAGAACAAGAGAATAATTCAAAATGTGATCTATGTAAATAAAGAAAAATATTTTAGTAGCAATATCATAAAGCCAACTAAGCTAATCAAAAACAAATGTTAAGAAAAAATAAATTCTTCCGTAATAGTGGCAAAATATACTAATAATATACTCGTATGTAATTGTACTCGTATGTAATTGATTGATTGTTAATGTAGGTGTGAGAGTAAAAGTACAAATAATGATCATGCGAAAGTATATACACATTTGTAATATATTTATATGCACACATAATACTTAACTTAATAATTTTTTTTTTGGTTTCTTTTTTGTGTAAATATTTTATTTGCAATCTATCTTAATACAATGATATTCAGCAAATTAGGTCTTATAATCTAATAGCAGCGGTAGTATTTGCACAAATGCAAAACTACATATAAAATTATGATATTTGTTCAAATCTTGTATCTTAAATGTATTAAATTTCATTTGTACTAATGAGTTGCTTATCTTCATATAGGAACTTATGTATTTTGTTTTTTATTTAGTGTTGGATAAATAATTTAATTCAGCAAAACTAGAGAAATGGCAAGTCTAAGATATGATTACGCTTCAGTCGTATTGTTTCATTACTTAATATTTAAATAAATTTTAGTTTGCATTTATGTATGATAGTTCATGAGCTCCTGATAGGTGTTCGATCTGAGTAGACGTGTTTTCGCTATATTTTAAGTTACTGTTTCGCTTTTGTCTATTTCATATAGTAGACATCCGGTAAAGGTGCACGTTTAATCTCGAGAATATTAGGCTTGAGTTTCAATCAAAAAGATAGCCATGTTTTTATACCCCACTTAATTTTCCTGAATAGTCTTAGACAAAAAACAAAAATTCTAAATTTATTATCGATTTCCAAATATTCTAGTTTCGCTTTGCATAAAGTGTTGCAAATGGCACATCAGCTATTTTGATATCGGAGCCACGCACCGGTTATTTTCTGCTGCTTGTAAAAAATTATTATATCATTTAAAAAGTTAACTGGCCTTTGTGATACTGATATAAAATATCATATGAGGCTTGGTAGTGTAAAGGCAACAATTTATGCAGATTGCCTCTAAAAAGTGAGTAATGAAGAAATAATCGAAAACATAAGGCAATAAGGCGCAGTCGGAGTGCAACAAATTTCTGAAACTTTAGAAAGTGTTTCACAATTCACTGGAGTTGTCTTACTTACTTCTGACCCGAAAGAGCGGAAGTTACTTGGCGAAATGCCAAAATGCAACATTACTGCACCAACTCAATGCGGTGTAAGATTTGCCAAAGCCTTGGCCACATTGGCAATTACTGCAAAGGTATTTCATGGAATTTATCTCCTCATCCAATTTACCTCCTTCCTCGTACACGCTATGTACAAACTGCTCAGGTAACAATCCCAACAATTAAATGTTTCATGCGTGAAGCTCTACACCTGGCTCCTCAGTAGCCAGATAAGTACAAAAATTAAGCAACGAAGTTCCCAGTCCCAAATTCCCACACCACAACCCATCGTATAAGATAAGCCTCGATTAACGATTTACGCTTCTAAAACGAATAACGAGCAGTCAATTCGTGAAATCTGGAAACATTCCAGAAACCGTCACTAAGATCTTAGTTAACAGAGTGAACAGGATGCGCTGCTGCCATCTTAGCCACATGAAAGAAATCGTGTTTCATATATAATGAGAATGTTTGTTCTTTCAAATAAATCAAAAATATATTGAAAAGGTTTTTTTTGTTTATTTGTTTTAATTTTTTAAACAGAATCCACTATATAGATGACTCTGAATTTTTCCTAATATCTCTTTTAAAAATGCACCACAATCAGTCACCTTTACGATTAACGGTTCACCATTAAACAACAACAATAATTAGAAATTCAGCAATGCTCAGAATTCCTCTACCTCCAACTGTTTCGTGAACTATTTTACAGACCGCATTAAGCTTTGATTCCAAGCTTGCAAATATTATTGCACCAGTCAACCAAAGGTATCCACAGGCTCGAGGGTAATCTTTTAAGTTTTGTGCTTCACAATGCAAAATAATAATGAACAAGGCCTTACTGTTTTGCAAAATAATCTCGTTGAAAGCCAATACAGTCCTGCATTCGCTTGAACTAATTCCAAAAGAACTTTTGCTTCTTAGAAGTGGATACTTTCACAACGAGCTTCAAGTTTAATGGCTTTTACAGCTTCTTCAAGCAATGAAAAATATTGACCTCGGAAATTTTTTTTGATGTGTGGCAACAAAAACAAATCATTAGATGCCAAATCAGGGCCGTAAGGCGGTTGACTTATTACTTAAACTTTTGAGTACTCAAACACTCTCTTGTGTGAAGCGATATGTGAGAGCTCGCATTGTCTTGGTGACGATTCGTCTTTGGCGGTTCCTTAATTTTATGAATACTTCTGGCAAACAAATTGTTTTGTACCAATCAGAATTGACTGTTTTAATTTTTTATAGTGGTGTAGTTGCGATATGACCAGATTTTTCAATAAAACAGGAATGAAGCAAACATTTGCCTTCCGGTTCTTTTTCCGCGAACAACTTTTGTTTTATTCAACTCGTTTTGGAACGTCCTTACTGTCGACTGCCGTTTTGCTTTCGGCTCAGATGTATAGATCCAACAAAGAACAAATGTTCATGTAAAATTGAAGATATGCTCGGTTGATTATTGCCCGAGGATGCCTCTGTCTTGCGTTATCAATTGATGTACAACATTGATTGTTTCTGGCACAACAACCTTGTTTGGACGGCCTTCTCGAAATTCATCTTGCAAGGAACGACGGCCACGTTTGAACTCGTTGTAGCTAACTCGTCTCACAGTGGTTAAGTGTGGCATTTTAAAGCCATAAATCGAATTAAGTCGATCAATGCACTCTTATCTAGATAATCCACGTACAAAATCGTGATAAACGATAGCACGAATATTTTCATGAGTTGATTCCATCTGTTGGGGGAGATAAAATTTTCAACTCACTAGAGAAAGAAGAAATAAAGGTGGCAATAAAGTTGATAAATATTTTGGAAATTGGATAAAATCCTTGCTGACTTTTTATATGTCAAGATTAAATCTCCGCCCGTTCTTGTAACCTAATTTAGCTTTCTTCGCTCGTGGAATTACCATTTCATTCGCCTGTACATGCTCTGCACCTCTCAATTGACTTATGAAATGGCAAATAAATAGATTACGCTCCTTGTAAGCAAGGCAAAATATAGATGAGAAAAAGAAGAAACAATTAACCAGAGATCCGTAACAACCGTTCCAGACATTGGTGACCAAGGGATTGCTAAATATTGCAGATATTTATATGAGTCTGTAGTTAATGGCGGTGACTGTATTAACTCACTTCAGTTTATGAAAAAATTAATTTTGAAAATATGCTTGATGCAAAGCTTCTTCCTTTTCTTCACCATCTTGAAAAAATCATTTTGTTCGAAATAATTGCGATTTTAATTTCTCTTTATAAATATGTATATTTGTATTTATATTTCCCTTTTTATAAATTAAATTATTGCATTGTATGTGCTTTACGACCTTTCTTCTTTGCTGCAGAAAGAAAGATGAAAAACGAAAAGGAGAAGCATAAACCAGCTGGCAGTAGTGATTGTAATCGTGCAGCGTTGCGGAAGTGCAACAACAATAACATTATTATTGTATGCAGAAACTAAAAATAAGGAAATGCGAGAGCTGCAGAAAAAGCAAAAGAGCACTACGAAGGGCAGTGAGTGCACAAATGTAGTTGTTGGCAGTGAATCGGGGCGTTAAAGCCGCCAACAGAAATGAAGTTCCGTCGGGAATGTGGCAAATACCATTTACTCATTAATGTAATCAGGCCCGGCAGAAGACTTTCAGCCTGGGTGGGTAGTTGGTTAGGGTGAAGGAGGAAGGGGGGGGCGATGTCGGCAAGAAAAAAGATTTTTTTTAATTTTCAAAAATTTGTTTACTATCATTTCTTATTAAAGTTACAAAATATTATCATTAAGGTAAATATCGTAACTCTACGTATAAATAAGCAACCTACTTTAATAGAAACTCAGGTGCGCAATGCAAAAATTGCGGTGCGCTTTGCTTTTCGTGAAATAAACTGATTTAATAACTTTTCTAAATCAAGTTTGTCTGTAATCTCGCGATACACATGTAAAATAGCAATGTTATTAAGCCGATCCTGCGACATTGTATACCTTAAATATGATTTGAGTCGACGGAGAACAGAAAAACTTCGTTCATTTGAACAAGATGAGCCAGGAATCGTGATGAGCAAGCGAACAAATCGCTGGAATTCTGGAATAATCCCTCTAACCCATTCATATTTTTTTAGAAAATCTACAACCTCTCTCAAGTTATTAGCTTGCTCATTTTGTCTTTTTAGAAGTTCCATAAACATGTTTCTGTCGCTAAGCAAACGTTCTTTGTCAAAATCATCTTTATAAAATTTCACAATGGCATCAATGTCTGCGGCCTGACCGATTGCAAACCTTTCCAACAATTTGAAAAATTGCGCGGAATCATTTTCAAATCGCCTTCTCAGTGACGAAATTAATTGATCATAAATTTCGATGTACGACTTTCTGAAAAAATCTTTTGCAGTCTTGAATTGAACGTTTGTGGTTGTACCTGTATCGAGACGTTTCGGAATTTTTCGTTGACGCGGAATTCGTGGTTCGTCAATTTCGAGATCCTCAGCTGCTTGGACGCTTTTTTGCCAAATTTCTTCAAATTTGGAGTCACGAGAAGCGTTTAAAACGTCAGTCACTGCTCCGACTTTTTCGTATGATTCGATGACGGAAAGATTCATCTTTTGCAGGTCTTTGCTCAATATTTCGATGCGATCAAACATTTCTATTAACATGTTCAAATAAAACGTACAATCAAAAGACTCCATGTAATCGTAGAATCCAGATGCCTTGGCTGACATTGCACTGTTAATTTCCTTGTCGACACTGCGATCATGGAAAAATTGCATCAGTTGAGCATAATTGTCCCTCACAGTTTTTAAAGATTTTATTCGTGCAACCCATCTGTATCATGAAAGTAACAAAATCTAAAAATCTTAAACATGTATGTATATTTCGACGTGCCATACGAAAACTAACACTTTTAATATTGCCTACGAAAAATTACACTTTCAAAATGATGTAAGAAAACTAACACTTTTAATTTGTGCTGGCGAAAACGAAACAATTTTAGGTAGTACATTTTCTTCAAACAAAAAGTGAAAGTGTTAGTTTTCTTCAGACACAAAATTTCTAGTGTTAGTTTTCGTATGGCACGCCGATTTAAACTGAATAAAAAAAAATTGGTGCACTAAAATTTTTTGGAATTTCGTTAGACATGGTGCTAAGATGGTATTTCTAAAATCTTGTAATTAAAAAATAGCCAATTATATAACAGGAAGAAAAAAAAGTTTGCACAAAGTTCAGGGGAATTTTTCAAAATTTGCTAAACGGCCATCAAAATTTTCACCTTTTTTGGCAGAATTTTTAGAAATTTTCTGAGTACGCAGTTTTGTAGGCCAGTCAATTTGACTGTAATAATGTGCAAGCTAGAAGAAGCGAAATTTCCCTGATTTTTTAGAATTTTTTTCGTCGAGGGTTTTGCCTAATTTCTTCCATACAAAAAAAAAATTAGTTCTAAACATTCTGCCAAAAAAGGTGAACATTTTGATGGCCGTTTAGCAAATTTTGAAAAATTCCCCTGAACTTTGTGCAAACTTTTTTTTTTTCCTGTTATATAATTGGCTATTTTTTAATTACAAGATTTTAGAAATACCATCTTAGCACCATGTCTAACGAAATTCAAAAAAATTTTAGTGCACCAATTTTTTTTATTCAGTGTATACATTTTAAAGACGAAATTTCGATTCCTTATCAATACCTGGTCGGGCAATAGGCTGCAAGAGAAGGCAAGTTTTCCTCTCCCTCGTTTTCCGCTTGAATCTGTAAATCTCTGAATTGTGCAATTCGTTTTGGAGAGTCTCTAACAAAGTTTATAATTTCTCTTAATATTCCAATGCATTTTCTTGCTGATGACATATTTTCAATCGCATCCTGGACAACGAGATTTAAATTATGAGCATTGCAGTGTACATACAATGCTCGAGACTCTTTTTCAAGAATTCGCGTCTGCAGTCCCGAAATATTGCCAGAAACATTGGAAGCTCCATCGTAACACTGACCCCTGACTTTTGACAATGGCAAGTTGTATTTTTGGAAGATTTCTTCGACAAGATAGAACAATGTTTTGGCCTTTGTGTCCGAAGTCGAAAAAAATGAAATAAAGTGTTCTTTTGCTGTCAAATCTTCGGAAACAATTCTCAGACAAACAGATACTTGCTCGATTCGGGATACATCCGAGGTTTCGTCCAATAAAATGGAGCAGTATTCGGCGTTTCTTATGTCTTCTATAATTTCCATTGAAACTGTGGTGGCCATTAGTTCGAGGATTTCATTTTGACTTCTGTGGTGTAGCCATTTATGACCATCTCTTTGGAGCCAAGCTTTCAGTTCCACGACATCTTCTGCACGGGCCTGTAGGAACGTCATGAAGTTCGATCTTTCATCATTGTTGTCTCCTCTTATAGGCAAACCTTGTATAGCCAGTGCTTTCAATGTGCTGAACATTTTTAATAACGCTGTACGATTATCCATCATCTGCTTGAAATGGGCTGTCGATATTTGCTGAACCACGTTAGTTTTTGCAACGTTCAATAATGCTTCGACGCAATTGAGGTGTAGGCAAGTTGTTGAATGAATTTTTAGTCGATCTGCTCCATGCTTCCAGTTTGAAAAACCGTCGTCAACCCAGGCTTTCTTAGATTGGACTTCACGCGTGTGCAAATTGATGACTAATTTCCGTTCGCATGCATCAGTACAATCAGTGCAAAATCCTTTATCATTTTTGATTATAAGCCATGGATATTGTTCTTTATAGCGTTTGAAACGCGGGGGTGTGGTTAGACTTTTTGAAGTATCTGAAAAAACATGAATACAAATATAAATGTATTTCATGCACATGTGTATAAAAAGCTATTTTTTACTTACGTTTTTTAATATCGTTTTTATTGCTTTCTTGGTATTGATTTTGATTGCAATCTACTAGATCAACGCGCTCGTCAGCTTTAGTATACTGAATTTCTGTCAGTTGTTCCACCTCGACTTGTCTAACCGCATCTTCCACGCTCACTTCGTTATTTCTTTTCCGTCGCACTATAAATTTATCCATCGTTCTTTTCACTTCAACCCCCTTTCCAGTTTCTTTTCTTTATTTTCGTTTCATCACTACTTTTTAACAATAGACATGAAGGTCGACAGGGCTGCCAGTATTTTTTTCAAAATCACAAATTAGGGCTCTGCAATAACAAAATGACTGTGGGGAAAAGTAGGCATCGCAATACCAACGCATATTTCGATAAACTCGATAGTTCCATAATTTCCAATCCTAGTTAGCAGCTGTAACATGCTAGTAAAATTTGGTGATTTTGGCGATTTTTAAGGGAGAATACTGGCAGCCTTGCAGGTTGAGTTAGTTGAACAGCTGATTTTTACTTTTTTCATTTTCAATTGCAAGCCTAGTTGTCAAAATCAAGGCGCTTACATTTGTTTGTGTGTGTGTGTGTTTATGTTCTCGTTTGTACTTTGACAAGTCTCTTTCAAATTACACTAACAAATACATGGGGAAAGCTACTGCGTACACCTAACATGAATACACCTTGATTCAGCTGATTGATTTCTGGCACGTACTTTACTGCCAGCCTCAAAAAACATAAATTTTTCGAAAAATGTCATCAAAATCTGGGTGGGTGTTTTACCCACCCGGAATTTTCTGAGTGGGTACAACTACCCACCGTACCCACCTATTTTGCCGGGCCTGAATGTAATGACTTTATCATGACTGTTTGCAATTCTGTTGGCTGTGCGGCAACACTGTTAAGAACAATGATAATGATTTTGTTAATGCAGTTGGCAATAACAAAAACAAAGTTTAATCAGAGAGGACAAGCCCAATGCAATTTGTTTATTTCCTCGGATTTTTTTCTTTTATCCTGTTTTACCTATACAGATTTTATTTCCGTCTTTGCGACCAAAGTGAAAGTTTTTGATTATAATTATTCGCTTAAAGGAAGCGTATCTTACTGAAAATGTCAAGGACGCAGAAACACTGTGCGACAAATTTTGACTAAAAACTTATAGTTAATAGGAAAGCTACAAAAATAAAATGTGCGCTACCCGAAACAAGTTCCCCAATGGGTTTTCGTAGTTAGTGCATATTATTACCTATCTAAGTGAGCTGCGTGACAACATCCGATAAAGCGACGCTTGGAGTGTTTGAGAGAAAGATTCTGCGTAAGATTTTTGAACCTTTGCACGTTGGCAACGGTGAATATCGCAGGCAATGGAATAATGAGCTGTATAAGCTTTACGTTTACAAAGGCATAGCTCAGCGAATAAAGATCTAGCGGCTACGCTAGCTGGGTCATGCTATCCGAATGGATACAAACGCTGTGGCTACGAAATTATCCGTTGCGGTACCAGCTGGTGGTAGCAGAGGAAGCGGAAGGCTTCCTCTACGTTGGGCAGATCAGATGGAGAAAGACTTGGGGTATCCAACTGGCGCGGGAGAAAGAAACGACTGGCGCGTTTTGTTGAATTCGGCCAAGCCGAAGCTGCTATCATGCCAATTAAGAAGAAGAATAATTGAGCTGCATTGAATTTCTTTCCCGTCTTGAACTTTCCTGTCTACTAAATCTCGCAAGTGACTTGTGAGATATTAAATCGAAATCATTAAGTACCAAGTCTCTTCCCACCAGATTCTCCGAACCATTAGGTGCGATAAGCGATCAAAATGTGATTAGCCACAGGCGCTTACAAACGTCACGGGCCGCCACACAGACTCGCAACTATTACTAGCTATAATTAATTAATTTATATTATTTACAGATTATGTTCATGGAATGTCGGTTTAGTCATTTGACCTTTCCGCTTTAACTTTATTGATTATTGTAACTTTTATAGGTGTAAAAATATGAAAAATTTTCATTGATATGTGAAAGAAATTTTATGTGTGTGTATGTATAATGTCTTGGCAGTTTCTATTGCTTTCGCCTGCTTCTCCTCTTCAAAAACAGGAATTCCTTTTCTCGTTGTGTGCATATTCTCGTGACAAGACGTCGCAGCGAATTCAGTCACACAAGATCTCTGACAGATTGCAACAAAAATACTTAACGAGAATGGTTCATATTTATTTATATAATTCACTCAGCGACAATTTAAAAGTTTGCTTAGAAGACGAAACATCAGAAGCCTAAATATTTAATGTCTTATTAATCTATTTCATTGTGTCGCGTGAAATAGAAATATTGTTGGAATTTTTTTATTATTATCTGGTTATATAATTGTGACATTTATTTTTTGATTATAAATGTATAAGTATACAAGGTGGTTTCAAGAAGTGTCGCGAATTTTGTGTTTTTTCAAAAATTATTTATTTATTCATTAATATCTATTTTGTCCCCTTCAGAGAAATCCCCATGAGATATTATGCACTTGTGCCAACGTTTCTTCCAATCTTCGAAGCAGTTCAAAAAGTCATTTTTTTTATCTTGTTCAGCTTCTCCTTTGATGCCGTCTTTATCTCGTCAATCGTAACATAGCGTCGTCCTATCATGGGCCCCTTCAGCTTCGGGAACAAGAAAACGTCACAGTGGGCCAGATTAGGGGAATACAGTGGCTTTGGCGACATTAGTGTGTTGTTTTTGGCCAAAGAGTCGGGCACAAGCAACGATGTGTGAGCAGGGGCGTTATTGTGATGCAAGAGTCAATTTTTGTTCTTCCACAAATACGGGCGTTTCTGGCGGATTACATCTCGAAAGCAGGAAATATTCCTTATTGACCGTTTTACCCTGTGGCAAGAACTCATGATGCACAACGCCCCTGCAATCGAAGAAAACGGTAAGCAAAATTTTAACATTCGGCCGAACTTGGCGAGCTTTTTTCGGTCTTGGTTCGTCCGGCAGCTTCCATTGAGATGATTGAATTTTGGTTTCCACGTCATAACCATAAACCCACTATTCGTCACCAGTTATGACCATCTGGAGCAAATTTGGGTCTTCGCGGAAAGAGTCCAACATCTAATTAGTAATGTTCATGCGATGCTGTTGTGGTCGAAATTGAGCAGTTTTGGTACGAATTTTGCGGGGACCCGTCTCATGCCCAAATCATTGAAAAAAATCGAATAGAATGAGCCAACTGATATGTCTAGGTTCTCAGCAACTTCTCTAACGGCGATTCGATTGGCCAATACCATTTTCTTCACTTCATCCATTTTTTCGTCTGTTATTGAAGGGCTCGGGCGTCCGGCACGCTTTTCGTCATTCATATTTGCTCGTTCACATCTTTGGTACATTTTGTACCACCGATAAACGTTGCTTTGGTCCAAAGTAGCTTCTCTGTATGACACAGTCAACATTCGGAATGTATCAGCGCACAAATTTTGATACAGGTTCTTTGATCCATCTTTTTGAACAGGTAAAAATAGAAGAGGAGCCGAAACATGCGCAAGCAAAGCAGCTATCAACAATTAACTGAACATTCAAAATGGCCGAACTCGTCGGCATGAGTCCCAACATATCGCCACAAAAAAATCGTAATTCGAATATACGTAACATCCGAAAATTCAAAATTCGCGATATTTTTTGAACACACCTCGTATAGATAAATAAATAAATAACTTTGTACATCCCAACAAAAAAATCAGACGTGAACTTCCAATAGCCAATGAACATATATTTTTTTGTTCTCCCTATCGCAATCAATTTTTTTGTCCTTCCTATCACAATCAATTTTTTTAGTCTTATTTGGTTTTGTGTTCTACAGTGGAATTTGCCGCGTTCAACAGAGTAATTTCCATCCTAAATTACTTAGAAATAGTATAAACTTTCCATGTGTCAAAATATTACTCATACGCCATGTCATTGTATAATATAATATAATATATATAAGCGGACAAACTGCTTAATTGTTGTAAATGCGACTTCTATGTGCAATTTAGTAATAGGTAATATCCTCGGTGTTTTTGTAAATATTTAATATATTTGTTTAGTATATTACTACGTAATTATAAATAAGCGAAGGTAGTATGGGCAAGCATAAGAATGGAAGCTATTAACTTTTCTACTCATAGATATGTAAATAAAAGAAGGAAGTATTTGAAAAAGAACTACAAAAAGAAGTTCAAAGCTATTCAAAAATGCGTGCTATTATTCCAGATTTTAGCTATTCTAATATTTTACCAGATGTGCTGTCTGGACGATCTCTTAAGTCTTGTAGTTCGCGCAAAGCTTTGATTTCATCAAGAGACGAGCGTCCACTTGCTATTTGTTGTTGAGTCATTCCAAGCATTTACATTTTTAAAAGGCATTGTTTTAAAATTATGGGATTAAATGTGGAAACGTTTATATACATGGTTAGGTATTAGAACTAGCAAAAATTTTTTTGAAACAAAAAAAAAAATAGAAATAAAAGACTTAGTAATGGATTTGATTGGCATTGGATTAAACGCAGTACTATTTTAACAAAACATTGTTCAATCAGTGAGATAAAAATAGAAGTAATTGTATGTAAGTTACACCGTTTAGACGCTTAGGTTTTACAACTTCTTTTACGTTAAACAAAGCTGTTAGTTACATTACTTCAATATATAATATATATGAAAAACTTTACTGTGTGTTTATGACTATTACTGAATTTGCAACCTGAAGTAACTTTTAATAGCTATGTAAATGAAGTAAATGATAAAAATAAAAACGCGAAAAATAATAACATACCCGGCCGTCCATAGTAAGACGCATCGCCGTAGTAACTGCGCGAATCCATACCAGGCTCACCTTTCGGGCCGGTTATAGACAAACCGGGCATGCCTGGTTGACCAGGTGGACCAGGCGGTCCTGGTGGTCCAGGCATTGGTATATATTGTACACCTTCACCGGCTGCTGCTGGTAGTCCAGGCGGACCAGGTAGACCATCACGCCCATCCTGACCTCGATCCCCTTTGTCGCCTTTTGGCTGTGAGGAAATGAAAGAAAATAAAGTGAACGAAGAAAATGACAATTAGAGGACATTATATTTTAACTATTTTAGTTAAATACTTGTGCACGCAATGGAGAACAGATTATTTTTCATATTTTTTGTAATTCTTGTAGTTTTTTGTCATGTCTATACTGACAACAAAGAGAAACATTTAATACACTTATAGACGCGCAAAATTTTATCCTACTTAGAGAAATTAAGTTTCAACAGACGTCTCCATATTAAGTTCGCTTGCCTACTTCTGGAGCACAAACTAAATATTTATGTCTAGACGTATGCATGTATTTGTTGGTACAATATCTCAATTTGCTATGGTCTTTACTGCAAATCTGTTAGTCTGCTTGTACGTATGTCTGTTAATAATGATGGCACTTTTATGAAGATTATTTTATGGAGTGACGCACTTTTGCTGTCGTTTGCACTATGTTATTGCTAATGTTGCAAACATTGCTTTGTTTGCTGCTTTAATACGCTTCCGCTTTCAGTTTGAGTTGGACACTGCGTTGTTGGTTTTTTGATATGCCCACAAACTTGTATAGAAATATATATGCATGTTGATTGCTACATTTGCACAGACTTTAAATGGCCAACATCTGCGTAGAGCTGCCGGCGTAGATATGCACAAGAAAATACACATACATACGCTATCAACATAGCTTGTTACATACTAATTGACAATAATAATGGGGCAAGTTTGTGGCACTATTGTGACCCAGAGTGTCGTTGTCTACTGAAAGCGTACAATATTGGCCATTATCGTCAAGAATTTCATCATCATTCGCACTACGGACAGCTTAAACGTTCTATTCACAATGTTGCAATTTGATTGCGCCAGCAACATCAACAAACTAACCAACCGAGCAATAATGTACTTGTAGAGAATTAGAGTCACAGCAGTCTCACTCGCCCCATCTTTAGCTCTGTTAGCGCGGTAAGTAATTGCTGAGTAATTTGAAACTTTACTATGAATTTTATCAAGCGATCCGTTGTGGTTATTAGTTTTTGATGAAGTTGTACGATTTATTGTTGTCGCTCTATGTACTCGCACGTTAAATGTTGATCGTTCGTAGCATGACGTTGTAGTTTTTTTGTTATAATACTTATGCACAGCGATATACTAATCTTATTCATAAAACGATTGGATGTAACAACATAAACAAATCTAGATAGATATCGATAAATATATATACCAAAATTCTCAGAACAATGGGAGAAGTCAACTTAGTGACTATTACAGGGGCTATGAAAACATGACCCAGGGATGCATTGGGTGTGCTCTTGAACATACCACCGCTTCCAATTCTAATTGAAAGGGAAGCTCGCTCGAGTGCCTTAAGATTAAAAGGTATATCTGAACTTAAAAGTGGGGATATGAAAGGACATTTAAAGATCTTGGAAGACTTCCTATATAGTCCCATTCTTCATAGGGATGATATACTATCACCCAAACCAATATTCTTCAGGAACTTCCAAGTAATAATTAATGAACGAACAGACTGGAGAACTAATTCTATCACTTTCAAACCTGGCTCCCAGCTTTGGTTTACTGATGGGCCCAAATTGGAAAATGGTAGAACAAGGGCGGGAAACAATGGACCCAAATTCAAAAAATCGATTCCGATGGGATCCTATCCAACAATATCCCAGGCAGAAATACATGCCATTGAAATATGTGAGAGAATGCCTTAGCAGGAAAATGAGAGGTACCCACATCTACATACTTTCAGATAGCCAAACGGCTCTAAAAGCCCTTCTATCAACAACTATCACCTCTAAATTGGTAAATGATTGCCTAAACGTTAGGAAACCTCAACATAGTAACACTATGCTGGATTACGGGACATGAAGGAAATGAAATGGCTGATGACCTTGCAAAACAAGGAGCAAATATGCAACTTACTGGTCCTGAGCCTTTCTGTGGACTGACAAAAGGCCACATTAATGAATTCCTTAGGAAATGGGAAGAAAGAAAAGTTGCCGCACACTGGCTAAACTGTGCCGGTCAGCGTCAAGCCAAACTATTCCTAAGTCCCAACAAAGGAATATCTGACAAACTTCTCTTACTAAACAGAGTAGATCTGCGTCTTTTAACAGGATACCTTTCAGGTCACTGCAGCCTGAGGTACCATCTAAATAATATTGGTCTATTTGAGACCAATGTCTGCCGCTTTTGCGAAATGGACATAGAAAGCTCAGAACATGTGCTTTGTGAATGTCCTGCGTTGGGCAGACAGAGACTTTACCACCTTAGTGGTATCGTAGTATCTCCAATCAATCTTTGGAACAACAAACCCAGAATTGTGCTAAAATTTTTAAAAAGCCTAAAACTCTAGGGTTACAAAATAGGCCTTTCACAATAGATCAGCTCTGGTCGCAGTGCGTAATGGCCTTCTAATAATAATAATAATAGTGATGCTCACCCATTCATTATACAGGTCCGGCACTCGAAGTGTAACCAATTAAAACGGCCATAAATTTAGTTCGGAAAATTACTTTTATTCAATTCAAAGAAAACAATTTGTAAAAATAATAGAAAATTAAGAATCTATTTACTTTTGCTCGATTTGACCACCTTTTACATCGCTTAGGGACTTGAGATGGTCCAGAAATGAATTGAAAACTGCCTGAAAGTGACTCGTAGGTATTTTAGTCCACTCGCGGACAATGACTTTTTTCAGCGCCTCGAGATTGCTGAATCTTTTAGTTCAGATCTTGTTGTCCAAAATGGCCCAAGGAGAATAATCCATCGGATTCGCGTCTAGTGAATTTAAGAGGCATTGCGTGGACGTTATGTAGTTCGGAACGTTGTTTATTAGCCATTCTTTGTTCACTTGAGCTTTGTGAGACGGTGCCGAGTCCTGTTGAAACGTCCATAGTCAGCCATTGAAATGTTGGCTCCCTACGGCTTCAAAGCAACCTCCAGAATACTTTCCTCATAATATTTCGCATTTACCTTGACGTCAGGCTCGATGAGAACGATTGGAGATCGCCCATCTGCGGTTACAGCGGCTCAAACCATCACTTGTGCCGGGTGCTGCATTCTGGTGTCCAATCGATGACTCAAATTCTCGTATCATTGTATCGTCGGTCAAATAAACCCTATCGTTTCGGTAGTTCACGAATTGCTCAATTTGAAAAATTTTTTCGTCAGAAAACACAATGGTTGGAAATTTACCGCTTTCGGCCAAGTGAAGAAACTGCTTCGCTTTCTCAAGTCTGACTTGTTGCTGCTTTAGTGTGAGATCATGCGACTTTTTGATCTTGTAAGACTTGACTTTGAGATAATTTTTCAGTATGCGGTGTATGCTAAGGTCAGATATTTTCAGTTCTTTCGCCATTTGATTGGCACTTTGACGGGGATTTCGCTCAATCGCTTCTTCACTTTTTGAACCATTTCACGTGAAATGGCAGTCTTTTGATGACCACCTCCATGACGTTTCGCAATGCTACCAGTATCATTGGAATGAGTAATGATGCGATAAATAAAAACTTTATTTCTAATCAGATCCCCCAAACTTGGTACACGTGTTGCTCTTCACCTCATCAAGATCGGAAACCAGTATTGCTGATATAATATCGGATAAAAATCCCGGGTCTGCCATTGGTCTCTTTCAGTTACTAACCTTAAAAAGAGAGCTGTTGTAATTTCACGATATTCCTTATGGAAGATGCGTTATTATGCTAAAAGTGACGTTAGTGTAGTTATTTTACACTGCTACTTGGTGGGGGAAAATACCATTCAAGCGAATGAACGGATTGAAAAGTGCCATGGGGAATCCGCTCCATCTGAAACAATTATAAAAAAATGGTTTGCTGACTTCAAACGTGGTCGCAAAGACACCGATGATACACAACGCCGTGTTTGTCCAAATAAGACACCAGGAAATATAAAAAAAAAACAATATACGCAATCGTTTTAAGTGATCGAAAAGTGAAGTTGCGTGAGTTAGCTGTCAATGTAGAGATATCAAAAAAACATGTTGGCTTTATATGTTATTGTATGATCATTTGACTGTGAGAAAGCTCTGTTCGAAGTGGGTGCTCACTTTAAAGACAATGTACAGTACCACAAGTCAATCAAAACATTGACAAAACCACATTAATTGAACTTTGAATTGCTCAGCTACTGCTGATTATTAGTAGACCTAAAAAAATGTTCAGCGGTAAGAAATTTCGCTCAAATGAAGAGGTTATCGCTGAAACTGAGGCCTATTTTAAGGCAAAAGCTAAAAGTCGTTCTACAAAAGTGGTATTGAAATGTTACAGCGGCGCTGGAATGATTGCTTTGCTTTTCATGGCAAGAAGCTAATTTTAAACAAAACAAAAGTGTTTTTTTTTTTGTTAGGCAAGTGGCTTTTCAGCCCATGTTTTACATAAGCTATTTCTGTGTTTAATTTTTAAATTTATGCAATTTTGCTTAATTTAAAAGGGAGAAATCCGGTTTGTTTGTTGCTTGACCGATTTCCAACGTTTTCAATACCAACCTGCCTTGAAAGAAAATTAAAACGTGCATCAAGCGTTACTGAAATCCATAAGTTTTTGGTCGCGTTATCGTAGGCATGAATTGATGGACGGATGGATGTACGAAAGACATATTTAGATCGAGTCCTTTTATCATTCCGAACATTTGGGTATATATATTATAAGTATATATCTCCATATATCTATCTCGATGTCTTTATGCTGTTAAATACATCCGTTATACGAGCAAAGTTATAGTACTCCTATGCGCAAAAGTACGCGCGGCAAACATCAACATTAAGTTTATGAATAATAAAGCTAGAAAGCTGCAGTTAAATACGCACAAGATAAAAGAAGTTAATCTAATAGTTGTAGTACTTACTAACGCTATCTTTAACTGTTGTGTAGATCAACAAACGCTTACAAACGCAAAACCAATCGAAATTTCAAAAGCATTGGAATAAGTAAGCAAAGATGACGGAGAAACATAATAATAAAAAGAGTTGAGTACATAAAATTACATTTCCAGGGCTTCACTGCTGAGTATGATTGTGCGGCAAAGGTAAAATGCCAACAGCAGCAACTAAAGTAATCCCTTTAACGGCTGCCCATCTTTGAGTTGCTCAACAAAAGCGTGCAATGAAGCAAAATTTATTGCTGACTCAGATATTTAAGTGCATAAAAGTAACATAAAGCATCAGAAATTTATACGATGGCTGAGACGTTAGAGGGGTGAAATTTTAATTTGGAACACTGTAAGTGGCGCCTTGCTGAAGGTGTAGTGAAGTATGGCAGGCATGCGGCGGTAAAGGGATAAGTAACAAAAGTGAAAAGCTACTTCAGTTGCACTAATTAATGTTATGCATTTGCTTGCCAACGTTGTCACTTTTGCCGTCATTGAGGCTCCCTTCTGTAAAAGCAAATCTATACGTATACAGGTCACTACATTTAATAGCGCAGCGCGCAAACTTTCAGTGAGATGACGGCAATGGAAAAGGCTGGGCACGCTGATATACATAATATATATAAATAAAGGTAGCTCCAAATTATCCAATTGTTGGGCTGTGTTCCAAATCGCCTTTTTAGTTTGACATATAAAAGCTTTCAGGAAAGAAAAGCTACGCCGTAGTCGACCTGAACGATTTTATAAGGTGCGTCTGCGTGTTTTTAATGAATGGTACGGCTAAAAAAATTAAATTTCAAAATCAAAAAATACTGTTTGTTTCTCTTTCGCATTATTTAGTTAGCTAAAGATATTTTGTTAGGTGTTGGCCAGGCCATAAGACTACCTTTATGAGAATATTTTCCAAGATGGAAATGCAATCGGAGTTTTGCCATTGCACGCCGTGGTGCCATTGACCACCAAATTCTTATTACGAGTATAATGTGATGCCTCATATCCACATAGAGCACAAGCTCAACCGCATAGTAGTAGCACACATTTTCCGCTTATTGATTATTTATATACAAATTCAGTTTGTTGAGCATTACACAAACCCTGCTAATAGCAGACTAAAAAAAGAGGGTGGATGACATGCAATATGTTCTGCTAAATATGCCCAGATATATTTTGGATAGGTAAGAAACTTAGCAACTACAATATCCACAACTCAAGTGAATAATTATCCCGCTGTCATTGTGAGGTAACGCGTGATATGGAATCCAGTAACGGCACTCGATTATTAGAAGCTTAGAAAAATATTAATTTAGTACGGCGGCCCTCGTAGCTGAATGGGTTGATGTGTGACTACCCTTCTGAAGTGAACGGGCTTGAAACCCCGGGCACCAGATCATAGACAATTTTTGTTTTATAATATCGGGCGTTCCTTGTATGACAATGCCAAGCCTCCGATTGATTTTTGCCATGAAGAAGCCCCTTATAAAAACTATCTGCCGTTCGGAGATGGCATGAAATTGTAGATTTTTTGCATTTTGAAGTTTAGCCATGTGTTTATTTCTATCTAAAGTTAATTTTAATATAATTTCAAACAGTCTTTAAAAGAAACGTCTCAATATTCAAAAATGTAGTACAATTATTTAAAACTAACCAATCGATTGAAATATTTCTTCTTTGTGTTAAACTTTGAAATTTGCTTTGCTTTTGTTCTAAAATAAAAAATAAATAATTGGCTCGTACACTTCTGTTAGGTGTTTGGCCGAGCTCCTCCTTCTATTTGTGATGTGCGTCTTGGTGTTGTTTCACAAATGGAGGCACCTACAGTTTCAAGCCGACTGTGAACGGCAGATATTTTTATGAGGAGCTTTTTCATGGCAGAAATACACTCGGAGGTTTGCCATTGACTGCCGAGGGGCGACCGCTATTATAAAAATGTTTTTATTAATTTTGCTTTCACCGAGATTCGAACCAACGACCTCTCTGTGAATTCCAAATGGAAATCACGCACCAACCCATTCGGCTACAGCGGCCGCCTGCTTGCTTTTGTTCTACATCAATAAAATTAGTTAGCAATGTTTTAATATAACAAAAATTTTTGGAACAAAAGCGACATTTCTTAATAAAAAATCTATTTGTGTGTATGTTCGCTGTGTGCCGGATGTGCCGAGCTGTGTTCAGTGGGAATAAGCATGGAAAATAAAAATGAGAAAAAATAAGGTGATCATGCATTTCCCAAATAGCTTTGTTCCTTACTGCTTTTTCATTTTTCGCGTTTGACGATGCCACGAAATTGTGATTTTCTGCTGATTTATTCTTGTATTGCTACAGACAAACTCATTTTACCACATTGAAGCAGTAAGGTTGAATTAAATCGAATTGGAAAAGTGAAACTTTCAGTACTTGGTTTCCAACATAATTTTCTGATGAAAATTTCAACCAGTTTTCTGCGTATGTATGTATGTATGTATGGGGGAAGATTGAATATTATCAGCTATCAATGAGCAGTTGGATGCGATTAATATCATAATACTTTGAAAATGTAATGCGCAATCGCAATATTTGTATTCGATAGATGGTTGCAGATACTAACGAGGCAGTGCATAATACATATATAATATATAAACAATATACTACATATATCCTTATAGTTGTGTGGTCCCTCCATTAGTGCAAAATATAACACAATGAATAGCTCGGCGGAGGTCGGAGGAGCTCATTCAAACACCCACTAAACGGGTATAAGCGCCAAAGCCGGGTCGTCCACCAGAGAGAAAACTGGGTTTCAACATCAAAGGAAGTACAATAATAAAACATTTTTTATGCATGCACATACATAAGTAAATTGTGTGTGAAGAAAAACTTATGCACCATTGTTTGCTTTTCTTTAATAAAGTAGACATAATTCATAAAAGCGTGTGGTTCTTTATTACTTTGGTCCATGAAAATCTTCGGTTCGTTTCGATTCGGTCCGGCCTTTAAAATCGATATTCGGTCGCTGCAGTGCAGAGAGTTTGGCGGATAGGAGGATGAGCGATATTAAAATCTTCAGAGAAGGTGAACAACTTGCCGCATATTCATTGTTCCGCATTTAGTTAAACTAGGACTAAATATTTGGAACTGGGTTTATTTTCTTTACTAGTATAGTTAAGTTAAGTCCTCCGGAGTTACGAGTTACATGCTCCATCCGATCAGTCTAAGATTTTACTAGTTTTTCCAGTAAATCTGGCGTCACTGGTGGCTTGAATATTGCGATAAATCGATTCTTATATACGTTGATTGTCAAGTTGCAGTGTCTTGTCGTCGATGTTTAGTTGATTTATTTTTGGAAAGAAAAATGTCGTCAACATGGCTCAATAGTGCTTGACATTCGCAAGGCAGCTCTTTTTTTTATTTTGTTTTTATTTTGAAAGAAATAAGGGCCGGTGATGTGGCCTGCGTGTAAGCCATACGTAAAATGGGGCAAAGTTTTCCATGATATTGGTTTATTTGATTTATGAAATAGATTTTTTCAAAGTAAATTTCCACAGCTTGGAAGCATTGTACTGGAATTAAAAGATTCAAGATGACTTGCCACACCTAACTGAACAGAAATGTTAATTCAGTTTGTGAATCTTGGCATAGTTATCTATATCGATGGTACTCATGCAGCTAAAAAATTCACGATACTATGCTTTAATAAGAACCAGGTTTGATATAAATCTGCTATATTCAGAGCCATCTGAAAAATCTATGTTTATACATTAGCATTCAAATATTTTTGTTTTCCTGTTAGCTTTGAAAGCTTACAACGGCAGAAGAGGAAAAGTAAATTTCAAATAAAGTTATGTATTTTATAATCCGCGTTTACAATAAAAGCGACGTGACATATTGCGAAAAATGGTCTATTGTCATTTTGCTGTTTATTAATTTTTTTTTAATTTTTTATAAAAATAAAGTTCATAAAACATAGAAAACCATATATGCAAAGTTTCACACTTTACATGAAATTAAAAAAATAATAAGTTTAAAAAAATGTTCATAAAAATTTCAAAACTTTCAATCAGAACTTTTAGAAAGTTTTCAAGTGTTCAGTTGTATAACCTATTGAATTTTGGTATAAAATCAAAAAGTGGCAATTTAAGTGGCTCAAAATCCGCGAATACTTTTGATGATTTTTTTTTTTTGTTGATAAACAACATTTTTATTCTACTCATTCGGATAAGAGTGCCTTAACAATCACTCATGGTTTATTATACCAAAACTTATTTCATTACCGTGTAAATGAAAAGGTTTTATTAGTGTTCAATATTTGAGTGCACAGACACTCGTAAATTTATTTTGATTTTAATTTGCTTAAAACCAATTTTACTATCAGCTGCTGGCTCTAAGCTAAAAACTGTATTTCTCTCCATTGGTGGAGCAATATGAAGACACACGCCACAAAAAGGAGGAGCACCGCTAAGCACCCAAAAAGTGTGCAGGGATTAATTTTATATATATTGTATATGGTGGGCACTAAATCCTCAAAAAGAATTCTTTGAACTCCTAGGTTTTTAACTTTTTTTATATATGTGTATAAATACAAGTGTGTTGTTATTTGTTTATAAGCAGCTGCCATTATATTTATAACCACTTCCACTCATAAACGTCCATAAACCCATGAAAGCCAGCATTCACCGGCTATTTGCATGTTTCCGTGCTGTATATACATACATATACACATATATGCACGTATATATTATATTTCTGAGTGTGCGGGAATTTTACTTACTTTGGGCTAAGTGCTGCCCAACGGTTTTGCTGGTCAATGAATACTACATTGTTGCGCCTTTTAACGCTTGCCTCAATTGCAATAATAGTAGAGGGTTTTTCAAAGGTGGCGCCTAGATTTTAGTAGTGAAACGGTAAATTTTCTTTATTTCTTGGGCCATCTTTGACATTTTCCAAGTAGACAGATTTACACTTTTACACGACGCAATAAAATTATTGAAACTTATTATGAAAATAGACGATCTTTAAGAACAACACATCGCAAAAATCGGGATTTTAATGGTGGAAATGATCATCCGAATGAACTAACAACTACAAGTTTGTGAAAAAGTTTCAAGAAACTAGTACTGTCGGAAATAGAAAAAGAGCTGTAAGACCAAAAACGGGAGCACATATTATTGAGAATATTTTGCTGTACCATCAACTGATGCTTTGCAATCTCCAATATCCATATCTCGATGTTCTTAATACTTAGGCATTGATTAATTCGCGTTTGGCGGATTTTATCTGTGTGCGTGCTCATGGTAGGCAATTAAATTATGTAATTTTTCACACGAAATTGTTAAGAGCCGTTAAAAAAAAAAATTGCGAAACGTGAAGGATTCTTAATGCTTACTTGCTTTATTTTAAAACAACATCGAGGTGCGTCTTTTGAAGGACCCTTTATTTAGTATGATACGACACACGACAATAGCAACACTGGGCCCAAATTCTTTATCTTTTTATTTTTATAGCTGTAGCAAAAAATACCAAATAGCCAATTCAACAAATTGTGTATAAAAAAAAAAAGTTGAGAAAAAAGTTTCGGGTATTTTTAATTTAAAAATTGGCACTTTTTCTGAAAAAAACAGCAGATCTCTTGCCCCATAAACTGCAGTGCTCTGAACTGAAATACCTTCGAGTATGTACAAAGAATAGTGCCCCTTACTTGGCACTTTAATTCAGTTGCAACTTCAACACCTGCGGGTGGTTCATTTGTTGGTTGCACTTTGTGCTAAACAAATATTCGTTGTATTTTAGGAATGCATTGCGTGTAGAATGGGCTTGGCTGCATTCGTTGGGGTCAAACATTAGCGCTAAAATCATTTATTAAGTTCGCTCTGTTCGCGCACATTGTTGCTGGGTTAGTTGTGCGCTCGCTTCTCGGCGACTCTTGAATGCTCCTCTGCTCATCTCTTTAGTGTAGTGGTTTGCTTACAGAGCAATATTTTATTTACGAATAAAGTTTGGCTTGCGAAATAGTGAAAATTGTATTTTGTGTGCACGCTTTTCTAGTCTAAGTGAGAACTCTCTTTGCTTAAATTAAAACAAAAAGTAGTGGATGGTTATGATGATTATGTATTTAGGTAATAGAAAGCGAAAAAATTGCTCCCATTTCTGTAAGGATTTACTTGGATTCATTCATTTCTGTAAGGATTCATTTGCAGTTTGCGGATATTTAAATCAAATGCTTATTTGAAACCACTAAAATAAAATAAATTTAAAAAAATTGTGAATATTGAATACTTTCGGTTTATTTGTGAATATTTCAAGGAGTAAATATCTAACTTAATTAATTATTAAATGCCCGCATTACTTAATAATCGGTTGGAACAAACAAAATTGCATCATTTGTGCGAAGATTTAATATATTATATTCGTTATATGGCCCTGCGCAATATAAATATATATACATACAATCTATAAATTACCACAATTTGGAAGCGTTGCTCTGGTATAAAACGATTCATGGCTTACTAAACCTTACGAAACAGAAATATCAACACAGTTTGCCATTCTCAGCCGTTGAACCAGTTGGTTGGGTTGGTGCGTGACTACCATTTGGTAGTGCATGAGTTCGAAGCCCCGGGCTCGAAACACCAAATTGTAGAAAAAGTTTTGTTTTTTAAAGCGATCACTCCTCGGCAGACATGTCACACCTCAGAGTGAATTTTTCCGATATAAAAGCTCCTCATAAAAAACCATCTGCTTTTCGGAGACGGCATAAAACTGTAGGATTTTTCCATATTAAAGTTTATTTATTTCCATTTCTTTCTATCTAAGGTTAATTTTAATACAATTTGAAGGAGTCTTTCATCTAAAGCTAACCAATCAATTGAAATATTTCTTCTTTGTGTTAAACTTTGAAATTTGCTTTTGTTCTACATCAATAACATTAGTTGACAATGTTTTAATATAACAACAATTTTCGGAACAAAATTGACATTTCTTAATAAAATATCTGTTTGTGTGTATGTTCGCTGAGTGCCAGATGTGCTGAGTTTTGTTCAGTGGGAATAAGCAGGCAAAGCAAAAATGAAAAAATGTGTGATCACGCATTTCCCAATTAGCTTTGTTGTTTCTGCTTTTTCGTGCTTTGCGTTTGACGCTGTCACGAAATTGTGATTTTTCATTTCTATTCTATTGATGTTGTTTTGCGTTTTAGTGTTATTAGGGAAAACAATTTTCTAAAAATTTTGCCTGCTAATTTATTGTTGTGTTGCTACAGACAAACTCAATGTACTGCATTGAAAAGCAGTAAGGTAGAATTAAATCGAATAGAAGAAAAGGGACTTGCAGCACTTGGTTTCCAACATAATTTTCTGATGAAAATTTCAATCAAAAGTACTATTTTCACGTGTGTACGTATGTATGTAAGGGCAAGATTGAATACTACCACTTGTTGAGAAGGTGAACGCATACTTGAAAATGTCTCACCTTTAGCCGTATATGAGTACACTGGAGATTAAAAAATATATGGAAATTCTTTTTTTCGCAGAAGTGTAATGTACTTTTTGTTAACAATTTGCTGAAAATAAGCACCTGGCAGTTTCGAATGATAAGTGGGCACATTGGCCTTAACAATATATTATTGGTGCTTACATCCTTTTATCTTTGGCCGGGCACCCGCTCTGATTTGTGGTGTGCTCCTTTATGCTTTTTTTCACAAAAAAGGAGGGACTTAAAGTTTTATGCCGCCTGCGAAGGGCAGGTGTTTAGTTATGAGTGGTTTTTGCGTGGCAGAAATACGCTCGGAAATTCGCGTCTGCTTGCCACTATTAGAAAAAACTTCTTTTAATTTGGTATATATTCTTTACTTATAATACGTTTTTTCTATAGTGCTTTTTTTATGATAAACCTTTGCGAAAGAAGGTGCAGATTGCTAATAAATAAGCAAAATGTACTTACGCCTTCTCGACCGCCAGTTTCACCTTTCTGTCCTTTCATGCCCATATCACCTTTGGGGCCTAGAAGTCCAGGTCGTCCCTGCAAGCGATAAATTAAAATACGTTTAGTGAGCTAAATATACTCGTATAAAAATATGAAAAAAATATATTGGAAATTTCTAAATTGCAAACTTTTCCTTTACTATTCATAAAATGCTTCATTTCTTCGATTACGTGTATTTGGATGTCAGTAGAATGGCTTTCGCCTGCCATTCTGCAATATTTGTTCCATTTTCCTTCTAACAACATTCAATTATCAGCAAAGAAAACAAATTGTTTGCAAGTTCCGATACAAATTGTCCCAAACGGCCTGGTTTTGCCACAAAATAAATGCAAATGTTGAAAAGTGAAATAAAAAGGAATTGCAAGCCACTCAAACGCAGTTCTAACGACTGTGGTTAGTAGCATCAAAAAGTTTCCAACCAAACTAAAAAAGAAAGAGCTAAGTGAAAACAAGTTTCACGAATTCATTGTTGAAAGTGAAAAATAAATAAATCGAAAAATAGGTCGAAGCTGCAAGTAAATAAAAATATGAAAAAGAATAACTTCTATACTGCTGCCCGGCAGCAAAGAAATTTTGAACTGGAGTAGTGCGGAATTATGCAATGGAGTTGCCGACTTTAGTGGTTGCAATTGTTTCTGAGCCTCCTGCCTTAGTCTATTGTGGCAATGTGGGTGAAAGCGTCATGAATTTTATTGGAGAATTATGGCATATTCGGAGCACTTTAGCTGAATGTGAATTTGAAAGTTTGACTTGCAGCCGACAAAGTGTTTTGCACATTAAATGTGTTGAAGCCGGCAGATGAGCAACGTTTTAGTGAATTTTTTGCTATATTTCCATCAGTGCCCGATAACCTCATATGTATGGTCCGCGTCGAATGAGGCATGAGATCAATAGTATAGTTATTTTTAAACTATAAAGGTTTGTTTCACATTAGTCGAATTGTAAAAAAAAAAGTAAAACAAATATAAAAAAAAAATTTGATGTTTACATATTTATTTAAAATAATGGTAAAAATCTGAATATTTTTAATTTAACTTACCGAGTGCCCGATATCGCCCATTGCACCTGGTTTGCCCGGCGGTCCTATTTGTCCAGCTTGGCCCGGTTTGCCGCGTCTCCCGCGCATACCCTTCTCGCCCTTTTCGCCCTTGGTGCCATTCATAGCCATGCCTTCGTAACCGCCAGCGAAAAAGGCCTGCCCTGGCGGTCCTTCGGGTCCGCGATCGCCTTTCGGGCCGCTCAGGCCTCGCACACCTTTTTCGCCCTTCTCACCTTTGGAGCCAGGCAGGCCGGTCAAACCGTTCGACCCAGCTGGACCAGGCTCGCCGTTCAAACCGGGTGGTCCTTCATAGCCTTGTGGGCCGCGCATTCCCGGCGGACCAGGTGGTCCGGCTGGACATTGACACTGTCCTCCCGCTGCAGCATTTGTACCGTTCAAAGAATTATCCGCATATACGACTTCACCGGGTGGACCAGGCGGCCCAATGGGTCCCAATTCACCAGGTAGACCCCGATCCCCTTTCAGGCCAGGTGCACCTGGTGCACCTGCCATGCCCGGTACGCCTGGTTGGCCAGGTTCCCCTTTTTGACCGTTAGGGCCGTGCACGCCTGGATGCCCCTAGAATGAGAAAATTTAAAAATTTTAATTTTTAAGGCTACAAAAAAATTAGCTGTACATCTGTTCAAATACTTTTATATTCATTTGCTCGTTTTCATGCTCAACGCCGCATAAATCACCAAACAAGCGCTCACTCACACAACCATGCACGCTTATGTACATTCATATGTACATTAATAAATACATTTCCACATGCGTACGTATGTATGTAAATAGGTCTAATGTATTTATGAAAATCGATGCTTAGGAAAATGTGTTATTGTGCTCATTTAACCTTACACACTCAGAAACACTCACTTGATTCTTCGCTCCCGTGTAATAATATCAACAAAAGCGCATTCCCTCCGCCCCCTGCAACGTGCGTAATTTTCAAATTCAATTTTCCTCTTGCTTAAATCAAATCATCCCAAACACGCCACTCCGGTCAGGATATAACACAAATAAATTTATGCTCAAATTTCAAAGGGGACAGAGAGACGACTGAGTACAGAATGTATGAGCACCGTACAGTTTTGCCGACAATAGAAAAAAACCAAAATTCATCATCCGCACACACTTGCGTACATAAATACACTTTTATGTGTCGAAATATAGTCGATGTATTTAAATATGTGTAGCAAATAACGTTCGTTAGAGAGTAGGTGGTGGTAGTTTACATATCGTCCAAGTGCCATGATTCAAATGAGTTGCCATAAATCCACACACGTCCGCCGCCTGGCAACTCATTTATACACATGCACCTATAAGTTGTTGTATGTATACGAGTACATAACTTATGCATTTACATGAGTATGTATGTAAACATCAATATGTGTGCTGGCTTGAATACGTAGTCAATTCTTCTGTCGTGCATCACACCAGCCATCCTATGAACCTTTCATCATCGTGAGAGTGTTTCTGCCTTGTTGTGCTATTTGTAGCGGTGGTTAGTTTACCTACACCAGGGTGCGGCGTATCAACAAAGCCGACTGTACGTTGGAGTATAAGTGTTTGCCTACATACATATGCATACCCCATTGCTCCTCCATTCACATCCATGTTTGCGTGGGTGATTTTGAAGGTTTCGCATCAATTATTAATAATGAATTATTAATAAACCATATAAAGAAGCGCGATAACGCGGCAGCCAATAATGTTGCATCTACAGTCCCAAGCTCTGCAGTACTGGCAAGAGCAAATTTGATACTGCAATCAGCGTAAATCAAGAAATAAGATAATTTCTGATTGTATGAAGGCAGACATTTTTCGTAATATAAAATATATGAATTATTTCTCAAAATACTCGTTTATGTATTACATAAACTTAAGGTAATTTATGGTTTTATAATAAAAAAAGAACTCAATAACCATCAAGCGTAAATTTGTTTAAAATAAATTGAATGATACTATAAATTCCTATTTATGAGGTAGCTCTATTGAACAGTAATCTGAAACTGTTATACGAGGTGTGGCAATGAAATAACAAGACGAACGCTGCTACATGAAGCCGGTTACCGGAAGCAGTTTGGCGAAAGCAGTACATCTTTCTTCTCCATACAAATCAAAATAGCCACATCCTTCATGCGTATTTACAGCGCTTCACAAGAAAAATGTCAAGTGTTAGAATAGAGTAACGAGAATTTGAACAATACAGAGCTCGCAAATAATTTCGTACTGACATATTTCGTGGCACTGAAAACGTTTTTTAGAAACCCTCCCTTTTCCACCTAGAGACCAAAAGCTAGAACCAGCTAATTAGAATTTAAAGGACTGTTTTTTGCATTTCTCTCGATATTCCTATTATTGTGTACTTCCACTGAGTTCTGAAGAACAGACCATTAGTCAACATTTCTGGGTCGCGCTGAACTCCATGAAAAAAAGTAAGAAATTAGCCGAAATATTGAGGGCCATTCCGTATTGCTTGTGAAGAGGTTGTGAAGAATTTTACATAAGGATTTTGACTTACGTATCTAAAGCGCGATTTTTTAAGAGCTATAGGAAAATTTTTCAAAAACGCTCACGTAAAATTCAAAACAATCTATGCCATTTTTATTTAAATCGATAGTAGAGTCCACATAATTTAATGTTTGAATATTATTTCATGCAAATGTTGACCGCGACTGCGCTTCAAATGGTCCATCCAATTTCCAATTATGGCATACTCTTTCCATTGTTTCGGCCGGTATCTTAAACATAAATGCTTTAATGTTGTCTTCCAATGCGTTAATTGAAGCAGGCTTGTCTCAATAGACATGAGCTTTAACATAGGCCCACAAAAAAAAATCTAAAGGCGTTATATCGCACGATCTGGGTGGCCAATTGACAGGTCCCGAACGTGAAATAAAATGTTCACCGAACTCGCCTCTCAACAAGTCCATTGTTACGCGTGCTGTGTGGCATGTGGCACCGTCTTGCTGAAACCTCATATCATGCAAGTCAAGCTCTTGCATTTTGGGCAAAAAAAAGTTGGATATCATTTCACGGTAGCGCTCACCATTCACAGATACGTTACGATTGGCAGCATCTTTAAAGAAGTGCGGTCCAATGATACCTCCAGCCCATAAATCGCACCAAACTGTGACCTTTTCTGGATACATTGGTAGCTCTTGCAATTCTTCTGGTTGATCTTCAATCCAAAATCGACAATTCTGCTTATTTACGTACCCACTGATCTAAAAATGAGCTTCGTCGCTGAACACACTTTTTCAATAAAAAAGTGGATCTTCGGCCAACTTTCCAATAGCCCATTCACCAAAAATTCTGCGTTGCGGTAGGTCGTTGGGCTTCAATTCTTGCACCAGCTGTATTTTAAAAGGCTTCACACTTAAATACAGGGTGGCTGATGAAAGCCGCTACCAAAAAAAAATTGAATAACTTTTTTTCTTTTTAAATTATCTGTTCCATTTTTGTTTTAATTTGCAGATTGATCTTTAAAATTTATTAAAATGGATAACTGGGACACGCAAACAAGAATTTGGATAGTCCGCCGCTATCACGCACTGGAGTCCGTAGTTTTGGTACAGAGAGAGTACAGGCGGATGTTTGGCGGCGATCCCCCGAGCAGATGGACCATAATGAGACTGGTGAATAATTTTGCTGAGCAAGGAACAGTCGCAAGAAGGCCTTATCATCGAAACCCACCAGTTCGGACGGAGGAAACGATCGCTGCTGTAGCTGCAGCTATACAAAGCAATCCAAGGGTTTCAACAAGAAGCTTATCTGTTCAACTTGGTGTCAGCCGACAGTCTTTGCAAACAATAATGCACAAAGATTTAGACTTATTTCCCTACAAAATTCAAATGGTTAACAAACTGAATGCAGCAGACTTGCCGATTCGCTTGGAATTTTGCCAGAAGATCCTGCAAATGGTGGAAGAAGACTAAAACATGTTAAACTGCCTTTTCATGTCTGATGAGGTCCATTTCGATTTAAACGGCAATGTGAACAAACAAAATTGTCGAATATGGAGTACTTCTAACCCACAGATACTCCACGAGACTGAATTGCATCCTCTTCGCGTGACAGTGTGGTGTGCGGTTTCTTCACGCTGTATTGTCGGGCCTTATTTTTTTGAAGAAAATGATCACACCGTTACGGTTACTGGAGACCGTTATTTGAAAATGCTGAAAGAATTTTTCTATCCAGAACTACGCCGAAAGAGAATTCCTTTCAAATCTGTGTGGTTTCAACAAGATGGGGCAACGTCTCACATAGCCCAGACTGTTATGACAGAGTTGCGACGAAAATTTCCCAATGAACTGATTTCAAGAAACTCCGAATTTCGTTGGCTCCCCATGTCGCCTGACCTTACTGCACCTGACTTTTGCTTGTGGGGTTTATGTAAACAAGAAGTTTATAAAACAAAGCCAACAAATTTGGATGAACTAAAACAATCCATTCGGGCAACAATTGCGGCTATTCCTGTCGCAACTCTCAAAGCAGCAATGAACAACTTTTTACTAAGATGCCGCACTTGTGTCAACGAGCATGGGGGGCATTTAAATTCAATTATTTTTAAAACTAGTTAAGCTACATTTAATAGAATTTAATGACCTTCAACTTGAAAAAAAAAAATAAATGAATTCCATACACTAAAAAAAAAGTTATTTGTGTTTCTTAATGTAGCAAAATTCATCAGCCACCCTGTACTTTCGCAAAATTTTCCACGTTGTTGAGTAACAGAGGCCCAATTGCTGCGAACGGCGACGAATCGATAATTGATGGTCATTATTACCAGTGGCCGATACAGCTGCGATATTTTTTTCAGTGCACACTCTACGTAAGCGTGTTGGTGGTTTGATGTCCAATAATGTAAATTTGGTTCTAAATTTAGTCACAATAGCTCGAATAGCCGCTTCAGTGGGTCGATTAAACTGACCATAAATGGAAGAAACGCGTGATAAACTTTCTTAACAGAAAACGCATTTTTATAATAAAATTCAATGATTTGCAAGCGTTGTTCGTTTGTAAGACGATTCATGGTTAAATTATAGATCAAGCTGAAGATGTTTGACAGTGAAACGAACACGAAACGTGCGTCAGCTGTTTAAACCAACTGTTTAAAAAGATAATAGCTAAAAAATCACCCGTTATAAAATACAGCTCGTGCAAGAATTCAAGCCAAATGACTACCATTTCACACATTTTCGTTGATCGAGTTAATGTTGATGTATTATTCAGACTTATTAGAAAAAGTAGTTAAAGTTGGACTGGATCATCGCTCAATTAGTTTGTTATTAAAACTTTAATAAATAAAAAAAATATATTGTATTAAAAAAATAATTGAGGAGTAATTCTATACCATTTGCATCTAGTGCTTCAAGCTAGTGCTGGCAGATTTGCAATTTTTGCAGCAAAATTTAAATGTTTAAAAGAAGTTCTGAAAATGAAAATTTATACCTACTTATAATATTTTATAAATTTTGGCATTATCGGTTTCTCGCGAAATAAACTTCGTTAATTGGCTTTTCCTAAAGTCGTTTTCTAAAATTTTCTTTTAGCGCTGCTCTGGGTAAGTTTGCCAAAGTTATAAAATTTTGCATTAGTTTTCTACTCCTGCAAATCAATGTTCGGCAAAAAATTGGGACTTAAGCCACAGGTTGTACTTTGAACGTACAACGTTGTGATTCTGCCAATCTTAACTCACGAATGCTTGGTTTGGTGGGAAGCTCTTCGGCAGAGCTATAATATCACTAAATTGGATGCAAAGGACTGCTAGTATTGCCGCCATCACAGAATATAGAACTTGTCCCAGTGTTGCCCTTAATGTCCTTTTGTACTTACTTCCCATCGACTTTTACGTTATTTCGATCGCTGATCAAAGTGCAATCGGACTAAAGGAGTTTGTCCATTCGAGGCAAGCTCTGAAGGGACGTGCTAACGTTTTCAGGCAGTTAACACCCCATTTCTCTGATCTTCGGCTTGTGGGTCTACCCTGAGTCTACCCAAGCAGGATTGGAACGGAGAGAAAATCTGTACCGATGCTTGTATCCCTGTCTTTACTCACGCTTTCAAGATGGAATTGGGGGCTGGGGTTCTCTCTAAATTGCTTTTAGGCAGACTGCTAGTGTTTTTTTAGTTGAATGCTTAGGGAACGCTGGACGAGGGAGGTCTTAACATTTTTTTCGATAGTCAAATTTCGATCAAACCTCTCACGACGCCTGGTCTATATCCTAACTAGTCAACTACTGTAAGGAGGAGATCAAATCTCTTGGGTATGCAGTGTGCCAGGACATTGAAATATAAAGCGAAATTAAATTGCTGATGAGCTTGCCAGGAACGGTTCGTCTGAATTGGTCTCAGAGGTCTCCTATTCAGACATCAGTGCTCCTTGACTGCTATTAAAAGGGAATCGAACAAATTATCAGAAAAGCGCAGGTCAGATGGAGCTCAATTCTTCGTATGCTATTTCGGAAATAATTTGGCCCAAGTTTAATAGATGAAAGACCCAGAAAGTTCTTAGGACTCCTCGCCTTAACTTTCCAAACTGGTAGCAATATTACAAAGTTAGGTTTACTATTCAATCCCCATCACTGAAGCTTTCTCTGTAAATGTCCTGCTTTGGCAGCTGGACGGTTAAGGTCACAGCCTGGGGTAGTGGTCTAACTTAAATGCCGTCAACCTTCTCCGTTACATTAACTGCTCTGGTTGGCCGCAGATATCTGCTCGCTAGAGGTCTCAAAACGGTATCAAAATGACGCTTTAGTGCTACTTGGGGAGTGCCAATCTGTACTTCAACCATTTCACCTACTCACGACGCAGTTTCTTTGATGGACGTTTAATTTAATTACTGGTTCTCCCCTTCTTGTTGCACAAAGACTTTCTGAATAAAATCGCATATATCTATGTGAGTGCGGGAGCAAGGAAATGTCGATGAATTTCTAATCACTTATAAATTGCAAAATATTTTCGTTGTTGATATAAAATAAATAACGCTCAGTACTGTAAGTTAAAAAAAATAAGGGGACAATTTATATTCCGCAATAATGGAGTTTTAAGTACCAAACAATAACAACAAGAGTAGAAATGGCAAAGTAATATGTATTTGCTGAGAATTGCATTTAAAGAGCCACAGAATAGCTTACGAGTGCCAAGCAAGAGCTGGAAGTGATGAATGAGTGTATCTCAAGTGCGCTACTCGCTACGCGCTATGGTTTCAAAAAGTCATAAAAACTTTTTATGCGAATAAGACACAATCATTCAAACACACGCTCAAAGACTGAGTCAAATCATAATAAACGCTTGATCAAATGGGGTGGATGAAAAAAAGTAACCAATAATAAACCATAAATCGCTTTTAATGGTAAAGCTATGAACTAAAAAAGTTCGGAATTTGACAGCGTAAAGCGCAAAATGCAAGCAAAATTACACAAATTTGTGTGGGAGCATAGAAGCTGTGAAAACAATTTGAATTGATTTCTGTTTGGGTCAGTTGATAAAAAGTTATGACAAACTGATGTTCGAGCACTGGCTTGCGGAAGCAATGAATCGTTCGATTTGACAATGGCTCAATGGATGAGCGATGAGACAAAAGCAAATTACAAAATTTGCTCTTATGATTAATTTTTATGTCAAGTTTAAAGTGCGTATAAAAATTGAAATCAAGGAAAAATATTTACTTTCGTTCAAACTATAGCTGGAGCAACATTCCCCAATCGAAGCTCATCAGTTGATCCAAGATACTTTTCAGACGGGAAAAAGAGCTTCGGAACTAAACTAGCCACGGTAGAGCGAGTTAATAGGCTATTTCTACGTTCAGTCAATAGAAATCGCTAGGACTTTATGGTATAGCCTTGTCTATTACATCAGCAGAAGATCAAGTATTCAGCCAAAGTATATACAGCACCTTTTCTGCTGGATTGTATACGTAAAAGGGGCAGAAGTGAATAGAGTATTTTTACTGAAGCCAGGGAAAGCAAAACAAAAAATATACATTAAGCAATTAGCCTCAGTTGTTTCTTTCTTAAAAAAATGTAGAAAATCCTGGATCAACGCATTATAGAGGTAAATCTGAAGGACCGATATCTCAGCATGAACCAGTTTGCGTACCAATCGGGCAAAGAGACTGCAATGCAAAGCAATACTATAAAAGTAGAAAAGACTCTGAAGTCTAGTCCCTGCACGCTTGCATTGCCCTCTCGGGAGTTTTCGGGGTCACACGTCTTATTAAGCAGCGCAATAAGCCATGCTCAACGGGTGCACAAATCTTAGTCTTAGTCACTGGGTGTTATTCATGCTCGCAACGAGAAAACTCAAGGATGAGCAAATGAAGGAACACAGATCAATAATGGCCGAGGATGCTCTCATGGAGTGCACTCCCTCCTTTTATGTAAGAACAGGTTATAGACAAACGCCTATACATGTTGAATGACCAAGAGTTTGACACACATGATTATACACCTCAGGGAAATATGGGCGTTTCATTCAGAAATGGTGCGACAATAAAGGAGATTCTATAAGTACAAAAAAGATTCATTAACCCTAAGAAGGTAACTTTTCATAATAAAACCGACTTTAGGGAATACAAGAATCAGAAATTTCTAGAAAGCAACATATGTAGGTGTGGTGCGAGATAGAACTCGCTACTGGAATACTCAGTTGGATGTCGTTACCAAAAAGGCCATAAAAATAACTTCCCCTTAAGCCACAGGAAGTGGATTTTCAATGTAATGGTTTGCCAATTTTAACGTATGGATGCTTAGTTTGGTGGGAGGCTCTTCCGAGGGACTATAATATCACAAAACTGGGGAGGGTGCAAAGGATTGCATGCTTTGGCATAACCGAATCATGTAAAACTTGCCTCAGTGCTGCCTTCAATGTCGTTTTGCACTTACTTTCCATCGACTTTTACGTTTTTTCCATTGCAGCTCAAAGTGCAATCAGGTTAAAGGAATTTGGCTTCTGAAGGCAATCCCTTAAGGGACATGGTAGCATTTTCGGGCAGTTAACTCCGTATTTCTCCCAACTTCGAATAGATCTCTCTATCCGCAAACTAGAGTTTGAGGGTCATGCTAAGGCAATCTTTCCAAATAGGCAGGATTGGGTCGAGGGTAAAGTCTGCACCGAAGCTTGCATTACTGTTTTCACTGACGATTCCAAGATGGAACAGGAGTCGGAACAGGGGTTTTCACTAAATCAGTCAATTTATCGTTATTCTTTATACTACCGAATACTTTATTTTTCAGGCATGCAAAATGCTTAGGGAATGTGGGACAGAGGGAGATGTTAAAATTTTCTCCGATAGTCAATCCGCGATAAAGGCTCTGACTACGCCATGGTGCAGGACGAAACTAGTAAATTCCTGTAAGGAAGAGATCAAATATTTTGGGTGTGCAAGTAACATTTCTCTGATCTGGGTTCCAGGACATGGGAACATTGAGGGAAATGAAATTGCTGATTAGCCTGCCATGAAGGGGATTGAATTGGCCTCAGAGACCTCCAACCCGGTCAGCGGCATCCCCCTGATAGTTGTTAAAGGGGAACTGCCCAAATTATTTCTCAGGAAAGGATGGAGCTCCATTTCTTCATGTGATATTTCGAAAACACTTTGACCCCAGTATGAAACACAGAGGGCTCAGAAAGTCCTTTAAACTCCACGCCATTTAATATATATATATATATATAGGCGACCATCCAGTGACCGGTAAGCACAGGTACACGTTTGTAAATTAAATGGCGTGGAGTTTATATATATATATATATATATGTATATATACATATATATATATATATATATACGCATAAACCCTTTTTGGGTTTTTTGCCGAGCTTCTCTAATTAATTGTGGCGTGCGTCTAGATGTTGTTCCCCAAATGGTGGGACCTACAGCTTCCAGCCGACTCCGAACGGCAGATATTTTAATGAGGAGCTTTTTCATGACAGAAATTCAATCGGAGGTTTCCCATTGCCTGCCGAGGGGCGACCGCTATTAGAAAATGTTTTTCTTAATTTTGGCGTTTCACTGAGATTCGAACCAACGTTCTCTCTGTGAATTCCGAATGGTAGTCACGCACCAACCCATTCGGCTACTGCAGTCGACTTATCATAGGGATCTGTTTTTTTGAAGAGTGTGAAAAATTTGGCGTACATCAATAAACAACCTTTTCTGTTAAAATTGCGTTTGCTGTAAACTTTTCACACAGCCCTTACCTAACCTGCGACTAATAGGCAAGTTTCGTTAAAGTTTTCGCCAGTCATTGAGATTAGGAGTTGCAACTTGATGCTTGTTTAATCCCTTTACTGATTTTGTTTACACGGTTAAAGTAGACTGAATGTAAAGATTTTTATATTTTAAAATTTGGCAACAATTTAGTAAAGAATACGTATAAGATCATAATTTAGAGTTTTTGCTTTAGTAAGAAAGTGAGCCAACGAATTATTATATATTTTAGTAACCCAAAATAATTGTGATCCCACTGCTTGCCTTGCGAATATGTGCAAGTTATTACTCTTCTGTAAGTAATTGACCAAAATAAGCAGCCAAGCATTAAAAGAAATTCGTTAGCAACTAACCGCCAACATGGCATATGAGTAACTTTTATGTATGCAAAACATTTTCAAAGCACACCAAGGAAAAGTTAGCAACAAATTTCCGTAAATTAAAGTTTAGTTACTTTTGAAGAAAGTTTAATGTCATTTTCTAACTTGTCACTAACATGCCAAAGTGCACACAAGCGTACAAACAAGCAAATTTATAAATGCACAAAAACAAGTGCTTATATGTGTGTGTATTTCAAATGCGTTCGGATGTGTGTGTGTGTGTATGTCCATGCGTATGTTGGTTATAGTTATTACTCGAACCAGCAATGTCGGATTGCCATTTTAATTTACATGCAACTGCTATCAAAATGTTTACAACAGCAACGGCAACAAAAACACCTGCTACTGCAACTGCAACAGCAACATACACCGTTAGCTACACGCAGTAACAAAAAATAAAAGCAACATCCCAGCAAACTTTAATGTTGGCAATGAAGTTAGCTGCAGTTAGTAGTTTGCTTTATGCTGCGGCCTTGGTATACCGTGTTCTTGTTGATCCGCTGTATGCATGTTGCAAGTTGCAGGTTTCGCTTGCTCTGAATGACTTGGTGTAGTTTGACGAATTGAATGGCTGTGGGCTGAATGTTGCGTTTGCAGTGGAAACTTATGAATTTAGTATGGAATACTTTTCATTTTATGTAGTACGTAGATAGATATGTATGGGTGAGCATGCAATGGCAGTGTGCAACAGTGAAAAGCGGCATACATACACTTGCATACTTACTGGCGTTCACGTAAATGCAAGAAGGATGTGCTCAATTCGGTTCGGACCGAACTTTAAATACTTGATCACATTTTAGTAAAATTAAATTGATCTGACTGCGATAATGTGAGTTATACGTTGCAACATCAGAGAGACGAACGGATTTGATTATTATATTGATTAATCATCGCATCGATCGGACGTGTTTCACATCGCTCTGCATTTCTTTCTTTCTAAAGTGGTTTTGTTATTAAATGAAATAACATTGTAGTGTCGATCTCAATCAATTATAAGGCAGTGCTTTGAGCTATACTAGGGGCAATCCTAGTTATAGTCTGAACTAAAACAACAAAAAAAAAAATACCAGTCTAACGGTTAGTGAAACCTTCCGTAAAACAAACTGAGAGAGAATGAGACGAAAGCAGCATTAGGGGCGGGATAATTATAGGTTCATTATAATATTGCTATAAAGTTCATATTTTATTTTCTTCATTTTATTATTATTCATCCTCAATGTTTTCAATTTCAACAAATGATACGAGTGGCTTATGATAGCTAAAATATGATACAAATGCTTTGGTTTCGATGTTGTCAAAAAAAATACCCAAACGGACCGAAGAAACAGACTTACAAATTTCTTCCATTTTCGTCTACTTGTATTCATATAAAAATTTATGTCTCTTCCCACCAAAGCTAAATGTATTAGTATATTTCTTCTTGTATTTATTCAAGGCCGAAATCCCGGCGGTACTGCAATACCGGGCCAACCCGTGGCAGAGGTGGAGCAAGCCCCTAAAACACTCCGCCCATTCCCAAAAATCAGTTTAACATTTGTTGTCCTCCGACGGAGGATCTATCAGATGTTAAGCTGATAAGAACAGATACCACACTACCTAGTCAATAGATTTTCTAATAAACCTTTTGAGAATTACACGCTCAAAAAAATTAATGTACGAAATATTTATACCGATTCACTTAAACTGACTTTCAGCATCTAAACCAAAAACTATTATGAGCGTCGTAACGCGTATAATACACACAGATACCACACTTTGATCTTAGGCATAAGGCCGAGAACCGATAACCATACACAACCAACAAACTACCTAGTCAATACATTTTCTAATAAACCTTTTGAGAATTACACGCTCACAAAAATTAATGTACGAAATATTTATACCGATTCACTTAAACTGACTTTCAGTATCTAAACCAAAAATAGAAAAGCAAAAAACTGTTTTCAATAAATAATCAGAAATGTCCTACAATACAAATTTCAAAAAAAAAAAAATTCCATTTTCGTCTACATGTATTCATATAAAAATTTATGGCTCTTCCCACCAAAGCTAAATGTATTAGTATATTTCTTCTTGTATTTATTCAAGGCCGAAATGCCGGCGGTACTGCAATACCGGGCCAACCCGTGGCAGAGGTGGAGCAAGCCCCTAAAACACTCCGCCCATTTCCAAAAATCAGTTTAACATTTGTTGCCCTCCGACGGAGGATATATCAGATGTTAAGCTGACAAGAACAGATACCACACCACCTAGTCAATAGATTTTCTAATAAACCTTTTGAGAATTACACGCTCACAAAAATTATTTATATCAACATATAATATAACGCTTCGTAACTAAATAACTTTTAGGCCAGCGACGACAGCATGACGCGGTAGCCGAGCGACTAGCAATGTGAGCTTCCGATCCAAAATCCTTGGTTCGAATCACAAGAAAAAATAAAAGTTATTTTTATTTAGTTCGTCGCTACGTTTATATCAACATATAATATAACGCTTCGTAGCCAAGAGGGTCGCTTTTTCGTTTCACTTTTCCTCGAATCACTCCCAACGATTCTAAAGAAGTTTTCACTTCAAAAAATAAAAGTAAAATAAATATGTCATGTGTGTGTGGAGAAACGGTTGATCGTCAGGAAGATGTAGATTTTTTGCTCTCATCTGATAAACCGTAGTATTGTAAAACCTGCTTTGACGATAGATATTCATCTATTCGAATTCAAACTGTATTCCTTCCTCCGTTCTCAGTAAAAAATAATGAATGTGAGAGTACAAATATGTATAATATTAAGCAGCAGATTACATTTCTTGCTGTTGTCAAAGAAATAGCTGCGCTTAGAACATAAACTGATCGCATACTATCTACTGTAAAAGTTCTACATGACCAAAAAAAAAAAACTATTATAAAAATCAGATGATCTCATTGCAGAAACTCGCTCTTTACATTCTAAGAATGAAGTCAAAGATATCGCGCTCTCCACACTAACTCTTGGGGTAAGAAATCTCAAAAACTTTGCTGTTAATTCTGCCAATATTCTCGCCAGTGCAAATGAAAATAAATTGGTAAATGATGAGAACACTTTGCTCTCTCCTCTTTCTGTTCGGTGTCCGCCTGCTCACAATGAGAACAATACTCTGAATACGCTCTGCTGCTGCATCTAAGCCTACGTCGCCAACCTCTGCTATGTTAACATTAACTACAACTGGCGATATACGTAATTATGAAAAAGTGGGCGTGGCTCGGCTAATTTCTATTTATGGGCTCATAATTTGTAACAGATCCGCATAATTTCGCTTCTTTCATAATAGAGATATCACCTTTTTTCTACTTTTATAAATATTATCATTGTATGTAAGGTGGGCGACCGATTTCACCTATTTCCAATATTTTAACCTATATTCGAGTTTGCATAGACATTGACGACAAACATCGACTCCTCGCATCATTGTAAGCACTCTGCTCTAAATATGTCTATTATTTAGATTCCCTTATGCTGTTACATACAGACCTTATGTGAGCAAAATTATAATACCCTTGTGCATGAATGGACGCGGGTATAACTATTTGAAATATGTCCTCATCCAACCTCGTCCGCTGCCTTGCAAATATGACGAAACACATAAAAGTTTTGCGCGCCAAGTGCTGACAGATATGTCTATGAGCCACTCAACCACTCTGATTGCCGTTCAGTCGTGCTGCCAGTCCAAAATGCCACATGTTAAGTACTTTATTTACAAAATGCAAAAAGCATAAACAAAACCGAAAACGAAAACATAAGGCATTAAGATCCGTATGCTTGAACTATACAAAAGCAGAGTGAACTGTTTATGTTATGTGTTTGGGAGTTAGAGCTTTGTGTTTACACGAATGCAATAACGCTGCTCGTATTGACGCTGTTGACGGTTTGATGAAATGTGCCATGAAATATGCAAAAGTGCGCGAAATTTTGTTGTTTCATGGAAGTTTTAATAAACGACTGACATGAGTTTTGCATTAATATTGCCTACTACAACGGTCTTTAGGCGCACAAATGAATGTCGATTATTTTGAAATGCTTTAATAGCAAAAAATGCCTAAAACGGTTTTTGCAAGAACTTGTACATATGTGTCAGCGGGCATGGTTTGTGCAATGGGCTCTTCTCAAAACCATTTCATTTAATGGCTACGAAAGCCCATTGTTATGCTCAGGAGTATTACCATAATAAGCCGTGTGCTCGTCTGTGAGTGTCCCTGTAAGTTACGTTCAGCGAGTGTTGGCCAAAGAGCAAGAGAGATAATCTAAAGATGATCAGCTCCGCCTTCCACTTAATCCCAGTTATATATTTGAACTTGATTTCTTATGTTCCCTCTTATATCCTTTTCACACGTTTTCGTCTGCTTTTCCGGTATCATGGAATACCACCATATTCCGAGGTTTAGTATAAATTGACGCTGTTTGTCGAAGAAACTGAGAAGCCTTTTTTCAGGCAGTACAAAATACAAGTCACTTTTACCTAGGAAGCGAATAGCGTAGTTTTGGTCAAATCTCTTTTCTTCTTCTTCTTTTTGACTGGCGTGATAAAAGCTTAAGTGAGTTTAACCGGTCGTTTCTTTTTCGTGTTAACCGACGCCAGTTGAAAACACCAAGTGAAGTAAAGCCCTTCTCCACCTTAATCTTCCCCTGCTATAACCAGTTAGTATCGCATCGAAAATTTTCAGGCCTGGAGCGTTTTTATCAGTTAGAAGAAGTAAAGTTCATACAGTTCATCATTCCATCGCTTGCGATATTTGCCGTCGCTAACGTACAAAGGTCCAAAAATCTTCTGCAAAATCGATCTCTCAAACACTCCTAGAAACGCTTCATTGGATATTGTCATCGTCCAAGCTTCTGCGCCACACCATAGGATGGGCTTGATGATAGCCTTATAAATTGTTAGTTTTAGGTCAAAGATTTGCGTGACCTAATAGTCATATAACCTTTGTCTGTCATCCTAAGCAGACAGACAAAGAAATTGGTGATTTAACTCCAAGTGCATGAAATTCCATCGAAATTAGAAAAAGTTTCCTAATAGAGGCAAATGAGTTCCAATGTGCTTCAATTCTCTTTAACAATGAACATTGGTACATATATATTTCTTTGAAGAAGGTTTGGAGTACATAATGCACTATATATTTTATAAAATTTCATTAAAATTCATGGTGAAAGATGTCAAAGGTGAGCCATTATTTGGCTCTCAGCGAATTTCATAGAATCAGCTGATGGTCTGACATAGCCGGGGTTAGAAATCGGTTTGTTTACGAAAAAAACTAAGGGTGTGTGATTAATATACGAAAAAATCGGGGGGAAAAAATGGTTGGATGTTTCTCCCAAGGCTCAATTCCTCTGCAGCGTTTTCTCGCGTTTACGTCAGAAAGGAATAAAGTGCTCTGAGTGAGTTACTGTTAACTATCACTAACTCTAATAGTTGCACAGTTAGTTTGTATTATTAAGTCCTGATTTAGTGAGAGAAAAAAATCGATGTATTCCAATAGTGATAGTGAGAAAATACGATTGATATTAAAAGTAGAAATGGCCCAGTTAGTGCTTGAAGAATAGTTTACCCTAATAATTCCTGGATGTCACTACCAGTCCATCTATCTATCTATTACGCTTATGTAGTTGAAATTTTCTTAAACTAATTATCAAAATATTGAAAATAGTGAAAGTAATTTAGATTACGATTTAGATTACAAATCAAGTACTGATAGAGAGAAATGATTTAAGTATACTAAAGGGTTTCCTAATAACAGGTGATACAGGTAAATGGGTTGCACTATCGAGAGATGATTAATCGTTTTATCTCTCGACCTTGTGACTTTTTTCTTTGGGGCCACGTGAAAGAGAAGGTCTACGCCAACAGCCCATGGCAATTCAAGATCTCAAAGATGTAATTAGTGCGGCTTTCGAGGACTTAGGGCCGCCACTTTGCAATTCGATTATGGATCCTTTATATTAAAAATAGCATTTTTCTTTGAATATCAAAATAACACCCCTTATTGGAAAACCCTTTATATATACATGGTACGAGTGCGGTATAAGCGGAATCGAGTAGTTGAAAATTTCCCAATTTTAAAGCTTATCGGGGCCAAAAATTTAGCCCACAAGTCCCATCTCTGACTCATGTCCGCGGAAGTTTTATGACTCGTGTCTTAAAATGTATATTGTTTCCAAATATATTCTGAAATTAAACGAAATCGGAAATATGATCTACTTTTTTTCTTTCCTGAAAAGTTACCAAATCAGACTTAGGCGTTTTTTCTTCTCAGCCCAGGTTTATGTATTGCGTGTTCTAGACAATAAAGGTATGTTGTAGACTTCATGCTAATGATATGTCTAATATAGAAATTTATGTCATGCATGTGGAAGCTCGTGAAATGACAGATGTCAATTATGTCATTACCAATGAAATAAGAAAGGCTTTTGGACAGAAAGAGTATGGGAGCGATCATATTACAGTAACATTTTGAAAAAAAATTATGTGAAACCAACAATACTAAAGAGCCCATATTTTCTTTAATTATAGTTCGGTGTTTTCAAAATTCTGTAAATGTAAAATTATTAGGAACTAATAATACATGTATTTAAAATTTGTTTTGTGTAATAATTCTGTATATTTTAAAGTGATGTGAAGTACAGTGGGTTGTTATTATCATTTGGTAGTGGCCGGTTTCGAAACGAGCATAAAATATCAAATGCTAGGAAAATGAAAATTTCTCATAGCGTTCGCCCTTCATCTGGCAATGGGGCAGAATAAAACTGTAGGCGCCTTCATTTGTGAAACAACGCATGATAATCGAGCAAATGCGCGGTATCAAAGTTTGAATATCTTACGTAAACGTACGCCCGTATCAGCTGACACGATGAAACTAATGAGAGCCCCATGTAAATCAATTCTCACCACAGTTGCGTTCCGTAGTATCACAGATCGTTGTTTCATCGTGTCAGCTGATATGTGCCTTCGGTGAGTGTGGGCACCATATATCAGAGGTCGGCAAAGCTTGCTCGTGACAGCAGTACACTCAATACACGTATTCTTATGCTGAAAACAGAGAACGACATAAACGCAGTCCCCTGTCAGCTGTTACGATCAAACTAATGAGAACCCCATGAAACATTCCTTGCTTCCGTATCGTAGTATAGTAGATTTTATTTCACGACATTTCAAAATTCCCATAAAACCCTGGCAGCTGATTGCTCTCTCACCACACAATGTTGCCAAGCAGTACATTTCGAAATCATTTACAAAATAAACTCAGAAAAATTATAATTTTTATTAAAATAACTTAAAAATACTGTTGAATAATGCTAATTATAGATAAATGAACTATTTGCATTTGTTGGTTTTTGGCTTTGGTTTATTAAACAATGAAAAATTGTAACTGATAACGCGGATGTGTGAAAAAGTGTGTAAGCAAAAATATCAATGGCAACATTGTGTAGATACAACCGAACACATACACACACAAACCGATGTACTGTGTAAATATGTAATTAAAAGAACGCAGTTGCGGTAAGGGACTGCGTAAGTCGTTCACTGTTTTCAGCATTACGCTCTTCAAATCAGTCATTGTTCTGACCATACCTATTCAGCCTTATCATGCAATTCATCGTAGATTGTTTTTCGTAGAAACTAAGAAATTGTAACCATATAATTCGAATAACTCCGAACGTACATTCGAAATTCGTAGAGTGACATTCACCGAATACACTCGTTAAGTCAAATCGCAGAGTTTCGTACAATTTTTCTGCGACGACGTTAGACTAACGGACAAAAATTAGAACGAGTAAAAAAAAGAGGATTTAAAAGGAAACAAATAAAAACACTGTAAAATCTAAGTCCTATATTAACTTAACTATAAATAAAAAGAATGTTTTGAAGTATGTATGTACTTTTATATGACTTTCACAGGTGTAAAGTTGTAACAACACGGCAGCGTATGCCACTTTGTTAGAGCTAATAAAAGAGATATTAATCGTGGCATTGATACTGTAGTAGCCCCTCCGGTTGTAGTAGAGGAATATTTCTTCAGTGGAGAAAATAATTTTCATGTGCGTCCCATCCACACACAAAATGATGCCAGAAAATCTGTATTTCTGGTAGAATTCCATCTTGGTTTGTCGTTTTTCATTGGCACTCATGTTGAGATTTAAGCACTGAGGGCACAATCGTGTTTGTAGTGACACCAATATGCCCTTTAGTACATAGCTAAATGTCGACTGCCCGCAAGAAACCGTAAAACAGAGGATAGTCGGAGGACTGGACGACGACCTCGCTGAGCTTGCGCTGTCTTCAATAAAACTCAAAACACATGTAAATGCAGCTTTATTTAAACGGTAACTTTTGATAAACCTGTTTTCAACCGTTTTTAGTAACATTTTTCTTTAACAAAAAGGCGAGCACTTACATTCGTCCATATCGAAAGGGCTGCTTGCATCTCTCAATATTTTTCGCTCATTTTAGAGACTCCTTTTGCTTCTTTCACTTTCCTTCAAGGAATACATTTTAATTTGAAAATTCAACCAACTTGACAAAAATTTAAAGATTATTTGCTAAATTGTATTGTTTACATTGAAGTAAGCTGTTGTCGAAATATTAAAATTTCACATTTGAGTTTGGCAGCACTTTTTTCGTGTTCACATGGAGCCCACGATTACAATTTTTTCGTATTCGTAGTAGACATTCGTATTCGAAGATTTTCTATGACGGATTCTATGATAGGGCTGATTATCTATGGTATGCGAAACTCTTTCATTTTGAGAGAGAGCGCGCCCATGAGCTCGTTTCCAAATTTGGCACATTTCACACATTATGGGATGATGAACAGCTGATAGGCAAAATGGCGGGCTACCAGAAGAACGCGCCAGAAATAACTGACGAAAATAGTTCGTTTTTGCTTAATATGATGCAATTGAAATGTTTATAATTATTTTTCTTTAAATTAATTCGATTGAAACGTAATAATTTAAATTATCCTAATCCTAGTTTTTGTTTAAAAAATGCCCTCTCCATTTTTTTTCCGGTGTGGCATTACTGACGAATGTTATGAAAAATGCACATTTTTCAGCGCTCTCACGAGAAAAAGAGTTTCGTGTCTTCTATTGATCTGACACCAATGAAACGACATAAGCAGAGGCTGGTAATTTTCTTTTGCTACATATCTACTGTAACATACTCGGATATATGAGTACAAGCATTGAAAAAAAAAAAAAAATCAAAATTCAAGTGAAATTTAGTTAACAGTGTGTATTCTCAACGCAGAGAATTTTCTTTTAAGTCATTATCACTTTTTTCTTCCACGTACTTTTGCGAACAAATTTTTTAAAATGTTTGTTCCAAGCAAAGAAACTGAAAACCAGAAGCTGTCCTAAGAGTATAAATACAAGGCGGCGCAAAATTAATCGTCCAATTTTGTTTTTGAATAACTTTTTTACTAAATAAAAAAAATTATTTCTAGTGATGAGGAAATTTTTTATTTTGACCTTTAAGCGCTCAATTGCCTGCCTGTTGGAATATTGCAACTGACTTATTCACAAGTGTCAAATATGATTGACGTACGACGCCAGTTGCAAAAATTATGAGTCTTCCAATAAGGCTATTAGTTTTGCGCCACCTTGTATTAACTCTGAGTGAACTACGTTTTACGGCTTCTTTGTCGTGAATTTATTTTGTTAAAAATAAAATAGTATGAAGTGCAAATAGTAAATAGTAAGAAGTTATTCCAGAGTTGTACTAAAACAGCACTAGGATACACTTTTTTCTCTTAGTTACTGCTTAATGCCATTGCTTTTTTGGCTTTTACGCTTATCTGAGAGTTGTTTCATTCCCCACTATGATGCAGGAATTTTTGAAAATGAATTCGGAAGATTCTCAAAAATAATTTTTTATGTACCTCTAAATAGTATTTATCTCTTTATTAAAATTATATTTCAAGCATCAGTTTTATATATATTTGTGTAGTAAGGATGAAGAACACGCGACGCAAGGATGTAAGTGTTAAACAACATTTCTTTACCAACATAATTGCGTTTATGCCCGAAAATTGACATAATCAAATATTTAAATTTCAATTCGTGTCAACTAAAATTGCGTAAACGAAGTGCAATAACTTAATGTTTACTTAATTTTAAAAAATTAACAACTGCCACCAAGTGGCGCAGGAATAAAGACAAACCTAAATCTCTACCGTTCCAAAAACAAACAAAAAATATTGCGGGTGGAGCAACGAATTAAACTTTAAACTTTCCAAAAAGTGAAATAAATAACGTGACAAAGGTCAAATAAATCTTCCTCCATGATGTCGCATTAAGATTGAGATGTCACAACAGCTGGGGGATTTTTTTAGAACGCCCTAAACATAAATAACTAGTGGAAGGCTACGGCTAGGAACGAAAAAGTTGCGCACGGAAAAAATGAAATATTTTATAAATAGCAGCAGTTAAAAGCTGTGGCCAACAAAATTCTCTACCACGGGCAAAAAAATTACCAGATAAGCAAGTAACCATAATAATTGCGAGTGGCAAGCATATTTGACCAAAAGCTCTTAGAAGAACCAAGCAAAAAGTCAAAACAAAGAAGGCGTGAAAATACATTAAAATATGAAGCATACGAGTATATCTAGGCACTTCTGAAGTGGACGCAAAGCTAACAACAGCAAGTCAACTCACGCCCATTTAGTGAAACTTAAGAGCTGCAATGATTATTATGGCATTGTGCGGTGGCTGTGGTAACCGCAAGAGAGACGATAATAGCACTGACAAATGTAGACAGCTAAAGCCGGTACGAAATGTTTTCTACTTTCAGAGAAAAAGTATATATTTTGCCAGCAAAAGCGAGGAAGAAAAATCGTAAAGAATTCAACAAAAACCAAAAACAAAGTAAATTTCAAAACACTGCCTATGCCATTGTGTTTGTGTTTATGTGTATCTGCACTTGTGTCCTTGAAGAAAGCATGCGAAGTGCCTACAACACCTGCCAGCAATCAAGCGCGTCTCAAGACAATGCTAGATCACAAATGACAGTTGCTCTCCACCAAAGGGCGAGTTAAACCAGAAATGTTGGCGCTAAAGTAGAAACAAAACATAAAAATAGCAAAGTAAACGGAACATTAAAAGGCCGTAAAAGTTAAAATGAAAAGCTCATTTGGATAATAAACACACGCACTCCACAGATATATTTGAAGTGGTGCGTGGTTGTGCAGATAAAGCCGCACAGGCGTATGACGCATTGACACGTACACAGGATAAGGGCTTATTTTTCTCACACAACCATACAGGGTATCTATTAAGATATTTACATAGCAAACCTTCCTAAATTGAAAATAAAATGTTAAATCTTGAGACCAGTGAAAATAACACACGGGAATAATTCAGTTAAATTCATTATCCAGACTAAAGGATGGAAACAGAGGTGTTATTTGTTTTATAATTTTGTGTTGTGAATATCCAACCCAACAACTATTGGCTATATTTTAGCATTAAATATGCAGATATAAAAAATGTAAATTTTATACATAAAATTTGAGCCAAAGACGAGTGAAACTATGAGAGAAAAAAGAGTTATTTCCATGATTTTATAGGCATTATCGACATTTTTTTAACACCAAAAATGTCTGTAAGGAATTGGTGAAACCAAATTACAAATAATAAGCTGCAAAAGTATCGGTACCACAAACACCATCATAGTTTCAGCGTCCTGGTTTGAAATTGCGCCTTATCTAATAAAAATTGTACAATGTACCGAATTTTCTCTTTGCTGACTTCCATTGTCAACACGCTGTAATACACAACTGAATAGAACAAACAAAAAACAGCAAAAGAAATTGTTTAGTGTGAAATGTCACCTTGACGAGCATAAACTTTAAATTGTTTGATTCATACTTTACGAGATATCGACCACTACAGCCATCTACCGATCACCGCTTTCCTGATACTTATTAGACCCAATTTCAGGTTCATGGCCATTAACCAAGCCTTGATCCTACTTACTGAATCACTGGTAATACTCACTGTATATTACATGGATATTTCCACTATTATCATCGCGATGTTAGCCGCGAATCTGATGGCTTTTGTAATTTTTTCCAATTATTCTGGTAATATAACTAAGCCTTATTTTTATGAGGCTTTCTAGCTGTGTGAAAATCATTTTTAACGTCCAGACTTACCACAGCGCAGTATTCTCTATCCCCGCCATACCATCTCTTACCCTCAATTATTCCTAATTCTTATTTCCTCCACGTAATTGATAGGGTTTGCATCTTCCACCTCTTTGGGAAAGAGCTTTGCTTGAGGCAGATTTGGAATACCGTGAATCCGTGGAATATGTCAATCATGACTTTCATGGTCTTATTTGGTATTCCATTCGGGTCTGAAGCTTTCTGGGACTGAGTTTTATTACATGCCACGTGGAATTCTCGTTCGGCAATACGAGGGATGTCACCTATTGTCTGTTGAATACAGTAAGGCAATATGTTTTCAGATCTTTGAAGGAAACGAGTCCTAACCATTTTCCTAACTTTATTGGGCAAAGACTCCAACGAAGGTCGGTACTCCTCATATAGCATGGCGCGTTTAGTATGATCCGCAGGATTTTGTTTTGGAGACTTTGGGTAGAGGTGATGCACTTTGGGCTAGCGAATTCCAAAAATTGTATACCGTAAGTCCAAACCAGGTGAATCCAGTGAAATCGAAATCCAAAGACGAAATTCAAAGCCGTTTAAGGGGTTATATACAGTTAGAATTTTCAAAAAATCGTTTTTATTTTATTTTTTTTCTTAATCTACATATATTTTTTTCTTAATCCACATATATATATAATACACACAGAAAATTCAATATCGTTCCGGTGAATATTTTCAAAGTAACACGCATATTTGGAAAGGCATTTCAGAGTGCTTGAAAGTAAAGTAAATTGCTTTTAAAACTTTAAACGTCTTTTTCTCAAAATTGTGTTTTCAAAGTCGGTGACAAACAGTACTCGAAAACGGCTAAACCGATTAGTCTAAAATTTGGCTAAAAATCAAATTTTGGTCAAAAATCAATTTTTTTTTTTCAAAAAAATTTATTTTGCTTATTTCTTCGATTAATTACTAGATTTAACATCACTTTAACGAAATCTGTTTGGTTTTTTAATTTCCGAGGATCCAGTCCAGAGACATAGTGGTCACCGCAAAACATCGTTTTTTGAGAAGAGCTCCCGGAGATCAGCTATAGCTCTTTTCCAAATGAATATTTTTACTAATGCAAAGTCTTAAAATACAGCTAAAAGATAACATAATATGTGTACAAATTTTTAGATCAATAAATTGAAAAGTTTTTTCAGAAAAAATTCTGGGAAATTAGCTTTTCTTCGGCCCAACTGAATATAACCCCTTAAGAACTACAATCCATGGACGGGACATCTTGCATTGAGTCGACTATGAGCACAAACTTTGAACACGTTTTCTAAAACAACAAAGTTTGGAATCGGAATGGTGCTGCCACATAAACATTGATTGATCGAATTAGCTCAAAATTGTGTTCCATATGAAGCTACGAGCACAGTTTTAAAGGTTTCAATACATGTAATTCAATCTTTTATGTTCCTGAAAGTTTGTATGATTAAAGTTTCACTATTGTAAATACCTTTGTTTTTATTTTACACTAAACAAAAAAGCTGCAGAAGTCAACAAATTCGAACTATTCTTTTGACGAGTTCGCGGTTGCTCCTGCTCGCTCATACATTTGAATAGCAAGGAAGTCCGCAGGACTTTTACACCTACGCGCTTGTGAGCAAGGCAATAATAATTCATAACGGCTGTGTGCAACAATATAAGGGAATCTATAAGGGATAAACTCGTAGACATATATGGACCCAAATGCTCAGAATGATGAGGTAAGTCGATCTCTGTCGCCCGTGTGTATGATAACACGAACATAAATTAAAAAGATTTCAATGAAGCTTGGTACACGTATTTCTCTATGTCTATTGTAATTATGTCTACGGCGTGCGTGACTACCAAAATAGTACTATTTGTATGACAGTTATAAGGTGGGGGGTTCGGACATTATTTTTAGAAGACTAATCCCGCGGTAATTGGCACAACAGATTACGGAATCGCCCTTCTTATGAATTGGGCAGAGCACACTTAAATTCCAATCGGCAGGCATGCTTTCATCCGACCATATTTTGCATAGAAGCTGATGCATGCACCTTACCAGCTCCTCGCCGCCATGTTTGAATAGCTCAGCCGCCAGTCCGTCGGCGCCCGTGGTTTTTTTGTTCTTTAGACGCGTTATCGCTATTCTCACCTCGTCATGGTCGGGTAGCGGAACGACAATTCCGTAATCAACGATTGGAGTATCGGGATTTTCACATTCTCTCTGACATGCGCAGCTATAAATATTTTACAGGTTCGAGAAGGTAATTTAAGATTGCTCTGGATGTCAGTCACCAGGACCTTCTGGAAGCCGCCGAACTTTCTGGTAGAATTTTCGGGCGTTGTTCCTATTGGCCAGCATCTCAAGCTCTTCGCACTCACGTATTTCGGCCTCTCGTTTCTTTTTTCAGATAATATGTTTCTTTTCCTTTCTTAGCTCTCGGTAGCGATCCCACATATCTCGCGTAGCGCCCGATCGCAGCGTGGCTCTATAGGCGGCATCCTTTCTTTCAGCGGCAGCATGACATTCCTCGTCGCACCAACTGTTTTTTCGGGCTCACCGGTATCCAATTTCTTCTTCGGCGGCGGTACGTAGGGAACGAGAAATGTTGCTCCATTGCTCGCGCATGCCGGTGTGTTGGGCAGTGGTCTCTGAGAGCAGGAGTGAGAGTCGAGTGGCGAATCTTCTGGCTGTCTGTTGTGATTGCAGCATTTCGATGTTGAACATTCTTTGCGTAGGTAGATGTACGTTTTTTGCTGCACAGAGACGGGTGCGCAGTTTGGCTGCAACAAGGTACTGATCCGAGTCGATGTTGGATCCTCCGATCGTACGTACATCTAATACACTAGAAGCGTGTCTTCCATCTATCACAACATGATCGATCTGGTTTCGCGTTTTTTGATCAGGAGACAGCCAAGTAGCTTGGTGGATCTTTTTATGCTGGAATCTGGTGCTACAGACTACCATGTTTCGGGCCCTGGCGAAGTCGATCAGCCTCTGTCCGTTACCGGATGTTTCGTTGTGCAGGCTGAATTTTCCGACTGTGGGACCAAAAATTCCCTCCTTGCCCACCCTGTCGTTGAAGTTGCCTAGCACGATTTTTATGTCGCGGCGGGGGCAGCGCTCATAGGAGTGTTCCAAGCGCTCATAGAAGGAATATTTGGTCGCATCGTCCTTCTCTTCCGTCGGGGCGTGGGCGCAAATTAGCGAGATGTTAAAAAAATGGATTTTGACGCGGATTATTGTGAGACGCTCGTCCACCAGGGTGAACGACAGTACTTGGCGACGAAGTCTCTCTCCCACAACAAATCCAACACCGAATTTGCGCTCCTTTACATGGCAGCTGTAGTAGACGTTACAAGGTCCTATGGTTTTCTTGTCGTGCCCATCCATCGCAACTCTTGAATGGCAGTGATGTCAGCCTTTACTCTCATGAGAACATCAGCCAGCCGGGCAGAGGGCCCTTCCCCATTAAGGGACTGGTCATTCCAATTCCTCAAATCGTAGTTCTAAGCTCGTTTGCAGGGGTCGTCATCAGTGTAGGAAGTTCTCATCCGAGGCTTTGTGTAGGTATATTTTCACTGGGGGAATTTTTAAGTGGCGGGCCACAAACCCAGCTTCTACATATGGAATGGACTTCTACATATAGAATCATAAGGAAAAATTCCCTTCTGATAAAACTACGTTAAATCTTGGGTATGGGGATAAGGTTCCGACTTTTCTTAGCCAAAGTTACGAATTATGTAAACAATTAAATAATACATGATATTATGTGAAGTATGTGCCATTGGAAGCTGCAACTCTATCAGACAGTATACGGATTACTCTGACGAAAAATTCGAGTTTTTTTGACTAGATCTATTTATTGCGCCAGTTTGAAGAAATGAATCGCTCTCCAATAAAGTCTGACTGCACTGATCGGAACAGATGGTAATCCGAAGGTGCAATATCTGGGGAATACGGCAGGTAGGGCGAGATTTCCCAATTCAGTCCCTCTAAATATTTCTGAACCGATTTAGCAACGTGTGACAAGGCGTTGTCATGCCGCAGAATCAGTTTGTCAGGTCTACCATCCCACTCCTGGCACTTTTCTTTGAGAGTTCGATTTGAACGCATTAGCTGCAGTCGGTAACGATCGCCAGTGCTGGTTTTAGTTGGTTTAAGGAGTTTATAATAGATGACACTCATCTGATCCCACCAAATGCACAACATCATCTTTAAAGCATGAATAGTTTTTTTCGCTGTCGATGGACCGGGATCCAAAATTTTCGACGCTTAGGGTTATCATAATAGATCCATTTTTCATCGCCAAGAATGATGCGATGCAGAAAACCTTTTCTTTTCTACCGTTCAAGAAGCATCTCAAACGTCACCAAATGTCTCTCGATATCGTTTTCCTTCCATTGGTGTGGCAGGTACCTGCTTTCTGGACCATTCCCACCATGTGCAAACGTTTACCGGCGGTTGATCTGTCAACATCCAGCCTTTTAGACAAACAAGGGTTCGACATGCGTCTTTATCCAATAATTGTTGTAGTTGAGTATCCTCGATCTTTTTCGGTGACACTTTGGAAGCGTTGAAACCACTCTTTATAAGATGTATTTGATCGACCGTGGTGATCGCAACTATTGATCAATATACGACACGTTTCAGCTGCACTTTTCGTTAAAGCATACTAATAAAGCACGACTTCCCGCAAATGCTGTTTTTTCGGGACGAACGTAACATTTTTGACGTCAGATAAAAAAGGATTTTTACATTTAAAACGAATGTCAACTACTGCGATCGAGACCACACATACACACCTCCAAATCAGCAATGTATTACAAGAGCGAACACAAAAATACTATCAGCAGCGACACCTCGTTTACGGGGGCGGAGTAGGGTCAGCATCAAAGGAAATTGTACGGCACATATGTATTACTAAGTTTTGACTATTTATTTTTTAATTTCCAATTAATTTTATTAAAAAATATAGTTCATACCATTGTAAAAACCGCATAATGCAACTAAATAACTAAATTAATTACTGAATTTGTTGTTTTACTTTCTCATGTTCTTGTGACTTATTAATAGTGCAATATATTTTTTTTTCTTTAGCACGCAAGCCCTATTTCTGGTAAATGTTTTCTTTGTGCGAATAAAATCCAAGCTGTTATTAAATATTATCTGATATTTTTGATTAAATTAAATTAAATTTAGCAATGTATTTTATCAAAAAACTTACAATACAAAGTGTAAATACAAACTTGTCATTTAACTCTTTGTGGAATTAAATTTATGAATTGGGGTGAAATTTACCCCAGGGTGTCGTTTACTTAAAAAAGGTGTGTACTGAAGGTTAATATAATACATAAATCATGATAAGTCAGCCTTCATAGCTGAGTGGACTTAGGCGTGGTTACCATTTAATTGATTCTGGGATGGACGGCCACTTTTCCTCATACCAACATTTTGGCACCTCAAATGTGGAATGAAATTTTAGAAAGATATATTATTATCAACTTTAAAAACTTCCACGCCTGATCATATGTACACAAGCACATTCTGGAATATCATATCGAAAATTGTTGTTATTAAGTAATCGGTAAGCTTAAATAATATTTCTTGATTTGCACCCTGTTCTTGATTATATAAGTAGATTGGCTATTCTACAGCTCATTCGCTGATGTTGTTTTATTTTGAAAAAGGCTCTAAAACGGACCTGCAAATAGAGGCACAGCAAAGAAAAGCACGCAAAAGTTCAGCTAGCAAACACGCAAACTTTTGTATTTACATAAGTTTTTTTCTTTCGTCCTACTATAGCCGTTTCCATTTAGCAGTATTATGCTAGTTTTGTTGTTGATGTTACTGTTGCCACATTCTCCAGCAGGACATAGTTCCAAACCAAAGCAGACGGTAAAGTAAGTTTTTATACGCCTATTGGGTGATTAAGCATGCAAGACGCACCATCAGTGTTGTTGTGTGGAAAATGTAAAAAATAAACAAGGAGAAGAATGCATAGGTAATGAAAGGGAAAGCGCTAACAGTAAAGCCTGAAATGGTCACACCTACATACATAGATAACTGAGCAAACATGACATAGCAGAAAAATCACTAAAGTATTCAGTATGCAGCGTAGCCGAACAAATCATTATCATAAGCAAAGAAGATATGCTACGCATGCCATCACATAAGCACACATAAGCAGACATATTGCATATACTCGTACATAGACAGATACATAAATATGGAAACATGTTTCTGCTAGTGAAGCGAAACGTACACTTTGGACGCTTATCAAATTAACTGTGAAATTGAATAGAAGAGCATAAGATCTGCAGCAAGCATCGAACCATGGAAGCAGCAACAATAAAACTACTGATGCTGCAAATGTTGACGTTGATTTCTTTGCCGCAGCAGCTGTACTAGGTGTTTTCGAAGTAGATACATTTTTATCCTGGACTGTCTAGTAAAAAATTGTTTTTTGTTTTTTGCAAAGTAAGAACAAACTGCATACAAACAACTTTACAGCGCTGCGTATAAGTGCTTATATAGCAAAAACGATAGATTACTAGGATTGGCCTTCAGCTGTAGTGAAAAACTAAATTGAGCGACTTCTGCTGCCACGCCACTTGGAACTTGGCAACACAATTCTGCCCACTCATTAAAAACGTATTTATGTACTCGTCCAACCAGACGTTGTTCAGACGGCAATAAAAGAACATTAGCGTAGGCTGTGTTGATTTTTTGTTGGTATATCACCACCAGTCTTAGATTTCTCAAATCGTTGTCATGATTCACCATAATACGGAGCAGAAAAGTGATGAATCGAAGGCGCCTATTATAAACATAATCAAAAATTGAACGAACTTTATCGGATGGAGTGAGGCCATCGGATGGCCTTTGTTACAATATTTTGTCAAGTTAAACAGAACCAACATTAAACTCGCATCAAAAGTGAAAAGATGAAAACACAATTTTTTCGATTAATTAATCGATACATATCAAAGTTTTAAATATTGTTTTACGAAGAAACTTTGTTTATATTTTTCACTGAGATCTGATTTCGTCCCCGGTCATAGCGGCTAAATGAAAAATAAATCTATTTACAAGGAATTTTGCAATTGCTTTGGCTGTGTCAATCTCAATCGATTCTCTACTTCTCTGTTCGCTATGTTTCGGATCAGCTCGCTTGACGAATAATTTACATGAGAAGTCAACACCAAAGTTATCAAGCAAAATTCGCCCCTAGCCTCATAAAATTGGTACAGCTCACTATTCTCAATGTTGCCAACTCTATTTTCTGATATTAGGCAAATTTCCTAAGACCGCGTTCATACAGGGAAACTTTTGTTGCTTAAACTTTGGGAATTCTCTTTTAGTGGCGCCCGCCTTACTTACCATTGTTTAGCTTTTAGTCTACAGTTAACAACAATATTAAGTAGAACGCAAACATGAAAAGGTACTGGCAGAGCATGAGCATCACAAATAACGAGTGCTAATAACATATGTTTATTTATACCAGTTGCTTCATCTATTCGTCACTCGCTAATGTATGGCGAATCGAAAACGGCCACTATTACATCTCCACCTCCACTTGGCACATACGAGTACATGGTGAAAAGATTTGGAGAGGTGTGGCCAATACAGACCATTAGCTGGCCTTCAGCGATTTGAATGAATCAAATGATTTATTGGCATAGAAGGCGGTTTGTTTACAACAGAGGTCGGCATGAACTGAGATTGGGTTGGTTATATACGAAAAAATCGACGCAACCACTGCTCATGTTATTTTTTCGCCGTCTGAACCAACACTAATTCAACGAGTGTAAGAATACATGTGACATGAGCAGGCGGAATTCCCTAAGACGTGGCAGCCAAAGTTACTCTCACAAGTGTGCTTCGTATGGTCAAACCTTACAATCTATCATCCTTTTGTGTTCAATGCTTTCGCTAAAAGTATATTAGAGTTATCTGAAATCTGTTCTGTAGCACGGAAGACAAGATATAATGCCATTAATCGCACTGAAAATTAAGGTAGAATCTAGTCGAAGCATGGAAGTGGCCCTAAACCAAAGATAATCGAACGTACGGAATTCTCAGATTTTAAACAGTATTCTTGCGAGATAACTCAAAGAAGAGTTTGTTGTTTTTTCTTACATATCTGCAATCCAGGTCGTATTGCATCATAAATGTTCTTCAAGATGTAAGAAACCATTGCTATCTACACAAAATATAAAAAAACCCTTTGCGTTTACTGCGATGCTAATATCTGATCCAATGAACTATTGGGATGGCGTCATACTTTGTGATGAGAATAAAATGATGTTATATTAAAACGACGAACCGACAAGAGTGTGGCGCAAAACATTAACAGCATTAGAAAGTCGTAACATCAAATTGACTGTCAGATTTGGAAAATTGTCTATTATGATATCGGGTTGCATCTGAAACATATGAGTAGGAGACTCTGAAGCAAAAGGAAAATAGGGTGCAGTTGTGCCTTCTATTTATATATAACCTGCCCAGAGTGCCGATTTAAACCCCACCGAAAATCTGTGAGTCCATTTAAACAAAAAGGTTGCTAATATAAAAGACAACCAAAAAACCTAACAGCTTTTAAAACTGCAATACTAAAAGAATAGCAAGTATATCGAACTAATATGTCCTGGTGAAGTTGGTTCATTCTATGAAAAACGCCTACAATGTTTGTTAGATGTCAAGGGTAACCATACTAAGTATTAATTGTGTCAGATGCAAGTTGCTATTTAAAACTTTACATATAACATCACTTGTCATTGTTTGTGAGAAAGGTTTTTTATACCTAGAAAATGCAGAGATATTTAGGCCAATTCTTGGTTTAATGGCTATGTCAATAAGCAAAATTGCCGTATTAAAGCTGAAGAAGAATAGCCATTACATCTATATGCGGCCTATATTCTTCAAAGAGGAGCCTAGCGCCAATGTAACAGTGAATGGCGAAATTGAAGCCTGTGATCTCCATTTGATTCCAACAATACGGCACTACTTGCCATACAGCCCGTGAAATCATGGGTTTGCTGCGTCGTCGTTTCGGTGGATAAACTAGCTTCTATTAAGACATTGAAAGCCAACATTACTAAAGTTATTTACGAGTTACCGACCGAAGTCCTCCAACGAGTCATTCAAAGTTAGTGTGTACGGATGACCGAATTACGGCGCAGTTGCGGGCAACATTTGAAAGTTATTATCATTACAAAATAAATGCCCCAAATGGCTTTACACCAAAATAATAAAGACTGCCAAATTAATTAAAATTTTCGGCGTGTTATTTGAACTTATAATCCGATACATCTAAATTGATAACGCTTTATTTGAAACATTATTCCTTAATATTTAGAAGAATGTTTCTTTCGCATGCAGCTCGAGTTGGTAATTTTGTCACAGGTATAATTCTCATCTCCCTCGAACTATTATGATGTCTTCCAGCAAACGCCAGTTTAGCAGCTAGAATATTTATTAGGAAGTTCTTACAATTCATTGAATTGGAATTTCCGCAATATAGCTTTAGATTATGTTTATTCGCCGAGATAAACTACTAGCAATGGTTCATGGCGATTTAAAAAAAAACAGTTGAACCTTCAGTGAGCCGGAAATTGTGTTTGTGCAAAGCTAAAGATAAATGATGTAGATAAAAATCTGTTTAAAATAGATGGTTGTGTATTCACTCAGTACATGATTTTGGTCAAAAAACTGAAAAATTCAGTTAAAGAGTTCGAAACTTAAATGTAAACTTGTTGAATTTCTTTAAATTTTTTATAAAGCGCAAAAATTGTTGTATATTCTTGGAAGAATGCACAGTTCAAAAAAAAAAACATAAACAAAAAAACAAGAAATTTCTTACTAGAAAAACATTGCAATCAGTTATGGTTGCCGCTGTACATATGCACTTTTCTCTGCGATTCATTGTGATTTGCTACTTTAAATTTCCCGCAATGTAATATTGGGATTTGTTTTATATGTGTATGAGCAAGTAAGTTGGATAATTCAATTTTTTTGTATTTTGTATTCTTCTTTACTTGCACATTTTATGCACACTTTTGAGCTGTATTTGGAGCTGTTTTTATATACAGTCTGTGTCAGAAAAAAGGAACCGTGATTATTCTTGAAGTAATATATAAAAGATATATATTTAAAAATTTTTTATATGAAAGTATGTACAAACTACGAGTCGCAATTACTCAATAAGCTGTGTAGTCTTCTTCGATGTCGAGTATAGCCTGGCATCTTCTTCATGCTTTGAACCAGCTTTTCTGTGTAGCTCGTCGACAAACAGGACTAGATTTTGCGAACTTTACGCACAAGTTGCTTCAAATCATGGATTCGCCTTCCGACAAGATGCGTTTTCATAGTTTCCCACACATTTTCAATGGGTGTGGCTCACACCTATTTGAGTCACAAAGAAGGGTCGTGCTTAAAAAGTTGGACCATCACTTTATTCTTCTTTGTTGTCGTCCCCCGCTTCAAGCCGCGCTCGAAAAAGTCATCAACATTTTTGTACACCTTATACCGCTGATTCCACATCACAACAAACTTTTTTGATTTTTTAATTACTTTTGCAGCCGCGTGTAATATAATTTCGGTCCTTTTGGATGCGTGCATAAAAATACCTCTAGAGGCGCTTCGCGTACTTCTCACTCGTTTTTGCTTGGTTGCGTTTACGGGAAAGTCTCGAACGACACTAACGTGAGTTAGCACTGGCATCGTAGCCCTTGAGTAGAACTATTACGCAGCAAAAAACAGAACGAAATATACATATCTTGAAGTTACAAGAAAAAACCGGTTCTTTACTTCTGACATAAACTGTAAATTTATATTACCGTATGTCTGCCATAGAGAACTGCTGCCCGGAGTTTTAAATTTTATTCTCTGATCGGTCAGGTCAGCGGGACATATGTACATACTCGTACATACTGCGAATAAACAAAGCATTAAAAAAGTATTTCTGACGAATTCACGCCGCGGGGATCAGTCACAAATACTTTTTACTCACTCTTTGATATTAATATGGATGTCAATCGAAAGAGTAACTACCCAGATAATAAAAAATGCGTATTTTTTTTGCAGGACAAATATGATGGATATATCTTGTACATATACATAGTGATACATGTCTCAACTTCGTTATTTTTGCTGTTTTATAAAAACGTATAAAAAATAGTTGATAGATGGACTCTATAAAAAATTCATTTGACCTGGTAAAAAGTGAACAAAATGGTGCTCTTTAAAACTATTTCTTGAAAATTTAATCCTTTCAAATTTAAGGGCCTTTTGAAAAATTTAATTGTTAAGAAAATTAGAAGTCGAGTGTGCTGAATTACTATACCTGCAAAATTAAAAATGCACAAAATATGTTGCTTCCAAGAAAACTAATAACCGGCTTGGTACTTTAAAATACGGTGGTTAGCCCTGGAAAACAAAAAACAAAAATTGATTTTCATCGCACTGTGTAATAAAAACTTTTAATCGGAGTTTTTACGACTTATTTACGAGTGATACCCATCATTTGATTGCCTTGCATATGACCTTTTCTGATTATGAAAACTAGATATGGAATCAAGAGTTAGTAGTAAATACAAATGTGATTTTTTTTTTCAATTTTTGCGATACCAAAATTTTCCGAATCACATTATTTTAATCCCGAGATTTCGCGATTATTTTTTATCGTCTAACTCGAAACAATTGCACTACGATATTATTACGGCAAGGCGAAAATTGCAAATGCATGGCGGCCGCCGTAGCAAAGTGGGTAGGTGTTTGGCTAACATTTGGTAGTGCCCGGGTTCTTATAACGGTCGCCCTTCAGTTATGGCTATGGCAAACTTCTGAGCGTATTTGTGCCATGAAAAATCTCCTCACGAAAAGCCAACAGTCATCTGGAGGTGGCGTAAAATTGTGGCAAAAAAACATGAACACGCACACTACAAACAAGAGGAGGAACCCGATTGAATACCCAATAAAGGCGGTAAATACTAAATACACACTTGTTTTTCCTCTACAAACACAAGGTTAATTATACATATATATCCATACATATCGGCAGTGTAACTCAAATCGAAAAGAATAAACCCTGTTAGAGCATATTGCGACATATTTTGCGAAAAATTTATAATGTTAGATATCCAGAAAAAGTTACATAATTTTCATTTTTAAGGCATAATTGCGAGTTTTAAGCATACTTTTCTGAAAAATTTTATCGTGCATTTTTTCCCCATATTTATTAGAAAAATTTCTGATAGCTCATATTTTAAACAATCTGGCGAAGCTGCTTCTAATTCGAAGCTGAAATTATTATTATTTTTTTTTTGTTTTAATTTTTATGAATAACTTTTTTACTTTTACTAAAAAAAGTGTGTTTGAGTGATGTAAATCTTTACTTGAGTGATGTAAAATATTTACAATGCAATCACTGCTATGCGATTTTCCAAGCTCCCCACTCCTTTGTTAACGAGCGAAATTTGCCACGAAACTAAATATAATAATAATAATAATAATAAGAAAATATCGAACATACGAACAAAAGCAGCAATAACGGAATTTATTTTGACACATAATTTATAGCAAGGCAGAAATTCACTCGGGGGTTTGCCATTGTCTGCCGAGGAGCGACCGCTATTAGAAAAAACTTTCTATCGTTTTGCTGTTTCATGCACGGAGATTCGAACCTACACACTTTCGAGATGGTAGTCGCACATCAGCCCATTCGGCTACGGCGGCCGCTAATTTGTGTAATACCAGAAAAATAAGAGGTAGTTTTTGTATGAGTAATTCCATATCAAGTGAACCAAGTATATTGAAGATTGTCGCCGATTCTTCTAATTATTGGTTTGTTTAATAGGCTTTAGTAAAGAAAAGGTGTTAACTGAAGAACAAATTAATAGTTTTGAGATTTACTCAAGTTTAAAAATTTTGGCATAGAGTGTTCTGAAGTAAAATAATACCATGGGTTATTTTTTAATAAATACAAATTTTTGTTTGTTTTTAGATTTTTAAAATTAAACGTATCTATAGTAAAAAACTTATTTGATTTTTTTTTTCTTAAACAATTTCGATGATTTTTTTAAATGGCCTGACCGTTTTCACCCATATATGAATATAACTCGAAATGTTACAGCGGTCCCATTATGAACGTGCAGCGATTCTTCTCCCAAATATTTTTTTATATAAGTACTTTATTCGCAGTAATAAAGTTTTCTCTTCATAAAAATATTAAGCAAAAGCGAAGATGTTCTTTCAGTTCAAAAAACTCTAAACTATCATCTTATGCACTGAACTAATCCACAAATTATTAGACAATTCCTGAAATGCTTACAGTTTGCCTCTTATTAAACTCAAACCTTCAAATAAAGCGAGCAAAGTAGAATCAAAATATGTCAATCACATAAGCACACGCATATTATAATCTCACGCCAATGACATACATGCATACTCTCATAAACACAAATAAATGTTGGCATATTTTTCAACTTACCCTATCACCTTTTTCGCCAGTCATTCCGGGGTCCCCGCGTTCACCTTTCTGGCCCGGTTGGCCACGTTCGCCAGGTGTGCCGCCATCACCTTTATCACCAGGTGGCCCCTTGGGTCCAGGCGAGGAGCTACGCATCGGACGCATTGAATTGCCCATTAAAGATTCCTGTATAGTTTTGTTGGTTTGTTTGTAAGTGTGAGCAGGACACGTGTGCCGGTGTGTAGGTGTGTGTTTGGGAAAGTAGAATAATAAGAAAAATATGTTAGTACAATTTGCTAGACAACAGGTGCACGAATTAGTATAGTAAAATAAAGTTTGTGGTATAGGTCGTTTTAACCTATTGTACATACATACGTACGCATACACTAAAATACATACATATCAGCATTTTCGTACTACCAATGCTTTGAGGTTTTCCTTGCTATAGTAATCTCTACCATTCTCGGCTTTACCGGTTTTACCGGCTTTTGCTTTTACTACCTATTTACCTATTTGCAATGTTTTAACCCTGTGGTCTTTGTTGCTGTTATTAGTAAATTTTGATTCTCAAAGAGGCTTTATTTTTTTCTTTTTGTTTTTGTTCGTTCGAAGAAACTCTTCGGTGCTATACGATAAGCACGTTTTGATTAATGATGCCGCATTCACAAGAAAATCTCTCTTTACTGTTTCAGCAAGTTTTTATTATTGGTGTTTTTGCTGCCGTTGTTATTATCACTTTAGCAACCTTTCAGAGCTAAAGCATATAGTCCTTGTTTTAAAATTCGTTTGCCTCCAACCGAGCAAACTATGCCAATAAACCTTTTTATCCATACAAGTACACATAAGCAGCGATACGCCGACTCGAGTATCACAACTCTGGCAGACCCCTGCAGGGAAAATTTATCTGTTGTGAACTAGAAGACTACCATTTTACTTTTTATCACAAGCATTTCGTGTTCTTTCTTTTTTATGTCCTATTTTAAATGACCTATGAAATGTCAATTGTTCTGCTACGCCACAGCAAAATAATAGCTAAGTACCAGTAAGTAGGTAGGCAGTTAGATGGCTACAAGTAGCACTAGAGTGCTGTTTGGATACCATAATCTAGATCACTACCTGCGAGAATTTCTAAAACTTAATGGAAAAAAACCACCTACAGCCATTCAGTGCTGTTGATGTAGCGAAGGAAAGAAAAGGGATCTAGACTGGAGAGCTGCACCCTGAAAGACACCCTAAGCAACCTCAAGCGCCTAGCCGTCTAACTCGGATGTTTGCAAAAAAAGTGGCCAATAATCTCCCTAAATGATCCCCACAGCGTCTGCAATGGCGGTTGTATGGACGCTCAAGCTTCTCTACATGAGCTCCGATCATCCAGTGACGGTAACCACCGCTATGAGTTTGGAAATTGAATGGCGGGAAATCGCCAGCACTTTGAGCGGCCTGCTTTTGCCGTACTGAAGCCAAAGTGTTTTTGGAGACATAACTTCATGTGTCTTACGCTTTTTTAAGAAGTTTATTTTTAACAGCGGTTAAGAGGACACCGATGTCTGAGATGGCGAAAACTGAAACCGCTTCCATTGACCGCTTCCTGGCAAGTTCATCGCCAATTTCATTTCTCTGTATGTTATATGCCCTTGAGCTCAGATAAGAGAAATGTTTCCTGCATGTTCGAGACGTTTAAACTTCTCCTCAGAGGATTTGACCAGAGTAGAGGAAATGATATTTATGTCTGTCTTCCAACAACTATCCTTTAGCATTTTGCATGTCTGCAGGATCGCGAAGACTACTCTAAAAATACTACTGTTTTCGGCAGTTCCTTCACTGAACTTGAATATCAACGGAAAGTAAGTGCAGATTGACGCTAAGGGCGGCAGTGGGCATGCCCTACACACCTCAGTGATCTCAATACATACAGACCTCTGCACTCTCTCCAATTTAGCTTAGTAGTTATTAACCCTTCCGAAGAGCTACTCACCAAACCAGGCAACCACACAATTGCTAGAACCACTAAGTTGTTCATCCAGAGTATAACACGTGGCTTGAGACCCCATTTTTTGCTGAACCTAAAATCTATACTGGCCTTTTCAACTCGATTTTCAAAGTGCACTTCCAAGGGAGCTTGGAGTTAAGTATCATATTATATCAAGATATCTGACTTCCGACCAGTACTAGACAAAAACCTCTACTACAATAAGTTTTTAAAATAACTAGATTTGGACCAGTTAAAATATAAAAAAGTCCATCCAAGTCGATTCTAACGCTTTAAAACATTCTATTTCATATAAATGGTGTACACAGAATTGCATTCATTTGAATCAAGCTTCTTTCAGGTACAGAAATTGGTTCAACATTCAAAATCGGTTCAAACTTACACTATAGTAAATCCTATTTGTGGTATGCATCTTGATAATGTTCCACAAATGGAGGGACTTACAGTTTTAAGCCGCCTCCAAACGGCATATATTTTTTATGAAAAGTTTTTTCATGGCGGAAATGCACTCGGAAGTTTGCCATTGCCTGCCTATGGCCCACCGCTATTAGAAAAAAGTGTTTCTATTATTTGGCATTTCATTTGCGGATATTCAAACTTAAGCATCTCAAAATGGTAGTCGGCTAGTTAAATATTAAGTGCTCAGTTGCTACAAGAATTTTTCTGCGAATAAGTATAGAATTAAATTGCTTCGAGTGCTTGCAAAACAGAACTATAGTTGTAGCAAAAATAGTGAATATTACATTGTAATAAAAAAGTGTATGAAAGCACTTCGTACGTAAATGGTGTGAAATACTTATTGATTTTGACGTTTTAAAGCTTAAACTATTATAAATCCGTTCCTCTAATCCTACTGACTTTTGATGTGATGTTGCTTATAAAGTAAATAAATTTAATGCAAATATTAATGAGAGGCTTCGACATAATGTTCTTCAAATATGTATTAATATTTATCAGTTTATTTATTTATAAATAATTATCTAATCATTGTCAGTCATCAGGGCATCCGCAGAGGAGTCTTAAAATTTTTTTGTCTTAAAAAGCAAAAAAGAAATCAACCAATTTGCAGACGACACGTTACTCATTTTACTACTGATTTTATTCTAATCAATAGCGAGCTGGTATGATTTTATCTATTAACCAATACCAGCTGGCATGTTTTCACACAGTTTGGCTTTTCCCTGCAGGGTCTATATGGAACGCATTGTGTGTGCGCGCCTGTTGACAAGGGAATGACGCTTAATTTTAAACTACAAAGCTGCTAATATGAATGTGTTTGCCCTTGTAATTGTGCTGAGGGATTTACATGTTTTTTGTGACTTTCTTTTGGGAAATAATCAGGTATTTATGGTAGAGAAAAAAGTTCACATTCCCTGTGGAAATTTGTGTGCAAACCTATCACAATTAAGCCTTTTTATAATGGGTTCAAGTGGCGAATTTTCCTGTTTGTCATTTTAGTTTGATTTTTCCAAATTCTAGTGGACATTAACGATCACATTAGCATTGGTGGTTGGCAAAGAAGAGCTCATATAGGTACAGCTTTGTGTAGGTGTATATATATATATGTATACTTTATATACATATGCATATTTGAGCCATAATAGCTGACATGGAGGCAATAATGCGCATGGAATTGAAAATTTATTCTGCATACAGGTAAGTATGAAATATTTTTATTCAATTGTCTGCTATTATTTTTTATTTCTGCAATTCTTTGGCTTTTTGCTATGGTGATTTTTAATTTTAGTCAATTCATATTCTTATTTTAATATTCCGTTCGCAGGAAAAAACCAGTAAGGAAGTCCTAAATGCGGTTCGGCAATTGGACTGGCTTTTAATTTTTGAAATCAGACAAGCGCGTAGTCAATGTCAGTAGCCAATGTTGTAGCATCAGACGGGCGGACGGGTGGAAATTTAGTAGTAACATATAAAAAAAGCGTGGTATTTTGTGCGATCTCAGTAATAAAGGGTGATCAATTTAGGGATATCGGATTTTAAATTGAAATTAAGCAAATTCAAATTGATTGGGCAATCTGTATTATTTTTGTGTAGAACCACTCATGACATTAACTTTGTAAATATAATCCTTTTCAATAAGTCAAAAATGGGCCACATCGCTGTACACTATAAGTTAGCCCGAGCACGCAAGTAACACTTTTCACAGAGCGTCGATTTTTGTAATAGAATTGTAGGGTTCGTAAACGTTGTTGAATACTGAAAAAAATTATGCATTTAGTTTGACAGTAGTCACGTATGATCTGTCAAAAAACCTATTGGAAAAGGAGCCTCCAATCGGATAACGCTTTATTTATGTCGCATTTATCCGTTACCACATTAGATATCATCACCAACTAGTTAAAATGATAGGCTTAAACATTATTTCCTTAATTTTCTCCTTTAATTTAAATTCTAATGTTTGCTGTAATAATCTGAAAAATATTACTTATCTATGTATATATCCGATAGTCATTGCAAACATTTATATTTATTATTATTATTTTTGCTGGAGTAGGTATGTGGGATATGAGTATTTACATATACCAACTGGTCATATTGACTAAGGAAGACCACAAAGAAGAATAAGTATAACTTTCAAAGCAAGCCATGATCTAACAGCATTAGCAAAAATACTTGTATTTGAAGGAAAACTTAGGGGCCCTCTTTCTTTGATAATACATAAAAATATTTAAAATTATATTAGGAACTGCACAGAAATGAAAGCTTCTACCTTTGTTGGAAGAAAGTGGGTTCTATCAAATGGACAATGTTACGCATTTTTTACAAGAAAAAAATATTTGTCTTGTTGAACAATTATTTCCCACAGGTGCAAATTTGCACATTTACCTAGTATATGAGACCAGAACCGAGTAAATTTTGTTTTAAATTTGCATCACAACGGATTTGGCAAGTAAATATTTTATATTATAAATGCGTTCACATACTTAAGCAAAAATGAAAATAAACCACCATCAATATCTTTGACTGGGAGGATGGTTCCATATGTAGCAGCCCACGCAATGGGGAAAGTTACTGAACGCCATTCACTTGGGAGTGGCCAGGACGATTCTTCTGCATTTGTTCCAAGCAGCTCCAGCTCCCGGGATTAGCCCAAGTATTCTCTGAGTAGCTTCCGAAGACCCGTTCAGGAGTGAGCCAACGTGAGAAGGCGAATCATCCCAGGGTAGCTGGTTTTCCACTGGGTTTGGGACCCACCACTTGAAAATTTCCCCCAATGAAAACATACACAAAGCCTCGGATGAGAACTTCCTACACTGATGACGACCCCTGCAAACAAAATAGGGACTACGATTTGAGGGCATGCAACTGGAATGTCCGGTGCATTGATGGGAAGGTGCCTCTTCCTGGCTGGTTGATGTCCCCGTGAGAGTAAAGGCTGACATCACTGTCATTCAAGAGAAGCGATGGACGTGGCAAGGCAAGAGAAACATAGGAGCTTGTGACGTCTACTACAGCTGCAATGTAAGGAAGCGCAAATTCGGTGTTGGTTTTGTTATGGGAGAAAGACTTCGTACTGTCGTTCACTCCGGTGGACCAGCGCCTCTCAATAATCCGCATCAAAGCGCGATTTTTTAACATCTCGCTCATTTGGACGGTGCGAAGCATGCTAGTCTGCAGAATGAAAAAATTCCAGCATAAAAAGATACACCAATCTACCTGGATGTCTCCTGATCGAATGATCATGAAATTATCCTCAGAGAAACCCGATCGATCATGTTGTGACACGCTTCTAGTGTATTAGATGTACGCACGATCCGAGGATCCAAAACGAAAAGCTGCAATCACAACGGACAGCCAGAAGATTCATCACTCGACTCTCACTTCTGCTTTCAGGGAGTACTGCCCAACAGACCGGCATGTACGAGCAATGGAGCAACATTTCTGGTTCTCTACGTACCGCCGCCTACGAAGAAATCGGATTCCGACGAGTCCGAAAAAACAGTTTCTACAACGAGGAATGTCATGCTGCCGCAGAAAGAAAAGATGCTGTCTATAGAGCCACGCTGTGATCGGGCGCAACGCTAACTACTGCTATTTATAATGCAGCAAATATATTATCTATGATCAATACTTAGCATGATAACTTCGAGTTTATTTATTCAAAATACTCCCTTCTGGCCTCGATGCACTGTTTTGCGCGATCTAAAAGCTTTCCGAAAGAGTGTTTCAGGTCATTGACCGGAATGTCCTTCAGGATGTTGGTACAAACCTTTTGGATGGGCTGTATGGACGAAAAACGTTTTCCTTTCAAGGCCAAATGCAGTTTTACGAATAGGTAGAAATCACAGAGAGCCATATCACTCAGAATACGGTAAGTGATTGATGGTTAAAATGCGATTTCTAATCAAAAAATTAGTTACAAGAGTGGATCGATGAGATGGTCCATTATCATGCATTAAACGCCAGCTTCCTCCCTCGCGGTATTGAGGGCAAATTCGACAAATGCGATGCAACTAACGCTTCAAAACGCCAAGATAGAAAACTGCATTGACGGCTTGGCTCATTGCCACTAACTTCTAGTGGACAATTCCTTTGGTATCGTAAAAACAAATGAGCATCGACTTTTGACTTCTCCAAACGCTATTTTTTGGGTGGTGGATCGAATAGGGCTTTCTATTTGGCTCCTTAAGTTTCTCGTTCTCTCCCCTCTTTAACAAGGTCTTTCGAATGCTGAATTCTGAGCACTGAACAGTTAACTTGTGTGGAATGAAACGTGCACAGATCTTTCATAAGCCCAAATGATCAGTTAAAATGCGATAAATTGATGTTTTGGAGATATTCAGCTCCGATTCCATGAATTTCAACGATGATTTCCGTTCATTTTTGATAAATTTATGAACAATTTCGATGGAGTTTTCGGTGATTACTTATTTTGAGCGGTCCGTATGTTTATTGCCATTTATGTCCTCATAACCATCTCTGAAACGTGTAAACCACTCATGAACTCTGGCACGACACAGACAATCCCAAGGTTTTTGTATCAATTCAAATGTTTCGGTAAACGTTTTACCGATTTTAAAACAAAACTTGATATTAGCTCCTTTTTAGAACTCATTTTTGTACCAATGAGACAAACATACTGACACTTCAGACACAATAACTTCGTTTCCACTGAATCGAATGCCACCAAGCTTTCACAGGAAGTCAGTTAGGGATGTAACTTCCAACGCAGTAACTCACTAAAAAGATGACGCCATCAAAAACATTTTCATAACGTCAGTCTTGTTTGTGTTGGACTTCACCTGGTATATTTATTATTTCATTTACATATACATACAACTGACTACATACAACCGTTATATGAAGAAAGTTTTAATACCCTTGTGCACAAACGGGCTTGGTATAAAAATACCAGTTCTGCCATAAACGCATATCAAAGTCAATTTTCAAACAGCCAGACAGGACAAAAAAGAACGGTAGTTGAAACTTCCATAATGACTTCGTGAATGGCAGATCAAATGTGGGCAATCACGGTGCAGCAGACATGGTTAATTTGTTTGGATAATAACCGCCATAAAGAAGAGAGAAAACACGAAGAATATGAAGGCGGCAAATAGCAAATGCTACAGCCATACATACATATACGTATATAAGTACATGTAAATTCATAAAGGGTATGTATGTATGTTCACATGTATAGGATACGCTCCAATATTTGTCGCTCGGTTTTGTTTTTCTCTGCATTTTTATTGGGACGTGTAGTGCTTGCTGAAATCGAGTGCGCTAGTGAGTGATTACCGTTCGCTTGATCCTCGGTTCGATGCTCACTGTGAAATATGTAATTAAAGAAAACTGGCTGGTTGGTCTCGGACAAGCAGAACTTTCTGCGCATATCTGCTACGAGAAAACTTTTCATAAAAAAATCAATCTATTCTTCGAAGACGATACGAAGCTGCTGGGCCAACCATCTATCAAATTTAACACCATAACTTGAAGAAGAATCCTCGCCAAATATTTAAACAAGGGATGTACGCGCCGTTATACGTTATACTGTTATACAGTATATATACCTACGTATACTTGTGTACATATGTATATGTGTATGTGGCACAACGCGTTTATGCAAAAATAATAATAGTAATGATATTGCATGATGTTACAAGCTGTAACCGCAACGGCAACAATAACAACAACAATACCAACAAATATTACAATGGTAATATTAATAATAAGCGTAGCAAAAAAAAACAAAAAAAAAATATGTAGCTGCAGCCAACACAGCTTCCAGCTTCACATCGTCGATGCAATACTTTTATTTGGCTTAAACACATTTTTATATTTGTATGTTTATGCATATGCATGTGGCTGTCAGCAACTTCAGCTTCTAGCATGTTACACCCACAAGCATACCTACTTGCAGCCACATAAAGATGCATGGCATAGCGCATGGCATTTCCGCCGCACAACCACAACCACAGTTATGTCATTTTACCATCCGCATTCGCTGACACCGCAAACGTTCTCGCATACATGATGTATGAGTGATATAATATTTCTGCATCAACAGCAAAAGTATAAAAAGCTATTTTTATTCTACGTTCCTCATAACTTCCACGCATACATACGCAAAACTTGTATAAATATATTTACCCTATATAAAATTAAAGTGCGAACAGTAGCAAATGGGAAATATAAAAATACGGTATGCCACAAAACTATGAATGTATGGATGTATGAACGAGTATGTAAATTTGCACACTTTTAAACACACTTTCCGACACGTATTTTAGAACCCATAACGCTTTTGTTTTCCATTTTATTGCCTGGTCGTTTCGTGGTCTCTGATTTCATAGGCAACAACTTTTATTTTGATAGCACAAGCGGAGATTAGTCCATTACTAAAATGTAAAAATTGTACAAAGTGGCGCAAAATGAATCATCCAATTATCTTTTTGAATACATTTTTCACTAATTGAGTGAAGAAAATCTTTATTTTGACCTTTACACGTTCTAGTTCACGAGTTTCAAATGTGATTGACATACGACGTCATTTGCAAAAATAAATTTCCGATAGGGTGATTAATTTTACGGCACCTTGTATATTGTAAGCGGTCCGTATAAAGAAACAAGTTTTGCATAGATCAGAATTAAGTAATTAAATTTTAAATACATTTATTTAAATACAAAATTCGGGCGCACTGTGTGAGGTTTTATTTGAAAATCATCAAATTTTTGCCAAGTTTTACGCGAAATTTCCAGCTTTATGATGGTAGCAGAATTTGAAGTTTAAAGTGACTACTTTTAAACAGAAACTATACTGCATTAAATAAGTATAACACTGTGACTTATTGACAAGATTTGGCAATTTATTTGTTTTCTATTTCATTTCCACAAGTTTTGAACGAAAACGTAGTTCATTCTACTAAAAAAATTATAGAAATCGAAATTTCGAAGTTTATCCAAATTAAAAAAAAACACATCTTTGGATAAGGTATTAAATGGATATAACGGGTAATTTTTTAGCTATTATCTTTTTAAACAGTTGGTTTAAACAGCTGACGCACGTTTCGTGTTTTGTTTCACTGTCAAACATCTTCAGTTTGGTCTATAATTTAACCAGGAATCGTCTTACAACGGAACAACGCTTGCAAATCATTGAATTTTATTATAAAAATGCGTATTCTGTTAAGAAAGTTCATCAAGCGCTTCTTCCATTTTATAGTCAATTTAATCGACCCCCTGAAGTGGCTATTCGAGTTATTGTGACTAAATTTAGAACCAAATTTACATTATTGGACATCAAACCACCAACACGCTTACGTAGAGTGAGAACTGAAGAAAATATCGCAGCTGTATCGGCCACTGTTAATGATGACCATCAATTATCGATTCGTCGCCGTTCGCAGCAATTGGGCCTCTGTTACTCAACAACGTGGAAAATTTTGAGAAAGGATTTAGGTGTGAAGCCTTTCAAAATACAACTGGTGCAAGAATTGAAGCCGAACGACCTACCGCAACGCAGAATTTTTGGTGAATGGGCTCTTGGAAAGTTGGCCGAAGATCCATTTTTTTATCGAAAAATTGTGTTCAGCGACGAAACTCATTTTTGGATCAATGGGTACGTGAATAAGAAGAATTGTCGATTTTGGAGTGAAAATCAGCCAGAAGAATTGCAAGAGGTACCAATGTATCCAGAAAAGGTCACAGTTTGGTGCGGTTTATGGAGGTATCATTGGACCGTACTTTTTCAAAGATGCTGCGAATCGTAACGTAACTGTGAATGGTGAGCGCTACCGTGAAATGATATCCAACTTTTTTTTGCCCAAAATGCAAGAGCTTGACTTGCATGATATGAGGTTTCAGCAAGACGGTGCCACATGCCACACGGTGAACATTTTATTACACGTTCGGGAGCTGTTAATTGGCCACCCAGATCGTACGATATAACGCTTTTAGATTATTTTTTGTGGGGCTATGTTAAAGCGCATGTCTATTCAGACAAGCCTGCTTCAATTAACGCATTGGAAGACAACATTAAGGCATTTATATGCGGGATACCGACCGAAACATTGAAAAGAGTATGCCAAAATTGGATTATGCGGATGGACCATTTGAAGCGCAGTCGCGGTCAACATTGGCATGAAATAATCTTTAAACATTAAATTATATGGACTGTACTATCGATTTAAATAAAAATCAGGCATTTTTCTGAACTTTACGTGTGTTTTTTTGAAAAACTTTCCTATAGCTCTTAAAAAAACTTTCCTATAGCTCTTAGAAAAATAAATATAAATTTTCATAGATTACGTTTGATTCTAAAATTAAACAGAATTTTACCTTTTGTATCTTTCGTGAAAAAGAAATGGTATACTAATTTTCATCCGAAATTTCTAATTATAAGAGGAAACGACTATATACGTCGATTTAACCATGTCCGTTTGTGTGTCGTTTTGTTCTCCTATTTGCCTCTTTCAACGCAAGCCCAGACATATAAGATAACACAGTTTTAAGAGTTCTCTGGCCAGACCATTATAAAATATCGTACCCATACAACTGATTACTCAGATATGGGGTTTTATGTTACAACTTATTCATGTAGACAGCTAAAACCGTGAAATTTTCTGAGCTGTTTACTTCATGTACTAAGAAAACATCGACATCGGTGTTCTATAAGTTATGGAATAAAGCCAACTTTTTATAGTAATGAAGAGTATGAGTAGTTTCAATCAAGAAATCGACTACTATTTCCCTGAACCCACCTTCTACAGGCATTTCATGAAGCGAATGGCAAACTCAAGGGCCATAGAGAAGAGGGGAAATAAAATTTTACACGAATGATGCAAGCTAGCAAATAAAGTAGGCGATGGAGTTTTTTCAAAAGAATTCGGATACGAGTTATGTGACTGACTGCAGGACTACTATGGCGACTACCAGGCAGAAGTCTTAGCCATAAAGAGGTAACTGTGTATATTAACACACACGACTTAATAAAAACTACGATAAATATCTTTTCGGACAGCCAGGCGACTATCAAATCAATGGAGGCAGTTATGCTAAGATCAAAAATTACTCAGGAAAGCCTGGCGTGGGTTCCAGGACATAGAAATATTGAAGGAAATCGCAAGGCCGATGAGTTAGCTAGAAAGGGTACTCATTTTCAACAGCTTGAAAAGAGAGACAATATTGGGGTTTCTGTGGCTACTTGCAAATTAAGGTTGAAAAATAACATTCCCCAAAAGGCTATGGAGAGAAGAAAATACTTGTGTTACAGCCAGGTTAATTTGGCCGTAAATAGATAAGAAAAGATCAGGAGAATTGCTCAACCTCTAAAGAGAGAAAATCTGGAAGGTCGCTTGTGTCACCGGTCATGGGCTGATAGGGATAAATACGGACTCTTCTAGGCTAGAAGTAGTTTCATTTGAAAACTGCAGAAGAACTGTAGAGACGAGGAAGAAAAAGAAACAGTAGAACGTTTATTCTGTAATTGTGCAGTCTTAGCTACGAGTAGAGCAAGGTTTTTAGGAAAATACTATACTATTTGTTAATTATTAATTATTTATACTATTATTTAATACTATTTATTTTGACTCTTTTTCGGAACTATCTAGTATTGGGATAAAACCTTTGCTACGCTTCATACTATAAGAGAGTCTCACCGGTTCCATGAAGAAAATGGATAGTAAGGTTCATGTGTTACATAGCGGTCTACATGCTCTAAGTGAGTTGGCTACTGTAAGCTGACTGTCATTTACCATTTTCATTTATTTAACGAAGATAGCGAAAAGAAAAATATATTTTTGAACATCCCTTATATTTGATTGATGGCACGTGTGAAGAGTAGATAGCAGACGACTGCATCCCATTACGCCAGTTGCATTATGGAGCATCAAACAGGTCTACATGCACGAAAAATTTCCCAATACACTGAAGAAATATATTTTTTGTTTGTTTAATAATTAGCTACCTAACTGTTCTTTTACAAGGCACCGTATAAAAATGTGATGATCTGATGTTTAGTTTTAATCAAAACAGGTCTGTGGGCATCATGAGAAATCTTGTGCTTCCTTAGTTCACGCAGGAATCAGAACTTTTCCCCATGCCTGCTACATGATCTGGTATCTACTTGTTATTGCTGATAAGTATTTGCTCGTAATAGTTGTGCCTGTATTCAAGCTATGCGTGTGGAAGTTAGGAGCCTTGTGCATTAAAAGATTACTGGTTCAAAACAGCTCAGCACGAAGTGTGCGATTTAAAAATAAACTAAAAAATTTGGTTAGACGAGTATACATACACATATATATTAAACCTACAATTTTGCTGTTATTTGGACGTCTTAAAATGTATTTAAAGTTGTGTATGAATGTCTGATATATTATAACTTTTGCTGTTGCTCGCAAATGAGCTCTTAGAGCTAGCGTAAGTGGGCAAGTAAGCACTAACTTATTTGTAGTGTTCCTATTGACGCAGGCTTGTAGGTTTACCAAAAATATTAATGTATATTTTTAGATATTCTCCCCGTCAGTTTTAATTTCACTTAATATTACTTAAAAACCACTCATCAGCAAACGAAAGAAAAATTCTTAATAAACTACAAATATTAACTCTTTTCATAGCTTCACTAATTTCTCAAGTAGTTGTAGTGGCATCGAGTGCCCGGATTTGCTTATTTTCGATTTCTTTCATAAATTGTAATCATATTTCTAGATGAGCAAGGATTTTATTAAGTTAATTTTCTGTTCCTTTTGATAAATAGTCTTACCGTACATGAATGATTTATTGTTAATTTATGTATACCTTGAAAGTCCTGGTGGGGTTCCAATTAATCTGTTATATGTGATTTTTATGGAATGTGTTTTTTTATAGAGATTCGAAGAAAATTTAGATATTTAAAATATTGTGACGTTGGAAAGATTTAGTTTAAAGTTAATAAGTTAAATTAATCTGAATAAAAATATTTTAATAAAATCACTTGTCTAAGAAAATTAGATGCTTAGTAATCAAGTGTATATAAATATATATGGCTAGCCATGTGCACAAAATGAAGACTTAAGGTTTAAAAAATATATACAAATTTAACATTTGTGTCATTATTTTCATTATTTGAAACCTTTGTTTAGCTACATATAAAAGAAAAAAAACAAGGAAAACAAGAAAAACAGCACCCTCAAAATATAGGCTTATTAATATTTTTTTGTTTTATTTTTTTAAATTTTGGACCATAGTTCTCAGTAACTATTTATAGAGACGCATGGTAATAATCCTTCTAAATAACTTAAAGTATACTTTTATAAAAATTACTTAAGTCATCTTTCATCTTAAAATTGCCAAACGTATAAATAAACTAAAGTATTCAAGTAGACTTTAGGGCTCCTTTTTGAAAACCATGCATGCATAAAAATTACACCCTTAACAAACGATTTCGATCCTTATGCCATTTTTGAGATATCGGGTTCACTTTTAACTGTGAACAAAACAATTTTGACCTCTTTCAATCCTCTCTAATAATATCACACTTCAAAACTTAAGCAGGTAATTTATTTTTTCTGTAGCTGGACAATTTTAAATCTCGACGCTTAACAAACTACTGCCTTTTTAGTGCGGCGTTAAAACAATAATGATCTGTATGCCGTACGGATTAGTTGGAAGAGAGAAGGGCTAATCGTTGTATTTATTAAAAAAATTGAGTCAGTAAAATGTTAGGTTAGCCATGTTTCTTGTCTTAGACAAGACACTCGGTGGCCTAGGGCCCATTGTGATATCTGATTAACCCAGTAAACCTGTGAACTTTTAATAAAAATTTAATTTTTATTTTAGAGTACTTTTGGGGCAATAAGTTCTATGTGTGAAATTATTGATGTAATTTAGACGTAGAAAAATGTATAAATACGTAAATTTACCTGACGTTACGTAAAAACTTAAGCTCACGTATAACGCCTCAAGCCAAATCGAAAAGGTCACGCAATTTTTGGCAGTTCCTATTTTTAGGCTTTAATGTATAGGTTTTCGTCAATTCAACAACCCGTATTGTAATGTTATGTGCAGCGCTTCCGATGTGAAATAAATTCATATTTTTATGATTTTTATATTTTTTTATATTTAATCAAATACTTTATTTTTTGTTTATATTACTTAATTTTTTAAGTTGTGTAAGTTTGCTCTTTTTTAACTAAATAATCGATTTGAAAATATGGTTTGGCAGCTGAAATCGGCCATTGATACCATAAGGCCCGATCCATTGGAAGAAGTAGTCAAAAGTTGGACTGATCGAATAGATCATGTAACTCGTATCCGCGACTGATATATGCCGGTTATCAAAACCCAAAAATAAATACCATGAAATTATCTACCAGATTTTAATAACAAAAACATCCAAACAATAAATTAAATTCTCAAGCTCTTGAAAGAACAACCGATATTTCACAGTTGCTTAATTTTGTTGATGTAAAGTTTTAGCCCTTTATTTAAGAAATGTTGCTGTGATTCAAGGCTGATGTCTAATTTTGAAATCCATAATTCTGTTTTGGAAATTATTTTTAAACCCGAATCCCAGAAGGATATGAACGGAAATACCCAAATACTTGATTTAAAGTAGTAGTTGAATGCAGAACTATTCCAAAGAAGCTGGCTGAGCGGTGCACCGCGAACGATGTCTGAATACAGAGACATTCCTTGAAACTGCACCGCGGATGAGCTGGCCAAGAGGAAAACTGAACTTAAATCAGTCAATCAGGGGCTGGAGCTATAAGCTCAACCTCACTTATGGGCATTCAAGCATCCTTAGAAACTTCGAGTTCATCCCTCCACATATCAGTGTATACCCTCGTTTAGTCCAACCGGAACATTCTCCACTCATATTCCGTCAAGGGAAGAGTGGACGGAGGGCTACACTTGGGGGCAGGGCCTGGTGAACTTGTTCACGGATGGATCGAAGTTGGAAGGAAACTTTGGCGGAGGAGTCTTTTGCGAGGAATCAAATTCAGGTTACCGGACCACTGCAGTGTGTTCTCGGCAGAGGTAGCTGCAATCAAGGAGGCAGCTGATTGGCTGCTCAAATGCGTACTAACAGTCAAGAAAGTAAATATTTACTCCGACAGCCAAGCGACAATAAGGGCCCTTGGGTCTATGACGGTACATTCGGAATTGGTCAAGGAATGCTTGACCTCGCTTTCGACTGCATCCGAATTCTATGATATCAGCCTCATCTGGGTTCCTGGTCACAGCGACATTGCGGGAAACTGTGAGGCGGATGAGCTGGCTAGACAAGGGACATGTGAGGTGATTCCCCTGCGAAGGGAGAGAATTGGGATCCCCCTGAATACCTGCAGTATGCTCCTGAAAAGATGGGCATCGTGCCAACTCAGCGAGCGCTGGGCAAATACACACACGTGTAAGGTCGCGAAATCCTTCTGGCCACGTGTGGACTGGAGGCGCTCGGGCGAACTTCTGAGGCTGACAAAATATCAGCTCTCTAATCTAACGGGTTCTCTCACAGGACGCAATGCGCGAGGAGTGCATGTTGTGAGACTTGGAATCATCTCGAGTCCTTTTTGCGCTGGATGTATGGAGGATGAGGTGGACTCATCTCAGTACCTTCTCCTTAGCTGCCCTGCTCTGGCGGGGCTAAGATCCGAGGCATCTTGGTTTTTACTTCTTTGCTACGCCTGCTGATATAGCTGGCGCTGGCATTAAAAATCTGATAAATTTCATTAGCAGCACAAAGCGGTTGACGCAAACATAGTCATCGTTAGTAATCTGCACGTTCCTAACCATCCCAGCATGAACTCTCCCCGCCCTCCCCCTGCATCCCATCCGTCTTTCCCTTCCACCAAGTGTGCTCATACCCTGGGCAACCATACCAACCTAACCTAACCTAACCTAAATCAATCAATCTTACATAATATGTAGGAATCGCTTCATCCTCAAGCAAGCTGCAACAGTAGCTGGACCACGGATCCCATTGATGGGAGAACTAGACAAACATAACTGTGACAAAACTGGGTTCTCATCAATCTAGATCACCTTTCATTAGTACAGATATTGGTATCATCAGCGAGCACTGCCTAATTGAAAACACGAAAGAAACGTATGCGGTTTCACTCAAATCACTTTTGTCGCAGCAGGAACGAGGAGGAGGTGGAGAGCGCTGAATACTTCATTTGCCACTGCATAGCTGTTGCCATAAGACAATAACGCTATCTAAACTGTTGTTTCCTTGGGGAGTGGTAACAAGCCACCCGATCTCGTTAAATATTATATTTATTTGGAAGACCGATGCTAGTGATATTCCATTTGAAAGAAAGTATTCTGCATCATCTGAATAAACAAATATGTGAATGCTTACGTTCTAGAAGCGCCTGAATTATTTAATTATCAAAAAGCTACTTCACATATACTCATACAACTTTCAGTTGTCATCACCGACTCTGTACAGAATATTTGCAAGCACACATACTTATACATATACTTATGTGTAAAAACATTACGCTGCAGACATATGCACATATATTTTCCAATTAGACTGCGCACGTCAATTGCCTTTCTCTGAGTTTACACCATTAAATCTGATACGTATTACTATAATAAAATCCCAAATTGCAAAAAAATTGTTTTGTTTTGTTTTTTCCTTCACCGACAACTGAAACTATTAAAATACACCCACGGATGGCTGACCTTTTTCGGCTTTGCATAATTTAACGGTAATGCTCATTAAGCACAATAAAACAACAATCGTAATAAAATCCTACATCTGCAATGACACGCAATGAAAGTGGAAATTTCTTTTCAATAAAAATGCAAAAGACATGTCAATGAAAACACTTTTAACGCAATCGACCCGAAAGTGCAAAAACAACAACAAAGAGACGAACATCCAGCTAGGGTGAAAGTAAATTGCGAACTCGAAGTGCGATTGACTACCAATTTTCTGGGCGGGCGCATACTAATCAACCAACAAATTCAGTTCATTCAAATGGAGAAAAACAAATAACACTCCCCGTCATAGCTGCAAAAACTTTGAACCCACTCATTATCTAACAAAATATTTACTCTTCTCTTTTCTCTGAAATATATAAATACATGTATGTATGTATATGATATGCACCAACACATTTACGCTGATTACGTGAGCTGTGAATTGATGTTGCAAGTGGAAAGAGGAAATGAAATCATATTAAATGAAAAGAAAATTATCTAAAATCTCTTCAGTAAAATCAATGACCGTGAAAAAAATAAATTAGCAAAATTCAGTGCAGTGGATACATTTACATATATACAAGAGGTTGGTTAAAAAGTTAGTTAAAAGTTAAATATAAATTTTTGTATACTAGGATGAGCCATTTCTTTGGTTTTCAAATTGGTTCTTCATTTTTCAAAATATACATAATAATATAAAATAAATAAACAATTGGCTCGCATACTTCGGTTAGGTGTTTGGCCGAGGTCTTCCTCGTATTTGGGGTGTGCGTCTTGATGTTGTTCTAGAAATGAAGTGACCTAGAACTTTAACTCGACACCGAATGGGAGATATTATTTCATGGCAGAAATACACTCGGTGGCTTGCCATTGCCTGCCGAGGGGCGACCGCTATTAGAAAAAAACTTTTTCTTTATTCTTGTGTTTCATGGAGATTCGGACCGGAGATACGTTCTCCGAATGGTAGTTACGCACCAACCCTTTCGGCTACGGCGGCCGAACAATAATATGATGGGTCTAAATTTGGACTATATCTACGTGTTTTTCATTCCTGTGTAGGATTGCCGTAGTATTCTCACATAATTTTCAGACTATAAACAGTGACTATCATATTCCCAGCCGATTGTGTCCCTTTGAATTCCTTAAGGGGGGCATCATTTTTGGTGTGGCAAGGCTCTTGCTTAGACGTGGGTTCATAGTGATGAATTCTCATTTCGTCTTCTGTTTTAAACTGATTGATAAAATCATTTCTGTTCCCGCTACACAGGTTTAAGAACTCCCATGAACACTCGCAGCCTCTGCAGGGAAAAATATTAGTTGGTAACTAAAATACTGTCAACTAATTCTAGCTCAACTAATTCGTGTTCACTTTATTTTCCATTCTAGTAAGTGGTATTCGCGATACAGCGAACTCCCTCGAATTGCCAATTATCCGATCTTGCATCATGCATAAAAAAAAATTGAGTCAGGTATGTAGCTAAAACAACCAGTTTTGGACGAGTTAATATATAATATTATAAAAAAACGTCCATTCCATGTCCAAGATTTAAAATATTCATTTTAGTACTAAAAGAGTGCACAGTTATTTCTAAAAATTAATTCAAACTTCTTTCAGGTACGGAAATTGATTCAACATTCAAAAACCGTTTCGGGCTTATGTAAACTACATATTAGTTGGTTAGGTTAGGTATATCCGGCTGATCCCAATAGATCTCACATAGACCACAAGGGTCCGTATTGTGACCAGTTGTTGTTGTTGCGTCGTGTTAAACATAGTTCATGATACATGGCTTCGCGAGCTTTAATAAACAATCTAAACTTTTGTCAGCAATATCCTTCAGATATGAAAAGTTTTCCGATCCAAGGCAGTTGTAACGAGTTCTGCTTAGAGCAGGGCAGTGACAAAGGAGGTGTTGTAATGTACCCCTTTTTCCTTCGCATCACTTACATGCTTCGCTCTGGACCAATTTCATTTTAGCTGCGTGATATGGAGTGAGACATTGTCCTATCAATATTCCAATCAGTATTTTACATTTCTTCCTTAGGAGTGATGGAATACAGTTGGTTGTTTTCGTGTTGCAAATTCGTAGCATTATTTTGGAAATCCTGTAGGAGGTCTCGGCTTCACATATAGACTGTGATTCCAGAATTCCTTGTTCGTTGTTTAGTTTCGTCTTCAAAATGGAAAGTGAATTATATATGTTCGAGTTACTCATCCTAAGTAAACAACCTCGTCAACTCTTTCATTTCACTCTATTCCCTTGTGCACTGCTACCCATTAAATTGTGACCTGTTTATTCCCGCAGAGCTCATCTAGTTTGAATCTACAGTATTGCGCGGATTACTCATAGTCATTACAGCTATTACTGCTTTAATAGCAGCTTGACTATCGATGAAGATGTTTGTGCGAATGTCCAGAGAAATAAATTTCAAGGCTAATTCAGTTGCTTTGGTTTCATCATAGATCTCAGCTTGAAATATGCTAGAGTGATTGGGAAGCCAAAGACTTTTGAACATTAAATTGAGCGCAAAAGACAGGTGATTCTATCCCTTTCGTCATTTTTGATCTATCTGTAAAGAGATTATATATAGGTGGTAACTGTATTCTAAGCCCTTCTGCCAGCCATTCTGTTCTATTACAAAACCAAGCATTTTGCCAAATTTTACTTCTAAAATAAGGTAGTTCCGGTATAGGTATGTCCTGTATATTAAAAAAACAAAAAAAATAAATTATTAGCACGTACACTTTGTGGTGTGCGTTTTGATGTTGATGCACAAATGGAGGCATCTACCGTTTTGAGCCGACTCCGCATGGCAAATGGCTTTTATGTGCAGTTTTTTATGGCAGAAATACACTCAAAGACTTGCCACTGTCTGTCGTAGGGCGACAGCTATTAGAAAAAACTTTTACTACAAGTATTATTTGATGTTCATGCAGGGAGATTCGAACTTAAGCAATCCCAAATGCTAGGTACGCAACAACCCATACGGCTACGGCGGGCGCCTGTACCATAAATGTTGCTGTGACCAAAAAGTCTTTGTGAGAATTGTCCAGTCAACCTCAGTCTTAGTTTTAGTCTTAGGTTTTAGCTGAGTTTCTTACCATTAACTTCATTGTATGCCAGTTGAGAGGTCTTTCTATTGCTTACTTACACCATAAGTAATCCCAAACAAATCTTAAAAAAAAGCTTAATAAATAAAGTTTAAGGTATTTCTTTTAGGAACACAACTAAAATTAATGCTATGTAAATTTCAGATTAATATTTTATGGATTCCGTGCTGCGAGGATTTTTCTGTAAATAAGTTGTGAGTGTTTGCGAAAAAGTTTCCCATGCGCAAATGGCGTGAAATAATTATTTCTTTTGGCTTTGAAAGTTTCAACTTAACTTTTCAGAAATCTGACTTTACTGACTTATGATGCGAGACTACATATACCATAAAGTACATAAATTGTAGGAAAATGATGCACTTTGAAATAGTGTTTTTAGAATACCTGCATTCGGTATTTTCTATACCCTTAAATAATCCTCTAAACATCGCGAGTTTCAAATTTTTTTACCTAATTTGTCAACTAATTTGTAGACAGATTGACAATTTTGCTACTGCTTTTAATACAGTCAATGACCAACTGGTCTATTAAATACCAGTTTCTGTACTAGAATGCTACTATATTAGATCGGATTTTACGTGCCTGGGTTTTCTTGAGTAGTGTGAGTATTCTGGTGAGGTGTGAGCATTCCCGACACCCATATAGCGCAGGCCGCAGACTTTCCGAAATGTTATTGGGTGATATCCAAAATGATGAAAGGTAATATTCCATTTCACCTCTGCTGTTTGTTAATTTTTCAAGCGTTCATCAGTAGGAAAAGTTTATTGACTTTTTAAAAAATGTTTTTTGGGATGGCAACTTAATCAGTCTGCCTGTCCGCTAATTGTTTTCACTTAACCATGTTCTTTGCCTGATTATGTCGCTTATAAATAATTTTGGTTTCTAGGCAATAATCCAAAAAAATGCCTTTCGCGTTTGCTACTCCTCCATTTCTTACCCTCCCTCATAATACATATTTATTTGGAGAACACGCTGATACTTTGATCCAATAGTAACAAGCCAGGGAGGTTTCCGTTCGCACTGAACTTTAAACATCACAATAAAAGTGAAAATATCACTTTGAAAAATGTTTTCGGTACCGGGTAAAAATACACGTTTTCTCTGCTTGAACACTTTCCGAGGCAAAGAATTCGAATTAATTTAACGCAATGCTTTTGATTGTTTTTTCCTGTTTTTGTTTTGCAAACAATGTTTCGATCGTTTTTTAGTTGTTTTCCTTCTTCTTTCAGTTTCGTTTGAGATTTTAAATAGCGTTTGGCCACCCGTCCGTACCGTTATTGCTGTAAAGATTTGCGCTTGCTTCTATCACAATTTTTCGGCCAACCGGTCTGCCAGCTATCTATTTCCTACCCCAGGCAAAGCCCACAATTTGGCTTAAATGTATGTACTTATTAGCAATTCGACAATTTCCTTTTCGTATTAGCTGCAATGTAGGAATCTTCCACAAGGGAATTGAATCAAAGAATGGATGCAGAAATTGAAAAAATAGGGAGCATTACAATGTAATAAGCGCAGAAAAAAACTGAAAAAGGAAAATAAGGCAAAACCAGTCGAGTGAAAGCAAGGAATGTGAAAAGGGTGTGAGAAATTTTGCTAATAGAGGTTTGACGGCATTGCTCAGAGCGAAGAGACAAATAATCTGTTGTACCATCTATACATATATACTTACGTCTGTGCAAGCTGTGATAAAAAAATAACGCAAATAAAATAAAAAATTTACAATGTAGCAGTGTCACGAACTGTAAAATTATACATTAAGAGTAACAAGTAAAGACTGAACTCCCTGCTGCTAAAGAGAGGCCCCTAAAGAGAGGCAGTTGCCATGCCACAGTTTACGCTGACGATTTGGCAAACGCGGTTAGTGACAAATATCCAAGCACGCTCATTGATGTTCTGCGCTCTAACAGAGAGTAGAGGACTCAGAATACCCCCCGATAAAACTGAACTAATTATCTTTAAAAGGAAACATAGACCACCAACAGTCTCCCCGATAATTTTCAAGGTTGTGGAGATTCCTTTGAAGGGAAATGTTTAATATTTACTTAGAACTCATATTACGGCAGCGCAGGACAGGACACTTACGTTGATATCTAATATTGAGAAAAGGGTTCAAAAGCCCAACATTGCATTGCACACATGCAAAAAAGTGGTCGAAATCAAATGGAAATTAATACCTCAAATCGCCTATTTAACTGTATGGAATACTTGTGTGGTGGCCATCAACTGCGTTTTTATGCATCACCGGTGCTTCAGGGCCGACCCCTAATAAAGCGCTCGAGGTGCTAGACAACTTGCCTGCCTTGGCTGCCGCTTCAGCGCTTAGATTTAAAAGTAAGGCGCTATGGAAGTCCCGGCGGTTTGGCCACGCTTCTATTACTACATATTATACTATGAGTAGTTATGGTATAATCAAGAAATCGACTACTTTTTCCCTAAAACCACCTTCAACAGCCTCTTCAAGACTAGCATCCCGTCAAGAAGAGAATGGAAAACTCAAAGACCATGAACAAGGGGGGAAATAAATTTTTGCACGCATGGATCAAAGCTAGAAAATAAAGTAGGCTATAGAGTTTTTTCAAAAGAATTAGGAAACGAGTTATGTGACTGACTGCAGGACTACTATAGCGTCTACCAGGCAGAAGTCTTAGCCATAAAGGAGGTAAGTGTGTACCTTATCACTCACGGCGTAAAAAAACTACGTTACATATCTTTTCGGACAACCAGGAGGCCATTAAACCAATTGAGGCAGTTATACTAAGATCAAAGGTTGCTCAAGAAAGCCTGCTTGCTGTAAATGATATTAGCATCGTGTTCCAGGTCAACCTTATTTGGGTTCTGAGATATAGAGATACTGAAGGAAATTTCAGGGACGATGAGATAGCCAGAAAGGGTTCTAATCTTCCACTGCTTGAAAATAGAGTCAATCTTGGGATTTCTATGGTTATGTTAGGTAGGCACTCTTCTAGGCTTGGAGTATTTCTCATTTCACTTGAATAATGCAGAAGTTGTAGGGGAGGGCTAGAAGTAGAGCAATGTTGTTAGGAAAATACTATTTTGACTCTTTCACGGAAGTATCTGGTGTTGGAATCAAAGCTACCCTACGATTCATAAGAGAATCTAACTGGTTCCATGAAAAAATTAATACAAAGGTTCCCGTGTTACACAGTGGTGCCACAACAGACCTCCTTAGTCTAAGTGAGTTGGCTACTCTAACCCGACTACCACAAAAACCTGCCCTACTCTAACCAGTAAAGGCCGAATGCTTCGGGCCGTACTTTATGCAGACTATCGGGAAGGTCGTCCAAGATACTTAAGGACATTTTTATTTAAGTATTTTCTGATTAATATTGATGACATGATGTCAACATTGTAACCGTTTTCGAGATATCTGATTTTAAAGATTATTAAAAAAATATTTGTCATCTTCTTTGAAATGTTAATCCAATGGCCCAATTTTTTGATTCTGGTTTGTCAGTTAATATAATAGATATATCACGTTTTTTTTGTTTTCTGTAAATTACCGTTATTGACCTAGTCAATAGCCTTATGGCCTTATGGCCTTATGGCCTTATGGCTATTGACTGATTTTGACGATTTTGAATATTAACCTACCTCGGACAATGAGTAATATGTGTAGCAGATTTCATTGAAATATATTATAATAATTTCATGGCTACATCGATGCCCCTCCCCATTATAGACATTTCGCTACTAGTATACTATGTATGTCTATGTCTCAATCTCTTTATGCTGTTACATAAAACCCATACGTGAACAAAATTATAATACCCTTTGGTGCAAGTCCATGCGGGTATAAAAACGTAGTATTTCGATTATAAGTATAAAAAAATCAGCACTGTTTAATGCAGTGAATAAATGGTGTTCGAATCTGGTGGTTTATTAATTTTCAATTACCTTTGTATATTTTATGTGATCAAGTATCTAGACAGATTTAAAGTGCATTTGCTATAAGAATGGATTTATTTTTCACTAGTTACTTTATTAAGTTTTGCAATCATTTTACAAGTCTGAACAACGCTTTTGTAATGACGTTTTTAAAATTTGCTGAATATAGTTAACGTTCAGAATATTCAACTTAAACTCTTTTGACACACTTTGCTTCTTCACTTATTCCAACGCGTTTTACGAAGGGGAAACAAAAACGAGTGTAAAATATATTAAATAGTCATATATATGTATGTACAAATATAATTTTCGACCACAGAATATTTTTATCTTAGAGTTTTGGAGGCAAGTTGAAATCTGCGAAATTACACCTACACATTTTAAATTGCTGTTGCAGCACTAAAATTTTTGCAATTAGGGCGGAGGCCGAAATATAGCGAATAGAACAGAAAAAAATAGATTAGTTGCAAATTTTTTGCAATTTTGGCTTCCTTCTTTGTCCCGATATGGTAACAGCTGCGGTGGCAGCCATTCATTGCCCGCAGTTGGTTAGCAAAGTGGTGTTAGTTGCTGAAAATGAGTGCATTGACCCGCTGCTTTGGTCAAAGCTGTGGCGTTTAATTAACGTAACAAATGTATTTTTTTAAACGGATTTTTTGTCGTTGGTGTAAAAATAGCAATGGGATAACTGTGGGAAAAAATACGAAAATCTCTTTTACGTTGTAGGAAATGGAAATATTGCTGAGGAATGTAAAAAAACTCGAAGGCACAAATTCTTGGTATATTGTTTATTCGAATAGTCCCACTTTGTGTGTATAAAATATTTTGGAAAATTAAATTAAGTATAGAGTTAAGAGTTTAAGAGAACGGATATTGATTCAAATATATCTTCTGGAGGTTTTTCTTTGTTTGTGAGATTACCTACCGGTTGATGTACCGAACATTTTAAATTTCTGTACACGAAAACTAGTTTATGCAGAAGTTTTTTCTATTCAAAAGTTATTGTAATTATATTTAAGTATTTTAGGAAGCCGTATTGAATGGCTGGGTACGTGATTCGAAACTCGGACCATGAAATAGTAAATGATAGAAAAAGTGTTTGTTTTATAGATGTCGACTCTTGGCAAGCAATGACAAAAATCCATGAAAAAGCTCCTCGTAAGAAGCTAACTGCCATATGGATATAGCATAAAACTGTAGGCTCCTCCCTTTGGGGAATAATATCAAGACGAACATGAAGGAGTAGCTCGACTAAACACAAAACAAATGGCGTGAGAGCTAATTGTTATTATTATTTTTTTAAAGTACCCCTAAAGAGACTAAGTTAATTAAACAAGACTTGTGGTAATTTCTGTACTAAATTCAAACCTTCTATTCAATATTTTTTCGTATGCTTTGTAACGGGCTCATCTCTCTTAAGCATCCAGCAATGGTCTGACATGCGCACCACCCTTCCTGGTATCTGCTACCCACAACCTTAATATCTACGTATATTTAAACGCACTCATATTGTTCATCACTTGCAGCACCAAGATTCTCAACAAATAAGTCGGCATGGGGATGCAGAAGCGTTAGATTACCATAGGTTATGATGGTAGTCGGTATGTCCGATCAACTCTCTTAGACTTTACAGGTCTGTTGTGATACCACTGTGGGACACGGCAACCTCAAATATTTGGCCCCATACCCATGTCAAATAGTTCGGCAAGAGAATTGAAAAAGTATCTACCTAGAAAACCTGCTGATTTTAGCTGAGGTTGAACAATTGCAAAGGAGGTGCTCAACTGTTTCTTCCCTTTCTCTTCCTCATCTCTGAAACTTCTACAATATTCATGGGAGAAAACTTTTAATCTAAAGAAATGCGTGCCAGGTAGCCAATGACTGGTTATACAAGCCACGACCTTCGAGATATCCTCTTTTGAGAGCCTAAGCAGTTCACTTGTCTTCTGCTTATCTATTTGCGGCCTCTCTCCATGCCCTATTGGCCTCTTGCTTAATTGTTAATTTACTCGTGGCCGTTGGTACAGAAAGCGGTACTTTATTCTTACAATGCAGCACAGCTAATTGCCATTGCATTTCTTAAATCTGGTATTTTTCTGTTTCAAAAAAATAATTGAAACTAAATGAATTATGTTTTACTAATGTTGTTTTTAAAGTTAAGTTCTAATAGTAAAATCATTATACCTAGGCTCGGCGGTCCAACAGCTGAGATACCGCAAGTATAATCAAATAAAAGTTTTTCCTTTTTATCCAAAGATATTTGAAAGTGATCGGCAAAGCGAGAGAAAAACTCGAAATCAATAAATTATATAATCCATTTATTCAGGACTCATCTTTCATTCATTCGTCATTTTAACGCTGTTCAATGGCTTTGAAACTTATATTTGGCCTTTCCTTAGACTTCTTTTGCAAATTATTATTATTTTTGACTAAAGTTTTATTCCATCCGAACTTTCTTAAAATTTGTTTCTAAGTCATGCCATACTATTGTCCAGACTCGAGACATTATCGAGCAAAAGTGTTTGAAACCCACTTATGCTTTCGTTTTAGTTAATTCGTTTTTAAGAGGACAACCAACGCAGACCTCTGTACTTGTCAGAAACATGCAAAAACAGGGTGGTCTCTGTAAAAATAAAAATAGATCCTCAGCGAAAATTATTCAAACTCACTTCATTCAAACTTCCTAGGAAATCATAAAGTATAAAAATTTTTTACGCATTTTAAGATCTCTGAAAGCTCGAATATCGTTAATGCATCAATGAAGTAAAATTTCGCTGCTCCAGTCCAATTACGATTCCAGAGACCATTACGTATATATAATTGCAACGTACACTTTTTTGGTGTTTAGCCGAGGTCCTTCTCTTATTTGTGGTGTGCGTCTTGATGTTGTTGTACAAATGGAGGAACCTACAGTTTCAAGCCGACTCCAAACGGAGCTTTTTCATAGCAGAAATACACTCAGAGGTTTGCTATTGCCTGCCGAGGGGCAACCACTTGAGAAATAACTTTTTCTTCACTTTGGTCTTTCACCGAGATTCGAACCGACGTTCTCCCTGAATTCCGAATAGTAGTCACCCACTAAGCCATTCGGCTAGTACGTGGTAGTAGGAACACCGAATATGCATACCAGAAAACATAAAAAAAAAAACAAAATACACAAAAAAGATGTGTGAGCTAACTGACATCATAAAGATATCAAAAAAACGTGTTGGTTTATATTGCATGAAAATTTGACTGTGAGAAAGCTCTGTTAAAAGTGGGTGCCGCGTTTGCTCACTATTGACTTAAGTCAATCAAAACAATGGCAAAACTACATGAAGTTAACTTCGAATTGCTACTACATCTACCGTATTCGCGATATATTCAGTTCAAGTTCAAGAGAGTGGCTGCCCTAGGACTTTCAAAAACTATTGTACATGAAATATTGAGGAAGGATCCTGGGCCTCACACATTCAAAATTGAAATCGTGAAAGCCCTTACGCCTAGCGATAACAATTTCTTTAAGATAATATTGGTACGGTTTCGTAAGGGAAATACTATATTTTGGGGTGCTGAAGCCCATTATCATTGAAATGGAAGTGTAAATAAACAAAATTGCTATTATTGGCCACATAAAGGACAAAAATCCAGTATTAATACAACAACAGCCACTTCACAGTCCCAAAGTAACGGTTCGGTTTGCATTGCCACGCAATGGAATAATTTTGCAATCCTTGAGGCCAGGCGATTTTTCTAGATCATTTTTTTCTGTCAACAACGGCACCATACCACACATGATCAGAGAAAGAGAGAGAGAGATTGATAAAACATTTCGTGGATATATCTTGGACTCCCGAGTCACTTGAACACCCCTGTGAATTTTTTTCTCAAAAGTAAAGCGCAGGAAGCAAAAGCAGCAACCATCTTAGCACTAAAAAAAAGTATCGTCCGTGAGGTTACTGGCATCCCGACATCCCGAGAACCGATTCTAAGAGTGCATGCGGCGTAACAGTTAACATTTATAGGAAATAATTTTTAGAAGATAAAATCCGCACTTGCCTTCTCTAATAGTTATGTAATACATTTTTATCATTAGCAAATCATTTTTAATGTAGCTTTTTATATCTGCACTATCGGCACTCGTTTCATTATTCGGTGAGCAAAATTAGAGAGGTAACTTAATAATTTTACATGTCTCCTTAACAAAACTCACTCCATTCTCCACCCCTGACATATGGAGATATACTACGGCGGACACTGATAATGAACCAAGTGCCGAGAATATGCAAATATATATCCAACAGAGTTAATGAATGCAGGTATCTAAAAAGGAATTTGGCGGAAACAACAATGAAATAAAATTAGGAGAAAACGTAGTTTTCGTTTAAAATGAAATTAAATCAATGAGGGGGAAAAACTGGGCGAATTTTCCGCTGTCGCACAATTAACTTTCCATAAGCCAGAAAAAAAGTTAGTAGCATTTTTCTTCATTCTTAGTAGCCGCCTTTTATTATTTCTTCTTTAAGCAAGCAAAAAAAAAAATTATGAAAGGAAACGCAAATATTGTGTAAGCGCTACCTTAGACTCAAATGGCCGACAAAGAATTTTAAGATGAACTGACAGCACTTGTGTTGACCTCATTGTAGCTTTAGTTACGGTTTGACAAGGGACAAAAATTATTTAAATAGGTAAGAAAAAAAATGTAAAAATAAATGGAATTTTAAGCGAAAAATGGGACGCATGAGCTAGTAAAAAAGGGTAGACTAAATATGTCGAAAAAGGATTTAAGTAAATAAGATCAGTGCAGGGGTAAACTGCACAGAATATTTAATTGCATTCTTGCCATTTTAGGGCGCAAATTTGTAGCGACTACAACCAGCGGCAACCAAACCAGAAATGTAGCAACTTTGTAAGTAACTTCCTATGCGTTAAGCTCGTTGGCATAAAGAAGGCGCATGCAAACAAACAAAATTACAAACCGTGCCCTACACCACGGCAACCTACTCTGGTAGCTTAAGTTTGTTGTCTTTGACTAGGGAGCGACGATGTCAAGCAACTGACAAATTTAAATTGAATGTAAATGTTTGTTGCATTGTTTACTCACGCCAACTTGGTTAACACTGCTTACTAAACAACAAAATAAAAACCAAAAAAAAGAAACAATAGGAAACGCCTTAAGCGCGCTTTGCACGCAAGCCTTAAACTCGCCAACACAAGGAAATTACAGTTATGTCGCGGTTATCTTGGTTGCTTACTCCGCTGTTTACTCTGTTGTGTACTTCTGCGAATAACGGTAGCGTAGTTGGTAACATGCCATCAGGTTGATAATGATAATTGCTAAAACCTCAAGTTTAAATGCAAAAGCCACCGAAAAGCGCACTTGAACCTACACTGCCTGAATCCACAAACGTTTCATTTTAGCAGTTTGGTTTTCCAAAGCCTCTACAGCCATTTAATCTTGCAGTCATGTACCTTGCAGTAGCATCCCATATTTGAAAGGATTAAAAAATAACTAGTTTTACATTACCCATTTCACGATTGGCCTCCTGTTTTTGCAAAACGTAAATGGATTGCAATATTAGCTACTTGGTTTCGCAACACAAATCTTGTGTATGCCTGTATGTACCTGCTCATGTATTGAGACTGTCACTAAATTAATTCCAAGGTAGGCGAAGTGTAAAACATTATTACCCAGTTGTAGATATTTAACGGCAATTGAGTGTAAACTGGTGCCGACCTTAAATACACAAATTTGTTCTGCGCTAATTTGAGCACAGTCTGATTTACTGCCGCGCAGAGCGAACGCCTGCATGGCTGCAGGAACAAGTGTTTGCTCAAATCACGTAGTACATACCAAGTGCTTTCACATATTCGCACTTTGTGGCATGTTTACACGAATGCTTGGTTGCCTGAGGTGCAGCCAGTTGGTGTCTACGATAGAGCTTGTTGGGGTTCCGGTTTGTTTCAAGTAGTTAAATGTAAATATACAAACAGATATGCATTTTTCTTGGTCACGGCAGGTGACCTAATGCTCGATAAATTTTTGTTGGGCATACTGTGGAGCCAACCAAGTGACTATTAAAGTACACAAATGTCGTCTAAGAAATGTACTTGTTTACTATGCATACATACAACTGCACATATTTATAAAGTAGTTGCATGATGGCCAATAATGAGTTGAGGAAAGATTGGAACCTGAAAAACGAAACTGAAACTCGTCTAAGCTATGAGGTTACTAAAAAAAGAAAAACTACTAAAAAAATTTTATCCCGTTTCATACTAAATTTTATAATACATATTTTAACTAAATAGCAAACAAAAGAAAATACTTTCTTCTCGATAAATAACATAACCCCATTACATTAAATAAGATGCCGAGATATGTAGATGTAGGTTCAAATTTTATAGATCAAAACAGATCGTTTTCTCTTTATATAAAATGCGTTTTAATTGGAAGATTACCTTTCAATATACCGGTCACCATTTTACACTATTTTGACGTTTTTCATATGTAATTGAACAAATTCAATTTTACTAAGAATTTACCCATTGCGCGAGTCTTAATTGAACTCAATAATGTCAAAGTTGATATTATTGAAAATTGACAATATCCGATAAGTCGTCTTTTGGAGTATTTGAGGAAAAGATTCTGCGGAGGAAATTGAACCTTTGTGTCCCACAGTTAAATAAATAAATATAAATAAACGTTTTTCGGTGAACAGCAGCTATTAAATATTAAAGTCAGTGCAAGATTTATGTTTTGCACTATTATAGGTGCAATACTGTTATTTTATTATATTGCAATACTGTTTTTTTTTCAGCAAAAAAATGTCATAAGTAGAAAATAAGCGAGTACGAGGATGTCTGGGGGGCAATAAGTTCTCAACTTTCCAAGTCGGGAGAAGGAGATAATTGAATTGTGAATTTTTACCTTGTGAGATTTAACTTTTTTTCTAGTGATAAATAATTAAGGGTATCTTACCTCGAAAATAGGTGCTTTATTATTTTTGTTTATTGTTGTTTTTTATTATTTATTGTCAAACAAGGCAACGAACAGTCTGAACTTTGTGAAAGTTCAGTTGTTGTGCCCTAAGGCCGCATTACGTGCCCATCCTTTTACTTGCCATCTTCTGAAGAAACCACAGTTGGAAGATACAAAACGTTCCTAAGTCCCTCTTACACTAAATCGAAAAACTTGTCCACCCGTTAAGTTCAATACTACTTATATAATAATCCCCGAAACAAACGTCACAAAATATCTCGGCATGCATCTTGATAGTAAACTTACTTATAATATCTATATTTTCATTAAACGGAAGACTCTAGGAATAAATGGGCATATGTCATTCTATTTTGGTACACTGCAGCTAACTCCAATATCAAAATACTTTAAAGATTCATGTCGAAAACCCCCAGCATGATCTCATACGCCCGTTTTAAAGCACAAGTGCACGAATTCATCGTGATCTCAAAGTACCCACCACTTCACACAACACACGACTTCAATCGCACTCAAACCCTTTTGTCACAGAAATAATTGCAAATCTTATAACCTTCGCCAGACTCAAGACAAAGTCTACAAAATACCTCTTATGATAATTAATCAAAATTATTATTTATCAGAAAAGTGTTAAATTGTTGCTTCACTGAGTTTATTCCAGAATTTTTTTTTTCTTATTTTAAATGAATTAAATAGAATTTACGATCATTGACGATTGGAACACGGCTACTATCTAACATTTTAAAGTTAGGTCCGGAACGAATTTATCACTTCCTTACTTGGTGTCTATGCTTTGCACAAATACGCGCGCTTATGAAAAAGTAGTTTTTTTTTTCAAGTATAAAGCATAATTAGAATTTGGTAATTCAAATTTAATACTTTTTTGTTTGTTTTTGATTCCGAATGTGTTTTCTAGCCAGCCACCATTCGCTTTTAGAAGCACATGTATTCTGGGTGGCATACCGTTGATTAAATTTTGGCAAGTATCGAGCTCTGGTGTAATTTAATACTATTTTCCTTCACCTATTGCCAAAGCTCTTTGAGGGAGTGAGCAAACCCAGTATTATTGATTTGCACTGTATTATCACCCACCTGATTTGTGTTGTTATTTTCCGCTGCGCCGCATAAGCCAGTCACTTTCCTACGCTGGGCAGCATTTCTCTGATAAATTTTCTAATTTTTTTCTGCTTGGCTGGGACCTTGCAGATGTAGTTTTGTATATTAAGTTCATGGTAATGTGAAATTTTAACAAAATATCATTTACATTCGATCCGTACTTCGAAAAACTGTATATGCAATATGTGAGAGCTGAAGCCCATCATCATTTACGCAAAGGATTGCTGAATGTTGTGAGAATTGTAGCAAAATAATTGGAATCGATGTAACATTTTCTGTTTGTGAGGTAAGCTTCCAAGTTGCTGTTGCAGAGTCACATAAGGTGCAAAAGAATGTATGTATGTATATATAAACAGTGGTGACACAATTTATTCGTATACCTTGCGTAGTACGTAAAAAACTTAAGCTTTGCCCAAAATATTTGCTGTTATAATAAATGTTTTTTTTTTGGTCAGTGTAAGAATGTTACATTCCTGATAAATTGCTGCAAACAAAATTCCCGTTATTTCAACTGACACTGAGGGATTCCAAGGAAAGCGGGCCGACGTAGAAAAATGCTGCAGAACATTTATTCGTACACTTTTAGTTCATAATATTGTTGCTACAAAAGTAGCAATAAAAATTGTAATATTGTTGAAAACGAAATAAGATTGTGTTTTCTTAGTTTTTATTGCCAATTCAGTTTCATCTCGATTGAAAATTGCAAAATGGGACGAAGTGCGGATTTACAGTTACAGTTATGGGGAAAACGTCATAGTCAGTGATGAGTCGAAATTTAATATTTCCGGATCAGATGGACCTACAAAAGTTTGGCGAAAAGAAAGTACAGAACATAATGAAAAAAATCGTATCCCTATCGTTAAGCATGGAGGAGGAAATGCAATGGTTAGGGGGTGCATAGTTTCATCTGGAGTAGGAAAAATGGTTTTTGTTGATGATAAAATGGACAAACATTACAGATGTGTTACATGTTGTAAACATTTTGAAGAATAATTTGCATGATAGTGCCGTTAAACTTGGACTGAATGCTAGAGAATTCTTGTTCCAACAAGACAACGATCCAAAACACTCATCTTATCTCGTGCAAGAATGGCTTATTTACGACTGTAAGCAGCTGAAATATTCACCTCAATCACCGGATCTGAACCCAATTGAGCATGTCTAGGAGCTCTTAAAAAGGAGAATCAGGAAGCACAAAATAACATCAAAGGCGTCATTAGAGACAGCTTTAAGTGTGATTGGGAGAAAATTGCAGCTAATGAAACCAAGGTATTGGTAAAAAGTATGCAACGACGTTTCGAAGCAATTACTAAAGCTAAAGGCGACCCAACAAAGTACTAAATACTCTTTTTCATTATTTTTTTAATAAAATATTCCTTATATGGCTATGTATAGTATGAATAATATTTTGCATAAAATTGTGCCTTATTTCGTTATTGCCTTAAGTTCTCTAATTCCAGCAATGAAATTGAAAGTTTTTGTTCCTTAAATATTGAATAAATATGTTATTTTTTACGAACTTATCAAAATTTTGTGTATCTGATTATAAACTGTGAGTGTACGAATAAACTGTGTAACCACTGTATCTGTTAATATATAGCGTGTCTCATTAGGACCGCTGTTTTGATTTGTAGCTAGTTTTTTTGTCTGTTGTTGTTGTTCTCCATACATGTACGGTTCACCATACATGGAATGACAGTTTTTAGCCAGATATAAGTTCGTGTAGTTCCGGTAACGTAGGACCGATTGCCGTGTAAGCCATGTGGCGTGGTTGCTTGACAGCTGCCATTTATGTACATTGAAGTTCAGGATGGAGAGTTAGACGAACGCACAACGCATTGAGTTCGAATAACCAAATATGTAGCGATAAAAATAAGGTAATACTTACTTAAAGAATAAATAAGGGCAAGTTTCACACGCGGCATTACGAGTATTCTGTGGGTCTATTCTGATGTCTAAATTATTCTTAAGAGTGATTAATATCATATTTGAATAAGTCTGATAAATTAGTCATGGATTCACAAGCGCTTTATAATTAATCTGCTCGTTTTGAGAATATATTCCAAGTCCTGAAATTTCGGTCTTTAAAACGATTACACTAAAATTTTCGAGACATCGAGATATAGATTAACTTAAATTTGAGACCAAATGAAATTGGTAAAGATTTGCTGCTTGTAAGGTTTTAAATTAAATTAAAAAGCTTTCCAGCAAGAATTGGAAAATTCTACTGAAAACAAAGTAGCAGTTTGTTTACTAAATTTTTCCTTGCTCCGAAGTCCTTTAGAGTACAAGTCTAAATATACATGTATATACGAGTACACATCAGGGTGGACCAAACAAACGTTTCTTATTGATGCTACTTCCTAAAGTTGTTCATGTCCAAAACAAATTAGTTACCCATATTTTTTGTTTTCAATTATTCACATAGTTCTTGCTTTTCAAAAATATCCACAAAAACAAAAACATCGAACAATAGAGCTGAAACAGAACATTGAGAGCGAGATTGCTGAGTTCAATGCATGAGCGAGTCTTTGAAAATTTTAATTCTCTTATGACTGTCGACATTTAAGTGATGTCATTTTGCACATACAATTGTTGAGAGCCACATTTGGAATAAAAATAGTATAACCGGAAATTGTTACTTGTTTTATTTTAAAACAACATCTCGGAGTGTCTTTTGAAATACTCTTTACTTTCCGCCAATGCTTTGAAAATCACCATTCAATTATCGCGGTTTATTTATTTATTTTATTTACGAAAACGTGCACTTTAAATAAATAAATAAGTCAAAATAAAATATAATGTTTGCTGATTCACCTCTTCTTTTATTTTCCCTTCAAAGATGTTGAAAAAATGATAAAGAAATAAAAAAAGTTGTAGAATATATCTGCTTTTATATTATAACTTTAAACTCTTTTTTAATTTAGAGGGATTTCCAGGGGAACTATTTAGGGGTAAATATTTAAAATCTCTATTTTTTATCGAAAGAAATTTTTATTTATTTTTTTTCCTTGTTCCCTCTACTCGGGAGCACAGGGTCTCGACAAGACTCAGTCTTGCGTTGGTTTCGTTAATCTATTTGATTTCTCACAGGGTAGGCGATTAGCCTGCCGCCAAATCTTTATAACTTTATCTACATAAAGTACAGGATGCAGCAACTTTTGAATAGAAAAATCAATCGATTTTCTCACAAAGGCCAAATCCTCAAATACATTATAATGCGGTTTAGAAGGCTTGGTGGTGTTCGCTACATTTCAGAACTCTCCATGTCAGCATGAATCAACACTTCGTTAAATGAAGGTCTTTGCCAAAGGGATTCTAACCGTCAATATATTCGAAAGTTTTGCTAGTTCAAGATTTCTTCGTTATATCTTCGTTCTGCAAGAAAAATTTGATTTGAAAATTTTTTCGAGTTTATCGTTTAATCAAGGCTCGTTATTTCGAGGTTTCACTGTGTGTGTAAAAGTAAAACAAACAAAGTTATAGTGTTATTTAAATTTGTAAACTTTAAATTGAAATCACTAAATTAATTGCTCTTAAGCCTTTAAGACTGTGACGAATAAATGAATAGAAATCTGGTTGCTTTCGGCGTCAATTCAAAGGCTTTGAGTTTGGGCCACATGAAAAATATTTGGTACAAATACGAGAAATCGATTACTCTAAATCAAACAGGGAAATTGTACAGAAAATAAATTATTGAAGCTAATAGGAAGACATATCGTTAAGCTAATTAGAGCTCTAATAATCAAAGCAAGTTCTCGATATAAATAGGCGTACAAAAGACGAATACACTCTTTGTTAGGTGTTTGGTCGAGCTACTCCTACCCTTGAGGTATGCGATTTGATGTTTTTCTACAATCGGAGGACAGATGATTTTTTTGTATACGGAGCCTTTTCATAGCACCCAGAGGTTTGCCATTGTCTGCGAAGGGATGATTGGTACTGGATAGTGTTTCATGGACAATGCTTCGAGCCCGGGTCTTACCGATTGATAGTCACGCATTACGTAAGCAGTCATATTTCTTTTCACCAACCTGAACAACTGATTCTACACAACATTATCGCAACACTAGCAAAAATCCAAATCGGAAGCTAGAAAATAGGAAATTTCCTTAACAGAGAAGTAATAGCTGGTAGAGTAAAGTGCAGTACATGGTTTACATTAAACAAACCGTTTTTTAAGATGCACTTATTCAGATTTTCTGTCTTACTAATTTTTCACTTATTATTATTAATTTTTCACTTCAGTAATCGCTTTTACTAACTTTTGAGTGTGAAATAAACACCAAAGATAGTGCCTTTATTTGTATTCAAATTCCATAATATATAAGTAATTAAGTTTATCATTTTGAGGGTGCGTTTGTAGTATGTAGTTGAAAATAAGAAATTTTTGAAACAGAAACTTAAAGTAACTAATAAAGTTATATTTAAATAGCCAAGCAATTTTTAAGCGATGTACGGTACAAAATAAATATAATTTTTAAAGAATAAATCACCACAAATGTATACTTACATCGTAATTCTCGGGCAAGCCAGGCGGTCCCGGCGGGCCAGGTGGTCCCTGCACGCCGGGCATGCCGTCGACGCCAGGCTCGCCTTTATGGCCTTGCAGACCCTCGGGTCCACGGGAGCCAGGATCGCCCCTATCGCCGCGGTCACCTTTGGGACCGGGGGCACCACGTTCACCTGGTTTCCCTGTAGCACCCTGTGTATGGAAAATATAAAAAAAAAACAGTAGTATTAATCAAGATTGTAGTTAATTCCATTCATTTGTATATACAAGTATAAGTATGAGTAAACGAATGTGTGTGTAGCTTACATACGTGTCTGTGAACTTTTTCCAAAAACGGTACTGTGCTTTAGCAACTTATTCTGATTTTAGATGCTGTATTCAAACCCAGATCATCATCATGGTTGATCATTAGAAAGTGCTCAGTCGATATATACTGTTTTGCCAAAAGTTCACAGATAAAGAACTATAAATATGGTACAAAGTCGAGCAAAATCTAACAAATTCGGTGGACTTATAGCCGTAAGTGTAATCAAAATAAGTACGTAAAGCTGAAAATAGTTATAATAACACTTTTTGAGCCAAACACGTATTTGGGTGTATATAAGGTGGTCCATCTAGCGTTTGGATTTAAATTTAATTCGGTTTTAAATAAAAAACGCCTCATAATTTTTGAATGATTTTCATTTTTATTGGAAGCAAAACACTGCTACATTAAAGTAAGAGCTTTATGATATCCCATTCCGTCGACACAATTTTTTAGTGCATTCTCGCGAGTTTTCGGCACTTACCTTCCGGATTGTAATGGTTTTGTGCCAACCCTCTTTCTTTGAGTTAAAAGTCAAATACATAATAGTCGGTCTAAGAGATAAGGAAATTAGTTTTTATTACCGAACTTTTTCTCTACTTTCAGAAAAAAAAATTAGAAAATTTGCTTAAAACTTTTTTCAAATTTTTTTCTAATTTCAACAGCTTTGAGTATTTTTTCTTTCGCACTGATAAAGACTTCGAATTTTGCATTTGAAATTATAATGAATTTTTTATGGTGGAAAAGAACGGAAAGCTGAATTTGAACGCACTACTCCGACACGGCGCGGTGAAATCGATTGAGGAACAGATGTCAGGAAAATTAAGTTGTGTATTGTAGTCTAGCATAGGTTCTACAAATATATTGAAACTATAAGGCAGCTTATTTTAGTTGTCACGAATTTCATAAAAACCGAAGAAAAATTCATAAAAACTCTAACTCGCTAAAAGGAAGGAAGGTGGGGCTCCTTTCCTAACTACTTTTAAGTACACCGCTTTTAGTTGAAAAACAAAAAATGTTTACCAGTTATTGTATTATAGGATAGAACTTTGAGCGAACGGAGAAGGTTTGAATAGGTATATTCATACATATTATATATACGCGTATACCCTTTTCGGGTGTTTGGCAAACTCCTCCTCCTATTTGGGGCTTGCGTCTTGATGTTGTTCCACAAATGGAGGAACCTACAGTTTCAAGCCGACTTCAAACGGCTTTTTTTATGAGAAGCTTTTTCATAGCAGAAATACCCTCATAGATTTCCGATTGCCTACCGAGGGGCAACCGTTGTTGGGAAAGTGCTTTTATTAATTTTGGTGTTTCCCCGAGGTTTGAACCTACGTTCTCTGTGTGAACTCCGAATGGTATTGATATATACAGGATGTTAAAAAAAGAATGTAAAATAATTAAGGAGGTAATAGTATCGACTAATAGAAACAATAGAACTTAAGAAACATAGGGTCACAAACTACCTGAGATATGGCAACTTATTTCTGTCCATCTTTTTAGAAAAGCTGAAATCGAAAGAGTGCGGAGCACCATAAAACTGAAATTCCACTTATTGCCTGTATGTAGTCTAAAGGATATTTCAAAGGTTAGGTTGGGCTAGCCCGGTCACTTGTCTATGACAAGACGCTTGGTGGCCCTGAGGCCCATTGCCACTAATTGATACCTGAATTTGATTTTCATCCCCTAACTTACTTGCTTACTCACTTGGATCATTTTAAAAATATAACTAGTCCCACCAGTGAGGCATTTTGCAAGTTTCCCAGGCCTTGAAAGAAATAATCGCCAAGATATTTAGCACGGCTTATTTGAAGTGCAGGACATTCAAAGAAGAGGTGTGATATCGACTTACTTTCCTTTTTATCTCCGCAAATCCTGTAGAGTTCATTGTGAAGTACATCAATTTTATTGGCTAGGGTACCAATAGTGTGCTGTAATCTGTTGAATCCAAGCATACATTTTGTGCTTTTCAAGTCAATTGCAGCATACAGTTTGTTTGGAGGAATACTAATGCCCTCCACTATTCCCTGAAGGTCAAGCTCAGAGCCTTTACCTTGCACACTCATCCGCTCTTTCATTTTCCTCCACGCCAGAGTGGCCGTGGACCCAACGAAGTATGGTGTTGTGTTGTTGGATAAGCGAGAGCGACCTCTTGCATTCTTTAACACATCTTGAATTATCATGATACGCGTTTATCAGTGCCTTGATCGCTGCTTGATTATCAAGGAAAATGGTAAGGTTTGCCGCAGGAAAGTCCATTAGTATTACTCGTTTTTACTGCCTTGTCTATAGCATAGGATTCAGCTTTGAAGACACTACACTCGACTGGGAGTATAATTGTTCCGACTACACTCGCAATCCAGTGCCATTGTTCATCGTTGAGCCATCAGTATATTTGTGGTGTTCACTATGTGATATGGCTCTGGTCTGTCAATCCTTCCTGTCGGGTATTCTTATTTCATAGTCTTTGTTCAGATCTGTTTTAAGAACCAGATGGTCTGTTTTCAATGCGTCTTACAAGTATTCCACAACTAGTAGAACTGATGCGTGACCATGCCTGTTTTCTTGTAGCAGGCCTGCTGCTTTAATTCTGGAAGCAGATTTACTATACCTTTAATATGTATATGAATGGGTAGAGTATGTGGAAGCCGCCTGATGCCTGCGCCGCCTGAGGAGCGATCATTATGAGATTAGTTGGATTTTTATGAGTTTCTTTAGGTAGGATTGACCAACCTAACAAATTATGGAATTTGAAATTGTGTTTCGGCTGGTGAATAAAAAAAAGTTAATAACACTGCAGGGTTGTTTATAGTTCGTGTGTCTTATTCTCGATTGCACCTGGCAAAATCAACTCAAATGATTTCATACAGCATCAGCTAACTGCGATAAGAACATCCAAGAAACATCGAAGTAAGAAAACTAAAACGAAAAGTAGTTTTCTATGTGGGGATTTCTTCAAGGTAGAAATATTCTCGGTAGTTTGCCATTGTCTGTCGACGGGAGGCAGCTCTAACTAGATTTTCGCACCCGGGGTCTAACGAATGGTAGTCAGTGCACGAACCATTTGGCTACGGCAACCCATTCTATTACCTCTTTTTATATTTTACATTTCTTTATTATAACTGTTCTTAAAACGAGTACACCTTCTGCTACATCTGGTAAACACTTAGTGTTAGCAGGAAAAATTTGAACAATCCTGCGTATACCAGCGTTGGGTAAAAAATACTTTGCGTTTTTGGGTATACCATGGAGCAAGGAGTGTGTTCATGCATTTTTTCCTATTATTTCTGCAAATAATTCTCCTTTATTATATTTAAGGGCAAGCTTAAAAGTGAAAGTGTGTAAAGGGTTACTCAAAAACTAGCAGCTTGAACTTTGAGCCCCGAAAAATGTTTCTTTATTCGTATTTTGGGCGTAAAACACCAAATGATAGGACAATTGTTTTTTCTAATAATGCTACAGGCAGCCAATGGCTTCCAAGAGTATTTATGTAATGAAAGAGCTGCTCTTAAAAAACCCTCTGCGGTAGGGAAAACATTAAGGCGTGCACTAAAAATAGGAAACTCATATTTATATATAATATATGAGTTTATATAAGTTTGTATATGTATATATATTATACAAGTATATAGCAGTTTTTGTACGCTAATTTATGTCAAAAGCTTGTAGGACTCGCGTACTAGAGGACTTCACATATGGACGCTTCCAATTCTTAGCAGAATGTTGCTTTTGCGATCTGCTACTCATTAACCTCAGAAACTAAACATTTGCTTACGCGCTGATATTTACTCAGCAATTGAAAGCAAAACTCCATTAGCTTTTCATACTATAGCTTTCCAGTTCGGCATTCAATCAACTCGAATTGAACGTCGACTTTATTCGAAAAATTGTCTGGTCTAACGAGTTACATTTTCGTATCAGCAACCATTTTGAAAAATAAAAATTCTGTATAAGCAGTGCATAAATACATAGGAAGTGACATTTTCGTTAGGATTTTGGATTGATCATTTTGTTCAAAATGCTGCTAGAAATAATTTTTTCCCATTAGAAAAAGCCTGAAGACGTGTAGTTGGAAGGAAAGCGCTTTCTTTTACATAGCCTAACAGGAGATTACCTACCATTCACCTTTTTGGGGTGCCCGGAGAAGGAGACTTTTGGCTCTGGTAATTTTATCAGATTAAAGGCGGGGGACCTTGACAAAAGTATGCTAAGTGAGGCGGCGACCCTCTCGTCTCGTTTTTCATCCTAGAACAGGCGAGATTTTGTGTAATCATAAAAAAAATTTTAGCTTAGAAAAGTTTATTAAACTCTTAAAACTATAAGAAATATTGTAAAAGAATTAAACACTAATTACAAAAAGTGTTTTAAAGTTCATATTTATAAAACGAATCTAGTTTTTTTATGAATGTGATAATGTTGATAACACTCGCCAAGGTGAAGATGCAATTGCATTGCAAAACTCGCATTTGAAGCAAGTTAACTTTCATTTTTTATGTGCCCCACAAACTGCGTAGTTTCGTTTGGCATATAGCTTTTTGCCTTTATTTTCTATCCGAATTCATTTGTGCTTTTTAATGTCTAGCAAAAGACGTCCAATTCGGATTAATTTTATATTGTGGAATCCGTGGTGCCGTGTTTGATATACCAGGTCGTGGCTCTTCAATGTCCATCTATTCCACATCTTCGGTTTTTTTGTCAATGATAAGGCAGTCGAGATAAATCGTAGTACTACGACTCCCACTTTTAATGAGTTAAGATATGAGTTAAAAATAATTGGAATATTTGTATTTGGACTACCCTTTTTATTTACAGAAAAATTCTCAAATAACCTTTACCCAGGGAATGTGGCAATAAAAAAACTTAATAAATGTTCAACCATTTGACACTCCTTTATTACATGCTTTTAAGGGGCGCACGCTATGCAAATTTCGCCCTTCTTTTTCTCTCACTTTGTTCGTTACTTTGTTTGCAGTCCCTTTTCGCACATTGCTTTTACATTATACATACATGCATACATATGCACAAGTAGATTGGCTTGGCCTTACCATTTTTGAAGAATTCGCTTGACCGTATCTATCTATCGCTGACGCACCCCTTTCGGTTTTCGGCGACGTTTATATGGTTTTCGTTTTATTTTTCTTGCATTTTTCCTTAATGTTCGTCATGTCGTTCTTAATGTCGTGCATGTTTTACTATTGTTTGCGTTTGTGTTGCAAATGTTTTTGTTGTTTGCTTTATCAGATTTAATTAATTGCCCTAAGTAAAGGGATTAGACTGACAGCTCGCAACGGCGTTTGGGTTAGAACAAGTCAGTACCGGAATTTCCGGTATTTCGACATATTTTATCGCCCAAACGATATGCGAAATAACAACTAGACTTACAGAAGCATTTGTTAAGGAACAAGATAAAAAAGTGAGAAGGCATTAGCGAAATATAATAAAAAAAAAACAAAAATAAAAAGGATACGCTCGCAACAAAAAGTAATGTTGTTCTTGGTACGCTTGTTTTGGGAGCAAAGTGATTTTTTATTACTAAAGATTTGCAACTTTTCCTTACATTATTTTACCCTACGCATTTTTTGTGATTTTTTTCTTTTAAGTGCCTAATTTCAATGCTATTTGTTAACTAATTTATAATTGTGTAACATGATCAAGGAAGTGCTAAGCTTATCTTGGTTTAGGCGACATTTAACAACTATATGTATTAAAATTGCTTTCAAACGTGTTTGACGTATTTATTTCTAAAAAATTTCTTAGCTCCAATATGAATTGAAATTTACAGCCCCGAATAAATGATATCACATCAATATTTTGAACAGCTTTGACCTTTTTTGCTTTCTTTATTTTAATGTTCATTATATTTGTATAAAAATGTAGCTCCTTGTCTAATAAAAATTAAATGAATCCAATTCTGAAATTTTGTATGAATAAATAATGTCGCGTAATCACAGTTTTTTGTATAGGAAAAATGCACAACACCGTCAGGGGGAAAAATATAAAAAGCCAACGGGACTTTGTAGCAATTTCTAACTCGCACTTTATTTAATAAGCTAGAAAACTAAGGACTATGAATAAGTTCGTGCGGTTTTACAACAGATGGCGTAACTTGATTATTATTCCATCGATCCACATTTCCAAACATTCATTGGAGAGCCACTGTCGTAAGGCACAAACGTCAGTATAAGTTTTTTATTTGAAGCGTAAACAACAATATTTTTACCACACTTGAAAATGTCGAATTTCGTGCCAAATAATGTGTTTTTGCGGGGAATTCTTCTTCATTATTTTAATATGAAGAAAAAAGCAGCCGAAAGTCATCGTATCTTGGTGGAAGTTTATGGTGAGCATGCTCTAGCTGAGCGAACGTGCCAGAAGTGGTTTGCACGCTTTAAAAGTGGTGATTTTGGCTTGGAAGACGAAGAACGCGAGGGTGCGCCGCCAAAGTTCATGGATACCGAATTGGAGGAATTGCTCGATCAAGATCCGGCTCAAACGCAAGAAGAGGTTGCAAAAACTTTGGGAGTTGATCAATCAACCATTTCCAAACGTTTAAAAGCCATGGGAATGATCCGAAAGGTAGGCCATTGGGTGCCGTATGAATTGAAGCCAAGAGACGTTGAACGCCGTTTTATGGCATGCGAACAACTGCTTCAACGGCACAAAAGAAAGGGTTTTTTGCATCGAATTGTGACTGGCGATGAAAAGTGGGTCCATTACGACAATCCAAAACGTCGGGCAACGTATGGATACCCTGGCCATGCTTCAACATCGACGTCGGCGCAGAATATTCATGGCCTGAAGGTTATGCTGTGTATCTGGTGGGACCAGCTGGGTGTTGTGTATTATGAGCTACTGAAACCGAATGAAACGATTACGGGGGATGTCTACCGACGACAATTGATGCGTTTGAGCCGAGCACTGCGAGAAAAACGGCCGCAATACGCCGATAGACACGACAAAGTTATTTTGCAACATGACAATGCTCGGCCACATGTTGCACAAGTGGTCAAAACATACTTAGAAACGCTCAAATGGGATGTCCTACCCCACCCGCCGTATAGTCCAGACCTTGCGCCATCCGATTACTATCTCTTCCGATCGATGCAACATGGCCTGGCTGACCAGCACTTCCGTAATTACGATGAAGTCAAAAAATGGATCGATTCGTGGATTGCGGCAAAACCGACCGAATTTTTCACAAAGGGAATCCGTGAATTGCCAGAAAGATGGGAAAAAGTAGTAGTAAGCGATGGACAATACTTTGAATATTAAATTTGTAACCATTTTACGTCAATAAAGTTTCAAATTTCGAAAAAAAACCGCACGAATAGTCCTATTATTTACAATACATACTAAAAATCTTCTTAGAAATTGTAATGAAAATATAGAATTGGGTTGAAAAGTTTGTGAAAATTTTCAAATTTTTCATATTCTGATATAAATTTGGATTTATTTGTTTTTTTTTTAGACAAAAATAATGAACATTAAAAATAAAAATGACAAACTGTTAATAGTATTGATGTGGTATCGTTTATTGTGGGGCGCAGTTTGTAATGACAAGCATTTGACCCTCGACTAAGAGCCCGTATGTGGTATTGCAGTATTGATTCAATTTTATTTCGAAACTAAGTGTTATAAAATAATTCAAACTACTTTTATACATCAAAAATATATTTAGCAATAATAAAACGGATACACAAATTTCTATGATTTATGACATTTCAAAGTAACCTCACTTTTGTCCAAGTGGGTGAAAAAGCAGAATTTAAGTGTGAGGGATTCATTCATTAAAAAAACGATAACAGATTAAAACGTAAGTACTTTTTGACAAAGAAAAATATTATCATGGAGCCGATCTTTCTCGATGGATAATAATTTTTCCGCTTTTCAACTGTTTGCTATACTTTACAATTAGGTTTTATATAAGTTGCCGTAAAAAACCATAATATAATAGGACTATGAATAAGTTCGTGCGGTTTTTTTTTCGAAATTTGAAACTTTATTGACGTAAAATGGTTACAAATTTAATATTCAAAGTATTGTCCATCGCTTACTACTACTTTTTCCCATCTTTCTGGCAATTCACGGATTCCCTTTGTGAAAAATTCGGTCGGTTTTGCCGCAATCCACGAATCGATCCATTTTTTGACTTCATCGTAATTACGGAAGTGCTGGTCAGCCAGGCCATGTTGCATCGATCGGAAGAGATAGTAATCGGATGGCGCAAGGTCTGGACTATACGGCGGGTGGGGTAGGACATCCCATTTGAGCGTTTCTAAGTATGTTTTGACCACTTGTGCAACATGTGGCCGAGCATTGTCATGTTGCAAAATAACTTTGTCGTGTCTATCGGCGTATTGCGGCCGTTTTTCTCGCAGTGCTCGGCTCAAACGCATCAATTGTCGTCGGTAGACATCCCCCGTAATCGTTTCATTCGGTTTCAGTAGCTCATAATACACAACACCCAGCTGGTCCCACCAGATACACAGCATAACCTTCAGGCCATGAATATTCTGCGCCGACGTCGATGTTGAAGCATGGCCAGGGTATCCATACGTTGTCCGACGTTTTTTATTGTCGTAATGGACCCACTTTTCATCGCCAGTCACAATTCGATGCAAAAAACCCTTTCTTTTGTGCCGTTGAAGCAGTTGTTCGCATGCCATAAAACGGCGTTCAACGTCTCTTGGCTTCAATTCATACGGCACCCAATGGCCTACCTTTCGGATCATTCCCATGGCTTTTAAACGTTTGGAAATGGTTGATTGATCAACTCCCACAGTTTTTGCAACCTCTTCTTGCGTTTGAGCCGGATCTTGATCGAGCAATTCCTCCAATTCGGTATCCATGAACTTTGGCGGCGCACCCTCGCGTTCTTCGTCTTCCAAGCCAAAATCACCACTTTTAAAGCGTGCAAACCACTTCTGGCACGTTCGCTCAGCTAGAGCATGCTCACCATAAACTTCCACCAAGATACGATGACTTTCGGCTGCTTTTTTCTTCATATTAAAATAATGAAGAAGAATTCCCCGCAAAAACACATTATTTGGCACGAAATTCGACATTTTCAAGTGTGGTAAAAATATTGTTGTTTACGCTTCAAATAAAAAACTTATACTGACGTTTGTGCCTTACGACAGTAGCTCTCCAATGAATGTTTGGAAATGTGGATCGATGGAATAATAATCAAGTTACGCCATCTGTTGTAAAACCGCACGAACTTATTCATAGTCCTATTAATAAAAAATCTTTTTCATTATTTCTCTTTTATTATATCTTATTGATAACTAAATGAAGCTATTTTCAGCGTGTTACTATTTTTTTAACGCTTTATTAATTCATGCAGTAAAATGTTAAATATTTTTTTCCTGCGTCTGAGTTATTATTATTTATTTTAGCAGCCCAAGTATCGAATGCAAAAATAGCATATTCTAGAAAAACTCTGTCTAATATATGAAACAATTTTTCAGTATATCAAAGCTAACTAATTGACAAATATTTTGTTATATTCTTGCTGCAAATTTTAAAAAGTTTTACTTTTAGGACCTCAGTTTGTATGACAGTTTCGCTTGCGTTATCAGTGTAATGCATGATAAATTTCTTTAAAATTAAAAAAATTCCTATTTTCATTAGCCGATGTATGTATGTATTTATAAATACCTCGAATTTAGATGAACAAACGGAAAACATTAAATTGGAATATTTCGCAGAGTGGCGAACGCTTTCTGGAAAATTATACAATGCACAGTAAAAACTAAAGAAGACGATGTGTTACGTTGGCAGCTTCTACTTACTAATAAAGATTACTGGCAAAAAGCTACATAACTCCATAATAAAATAAGCCATTTGCAGGATGTGCAAAAATTAGCATTAGAAAACGTTGTCCATACTTTTGCACGGGTATTTTAGCAAACAGTTATTGTTTTAGATTCCCCTGTAGAACAAGTAGCAGTGATTGTGGGCAAGAATATCTTGAAAAAAAGTGAAAACTATAAACGGTGGTGAAATTTTAGGGCCGATGTTGAATGTAAACCACAGCTAAACGTCAAGTTTTTTTCTGCATTTCATTTGACATTTTTCAATTTCAGACTAACTCAATTTGAACCATGGAAAGATACACAATCGAGCAACGCGTTAAAGTAATTCAGGCTTATTATGAAAACGGGCGTTCAAATCAAAATGTATATCGCGCACTTCGTGAATCGGAAAAATTGAGTAAAAGTTTGAGCAAACCGGGTCTGCAGGAGATGTGAAAACACCAGTGCATGCTCGTGCAGCTCGTACTGCAGAAAATATTGCTGCTGTTCGCGATAGTGTGATTGAAGAGCCGTCCACCTCAACTCGTCGTCGTGCCCAACAATTGCACCTCTGTCATCGATGAACATTATGCATAAAGACTTGCATTTACACGCTTACAAGGTGCAATTGACTCAAGAACTAAAGCCTCTTGATCATTTCAGGCTTCGTCAATGGTCAAAATGGTGGCAGAAAATGGCAACACTGAATGACCAATTTTCGAAGAAAATCATCTTCAGTGATGAGGCACATTTTCACCTCAGTAGATGCATCAATAAGCAGAATTGCCGCATTTGGGCGAATGATAATCCAAGAGTGATTGCCGAAAAACAAATGCACCCATAAAGAGTGACTGTTTGGTGCGGTTTATGGGCCGGCGGCATCATTGGGCCGTATTTTTTCCAAAATGAGGCCGGTCAGGCAGTTACTGTGGATAGTGTTCGCTATCGTGAGATGATAACGAACTTTTTATGGCCCGAATTGGAAGATATTGATGGGGACGATATGTGGTTTCAAGAGGATGGTGCCACTTGTCACACAGCTAACGAAACAATAGCTCTTTTGCGCGAAAAATTTGATGGCCGAATAATCTCACGTCGCGGCGATGTCAATTGGCCACCAAGATCATGTGATTTGACACCGTTGGACTTCTTTCTTTGGGGTTATTTGAAAGAAAAAGTGTACGTCGATAAGCCAGCAACAATTTAAGAGCTAAAGGATGAGATAGTTCGGCACATTAACGGCATAGAACCTCAATTATGCCTCAGCCTCGTTGAAAATTTGGCCGATATTTTGTTCCATACCAACAGTATCGTAATTGAGCCATACAACTATTATCATAATAAAGAGAAATGATAATAATTTCCTAAAAAAATTGTATTTGATTCAAAATCAACAGCCCTTGAAACTGAACCACCCTTTATAATCACACTCTTCATTTGTTTATTGAAAATATTTTAAGAAAAAAAAGGTCAAACTATTTTTTTAATTTTTTCTATTAATACGAGTATCTGTCGTGAATAAATTCTTTTAGAGTTCGCATTATAAATTTTGCTTTTATCTTGATGAATGGCGATTTGGCTGGAAATCGTTAAGTACTTGTTAAACTCATCTTAAAAAAATGTATACAATTTTAGCAAAATCTGTTATTATTTTTTTCAAAGTAGACTTCGCAAATAGAGCTTTGAGAAAATTGTGATACAAGCATTCCCCACGCTGATTTGACCTAGTTAGGGCAATTTTCTAAGGCTCTATCTCGTAAATTTGTACTCTAATTGACGCAGAGCTACGGGAAAGCATTCTGGATACATTATACAGTTCAAAAGCATAATAAAAAAAAATGTTTGTAAGCCTATGTAAACCTTTAAATGGTGCTATTGTAGGAATTTTATATGCATCACTTTTATTTATAAGCCATACCAAAAGAAATAGCATCTATTGTAAGAACGGTTGTAGAAGTTTTGAAAACCAACCGTTTTTCGTTTGACATATTGCATGAGACTTCGTTCCACGGGATGCTAAATAAATAAAATAAAAATTCAGTAACATTGAATAGAAACTAAATAAATTATGCACAAGATTTAAAAGTTGATGTGTTGTTGTGAAGATAGGAATTTGATAGAATTATAAAATAAGTTTTCACTGAATTTTTAAAAAAATCGGTTAAAAAATACCCATTTAGTTGCACAAAAGACCAACGGCATAAAGCTACAAATAAAAAAAACGGTAGAAGCATTAAATTTGTGACACTAATTTCGTGACGATTTATTCGTTTACTTTACATTTGAAACATTTGATTACATTTGAAATCCGACGCCAAATATTTTTATTCGGAGGGATCGTGGAATAGGTGGAAACCACAAATCACGTTGTCTTCCAAATATTATAAAACGATGCGTGTTTTTAATTCCGCTAGAAAATTTCAACAGAAAAGATGATTTTTAATTCATACATCGAAGCACTTTGCATTTTATAGGTAGGTACACGGTACTTTTCCTTGCTCTCATTAACCGTTAAGTCAAGTTTTTTGCTTCTTTCTTCATACTAGGTAGTGGTCAGCCGCGCAGATATCTGTTTAGGCCAACTATGTTCTGTGTCATGAATATTACATTGAAGAAGTCGATCAAATCTAATACCTCATTCAGTTTCGAATGCCTTGGAGTATCCCTTTCCTCATTGCCAGGAACTGACTGCATATGCACAGTATTAGCGATAAAACTTTCTAGGTGATATCAATGAGGCCTAACTGCAGGATATATATGTATATTAGGCTGAGTGCACTTAGGTTCTAATATTGAAGTATTTGCTATCATATCAAATTTTTGGCTGCAGTGGTCTTATTGTCTTTGACACATCTTCGCTATGCTCAGGTTGTCTTTGTCGAGGGGAAGAACTTGAGCTGGATACTTCCACATCGATTTTAGCACTTCTCTATCACACGCGTCACCAGTGTCTCTATTCAATAGCAATGATAAGCAATATTTCCATATTATAAGAGTACTCTAGGTGCTAGTTTCCAGATTTTCATTCTCTTTTTTGCATTAACCAACCTCTGTTCCATTTATTATTATGAGGGGCTTGGCACTGCGACCTGAAATACATATTGTGTCCTTTCATGGATTCAAGGTATTTCTCCTAATGCATCACTCGACTTAAGCATATTTATCTTTATCCCTAGAAAAGCTTTAAAGCTTTGCTTCTGTTGTTATGGATGTGTTCATTTGTGTTGCGCTCATTCTGTTGATTATCTGTTGAGTGCATCTTTCTATTGAGCTGACTTTTTCTTGAAATGTACTTATATTCTTGCCTAGCGCTTGCCATCACAATATGCTACATACCACCTTGATCTAAAAGTACCCGGAACAACCGCCAGTTGACGCTCAAAGTCAACTGATTTGAGCTCTGTTTTTGTTATGTTGCTACATCTGTGATTAACATTCCTTTCAAAATTTGATCGCAATTGCTTGAATTTGTAAAAGTCTCGCCGTCTTGAGTAAATCTACCTATGCAAGTATTTTCGATTTACTACAGTTTTAAAAATAGATTAGAATTCACCACAATGTGTTTGCATGAAATTTTGCTTTAAAACTGTTTCGGTAATAATATCCTAAAATAACAGCCATTAACGAGTGGTATGAACGCTTCAGAGAGATTATGAGCCTGTCGGGGACGACGAACGGCCTGCGTAGTGACAGGCCGGCGACATCATAAATTGATGAAAGCATCAATAAAGTGAAAGAAAAGTAGATCAATAACCGCAAATTACCCAACAGAGAGCTGACTGAAGACCTGAACATTGCTTTTAAATCCATTCAGAACATTGTAGTCAATGATTCGGGTGCGAGCTATGTTGCTGTAAAGTGGTTCCCAAAGCACCTGAATTTTACGCAAAATAGAGGCCGCGTTGATATCGCCAAAGGCATGATTTTTAAGGCTGAGTCCGATTCAACATTCGCCAAACCTATCATTACTGGAGACGAGACTTTGGCTCTCGAGTACGACACACAATTCAGACATCAGGCGATTGAGTGGTGAGCACTGAACCAAGACCAAAAAAATCCCGTCGTTTGTAGCCAAAAAAGAAAACAATGATCGCGGTGTTGAAATTCACCAAAAAGGAAGGATTTATGGAAAAAACAACTTGTGAATTTTGCACCATGATAACGCACCGTCGCACGGCGCCATCATTAACCGTTAATTTTTGCCCATGAACAAAACGAATACCATCCCAGATCCAGCCAATACACCTGTTATGGCTCATTGCGATTTTTTTCTGTTTTGTCGAATCAAAAAGGCACTACGTGTTTTAACAACCGAAAGGAAGTAAACTCGAAGACGGCTCTGTTGACTATATCGAAAAAATGGAGTTCGAGAAATGGTTCGAGAGCTGAGTCAAATGCTGGCATAATGCATTGACGTTAATAGGGTGAACGTTGAAGGCCATAATATTTTGTTTTATTATGTATTTTCTGAATATATTCCGGGATCTTTTTGATCAACGTGGTATTTTTCTGCAGTAGCGGCATGGCACTCTTAATCGTACCAGCAGATATTAATGAGCGGGACTACCTTGTAGCTGTACATTTCGTAGCTGGTATCGTGGGTTACTCACATAACAGCATGCATGGGTATTCCAAATAAAAAATAAAAATAATAATTCCATCCTTGCCTCTCCACTCTTAATGGAGTATGCTTTATATTTGTATTCCATTTATGTATTTATAAATAAGATAATATTTACAAAAAGGTTTTTTTACTACAAATTGCATTAGTGTGACCGAAAGCCATATGTTCATACATACATACATACATACTATAATATGCACATTTCATTATGGTCATATTTCATATTCCGTCTAAAGTGTCTATGACTTAGACCGAGTGATGCTGGCAAGGCAGGTTTTTGCTGTTAGCTGTACGTGCAAATATTGGGGGTATATAACGGCCACTATCTTTCAAACTTATGGGGGCTCTGCTTAACAGCCACTTAAACTTATGGACATATGCATAAAAGTACCTAAATGAAAGTAGTAGCCTTTTAGTTGAGATGTATCCCTGTAAGCATATATGGGTATATGTATATATGTACTAGAACAATAAATTGTATACATTTTTTCGTCTTGCTTTCTGTAGCTGCAGTATGTCACGCTGTCGCTATTTAGATGCATGTACAAGAACACATAGATATAATTTAACTATTTATGTAAAATAGTTACTTTCGTGTACAATTACGTTTCTGCTAGAATTTTAGTATGTGAGTTAGGATATTTTGGAGGTAAAAAATACCCATCAGCATTGCGAATGAGGTAAGAAAGTTGATACCTCCATGTAAGAAAATTCGCAGCGTAAAAGAAATTGTGTCTCGTACGAAGGAGAGGAAAACACATGCATGTAACGGAAAAACCTCATCAACAATAAACAGTAAAAAAAATCATAGCTATTTACTATATTTTTCATGCTGCTGCACATTTTAATTTTTAATTCAACTACGACGAACCACATCAAGCACACTTTTAAACGCACATCATACAAGTGGTGGAAAAAAACTATGTCGACAGGCGAAAGTGGCGACAAATCATGTGTGTCATGCAGATGAAAAGCAAATTTTAACACCTTTTTTGATACCTACAACGCATATAAAATTCCTACGACGTACAAGCAAAAGAGGAAAAAGGAAGCAGTTAGATGGGCATCGTACTATGTCGCGAAGGTTGCGCATACGCCCCGTGCGACGGTGCTTTTAGATATACTGAACTGCTTATACACGAATATTTTTCATACAAGTATTACTTGGATTCACAATAGTGGCGAATTAGTCCCGAATGAGTTTCTTTTGCCTTTTTACCAACCATAAACGGTCTAGAAAATACAAACAACTATGGACTAAAATCCTATTGTATAATTCTCCAACAAAGACCTACACACACGGATAAAATTATTCACAGAACAACCACTTTTTCATTCAATATGCTGTATCTAAAGAATAAATGAATATAATTAAGAATGTTGCTGTAAGAAAAATCCACATATTTATTATATATTTAAAACTAGCATAAACTTAACGAAACTTTACCTCATAAATAAAATATTAACAAAAATCAAACGATGCCTCATATTTTTAAGGGACAAAATTATTCACATGAAGTATGAATTTCAAATTTTAAATGATTTTTTTTCTTTTTCTAACAAAGCAATTTTTGAAGGTATGGCTAGCCCGTTATTACTATGATCATTCGCAATTCAACTTGCGTGGTCATTACAAGTCTTGCTTTCGCAGTATTCATACATCACAGGTAAAGAAGTCCATCCGAGATCAATTCGCAGGGCCTTGAAATGTTCACGATATACCTCGCGAATGGTGCGAAGAAAACCACTCATCAACAAGTTTAATAAAAATAAAACGCTGGTGTTTGCAAAACAAGATAAAAATAAGCCACTTGATTTCTGGAGCAACGTTTTTTTAACAACGAGAATAAATTCAACATTTTTCAATCGGATAGAAGGATTCGAATTTGGAGAAAACCCAATACGGAATTCGAAAAAATGAATACAGAGCGTACAGTGAACCATTAAGGCAATGAATTCATCAAGCAAAAAGGAATCCCTACTAAATACTAAAACTTGTTTGAATTTAAAATTAAGAAGTCTATTGTATGCCTTTTGTTAATTTTTTATTCATGAAGTAAAGTTTATTTTAAAAAATAGACGTAATTTTAATTTTAAATATATAGGTAAAATAAGTACAATATATTTCTAGATTTTTCTTACAATAATATTTTTCGTTATTTGTATTCCTTATATTCATTTCAGCTCAAGATACAGCTTATTGAATGAAAGATTGGTTGTTGTGTCCATAATTTTGTCTGTGTATATAAGTCCTATCTCGACGAACAAAACTTACACTATACAAGGCTGTCATCAGCCTATCCTAACGTATGGCGTAGAAGGTTGGACGATGACAATATCCGATGAGACGTCACTTGGAGTGTTTGAGAGAAAGATTCTGTGGAACATTTTTAGACTTTTGCACGTTGGCGACTGCGAGTATCGCAGGCGATAGAATAATGAACTCTATGAGCTTTACGACGCAAAGGGTAAGCAGGTAACTGGATGCCACATCGATTGAAAGGGATGGATATCGAGAGACGTTTGGTGACGTGTGAGATGCTTCTTGAACGGCAGAAAAGAAAAGTTTTCTGCATCGCATCATCTTTGGCGATAAAAAAGGCATCTATTATGATAACCCTAAGCATCGAAAATGATGGAGCCTGCCAGATAACCAGATCCATCGACAGCGAAAAAAATTTTTCATGCTTCAAAGGTTATGTTGTGCAACTGGTGGGATCAGAAGGATGCCATCTATTATGAAATCCTTAAACGATCTGAATGGAGCTCTCTAAGAAAAGCGGCCGGAATAAACGGTAGACATGACAAACTGCACTTGAACTTGAGGAAAAGTTCAGCTCAAAATAACCTCAACAAAACCTTGCCGTCCAACTTGGAGCTACACAAGTACTGGCTCACCACTGAATTGGTACAGAGTTACTATAAACTTTACCCTTAAATTACTTAACCGCTCCTATGATATTTTAACAATTTTAAATTTCTTGCCCTCATTTATCCTCAGCACCAATATTTTACGACTTAAGAAACCCAAATGCAAACTCTTGCACCTACTACAACTACAATGCATACAAACGAGAATTCAAAATTATCGCCGCTGGGTGGCCACTACGTCCTTGCACTATCTTCAAGAGAAGAGCAAGCTCATATATGTAATAGAATCAACAAAGGCAAACACAAGGCGGTATGTGTGAGTGGTTTAGCAACCTTACTGTAACGTAGCTTCTTTTTTGAATATGCCGGTTAAAGGCAAGAAATTTGCTATCTCCTAACAAAGCAAATATTTTTATGCCCTCAGCTACATGAAATCACACACATATACACACCAGTTACATACACTTTTGTGCGGACGTATGCAGTCACATTAGCATACACTGACATATATTAACATTTCATCGTATACGAGTACACTTGCAATTGAGAAAAGCGTAACTCACTGTGAAAATGTGCTATTGTTGCCACAAGTGCATCATGCAACTAGATATTACATGCTCTTATATTGCTTATTTTGCAATTCAGACATTTTGATAGTTATGTTCACGGGCATTGAAGATTGATGAAAAGAAGGTGCGCAATGCAAGGAATGAAAATCAGGCAGTTTGAAGTAGCTATGAGCGTAAAAATGCAATTTTATTCTTGCATACTTGCAACAATTGTTGTTGCACTTAATAGGATTTTAATGGTTTGTGTATGTAGCGAATTTAAGCATCATATTATGGCAGAATTGAAGTAGCTTAGAAGCATTTCCGTTGAATTTTCTTTAAAGGTAGAGAGTAGTAGTTAAGAGTTCACATTCGGTAGTCTATAATTGTGCAAGCAAGAAGAATCTTATCAGACGAAGAGATTCAGATATCCAATGACTTAGTTAAAACATTTGCCTGCCTTTGGGTACCATATCATAAGTTCATTTTGAATAATACAAGTTCTGCATCACCCTATTTATATATTTGAGTTGCCACACTAACACCGATAGTTTAGATAGTGGGTGTTATTTTATCAGAAATCAATGCTTTTGTTTTTTCATCAACATTGATAAAAATTTTGAATGCATTGTTCTCAAGCCAGAAATTCTAGTGAATATGAAATATATTAATTCGTATTTGTTTACATTTTTATTAAATGTGCAGTGAGGTCAATTGCAGCCCCTAGGAAATTTTTTCTACACCGGCAGGGTGGGTTTAATATTAATAATAATAATATATAATATATATAATTGGTACATACCCCCATTTTGCGTGTTTGGCCGAGCTCCTCCTCCGATTTGTGTTGTACGTCTTGATATTGTTCCACAAATGGAGGGACCTACAGTTTTAAGCCGACTTCGAACGGCAGATGGTTTCCTTATGAGGAGCTTTTACATGGCAGAAATACATTCGAAGGTTTGCCATTGACTGCTGAGGGGCCACCGCTATAAGAAAAATGTTTATCTTCATTTTGTTTTTTCACCGAGATTCGATCCTACGTTCTCTCTGAATTCCGAATGGTAGTCACGCACCAATGCATTCGACTAAGGCTGCCGACTTATTATGGGCAGTTTAAAGTGTGGAAGACCGCGAAGAAAGATGAGCAGAGGGTACTGATTCAGACTTACACATTATACTATAAATGCTTGGAGAAGGAAAGCGGTGAAACAAGTCGTATGGAACGCGATTGTGAAGGAAGCACTGACACACCCCTAACTTAATTGCTATGATGATGATAATGATTATTTGTTTGAATGAACAGACAAGCCAACATAAACAATTGAAATGAGATTGTGAGACCAAAATGCATCATTAAGCTTTGCTTGAGACTAAATTAATTGCAAGAGTCGATCATTTTATAAGAGCCTCTCAAGGGCTCTAGCTTACTATATTTTTTTCGGAAAAGCAGTGTATATATTTGAATTCCTTTAGTCTAGTTGATAGGTATCGAGTGGAATATTTTGCAACAAATCTGAAATTTACCGGGTATGTTTGACACAATTCATAGAAAAACAAGAAGTTGAGGTTAAAATGAAGATCAAAGATGGGTTCCTAAACTCCTGTATTCCAACAAGCGATATCTTGAAATTAATTACTAAACATGTACTCTTTTACTCGTATGTTGCAATTTTTTCTTATAATTTAAGAGTGGCGTTCAACTTCGACCATTTAAGAACCGTTTCTCGTTCCTATCAATTACCCGCTAATTATTTATTTGTACGAGGGTTTCCGCAGTTGAACTGCATATGAATGCACTTTAAAACTTTCATATATACTCGTACGTACTATGCAGTTGCTTTCCTTTTGCAGCTGTTATTGAGATCACGCGGGCAAATAAAAATACTTTATATAGCACGTACACCTTTAACACGCATTTATTTGTACATGTAAATTCATACAAACTTTACTATTTGTGATTGTACAAGGTGGCGCAAAATTAATCACCCTTTCGGAGTATTTATAAGTTTTGCAAATGATGCCGTACGTTAATAATATTGGGTTAGGGTATAAGTTCGTACCGTTTTTACCCAAGACTTTTATTTAAACGAAGAACAATAATTATATCAATAGTTAATCAATTCTACATTCGCCGTTGCTGCTTACAACCTCTTCCCACCTCTTGACCAATTTGTTGATGCCGTTCCGCCTAAAATCGCCTGGTCTGGTTCCTAAGAAGTTGTTGAGCCAGTTTTTAAGGACCTTTCACAGAGAGCGAAAAAGATGGTAATTGGTCGGTGCAAGATCCGGAGAATACGGCGAATGCTGAAGGACCTCCCATTCGTGTTATTGGAGTGCGGCTTTGACGTCTTGTGCAACGTGGGCCTGGCGTTGTCCATGAAGGAGTACGGTTTGATCGTGTCGATCAGGTCTGTTCAGTCGAACAGCCTCATTCACGTGGTGTAGTTGGGCAATGAGGAGCCTATTGTTGAGCGTAGAATTCTTTTCGAGCATCTCCCAGTGCACCATACCCTCTCAGTCCCACCAAACACATATCATGATCTTTTTTGGATGAGGATCTGGCTTGATTCTCAGCTGTTGCGTAGCTCCTGGAGCGACCCCACCATTTTTCATATCCCGTTAAGATCCGGTACAAAAAGCGCTGTTTAATGCCGCGTGTTGCTCGATGCTCATTGAGCTCGTGAGGCACCCAGGTGCCCAATTTTTCGATAAATCGTATTCGATGAAGGTGGCTGAGAATCGTTTTATGATCGCAGTTCATTTTTTCTGCCAATTAATGACTGGTTTGGCGACCGTTCAATGTGATTTGAGACGTTCTTCCTCCTGCCTCCTGCGTATTCCATTTTTGAGCCTCAAAACTAATAAAAAAACAAATAACTTAAAAATAGAATTAACATAGTTTTGTAGAACACAAAGAGTTTTATCAAATGTATACCCTTAGCCAAACAGCAAACAAAACGTTGTAAAATAAAAAAAATATATATAAAAATGCTACGAACTTATTCCCCAACGCAATATTTGAAAGTTTTGGCTGCAAATTTTAGAAAAAAAGTTATTTAAAACAAAAGTGGATAATTAGTTTTGCGTCACCTTTTATAAGCATGCACTCGTACACACTTTACTTTTTTTGACTGCATAAGTGTGCATAAGCATTATTGAACATTTGCGCTGAGGTAAGTTAAGCATAAATAAGCAAAATTAAGTGGAAATGCACACGGATGTATATGTATGTATATACTCATACATATTCATATTCAGCTATCGAACATAATCGTACATGTGTATGCACACACATTTCTGATTCTGAGCAATCTGCAAGCTGCATAAAGCGCGTTGTAAAATTGATTGAGTTGTTCTATTGGAGCTCGCCACGTGATTGCTCAACAGCGAGTGCGGCTGAATTGTATATATTTATGCTCCACTATGTATGCAAGTGTGACCACATTTGTGTGCTTACGAATAGGCGAGTATATAAGTACATATATGGTATGTATGTATGTATGTACAACAATCGAGTACTTACCGTGAGTCCAGGCGCACCAGTTTTTCCCTCCTTACCTGGCAGACCAGGTGGACCGCGTATTGTTTCACGTAATATATCGTTATCTTTGATTGCTTCTAGGATATCAGACGCATTGCACGTACATTTGCCAGTGTATTTCTGCAATAATGAAAAAGGAAATACAACATAAAATATTTATAGTGGGTAGTCGGAAGATAAATATCCTTAGAAAAATACTAAAATACAAAGACAATTATAAAATTTCGGAAATGATGCAATAAAACTAAAGATTATAAATGCTCAATCTTTAAATTAGAGGCTAATCAGCAGTGTTGCCAGAAAAAATTTGCTGTTGGAGCTAAATTTGTCAAAAAAAAGAGCTAAAAAGAGCCAAAAATTTTTTTTTGGAGCTAATAAAAGAGCTAAAATTTTTTCAGTGACTTTTATTATATTTCACATTTATATATTCACATATTTTATTTTTTTACAAAAATTAAAATTATTTTTAAACAATTCAGTAATAACAATATATGAAAAAGTTCATATATTCATTTATTTGCAAAAGCAGAAACAAAAAAAAAATAGTCTATTAAACATCACATTAAATAAATCTTGTACTTTAAAGAATTCATTAGGAACACATTTATGTATGGAAAACAATGAAAAAAATACATTTCTTACTTTTTTTTAAATAAAGTGTAACGATATAACATATCAATTTAAATATATCAAAATATATCAAATTCTTCATCACCACAAAAATCTTCTACAATATCATCATTATTGTTGCAGTCGTATATATCATTTCTCATCAACTTTAAGAGATCATCTTTTATGACAAAATCATGGGAACACTTATTAAGTCTCTTAAGCCCACATCTTATTGTTAACAAAGTGTTTAAGGGGGTAGTATGGTATTTTTTTTTCATTTTTTTTTTTTTTTGTTTTTTAAATTATTCTATAACATCTTCAGATTATTGTGTGAAAGTTTGAAGTGCATTAGAGTAAAATTGACAAAGACACAAAGGATTAAGTATCTACCTCTCCAACCGGAAAATCTTTAAACGCGTTTTTCTCACACTTGCCTTTTTTACGGTCGGTGTCCACTGTAGATTCATATCTACTGCACCGATTCTTTTCAAATTTGTTTTTTTTTGTTTCTTTACTTTATTCACGAGGTAATGACGTCGAGTTTTTTTTTTTTTAAATTTTGTCATATTTTAAAACAACAAAGTTTTCAAGTTTTTTTTATGAAAAATCGGTGTTTTGACTTCAAAGCGCTTTAAAAAATTAAAAAAAAAAAAAAAAAAAAAATCGACGTTGTTACCTGCGAAACTTTATTAGCTGATGAAATCAATTTGGTTTTTTGATTTTAGTTAATGCAGTAATTAGTTCTGAGGGACACCGCAATAAAACTTTTTTATGAGACGTCCGCGAAGATTCGCTGCCACCAACTAATTTCTTCATAAAAATCAATGAAAATTTCACACAATATTCTTTAAATATGACTTTATAATGAAGTAATTTTAAAATTTTGAATAAATCAACTGTGTCGACAAAAAAAATTTCGAAAAATATGCTTGTTTTACACCGAATTAACCATACTACCCCCTTAACATAACCAAATTAATTTTATTGCGTTGTTTATTTTTAATGCAATTCATCATCGAAAAAGTTCTTTCAACTTCAGCGTTGCTAAGTGGTAGCACAAGAAGAGAAAATACAAAATTTGCCAGTTCATTAAACGGATTATCATTTACAGAATTTTTATATTCCTTAACCTCGATCCAAAAATCTAAAGTATTGTTCACATTTTTCCAATCATATAAATGTATGTTACGCCACTGCATTTCCAAGCATGTAATTTCATCTATATTGAAATTATTTTTTTCGTTTTCAAAGTAATCAAAAATTTGAGGCTTTATTGTTTTTCGAGTATTTTCAGTGGAAAAAAAATCAATTTTTTTTAACCTCAACTGTTTAATTAATTTCATTATAAATTTTCGACAAATATTACGAATTTCGTTTTCTGTGCTCTCATTTATGGTGTTTTCTTCTTTTTTTTGTCGAATAAATTGTTCAAAATTATAATGAAAGTAAGGAATAGGAGTAAAAAAATTGTCTAATTCAGACGTTAAAGGGTTGAAATCTTCAGAAGGTGACACCACTATACTGATGCACAAGCTTGAAATTAAATATACAACTTCGGAAAACAATTTCATAGGGTCAGCTATGTTACTTTCAAAAAGTTTGTTCACTTTTTGCACTTCACTTAAAATTGGTTTTAAAAACTGGAAATATGCCAAATTTTCATCAGTGTACATTTTTGAAAGAAGTTGGGCTTTGTGACATGATTCATTCAAAGCGGCTATGCCAAAATGAGTTTTAAATTCCAACCACTGATCTACAATTCTTTTGACTGCTGGTTCGATTGACAGCCACCGTGTTTACACGCTCGAGTAATTTTTAATGGACACATACCATCGTTAATGGTAGAGTATAGAGACTCGTATTGTGCTTGTCGCAGCGAAGATTTTGAAAACCAGTTGTAGGTTTCGGAAATTATAAATTCGATTTCATTTGGCATACATTTCGAAGCCGCACAAATAGCTAGTTGTATTGAGTGACAAATGCAAGGAACGAGTTTGATATTGGCATTGAATTCCTTCAGTCGAGTAATGACTCCGTTATTAACCCCAACCATAACGCTAGCATTATCTGTTCCTACACCCACCATGTTTTCAAAACTTAAATTAAATTCCTTTAATGTATTGGAAATGGCTAACACAATGCCATCCGCCGTGCACTTTTCCAACTCCGCGAGTTTTAAAAAAGTATTAACGAAAACTTTCGATGAGTTACTGTAGTATCTGACTACAATGCCCACATATTTTTTTTTAGTTATGTCTGCTGCTTCGTCGATAATTAGACTAAATTTATTATCTTTGAGATCAGCCATTAGTAAACTTTTAAAATAGGGACTTAGCACATTTTAGCGCTACACTTTGATTTTCGTAGCTTCAAATTGGGTGCAGCTTTGCTATCCGAAAATATCCCGCTTTGCAAAATGGTTAGGTGGTCAACCACTCTAATTGAAGTGTGTACTCCGATGAATAACGCATTGGCCAATTCCGCTCTGTGTACCTCCATTTCTTGCTTTTTTATAAATGAAACTGTCGGCTGAGAGCCCGACATAAATGGCGAAGCTGCATTTATGTGCTTGCTTGTGGCAGCTTGACGAATAAGGCCGTGTAATTTGGATTTCAAGCTGCTGTGGCAGTACTTACATTGCAAACCTTTTCCAGTCTCGATCAACCACTTCCTGAATCTTTTGTCTTGAAGCCATGTAGATCGCGGTTTTTGCTCGTACTTCCTATAAGCATTAAAGAGGTTATTTTTATATTAAACAAAATAACAAAAATTTTACCTTATTTGCTTTGCCAAACATTCATGGTCAGAACCCTCATTGGCGGCAGTCGGCACTCTTTTGCTTATAAATCTGCATAAGTAAAAAGTGATCTTAAAGTATTATTAATTAGAAAAATAAAAAAAAGGCTTACCTCTCCATTTCGCGTTTTTAAGTGAAAATGCGCCAATAGTATTAGGTATGATACTTTTGAAACTAATCGATTATAGAACATAGAAATCGTTCATGGCTACTGGAGTTACCACACGGCAACAAAAAAAAACACGTCGAATTAATTTAAGTACAAAGAGTAGTAAATTATTTTGTTTAAATATTTAAAATATTTGTAGCTAAAAAGAACTATTTCATTTTAAAAAGAGCTAAAAAAAGAGCTAGGAGCTAAATCCAAATTTTTGGAGCAATTTAAAAAAAAAAGAGCTAAATCTAGCTCCAAAATCACCAAAATGGCAACACTGCTAATCAGAAGCATTTCTCCATTTCTTATATACGTGCGCTTGTGCTCAAAACTTAAAAATTTCTTCACATAACGGTTGTACTTGTATGTAACAAAATACAAAGGAATGGAGATAGATATTGACATGCATGTATATATCAAAATCCTCAAAAGGTGTCGATTTAGTGATATCTGATGTTGTTGTAGCAGCATAAACAGCATAAATCCCTATACCCGGAATGATGCTGGAGTGGCAAGTCTTTCGAAGGATATAAATCCGAGTCACTCCGGTAACGTAGAACTGACTGTCGTAGGAATGAGTGAGTGATATCTCTCCATTCGTTGGTTCGTCCATGCGCACGATAACACGAATAAAAATGCTTATATTTCATTAAAGGTTGGTACATACATAACTCTGTTTATCCAAGGTAGCTTGCTATCATAACCACGTCCAGCTTTCCCGTAACGGTAATTTTCAACAAACAAAAAAAGGTGATACAAATTAATCACCCTATCGGAAGATGTTATAATGTTTGCAAATTGCATCGTACGCCAATCATATTTGACAGTTGAAACAAACATTAATCAGACGACGGACCACGAATAGCGAATTTGAGTGAAAGACTTAAACAGGTGAACTGTGCAAAAAGTGCTGCAGTTAATGCCTGCTGACGGTCAGACGCGTGTAAATTACTATCAAGCTATCCTCAATCTCAACAACTAAGAGGACGATTTTGTGTCGAAATATATACATGAAATATTTCAATGAACAATGACTTCCTACTGCCAGAAGTTGGAATTGGTTAACCGGGGCTTGGTACACAAGCGGTCCGAACATGTCCGTACAATCGCACATACACAGCACGGGGCACCAGTGAACACACTCTTCCTCAAACAAAGGAAATTGGTTTCCTAAATTTCGAGGTCGACCGCACATCAGTTTCCGCGCATCACAGCAGACGAGGTTCTTCAAGGTGCAAAGAGGCTCGTAGATCAGAAGTCTCCTGGCCCAGATGGGATGCCTAATCAGCTACTTAAATAGGTATTTGTACGAACAGCATCGACTTTCCCGAGTCGTCTGGGCTTAAACCAATCTGAAAACAATTTTGGATGCAGAAAAGAAAAGTCCGCCATTGACTGTGAATACTCATACAAAAATTGCACAACACGCGATAAGTGATACCCGATGGCTCGAAGGTTCCAAAGAGTACTTCTCAAGATAACTCTGGAGGCGACTAAATGCCTTTACTGGCTTCGTTGTGATTTGGATTTAAAGTGTTTTCATTCAAATGTTTTTTTTTTTTTTGTTTTTTTTTTTCTTCCTATTAATTTTGTTTTAGAACATTTACGTCATTTAAACAAACCGATATTATATTGTATATTTATAGTTGATGTAGGAAGATATTGAACCCCTAAGCCAAATATTACCCAAATCATTCGGGAGAGAGCAACAAGTATAATTTCGAAAGCGCTTCTTGCGCTTGAATCAAACTCATAAGTACTTTCTTCAATAACCTCCAACCCCAGTAGGCGTATTGTACTTACATATTTGTAAATACCTTTGCATTATTTCAATAAACATTACCAGGAGGCTAACGTTATCAAAAAGCCAAAGTTAAACAATAACATAGGTACATATGTTTGCTTATGCTTACTGTGCATAAATGTTATTTCAGCTTTAAATAGCACATATTAACCATTGGGGAATCAATGCACTTAGTCTGGTGGATTTGTTTAGTAGTACATAAAATGGCTGAATAGTTCACTAACGCAGCGAGTAACCTTGTGGCAGCTAATCAAACATCTGATTTTGGCAAATAATTAGTGTAAATATTAAAAGCTTGTGATTCAATTTGCGTGTTTTCTTTCCTGTATTACATTCTGTCAAATAAATATCGGGAATTGTTCATTTAAAAAGCGCGCTTACAAATATGTCTAAATTTTTTTTGCTGGGATGTTGGTACAACTGTCCTCTACATTGTCGCAGAGTTTGATCCTGATCTGTCAATTAGCTTGTTTTTGGCATTTAATTATATCAGTTAACCCGGCACATCATAACAGGTGATGAGACGTGAGTATATAAGTTTGACATGCAAACCAGTCTACAGGTGGCTGCATGGCACTACCGACATGATCCGAAACCCAGAAAACCACGTCAAAATCGGTCAAAAGTAAAAGTCATGCTACTCGTGTTTTTTTTTATTGGCATGGTGTTATGCACTCGGGATTCATTCCCAATGGTACTATAGTAAATAAAGAGTACTATTTGGAAGTTATGCGACATTTTTGAGAGAATGTGCGTAGGAAACGGCCGAATGGAAAGAAAACTCATGGATCTTGTACTATGGTAACGCACTGTCTCACAAGGCTCATATTGTGAACACTTTTTTGACCAAAAACTCGAAAAATATCATCGAACAACCACCGTATGCATCGGATTTAACCCCCTGTGACTTTTTAATTTTGCGGACGCTGCTTTGAGTCGGTAGAGAATTCGCTGAAGAAGCTGAAGAAGATACCTTCAAACGCGTTTGAAAGGAGGAGCTTTGATGACTGGACTAATCATTGGCGTATGCATATTGCTTCGAATGGAGCCTATTTTAAAGGCGATATAAATTTTGATAATTAAATAATTACTTTGCGTTTTATTGAACAATTCCCGGTACTTTTTTGACAGAATGTATATATTTCAGGAGTTTTTTAATTATTAGTGTTTTTAGTTCGCAGCTCAATTATTACAGTTTAAATGCAAAATAATTTTCCTGCAACGAAAAGAAAAGAGTATGCAAACTGCAGTCATGCACAGTGTTGCATTTTGCCTGTAGCCTAATCGAATTTAATTAAAGGTAGTTGTGTAGCAAAAAAGCAATTATGCATGTAGGTCGGAAGTTTGAATCAAATATATTTTGTTGCTGTTTAAGGTGAAACTAATTTTTTACATTTTTGTCAGGGTAAGTTTTCCGATTCGAGAACTGAAATTGCATCGGGTGTTTTTTAGCTTTAGCTGCAAGAGAATTATCGATATCGATGACTAGGTTTAGACAGCTGAAAATGGCAAACTGTTCCCGATTGTAATGCAAATCATTTGAAAAATATTTCCGTTTTGCGTTATCATTTTAAGGTGTAAAGCTCTTAAAAGGCATCCATTATCAGTAAATGTGTTCATATATACTTTATGCATGCGACATGCGAGAGTCGCCTTTTATATTTTGCACCCAATAATGAAAACATAGTGAAATAACTATGAAACTGGCTTTACCGTTTTTTCAAAATTATCTCCTTGGTAGTTAATACACTTCTGTATTCGCTTAAGCCAATATTCAAAGCACTCTTGCCATTCAGAAGAGTATTAATATTTGCTAAAGCGCCGATTATGAGGCGCATAGTGCCAAAGCTAATGATTTCCACATATTTCTATCTCTTGAATTGTGCCCAAATTAAGTCCAGTTGAGATCGCTGCCAGTTATTTCGTCATGCAGGCAGCGTCGCCAGGATCGTCTTGGTCTTCCCCTGAGTCTATATCCTTGTGGACTCCATTCTAAGGCCATCAGAAGAGTATACCTTAAAGCTAAACTGTTCAATGGCTTCTTAAAGCATTGAAAAACCCTGAGAGTGCATTTTACTTTTGTTGTTCGAGAAATGAAAAAAATCATTAAGTGGGATGTCACATTAATTCGCTCTTTTGAGTGCTCTTGTGTGCGTCGATACATGAGAGCTCGCATTGTCTTGGTGAATGATGATTCGTTTCTGTGGGCGGTTTTTCTTAATTATCCAAAAAACTTCTCGGAAACAAATGCTTGTTTACTACTCAGAATTGACTGTTTTAAGTTTCTTTAGTGGTACAGTAGCGACATGCCCAGATTTTCCGAAAAAACAAGCGACCATTTGCTTCATGACGCTTATTCCGCGAACAACTTTTGTTGGATATCCTCTTTGGGGCTACCCTAGATTGCTATTTTGTTTCCATAGACATGTTTTGTACTGAATATCTTCAACATTCCTTTACACCAAACGACGCGAGCCTTTTATTGGGGGATTGTCAAATTATCTGGGTACCATCTGAGAACTAATCTGCTTGACGACCAAATATTCATGTAATATGGTAGTCCGAATAATGCTTAAGTTTGCCTCTATCTGGTGATATGTCACATAACCATCCGGTGTTATCAATTGACACAGATGGTTTCTGGTACAACAACCGTTTCTGGACGGCCTTCACGAAATTCATTCCGCAAGAATCCACGGCAATATTTGTACTCATCGTGTCAGCGTCTCACAGTGGCTAAATGTGGTGCTTTTACGCCAAAAGAAGAAATAAACTGACCAATGCACTCCTTATTCGTTTTACTATATAACTGATCCGTATCTCGATACTTACCGTAAATATGAGACTTCATACGATTCAAAAGTTCTTTTCTTTTAGCGGTCACTTCTCGGCAGGCAATAGAAAACCGTTTAGTAGATTTCAGCATTAAAGACGCTTTTCATTGAAACTGTTTGCTATTCGGAGGTGGTATATAACTGCGGGTTCTTCAATTTGTAGAACAAAATACAGACACATGCCAGAATTTGAAAGGGAAACTCCGCCAAATCCGCTTCGATCGTGTATGTGTTAATTGTCTATGCAAGCATGCAATTGTTTGCATTACGCCCACTCTGCCAACATGAATTTCCAATTGCATATGCACACTTGCAAATGTTTTTATCATTTCCACATAATTTATAGCCGACTGAAATTGTTTAAGCGATGCCACATTTCTACGCTGTACGCAACCGAGTTGCCTTTTAAGAGCATTCCAGCAAATTCTACTTCACCCGTACTCTCTTTCAGTCTATCAACAAACATCATAACAATAGCAAGTTTGTCAGCCCATGTGCCAATTCGCTGCAGTCATATTGTATGCAAACGCTTCAATTTCCATAATTGTTTCAAAATTATGGAATGTGCGTGTGCCTCACAATAACCGGAATTTCAATTCCACGCAATACATGCGTAGATTCACATGCACAGTATGTATGTACGAACATATGTATCGACAGAGTCATTCCATAAATTGGGAATACGCAATTCACTTAAAATATGAAAATTTATGGCAAAGCCAAAGTGTCCTTTTAGGGAAAACCTGAACTAGTCAAACAAATTCTTGGTAAAGAAATAGTTTGTATGATTGCGCCAATTGTGGACCACTTAAATTGGTACAACATCGTGATATTTCAGTTTTTTTCGAATTTTACCATCCCGGTATTTTCCGGATATCTCTATTGTAGTTCAAACATCTTGAGATTAGTCTTGAAATTGAGATACATATTATTTTGTAACAACTTAGCTATGTACATAAAGCGATATTGAAACATTTGAATACCACTTTTTTAGAACGATGTATATTTTGCCTCAAAATAGGCCTCAGGTTCAGCGATAATCTCTTCATTCGAGCGAAATTTCTTACCGGCGACAATTGTTTTAGGTCTGCGTCGCCAGTAGTCGCTGACAGCCAAACCTGGCGGATACGGTGGATGTGGGAGCAATTCGAAGTTCAATTGCCTTTGTTTTGATTGACTTGTGATACGGTGCGTTGCCTTGGTGAAGCAATTTTTTTCTTTGCCATATGCGGACATTTCTATACAATTTCAGTCTTAAAATGCTCCAATAACGCTATATATGTAGTATTCACTGTTAATTTATTCCCTTTCCCAAGAGAGTCAATGAATATTACGCCTCGCGCATCCCAAAATACAGACACCTTAACCAATTCTTGCCAATTGTTGTGCTTTTGGGCGCTTTGATACGGTGCGTTGCCTTGGTGAAGCAATTTTTTTCTTTGCCATATGCGGACATTTCTATACAATTTCAGTCTTAAAATGCTCCAATAACGCTATATATGTAGTATTCACTGTTAATTTATTCCCTTTCCCAAGAGAGTCAATGAATATTACGCCTCGCGCATCCCAAAATACAGACACCTTAACCAATTCTTGCCAATTGTTGTGCTTTTGGGCGCTTTGAACTAGGTTCACCATTTACTGTCCACTCAGATGACGATCGCGTGACGACGTGAAGTGAGGGATCCATGTTTCAGCCATTGTTCACTGCGTTCTGCATCATCAGTGTCTCTACAACCATGTTTGAAGTCAGCAAACCATCGTTTTATTGTTGTTTCTGATGAAGAGGTCTTCCAATTATACCTTTCCAGCCCTTGTTTCACTTGTGCGATATTTTTTCCATCAGTGTAAAATTAAAACACGCAATTCTTTTCGATGCTAACTGAGTGCTAACAGAAAAAGAGCTGAATACAATAAAACTAGTGGCATTTATATGTTAGGCCCGGGACTTTTCAGTTCATGCGCTAATTTTAATCTCGTAAAATTAAAGCAGAATAATTGGAAAGTAGTAGGCTGTAATATATTCATTAATGTTAAGATAAAAAATCAAGCACGCCAGTGCAACTTCTTAGAACATATGTAAATATATTCGTACTGCTCTTTGATAAAAAAAGGTAGAAGCGTTCAAAACATATTCATATTTGCTATGCAACTAAAGTGAAACACGCTTTCTTTTTCTATAAAAAGCGATTTTTCTGTCTTCACTGTAAATGTTTTATCTTGGTATTTTCAAAGCATAAAACGACCGGTAATAACATCCCTAGACATCCTTGATATCCTTACTAGGCGAAGACATTTGAGTTGTCTCCAGGGACCACAATTCACCTGCTCCTCGAATACGATGCAATTTTGAAAAGAGGAAGAAAATATTGGTATAATAAATGTTATACTTTCGGAGGAGAGTCATATATATGCTCAGCCCAGCCCTGTAATATTTTACATTTCACAAGGTTTTACATGTCAATCAAACTAAACGACCTTGACACGAAAACACTTATTTCTGCTGTACTCAAAGTCAAAGTAAAGAAAACAAAATATTTGGCGATACATGCCAATATCTTGGATGGGGGACGCCAAAGTGATGTTTTCACCAGGCTGCAGATCGCAAGAATCGCATTTGCTAATCTCCGACCAGTGAAGCTGTCAAAACAAATCAGCACGCATACCAAACTTCGAATCTCTAATTTCAACATTAAGTGTTAAGTATTTGTATATTGCAGCCTGAGGTATATCCTGCGCATTTGTTGCCGAGACAATTGGATATCGAATCCCGACTTACACCGGCGATGCCAACAAATCCACTCGCGTAAGAAATCAGAGAGAGAACAAGTGGAGGTGGCTTATTCATACGTTACGCAAGGGACGCATGGACAGACAAACATTAGACTGAAATCCTTAGGGTTAGCTGAACCGAGACAGACCTAGAGGTAAATGGCGCCGTTGAATGGAAAACGAAAGTAAACCTTCGAGTAAAAACCTGACGTAGCAGCAAGTAGAATTAAAAACAGGGAACAGAACGGAGTGGAAAAATTTTGCTTTGGCCCTATGCTGCGAAACGTAGCTCGAGTCGATGTTTTCACAAGTGATCATGACCTGTATGATAACATACCTGGACAAAGTGAAATGCAAAATAAGAAAGACTGGCGTCATAAAAATGTTTTTGATTGCACCATCTTTTTAGTGCGTTGGAAGTTGCATCCCTAGCTGACTTCCAGTGAAAGCTTGGTGATATTCGGTTCAAGGGAAGCGAATTTATTGCGTTTAAAGTGTCAGTATGTTTGTGTCATTGGTACAAAAATGAGTTTCGAACAAAGAGCTAATATCAAATTTTGTTTTAAAATCCGAAACATTTGAATTGATTAGAAAAGTTTATGGCGATAACTGTCTATCTCGTGCCAGAGTTCATGAGTGGTGTACACGTTTCAAAGATGATTGCGATGGCATGAATGACAATGAACATACGGTAAAGTCAGTAATCACCGATACTCTATCGAAATTGTTCGCAAATTTATCAAAAATGAACCGAAACATCGTTGACATCCTGGAATCAGAGTTGAATACATCGATTTATAGCCTTTTAACTGATTATTTGGGTTTACGAAAGGCCTGTGCACGTTTTATTACGCACAAGTTAATTGAGAACCAAAAGTTGCTCAGAATTCAGCATTCGAAAGACCTCATTAAAGAGACGATAATTTCCTACCCAACATTCTAACTGGTGATGAAACGTGGTGCTCCCAATATGAGCCTGAAACTAGGTGTCAAAGTGCCGAATGGAAGGCCCCAGACGAGCCACCACCCAAAAACTCGCGGTTGGGAAAGTCAAAAATCAAGTCGATACTCAATTGGTGTTCGATTCCAAGGGAATTATCTTCAAGGAATTCGTGCGGACAGCTCAAACTGTCAATGCAATTTTCTATCTTGCCGTTTTGAAGCGTTTGTTGCATCCAATTCGTCGAATTCGCCCTAAATACTGCGAAGGAGGAAGCTGGCGCTTATTGCATGAGAATGCATCATCTCATCGATCCACTCTTGTGACTGATTTTTTGACGAAAAAACGCATTTTAACTATCAATCACTCACCGTATTCGCCTGGTATGGCTCCTGTGACTTTTACCTATTCGGAAAATTGCATTTGGCCATGAAAGGAAAACGTTTTGAGTCCGTAGAGGCCAACCAAAGGCTCGTACCGACATCCTGAAGGACATTTCGGTCAATGACCTGAAACACGCTTTCAGATAGCGCAAAACACTGCATCAAGGCCATAGCGGACTATATTGAATAAATGAACTCGAATTATCTGAACAAAGCTCTTTTTGTTTCTATTTTAGGTCAGTCTTGTGTATTTTGGACTTCACCTTGTATAGTTTCTGACCCAGTAAGTTTTTGTTTTGGTAAGGACCAAAAATGATGTGTAGTTTTCAACTACAACGAAATTTTGAATTTGAATTTCTAATACAATCTTGGGTGCTGCAGACTGCAGTTTAATTTTCGTTTTTTTTTTTCAAATTCGTTGAATTTAACTCTGCTCCGAGACATCTATTATCTGCCGAATTACTAACTCCAAACTTTCGAAAAAGCATTCAGTGGGAGACAATTTTCACTTTCAAAATTCAATAGTTTATATGGAAAACATAATTAAATAAATTCAGAAGTAGCGAATCAGTCCGGTACTACAACTTTTTCTTGCGGGGGTGTTCCAATTCATGCATTGGACTATCTATTGAGTGGCAGCAGCCAAAAATAGCGCAAAAAATATTTGATACCAATGAATAGTGAAAAGGCTTACAGTTGTTTTTCGCTATGCGTATGTTGATACATTCATTAGCATATGCACGCATATGCGCTCACATTCATGAACCATTTGTATTTACGTAGGTATATGTTTTTATCACATTTTGTTTGCGTATGCTTGCACATTTCATTTGTCATTATAGGTGTGCCGAGACGCAGTACACCCATCTACATCTTCATTGATTTTAGTAACCATTTATTCGTTCTGTGGGAAGTTACAGACACATATGTATGCATATATGAATGTATGCATTTTAAACCTTATGCCTTTCCAGTAATAAATTAAAATTTTCATTTGGTTAGGTTTTCAGAATTCATTCCTATACAGGAACAAAATTGAGAAACCTCAAAATATGTGAAATATGCGAGAAATTTATTAATATTTGAAAACTCGGTAAAAAATAATGCACTTCGTTCATAAAACGAAATTAGGGATGATGTTGGCATATGCATTCATCTATACAAAGATTTTCAGAATGTAGAGATATGATGGATGTACTCGTATGTGAGCAGACGATAATTTCAGTAGAAATGTATGTATATACCTTAATGAAATTGGGTATATGAGGTACACTTCGTTTAGGAAAGGAATTTAGCGAACAAGGTAATAAGCAAGGCCAATAGACTACAGAAGGTGGCACTTTCCCAAAACCGCTACTTTATTTTTCGGGATTTTGATAATTCTGACATCAGGCAACTGAATAATACAAAACAAACAAGCAAAGGAAATGAAATTATTTGTTTGTAAATATTCAATGAATGACTAGGCAATATTGAGATTTGTGAAATTTAAACTAAACAAACTAATGAAAACGAAGTGCCGCGTGAAAGCATGAAGCATGCCGCGTGGCATGAACGTGTGTGTGTGTGTATAATTTCTTGTGTTTGGTATTTTCTATAGAAATTTGAAAAGTCAAGCCAATAAGCACCAAGAAATTTAGTAACTTCTAAGCCACTCAAGCTAAGAAACCTACTGCATTTAAAGCTCTGAGATGTAGAAGCGTAATTGAGGTGTTTGGTCGTAGTACCATTCTTGATCAGGCCCGACGAGAGGGGAGGGGAGGGGGGGGCGTACTTTTTCCCCCGGGCCCGGAGTTTTCAGAGGGGCCCGGACTCGAGAGTAATTCGAATTATATGAATTAGACATAATTTGAAGGGGCCTGCATCTCAAGCTTCCCCCGGGGCCCGAATACTCTCTCCACGGCCCTGTTCTTGATAGTCGGAGGCTAAACGGTAATCCATCAGACTACATTACCGATACCCTAGACTTCAGACTAGAATTTAAGGTATTTTTTCCCACGTGAAAGGAATGGAAAATAAATTTATTGGTCAAGGAAGATACCACCGCACTTTAAACCGATGTACCCAAGATGAATTGCAATGTTAGTCCGGGTGTATATTCGAAAGGTCTCGAAACTTCCAAATTCTTTTGCCTGGCGAATTGGAATAGCAGCAAGCTTGTAAGATAATTATCCACAACAACTATCAGAAATACATATTTTTACGAACAGTCAAGCATTCACCTTAGCCATAAAGTCACCAACAACCAGTTCTAGAATTGTCAGACTATGCAAAGAAGAATTAAATGCCTTAGCATGCATTACATACATCACTCTCATTTGGGTAACTGGCCATAGAAGCATAGAACGAAATGAGAAACCTGATTAGCTGGTAATACAGGGGGCTTTCTCTAGAGTATCCGAAGTGTTAGAGGTGGACTGCCCCCGAAGCGTCTACAAAAGGGAGAACTTTTTGCAATTCCAGAAGAAGCCTATTAACAGTTGCACCAACACCAACGAAGAAAAGTGTCCATAGTAAAAAGAGTTAAGAACTGACGAGCTGTTACGAAAGCCAAGAATAGACATCTTTAAAACTACGTTAATAATAACCGGCCATTGGCCTATCGCAGACCATGCTATATAACGAGAGACCAAGACGAATCGAGGGAGACAGTGTTCCACTATCTGTGCAAGTGCCCAAGGTTGGGTTTTTACGACATACAATATAATGGTGGGGAAAAACCCAATGAACAACTTGGTAAAAATTGCAGAAAAGAAAATTGATAACATAGGCAGATTTATAGTCAAATCAAGATTGACTAAATAATGGCAGGGGTTCTACCAGTGACATACTAAAATGGCACCTTTTGTGCTAATTGTGCCTTTTCTAGCTTAGAAAAAAGTCCGATAGTTAGTAGACACTTTGCAATTCTTCAGCGTTCTAGGCCGGACCATCGCTTCTTATATAAATTGCATACGTAATCGTTGATCCACTTAATGATTCCTCCAGAACTGAATTCGATTATTGGCTCTGGTGCCTGTGGGGTCAATGCTAGTCCACAGTTGGCAATTCAATTCCCTTGAATACTACAGTGTTCTGGAACGCAAATAAGTACCAGCTTATTCTCTCTTGCAACATAAATAAGCTTCCTATTACGTTTTTGAACAATCTTTGAGGAACGACATGAGTCAAATCGGGAGCATAAGGCCTTGACAAGACTTGTCTTGCATTGGTTTCGTTAACCTATTAAATTTCTGACAGGATAGGTGATTAGCCTGCCGCTACCAGTCCTAAGGACAACGTCTTCTTGCAAAGAGAAAGAAGAAAGCCGTCGTTTCCACGACAGTCGGTTCTACGTTACCGAAACGACCAGGATTTATATCCGGCCAAGGACTGTCACTCCAGCAGCATTCCCCGTATGTAGGTAGGGGGAATGTTTATGCTGCTACAACAACAACAACAACAACGTCTTCTTATAGCTTGGAGCACCATCTTTGTTTCACATTTTTCTGGCAGAAGGATCGCTCAGATGATAGAGGACTTCATTAGATTTTGGAGTGTCTGCTGTTACCGCGATTGCCTGCTCCCTCTTGCTGGCGTCGCTGATGCAATGTATAACTTTATTGTTTGCTTGTTTTAGCAGCCACAATGCAAATAATGTACTGGCTATTGTCCGGGAGTTAGTATAGAAAGGATAAGTTTTTGGGTGGAGAACGAACATTTTTTTCCGTTTTTTTTCTTTTTTTTTAGAAAGACGGAAAGTAAATAAATTTGTAGAGAAAGTATTAAGTACCTTAAAAATTTTAAAATTAGAAATAAATAGTTGCTATTTTTTAAATTGCATCATTTCAGCTTCGGAGTGCGTTCGCTGTATATTTGTTCTTTTGTTTTTTGCATTACAAACACTTTTTTGCTTTTTATATTGAAAAATGAAAAAAAAAAAATAAATAAAATATCTGTCTACTCTGTTTTTCTAACTTTGCAAAATATTATGAAATATAGAACACTTTACAAAAAATCGTATATGTACCAAATAAATTGTAGGTGACTCCATTTCTGTTTTGTACTGTTTCTCATTGTACTAATGAGGCTGCGTTCGTACGAAATACTCGTAGAGTTATAAGTTTTCATAATGCGCATGTTAGGGCCAACGCTAATGGCAAGCGCTAATGGAATTTGCCCATCAGACAGGTGTTTCTAAACATTTGCATGGAATTGTAGGCTATTTATTAGAATATCATAGTTCTGTTGTTCTCGTAAATCGATTAACTGGCGCTGTTTATCTTATCTTTCAGCATAACAAAAAGGTTAATCTTCTGAATATCATTCCGTTTAACCACGGGAAATATCAGCATGACGATGCCCCAGCTCAATTTTTGGCTGGCTTAGAGAGCGTTTACACGTAGACGAACGGAACCTTGTACGAGTGATTAAAATGCTGTAGATATATATTTGTTTAGAAAAAGCATTACATTAGTCTATGTTAATTTTTGAAGAGCTGCAGCTGTGAATTAACCAAAAATGCGAACAAGTTCGAGCCACCGAGGGGGTTTTATAAATAGTTCGAATATCTTTCGGCCACCGTAGCCGAATGCGTTGGTGCGCGACTAACATTCGTAATTCACAGAGAGAACGTCGGTTCGAACCTTGGTGAAAACACCAAAATTAAGAAAAACATTTTTCTAATAGCGGTCGCCCCTCGGCAGGCAATGGCAAACCTCCGAGTGTATTTCTGCCTTGAAAAAGCTCCTCATAAAAATATCTGCCGTTCGGAGTCGGCTTGAAACTGTAGGTCCCTCCATTTGTTGAACAACATCAAGACGCACACCACAAATACGAGGAGGAACTCGGCCAAACACCCAAAACGGGTGTACGTGTCAATTATTGTATATAGGTATATATATATCTTTCGGACAAAGATGTGACTGTTTGCATATATCTTATGTAGATTTGTCTTTTCTTTTTGCTTTGCTTGTGTGATTTGTCTGTTTGAATATAATTAGTAAGGTGATAATTGGAAAACAATGTTTCAGAAAAGACTCCTTGGAACTTTTTTGCTTATTTCGCTCCTTTTTGAATATTTACAATTTTTCAATACTTTGCTGCATATATTTATCGTACGATCTGCCAAAACTCTAAAATGATTTCCCTCAATTGAGCCATTTTTATATTGTCTTATAGAGCATACACCCTTCTCTAAATTAAAAAATAAAAAATTGAAATTATTAATCTTCACATCACTCATATAAAGTATCCTTTAGCTACAGCCCAAATCGGTCTGTAGATATGGTTTTTTGAAGTATCTCGACAATATCTTAGTAAAGCAAGCTTTTAAACCATCCTCGCCATATTCACAACACTTACGACCGAACGAGCGTACACTCACACATATGCACATCCAGTTTTATATATGTACATATACACATGCATGTTATATATTACCTTACAATTATATATTGCCTTACAATTAGAACGTGCGCTAGGTATGCAAGTGGGTAAGAAGATTAATTCCAACAGAACGCATACTTTTTGCTTGTTCATCACTCAATGTCAGCTTGAAGCAGTTTTATTTATATAGCAGAAAATATGTATGTAGGTGTGTGTTTGTTGTTAGGAAACACAAATACAAATTGGTTATAAAGATAAATGTTTACCTCCGGCAAATACTGCATGAAAATTTTTAAAACGAAATGCATAAGTGCTTTTTATACAATACAAAAGTACATAGTAAATGAATTATAAACCTTTCTCAAGTTAATTAATTTTTTAATGAGCTTGACAACATATTAAATATTAATGTTATTAGTGAGGATATTATTTTACACATTGAAGAATGCCACTTCCCAATCTGTAAATCGGATATGCACAACGTGCCTTTATCGTTTTCGCTAGAGTTTTTGATACCTGCCGTTGATACCTGCCTTTGAAAATAAAAGCAAGTCTTTCGATTTTCATAGCGGAGAACTCAACCCTTTATAGCCTGAAATCTCGCATATACTTATAGTTTGGACCTCAATCGTTTATAATAAAAGTGTATCTGTGTGCTTTGAAGAATTTCTTTTCAATTTATTGTACTTGAAATATTTTGCAAAAACCTTTTCCTTCTGCCTGCTTGTATACATAAACTAATTTGTATACAAAAAATCTTAAAAAACTGAAGAAACAAAGAAACAACTTTTTCAATCTACACAATCCGGCACTCAAAGTGTAACCACTTAAAAAGGCCATACATTTAGTTTGGAAAGTTACTTTTATTCAAATAAAATTAAAAAATTTGTGAAAATAATAAAGAATTAAGAATCAAGTTACTTTTGCTCGATATGACCACTTTTTGCCTTAACTATGGCTTTGAGACGGTCCAGAAACGAATCGCAAGCTGCCCGAATGTGACTTCCAGGTATTTTGGCCCACTCGCAGACAATGGCTTTTTCAGCGCCTCGAGACTGTTGAATCTTCTAGTTCGGACCTTGCTCTCCAAAATGACCCAAAGATAATAATTCATAGGATTCGCGGCTCGTGAATTTGAGAGCCATTGTGTGGACGTTATGAAGTTCGGAATGTTGTTTTATTGCCATTCTTGGTTCACTTGAGCTTTGTGAGACGGTGAGGAGTCCTGTTGAAACGTCCATGGTCTGCTACCGAAATGTTTGTGTGCCCACGGCTTCAAAGCAACCTCCAGAATACTTTCCCGATAACAAATCGCATTTAGCTTGATGCCAGGCTCAATGAAAACGATTGAAGTGCGCCCATCTGTGGTTACAGCGCCCCAAATCATTAGCTGCGGGGGGTTCTGCCTCCTGGTGGCCAATCAATGACCAAATTTTCGTATGAACGGTCGATCGAATAAACGTTATCGTTTTGGGAGTTTACGAATTGCTCCATTTGAAAAATTTTCTCGTCAGAAAACACAATGTTCGGAAATTGATCGCTTTCTGCCAAACGAAGAACTCCTTCGCTCTCTCAAATCTGATTTGTTGTTGCTGCGCTGCTTTAGTGTGAGATTATGCGCCTTTTGGATCTTGTAAGGCTTGACTTTAGATAGGCGGATGCTACAGTCAGATATTTTCAGTTATTTCGCCCTTTGATTGGCACTTCGTCGGGGATTTCGCTCAAGTCGCTTTTTCACCTTTTTAACCATTTCACGTGACGTGCCAGTCTTTTGATGACTACCTGCATGACCTTTGGCGATGCTATCATTGAAGGAGTAATGGTGCGATAAATGAAAACTTTATTTACATTATGTGTTCGAGCTCACGAACAATCGCTGGTTGTGATTTTCCAGCCAAATATAATGCAATCACACTATTGCGTTTGAAGTCCATTACTGATTTTCTTTTTTCGCGCTTACTCTCGGCAAAATGCTTCCGCGCGCTTGTAAACAATACTCTGCACAGTCATATAGCCAACTAACAGACAGCTAATACCCCTGCAGACAGCTGCGCGAGCGGTCTGAAATTGGTTACACTTCGAGTGCTGGACTCCGTATACAAAAACACAAATAGCAAACATTTTAAATTTATTATAGTTTAAGGCTTCCGTCAAAATGCTTGAGATAATAGAAAAATTGAAGGTTAAAAGAAATATGTAAAAATGTGCGAACATTTTTTGAACGGAATCAATATAATCAGAATTTGTATGCACTTTGAATACTTAAGCCAAATCATAACCGGTTTAAACTTTTAAGATTTCATTGGAAGGGTATTTTCAAACCCACAATTTCATGGAAAATTAGCTCATGCATCCGTCATAAGACTCAAGCGATGGTGCAATATTTTAAATTCTCGCTCCCGTGGATCAATGGGCAGGTATACAGAAAAAAGTTTTAACTGATAAATTTAACCACACTCGCTTCTATAGTAACAATTCAATGTGAAATTGTTTGAATGTTGAAATGGAAGGTCATGCGCAGCTCATAGCAGGCGAAGTGTTTTGAAAGTTTAGCTAATCCTCGTTAGTAAACTCTTTTGGAAGTCACACGTTCAAACAAAGCCATCCAAAGAACTGATAGTCTTCTGGCAGGCAAGGGTGTTTTTGGGAAAACGTAGAGTCTTTCTCCTAGCAAGATCTTAGGGATCTACACGGCTGGATCTCTTATCAGCTATGCATCAGTAGTCTGGATGAATAGACTATCTCTCGTGGGAGTCAGAAGGATCTTATCGAGACTACAATGCACTGTGGCCATCTGTTGCACCGGAGCTCTTCCGACTACTTCAGGCCCGGCATTGGACGCTCTGGTTAGTCTACCACCTTTTGATGCTTTCATCCAAGGAAAGTCCTGTCTACGTGGAATCCAGTGGGACAAAACTGCACTTTGCTCTTGAATGCATCTGTGCTTCAAGCGGATGTGTATGCTGTTCAAGAAGCGATGAACTTTGTTGTGGAAAACAGAAGGAGAGACAGATTTATATGTGTTTGCAGTGACAGCCAAGCTGCGCTCATGGCTTTAGATATCCTCCCAACCCCTTCAAGGGTAATGGAGTCCTGTAAATCACCGCTAAACTATGTCGGTAGATATAACAGCCTGATGCTAATACGGGTCCCGGGACATGTGGGTATCGCGGGTAACGAGATCTCTGACTCTTTACCCGTTCTGCCACTTCCTTCTGCAGCCATCAAAGCTACGGTTAGCAAACGGGTTACTCTTACCCACAAGCAAGCTTGGCAGGCTGAAAGAGGATGCAGATAGACAAAACTGATGTTACCTGCCATTTCCGACCGAATATCGCAGTTTCGACTGTCACAAGCAGAGGGGACTGTAGGGAGCTGATTGAACTGATGACGGGAAACTTTCTATGGGCAAAACACAGAAAATGGTAGGCATCTCAGACAGTGCACTCTGCCCAGGCTTGAGGTTTTTGGCACCTTGGCTGCTTGGCACTACAAGATTTACTCAGATTTAAAGAAAATAAAAAGGAAGTCCGAGAGCAGTACAATGGACTTAATTGTGTCTGAGTGCTGTCTGCCCGAAAAAAAATGAGTTTGGCTCAGCTTTAATTCCAATTTTTGATGAGCAGCTTGTTATTATCCCACAAATGGGCAGTCTTCAGTTCCATTAAACCTCCGGTTGACATTTGGTTTTTGTGAGTAGCCTCTTTAAATTATAGGATTATTCTTAGGTTGGTCATTGCTTACCCACTGGTGTGTAAATCGTAATAAAGAAAAAAATCGAGCTCTCTATTTTTTATCCTCGACTAATCTAAATATAATTAATGAAATAAAAATAAATACAAATAGGCTTAGACATTAGTTTCAAAGAAATGAATGCTCTTAAATATTTTGCAAGAGACTACGGCAGATTTTTTATGTATTTCCATATTCCTTTAGGCACTTCATCATTTGAAATATGGTTTGTGTGTTTGTGATATTTCGATTATGAACCAATTCAATGCCAAGTATTGTATTCGCTGCAATGTTGCACTATTATTGATGTGTTGAAGTTTTGGCATGGGAGAATCATGCAAATACTTTGATTATGTTTCGAAATTATGAATGCGCTAAGTTAGGGCCGTCCTTATTTCAGCTGTTTACATTGAACAGTTTTATATAATTATTTGTTTTTATATGCATATTTCCATATGTTGATCGTTATATGGGCAATAGAAGTAAAGACCCATCAGTAATTTTATAGCTGACAACTATTAAAACTTCAAATAACCAAGTTATTTTAACAAAAACCTGACTCCTACAAGTAAGTTTTCCTACAGTAACTAAGAACTTATTAGCAAATATAAGCCACTCTAGTGGCATCTGCCACCGCCGAGAAGGTTTGTGAGTGATTCAGTTTTTAAAGCCCACTGTTGGTATAAGGAATCGAGTAGCAAATATATGCATGTAAGTATGTATATAGACGAATTAAGTAACATGAGAAGGTAGGAACACTGCTACCAAAATGACATCTTGTATTCCAATATTTTATGTCTAACTTCCAGTACGCAATACATCTTTAGACTTCCTCGTAAATGCTGATACAGCCTCGGTTGCTGCATTTCTAGCAGTTAATATAATCGCCTCAAAGAAAATAATTCTATAATATATCCAGATAAGGTCGAACATTCACATCAAATAACTGTTTGTTACGATATTTCGAAGTATGCTCTATTTAATATTAATGTGCAGAGGTTTTATTATACTAAAATCACTTTTTTAAATAATGTAAAAAGATGTAGCGATAACATACATATGTTATAGGGAAGTAGTTATAATATTTTTGGTTTTGAATCATTACGTACACATCTGACAACACTGTACGTGATCTGGAATTACTTATGTTTTTGTTTTTTCTAGTGTTTCATATATATTTGACAGACGTTAGTGACAGTGTGTGTTCAAATTTCAAAGCGCAAGCTTCTTTTTGCGGGTGTGGTTTTTTAGAAAAAATAAATCTACAATACTAGGTATGTGCTAATGTTTATTTATTTTTGGGTTATTATAGTGTTATATATGTACTCATATTTTTTTTATTATTTCTAGTTTTCTTATTTATTAATTGGGTTTTTATAGAAATAAATTGAAAATTTTGTCTCGTAGAGATGGGGAAGTGTCAAACAAATACCCAGCGTCAAATAGCTGAGTTACTAAATGTTTCGCAGTCCAGCTTCGAAATATTAAGAAAAAATTGGACGCTAAGAAACCGAATAAAAGTACAGAAAATTTTGTTTGAGTATAACTATTTGGCCACCCTCTGTAAGTCGTATCCCAATACCGTTGAGCGTCTGTGGTTCTTTAAATAACTCAAACGTCTAAGGGATCTGAAAAATAAGTTCTACGAGAAGCAAACACATTCTAACGATGCTCATTTTTATGAGCTTTACGGATTTTCATCATCGCCGTCAGGCAGCGTCTTAGCTTAATCAACTAGCCCTCTCCAAGTTGTACGATTCAAGACAGCATACCACCAGTTATGCATTTTCAGTTTCTAGACCCTCTTTTACATCTGATGGCCAGCGTATTGTGATTTAAAAAGGATTTTTTGGGACGTTATTTACATTTGAGTAGTTGCGATTTAACGAGTTTAACGACATATTTCCCTTTGCAAATCCGCAGCAGCTCCTCATTGTATCTGATTCTATAACAACCATCCTCAACTTGGACCATACACTTTTTGTAAGACTAATCTTGCAGAAGTTCGGAGATTTTTTTATTATTGATTGGTATTACTCATAACTTAGAATCATACGCCAAATCTGGTGTTATTATTTTTTATAAATAGTGTATTTACAGCTGCGTGAGAGTAGTCTGGAATTTAGTAGTTTGCTGCATGAAGTCGATTTTGGTTGCAGTCTTGAACGCCATGGTGATTTTTTAGTAGTATCCACAGGTACTTAAAACTCTCTACGCCTTCAAAAACTTACTTTCCAATAGTTATATTGCGTGATATTTTACAGAGCAAAACTTAACCAGCTCAATAAAACTTTGTAAATGTAATCCCAAATTCTTCCGAAGCTACATAAAGATCAATACGTGTACCATAAATTCGAGTAAAAGCTCAGCATAACAAAGGGGGTCACTATTGCATGTCCATAAGCTAAAATTGTGCGAACGTATTTTGGCATTCAAAACTATATAGAGTTCGATACAAAACGGAGCTTCCCTGTATCACATATACACGCACGAGTGTGCATGCAAAGGCGCATTAGTGCATAAGCGAATAAGCGACGATGGAAATAAATACCTAATTTCCCCAGATAGCTTCGCGGTGGATTTGCATGGTGTATCACACATTGTTGTACGTTGCAATTATGTGCGCTGCATTGAATATGTATTTTTATTTTGCCTACGCAGGCTGCCTTGTTCGCAGGTTAGCCATTCTCCTCCAAAATGACTATCCATGTAGCAGGAGCTTTTGTTGTTGGACTCGTACATTGTGGTTGACATATGTACAACGTTCTAAGCAGAATGTGCTTATTATTTCCGCTCTTTTTGAATTTTGAAATATTTTGAACATCGAAATATGTTTTATATAAATTTACCGTACAAAAGTTGTTGCTTTACTCAGGTTAGGTGAACTTTAAAAACTGATGAAGAAAAAATGCACAGCTGTATATCGAAATTGGGAACATAAGTAAGTACTAAAAGGGTTAAATAGGGCATCTTTCAATATGTGACGTGTATTTTAATGTAGGTATATATAATTATGGTATATTCCGCCTCCGAATGGCTGCCGGTTTTAGTAGCAGCTTTTTCATGGCACATGACAAAATATACAATAGTACTTTTCTTTAACATTAAAGATTTCATAACACACAAAGTCATTGAAGCCGAAATTGATCCAATTGTAATCACACACAATCTCGGTCGGCAACAGTGAAAAAAATTTGGATTTGTATTATTTGATATTTTTTTATAATTATTTGTTTTTTGTTTTTTTGTGCTTTATAAAACATACTTAATAAAAATTTGTGGAGAAATTATATTTCTCCCGGTGAACTTGAACATGAGATAGATCTGACAAAAGTTACATACATAACAGCCAACAGTGATGCGTTATGGCTATTCATATAAGCGAAATCAGTTTAGTTGGAAATTCTACGCGGCTCTGAACTCAAAATAGTTAAATTTTTTGAAACCAAAAATGCTGAATACTCGAATCTATTATTGTTTTTTGCTACATTTCTGCTGCAACTGGCAACTGAATTGGGCCCGTCTTTTTCGGTTCAAAACAACAGTTGGTTTAGAACCACCTGTACTCAATTTGAGTTCATTATTTCCTGATTCCTACTGTTTTGTAATGCAAGTTTCGTTTTCGAAATAGAGGTAATGACTTGATCTTGCTGTTTTTCCGGTTATTTCTCCAATAATTGGATTCGGGACTATTTAATACATTGCGGCGAATGGCACAGGTATGTAGAATACCTTTTTTGAAAGCACTTTGTACAAACTTGCATTTTTACTGAAGATTTGTGTGCATTTTTTGCTCTCGAGAGTAGCGAATCTGGTGACAAAGCATGGACACCGTTTGTGGTATCAATTTCAGAAGATTGATGATGACACAAGACATCACACGAGATCAGTGGGAGTAAAACGGCGCTAGTCGCTAATTAAGATTATTTCAATAGAAATACTTTAACACTTCAACAACAACAACAACAAGAGCAAAAACAACACATGTTTAAACCAGCTTTGCTTCATCTGCGATTACGCAATTCTCTATTTCATCTTTCATAGATTATCGGAGGTTTGCAATCTGCTCAGTGCACTATATTAATTTCTTTAAAAGAGAACAACGGTTTACGTAGTTCCCAGAGTTAAATTCTCTGCAATGGAATAGTAGTTAGTTACTCTCGTACTGGTACGCAAGCAAACAATTTAAGCTCATGCCGACTCTCTGCCGGGTAGCCCCCTTGTCGCATATTCTTGTGGTGGCTTCAATTAATGTGGCTGCTATCTGCCTATCAGGCGGCAGCAATTAATATTAAAATGTCATTACTCATACCCCACGCCTCTAGTGTATGCTCTTACTCTGCCCTCCACCCTTGCCTGCTAATCACCCTAAGCTAATCCGGCAGCTAAAACTCTTTGCATTTGTGTATTTCGGATTAAGGAATACTTGAATGAGTTTTGTAAAAATTGAAGTTTAAACCATAATTAGTACCGGTCTTACTCAACTGCTTGACCACTTAATAATGCATAAACAATACGAGCCCATATTAGCATACACAAGTATGCATGTGGACTGCTGTTCACCTGCCCACATACCACTTATGTAAAAGCCTAAGTGTGCACTTAGAAATGAAGTATAACAAATAAAAGCCCTTCAACATTCACGTTAAAACCACTAAGTAGACAATTATCGGGTTTTGCATATTTGTATTGGTATTACTGCAATCGTAAATACACACATAATAGCTAAGTCAGCGTACGTGCATGCCCATTCAGTTTATGTAGAGTAGATTTAGTTCAGTATTTGCAGTTAATTTGCGCTTACTTCGCTAGCATTTATTAGTGCACTTTTACATATACACAAATTTACAGGTACAGCGAACATATGCGTGTGTTTGGCTTGTGTGTGTTAGCAAATCAATTGCCAACTGGAAATAGGTAACCGCAATAACTGTAAATATATGTTTTATTGCTGCTTCCGCTCAATAGAACTAACGTATTGTCGCCACTGCAATTATGAACACACTCGTTTATGAGTACTTTCTGTGCTTGTATTTGTACGTTATTGTTTATGCATTTACTTCCACATTTGTGTTGATTATGTACTAATTATTGTACAATTACTAGTATCAGCCGATAATTGCAAAATTTATGTGGAATTCGGGATCAATGTTTATTAATGTAGACAAACTATAAACCAATGGTGGGCAAGCAAGTAAGCATACGCACGCACACATAAATGCACATGCGCGATAATAGATAAACACTTCTGTTAAGTATATAAACCCCAATAATTACTGTCACTAATGGCTGTTCTTGCGAATGATTTATTACCTACATCAGGAATGACAAAGAGCCATATTTAGTGAAATAGAATAAATCTTCTAAGATAAACTTATTTTTTTTTAATGTACAAAAGCTTACAAAGCGATAAAATTATTATATAAGCTTCGGATGCTTTCGGCCGGCATTTTGGTTGGGATGCGAACAAATGTGTCCATGAAAAACAGATTCTTTGAGGGACTGATATATTCTGCTGAAACTGCTGCGCTTCGTCGCTAAACTAATGCCGTGTTTGGATTCCAAGATTCCGGCAGCACAAAGGAAATGATTTATGCCGAGTGAAAATTTTCAAGACGGGCAGCAACTAGGTGAACGCCTGGGAGAGATGAGTGGTTGTGATAATAATGTGACCAAGGCGAATGCATGTGTATGTTGTAGTTTGCCGGTGTGGACACAGTAAGGTAGTGTTTCGCACGACTGGGATTAACAGGATTAATTGAGGAATAATGATACCTATACCTGCACCACTCAAATTTGTTTTCCACTCAAGTTCAATGAGCCGATACTTGAATTTTTTAAAGCGTAATGTCTAGCAAAAAGGGTGCGCCATTGTATAATATAATTATGCCTACTCGAAGTATGGAGTGCATATAACGTATAATGATTTTGGTATTTATATAATCTTAATTGATACTTACCGCATCAGGACCGGTGGGAAAATCAACGAAGGCGGGAAAAGTTGCCGATTCACCTTTTGGACCCGGTGGACCCGGAGGTCCCGGAGGACCCCGTATACTATCACCGGGTGGTCCTTTTGGTCCACGTTCACCCTTTTCACCTTTAATTGTACGATAAGCTGCAAGCAGAATACAAATATATAATTTAGTATGTTGAAAATAAATGAAATGATATTTTAGCACCACGGTGCGTATACGCAACTACTGTTTTCATGCAATATATAATATATTATTTAAGGGGGTAGTATGGTTAATTCGGTGCAAAACAAGCATATTTTTCGAAATTTTTTTTGTCGACACAGTTGATTTATTCAAAATTTTAAAATTACTTCATTATAAAGTCATATTTAAAGAATATTGTGTGAAATTTTCATTGATTTTTATGAAGAAATGAGTTGGTGGCAGCGAATCTTCGCGGACGTCTCATAAAAAAGTTTTATTGCGGTGTCCCTCAGAACTCATTACTGGATCAACTAAAATCAAAAAACCAAATTGATTTCATCAGCTAATAAAGTTTCGCAGGTAACAACGTCGATTTTTTTTTTTTTTTTTTTAAATTTTTTAAAGCGCTTTGAAGTCAAAACACCGATTTTTCATAAAAAAAAAACTTGAAAACTTTGTTGTTTTAAAATATGGCAAAATTAAAAAAAAAAAAACTCGACGTCATTACCTCGTGAATAAAGTAAAGAAACAAAAAAACCAAATTTGAAAAGAATCGGTGCAGTAGATATGAATCTACAGTGGACACCGACCGTAAAAAAGGCAAGTGTGAGAATAACGCGTTTAAAGATTTGTGAAGATTTTTACAGCGTGAAATCCGGTTGGAGAGGTAGATACTTAATCCTTTGTGTCTTTGTCAATTTTACTCTAATGCACTTCAAACTTTCACACAACAATCTTAAGATGTTATAGAATAATTTAAAAAAAAAAAAAAAAAAAATGAAAAAAAAAAATACCATACTACCCCCTTAACATACGCCAATGCGTCTGTGAACATCTTCAATTATTAAGGAGCTTATATGTAAATATGCAGAGCTGGCATTATACTTGACACGCCAGTTAAAAGTACATCCCCTCTATCCAACGTCTGCAAAATAAAATACTGCGGAGCATATAGCCCGGGAGCCAGGGGTCGATTTTGGACTGCGTTTTTATACCGTCAGCTGGTACAGTAGCGGTGGATACGTGCGTGGGATGCTGCGAAACGTGTCGAAAAAATATTTCTAACAACTTATTTAATACCTGCTGAAGTTTTTTTGTGTATTGTTGACATTTAGTAGAATAAAAAAGATAGTCATCTGCGCCGTAGAGGGAGGAAAATACGTCAGCTGAACAGGCGAACTTGTAAAATAAATTAAAAAGTAAAACTACTTTATGCCAATTGAAATTTTTTTACATAATTTTGGATACATATGAAAATATAATAATGATGGTTAACTGCGTTTATAGCGGTGGGAAGACCGTCAGCCGAAGCGTTGAAAATTCCGCGCGCCGCCGAGATGTATGAACGCAATGATACATTCTTATATCGGCATGAAATGATGAGGTCAAAATGACCCCTGGTTCGCGGACTAATAGTAAACATGCCATCCTATATAAAGAATATATTCGTGACCTTGGCATGCCAACTGTGGCTGAATCAATTTGCCATAGGTAGATCACAAATACGACTAAAAAATAATGTCAACGCTGCAGCATCCAGCTTACTTTGGCTGAATTTTTCTCGAAGACGTTTTAAACGCACAACGTTTGCAAATCTTGTTGAGAGCGAATAATGATTATATTCTAAAATGCTTCTTAAAGCAAGGATCCTTTTCGAAATACTAGTTGCAATTTTATAATGCTTCAACAAAATGTCTTTGAATTGTTACTAAAAATAAGAATAAAAAGAAGAATTCGTAATTATACGTAGAATTCAGTGTATTTTATGGTTAGTCAGCACCGCTGGATTTTTTTGGAAGTAACGAAATATTTGCCAAGGGTCACATTTTTGCTTCTTTCTGTACGAAAGGCAGGAGACGATTGAAAGGCAAAAATAAACAAAACAAAATACTTTACGAATAATGAAAAGCAGTGCGCAGTAACTTGCGTTTTCTTTTGTGCTTGTGTAAAGATCACGACGCCAAGTGTAAAAGTGTAGACAACATCAATTCGTTAACCAGCTCTCAGCAAATTTGAAGGAATCAGCTGATTTATACAGGGGTCACAGGTAACAGGGGTTATGACAGCATTTTATTTACGAAAAACTGGAATTGTGTTGTCATGCTACTGCGTTGACGTCTGAACCATAGAGGACTAGACGCGAAACTCTTTTTCTCATGGGACCGCTGTCAAATTGTGAATTATTAACATTCGTCAATAATGAAACACAGAAAGAAGCATTAATTGGATAGTTTTTAAACAACAATTGGGAATTATCAGTTTCTAAACCATCACTTTGGTTAGCATTCAGTGCTCTGTTTCCCATAAACACAAGCAGTATAAAATACATAATAAACAAAAAATAGAAAATTAATTAAAAAAAAATATTCATAATTGACACAGAAAAGTAATCAACACGAAAACCATAATTATAAAGAGATACATAAAATATTGCGAATATAATAAATTGGTTGGTTAGTTAAAATGGTGATTCATCCGGAATCCAACTAGCGGTTCCACACCATTTGCGGCATGACTATATCCAGTCTGTGCAGTTTAAGACCCTTATTAGGTTGTTGACATCTAAGCGAGACAGTTTTTCGAGACTCTCAATCACAGAGGATATGGAAAATCGTTTCCTTTTTCTCTGGTTGCTTACAGTGGTGGCAATGCGTGCTGTGTTTGGCTGCTTATTCCTTCGTAGTCTAAAAGCTAGTTATGACTGCCGTGAGCCTCCGGGTGCCCCGTTGCTTCAATGTTGACGTTTGCTTGTGGTTGTAGATGGGTCGTAATATTCTGATAATTTCGCATGTTGTCCGTCTCTTAATCTTTAATTCGCGATTCGGAGGTACTTTGAGGAAATTGCATTCTTCATTACACCCTATGGCAGATCCCCCTCTTGCCAGTTCATATGGTTGTAACTGATTCTAGTGCTTGGATTGCAGCTGGGTGATCCGAAAAATAGCGATATTGCCCTTAAAAGACAAATCTGCGGTTGGTAATCTACAAGCTTCCCCAATTGCCAGAGTTTTCACTTAGAAGACAAGGCAAGCATTAGGAACACTTCAATAATAATTAGTAGTTGCCAACAAGAATAATTTGTAAAGCAGCAAACAGAATAAGTTCAAGTAAAATGTAATAATATTAATAACTATTAACAATTAACGAAGATAACCTTTAATTTTTTATGACTTAAAAAAAGTTAATAAAAGTATTTATGTTTGTAGAATATCCCAAACGAAGGAGATCAGAACTCATATTCAATTTAATTCTCTATGCTTTCAAAGCAAAGTTTAAAAGTTTGTATGTACTTCAGTTTAAATTATTTGGTTTTGATTGACACTTTTCCTTAGAGTAAAAACGAACTATTTTCGCAGGTTTTTTTGACGAATTACACTGTGCGACAGTGATTTTATACTTTTATGGAGACCTAGTACAACTTGTAGGTATAGTAAAACTAAGAAAAATGGTATAGGAGAAATTTCCAATACACCCCCAAAATCTCGTTTTATGGCCCTAAAACCGTTTTTCAGTAGGTTGATGTGAAGAATCGCTCCTAACTTCGCCAATTTCCATTCGATTTCGAATTTGTTTTTTTAGTTCGAAAGAACAAAAACAAGTCTTTTTGACAGTGTGTTGACAATTTTTCTGAAATGACAACTAACGAAACTGTAGGCGGAAGTATTTGGAATTTTTTTTTATTTTTTCTCTATTTTTTCAACTTTTCAAGAGATATAAATCAAAACGTTGCCAGAAAAGTCGAATTTCTCAATATTCTCCAATTATGTGGCATCATCAGCCTTATCATAAACCAGATGATTGTTATTTTTATAAAACGGACGTAAACGGTCATCATTATAAAGCTCGAAAGCACATAAAGTATGCTGATGTTGCAACTGTTAAGAACCCCGTAGTCTTGGACGATATGATTGACTCAACTGCAGGAACTGAAGGAAGTTCAACTCATTGCTGATGATGATCAAACTGATAACAATAAACCTGATGATGAAGAGTACTTTCCGTCTGGTTCTAAGTCTTCAGAACGACACATTGTATCAAATTCAGATTTTCAGGATCTTTCTCGTGATTTACTTCTACGTTCGCTTCTCGATTTAAACAATGGAATTTAGTTGATGACGACTTCAGATGAATGATGATGATCGAATTTCTTACAGAGAAGTATTCAAAACTGATGAAGAGAATGACAAATATACCGTACCATACTAAACTCCAAAGGGCCGTTTCCAATGCATTTTTAAGTTAGGAACCAGTTCCGTTGTGTACTGCACCGTATATATATCCAATAAATATTATGTGTTTATAATGACACTTGTTATCATTTTCATGCTTCGATGCCTACATACCAAATTAGTAAAAAATCTTAAAACTCACACAACTCTATTAATTTTAATTCAATTACAGTCAAATATAGTTCATTCGACGCAAAATTAAATTTACTATAACAGTAGTGTACTAAAAAAAATCCTCAATATCGGATAATATCGTAAAAATTATGTCAAAGTTGAAAAAATAGAGAAAAAATAAAAAAATTCCAAATACTTCCGTCTACAGTCTCGTTAGTTGTCATTTCAGAAAAATTGTCGATACACTGTCAAAAAGACTTGTTTTTGTTCTTTCGAACTAAAAAAACAAATTCGAAATCGGATGGAAATTGGCGAAGTTAGAAGTGATTCTTCACATCAACCTACTGAAAAACGGTTTTATGGCCATAAAATGAGATTTTGGGGGTGTATTGGAAATTTCTCCTATACCATTTTGTTTAGTTTTTCTATAGCCATAAGTTGTGCTAGGTCTCCATAAAAGTATATTTAATTTGTTTTTTTTTGTCACACAGTGTTATTTATGGTAGCCCGCTATTTCGTATATCAGCTGAACAGAATGTACTGACAAGTACAATACATAAACGAATTCCTGGGCGCGCTCTCTAGTAAAATTAGAAAGCTTTGCATCTCAATATCTACGGTCTGAACAACTAATAACCAAAGCTACTTCCACAACTTTGCTTCGGATTGCCAAAACCTTGCATTCAATCATCCTTGCGTAAGCATTGGATTTTATAATTTATGTTTATTCTATTGCAGGCAAATAAGAACTCAACCCCCTGTGTACTGTCCTTGCACAGTTTTTAGTTCGTTTGTGGTCAGTACAGCAGTAACTTTACAATGGATAATGCGGATGTCGTTCAAGTGCAAGCCTTGTTTTTCATTAATTTTTAATAAAATCATAGTTATTTTATTATTATTTATTAGAATTCTCTTTATTCTCTTTAATTATAATTTTATCTTTTACGGCCCAGAATCTTGAGGAGACATTTTTCATACACCATGTCTTCTCAAAAGAATTCCTAAAAAGAAAATATATTTTTCGTGGTGAATTATATCACAACCACGCATAATTGGAAATAATTAATTGCTTTTGTTGCAAAAGTATTACAATATTATAAAAAAATACTAAGTTATGAAGAAGAAAATGAAATGTAAATTTATATAATTTAAGTGCATTTACTTTGCATTCCTAGTTGTCATTTGCATTCTTAAGTCACTTGTACGTATTTAACTATCTACGAAGGGACTGACGAAAGTGGACGAAGTGTAAAGAGAGGGGGCGACTATCCCTCTGCATGGATTAAATTTATATATATATATATATATATATGTATATTTAATTGGCCCGTATACCCCTTTTTTGGGTGTTTGGCCGAGCTCCTCCTCCTATGTGTGGCATGCGTTTTGATATTATTCCACAAATGGAGGGACCTCCAGTTTTAAGCCGACTTCGAACGGCAGATCTTTTTTATGAGGAGGTTTTTCATGGCAGAAATAAACTCGGAGGTTCGCCATTGCCTGCCGAGGGGCGACCGCTATAAGAAAAATGTTTTTCTTCATTTTGGTGTTTCTCCGAGATTCAAACTTACGTTCTCTCAGTGAATTCCGAATGGTACTCACCCACCAATCCATTCGGCCACGGCGGATTAAATATGATATATATTAAGGCATACACTAGTAGTATCACCTCTCCCTACATATTGTGTATATTCGCAACGCTTTCCATAAACGTATTCAAAATTAGCATGCTCTAGGCTGTAGGCTATTGCCACCGTAGGATTATGGTATAAACGCAAGGGCTGAAAAGTCCTGGACCTAACACATAGATTGCACTAGTTTTATTGCATTCAGCTCTTCTTCAGTTAGTACTAACTTTAAAAACACAGCTTTTAGAATTTCATGATATTCTATTCATAAGTTTGTGAGTTATTGTGACGTTACTTTTATTATTTTCAAAACAATGGATCAAATAGAATTTTGTATTTTAATTTTAGACTGTTTGTTAATGGGAATAAATACCATTGAAGCGAATAAATGACTTGTAAAACGTTATGGCGACTCCCCTCCATCATAAGCAACAAGAAAACGCTGGTGTGCTGACTCCAAACGTGGTCGTGGAGACACCGATGATGTACAACGCAGTGGATGTCCAAATGAGACACCGGAAAACATAAAAAAAAATTCATACAATCGTTTAAATGGTCGAAAAGTGTTAGATATAAAAAAACATATTGGCTTTTATTACATGAGCATTTTATTATCAGAAAACTCTGCGCAAAGTCGGTCTCTTCACTGTTGAGCAAAAACAATTCAGTCACCATGAGATTTGGCTCCCAGATACTAATGGCTGCTCACAGCTCTAAAAAACCTCGCTTTTAAGAAATTTCGGTCGAACGGAGAGGTTATCGTTGAATCTAAGGCCTATTTTGAGGCAAAAGATAAATTGTTCCACACGATGGAATGATTGCATTGTTCTTGATGGAAATTACGTTGCTGAATAAAGCTAACTTTGAACAAAAAATGTGTTTTTGATGTTAGGCCCGGGACTTTTCAGCTCATGTGTTAGCTGAGCGAACTTCATTGGCCGAAACGTCGCTGTCAAAATTAATATACACTGCAATACACCAGATTGTACGGAACCAAAGCGATGGGGAACTGAATAGATTTATTTTTAATTTTGCCCCTGCCGCCGGCGACGAAATCAGGTTTCAGTGGAAAATGTAAATACATCTTTTTTCCATAAGTTGCCTGTTAGAAAAATAATATTAGAAAGTTTGATAATTTGAATGAATCGAAAAAATTCGGGATTTATCTTCTCGCTTTTGAGGAGAATTTTTTTTTGGTTCTGATTAACTAAGTGTGAGTGAGACGGAGTTGCTTCAGCCGATGAAGTTCGCTCCATCATTTGCAGCCTAGAGCATGCAAATGTTGAATACGTTTTGGAGAAACCATTGCGAGTATATATGTAAGTATTAGTGTACTAAAGAGTGAGGTGGTACTACTAGCGTATACCAATTCGTTGACGATCCGTTAATACCGACCACGGACTGGCATTGGCGGGTAGTTTGCTTGGTAATGGAAATTTTTGAAAAACGTAATATCAAGAAATTTATGTCATGTGTGACTTGTTACGCTTTATACATGATTTTGTTTGCTGTTCCTCCAATTTGCGTATACACGCACACATACGAGTACGTGTTGTAGATATTTACATGTTTTCCTTTGTTTATATTTATCTACATATTTATTTATATTTTGTAACGATCATCTGTATGGCAATATAAATTTAGAAGCGCATTCCTATTGGGGAAAAGCAAAAACAAAAATTGTACCATTTAAATTTTATTAAAAGCGCATGTGGCACGTACAAACATATAACTTGCAAATTCAGAGGGTAATTCTGGGGTACTAGGAAAATAGTACAGTGGTGAGTATCTAATACGGTGAGCCAAAAACCAGTATCACCCACGCTTTTCAGCTTTCAGCGCTTGGCGTCATGCTGAGTAGCTTTTTGCAGCTCTGCTTCATTTGCATAGATTGATCCTCTTCTCTTTTTTTGGCATTCGACAATGTTTATTTAATTTTTTTTTGTAGCTTAAAAACTCGCAGTTCGCACATAACTGCAAATACAAAGATAGATAGAAATTATGAAGTAAAATATGCTACAGCTATGCACAAGGGAGTGCAATATAAATATTGTTACTATTGTTTTTAATGCTTTCGGACACAGGTAAAATACGTTGTTGGTATTTCAGTTATACATACTCGTAAGTATGTATGCGTACAGAAAGACCTGCTCAAATTACTACATTTTATGCGTGGTTGTATGAATGCAGGCATGGATGATAATAAATGTAAAATTTCCAATTAGATTTTATGTACTAAAAAGAAGAAAATATTTTTTCTAGACTTTGAATCACTCTTGAAAAATTTAGATTTTTAAATTGAAACAAAAATAAGAATTGATATGAAATATGATAAGTATACTCAATACCGATCGCTTCAAATGGAACTCAACTTGGCAGTTGCGCAATAGAAATCTTATGGGGTCTCAGTGGACTAGAATTGTCAAAAAATCATTTTTTTTATATTTCGAAAGCCTAGGCTTTTAAGAATATACTGTCAAATTTTTGGAAGGATATTTCCAGTTTTTTTGATTTTACAGCCGTTTTAGCAGGTAGAGTCAGATTCCTCACGCGGCCGCATCAATGAAAAATATCCACTCTCAAAATTTTAAACTCATTTATCTCGAAACAAAAAAAATGTTCAACCAAATTGTCTGAAATTATAATATGGCTATTGCGTGTACTAGAATCATATTATTATTTTAATTATTTCGTATGTTTTGATTAAAAAACTGAAAAGAAAGCCCGATTTTTAGAGTGTAAAATTCAAAGCCACATCATTTTGTCAATTTTTTGTTTATTCTAGTACGGGATATAGCTACAAGCATACTGATCAATATTGTTTTTTTTTTTTGTTTTTGTGTTTCAGATAAATAGAAGGCCAAAATGGACAACACCGACCAGGTCTAATTTTTTTTGGAGGGTCAACTTCAGTGCCATTTTTAAAACTATTAAAATTAAAAAACAAAAATCTGTTTTTCTTTTTTGTATCTAAAAGAAGTCAAATAAAAAGCCTACACAATTTATGTATCGTTCTTAATTTTTTATTGTAAATAGAAAAAAATCCACCGAGACCTCTTAAGTCTAAGTAGGCAATATACTCAGTCTTGCCGTAAATTCAAATTGACAAATTTTATAATGCATACGGCGAGAACAAATTTGCTGAAAAAGTTCCGTTATTTTTTCTTCTTTTCTCATGCATAGTCTACTCATAACTTGTACTCAGTTTCGTGGCAAATTTTGCTGGCTAACAATGCAGTGGGGAGCTAAATAAAATCGCATTGCAGTGATTGCATTGCATAAGTGGGGTAAAAGTGCAAGTGAGATTAACGAATTGCTGAAAAAACTTACTATATCGATAATTTTTGTTTACTGTATGAGCAATCGTTTTTCTGAAGAGACAGATAGAACAAAAAGTGTTTATCCTCGTGTGCTGCGAATCAGTGCGAATCCACTTAAAAAGCAGAAAATCGTGTCCAGAGAAATTAATGTATCGATCAGATCCATTTCAAGGCTATTCGAGATGATCTCCACATGAAAGCTGCTTAACTGGTCATCTTTTTACAACGCGCTTGAAGAAAATTAGACTCGACATATGCAAGCAGCTTCTTCGGTGGCACGCGGTCAACGGTCGTGAAAATATTCTTTTCACAGATGAGAAAATGTTCACTATTGAAGAAGTTTCTAATAAAAAGCAAAAAACGAAATATAGTTAAAATTTCTAAAGACGCAAAAAATGCTTCTCTAAGAGTTCAGTGTGGCCACCATCCAGCCTCCGTAAAGGTTTGGTAGGAAGTGTCTTGTAAAGGCGTAACATCTCTTCATTTCTGTAAAAAAAAGGTTAAGAACAGGGCAAAAGTGTACCAGGAGGATGTTTTAAAAGGCGTGGTGAAGCAGATGAGCAGTACTCTCTATTCGATGGAGAGCGTTGGATCTTCCAGCAAGATTCCGCTCCTGCCCATAAGGCAAAAACTACCCAGCAGTAGCCAAAAAACAATATCCTGGGTTCATAGTCGCAAAAGATTTGCCGTCTGGAAATTCATATCTGAATCCCTTAGCCTACAGCTTGTGGTCAGAATTGGAGAACATGACCTGTCGAAGACTTCAAAGAAAATTGCAGAGTTTCAGACAATCTTTGGTTCGACCAACGACGTAATTTGTAATTTTTTTCTTTTGACTACTTTTTCCAAAACATCTGGTCGTATGGCGTCAAGGGCGGCTTGGATATTGCATTAAATCGATTGTTAAGCGCACTGTATGACTATATGCTGTTTTACTCTGTGAACTTCGCGAATAGATTTTTTTTTCGAAGTAAATTTCCGCATTTTATAAAAGTGGTTCTGACGTTAAACGATTCTGGTTACTGAATAAAAATGCTAACACAGTTTATTATGTTTCATTATGTTAAGTAGAAGCTGTGAAAAAAAAGTTTGAGTTTTTCTTTTAACGGTAAACATTTACAAGATAATACGCCAATAATGCCAACGACGAAAGATTTAGGCGCGCGAATTATATTTATGATAGCTTGAAAGAGACGAGAAGCAATTCAAGTAATCACTACAAATGCCCCTTTCACATGCCTTCAATCAGAGCTCCTATATTTTCTCAATGTATATTACGCATAGCACTACTGTATGTAAGTAAATCACAGTTTTACATTGTTTTTGTTAGATATGTCTCGTGGTTTTGTTACCTGTAAGATATTTTTATTCACGGTGGCACCCGACAATTTCATACCCTTCTTCATAAAAATATTAACAACATTTAAAATAATTCACAAGCCGATTCCAAGTTCTTTACTACTACTCAAAGTTTTCTGTATCCAGCTCATCGGCCAGATGCTTAAAAATAGACTGACAACTTTCTACTGAAATCGAGTTGATGCAAACATGGAAGTAATAACAAAGTGGTAAAAATAGAACACAATGCTTAATTCAGTAGCATTTGTTGCTATGTCAACATAATCTCCAGGGAGTTCCGGAGCAAAAATTGCAATATTTACTTTTTGCTCATTTTTTGCTTTCACTGCGATGCTGTCAAATCATATGTAGTAGGTGTCTGATGCCAGTGTAAGAGAAATCGGAATACTATTTCAGTTGCATACGAGTATATACATCCTGCGATGGATCAAATAAAAGTATATACTAGCAACAATTTTGTATTAAGGAAAGTATCAACTTTTGTTGCAAAATAGATAACCAGATGTCCAAAAAACGAAATATAGTTAAAATTTCTAAAGACGCAAAAAATGCTTCTCTAAGAGTTCAGTGTGGCCACCATCCAGCCTCCGTAAAGGTTTGGTAGGAAGTGTCTTGTAAAGGCGTAACATCTCTTCATTTCTGTAAAAAAAAGGTTAAGAACAGGGCAAAAGTGTACCAGGAGGATGTTTTAAAAGGCGTGGTGAAGCAGATGAGCAGTACTCTCTATTCGATGGAGAGCGTTGGATCTTCCAGCAAGATTCCGCTCCTGCCCATAAGGCAAAAACTACCCAGCAGTAGCCAAAAAACAATATCCTGGGTTCATAGTCGCAAAAGATTTGCCGTCTGGAAATTCATATCTGAATCCCTTAGCCTACAGCTTGTGGTCAGAATTGGAGAACATGACCTGTCGAAGACTTCAAAGAAAATTGCAGAGTTTCAGACAATCTTTGGTTCGACCAACGACGTAATTTGTAATTTTTTTCTTTTGACTACTTTTTCCAAAACATCTGGTCGTATGGCGTCAAGGGCGGCTTGGATATTGCATTAAATCGATTGTTAAGCGCACTGTATGACTATATGCTGTTTTACTCTGTGAACTTCGCGAATAGATTTTTTTTTCGAAGTAAATTTCCGCATTTTATAAAAGTGGTTCTGACGTTAAACGATTCTGGTTACTGAATAAAAATGCTAACACAGTTTATTATGTTTCATTATGTTAAGTAGAAGCTGTGAAAAAAAAGTTTGAGTTTTTCTTTTAACGGTAAACATTTACAAGATAATACGCCAATAATGCCAACGACGAAAGATTTAGGCGCGCGAATTATATTTATGATAGCTTGAAAGAGACGAGAAGCAATTCAAGTAATCACTACAAATGCCCCTTTCACATGCCTTCAATCAGAGCTCCTATATTTTCTCAATGTATATTACGCATAGCACTACTGTATGTAAGTAAATCACAGTTTTACATTGTTTTTGTTAGATATGTCTCGTGGTTTTGTTACCTGTAAGATATTTTTATTCACGGTGGCACCCGACAATTTCATACCCTTCTTCATAAAAATATTAACAACATTTAAAATAATTCACAAGCCGATTCCAAGTTCTTTACTACTACTCAAAGTTTTCTGTATCCAGCTCATCGGTCAGATGCTTAAAAATAGACTGACAACTTTCTACTGAAATCGAGTTGATGCAAACATGGAAGTAATAACAAAGTGGTAAAAATAGAACACAATGCTTAATTCAGTAGCATTTGTTGCTATGTCAACATAATCTCCAGGGAGTTCCGGAGCAAAAATTGCAATATTTACTTTTTGCTCATTTTTTGCTTTCACTGCGATGCTGTCAAATCATATGTAGTAGGTGTCTGATGCCAGTGTAAGAGAAATCGGAATACTATTTCAGTTGCATACGAGTATATACATCCTGCGATGGATCAAATAAAAGTATATACTAGCAACAATTTTGTATTAAGGAAAGTATCAACTTTTGTTGCAAAATAGATAACCAGATGTCCAAAAAACGAAATATAGTTAAAATTTCTAAAGACGCAAAAAATGCTTCTCTAAGAGTTCAGTGTGGCCACCATCCAGCCTCCGTAAAGGTTTGGTAGGAAGTGTCTTGTAAAGGCGTAACATCTCTTCATTTCTGTAAAAAAAAGGTTAAGAACAGGGCAAAAGTGTACCAGGAGGATGTTTTAAAAGGCGTGGTGAAGCAGATGAGCAGTACTCTCTATTCGATGGAGAGCGTTGGATCTTCCAGCAAGATTCCGCTCCTGCCCATAAGGCAAAAACTACCCAGCAGTAGCCAAAAAACAATATCCTGGGTTCATAGTCGCAAAAGATTTGCCGTCTGGAAATTCATATCTGAATCCCTTAGCCTACAGCTTGTGGTCAGAATTGGAGAACATGACCTGTCGAAGACTTCAAAGAAAATTGCAGAGTTTCAGACAATCTTTGGTTCGACCAACGACGTAATTTGTAATTTTTTTCTTTTGACTACTTTTTCCAAAACATCTGGTCGTATGGCGTCAAGGGCGGCTTGGATATTGCATTAAATCGATTGTTAAGCGCACTGTATGACTATATGCTGTTTTACTCTGTGAACTTCGCGAATAGATTTTTTTTTCGAAGTAAATTTCCGCATTTTATAAAAGTGGTTCTGACGTTAAACGATTCTGGTTACTGAATAAAAATGCTAACACAGTTTATTATGTTTCATTATGTTAAGTAGAAGCTGTGAAAAAAAAGTTTGAGTTTTTCTTTTAACGGTAAACATTTACAAGATAATACGCCAATAATGCCAACGACGAAAGATTTAGGCGCGCGAATTATATTTATGATAGCTTGAAAGAGACGAGAAGCAATTCAAGTAATCACTACAAATGCCCCTTTCACATGCCTTCAATCAGAGCTCCTATATTTTCTCAATGTATATTACGCATAGCACTACTGTATGTAAGTAAATCACAGTTTTACATTGTTTTTGTTAGATATGTCTCGTGGTTTTGTTACCTGTAAGATATTTTTATTCACGGTGGCACCCGACAATTTCATACCCTTCTTCATAAAAATATTAACAACATTTAAAATAATTCACAAGCCGATTCCAAGTTCTTTACTACTACTCAAAGTTTTCTGTATCCAGCTCATCGGTCAGATGCTTAAAAATAGACTGACAACTTTCTACTGAAATCGAGTTGATGCAAACATGGAAGTAATAACAAAGTGGTAAAAATAGAACACAATGCTTAATTCAGTAGCATTTGTTGCTATGTCAACATAATCTCCAGGGAGTTCCGGAGCAAAAATTGCAATATTTACTTTTTGCTCATTTTTTGCTTTCACTGCGATGCTGTCAAATCATATGTAGTAGGTGTCTGATGCCAGTGTAAGAGAAATCGGAATACTATTTCAGTTGCATACGAGTATATACATCCTGCGATGGATCAAATAAAAGTATATACTAGCAACAATTTTGTATTAAGGAAAGTATCAACTTTTGTTGCAAAATAGATAACCAGATGTCCAAAGAGAAAGTGATTGCTTATTGACGTTTTGTGGATATGAAATAGTTAATATAAAAATTTTCTTCTGATTTATACTTCGAGATGAATCTTTGTTAACATTAGAAATTATTCTGAGAAATAAACCAAGGAATACATGCACGGCAAAGTTGAGCAAAATTTGCACTGGCTGAAATACCAGTACTTGAAAATCTTATAACTGACTTTTTGAGGGGAGCATAGAACTTTGGGTACAATCATTCGCAGCTAATAACTTTTGTATTTTTTAACACTTAAATGCGAGAGTCTTTTTCAATGTTTTGGGTTAAATATATAAAGTGATCGAGATGGATATAGACATTTATATGCCAAAACGCGCAGACTTTTAAGAGTGATCGGTTTAGTGATGCTTGCCCGTCAGTCTGTGCGCACTAAAACCTCGAGCAAAAATTAATATATTTCAATGAAACTGGATACAAATATTATTCTTTGACCAAGGTAGATTGGTATTTTAAGTGGGCGAGATCGCTCAATAACTACGCCCCCCCTGCCATAAAACGGTAATTGAGAAAAAGAAGAAACGTGATATATCTGTTATAAATAACGAAAAATTACTTGAAAATTAAACAAAGCCAATTAAAAAATGGGCTGTACCTTGCCCACTTTTGGTTAAATTGGTGTATCTTGATAATAATATAGGAATACATATTGCTTAGGTCCGACGTAATTGTCATTGAGGTCGCATAAGAAAAATTTTATATAAATTTTATTTTATATTTAATATATATCTGAATTTTTCCGTCAGCTCATCTGATATTACAAGCTACAACTGCAAAGAGTATTTTCTTGTTTATTAAGAGTCAGCCCAAACTAAACTTTACTAAAATTTCCACGGATATATAAAGTTCAGTCCGGATCGAATTTAGCCTTTCTTACTTGCTACGAGTATGTCTAATCTAGTAAAATTTTTCATGGTGAAATTCATTAGCGAGCAATTTGCGTAACTTATTAAGAATCATTGGCGAAAATCGTATGAGTCTAGAATTCTTTCTTCATTCAAAAGCCATTCACTCTAATTTACTCGTACAATATGCCATTCCACACCGCAATGAAACTTGCGTAAAGATATTAGCCTACACTTTTACAAGTTAAAACTAAATAAAGTAATTTAAAGCCTCAAAACTTTATTGAAGGAGCTCGGCAACAATATCTAACGTAAAACTACCAATGTTTCAGCCGAAGGAAGTGTTGAAATGTGTTTCCAAAAATTCGACACTTTAGGCGTATGTCCGCCTTCTACATTAACATTTATAAGCATGTAATTAAATTTGAAATGCTTTCTTTACTCGAAAAAATGTCTGCAATATGTAAGACTAAATGAGGACATCCAAGTTTATTCAAACGAAAACCAGTATTTGTGAGTTACGGCGATGATACTACCGAGATTAGCCTGTTGCATTAAGGTGGTGCAGTGGTATAGCGAAGTAAACTATTTTTTACAATCAATGATATAACTGCCTAATTATTTTCCAGCTTACTTAAATTAGTTACTTACGTCTTTCGTGTGAGTACGGGGGCGGTGTTTGTAATGGAAATCCACTGGCATCGTCCGTCGCCTGCAAATGAAAGAGAGAAAAATAAAAATCAAATATTTATAAAAACCATTTAATATGATTATGGGCTGTGAGTTATACAATTGTTTAATTTTATTCGAACATAGTGAGTATTGGGCTCTTCCTCCTATTTGTGCTGTGCGCCTTCATGTTTTTCTAGAAATGTAGGCACTTACAATTTTATGCTACCACCAAATGACAGTTTGTGGTCGCCCTTTCATTTTTGTATATTTTTTTCATCTAGTAACATATTAGTATGACATACATGTCTTTTCTGTGAAGTACAAAATTACTTAAGTGGAGGCAACAGTTGTTTTCAAATATTTATTATTTTGATGAAATTCGTTTTGGACGAAAAACCATGATTTATTTTAAAAATTTATTACTTAAAATTCTTTTCCCGTATGAAATTATAAACTTTTTGAAATATGTGAAGAAAATAATTGCACTTCTAGAATAAGAAAAAGTGTTCTTCAATCAGGTATGGTCTTATATATAACGATAAATTCGAAGCTGTACTCCGTAAGTAGTACTTTAAACTAACATTAAACGTCATTAGACGCACTTTTTTGTAATATAAAAAAAAAATTATTTTTGCAATTTTTCTTATTGCAATCCTTCTACTGCAAGCAGTAGGTCTAGTGGCCGCTTCTTCTGTGAAAAAATTATTATATTCTAGTATATATACAAACTAAATTTGCAACGCAATGCTTGAAAAAATAAATAAATCATTAGATAATTAGCATAACCTTAGAAGTGGTCGATTGACTTGGAGTTGTAATTTTCTATAATTTTCTTCACTTCAGAAAAAATTAGGTTTTTCAACTTGATGAATTGCAGAACCGATTCTCGGTACTCAAATCTCCGAGTGTATTTCTGCCATCAAAAAATTCCTCATAAAAAGGTATATGTGGTTCCACGATGTACATCACAAATAATCACAAAATTGTACGTACAAAGGATGTTTCAAAAGACACGTCTAGATGTTTAAAATAAAATATTCAAAAATTTAGTTTATTCCAGGGTTTGCTATTTCTATTCAAAATAATGCCGCCAACAATTATATGTTACCACGCCTACAGGTAAAATCCGCCAAATAGTCGAACAGCCGCTTCATGAGTGTCTAATTGTTGAGAACTATCGATGTTGAAGGTTGTTTAACACCACTTTGCGCAGCACTATTTTTAACAGAACGGCTAGTTTTTGGACTGCCAGTCTTTTTTCTGTACTCGGCAGAAACAATTTCTTGAAATTTGTTCATCAACCATTGAATTGTCGACACATTCGGATGATTATTTCCACTAAAAATCTCACCAATCTTGCGATATGTTGCTCTTAATGATCGACAATTTTCATACAAAGTTTCAGTACTTTTAACGCATTATTCTATAGTGTGAAATGCGCATCTGTCTTCTTAAAAAATATTAAAAATTATTTAAAAAAGATGTGGAAATTATTCTCTACAGAAATCTAGGCGTCACTTTTGAAAAACCTTTTGTGTAGAAATTTTAGGTGCATTATCGAATGCTTTTTTGAGATAGCTTAATTTTATTGTGACAAGTGCAAAAAGTATGATGTTACAAAGTGTGTATATACATATAAACTTACAGCAACCCATCGCTGAGAAAGGCGCGAAGATAGTGTAAATACAAAAAATTGAAACTCATGCGGACAATGGGTAAGTCAACGATAAGTCAACTGCACTGATAAGATGCAAGGAACACAAAGACTCTTTTGGTTTGGAATTCATGGTATTATTCCTTGATGGTTACTCTAAGATTGCTTTTACACTTAAGACTTGTATAGCTAACGGTGGATTGAGTAAGATTGAGTATAGCTAACGGTAAGGGTAAATGTGAGAGGAAGAGCAAAAGGGGAAAGCAGTTTTACATAACTTGCTTACGTGAGTGCATAAGTACGATGAGAGGGCGTGAATGCAAATTTGATGAATACGTCGCAAGCGTGGTGACGATGAATTAGTGAGGAGTTAAAGAGACTCAAAAGAGACGTTCTGAAATATTTTTTAATTCGGATGCTAGAATTCGATATCCAAGTGGTTAAAAAACTTAAGTTGTTTACTTTTTTAAATGACAGTCAGCTAATTTTCGGAGCTTCGTGAGTTTGATGCGTTAAAACATACTGACTAGGAATTAAAAGACAAGAAGTGAAAAATAAAAAATGTTTTGAAAAAGATAAACTTTTGGTTTTTTTGTAAAACTTCCCTGATCTTGTTAAATTGATATTTTACTAAGAGTGATTTATTCTCACATGAGTAACCCTCTTATTTTGAACTGGTCCTTGCCATAGCGACGTTCACGGTTCGATATTAAAATTATTATCACGGTGAAATATTATTAAGTAAGAATTATTGTTTACATTTCTAATATCTGTAACAGTCAAACATAAATTTATGTGGGAGCTTAATCGAACTTGAAACAGTATTAGTATAATTGGAACATGATAACATTTTACCAAGTGCACCAACATAATAAAAGAATAATAAATGAGAGTCGAATGTGCGTAGCTAGCGAAATTTGAAGATTCATCTTACAAATATTTTGAACAAACCTCGTATATACATAAGACATTATTCAAATGCAAGAATGAAAGACTGCCATTTTGCGGTTTTAAAACGAAAAGTTTTCTTGGCTAGACAACTCAAAAAAATGAGAAATGCTTATGATCTAAGATGCGAGGACATGGAAAATGTCACAAGAAATTGGAATGTTAAATGTGAAATATTGCTGAAAGAATAATTGAAGACTACCAATGCGGATTTCGTAGAGGCAATTCTACAATCGACCAATGTTTTGTTCTTAGCCAAATGTTTGAAAAACACTATGAATACGGGCTAGATGTTCACTGCCTGTTCATTGATTTCAAAAAAGCCTTCCACAGTGTTAAAAGAGATAGAATCCAGCACATATTGCTTATTCTTGGAATACCTGCCAAACTAATAAGACTCGGTAGCGCAACGCTCACAAATACAATTTGATGCTGCACTTTGTCGTAAGGGAAGTCAACAAAGGTGGTACCGTGATAACTAAAACAACCCAAATTTGTGCTTATGCAGATGACATCGCTATTCTCTCAAGAAATAGGAATGACTTAAAAGAAATTTTCTTAAAAATTAACAAAATTGCTAACGATATTGGCCTTTTTGTAAACGAGGGCAAAACTAAATATCTGTTAAAATCGAGGCGGCCTGCACATATGCCAAATTTCCATGTGGAAGCCTATACTTTTGAAGCAGTGAAGCATTTTATGTTCGCATGTAGCGGTGATTCAACTTCCGTCGTCAGGGATCGCACTAACGCCGCCAACAAAGCGTATTACGCCCACCTTAACTTGTTCAAGTCCCGACTGCAAAGTTCACTATGTACAATACCCTTATTCGACCAATCCTAACTTATGGTTGTGAGGTATGGAATCTCAAGGTCGATGATTGTGCTCAGATTGCTCGCATGGAAAGAAAAATTTTAAGAAAGATCTTTGGCCCAATAAGAATGGATGTTGATACCTATAGAATCCGATTGAACTCTGAACTGAACGATCTAACTCAGAACGAGACAGCTGTGCGTTTTGTTAAAGCGCATAAGATGGCTAGGTCATGTGATCCGTATGCCTGTTGACTGTACCGTGAAGAAAGCCTTGACAGGAAAGCTAATGGGCGTGAAGGTCAAAGGCAGACCGAGGAACCGTTGGATAGACGCAGTGGAACACGATCTTAAGAAGCTGGGAATACGTAACCACGAAGCAACAGATCAAGATAGACCGCTTTGGATCCGCGTTGTAACGGTAAGAAATAAGAAGAAGAAGCTTTGAAACATACAAGAAAGGAAAAATGTGGCAACGTGTAACGAATAGTACTGACAGAGTATATAAGTTTTTAGATCATAATATAAGACATAATCTCGGGATCTCGTTAATTTTTAAAACTAGGAGTCGGGGCATACTAAACGGGCTGTATAAGAAAAACTGCCCCATCTGTAACTTAAAAGAAATTGAAACAGTCCAGCATTTTATCGACACGTAGCTTTTGAGGAAACTTTTTTTAGTGCAATTTGAAATTGTAATATACAAATGCGTACACTTTGATGATCCAAATTGGAAACATCTTAGGAGCTTTGTATAAGTATATTGGATGAATAATTTTGATCATTTTATGTAATACCTTTTTTGTATTTTACTATATTTACAAGTGGTATAACTAATAAAAATCTATCTATCTAACCGTGTAAGGTTAATTATGGTTTTTTGTCGTAAATAGCTTAATAGGTATTCCTTTTGTTTTAGCTACAGCTACTCTTTTTTATCTAATTCTTAAAATTTTTGTATCAAATTGTATGACTGGGTAGCTTTCTAAGTTCTGCACACAAAAAAGTATAATTCAAAATCCTGCGATGTGTGAGAAAAAACCAAGACGCACACTATAAATTCTGAGATAAGCTCTGCCGCTACACTGGAATTACTGTTAAGTGCATAAAATGGAATGCAAAGGCATTTTCTCCTTCCGAGTAAATAAGTTCACAGCGATGGAAAAACTGGTTACGAATACAACAAAAAACAAGTGAAAGAGTTCAGGGAGTCTTGTGACTTATTATATGAACACAAACAGGGTGGATATATTCACACACACATGCATAGTTCAGATGTAGATATAGCTCACAAAAGTCAGGAAGAAGAGAAGATATCCACAGATGTTTACAGTGAAATTTTTTATGCTACTTATTTAAATACACTTGAACTCACATGATTAAATCATTTTAGTTCTTACAATAATCGCAATATCTTGCATACAATTTTTTCTTTTTTCGTTGAAAACTTTCCTCCATATAAAGCATAAGTGCAAAAGTCTTTTATATGGAGGAAAATGTTCAACATCGCTTGCATAAGAAATTGTCAGAAATCAATACGATTTTTGGCCGACTTTAAACTTACCATTAATTATAATAAAATTGTAAGAACTATAAAATTGCCTTTAAAATGTATGTGCATACAAATCTTGCGAAAAAATAATACATTTTGTCAGAAAATAAAGTGACATAATTATGTGTGCACAGGTAAAGATGTACATATATCATAAATTGGCAATAAATTTTGCATTTGAAAGCGTAGCAAAACTCAAAATCTAACACAATTTTCATAATACCTTTTCAACTTTTATTTTATTCTGGATTTTTTCGTTTTTATTAACGTTTGTATCCCAACATTTTGATTTTCCTTCTCCAATGCACAATAAAAATTTATTTGCAACTTATCAATATGTTATGGGAAAAAAAAATTCTAGAGCCAACAACAACATTGGCATTAAAATATTCTTTTGCTCTCCCATCGCCCTAACTCGTTTGCAATGCTTTTGTTTGATTGCGCGTTGTAAGCATATACATACATATATACATACCATGCATATATGAGTATATGTATATTTATGTATATATGTATATGCACCCACAACTGTGACATTTCCAATATGAATGTGGTTGAGTTTAAATGAATGTAGAGAAAAAAAAAATTTTGGTGGCTCGGGTGCTTTTTTGAAGAGCCTAATAATTTAAAATGATAATACAAAACTGAAACGTGGTTGGAATGAAATTTTTTCAAAATAATTTGGTGGATAATTCAGGCATGTGTCCACCGCGACTACGAGTTACTTGGTCCATTCGATTACTCTATGTTTTAAATAAAAAAATAAATATAAATAATTGGCACGTACACTTCTGTTAGGTGTTTGGCCGAGCTCCTCCTCCTATTTGTGGTGTGCGTCTTGGTGTTGTTCCACAAATTAAGGGACCTACAGTTTCAAGCCGACTCCGAACGGCAGATATTTTTATGAGGAGCTTTTTCATGGCAGAAATACACTCGGAGGTTTGCCATTGCCTGCCGAGGGGCGACCGCTATTAGAAAAATGTTTTTATTAATTTTGCTTTCACCGAGATCCGCCTAAATACCTTTTCGAATAAATCTGAGCGTATGGCGTCAATGGTGGATTGAGCATCGATCGATTGCGCCGTTTTGGAACCAAATGTCGTCGATGTTTAGCTGTTTAATTTTTGGAAACAAAAATTCAGTCAGCATGGCTCGCTAGCATTTATTTTCTCATTCTTCCTCATTTCGAAGAAATATGGACCAATGATGCCGCCAGTGCTCTATGAACTTCGTGATTAAATTCAGTTTTTCAAAGTAAATTTTCACATTTTAAACGCGTTTTTCTGTCTTTAAATGATTCGTGATGACGTGCCAAACCTTACTGGACAGAAATTTCTACACAGTTTGCCATCTCAGCTGTCAAACCCCAGTTATCGATGTCGATAGTTCTCATCCGGCTAAAAAAAACACCCTTTATATATGTACGGATATGGTGTGAATACAAGTTGCGTAAGGTCTTTCAATACCAGCAGAAAACAAAGAAGAAAAACTTGTAAGGAAAAATGGCAAATGGCAGTCAAAACGAGTAGAAGTGCAAGCATAGCAATGTTGTCCCATGAAAATGACTAGAGGCGTTGTGATGTTATTTGCTATGTACGGAACGAAATTGTTGGATATTTTTATTTATTACAACTTGTTGGAAACAATGAGTTTTTGAGTTATGATACGAAAAATGCTCATTGTGAGTATTGTCGAACTGGTATTGTTAGTAGCTCTGTGTATTTGTGTGTGTGCGTGAGTTTCATACTGTGCAGCTCTTTGTTTGCTTTTACAAAATTTAATTCGCTGTAGGTGTTTATAATAAAGCTGAAGTAGGTATATAATCCTCATACATATGTATGCATACGCTGGTATTGTTGGAACACTTTGTCGACTGCAATTTCATAAAATATTCAACAATTGCGTTACACCATATGGGAAACAGTAAACAACTATGCAGGTAAGCAGACGTTTCGTTGGCCAACTCTTTGAACGGTGTAGGTGCAGGTGCGCATACCGACCCAATTAATTAGCCGGATTGATGGTGGGTGCGCCCACAGCAGGCGAATTCGTCGGACTATTCGCAGGGTTGCACTTTTAGTAACCATATAACTAAAACTTTTATTTACATATGGAAGTTTTCGGGTCCACCAGTTGATCTACAAAATGTTGCCCAAAACTGTTGTTATCGCAACTAAGACAAAACAGAATTAAAAAGAAACGAATAAATTACGAGCTTTTCTTTGTTTTTTTTATGTTCTTTGAGTTGAAAACTTCGTAGAATTAACTCGTGAACATTTTCGTGTAATGGTTTATTACGATTTTCGGAACAGATTATCGAGAGAGGAGTGCATTGATCAACTTTATTCGAATTTTGGCGTTAAAAAACCACATTCAACAACTGTGAAATGTTGATACAACGAGTACAACGAGCCTTAGCTCCTTGTAGAATGAGTTTTGTGAAGGCCGTCCAGAAACAATTGTTGTGCCAGAAACAATCGATGATGTGCCTCAATTGATAACGCAGGATCGTCATGTGTTATTTCATAGTGTCATTCATGGGCATTAGTGGGACTAAAACATATTAAATATTCAACAGATTTGTTTTCACTGGATGTAACAGAGCTTGGCAAATCCCCAAAAAGGACTCGTGTCGATTTTTGTAAAGATATTTTGAAGAAATTCAGCCGCGGTCGTTCAAAGCATGCCCATAGGTATCGAATCCTGGAAACAAAATAGTAATCGACAGTGTGGGCATTCACGAGCTTAATACAACAAGATTTCTTCGCGAAAGAAGCACGTCGAAGCAAATGGTAGCCTGTTTTTCATATTGCAACTGTAAGACAATATAAACTTTAAACAGTACATTCTGGGTAACACGCAAACATTTGTTTACCAGAAATTTTCGGCGAACTAAGGAAAACCAACCCAAGAAACAATTCATTCTTCACCAATACAGTGCGAGTTCTAATATATATCGGTTTGGCCAAGTGAATTTCTAGACTATTAAACGAGCGAATTAGTGGGTCGTCCATCGTACAGCCCTGAAGAAACTGTTGAAGCCTTTGAACAGCTCGCTTTGAAGGTATCTCCTTCTCAGCGGCATAAGTGCTTTGAACATTCGGTTACGCGAATGCTGAATTGAATTGATTTCCAAGTAGAATAATTATAATATTGGGCAACAAGCGAGATTTCTTGGTAAATTTTCGCTCTTTAGGGAAAAGAACAGGTGATAAAAAATTATTTTCGGTATTCTTGGGTTTACCTTTTGTATAAAAACATCACAACAAGCCCTAATTCTGGCGTAAATTGCCTCCACTATGATTTTTGGGGAAATATCAAATGAGGAATATTTTTATGGAGGCTGTTGCAGATACGCGTTATAAAAGAAGAAATAAAGAATCTAAAAATATTTAAGCGAAATCTGATAAATAAAGTGTGTGCTGCAAATGACCTGGGATGTGTTCAGACGAAAAGTACCTTTCAAAAACTTTTCCTCATTGTTACACCTTGTTGAATGCGCTTTGCGCTTTAATCAAATATGATTTTACAAGTTCTTTGAGAATTGTCAATATGACCTTCTACAATCACGAATAAAATTTTAAAACTGATTAAGACATGCAAATTAAGAGTTTTATAAAGAAAACTATACATTCAGAATAATAATTAATGCATTAACTAAAAGAAGTAAAGGAAAATATTTCTTCATATAATATTTGCAGTAGTTTACTGTCAAATAGCGAGTTTTATAGGATCCATCCTATCTTTTAGCAGGTTAACAAGATGCTCTTTCAGAACTCCCACTTTGCTGGGTTGGGAGCTAAAATGAGACTTTTAGTTTCCCCCTTCGTTGCGTATTTAGGAAGTAAATTGCTAGACGTAATCGTAAACTTACAAGTGAGAACTTTGACATTAATCGAAATATGATCCCAAGATCTACTGGGTTAAAAATAAGATTTTAAATTTAATATAACCATATTTTTGTTTATGTTGGTAGTACTATCATTGGCAACTTTGGCTAATTTAATGAAGAACGATATATAAATTTAGCGCTTTTTGCAAAGCCTAGTTTTTGGAACCGAGCAATTCCATTAAATTTTGCTTGAGAAATAAAATTTCTGTTCGAAAAACATTAAAAATATTACAGGAGGGTTTCGGTAATCAGGCTATGTTATATCAAATTATTTGAAGATGAAACTCTCTCTCGATGGACATCAACATTACATAAATAATTCTTAGTTTTGGTATCCAAAAACAGTCCATTAACAGTTAGAAACCTCGCAAATATCATGTCGAACTGTTTCGAAAGATGTTTTGTGCCTGAAAAGTGAAATGTCGCCTTTGGAGAGGCACAGGTTCATCGAAAGCATTTCGTTAACGATTAGGTAAATATGACTCCAAAATCAATGTACATATTCCTGTGACTTAGCTCCGTATGGTTTTTGTGTTACACTTTGTTCAGAGAGAGGACAAAACTCGAATTGCGGCACTCTTTGAAACCCATTTTGTAAGTCGACTTCAACAATTATTTTCGAGGACTAGGAAAAGTGCATACAAGAATTAGTGTATTGTAGGGAGTGTATTTGGAATGAAATGATGATGAAATGAAATGAATAATGAAAAAATTCACACATATGTATACAAGCACTATTAAAAATATTGCATACATATTTTACAGTCAATTATTTGGTAATTTGTTTTAGAATTATTTTTATTTTACAAATCCTAGGTGTGCTAACAAAAATTAACAACATAAATAACTAACTATTTATGTGTGATCCATTTTGCCGTATGCGCAGCATGGCTTGTAGATATTTCAGTGTGACAAAGAAATGTATTATATTTTTCGACCATTTTTTCACAATAAACTACTGCCATCAAATCGAATTTTATGACTTTTTCATACTAAAAGCAAATAGGAAACAAAAATGAAATATAAATTCCCCCAAGCCAATTTTGAAAATTGCAAATAACTATGTATTGTAAAAATTTGTACGGTGTTGATGTTAAAGAAGCAAGGTAATTAGAAAAATATATAGATTTATGCCGACACAATTCTAACACAAGTTTTTCAAAGAAATGTAAATATAAAATTGGAATTTCTAAGCCGATAACGTAACTAAGAATTTAGGATGAGTTACACAAATTAATCCAAAAATTTGTGTGGCACCACCCATTTTCCAAATATTTCCTTCCAATGTATTTCTACTTTTAGGTTCATTATTATACTTTAAATAAATTTGAGTAATTTTGCTTCATATATAAAAGATACTATTGTGTTTTACTGCTAGGTGGAAGGTGGCTGTAGTTATTGACCGATTCCGCCCAGTTCCAACATAAGATGCAAGTAGTACAAGCTTTGCCATCTCTCATATGCTGATGCTGAACTAAAATTACAAACCGGCATTTAATTTGTATATACTCATAAATAAATATCTACATAATTAAAACTCAGTTCTAAAATTTTCAAAAATTGGAATTATCACAAATTAGATGTTTATTACAATTTCCTAAAATGCTGCACAGGTAGATCTCGTTGTATTAGTGCATTGAATATTTCTGTTTACATTTTTTGCTTAGAAATTCGTGTTTTATAGCAGAATGTTGAAGGTTGAAACTAAATGCAGGTCAATTGTGTAGGTATGACAAAAACAAATTAATTTTGTTACGAAAAAGTCATAAAATTCTATTTGACTCCTGTGGTTTATTTCGAATATCTTTTTTGTCAAAAATGGATCATACATAAATAGTTAGTTATTTATGTTATTAATTTTTGTTAGCACACCCATGATTTTTAAAATAAAAGTAAGTTCAAAGTAAATTACCAATTAAGTGATTGTAAAATATATATGCAATATTTATTCTTTTTAACTAGTGATTGTATACGTGTGAATTTTTCCATTAAATTTAAAGCTATTTTTTAAGCCAATAGATTTGCACTTGATGTGGAAAATATGCACAGTGCACTAAAAATGGGGTGTGATTTCTTATTTTTTCTAAATCTTTATTTATTCCTCGAAACATATTATATTCTGTCACTTTCAAAACAGGCTACTCTTTATACAATAGATTCATTTCGAAAATAATTGTTGAAGTCGACTTAAAAAATGGGTTTCAAAGAGTGCCGCAATTCGAGTTGACGCGTTCTGTCGACTAAGTGCAACACAGAAACCATACGGAGCTAAGTCAGATGTATATGTACATTGATTTCGGAATCCTATTTACCTAATCGTTAACGAAATGCTTTCGATGAATCTGAGCCTCTCCAAAGGCGATACTTCATTTTTCAGGCACAAACCATCTTTCAAAACAGTTCGACATGATTCAAGTGAAATGTTAATAGCATATGAGAGGTCTTTAACTGTGAATCGACAGTTTTTTGATATCAAAACTAAGAATTATTCATGTAATGTTGATGGCCATCCAGAGAGAATTTCGTTTTCAACGACATTTGTACCTTCTTAGCTGACGCCATCTTGAAATACTTTTTTATAACATAAACTGGTCACCTCCTGTACTATTCAGCGAAGTGCTCCCGTAATATTTTTAATGTTTTTCCAATATAAATTTTATTTCTCTAGTAAAATTGAATGGAGTTGCTCGGTACCAAAAAGCAGGCTTTGTAAAAATCGCTAAATTCTTCATTAAATTAGCCAGAAATGCCAATGGTAGTATTACCAACCTATATGAAGATATTATTAAATTTAAAATTGCATCTTTATCCCAGTAGAACTTGAGGTCATATTAAGATTACTGTCAAAGTACTCCATTGAGGTTTACGATTACTCCTCATGCCTGTCCGATGAGTGCCACTTTACTTCCTAAATAAGCAACGAAGGGGGAAACAACAAGTTCGACTCAAACAAGTTCGACTCAAAAAGACACTATTCCTATAGAACTCGCTATTTGATAGTAAGCTACTTCAAATATGAAGAAATATTTTCCTTTACTTCTTTCAGCTTATGGATTAATTATTGTTTTGAATTCATAGTTTTCTTTAAAAAACTATACGTTTTCTTGTGTTAGTCAGCTATTAAATTTTATTCGGGGTTTTAGAAGATTATATTGGCAATTCTCAAAGCACCTGTAGAATAATATTTAGATACTTATATAATCTAGCAAAAGAGAATGAAAATTATTCAAAAATGTGTATTACAGAACAGGAACTTTTTGAGTGAAGAAAAATTCTTGAGAGTTCCTCCTCGTCGGAATATATCCTATTCCACTTTGAGCACCCACTATATTTACCAGGTTTCCCTTAAATATTTTAAAATCAGTGAATTAAGAAATCTTTCAGAAATTGTAAATAAATAATTGTATGTATATATTTAAATATTAATAATATTTCCTGTAGGCCATGTATCTGCAACAGTCTTCATAGAGAATATTGCGAATTTCATTCTACTCGGTTGCAATCAGAATGGAAAGAATAGTGAGATGGATGAGCAAATTTGACAATGAGTGACGTTGTATTAGCACCAGTAAGGCCAGATTACCATTTTCGTAACTTGATTTCGCATTTGTTTTGTTATTTAGTCTAGGAGTTCTAGTTCTTTCTTCGTGACATTTTTCTAGGCAGTTCTAATTAAAATGTAATGTTTATAATTTTGTGAAATATACTTTTTTTTTAAAAAATGAGTTGAATAATTTACTTAGTTTTATTTAGCTTTACTGTTTTTTAACATCTGGTTGCATAGCCCGTGATTGCGGTTATTGTTGATGTTCTTCTCTTCCAGCAGTCAAATCTCTATTTCGCTACAACCGAGTTGCCTAACTTTGGATATAAAAACGCACTAAAATGCGCACTTAAAGAAAATAAAATACCAAATTCTTATTGAATTACTGAAAGAACTTTGTATGCGTGACAAACTGTTTTAAAATGTGCGTATTGTTTAAAAAATGTGTTATGGTTATGTACAATTTAATTTATAAGTTTTTTGTTAAGAAAATTTTTTTTTTGTTAAGGTATCGACTTTTTTGCTATATTTGAGGTTATATAACAAGATAAGGTACTCATTTTGTTAAAAATGTTGTTACGGTTTCTTCAGTATTTTCTGCTTGCTTATTTTTACTGCGAATACACCTCTTGATGCCCTATGTCCCACTAAAGATTGAGGACCAGAAGAAACGATTTCACCTTTATGGCTTTAATTCGCATTCACTAAATTCAAAATGTGTAAAAAGGTTTTCAAGTTTAAGAAGAGTTGAGAGAAGAAGATTTAATATTCTTGTATAACCTTAAAAGAACAAAAATTAAAGTTTCACCGTCAAAATATCAAATTTCATAAGAACCAACATATTTCGGATTAATACTAATACTTGTTTAATAACACAGTCTTTTGTTTAATTTACAGTTTCGGCAGCTTTAAATTAAAAAAAAGGAAAAAACAACAAACTTAAGAACTTTAGCATTAAATTTATTGCGAAGGGCAAATGGTTGGTAACACTGCACAACTCAGCTAATGCGACTTGATGCACTCTCTGATGGGCGCAATCTTGTTTCTATCTTTCGTGGGTTGCAATGGCCTTGATATTTCGTCAAACAATAAACTGGATACCATTTGCGTCAGAATTGGAGCTTGTTTCGATGTTTTTGTACAAGTGAATCTCAGAATACCGAAAATAAAGGGGTTTCCAATAAGAGGTGTTATTTTGATTTTCAAAAAAAATTCTATTTTTTAATATAAATGATCGGATGTTTATTTCATTATAAAGATGAAGGAAAATGACCACCACGACCACGCTTACAGGACAATATCCTTTTCATCAAATTTTTCATAACCGAATTGCAAAGTGGCTGCTCTCGATGTCATAGCCTCACGAATTCCATTTTTGAGGTCTTGAATCGAACCTGGGCTGATGAAGTAGACTTTCTCTTTCACGTGGTCTCAAAGAAAAAAGTCACAAGGTGTTAAATCACAAGATTTCGGCGGCCAATTGTGATCACTTCTTCGAGAGATAACACGGACCGGAAACTTTTCCCGTAAAAGATCAATGGTTTCCTTGCTTGTGTGGCACGCAGTGCCGTTTTGTTGAAAATAAACGTTGTCCAGATCAATACGATCCAATTCCGACCATAAAAAATCGTTAGTCATCTGTCGATAGCCTTTTACATATTTAAATAACACCTGCTATAGGAAAAACCCATTTCTCTATCTCAAATCTCTCTTGTTGCCCCAAAATCATTTTTCAAAAATTTCCTGCCGCCGTGTTTCGGTTTTGGGTTTATCACTTTTACTTTTACTTTTATTTTCTTTTTAAGTTTTGCTTTATTTTTTCAAATCTATTATATGAAAGTTGGACGTGCTTATTGCACGAGTTCGCTCATTTTCCATACAAAATTTCCTTGGACAAAGATAAATATCTGTACCAAATTTTATTGAAATACATTAATTTTTGCTTACATAGTTGTAATTAATACTAAATCGAGTTACTTGATCATTCTGAGCATTTTGGTATTCATACGCCTATATCTATCTCGATTCCCTTGTGCAATAACATGCAACTGTTATGCAAACAAAGTTGTGATATCTTTGTGCACAAGTTCTTGCGCGCATAGAAATATGGCTGGGATGCACAAAAGCAATGAATTTCTAACCATTTACCTCTTACCTCCACCTTACCCAATCCTTTATCTTTTACTTATATTCTTTAAATATCTTCTCGGCAATATTGTTTAAGTGTTTGAAAAGTTACTCCATTCCAAGCATAATATAAATCAGAATCACTCTTGAAATAGTGTGTAATTAGAAAATAATAGTTACTGGAAAAAATCGAAGACATATCAAACTCACACACTGACGCTACGTTCTTATAACTCTTGCTCTGTTATATGGAAATTTGCCGCTATAGAAAACTAAATTTCATAGTTTCTTGCAAAAAGTCTCATTTAGGTTGCAGGCATGTATCCTCGTTTGGTACCAATTTTACTAATTTGTTTGGTTAACTTTCAAACAGTTATCTCTAACATTGTAATTATTTTTATTTTATTTTTTATTTTTTTACTTCTGAAAAAGAGAAGGAAGCTGTAGCTATAATCGCATTTCTCTTGAGGCATTTCTCTTTAAGTGCTATGTTTGTTCGAGCCAATGTAGGGAAAGTTTTAACGTGAATGCTCTTATTTGAGATTTTGAAAACTTATTCTTGAAAATGCTAGATATAGTAAAATGAATATTATTTGGAAAATATTTTCGCTGTAATTTTATTGGAAGTATACAAGCAGACAAGGAATGACACGCTTAAAGGACAAAATGAAGATTTCCATTGTTCCAAATCATTTTTTTTTTATTAAGTAAACAAGTTATACAAACGTAAAATTGAAGAAATTTGCGCCACCGTGAACTTTACTTAAAGAGTATTCAAGGTAAAATTTGAAATAAAACAAATTTCAACAACAAATTCAACCAATAAATAAATTTTGGCAAAAATGCTTAGAATTAGATAAACTGATAATTAATTCGATTTCTGTAATCGGCCCAGTGTCGCTTTGACATACTGTATTGCTTGCCATCCCCAATGTCAACAAAATAGGAAACGATACATTTCCAATACAAATATCAAACGATAAAAAAGGTTTTTTACGTAGTACGAGTAGCGGTCGCCGCTGATAAGGCTAGGGCAATAATTCCGAGTGTATTTCTGCTGTGAAAAAGTTCCTCAAAAAAATCGTCGGTATTTCGGGGTCGACACATAACTGCAGATCCTTGCATTCGTGTAACTACATCAAAACGAACTACACAATCGAAAGAGGAGCTCGGTTAAACATCGAGCAAAGGATGTATGCGCCAACAGATTATTTAACACTTTTTTACAAGGCAGTTTCAATAACCTCGACGGTAGGTCAACGTTAATTATTTTTAAAAGTATTTAACCAAAACTCTACATGTCGAGTCAGCTTGGATGAGTTACAATAATAATGCATACAAACAAAACAAACTAGAGCGAACTGAGCAAAAATAGATCACAAATAAAATTTTTAAAAAGTTATCTCCTCCTCGCCTCCTATTGAAATAAATTTTTCTACATGCATAATATTGACATATTAAATACTGACATACTAAAATATTTAAGTTATTTGCACTTCGTTAACTAAAAAAATCTTTTATTATTGAATTTGGAGAGTCTTCCAAAATTAGTTCATTAACTTATCTACATATATTAGTTACCAGAAAATAGCAATTGCAAGCTTTTTGAGTCTTCTAAAGGAAGCAAAAACAAAAGTACGAAAATAAAACTAATGCTTCTCTCAGCTGTCAAGGAAGTATTTTTATTTTTATATTTTCGGCAGCGTTTGCTAAGAGAATTTGACCGTATTCGAATTGAGTTGGAACACCCACGTAAGTCATCAATCACTCATAAAATGATAGTTAGAGTGATTTGTTGATTTAAATATCACATCGTACGTAAATTATAAATAACCTAAAAATGCCTACAAAACAGACATCGTTTGAGGTTATGCAGTCGAATTATTATAATTATACACTAGGAAAAGTAGTTACTAGAAATATTTTATTTAACCCAAAAACTATTTATAACATAATAAATCGTGCAAAAAATTAAAATAGGCTGGAGCCCAAACCGGAAAACCACAGAAAATATTTGACCTCGCCGAACGTTTTTTGTTGATAAAAGTAGCCGCAAATCCTCAAATTTTGATAAGAAGTATTGCCAGACGACGTTAGGGATGAGTGTGGGGTCGAAGTTTCTCATAATACAGTCCACCCAGTTTTGCAAAAACCCATATTATACTTCACAAGTGTCTGGATAGAAGACTTTGCTCTGCATAGCATATTTAAAAGCGATTATCTGTCACTATAACGGACCTACTTCAACCTAACTAAACTAAAATCATGTTGCTTTAGGTATACTATGCGTCCAATAGAGTGTGGGACAGCCATTAAAATCACACTGGCAAACTTTCAGTATGTAGTGATGGGATGTATATCCAGCAAAAGAATGGATACTTATAGAAGATAAGATGGATGTACGAAAGTTTTTAAATATTCTACAATGTGATTTTACAAATAGTGCAAAAAAATTTGGCTACATTGTTGACTACAAGCCTCAGTTTAAATTCTACTAGGACCACGATCCAAAACATAAAGCACTTATGGCGAGAATATAGCTTCTTTTTAATTGCTGCGAAGTATTGGATACATATTTAAAGAAAAATTGCAAAAAAAAACTCTACAGAGCTCAAAACCATTATTTCAGAGGAGTGACACAAGATACCCCAGGACTATAGTGCTCAAGAATTGATTCATTTTATGAGAAACAGAGTACAAAACGCTATGGATGCTCGAGGTAGTCATACAAAATATTGATTTCCATTTCATGTTTTAAAACATATAACTTAAAATTATGAGCTGCTAAATTGAAAAGACTTTATTGACTTGACAGTTGTATCAGGTCAGTCCATAAGTTCGGGCGTATTTTACTCATAATTTCACTTTGTAGACTTTTGCATACAAAAAATTATTCGCGGAATATAACGGAACTATTTATATTTTCTTTGATATATTGTGCATTCAACAAGTGATTTTAATCGCGGATAGAAGCACGTGTTGTTAAAAAATAAAATGGAATCTTCGAACGCGTTATAAAAGTGGTGGCAGCAGTTGTTGCATGCTGCAGAAATAAACACTGTTCACGGAGAGATACTGTGAGTGAAAGGACTGGGTAAAATTCCGAAGTGGTAGCTGCGACGTGGAGGATGCCGCGCGCGCTGGTACTCCTGAAGTCTTTAACTCCGACGCCTTGCTCGAAATCGTGGAAGCTGAGCCAAATTTGACAGTCGATATGAAATCTCAGAGGTTAAATTCATCGCATGAAATAGTTCACAGGCACCTGGTTCAGTTGGGAAAGGTTTCAAAGCTGGGAAAATTGGCTTCGCATAGACTTTCCCTCGCCAACCTTCAGCAGAGAGTGAATGTGTGTTCTCAGCTGCTGCAATGGCTTGAAAATGAAAGTTTTTTGAACCGTATCGTTACTGGTGATGAAAAATGGGTCCGTTAAAATAATCTTGTTCGCAAACGCCAATGGTTAGATAAAGATGAAACCCCAGAACCGACCCCTAGAGATGGCCTTCACCCCAAGAAGATTCTCCTGGTGGGATATGCCCGGTATTGTTTATTATGAACTTATGGAACCAAAACCAGACGATAACTGCTGATCATTATTCCCGTCAGCTATTAAACCTGCATGAGGCACTTAACAAAAATCGACCGTCTTTAGTGAATAGACGCAAAGTTTTGTTTCACCACGACAACGCAAGTCCTCATACCGCAAGGCAAACATTAGGCAAGCTGAACGAGCTCGAATGGGAGCTAATGCCGCATATACCATACTCTCTGGATATCGCACCTTGTGATTATCACCTTTTCCGTGGACTTCAATCCCATATGAGTAACAAGAACGACTCCTCAAAATAAGCTATAAAAAGGGATAGCGAAGCGTATTTTGGCTCCAAGGACAAAAACGTTGGGAAGACATTAAAAGTAATGAAGGAAATATATTATTGATTAATAAATACTTTAAACATCTTTTTTATTAATTTTAAAACCACCTTTAAAAAACGGCACCACCTTTATTGTTTAACGAAATAACTTTATTTTCTGCCATTGGAAGAAATCAAACAAATGTGAATATTGATAGAAAATCATGAAAAAATACATATTTTCTTAATTAGTATTTCTGAATTTCGCTAGATTAGTAGATGTCAGAACACTTCCTCTACATACTGTATTGACCAGGCTACGAATTTTTGCTCAAGTGTAATAGCTTTGGTGCACCCTCAAACATACTTTATAGGATCATATACAGATCGAGAGATGAAAGCTGCAAGTAAACTAAATTGATTTTGCCGACTCAATCCGAAACAAGCTGTATATGAATTTGGGTTCAATATTTACATCGATATGGAATACAATTTCGCGCTAAATATTAAGATATATTAATTTCCTCAAACAGGATTTTCATTCACTTTTCTATGAGGGCGCCTTTCTCAGGCAGACGTATTTACATGCGTCTTTCGTAAACATGCAACCATTGTATTTGTATAAACATACCCGACATGCATACGCGTGTGCACATAACTACCATACGTAATGTTAATAAGTTTTGCCATTAAAGCTTTAGCTGTCATGCGTGGAAATCGCTTCATACACGCACATCCACTTAACAACATTCAGTTTCTAATATAACAGGTGGCGCTAAAGTAATCCTCCTATCAGAAAATGCTATAAATTTTTCGATTGCCCCTAATGTCAGTTCTGTCTTGACATTTGTGTAGTAAACACATGCGAAATACACGTTAATAAACAATGTTACGCTACACTGCTCCAGAACTCGGAATATTGCTGACTATTTATTTGACCAATAATCGGTCGGTGACTTTGGCACAACGTGAATTTCGTCGCAGATTTCCTCGCCGTCCAACGCCTACTGGTGAAACAGTGCGATGTTTAGCCGCTCACCTCGAAGAGACTGGCAGAACACGAGATGCTGCCAGGCGTGGCAGACCCCGGAGTAGCCGTTCTGCAGAGAATATTGCTGCTGTAGCCGAGGATGTCATGGAAGCGCCGTCGACATCGACCAGGCGACGTGCCACGCAAATGGGTATCAGTCGACGGTCTTTACAGCGAATTTTTGAAGATGTTTCCGTACAAAGTCTAGACGGTGCATCAGCTGTTAGCTGCTGACCGCCAATCGCGTCTAACATACGCTCAAGCCATCCTTAATCACCACCAAGAGGAAGATGATTTTTCATCAAAAATAATCATGAGTGATGAGGCCCATTTCCATCTTAGCGGGTACGTAAATAAGCAAATTTTACGCTTCTGAGGCACTGAAAGTCCGCGTGTAACCCACGAAGAGCCATTACACCCGCTCAAAGTCACTGTATGGTGTGCTGTTTTCACTGGAGGAGTCATCGCACCTTTTTTCTTCGAAGACGTCGCGGGCCAAACGGTTACTGTGAATGGTGAGCGCTACAGAGCAATGATTAACGAGTTCTTTTTGCCGCAACTTGACGAATTGGGACTGGAAAACATGTGGTTCCAACAGGACGGTGCAACGACACACACTGCGCGTGCCACAACCGATATGTCAACGCGGGTTTATGTCAACAAGCCTCAGACTTTTGCAGCTCTTAAAGACAATATCTGTCAAAAATGTGAGGACCTATCGCCGGAAGTTTTGGCCAAAGTGATTGAAAATGCCATAAAAAGGGCTCAAATGGCAATAAACTGTGGCGGCGGCCATTTACATGACATCATATTCTCGACTTGATGTAAAAAAAATTAAAAGACCAAATAAAAATAATCCACAAGAAAAATCAAAGTTTTTCATTTTTTTTTTTTAATTACAGCCAAAAAATATCGCAAGGTTACTTTTGCGCCACCTTGTATATATGCCACATATTGAGATATGTTTGGTGCCTAGCATTCATTTTCTATATGTACGCATGTCTGTTTGGCAAATTCTAATTTGAACATTCTTTGGAAAAATCAATGCTCGGAACTGTTCTTGTTTTTGTTTTTTTTGTTTTGTGTTTTGAATGAATAAATATCATTGCTCAAGAAAAGTAATTTTTTGGAAAAGTGAAAGAAATTGCTTCGATTATTGTTCAAATGTGTGTGCTTGGCAAAGAAAGTTTGTAAACAAGTCGACGCTTATTTTGTTGGGAATTAATATCAGTTTGACTTGCTTGTTGGGGGTTAAAAGGTTAACATATTTATCACATCTACTTAAGCGGACATTAAAGAAGTTTGAAATGTTCAAAGTGTCTTTTATCAATGTTCTGATGGAGTTTCGTAATTCCTTTGCATGCTAATGTGTACACATGAGATCTGCGGAATAAATGTAAACCCAAATATGACCATAGCGAATCTAGTCGGCTGAGATTGTGGAAAAATTTTACATACAGCTGTGTGATATGAAAATAGCAGTAGCCTTAAAATATTATGTAGAAGAAATTTGTTTTCTTTTTATAAACCATACAAGATAAAATTTCAATACAAAACATATTCGAAGGGTTTAGGGATTTCAGGTGTGTAGAATTTGTCTGAATAAATCATGCAACTACGTAATTTTTTTTTTATTTTTTATTTTATTACTATTGCAATCTAGTTAACAAAACTAATAAGCGATTCATTTTACATATATTTAATTAAATTAAAACAACTCAAGTAAAGACAAAATTTTATGAAAAGAGATCATGCGGTTTCGTCGTTTTTAATCTTCTCGTGAGGTCATCAGTTACAAGTAGTTTGGCTGCTTCATCATTGATGTGCTGCTGCAACTACGTAATTAACGGTATTTTATTGGTACGTCATGTTATATTTTAAGTGGAACATTAAAATAGCAATGCCTTCAGTCTTTTAAAGGTTATATGAGGAATATTAATAAAACTTTGGACAGATTTAGACGAAAGTACGTTTTTATTATTTATTTATTGTACATTTTTTGTTTAATTCGTGAGTGTCGTACAAATATTTCTTATGATTTGAATATAGTGGGTCGCGCGAAACACTATGCCACAGAACAACGCGAGCAGAATTGAGAGCAGATAGAGGATCTTACACAGAAACAAAAAATATGCTTTTATGTCCAGCCAAAATAATTTCAAATGATTTCAAATGCAATGAAACTTGTGGAAAAGCCGGAAAAAAGAGAAAGAAAACGATAAACTTCAATGCAAGACGATCGAAGGATTTTAAGGTGCTCCACAGAGCCATACAAATTAAAAAAGAAGTGAATTTCTGAAGTATCAGAAATTGTATGTAGAAAACTACGGAAAGCTGCACTAGCAGCTCGCAGCCCACGAAAAAAGCCACTCCCAAAACTTAAGATGAAACGTTTGGAATTTGCAGGAAAAAACCTGCTAGCTGGACAATTGACATGTGGCGTAATATTTAACGGTCTGACAAGTTTAAAATAGTTTTGTATGGTGTCATGTGTTCACGATAATTTGTTAGACATCCACCGAAAATCAGCCACAAAACGTTTCAAAAGCTACTTATTACACATGGGGGTTCAAAAATAATGCTATAGGGATATTTCTCATATTATAGCGCCGGCCCCATACTCAAAATTGATGGCATAATGGACACTAATATTTACGTGTTCATAATTCTGCGTTATTGCAGATAGGAAATGCCAATAAAATGGGAGTAAGAGCGGGATAATGATCCTAAAAACAAGAGTCGGAATTCTAGGGATTAGTTTCGTGTTAATAAAATTGAGGTTATGGAATGACCAGCTCAGCCCCCTATCGCAATCCAAACAAAATCTGTGAAGGGATTCAAAAAGAGCTATACAGAATGCCAAATCTAGTTACAGTCAACAACTTTAGGACATTGTGAAAGATGGCTTAAGTTTCCGAAGCAGCGAAGGGACCAATTGGTGGGCTCTATGCCCCGCCGTTGTGCGGCTGTAATAAAAAATTTGGAAAATTCAACTAAATATTAGTTTCAACTTTGTATATGCAATCTTTGTTAATGCAGTTTTTCTTTAATTTTTTTTTTTAAAACTTGAATGAGTTACTTATATAAATACTAATATATTAATGTCCAACTCTAAATTTCTATATTTTGTTATGCAAAATTTTGTTTTTTTCGTTATAGAATTGATTTAAACATGCGTTCAGTTAAAGAACATAATGTTTCAAAATAATATATTAATAAAAAATAATTTTAAAAAATCTAATCTTATAATATTTTTTCGGACTGCTATTTTCGTGTTTGCAACTGTAGATACTTCCCCATTACATTAGTGAAGGTTGCTCGCAGGTTATATAACAAGGAGAATTACGTGCAATGGCTGCAGGAGGAGTTGCGCTTTAATCTGGTATCAGCAGTAAACTTAGCGATATTGTGGCACATAAATACTAAATAAATGCATTTAAAACTTATTTTTCGTGGCGCCTTTCATATCCAACGTGGTTACGATGTGAAAGATAGGGATCGTGTTTTTGTCTCAAGCCAAAATTCGAAGAAAAATTTTAAAAAGAAAGTTTTTAAAGTTTTGAATTGAAAAATCTGCTTTAAATGACTATAAAAGTGGTTTGAAAATTCTTTTTATTTCAAATACATGGAAATAGAATGTTCTTCTTAATTGGCGCGATAACCGCTTCAATTTTGGCCGAGAGAGAATACTGAGAAGAAAAAACTCGTGGAAATCATAAGTTGGAAATTCATCCTTCATATTCAGTCAGGTACATGAGAGCCTGGTTGACGCCTCGCTGCAATGTGGGGGTATATCTTTGGAATTGATTGGAATTAACATGCAAATTTGGCGCTTACATCTTTTATTAGATACTTGGTCGAGTTACTCCCTCAAAATGTGATGTGCGTCTTCATGTTCCACAAATAGAAGAATCTAAAATTTTATGCCGAAGGAAGATGATTTTTATTGGATCCGTTTAGTCATTAACTTTGGTGGTGAGACTTTCGTTAAAAAAAAACAACTTTTATTTCTGTAACCTGATCTTTAGCTCCTGGGCGATGTTACGATTACTAAGAAGCCTTTTTCTGTGATTTTATCCAAATTTTCGACATTATCAAAATTTTCTTAACCTCCATAATACCGGAATGGAACCACGAAACCAAAATTGCACGTAATTAGTTGTTAAAGTATCGGCACCATAAACAACATTCACAATATCAGCGACCTGGTTTGCCTGTTTCCCTTAACTAAAGAAAAACTGTAAATTGTTAACATCCCGTACCTAACGACTGAATGGAGAATACAAAAAACAACAAAAGAATTTTTTTAGTGTCATTGACAACGAACATAAACTTTAAATTGTTTGATCGATATTTTGCGAAACATCGATCACTACAGTCATCTATCGTAAAAATAATGTTTTTCCATAAATCGAGGGACCTATAGTTTTATGCCGCTTCGGAACGGGTGACGGTTTTTTTATGAGGAGCATTTTCATGGCAGAAGCACACTCGAAGGCTTTCATTTGCCTGCTATTAGACCGCTATTACAAAAACGTTGGTGTTTCATGTTCCAACTTATGCACTTTCGAATGGAAGTCATGGAATCACCCATTCGCCTACGGCGGCCAACCTTTCTATCCCACGTCGTTTTTTGTTACATTTATTTTTATACCCGCGCACACTTGTACACAAATGTATTCTAATTTTGTTGGCATAACGGTTATATGTAACAGCGTAAAGGAATTGGGATGGATATACTAAAATACACATATGTATATATATATTATATGCTTATGATGGGATATTTTTAATACATACTTGATAGAACACTTAATTCTATTATTGTAATTTAAGTTTAAGTTTCGTGCTGCTATTATTAAGCTATTCGCATTGCTAATATATGCTCCTAATTAAAGTAACTGTATGGAAAAATTAACAAATCCTTACATCAATTATCTTTAAATCTATACATTCATAGAAATAACTTCATTGTGTACACTCCTAAAATATGTACACACATACATATACGCATTTGTACATACGTACAATATGTGCAAACGTACTCCAATATGTGCACGCAAGTGTATTCCCGCCTCTACTTTTGTGACCTTATCAACCTGTATACGAATATACAAAGCATTTATTTTATTTAGATAAACGGCAAATGTACTAAAGCACAAGTTTGGGCTATTCTTATTAGTAAATGCATAAATTTTATGTAGTAAAAACTCTGCTATCGAACGAAAGCATTTGCAAACACATTTTTTCCTGCGCTTACCTACGCATATGTACTAAAGGGTGACTAAATTCTAAGTACTTTTTCCAATAGGGTTTTTTGACAGTGCACGTGTGACTACTGCCAAACTAAATAAATAATTTTTTTCAGCATTTAATAGCATTTTAGCATGGAAAGGCTTAAGCTTCAACAAGGTTTACAAACCTTTCAATTCCATTACGAAGATCGACGCTCTGTGAAAAGTGATCATCACGTGGTCAGGCCAATTTATGGTGTTCAGCGATGACGCCCATTGTTGGCTTAATGGCTTCATCAATAAACAAAATAGCCATATTCAGGCTGAAAAGCAACCCGAAGCATTTCAAGAACATTCATTGCATCCATTGAACGCAACCGTTTGTTGGGGTCTATGGGCTGGAGGATTCATCGGCCCATATTTCTTGAAAGATGAGGCTGGCCCCAATGTAACAGTCAATCACGAACACTATCGCGACAAATTAAACGATTTTTTGTTGCCAAAAATTTAATTTTAATTTTTTGTTGCCACAACATTTGGTTCCAACTAGACCGCGCTGCCTGCCATAGAGCCCGTGATGCTATGGGGCTGCGAGTCTTTTCGGTGAGCGGTTTATCTCTCGTATCGGACCAGTGGATCGTTTCCGTGACCAGCAAGATCATGTTATAGCACACCTTTGGACTTTTGCTTGTGGGGATATGCTAAGTATAAATGCTTTGTGATCAAACCATCTTCGATTGAGGCATTGGAAGCCAACATTACGAAAGTTTTTCAAGAGATACCTGCCGAAGTCCTCCAGCGAGTCATTTAAAATTGATGTTTACGTATAGCTGAATTATGGCGTAGTTGCGGCCAACATTTGAAAGGGAATAACTTTGAAAAATAAGTGTTATTAATGGTTCGACACAAAAAAAAAAATAATAAAGATTGCCCGATCAATTTGAACTTTCCTTGTTTTTTTTCAATTTAGAACCGATGGCTCTAAATTGGTCACCCTTTATACAAGTATGTAACGTGGTTTAAATCGCTTAAAAAATATATCTGCCACTTTTTTACAGTAATATATAAATTTATTTTATAAACTAATTTTGTTTACTTTTAACATTTTCACAATGGGAAATAAAAATAAAAAAAAAACATGGAATTCCTGTCCAAATGAATCAAAAAAAATTGTATGTTCTTGAAAGCCGAAGTGCAAACCTCCAATTAATCTAAGTCTCTAAAGTCCTTGAAATATTATACAAAACTCTCTTAACAGTATTTAGTGCCTAATCATTTGGCCTTCGTTAGCGCATTTACTGTATTGGCATAAATTCCACCAAGTTTTTACATATGTCTGGTGAAATATTGTGCCATTCGGTTTTCAGTGCATCCTACAGCTCGTGTTCCGAAAGACTTTATTTCTTAGTTTTCTGGACAATTCCTCCCAAATATGCCCGATTATATTACTAAAATATATTACTAAAATCATCCCGTTTTGTGTCCGATACCTCAGTTCATTGGTTCATAGCTCAGAGACATTGTTTTTGTGCAATTGTGTTATATTTATTTTCACAAGAGGGATAAAGTATTGACATGGCAATGCGCACCAGTAGTAAGTAAAAAGATGTGTATTACAAGTTTGTCCAGAATTGCAAAACGATTGAAGAAAATCCTATTTTTTTAGCGAGTTAAATTGGGAGAGATATCGTATCTGATTTATGAGAGCCTGTAAAAAAAGTTCCCCTAAAATGGATCCATACACGCAGTTAAGGACATCGGATTTCAATAGAAATTTATTTGCTTTATCAGCTTTTCTCTGGTTTTGTTAAACCATTTCTCCTTTCTTGAATATACCACCTTTAAAAAAGCGATCAAAGGAAAACAGTCTTTGTAACCATTTACTGAAAAATAATAAAAATCTGAATATTTCTGATAGGTATAACAATTCTTTTTTATTAAAATTCATATAAAAAAATAAAATATAATAAATATTAATGTAAAACTACATACAAACTCGAAAAGGTTTAAGAAAAAATTTGATGACTGAGTTTAGTGAATAATTTATTACACAAATAAACGTAATAATCATAATTATTATTATTAGGCGCACAAACACAACTTTAAATTGAAAGGTCGACCACACAAATGTGCCTTTCGATCATAAGAGTATTCGGGGAAAGAGAAGAGAAGCTACGAAGTTAAAAAAAAAAAGAATAATTGCCGCATGCATTTCGGTTAGGTGTTTGGTTGAGCTCCTACTCTTATTTGTGGTTTGCGTCTAGATGTTGTTCCACAAATGGGGCTGCGAAGCTGCGAAGTTATGTGACCAAATTAGCAGCAATAATGATTTAGGAGTTTTGGCAGACAGTATTTCAGCGCATTATAAAGGATATGCACATTTAGCCACAATTCTTAAGCATTGCGTCATGAGTACAAATTGTACTACTGACAAAAAAAAAAACTATAAGGAATAATGAACCCATTTAAAAATAGAGCCAATAAATATAATGGTATAGATGGCATAGTTCGAGGGATCAGGCGAGTCATAAACAAAACTCTTCTGAGTCAACCAGCTGAAATTATATTGATTCGACTCTCTTTGGAACAACAGCGATTCTATTGCGTAAAAAAATTGCGTAAAATTGATTAAGCTAATGATTGGAGTTCTGTCAATTTGAAAATCGTCAAATGCTCCACTTTATTAACTTTCATGATTCAATAAGAATTGAATTTTTATTTTTTTTTAAGGCTTTGGCCAACAAAATTTGTAATTTTATCCATAGTGTTGTGTTTGGAGTAGTTTGGCCAGTAAACCCCATCTTAGCAACCATAGATGTGTGCTACGGGGCGTCGTCTTGGCAGAAATCACATTTGTGTAATCCCTATATCCCGAAACCGTTCGGCACCTTGCCTAAAATAAGCTTGAAGGATGTTCAGATATTGAAATTTATCCATATTGTTTTCTACAAAGTATTTGTATTCTTCGGCTCAAATTCAATGCTCCAGACATAGCATTTTCCATCCGACACATTCCAATTAAAATATATAATAAATATTAGCCTTCATCGGTGTATAATAACCTCAAAGAATAGCAAAAGAACGAAAAAGAGGTATATTTTATCGTTTTCCTGAAGTATATATCCCTATAGCATAGGCAGTCGAAGACGGTGGTGTTTATCGGGATTAACGACTTAATTCGGAATTATCTCAGGGATTAAGTACAACTAATCCAAATCAACTACTAGACATAATTCCCATTATTTAAACGGATTAGTGGAATTTTCGATGGCAACATTACTGAAAAACTACAGTCAGTATTTATTGTGAATAAAAAATAAACAAACTTTTAAGAGGAAGAACAAGAAAGGCTGAATACAATGGTAGTTCGCACTACATATTGCATTAGAGTTTTGCTATTTCGGAACAGTTTGAGAAATTTCAATTTACAATTTTTTTAAATAAATAATTATTTTTTATTATTTGTTGCCTGTGGTAAATTTTTTACTGACGAAACTATTCGATAAATAAATTAGCTGTTCACTAATCTGTCATACTACAATTTTAATCAGATTAACTGCGCCGGTAAACCATATTAATGCCGCCGTCTGCCAATGTTATTGGGTTTCACGTGAGCGTTATTATTTTTCAGACTAATTAAAAGCTTCTTTCGCGCAATTTGCTCGTATAAGTTATGTTATTTCAGCACGCTTCGATTTGATTCATCAAAACTACTTTATAATTATTTTCCCTTAATAAAATGCGTATTAAGTTCTAGGCCTGCTGCAAGGGAATTTTATTAACTTCATTTAAAATCATCCCTTTCTTTCCTGGCATTGGTTTTTTCTTTTTATCGAAGAGTCACTGTTTTATCTGCTAGTTATATTTTGCACTGTAGGATGAGTTCAATTAAATTGCCAATTCTTTGTTTTAATTTTTCCCTATTCAAGCAATTTAACAAACTTGTTAGCACACTAAACTGTAGTGATTTTTATGAAATTTAATGTGTGCATTGAATTATAACGCCTGCATTTTTTTATTTTTATTTCTCAGTATAAAAATGTCGAATATAAATATTTATAACTTTTTTAGGTGATTAAGTAAAATTTAATAAAAATAATAGAAAAATGCCATTTCGAAAATCTGTTTTAAAGTTTAACGCTGAGTAAGTACGCTTAAGCATTTGAGCCACTATATATGAGAAAAAGCACATAACCTACTATAATTCTTATGTACCCATAGGTATGTGTTAGTTATTGACCAACTTCGCCTATTTCTGATCATGCTTCATTTTGCTTTATCTGTGATGCCCACAAACGAACATTGTAAGCTCAGGAGTATGTACCTATGTGTAAAATATCTGAGTACATGTAGGTATATGTGTTTGTAAATGAATAATTTGTAGAAAACACATATATAAATAGGTGTACAGAGCTTTCCATTTCGACACGTTGCGGTCATAAGTCTATAAGTCGGTATTTAATGGAACGAATACATGCATACATACGTACACATATACATACATATATTTATATTTGTATTTGTATTATGTTAACTTATGAAATAAATCTTAAAAGCTAATACAGAGTAAAGCTGTGGCAGTGTATATATAAACATTTGCACATATAAATGTATTGTATGCCAGAAAAGGCAAATAATAATTTAGTGTTTTTGCATTACTATATAAGTGCACACTTAGCCATGTACTCATACGTGTATATTAGGTGAAGTAAAAAGTTTTGAATGTTCGCCCCTAGATGGCTTTAACGATTTACGCATCGCATCTTAATGTAAAGCGATGTGTGCCTGGCTATGTGCTATAACATTTTAAAATAGCAATAGAAAAGAGAAAATTCGATACAACACTCAATACCAAGGTGAAAAGTCAGAGAAGGCAGCTCAACAAATTTGGCGATAACTTCGCCTAAAATACCACTATACTTTCGACCTTTCGTGATGGGCAGTAATATCTGTTTTACAAGACGACTTTATACTCTGAATACTTTTGATTACTACAGTCATGCCAAGAATTTAAAATATATTTTATGTGAGCAAATTAAAAATAAAAAAATGTCTCTTCTGACGAACTTTTTTTTAAATTTTGGTTAGGTCATTGCCGTAAGAGTCTTTTACTATTCGCTTCTAAGTTCAGTATACCGCCAAACATTATTTTATTATAATATAAAAATGTAACTCGTTTAGTCTTCTAAACATCGCGTGAAAGGTTCTAGCGAGCGTATTGTGCGAAAGGCTGAAGGCTACCATCAACCAAATGATCGGACCTTGTCTGTGTGGCTTCAGACCTGGAAAATCCACAATCGATCAGATATTCTGATTCCAGATACTTGGAAAAGACCCATGAAAAATAATAAAAATAATAATATACAGCATGAAAAGGAGTTGCCTATATGCTGCGATGTTGCTGACGTTGCTCAATACGAGCAGCGCCGTCAGAATTGCAGCGCTGTTGAATAACTTCTTTAACCTGATGCTAAAAAATATCGTGCGAGCCACAGAATTTAATAGCTCACGCACAATTTTTTATAAGGGCTTATAATTAAATTTTACTTTCTGAATTTCCGTCGAGTGTAAAACTTCTTTGGATGAAATTTTGAACAAATTTTGAGCATAATTAGGGCTCGGTTTGAGAAATTTCACTTAGTTCAATGGCGTTAAAACGGGTGATCCTGGCGAATGAATTGCTAAAATTATCATGACTATTTACTTCTTGGGGATTTTGTTGTATGTGGCATAAGTCGCACCCCCAATATTCATGCCATTAACAATTGGTAAAAAAAATACTGTTAAGATACTTCAATATTGCTCAATGTATTGCACTGTAGCAGTCGACTACAATTTTTCTATAATTTACCTTTTATGAGAATTTTTATGGCGTTGATTTGCTGCGTTCATATCTACAGCTATTCCGCAGAATGGCTGAAATGAGGATTTCAGTTTGCGTCCCTTAGTCTTGACTGCGAAATTGCATATATTTGAGTCAAAGTTTAAAATATTAGTAGGGCTTCGTATGTGCTGTAAGTGCTATACCTTTTTCGACTTCAGACGTGAATTTAAAATATTCATTGTGTATTATAGCTTAGGACTTTAGTTTCCAGGTAACTTCATAAAATTTAATTATCTATCGATTTATGGATATAACCTTTTAAAAGGGGCGAAAAAAGGCCAGACCCGCGTACCCAACAGAATGCTGTAAAGAAGGATTACCTGCCAAAGTTTTGCGCAGTTAACAGCAGAGCAACAATGCGCAGCACCGCATAATTTTCCATCCTTTCTGCTGTTGCTTATCGAACGTACGTGCGAATATTTTTACATATGGCCGCCGTTGAGAACTGTTAAAGAATCAATGAAGATTCGTAATTTTAAACTTATTTCTTTTTCGAAGATATTCGCAATACAGCAACAGCCGAGTGCATGTATTTATAAAGGATCTCAGAAAAGTGACGCCTAGACGTCAGTAGTAAATAATTTCCTGACAGTATTCTTTTTTATGGCACCTTTGACATTTGTCAGTACAATTTTACTGGGAACAACGCGTTAAAACTAAGAACAACCTATCAGGAAAATTCGTGATTTTTGGTGGAGACTTTTAAAAAGTTGGGGAGTAGATTATTAAAAAGTTGGTGAAAAATTTCTTGAAGCTGGGTCTGTCTATTCTGTTGAGAAAATGTCTGCTGTAGCGCACAGGAGTGCAGAACAACCTTTAACATCGGTATGTCGACGTTCTTAACCAATAGACATTTATGAATCGACTGATTGGCTTATTTGACCTACAGACGTGCTCATGGTGGACATATAAATGATGTCGTTGTTCATATATAAGTATAATCGGTAGGAGCAGTATTTTGCATAAAAATAGTGAAACTTGAAATAATCTTTTTTTAATTTTACGTATTTTACTTTAAAGCAGCATCGATGCATGTCTTTTGAAAGGCTTTTTATATTCATGTTCGTATGGCTACATATATTATGTGTACTATCATATGTGTATACCTATATATGCCTTATACCATATATGCATTATGTATGAACGATTCAAAAAATGAGAAATGATTGAAGAGCATTTGAATATGATATTCTTTGTTTGAACAAAGTTTAAAAATATTAAAGCAATCGATCTTTTGAAATGTTCAGGTCTAGCTCCTTCTCCTAGTGGATATTATTATACATCTCAAATCTTTGTAAGCAAGTTGCCTTACGAAAGATTGTACTAAGTTTACATTTCACGTAAAATGGCAGTCAAAATCCATACAAATTGCATTACCGTGAAATATGCGTGAAATTTCGTATGTATCTCACGGCAAAGTAGTACTCAGTTCATGCCGATGGCAGTAAAATTTTTCACACCAATTACAATGCACATGCCATTTAATATTCAACGATAACGTACAATTCGGTTGCGAGTGAAGTGCTTGAGTTCGAATATTCCGAAGGTTTGACATTTTTAAGCGAAACACTAGCGCAAAGAGTGTAAATAAATCTTCTTTATATTTTTGGTGTGAATATATAATTAATAAACATATAAATTTGTTAAAAAAACCTTTTCTTTCGAAAATTGCCCACTTGTTTCTTCTGTGTTTTAGAACAATCGAAAACTTATCCACAGTGTCCAAAATTAAAAAGAAAATAAATTTTACTCTAAATGAATTTGTTTTGATTTTAATTGGAAAGAGTGAATAAGTGTGGTGCACATTGGAGAAATTGAAAGAGACTTCGACATTCAAAATGATTTACAATTATTAAAAATTCCCAAATTATACAAAGAGCAATTTGCAAGCAAGTGTTAAATTCGGTCTGAACCGTACTTTATATATCCACGTATATTCTATTAAAATTGATTTGGGATTTGGCTGTTAATGGTTGGAATAAAAATAAATATGTATATATATATATATATAGAGGCATATACATTGATAGCTTACTATATGATATGGAAATTTCGTCTTAAGAAGTGGGTGTTGTTTTTGTCCTATCTCAGTAATTTTTAAGTCGGATCTCACTGAGATGGAAAGTAATACGTGTACTAAGCTGGGACGAGTTTTATTAAGTCGTTATCGATATGCACGTATTTACCCAAAGGTGGGCGTGGCACTACCCTTTTTCAGAGTTTTTCTTTAATTCTTTTCTCGTTTTTTGAGTTCATTATTTGTACCATTTGTGAGTCAGATATAATAGATATAGTAATACGTTCTTCTTCTATGATGAATTGTACCCATTTTCAAGACCAACTCACCTTGGATGAAGACTAATATAAATGCCATACTTTTTTGAAATATAATAATTTTTTATCGAGCCAACGTGCTCACGGACCTGCGGATGGACGAATATGTATAAAGGGACTTATCCATTTCGATTTCTTTAAGCTGTTATATGTACCCGTTTTGTGAATAAAGTAGCCTTCTGAACTAAAATGCGCGACTACAACTAAGCAGTCAATGGTAAGAGTTAAAAATTACTATATTTCGAGTAGGCATAAAAGTTATATGACATTTAAATAAAAAAATATTTGATTTGTACATAACTGTAAATACTCACATTCCAAAATGATTCTTCCAAAATATTATAGCCCGATTCACTTTCAATGGGCTATGTCGTAAAAATTATTCACACGAGGATTTATGCAAAGAAAATAAAAACATGCAAAGAAATTAAAAATTAGATAAATTTAAAAGTGAAATAAGAAACTAAAAACTAATTTTAATGTTCGTAAAGCAAAATGTAATCAAAGTAAAAAAATAATATCAAACTTCTAGCTACATACCGAAAAGCCGGAGCCAATATCTTCATCCATAATCTCATTGTCGAAGTCATCCTAACGGAAGGTTAAAAATAAAAAGTTAAAATAAGTTTAAGGAAAAAATTTAATAACAGTAATAAATAATAAATTAAAAAACATCAAATACAATATTTTAAATATTAAATAAAATAAAACAAGTAAAATTAAATTAAAGTAAATAAATCTTACTAAAAATTGTATTTTTTAAATGCACGTAAAAGAAGAGTTGATATTAAGAATTAAATGAAAACTTGTAACTCCAACTCATAGGTAACCATATATTTCGGAACCCATGGCAAGAGACGGTACTCTAGCTTAGATTCATTTGAATATACTTATATGCAAAATATAAAAAGAAGCAAAGAAAAACTCATTCTTTGCGTCTCTTATATTTGGCGCCCAATAATGAAAACACAGTAAAATAATAATGAAAATGACTTAATGGTTTTTCAAAATATTTTCCCGCGAATTCTATACAGTTTTGAATGCGCTTAAACCAATTTCCAAAGCACTTTTGCCAATCAGAAGTGGATACCTCAAAAATTTGCTATTCGAAATCTTCAAACTCCTCTTAAAGCGTTGAAAAACTTTGACCTTTGATATTCGGAAACAAAAAGAAATAATTAAGTGCTAATTCAAGGCTCTAAGGTGGATTACTAATTAATTTTATCTTTTGAATGCTTAAAAACTTTCTTGTGAGGAACAGAGAGAGTTTGCATTATCTTCGTGAAAGATCATTCGTTTTCGGCGGTTGACTTTCCTTAATTTTTCGAAAATTTCTGGCACACAAATAGCTGTGTATCACTCAGAATGGACTGTTTTAAGTTTCGCTAGTCGTACAATTGCGATATGAAAAAAAACAGGCTACCATTTGCTTCGGGGTGCTTCTTTTGCGAACAACTTTTATTGTATTAAACTCGTTAATACCCATACAACCGATTGCTGCTTTGTTTCTGGCTCATATGCATAGATGCATCCGTAACGATGCCTAAGACGTGCTTTGCACGACTGCGGCTGAATATCTGCAATATTTCTGTACACCAATCGAGTCTTTTTTAGGGCAATTTTCAAATGAATTGGTATCCAGTGAGAACAAATATGCTTGACGGCCAAATGTTAATTCAATTTTGAATGCATGCTAATCTCGCTAATGTCCAATATTCGTTAGCAATTGGCATTCAATTTTGGGTTGACACAATTGTTTCTGGCACATCAACCGTTTTTGAATCTTCTTCTTCTTAATTGGCGCGATAACCGCTTACGCGATTTTGGCCGAGTTTAACAAAGCGCGGCAGTCATTTCTTTCTCGAGCTAACCGGCGCCAATGGGACACACCAAGTGAAGTCAAGTCCTTCTCCACCTGATCTTTCCAATGCAGAGGAGGCCTTCCTCTTCCTCTGCTACCACCAGCTAGTACCGCATCGAATACTTTCAAAGCCGGATCGTTTGCATCCATTCGGACGACATGACCCAGTCAACGTAGCCGCTGGATCTTTATGTGCTGGGTTATGTCTATGTCGTCGTAAAGCTCATACAGCTCATCGTTCCATCGCCTGCGATATTCGCCGTTGCCAACGTGCAAAGGTCCAAAAATCTTACGCAGAATCTTTCTCTCGAACACTTCAAGCGTCGCTTCATCGGATGTTGTCATCGTCCAAGCTTCTGCGCCATACGTTAGGACGGGCATGATGAGAGCCGTTTTTGAATTCATTCTGCAAGGATCCACGTCCACCTTAAAACTCGTTGTATCAGCGGCTAAGTGTGCAGCTTTTACGCCAAATATCTCTGTAAGTTGATCAATTACCTCTTGTCTTGATAATTCAAGTCGAAAATTGTAATAAATCATTGCACGAAAATATTAACGAGTTAATTCCATTATTTAGGCCAGTGAATTTTGCAATTTATTGATAAAAGGAGAATTAAAGCTCGTAAGTAAAAACGTTATATCCTAATTTAAGCTAAAAAATACTAAACTAAAAATACCGATTTATAATTCACCATTTGTGTTGTTGTAAAATCAACCCTTTTAAAGTGCAACTCTCGCACACAGCCTGCTGCTATGTCATCAACGAATACATAACCAAATTTACCGATATATTTTAGTATTTAAAATTAAATTTTGCATTAATTAGATTATACTTATATGTGCACCTTTATCTACATATACATGCTTACTTTTATAGCTATAAAATTTATGTTACTGGTAGAATTGGCTTAAATCCGTTTTAGATGACTCGCCGAGTTTGGATGTGTGAGGCTGATGGTTTTTATGACGGGGTTTATCATTCCCTGGTCAGGCGCGACCGCTTTACAAAGCTCTTTTTATAATTTGGTGTTTTATGCTCAGAGTGGCTTTCGAACACGGAGGGATTATCGGCAATTTTCATAAATTACCGCTATGCGACACATCAAAAACAATATCCTGCATTAACCAGCAGTATCCAGCCGCAAAACCACAAAAAATGGTGTGTTATAGTACATACAAAAACACATACTTATGTAAATTAAAATGTGCAAATAAAAGCACATTCTGGTATATGAGCAGACAGATGAGCTAATGTAAAGGCAATGGCTAGGCGGCTAGAAACCACAAATATATTGTTATGCGCACATTTTGGTATTATGGATCTTGCATTGTGTGAACACTGAACTTTCACTCCACCAAGTGTAAATCGCAGCATTTGTGGCAACATAGCAAAATTAATGGATTATGCAAAATTAGTTAGAAAATGAAAAATTTATGTTAATTTAATTGCTTTCCTAAATAATTATTGACTACGTATAGGTGCATTCTCCATTGAATAGCGGTAAAGGGGAGAAAAAACATTGGTTAGCAGGACTGTAACCAATAGAAATATTTTATTAAATGAATCATTTTGAATGCGTGTGACTGTGTGTGTGTGTGTAAATTGCAGCTTATTCCAAATGTGGTTTATTGCATACATACAGGCATTATTTAGAAGTGTGTGAATTGCATGGAGAATTAAGGCTTATGTGTGAGTTCACAATTTTTCTTCGCGCTGTTGTTAATTAACTCAATTGAAACGCCAATTGAAGCCAAGCCGAGTAAGCCGCAAATGCTGTCTATACGTATGTGTATGTAAAGGGTTTTCCAATAAGAGGTGTTATTTTGATATTTAGAGAAAAATGCCATTTTTTAATATAAATTATCGGAGGCTTATTTCATTATAAAGAGGAAGGTATGCCGTTAATTGTGAAAAATAACATCAGGCAATTGACCACCACGACCACGCTTACAGGACAATATCTTTTTCATGAAATTTTTCATAACCAAATTGCAAAGTGGCTGCCCTCGATGTGGCTGCATCACGAATTCCATATTTGAGGTCTTGAATCGACCTTGGGCTGTTGGCGTAGAGCTCTTTCACGCGGCCCTAAAGGAAAAAGTCACAAAGTGTTAAATCAGAAGATCTGGGTGACCAATTGTAATCACTTTTTCGAGACATAACACGGTCCGGAAACTTTTCCCGTATAATATCGATTGTTTCGTTGCTTGTGTGGCACGTAGCGCCGTCTTGTCGAAAATAAACGTTGTGCAGGTCAATACCATCCAATTCCAACCATAAAAAATCGTTGATCATCACTCAATAGCCTTTTATATATTTAAATAACACCTGTTATTGGAAAACCCTTTAGTAATATTTTGGTATTTACTTTGCATTCAGCTAATTCAAAAATTCCAGTTAATATAATTTTTTGCAAAATTTTTTTTTTTTTCATTATTATTATTTACGTTATATTTGATTGGATTTCACTAAACCAATTATTTGTTCTTAATTTATGGTTTCAAACGAGCAAAAATTTTACGCTAATCAACTTGAATAGTTTATTTAGTTATTATTATCCACCTTCATTTAATGGCATAATCAAATAGATGAAATTGGATAAATTAGGCAATGCATGAAAATTGTGTAATAACACTGCCAAATGGGGGACTGTAAAAATTGTAAATTTAATTACTAATTTTCATAGAATATTAAGAGTTTTTATGTCTATACATGCGACTGTTAACTGCTGCACCTAAACACTGCAAGATCCAGGCACACCTACATTTTGCTTTTACGCTTAAACATCTGCCTTTATGGCTATTTTTAAAACACATAGGCGCACCATCCATACATGTATACATGTGTATGTAAGCGCTGGATCCTTACTTTGGGGGAAAATAGCTCATCTACCTAAAGACCATAAATACCTGCAGATACACACATATGCACATGTGTAATTTTTTTATTTTTCATGGTGTTTTTTTTTTGTAACACTAACACAAACATGCGAGAAAATGATGCCCCAAGGACAAAAGTATGCTAGCACATAGTGTAAACATAAAACAACAGCAAAAACAAAGTGCCAGCAACAAAGTTATATATGTAAGTACGAAGTTCGTTGCACAAAGTAAGGAAAAAGTGAAAAATTTATTTGACACACTTTTTCAGTTACACAAACCCATACATGAGCTGCAAACAAAAACGTGTAAGAACAGTAGATATACACATGTGAGTACTGGTAGAAAATCTACAGCTACTGCTGTTAAAAACTACTCAACTTTTATTAGCGATACTAGTTAATTTTTACTATTTTGGGATTACAAATAAACGGCTGATTGCCAAGTAGAGTAAAATTTTCTATTAAAATAAATTCTTTAGTTAAAATTATGAACCATAAATACTTAAAAAATTGAGATCAACTTAAGATATGCATCTATAAATAGGCCTTCGGTAAAAATCTCTTACCTTTAACTCTGTCCACCTTCTGGGTATGTACAATAACCCAGCAGAAGAGTTGCTCTCTTTATTTTAGATAGGACTAAACTCAAAACTTCACCGTGATAAGCTTTGTTATAGTATATTGGGCGCTTACACCCTTTATTGGTTGCTTCAAGCAGTCTTTCTTCCAATTTGTGGTGTTCTTCTACAAATGGAGAGACCTACAGTTTTCTGTCGCCTCCGAATGGCGGCTGGTTTTTTATGAGAAGCTTTTTCATGGCAGAAATACTCTCGGAAGTTTGCCATTACCTGCCGAATGGCGACCGCTACTAGAAAAAGAAATGTTTTCTGTCATTCCAAATTCGAACCCGCGCACTATCGAATGATAGTCAAGTATCAAGACATGCGGCTACGACGGCAATCGGTACATTATAAATAATTTCATGAAAAGCAAACTTAACAAATAAAGCAAGATTTTCTTACATGGCTTGAACTCCTGTAAGTTGTTTCGCGCATCATCAAAGGTACACAATTTTGATGCTGTGTGGTCCTGCTAAAGCACTTCATTCAAATTGTTCACACAAGCAATTATGTATGTCCATATGTGCGTCTAAACATAAATGTACATGTATACGTATAAGTAGGTATAACTTCACTATTTTTAAACCGCTTATGAATGGGGTTAAAACAGCGTGTGAATTCTCGCTTTTGTTGCGATATTTTGTACAAAATGAAGCACTAAAAATACATTTGAGTAGCAAAATATAATTACATATACAAGGTGGCGTAGAATTAATCATCCCATCAGCATATTTTACACTTGTGAACTTAACAGCTGCAATATACGAACAGACAAGCAATGAAGCGCGTAAAACTTGGAATATTTTTTTTTTAATTAGTATAAAAGTTATTCAAAAAGCGAATTAGATGATTCATTTTGGGCCGCTTTGAATGCCTTGAATAGACAGATATCCTCACCATGTCTATACTCATCATACCATCGAGTATGAAAAATCGGTCTGCTTCCTCTTTTAATAGTTGTATTTATTGTAAGGTATTTCAAGATATTAAATTAATTAATACTACTAATACTACTACATTTTCTTATAAAAAACTGTATATACCTATGTAAATGTGTTTTCATATGATAATGGTATTTTATGTAACAAAAAACAAAAAACAAAATTAAATGTAAAAAAATAATTCCACGACCCCAAACCAGATAGGTACGATAACTTTCCAGAAAAGGAGTCGAATTACGGTAAACTAAATTTTTCTTGTATACAGAATAGTTCTTTAACTTAGTTACTTTAAATATATAAAAATATTATTCATATTACAGCAAAAAACATACATATATCTTTATTTATTTGTTTAAAAAAGAGCCAGTATCTGTAAGACATTTTGGTCTTTTATAATAAAGGGTTTTTCAATTGGCGCGGGTCGATTTTGGCGCCCTGTGGCAGCTATTTTGTTTTGATGACATCTGTAAGATCTTTTGTTTATTATTCAGTTGTTTATGCCAAATCATCATGGCAAGTTACACGGTTGAACAGCACGTTGAAATGATAAAACTTTATTATCAAAATGAGTGTTCATTAACGCAAACGTTGCGCGCATTGCGCCCATTTTTCGGTAGACGTGGTGGCCCTTCCAATTTCTTATGGCCCATATTGAACCATATGGACCTAGACGACATGTGGTTCCAGCAGGACGGCGCTACGTGCCACACAGCAAACGCCATTTTATTCCATTTCAACATCTACCCGCCCTTATTGAAAAACCCTTTACATCATTACATTCACATTTCAGATTACTTATACAATAAAAAAAAATAGTTGACGCGTGCACTTCTGTTAGGTGTTTGTCCAAGCTCCTCCTCCTATTTGTAGTATGCGTCTGGATGTTGTTCCACAAATGGAGGGACCTACAGTTTTAAGCCGACTCCGAAGGGCAGATATTTTTTATGAGGAGCTTTTTCATGGCAGAAATACGCTCGGAGGTTTACCATTGCCTGCCGAAAAGCGACTTTTTTCTTCATTTTGTTGTTTTAAGGAGATTTAAACTTACATTTCACATAGTTATAGACACTTTTATAAAGAAAACTTTGAAACAAATTGTGTACTTTTATAATAAAAGGGAGACAGCGCTCAAATCATATTCTTACAGTTCCAACCAAAATATGTCAATGGCAGTACAAATATATTAAAATGGGAATTACTTTTCTTTTTCTAGAGTATACAGGAATTGCAGCCTTCCGCTATATTATATTTAATCTTGCTTATCAACCATTTTAGCTAATAGAGCCTCTGATTTTCTCACAAAGGCGCTATATATTTTGTATTTTTAATTTTGTTTTTAAATTTAGGTTACTTTTTATAAAAATAAAGTTCATACTGCAAAAAAAAAAACCCGAAAGATCTATTTTTAAACCTTTGTATAAGACTTGAAAAAATTCTAAATTTTTTTATTAAAACCTTAAACTTTCTATTCAAAATTCAAAAGAAAAGAAATGTGTACATATGTTCATTTTTAGGTACCTCAGTATTCCTATGTTTATCGCTAAGTTTATTTTGATCTTATTTATATGTGTTAGTACATAGTTAGTTTTAAGTTTGCTTTGTATGTACAAAAGTATTTAATTTTGAATTTTATGACTTTCAGCCAGTATATGAATTGCAAAAGACTAAAAACTCTTCCAGACACATCCACATTATTAATATTAAAATAAATAAATACGCAATTGTATAGACCATTAGAGCGCAAGCCCACAAAATGCAATTTTGAATTCGTTCTAAATTTTCGTTGATTTGTGATAATAGTTTTCTTTAACGATGTCTCGCATTTTCTCCGTGTCAAAAACATCGGGCATTCGGTTTATGGAGAATTAAGACGTTTGGAAAAAATAAAAAGAAATAAAAAAAATAGTTGAAAGTAAAAAAATAGTAAGTAAGTATTCAAAACTTGTCGATTTATAATATTTTCGTGGGGTTTAAAGGTGTCTGTGCCACACGGAGTGAACAACGTCTATGAAGCTATAGCAATACAACTTCCACTTCTTATTCGTTTATTTAGGATGATTCCTGTTTACAACAATATATTTAGATAACTTTTAATGCAGTTCAGTGGCCATTGGTATAGTGTGAATTATTTGGCCACTACTCGCCATACTTTCTATGCGTACCCTCGACATTCTGCGGATGTGATTCTGTCACATTTTTCTCTTTCTCTTCCGCCGCCTTACGTCTGTTACATTCAATTTCCTCATTTGGTTTCCTGGCATTACATTATTTTTAAACATATTGTTTAGAGCGCTTCAAGGAGACGGTGTGAACTCCAACGCCCCCTGGGTCTTAGGTAGGCGAATGAGCTCGAATTAAATTTATATAAAAGATATTGAAGAATCTTTGTTTTTGCTGGAAACATCATTTTTGAAACTGTATATTAAGTTTTCCCCCTAAAAAATTTCGTTTCATTAATTTTCAATAAAAATCTTCGATTAAGTACAGGATGTAATACTAACCTAAAAAATATGTTTGATATGATTACTTTCAGATGGATCAATACCAAGTTTTAGAGGTCCAACTAAGAGGGGCTGTAGGCGCACCCAAACCTAATTTTGGTTTTGTTTATTGGAGTGAAGGCAGTAAGCACTTCAATCGGTGCACCGGCCCAGTTTTGAATCAAATATAATTATTTGCGTAATGTGGCAGAAAATAATAAATAACCAAGTGTTTCTGGTTTCTTTCTTTCTTCAAAATTAAATTATGAAAGAATGTAGCACTTTGATTAAATGTGATAGTTCTTTGATATACTAAATGTGATAGTTCTGACTGATCCTCAAACTGTAGTGGCTTTAAACTTTTACGCAAAACTAAATATTTATAATAGACTCGTACATAGGTGCAATAGCAGCGTTTGAAAAACTGCCAGCACAAAACCAGCAGCACTAAAAAATATGCATTGGCTGTGCTGCGAAAACAATAATTTTTATAGCCGCACGCAATTGAGCGTTTGTATGCAACAGCATAAATGGATGAAAGAAGTTGATTTATAGGCCAGTCACAAAGGTTCGGCTGCGTCCGTTGCGGCAACGAATTTGACTAACAGCTAAATGGATTACACAAAAGTTGACTACTTTCAATTTTTTTCGAACGAAAACCCCGACGCAAATGACAATTGGATAAAAAAGGAAGAATTTTCATCGCGCAAATTTTTATTATATCAAATTAAATACAAAATATTAATGGAATAACTATCTTTCTTTTCTGTTGAATTATATGCCTAAGATGAGTGCATTTTTCACAAGCGTTGTAAAATTTAAACTTCTTCTTCTTCTTGATTGGAGCGATATCCGCTTATGGGATTAGGGGTAGTCAGAATTCTCAAAAAGTATAATTTTTTCGCATTTTTTTAAGAATAATATCTAAAAATAAGGTGTGAAAATTTGAAGTGAACCCGACAAATACTTTCCGAGTTATTTAACAATTAATAAAGCGCGCTCGGGCGCTTCGGAGCGTTTAAGTGCGTTTTTCGCATAACTATGTTTTTTGAAATGGTGATTAAGGTAACTAAAAACCGCTTGGTAGATTTTAATAAAATGCATACTGCTTTTGAGAAACGTAAAAGCTCGTGCCTGATCGAAGGATTTTTTTTTTGAAAAATTTCGATTTTTTTTAAACGATTAACTCTCGGTTTTTTCTCGAAAATCTAAAAAAACATTTCCTGACACCACCATACTGTTGATTTAAAAACAAAGCTTCGATCAGGCACAATATTATCCATTAAGAAAACTAATTTCATTTGTCCGATTGATTTTAGATGAATCTCCATTTTCTGAATTCTGAATCTGAATTTTTGCCGAGTTTAAAAACGCGCGAAAGTCGCTTCTTTCTCTTTCTATCTTTTCTATCTGTTCTTTCCTTCCTCTTTCCCTGCTACAATTAGCTGGCATTGCATCGAATACTTTCAGAGGCGGAAGACATGACCCAGCCAACGAAGCCGATGGATATTTATTGTACAATTGCAACCCGTATATACTTATAAATATAAAAGGCGCTTTGTTGCTCCCTGGAACCATAGGAAATAATATAACATATATAAAAGGGTGCTGATAAGCAATTTTCATTTGATAATTTAATTTAATTGAGTTAATTTAAATGCACCCTTATTTTTTGAACAAAAGCTCGAAAGAGTGTAGTTGTGAAGCAAGTTGAAATTATTTCTACATTCTTATAGTTTTTGGCGTTTCAGTAATTCCAAATTTTATCCTAAAAAATCCATGTGTGCCGTGATTTCGAATATGTGCGCACACTCACCATTTACGACTACGATAAATAAGCATTTAAATTATTATTATTATTCCAATAGCTTACATTTTCATTAATGCTTTTAATTTTATGATATATAGCACAACGAAATATAACATTTTTTTTTATTTGATTTGCCGCAGGTCCATTTTGAGAGACCTGTTATATTTTATATAATAACGGTAATTTTAAAAAAATAATAAGATGTGAAATCTTCAAATCATTTGGATCCGGCATGCATATTATTGAGGTCGGATAAAATCGTAGACGTGGTGGACATAGAACCATCAATGTGAATAACAAGTGTACCAGGAGGATGTCTTAAAAGGCGTGGTAAAGCAGATGAGCAGTACTCTCTTTTCGATGGAGAGCGTTGGATCTTCCAGTAAGATTGCGTTCCAGCCTATAAGGCAAAAACCTACCCATCTGTGGCTAAAAAACCATATTCCTGGGTTTATAGATGCAGAAGATTGACCGTCTGGAAGTCCAGACCTGAATCCATTGTATTACAGTTTGTGGTCAAAATTGGAGAACATGGCCTGTCAAAGTTCACACAGAAATTTGGAGAATCTCCAACAATCTTTTGTTCGAGCAGCGCCGTCAAATTCTATGCAATCCGGGCGTGCTGCAATAGCTGAATGCACTAATCGTTCTAAGGCTTCCGTAAAAGTAAATGGTAACCATTTCGAATGAAGTTAAAAATTTAACTAACTTCATTAAAAAAGTATTACTTATGGCAGGACTAATTACAGGGTGTGCGGTGGAGGAAATTAATATAAAAATATTTATTAATGATAAAAAATTATTTCTATAGCTATTACAAAGAAAATACGTGCAAAGTCCGACTTTAATTTTTAATTAAAATTGTTTCCTCTAAATGTTAGTCGTTACATCATATACATTATTGGAATCAGGCTTTAGTGATGTCGGTATGCCTCGCGAATGATATTTTTATTTAGTGTTGAGATGGTCGCTGGGTTTGTTCCATACTTTTACTTTCTAGGGAAGCGCACAGAAAAATCTATAGGGAAAAGACCGGACGTTAAGACCTGGAAACATCGCGTAAAGTCGAATATTGTAACATGAACAAAATCTACAACGAAAGCCGTCTAATGAAATGTGAAAGGCGACATCATGACTAAATAACCACAAAAATATTGAAGCTAAAGCGGTTCTCTTTAAAATGAAAGCCTAACTCTCACATCGGTCACCCTGTATAAGTAACTACTAATGGACATTTAAGTGATGACTCAACAACTTCTAGACGTACGACGTGTAACGTTTATGTAGATAATTAAACTCTCACTTAAGCACACAAGTATACATATGTATTGGGGTAGGGAATGTTTGCTTTAGTGAGCAGGCTCACTGCATTTACAAAAGGCAGGTACTCGTATTAAAAGGAGTTACGTGGCCTATTTGCGGCAAACTTCGAAACAAATAAACACACCAACGCGTGCAAGCATTGTTTTTGTATCATACCATGTTTAACATAAAATAATCGGCATGGCCTACATGTTTCATACTTATATACATATATGCACATATACAGTGGCTCACATAAGTGTTCTGCAAGTGAGTCTTAAAATGTGTGTGCGAGTAAGTAAGTCCTTAAATGTTTATATTTTTTAGAGTTTTCTTGTAAATTATTTCAGAAGTTATCATAATTAGAAGTCTACATAAATAATTCAGAAAAATTGAAAAATTAAAAAAAAAACAAATTTGTATTTATTGGTCTTAAAAGTATTTGCTTTTGACTGGTAGTGTTGGAAAGCTCTTGGAAGAGATTACAATGTCAAGTTACTTGGCAGAATATAAAGATCAGTCTATGCAATGACGGTTGGTGCAGTTAGATAGATTTAATGCAATGAAACTCCTGATTTCGATAGATCTCCAAATGTAGAAGATGACAACCATGAGTGCATTTAGGTTAAATGAAGCGTATCGCTGGAAGATTATCACTTCGGGAAGGGTCTTTCACTTAAAAACTTCGACAGTATATCCTGCACAGATGGTTCAAACGTGGATTGGCGTATTTGAGGATGTCTATATTCGCATATACTTAGAATTGAAAAATCTATGCGTCTGCTTAATACTAGCAGTTTTTCAGGCAATAGAAGAAGCTTCTAGACTTATCTATTAAGGCCAATATAGCTATTCTTTCTAATGGCAAAGCTACAATCCAGGCATTGATTTCGGCTACACCAACCGCTAAAGTAGTGGAACAAAGCAGATATAGCCTTACCACCCTGAATGTAAACCATAAAATTACCTTAATCTGGGTCCCGTGGCACATTGAAGGGCACGGGAAAGTGGTCGAATAGGCAAGAGAGGGACCTGCCACAAGTCAAATTCTTGCAATCTTCTCAAAATATCAACGAATTGCGGATTTAAGATGGAAGTATCTGGCGACATGCAAAGTTAGCAGAACGTCATGGCACCCCTGCAACAAATTACAAACATCAACATTGCCAAATATGAAACAAGGTGATGTTTGCAGTTTCGCGGCAGTGATAATCGGCTTCTGGTCCATAGGAGGACATCCAGCCAAAATGGGAATCCCTTAAAATTCATACTATCATAGTTGGAATCAACCGAAGAGAAAGGAAACTATCTTCCACTTCCACTGAAAATACCCTGCCCTATGGAAAGCGAGGATGCTAGCCCTTGGCAAACCTCTTTTTTTAAACCTCAATGAGCTGGCCAGTATAGACCTAAACCACCTTATAAGGGTTGCCAATGGCACAAACTGGATGTAGTCGTGAAAAAATAATCGTATAAACGAAATGGTGCGGAAGCACTAATTGAAAAGTGGCGTATAAATATGTACATTTACGAGTACCAGCTATTTAATATTTCATATGATAAACATTATTTTTGGAAACCTCCTCTAAGTGTCTTCGCATAAGCTTTCGACAAAATTCGGCGGGTTTTTTTTATTCAGCCTTAGTCCACTTTTTGATGAATTTTTGTGTTCCCGCACTTCATTCTAGAGATATACCCAAGACTTTCTATAGAATTTACCTGTATGCCATGACTTCGTATTGAGAAGTATTCACATTTTAACATCATGGGCTGTACATATGTTTGGTATCGTTGGAGAGTTCAAATAAAACTCTTTCCTTGACATAGCCATTCCTTCTGCACTGGAATATAAATATCGCTTGATAATAGGCATATAAATAAATAAAAAGTAGTTTTCCGACACCTTGCGTTAAAATTTTACCCCAAACCATTACAGAACCTCTGCCGGGCTTAACCATGGATTTAAGGGCATCTGTCATACCATACCACAACCATCTGATGCGGATGATGTACTATAGATTACGGTTTTACAAAACTCAAATCAAAGAATTTTGTTTCCTAGGTGTTGACAAATAAAAGCCGTTTCTCATTATTTATTCTTATATAGCCAGATTTTTCCGTGCTACGCGACGATTGTTACTTCCGAATACTCTGCGCGCTGTCTCATCGGAGTCTTGGGTATTAACTGTTGCCTTAAGTTGTTGTTAGTTTTTGAGGGTTTTCGGGATTCTTTTTTCTGCTCTGACTATCAGTAATTTTGGTCGACCACCGCGGAATATATTTTCTATATATATATTTTCCGCGGAATATATTTACCGCGTTCCTTACATAGTTTCGGCATTGAATTCAAACATAAAAAATATACCTACGAAATTTGAAATTTGTACACACAAGAGATTATGCAATAATAATACTTCTGTGAGCCACTATATGCACATGTATGTGTATGGGCATGTGCAGATGGGCGGGTAGAGCAGAGCCGATTATAAACATACTCGTGTATGTACATATGCATGCGTGTATGTGCAAAGTGTATGTAAAGTCATTGCGTTGAAGTAAAGTAAAGGACTTGAGTAAAAATGCTACGTTTTGGCGGAAAATAAAAGTATGGCCGTGTGCAAGGTGTAAGATTTTAGTAAGAGATAGAGATGATAGCAGATGTTCACACACCTATGCATACGCAAAGGATAACCTTTGCGCAAAAGAAATAGAAACAATCTCACAGGATAACTAGTTTGCGATAGCTCCCGTCATTTTGCTCTTGACAAATAGTGTAATCAAATGGTTATACCTTCTGCTGTCGCCCATCGCAATAACAGTGGCTTATTTTTCGTTACATTCTTCTGGCTTTGTTCACGTCAAATCACATGCCTTGGAGTTCAGAGTACGAGTATAGGTTAATTTCTGCTTGTAAAGTATAGAGTTCGTCACAGCTAATGGAAACAGGACAATTATAGCTGAAAATTATAGCCCATCTCGCTGATGCACGATTTATGCAATAAATAAGCCGGGTTTCGCCCATGCCTGCAATCTGGTGTGTTCTCGTGTGTAAAGGAGTGCCGAAAACATTATCAGCTTTGTACAGGATTTGCACGCGATCGCTTGCTACCGCGTTAATCATGAAAATGGTTCGAGTGCCAGTATTGAAGTACAAACCGGGGTCAGGGAGGATTGTGTGCTTTCGGCGCTGTTATTCAATTTAGTTTCGAACATGTTGGACACAAGCTTGCATGGAGAATTGAGGCACAGCCTATAGTCTGATCGGGCATCTAGAAGACCTGAACAGGGACAAAAATCAACATAGCTGAAACAAAACGTATGTGCTTTATCACAAAAATGACGGATTAGCAGCAGATATTCGTATTTGCATGTCAAAAGGACTGTCTTTCGTTGGTATGCTGAATAAAGTCTGGAGATTGGCGCACATATCCAGATATACGAAGTAGCGACGTTTTGGTTGTGTACTGTATGGTTGTGAGAACTTGAACACGTGCGACTTGCAAACGTTCGAAACTTTCTTTAACCGCTTTCTATAAAAAATTATGCGGATATTCTGGCCTAAGACAATAAATAATACTGACCTCTGGGTTACTATTAAACATATACCTATCCTCCTTAAAGTACTCCATCGCAAATGGGAGTGTATTGGATATAATCACAGATGAGGGAAACCAGACCATCTGGAGGCGACAGGTGGATGCAGAAGCGCAGTGAGCAGGTTACTCGTGAAAACAAATAAAATTTCTGGCTTCAAATAAATCAATTTTAAATCGATTTATTTGTTGAGGCTCTATGTTGCACCTAGGAACCACGGGGAAATATATTTTATATAAGGATTGACTATCTAGAAAGGCTAATTATGCATAGCTCGATTTACAATAGGGTTATGGGGAAGTACTACAACTCTACAACCAACTGTAAAGTATGTTTCCGGCAACCCTTGTTGACTTAAGTGCTCTTACTTTCAGCAGACACGAATATCCATATGCAGCATTTATTATTTTCTACAATATGTATGTATGTACATGTTTAGTTAGTTGACTGTGTGCAAGCTCGAAATGCCAACAATTTGCGCTGAAAACTCCCTTTATGCATCTCGTGTTTGCCTAACCCTTTTTTTCTGTCATCCACTTTCTCTGGTTTTCACTTTCAGGAGCTGTTACTTAGCTGGTAAAACCTGCATTTTTAAACGAAAAAGTTATAGCACACACACATAAATATACAGAAGAATAAAATAAAAGCGCAAAGGCATTCTTGTGTTAGCCGCACGATAAGGCTAAGCTAAAAGCGGCTTTGAACACCCAGAAAATATGCTACAGATATTCTTGCAACTGTCACATAGCACACGAAGAAAAGATGGAGGGCAGCGCAAACTGGAATGAAGGTAAGAGAAAATTATGTAAGAATAAGCTTCCGTATGCGCTGCGCTCAGAACCTGAATTCTTTTCGCTCCTGTGGCTTCGCATGCCCTTAAAATTCTTTTTCTTCTATCTCGCTCTCACACTCTAATGCTTCCTATACCCACTCAAGCCTTTTGTATGCATAAGCAAGTAAAACACAAATATTGACATAGTTTATTTACAAAGTTAAAATTTACTATTTGTCCTTTTCTCAAAGGTTGTCCGCTGCTATCCCTACAAGAATTGGATGGAGAAACATAACAATTTTTTTACTGATGCATGCACACTTTAGATGTAAGAGAAGAGATCATATGGGTTTATTTTTAAATTTTAAAAATGCTTTCGCAAAAGTTAAACAAATATTGACAAAGTTATGTCTCTCACAAGAGAAAAGTTCAGAACTGAAAATTGTTGTGAGCGGTCTAAAGGCGCATGCGTGACCGCAGTATTGGAAACTGTTGTGGTTGTTCAATAAAAATTATTTAAAACTAAATTTCTCAGATCACTGATTAGTCAGAAATAATACAATAGATCAGAATAAATCAATGCAAGAAGGCCATCCGAAAAATGGAGTATTCAATTGGTTGGATGGCGGCCGAAATTCATTGCACGTTTAGCCAAGCTCCTCCTCCTGCATATTTTTTGTGTAAGTCTTGCTATTTTTTCACAAGTGGAAGACCTACAGTTTTACGCCGCCTCCGATGGGCTAATAGTTTTTATGAAGAACTTTTCATGACAGAAATACTTTTGGAGGTTTGCCATTACCTGCGAAGGGGCGACCCTGTTAGAAAAACACATTTTCTATAATTTGCTTTTTCGTGTCCGGGGTTTTCGTGCCCGTGCACCTTCGACTGGTAGTCACGCCCCAACTATTTCGGCTACGGCGGCCGCAACGGTTAGAAATCCCGGTCGCAGTCCTGTACCGCGCTGCAAGACTTCTATTAATATAAAAATATATGGATGCAAGCTCGAAATATGAGACATGTATTTATAAGATGTGAAGAACATTAAAATAAATTTATTTTTGAAGGATATTTATAGAACAACCATTTTGAAAAGTCTCCTGTGACTAATAGTTGCATCAATTGTGTTTTACTACATGTGATGATTATTAACTTTATCTTTGCCTATAAAAAAGTATTAGAGTAAGCAGTGACAAACTTAAAAAGTTGGTAAAAGTAGCAAAGTCACACGTGTACAAACGGCTCCATTAGCTGTTACACATTTACATTAATAATTTGATAGAAATTTGGTTCTGCGCACTCTCGAATATTTCCATCAAAAGTGACTTTCATATGATCGGTCAAATGACTGTCGCTATTCCTGCAGGGACTGTTTGCCCAGCCTCTTTTGAGTTTACTCCACCTTAACATAAAACACATTTTTTATGAAAGCTACACATAGAAATCAGTTTATACCTATACTTGGCATTGCCTTAAACTATGCGTATACACATTTGATATACGTTAGTGCTATTTGGTGTAAGTTAAATAAGCAATATATAGTACATTATATAAGTATGAGTATACGTCTTAAAAACAAACTCCCTTATACATACACAAAGGCATTCAAGTGTGCTGCGAATTAAACTTTTAATACTAACGTGCTACTTCAGACCCACTCGAGATCTCGTAATAGTCAAGACATTGAGAGCGTCTGAATTGTTTACAAGTGAACAGTAGATTTTAATAAAACGACCCATTCCTTTCATAGTTTAATTCCTTAAGAATCTTGAAAGGAAATTTTAAAGCAAAAGCCAACTGAGTGAAAGCTAACGAACTACGGCATGAAAAATACTCATTAAAAAAATAAAATTGAGATATTAAAAATATCGATTTTTTGATAAGAGTCATCTGTAGTAATATATTTGGACAAGAAATGCTAGTCTAACCCATAATGTGGTGTTGATGTTTGGGGGGATAGTCTGGTAAAGAGGCGGACAACCTGCGGCTCTCAGGATGTGAAGCTGCGGCTCTTTAGCTCCATATGCAAATATTATTAATTTTATCCAAAAAAAAAAAGAAACAAATAGACAAAATTTACAAAAAACGGAGAAGGGTCGATCGGTGTAGGTAAACGCCGGACACAAACCGTGGCAACAACGCGCACTACTCCGAGCGTTTATCACCCGCCCAAGCGCAGCGATTCCAGGACCGCAGTCACGGCACAAATTACCTCAAGGCAATACCAATAAATCCGACGCCGGAATGGACAGCACTTTATAGTAAGCACAAGCACTAGCCAGGAAACGGAAATAAGCGCCAAAAAAAACGCCAAAAGAATTGGGACCTAAAAACGCCCCAAACAGTAGGCACCAAGAAAATATAACGCCAAAAAGTAGGCACCAAAAATATATTTCCAAACTTGTAGCCTCAAAAAACAAGCGCCAAAAAGTAGACAGTGTTATTTCTCACTAGAACTTGGCAACCACAAGGAAATACTCAGGAAAAATAGTCTAAAGTGTATTTAAGATATATACCAGGTATCCTCCTTTTCCTCTGCGTTATATCTTTTTCTCTGTCCCGGAACGAAAATGCCCAAAACGTTGCATGACCTTGAAATTTCGCTTTCCATTCTCGCTCATCCATCGACGCCTAATAAGGCCTCATCCATCGACGCCACATTAAGCCATTTGGAGTTGATAATGGATCTCTAGAAATGCAACTGATCGCTTTGTGGAAAATTTACAGTATTGGAAAGTAAGTTGGAAGACTTGGACGTCTAGAAATGTATGTAAGTAACGCAATAAGAGTGTGAAGCTGTAAAAGAAATGCTGCGTGTTGAGGCACTTATATTCGACGCGTGCAATATGTAGTCTTCCAGAATGGTACAGTGAGGTAAAGAAGTTGGCATTTCGAGTGCTGACTACCTTCGGATTGACATATTCGTGCGAGCAAGCGTTCTCTTGCAGGTAATAAATTAAAGTAATTAAAAGTAAAGTAAAAAGCTAAGTAACAAATGAAAATTTACAGTCGTGTTTGAAACTTAAAACAACGGTTTATGAGCCAAATTTATCCAAACTTTCTAAAGCGATTCAAAGTCATCACTCTCATTGAATTTATTTGCTCAATTGTTTGTTATGAAATACGAGTTATTGTTGTAAGTAAATGTTTAATACTTTGTTTACTTAAATAATAGGTGAATATCAAGTAATGGCATATATTTAATATATTATCTATTTTTTTGTGAAAAATCGCACTTATTTATTAATAAATATATTAGCCTTTTTTATAAAAAACTTTATTTATGGGAGTACTATTTATTGTTGGCAAGAAACATTTTTTTGGCTCTTTAAAAACTTTCAAATTTGTTATTGTTAATTGTAATTTTTAATTTCTCGACTCAAACGGTTGCCGACCCCTAGTCTAGTACGTAAGCACTTCCCTATCGGATGAGTCAGTATACTACTATTAAAATGTTTTAGGCTTGATTTTTGAGCCGAACAAATTTTCTATGTTATTGGTACCGTCACTTGACGTAACAAGTAAAGAAGTTTTAAATTCGATCCTGAACAAAATTTATGTACTCGCGCACATTTTAGTAAAATTAAATCAGGGCTGGCTGGTAATTTTTATGTCCAAACAGACTCAGTTATAGTTTATAACATCAGGCAGAAATTTAGTTGTAACGTATAAAAATTTATCTAAACGAGAGTTTACCTAAAAGTGGGCGTAACAACGTGTGTAAATAAAGACTTAATGGCCGATGTGGCCGGGATACCCCTTTTTTATTTTACTGTATTTCTTTAATTTTTTAAATAAAAGTTAACGCATCTAAAGTTATAATGCAACAATTTAATTTATTAAACGCAAATTTCACTTATCATATGCATATATGCACTAGTATGTATTTACATATGTACGTGTGCATACGCAGCAGTCGATAAGTAGTCGCTTCAGGTCAGTTCATTTGAAAAAACGTTAATTGCGGTTAAGGCAATAGGTGAAAAAGATAAAGTAAGCAGCATTCACAAAACAGTAATGCAAAACATGAAAAAAACATCATGTAGCAGGTGCTCTTCTATAGATAGCTTTTTGCACATGAATTAGGTCATACCAACACCACAAACCATTGCTGAAAGTAAAGAATTGAGAAAACTTTTTCGCACACGTACGCAGTTTAATAGTCAAAGAGCAAATGGGTGTGCAATCCTTTGTGGTTACAGGATTATTGCGCACAGTTTTTCAATATGTGGTAGAAAAGCAATTATGAGGTGTAACTTGAATTAACATATAGAGAGTGTTAACATATATTCAAAAGAGAAATGTAGAAAACCATGAAAAAAATAATTAGCAGGTTACTCTATTTTAAATAAACTACATTCAACTCAGACCCTTAGCTTTTCATATTTTTGCAAATTTTGAGTTTGCTGCTGCAATTGCGATGGGTTCATTAAAGCCAACTTATTAATTCTGGCTGCGGATACAAGTAGTTATATACCCTAATAATAAATTATTTTTGAATGAATAAGTTTGGTCGATAAAGCTTTGTGTCCAAATTGAAAAAATTACTGTGCTAAGTAAAATTATTTTGTAAAAAATGAAGAAAAAGTTTTAGTTTCAGTAGTCCGATTTTTACAAACTATTTATGGTATTTTATTTATAGTATTACATGCAACAATTTAACAAAAAATTATAAAAAAAATTTAAATTATACAAAAAATTTATAATTTATTTACTAAAAAAATTTTATTTTGCTGAAAAAATACGCTCTTCAGAGATGTTATAATAGTGTCAGACACTCTCAAATCTGCTGAGAACTACATAATTTGAAAATGCCATTAAAAAGGTCATTGAACACTTTCATTGATGCCTACTTTTACTTTACTTTTATCTAAAGCCCAGTAACTTTCAATTGACCTTAAGTCCGACCAGTTTCCAAACATTTACAAATACTATGAAACTTTAGTGAGGCTAAAATTTAGTTTAAATATGACTTTACTTTTTAAATTATAGGTGTTTTCTTAGACGTCGCGCGTTTTAACGAAAATTAGGAGAAATTTGTGTGTATATTTGCGACTAAAGGATATCATATACAAATTTTGACCAGTTCTGACTGTTTTTATTTCTTCTTCTGAATGCTCATTTTGTTTTTTTTTTTTTTGTTTTTGCATATAATTGAGCTTATTGACTAACAAAAACCATATAATATAAAACCACTTTTAAGCTCTATGCAAAACTTTGCAAACTTTTCATCTTAATTGCAATTTCATAGAATTTCTAGATATTTTGTTTGTGTATGCAGTTTTATAGCTTATTAAGTTTTACAGCAATAAATTGCAAGTTTACAGTTGCTAAAAAAATGCGTTAACTTCGGCTGTTAGAATATGTTCATAGTGCATTTTTCACCCAATAAAACAAAAAAATTGCAATGAGCCATATCAGGTGAATTCAATGATTCTTGGATGGTATTCGCCTCGTTCTTGGTCTAAAATTAACGGGCAATGATGACACTGTGCGACGGTGGGTTGTCATGATGCAAAATCCTCAAGTCGTTTTCCCACAAATTCTTTCTTTTTTGGCGCATTGCTTCACGTAAACGTCTTATAACGCCCAAATGATTGTCCTTATTAACAGTCTGCTTTCTGGAAAAAATTTTTTGGTCTGCCTTCTGGAAAAAAATTAACGTAAATAATCCATCTTTCCTTATTGAATGGAAACGATGTGCTCTGGTTTATTGATCTTGATTCATTCGGAGCTCTCCACTCACTCGCCTTACGTCTGGATTGTGTGTTGCTCTCATAAATCGAACTCCCTTCTCTAGTAATGCCAAGTATGCTGTGTATTGGGTCGGATTCAAAGTAGGAAATTATGCCTTTAGCTATATTAACTTCGTCCCTTTTATGCATAAGACTCAGGTCCTTCGAAGCCAACTTTGCAACTACACGGTGCAAACCAAAATTATGAAAAGCAATGTCCTAAATGAATGCATAAGCAATGTTCCAGTTCTCTTCCAGCTCTCTGACCGTTATTTTGCGGTTATTGATCAAAGTTTCTTTCTTTGACTTTATTGATGTTTTCAACAGTTTTCGATGTCGACGGCCTGCCACTACGCAGGTCGTTTGTTATCCGCGAGTACTCACTATCTTTTCTGAAGCGTTCATGACATTCGAAAACAGCTGTTTTCTTTAGAGAATCATTACTGAAACAGTTTCCCAACATTTCTAATATATTCGCATCATTGAATCAATTTTTAACGCAAAATTTAATTCAAACTCGTTTTTGGAATTCAAATTCATTTTTGAAACTGTACATAACTGAAAATACGTGCAGAGGTAGATTTGCTCAAGCCGGCCTAACTTTTACAAATGGCGGTACAATTTTGGTAAGAATGTTAATCAAAAATGTAGCTACTTAACAAAAAATACAGAACTCAAATCAGTTGACTTAGAACGTCCCGCGGTTGCTTAAGGAGCCTTTTGATCAGGTGGTGTGCCTATCTCTATTCCTTTGTCCGTTGGTATACTTCCGTTATGTGAACAAAATTATAAAACGGTTGTGCACAAGTGTCAAGACAATTCGCGCAAGCAACCGCATATCGTCGGCATTTATAATCAAACGCGCATTCACACACTCGTAAAAGCCTTCCACTCATTTTTTACTTAAAATATGAATGGAGCTGACATATTACGACAAATTCTACGTACAAATTGGTCTAAAAAAATCTGATAAAACCTAAAATAAATAGAAAAGTAAAAAAAAACACAAAAACAAAAACAAAAAACCAAAAGCAAATCACAAGCGCTTTGATGTAGTGTTGAACATTTTAACACAGCATCACCTCAGCATGTGAGGTTCACAGACATATATTTATGTACTCAAATGAATGTATGTATATGAAAGGGTGGCTGGTTGGATAATTTGGGACGTTTGAATGTCTGCCTTTAATGTGTATGAATCTACATTCGAGTCAGTTTAATCGACTTTGCGCGCCAGGTGTGCGAAAACAAATGCGGTTAGTTGACAGCATTATAGTGTAACATACAGCACACACTGTGTAGTAGATACCAAAGGGTGGATGTCATTTTGAGAGTGTGAAAAAATAGTGAAATTGTGCAAGTACACAGAAAAGGACGTTTAGTAGCGAGATCGTAATTGAACGTTACGTATACCCTGTGTTGCACCTATAATACTTATAATATATACTTATGTAACGCACGGAATAATGTAAAATTGATGACATTTGTATTTCCGTACATGATGGAGGTTAGAGAGTGTTAGAGTTCTTACTTTTTTTGTTACTATCGTTGTTATTTTCGTTGTTGTTGTTCTTTTTATTGTGTTTTATTCGTGTTAGCGCGACACAAACGCGTGTTGTAGCGCAATTCCAATGGATTAAATGCTGTTTACCAATGCTATTAATTTAGTATTACGCCGCTGAATGCGATAACAGCAACAACAATGAAAGCAGAAAGCAAACAATGTGCCAGGTGACAGTTGGGCAGTTTGGACAGATATGGTGTTATCGCACGCACACTGAAACTACTCGCAGCACGTTATCAGCAGCAACAAACCATCACCTGCAGGAGCCTAGTGAATAGGCACAATGAAGTTAGTGGTTGGTGCCAATGCGACAACAACTTGTTATTAGTGTGGATCTACTGCGATACTCGAGTCGCATTCGGAATTACACTGTCCCATGTGTTCATTCGCTCACTTATTCATTAATTTACAGCAAATGACAATTACAATCCAAGTATGTTACTCAACACCGGCATCTCTGGCTATTGCGCAGTTATGGGCGCACATGAATACGTACGGCATTGGTGTTCTATATCACTTTGCTTGAGACTTTTTGGTGTACAATGTTCTGTAAAAATAAACAAATATTATGCGTTGATGCAACCATCAACAAGCTGCCAACTGTATAGACATTTAAAAACCACATTAATTCAACAGCGTTTAAATTGCACCAACCAGTTGTATGTGCATTGTTTTGGCATTTATAGATGAAGGTAGAGCGCTTTAACTAAATCTCATCACTTACACGTATTTCCGCATTTAGGCGGCGTCGACCGGCAACTTCATTTATTTGTAAATTCCAAACACGAATGACTTATTCTGCAGTATCTTACTTCATTCTGTAATCGCATAGGTAACTTTGAAAAAAATATTGAACTTTTTTTACGAACAGTATCAACTGCGATTGACAGCAAAATATTATCGGAAAAATTAACGGAACGTAGCACAAAGCTATCGAACCTAATGAAACATTAATCCGTCGAAAAAAAAGCTTTACATTATTCGATAAAGACATATGTGCGTTCGAAAAAATTAAATGAAAACCACCAAATTACTTCAGCTCTTTTTTTATTATTCACAATCAGAAATCTGTACATATGCCATATTTATATAACTTCATACATTTAACACTTGTATGTAATATTTGAACTGATTTAATTTTTACTTGTACATTTAAATTTATATATATATGTATATATATATATATATATATATAATAAATCAATAAATGTATGCATATAAGGGTGATTTTTTAAGAAACAAAAACACAAGAAAAATTCAGAAAAATGTATAAAAGTTTTATTTAAATCGATAGTACATTCCATATAATTTAATGTTTGAATATTATTTCATGCAAATGTTGACCACGACTGCGCTTCAAATGGTCCATCCTCTTAGTCCAATTTTGGCATACTCTTTCCAATGTTTCGTCCGGTATCCCACATATAAATGCTTTAATGTTGTCTTCCAATGCGTTAATTAAAGCAGGCTTGTCTGAATAGACATGAGCTTTAACATAGCCACACAAAAAATACTCTGAAGGCGTTATATCGTACGATCTGGGCGGCCAATTGACAGCTCCCGAACGTGAAATAAAATGTTTACCGAACTCGCCTCTCAACAAGTCCATTGTTACGCGAGATATGTGGCATGTGGTACCGTCTTGCTGAAACTACATGTCACGTTGTTGAGTAACAGAGGCCCAATTTCTGCGAACGGCAACGAATCGATAATTGATGGTCATCATTTACACTGCCCGATACAGCTGCGACAATTTCTTCAGTTCGCACTCTACGTAAGCCTGTTGGTGGTTTGATGCCCAATAATGTAAATTTGGTTCTAAATTTAGTCACAATAGTTCGAATTCAGTGGGTCGCGCGATAAACTTTCTTAACAGAACATGCATTTTTATAATAAAATTCAATGATTTGCAAGCGTTGTTCAGGTGTAAGTCTATTTATTATGAAATGGCAAACCAAACTGAGCATAAATCAAGTGACAGCTGTCAAAAAGACCATCTACGAAAAAAGTAGTGCCAACTTGAAAATCTAACCTCTAAAAAACACCCTTTATATAGATATATATATATATGTAAGAAAGAAGATGTTCCTTCTTTCGGTTGAATTTCATAACGTATATTTATTCAGAACAATATATTGTACAAATGCGGTGTATTTTGATTAAGAGTTAAAAATAGTTTGTGAAAAATAAAGTATTGATGGCGCACACGACTGATCACGACCGCTTCTTCCTCTTTAATGCCGGTTCGCCGGGGCTGCCTTTTGGATAGAGTTACCACCCTTCACATATATATAATTATATAATTAGCGCTTACATAATTCGTTTTTTTTTCCACTGCTCCACCTTCAAATTGCCTGTTGATATTGGTGCAACTTTTTATTATCGACTAATTTAAAACTATCAGAATGATATTAAAATTTAATTATTGAGGCACTGTATTATGGTTGAAAAAAATTTAATCTTCATTATTTAATTATGAAATGAGCATTCATACATAAAAGCGTGTCAATTGCCTTTTAATTGTATTGTTTTTATCCAGAGCCGCTTATTTGCTATCGCATTGTGCACACATTTTCAAAGGCATTATCTTAATATTAATAAATTGCACTGGAAAAACTTTACATTGTATGATACAGTTTTTTTTTTTTTTATCACATAAGCTTAGTAATAAAAGGATTGCATAAAAATATTACATATTGGGTAGAATATCCTGCGTTGAATATCTATAGAAAAAATACTTATTGGCAGGTTTTGCCAATTTATTTGTTCAATTTTTAAATTTAGTAATTTTTTTTTATGAAATTATAGTTTGTTCTCTTATTGAAACAATTTAATTACAAATTACAAACTTTGTGTACATGTCGAAAAAATACTCAACAAATTTTCATCAAAATTTCACGCTTTTTAATCAAAAGTGGCCGCCGTAGCTGAATGGGTTGCTGCGTGAATACCATTCCGAGTTCAGAGAGAACGTATATTCAAATTTCGGTGAAAGACTAAAAATGAAGAAAAAGGTTTTAACAGTAGCGGTCGCCCCTCGGCAGGCAATGGCAAATCCTCGGAGTGTATTTCTGCCATGAAAAAGCTCCTCATAAAAATATCTGCCGTTCGGAATCGCCTTGAACATCGAAACGCACACCACAAATAGGAGGAGCAGCTCGGTCAAACACCCAAAAAGGGGTACGCGCCAAATATATACATATATATATATATAAATAGATACCTACGTATAACCAGAACCTGTCGAAAAACTTCGATTATATAGTTCAAAATTCCATTGAATTTTGATCCAAGTTTTTAGTGACTCAAAAATCCATTTTTTTTCTTATAGCGAGTTCATAATTTTCTTTAAATTACGAATGAAAAAAATAAAAACAAATAAAACATTATGTTTGCCTATAATTTGGAGAGACTTTATAAACAAGCGGAGATATATTGTGCCAAATTCAATAGATATATTAAGGTAGGGTTTTTATTGTTGTAGTGATAATCAATAATCGAGCTCCAACACTAACTAGAGGCGTTCCCACGCCAGTCGGTTCTACGTTACCGGAACGACCCGGATTTATAACCGGCTAAGGACTGTCACTTCAGCAGCATTCCCCACATATGTATGGGGAATGTTTATGATGATACAACAACAACAACAACTAACTAGAAGCAAAAGCCGCATATCTGTCATAGAGAGATTACCAAACTTTTGTCAGAAAGAGAGGTAGAGATATGCCAGATTTTTGTGCAACATATGATAAACAAAATTTGCCGAAACTGTTTGGGAGAATTATAATTTACATTCGGGACGACCACCGAAAATCAGGGAATAAAATAAATGCGTTTTGAGTTTATAACACACCCATGAAAGAGATTCTAATGAGCACTTTCAAAAGTTTTCTTTGGCATGACTTATAAAAATATTTCTACAACAAGGTTTCTTAGCACTGGTTTCTTAAACAAATGTGAAAAAATCGCATAGTATGAAAACTTGCTAATTGATTGAACAAAAGCATATCCATAGGAGCTCTCATATCTGTAATGAGATTCAAGCGAAATGCGTTATTGGTATAATTTTTAATTCTTTTCTTTCTAAGCTAATATTTTCCACACGATTTATTGACTTCAAAAAGTTATTATTTACTTCTCAGGGGCCTAACTACCTTATGAACCAACTTCAATTTACCAAATCGTCTAGATCTCTTAACTTACTTAGTATGAACTACAGTTGCCGAGTAACAGGAGGTAATTTCTTTGTTCTCGTTATCTGTCTTTGGTATTGACATCACATTAACAACCGCGCTGTTAGTTCTGTCTTTTCCAAACTAAATAAAAAAGCTAAGCGAATGGGTCTGGTAGGGAACGAGGACAAATCGAAGTCGCCAAACAAACAGTCGGCGCACTTGCGTTTCGTACCCACTTCACAGTTGACAGTTATGACTTCGAGGTTGAGGTTGTAAGAGACTTCGTTTACATATATAATATATATATATATTTGACGCGTACACCCGTTTTGGGTCTTTGGTCGAGCTCCTCCTCCTATTTGTGGTGCGCTTCTTGATGTTGTTCCACAAATGGAGGGACCTCGTTTATCTAGGAACCAGAATTAACCCCGATAGCAATGCCAGCCTTGAAATCCAATGGATAATCTCTCTTACCAATATGTGCTACTTAGGACTAAGTAAGCAATTGAATAATCAATACCTCTCTCCACAGGCGAAACTAACACTTTATTAGGCTCTCATCATGACCTTCCTAACGTAAGCCTGCACGAGACAATATCCGATGAAGCGCCCCTTGGAGTGTTTGAAAGACTCGCTGGCGATGGCGAGTATCGTAGGCGATGGATCAATGAGCTGTCTGAGCTTTACCACGACATAGACATAGTGCAGTGAATAAAGATCCAGCGGCGTCGTTGGTCACATCTCCTCATTTTACTTTCTTCGTTTGGTGCAGAATGCTTGTTCAGGAATACGGTTCACTTCAGTTGAAAGCTTCAACAATTGGCTTGACTCTTTCTTGGCCGCAAAAGGTCAAAAATTCTTTGGCGAGGCTTCCAAATTTTTGAGACAGTTAACAAAAGGTCATAGATTCCAAAGCAGGATAAATTATATAATTCATACATAAAGCGTAATTGAAATAAAGTTATATATTTTTAAGTGATGGTCCTATTAGCTTCGTAAATTATACTGTTTTTGTTTTATGGAAAAAAAATTTGTTTCATGCATACAAAGAATGTCTTCAATTGTGATTAAATAAAATTAGAAATGAATTATATTTCAAAATCTCTTGAGAAAAGTATTTTGCAACTAATTCACACTGCATAGATAGTTTCAGTAGAGTAGCTGATTTAAGTAGCTGTTGTCTGTTTATTTGAACCCTGCGTTGTAAAATTGCGTTTGAATTACTCTAAGCTGACAAACTTTGTCTATAGATTTTAACATTTCAGCAATTAGCATTTTAGCAAAGCAAAAGCAAACCATATTCCTCTTGATGTTTTTCCTCTACCATTCACAGCTGCTCAATGTGCCTTCCCTATAATAAAAATGTATGCGAGCTTTAAGGTAATTTCTCATAGGCTTAAAATAAATTTAAAGTTTTTTACAAGCACCGCTTTTTAATAAAATATCCATACATACATAATAATTTATTTGTTTATTACATTATTCACTTACATACATTTAAATGACGGTTTTTTACTTCACTTCCCTTTATATATTTTTGAAATATTATTTTTTTTTAACTTACCGACTTTTTTGCTGGGGGCTGACATGTTGTAAGTACGGCATCAGGATTTGTATATACAAATAATTGTTGTAAATTTCCCTAATTAAAATAAATAAAATTATATATTTAAGCATAATAAAAGTGGACAAAAAGAATATGCAATTAAGCCACAAACTGGGAAAGTACACATTTGCGAATTCCGTCGAAGTCAAGAATCACTGAAAACTTTCAGAGATAAACGGATGCAGCGAAGCCAATTTCTTGTTGGTGATTTTTTGCATGATATAAATAGTGCAGCACAATGAAAAGTTGCAGCACATCATATATCACGTACGACTTATATATATCCTATATATTATTGCGCCGCATACATACACATTTTGCTGAAACAGTGGAAAAACTAAAATATGGAGGGAGAAAAATATATGGAGAATCTTAGACGCCGCACAGCGGAGTATTAAGATTCAGCAGCTTGCAAAACTTCAATATTTCAAATTTACAAATATTTCATTCATTATTTGAATGTGATGTCGTGAGGTAGCATCCCCTAGCTTTGCCTTGCCTTATCCGGCAAGCGTATGTTCATGACGCTATCTTAGTTTAATACAGTAACGTTACAAGTTTTTTTTTTTAATTATAAGCTGCATTGCAGCAAGTTTATTTATTATTGCAATTTTTTATCTAACTATTTAACTTCATAAAAATACTACTAGGATTAAATGTACTTTTAAGTCGTTTTTAATATAAACGAGTGCCTAAAATTTACCGTACGGCATTAAAGTTATATCATAGAAGTGGCGCAAAATTAAACGGTAGGCTTATAATTTTTCCAAATCGCAAACTTTGGACTAAGTAGGTAAATGAGTAGTAAAGTTCTCTCTCGACAAATAAAACTAACACTCTACAAGGTCTCATCATTCCCGTCCTAACTTATGGCGCAGAAGCTTGGACGATGGCAATATCCGATAAGCGTCGCTTGGAGTGTTTGAGAGAAAGATTTTACGGAAAATTTGTGGACCTTTGTACGTTGGCTGGGTTATGTCGTCCAAATGGATACAACCAGAGGAGGGCCTCTGCGTTGAAAAGATCAGGTGCAAAATGGCTTGGCTTCACTTGGTGCATCCAACTTGGGCCGGTTACCACCAGAAAGAAACGCTTTTTTAAGTCCCTACTCAATATTAATTTTTGTATTTAAAGAAAACTTATTCAAAAATAAAATTGGATGACTAATTTTGCTCCACTTTGTATTTAAGTTAAAGTATCTATATCATAATATAAATATATTGTATATATATAATTGGCGCGTACACCCTTTTGGGTGTTTGGCCGAGCTCGTCCTCCTATTTGTGGTGTGCGTCTTAATGTTGTTCCACAAATGGAGGGACCTACAGTTTCAAGCCGACTCCGCACGGCAGATATTTTTTTATGAGGAGCTTTTTCATGGCAGAAATACACTCAGAGGTTTGCCATTGCCTGCCGAGGGGCGACCGCTATTGAAAAAACTTTAACTTTGGTGTTTCACCGGGATTCGAACCTACGTTCTCTCTGTGAATTCCGAATGGTAATCACGCACCTACTCATTCGGCTACGGTGGTTTTATCATAAATGAACGCAAATTGTTTGAAAATTTTCAATAAAATAAAAAAATAAATATTAGAAGCGGCATATTATGTTTTGCTAATTCTGCGTATACCCTAGACCCCTTTATTGTAAAATTGAATCCTTTGAAACTGGATCACAAGTATCACTAAAAATTTAGAACTTACAAGTAATTAGAAATAACGAATTAGGAGCAAAAGGCATCAGCCAACATTATCCACAATTTACCATTTTCTCATACAGAAAATATTTGAAACCTCACTCAATAATTAACTTCTTCCGAAAGTTTGTGCAATTGTACATTTGAAATTGTGTAACATTGGCAGGTCTTACTTAAAAACATTTTTTTCGAAAAACTACAAAATATAATTGATGAAAACCTCCACTGGGATAAGGCAACACAAGAGCGGTGCAGCACACTGATGGCATTACTCGGTAGGCTGCTTTCATTATTCAGCTAAATATTTCGCTAATCAGCAGCCTATACAAAAGTGCGTGGATAAAAAATGTAATTTCGGCACGACAAACATCACGCCACCACTCGAAGTAAGCTGCAGGTAAAGATCACACAACCATATACCATCGCCTTGCACGCCCTTTTCGTCCCCACCATTCTTCGTCAATTCCCAATTCTCATCATTCTTCTACTGCTAAACTAATCTAAATTTTCGGACTTGTTGAATCGAAAATCTTGTTACAAAATTATTACGCTTTTATCCAAATAAAATGTCAAACAAAAATGCATCGCTTTTATTAGTACTTTGAACTCCAAATCCACCTTTGAATTAAAAAAAATGACCACTTTTTATTGAAGGCCTCGCTATATGTTTTATATTTTATTATATTTTCACCCATCGAAAATCGAAGGAAAATTAAACAGTTACAGATAGATTTGAAGAAAAGCTGTCAAAAATTTTGTAAACAGTTGTTGTTGCCGTTGTTGAGGTGGTTGTGTATTTGTACTCAAATAATCTTAATTACCGACTAGCGCCGTTTTATTACCACTTTTCTCGTGTGTTGTCTGTTTTGTTTCTTGTTTGAGTGAGATCCATTTCGTGAAATCCGTATATAACAAAAAAAAATTATATCTCCATGTCTGAGATTTCATTAATTTGCTCTAGAAAAAGTTTGCCGAAAGAAACCTGAATATTCGCATAAATAGTGGAAAATACTTTCTTTCACTCTCTCCGACTGACAGCTTCTGCAGAAGGAATTGAAAGAAATGATGGGTCCGGCTGCATGATCCCCTACCTTTGAGTGACCTGCAAGGATTGCAGTAATACGTGAAATGACGTTAACATCATAAAAGGTAATTCGCCCTCTGAATGTTGTATGACAGCAATGTTTTTTTGTTGTAGTGCATGCAGTTAATTGCTTTCACCTTCTTTCCGCTAAAGCATAGTAGTGTGACGCAATGGATGTTTTTATTGTATTGAATGGGGTAGCAACGGCGACAGCCTCTGTTATGTCTAGTGTCGAACCTTTTCTTGCTAGCTCGTCTGCTTACTCACTACCCTCTATATTCCCGTGTCCGGGAACCTATATTAGAGTAGGCAGTTCTAGTTTCTTTCTACACTGTGAAACTAATTTGGATGAAATGGAGTTGGAGTCTAAGGCTTTCAAAGCTACATTTGCAGCAATTTCTTTGTAGTGTTTCAGTGATTTGCAAGCTTCCCTGATAGCTAACAGTTCTGCCTGGCACACGTTGACATAGTCAGGAAGTCGAATTGATTTGGATAAGTTGAGCGGTTCCAAATAGAGGCCAGCTCCCACACCACAGTTCATCTTAGAACCGCCAGTGTAGATTTCGACATCAAATCTACCAATCACTTTCTTTTTTAACTGATCAGGATATGACTAGAAAAGTGAAGCAGCACCAGCTGAGAAATTCAAACAAAGCCGTTGTCGGGTATGGGACTATAAAAAAGCTTGAAAAACAGAAACAACATATTAAGACATATTTGATTGAGACATATATGATTTTGTCATTAAATTTTATTATATTACGAAAAAAATTATTAATCAATTTTTATTCTTTTTTCATTCAGCTTTGGACTTTTTAAGTCACCAAGCTTGAAAATCATAGCCTGCCAATGATACGGCAGTTAAGTGAATACAACCTTTCATTTAAATATTATTCCTTTATTTTAGTGAGTTGTTCCTAAATAATTTCTTTTTGCAATGTATTAACAATAATTATTATTTAATCTAATTTTTCCGAGTTTTTCATAGTTCTAAGTTTGTTAAAAATAGTTGTATTATTATTTCATTTTATTTTATTTTTTTGATTTTATTTTTGTTTTAGTATTTCATTCGCTCAATTTTCTTTGGCAGATGGTCCGTGAACTTTCGTTGTTTTTATTTATTTATTGGAACTGCTTAAATTAGATCCTACAGCATGGCTTAAATCTTGACTCTAAAATTGATAGCATAGGTCTTACCTTACAGGTAAATGCCCTACATCTATGCTAAATTTATAACATCATTCCAGATGAGCACTTTTTTGTCTTAGCTCAACGTCAATTTCCTGCCTAATTGATAGTGATATACCACGGAATATATGAAATGTGCAACGATCGTGACTTGCTAAATTCAACTTGTTCTACTTGCATATTTTACATCTCCTTTCCCTAGGATAAGTCTCATCCAAACATATATGAGTATGTACATTCATACAAATGCATGAGCATTCTTGCATTCGTTATTTCTGGCATTTTGTAATTGTAGCATCACATCGCTCGCACGTGTACAAATGTTGCATGGTTTGTTGCATATCAATTTGAACAGGCAGCTGAACTATAACTGCAACATCAACAGCTCAAAGAAATTACAACGGAACAACTACTGATGTGTACCACAAGTCTGGAAAGCCTGGACTATTTTCTGCTTCTACCTATACCTCCTCCTTTTAGCAAACTTCATGCGCGCTTTTCTCTTTGAAACAATGTCGAATAGTTTACCTTATTGTCGGCTTTGCCTTGTGTCAGCTATCTGTATCAGCAGGCAGGTAGGCAGCCAGCCACCTTGAGCTGTCTGACACATTAGTAGTTTTTTGGCTGCATGCAAATAAGGAAGCACGAATACGAAGCGGAAAGGGTGAAGTTAAGTTTATGCATATGTGTTTTTTGGTATCTGCCATTATATCTATACTTACAAATGCAGCTATATAAGTACAAGGCGGCGCAAAATTAGTCCCCCTATCGGAAGATTTATAATTTTTGCAAATTTCGTCGTAGTCAATCAATTTTCACACGACCTGGACAGCTGCAGTATACAAACAGACAAGCAATGGAAAGCGTAAAGGTCAAAATAAAGTTTTCATCACTCAAAATTATATTTTTTAATTAGCCACCTTGAAGGTAAGTAATTGTAAGCGCAGAAAGTTACAGAAAATCATTGCTGGAAAATGTTTAGATTTTCAATCCATTTGTTTACTATGGTGAATGTATTAGGTCTCCTTAAACAACTCAAATATCACACGTATGATAAAATGTTTTGAGTCTGATTATCATTGAAATGTCAAATTCGGCACTCGTATACAGATATCGCAAATCTAAAAAGTTAATTAACAACTATCAGGCTTCAGTACATTAAAGGTATGAATGTATAGTTTGTGTTGTCAGCTAGTTTCGACGTAGGTGTTGAAGTCAATATTAATATATAAAAAAACCTAAATAATTGTGGGTGATGTGTATGGACTCTGAAACCGTTTTAGATCAATTTTTCAGGAATGCCCTGTCGCAGTTGGTGATGATTGTATAAAAAGTGTTGGCACCTATTTGCAAAATTAAGATTTCATTAAATCAAATAAATTATAATGTGATTGGTATCAAATCAGAGCTGCTGGTAGTGTCTAGTTGTACCTCATTTTGCTTCTGCTGCTTTCTATAACCGATTTGGCCGATATTTTTTTGTAGTTTTGGATATTATTTGATCCATTCGCGCTCCAGACCATCCTTCAACTTCTATTTGATGCTATACGTTCTTTTGCATATCCGGCGTTCAAGTTCGTGTCATAAATTTTATAGGGTTGAGGTCCGGAAAATGTGGTTGTTTTGTTTGTTTGTTATAAAGAAATCAGTACGGAATGTGCACTTCGGGTCATTGTCCAGTTGGAAATACTATACACTGAGTGGCAGACTCAGACCTAATTTGCTTGCTGATTCCTGAAAATTGCTTTTTAAAATGTCTAAGTAAATAAATAGGTCCATAGTTGTTTCCGCAAGCTGTAATTTACTGACATTGCTGACATACAAGACCACACCATTCACGAACCTCCGCCATGCTTCACGGTTTTTCGGTTGCAGCTCGTCATTCGCTTTGTGTCATATTTTTTGTTTGCCTTCACAACCGAATAAATTGATTACTCATATTCATAAGCAACACATTCGTCCAGAAATCAGTCTGTTTGTGGGCAATCTGTAATACAAATTCGAGCCGTTTCTTTTTGTTAATTCTGTCTTTCGACACTTTACTATTATATCCATTTTCTCTCAAGCCACTTTGTTTCCAATGCATTTCGAATTTCTACAGTTGTTGTTTTCGGATTTTTGCCCACAACTCTTTGGATGTATTATTTGACTATTTCGTCCCCTTAGTATAACAATAGCCTATGTGCTCATAGGCTATTATTTTTTTATTGAATTTTTGGATTCTCCATTGTCGATTTTATATGTGGTCAAAATTTTGTTAAATTCTAGTTCCACAAAGTGGGTCAAAACATCAGTCAAAAAATAATAAATATTTACAGACATAACGAGATTTGAGTGAGAGCTACTTTCGACAAAAAGTTTGAAATTCATTTTCTCAAAACATCAAAAAATGTATAGGCTATTTTAATACTAAGGGGACGATTTCAGAATTTTTAGGCGGACGACTATTTGAAGGTTTGCTTGCTATTGACTTTGTCTCAAAAAAGATTTTTAATATTGCTTGCACTGTTGCACGACTAACAGTTTTAGTGAGGAATTCAAAAAAAGTCTCTCTTCTATTAATCTTATTATTTGCTCTCGCACTAGAACGGAAGCTTCCTTCGTTTTCGGGATCATTTTCACTAATAGTTTATTTTAGATAACCGCAAGCTTCGCCAATCGAAACTATTCTGATATAACAAGCAAAATTTAAGAAAATAGCGCTTCTTTATTGGCGCCGTAAGTATACTTTTTTGTGTTACAGTATACGTTTCATATGCACGAGGGTCGTTTTTGAAGTCGGTGCAATAATAAAGACTACTTCATTGAGCGTGAGCTGGTGCGTTGTCGTGATGTAGAAGGAAAATCACTCGACTTCCTCGATTCAAGCGAATGCTAAACACCATGAAATAATCCGATCTGGCTGAAACTTGGTGAATGTTCTTCCAAAAGATGCTACTAACTAAGCATAACCTCAATATGCACCAGCAGTACCACCTCTCTGATTTTGCATGCACTTTTCAAACGAGCTTCGTACAAAAGTACCAAACCGCGCGAAACTAACGGCATAATTTGATGCTTGCTTAAACAGATATTCCGTTCTAAATAACATCGATTAGAAATAAACAGTTTGACTAAAACTACATTTTTGTGGGGGTTGCGTATAGCTCTTCCTGTGTTACTGTAAGGTCCTCCTTTTTTCAATTGCGCAGTGATATGTAATTTCTCTTAGAAATAAATTTCCACTCTTCCGTAAACAAAATAAATGACATAGTTTTTTCACGTTAGCGAAAAGCATATTAGCTCAAGTCATGTTGCAACTTTAATAAGTGACTAGTTTACTGAGCACCAACAACAATAACCAAGCAAAAAACACCAAACACATGAATAGCAAGCGCTTACCAAGCACGCATCTGGCGTTTTGCTGCCATTTTGATAAATGTGAAAGCAGCGAAAGTTTGCTCGAGATTTACGAGTTGTGGCAGGCAAACGCCAAGCTTAACTACCACAAAACAAAAAAATTAGTCAGAAACTAAGCGCGGCAACAAAAAAAAAAAACAAAAAAAAAAAATTTGCTGACGATACAGAGTGCAAAGTAGAAATTGCAGCTGTGTTATAGCTTTCGCGGTGAAACAGATTTCCATTCTCATCACACAAAAAAAATTATAAAATAAAAATCACATACTTATACACATACAAACATAAACAAAGTTAAAGTTTTCAAGACAAATTTATGCTTACGCCAAAGAGAAAATAGCGGCGAAGAAAAATGCGACAAAAAATAAGCAAATCAACAAAAACCCAACTTTAAAGGCATATCAGTACTGGGCCAAACTGTTTTATTGTCTTGAAAATAAATACACAAATAAAGCATGTTCTCAATTTTTCGTTCTGCTGCTACAATTGCAATTGTTGGCAGAATATTACTGCAGCAGCTACTGACAGGCGCCAGAAAAAGAAATACACAAAAAATCAGCAAAGGCAATCCAAAAAAGTGGCTATCGCCTGTTGTGCCGCTATGTGCGCTGCATGGTGGCATGACCATTTATTAGGACAACACTCTCAGCGCTGGTAATAGTTCTATTGCTACCAAGTTTTATTTTTTTTTGTTTTTGTTTTTGTTGATGGCACCATTCCGTGGTCTAGGAAGTTGCTTGTTTGCTCAGCTGTTTACCTCGCTGTTTGTCTGCCTACCACGTTGTCAGGTTATCTTGTCATTTTGATGGATTTGGCTATAAGTCTTTGTGGGCACCAACGAACTATGTGCAGTGAGACAGCGACAGGTGGCAGCTAACAGTGCGAAGTGGCAAAACCAATGACAGCCGCCACTCTGATGTTGCTGCTACATCACTGTCGTGGACTAGAACTCATAGGCATGTACTTGATTTTTACAGCTGTGAGAACTTCTGGCAGGTGAATGGAAACCAGTGAAAAAAACTCTAGCCTATACAAATTTAGTGGATTTCGATTGATTTCTTTGAATGAAATTTAATTGATAGCTTCAATAGCGACAACATATACCAGTTGTATGATAAGAAATATTTTTTTATATTGGAAATTTGTCTTCTAGATTATATGTACTAACTAATGGAGAGAGAAGTTTTATCTTGTACCAGAAATTTACAATTCAAGGACGTTGGACTTTCTTACAATTGTAAAGTCGGAAAAACACAACGCGCTATCTAAGTGTGCCTGTGAGAGGAATTTTAGAGTTATTAGGTCAATCCTCAATTAATTTATCCCGAGCCGTATTTCCTATCCTCGGTTGGCAGCACCCAGAAATGTACTATGGGTAACTAGTTCTGAATTCTCAGCATCGGAGCTGAATACACGATAATGTGGATTGTATAACTTCATGTTTGCCAAAAAATGTATAAAGGGGAAAATAAAATGGAATAACAGCCCACTTTAAACCATAGCACACCAACATTTTTACCTGATTGGCTTTTTTTCGAATATTCAAATATTCAATTAAAAACTTCTTTCATATAGCTCATTGCCTAACAAAAACTATGTAAGTCCAAAATTATAAAAAATCCACAAGCCTTCCGTTAAAGTTCAACGCTTTTTAAATAGAATTTATATGGAAAAAGTGCGTAATATCGTAAAAGGAAAAAAACTCCCAAAAACCAACGGGACCAACTGCCAAACGCTTTAGTGGCTTACTCTATAATAGGGTTGCATATACTCTTACGTTTTTTTCTTGGGCAAATTGAATTTGTTTGATATATAAAGACCAAACTTTACGATTGGTAAGGATACATTTTTAAGTGTTTAGGATACATTCCTTTTAGTCGCATTTTTTGAAGTAGTTGCAATTTTCATTTTTTTTTTCTTAATTTTTTTTGATTTTCATCTTCCTATTTTCATATTTTGCTGGCGGAATAAGGCATCTAGTATATGCAATAAATACTAAAATAAAAAAGTAACACCAAAAGGAGTGGATAGAGCTTCTCTACTTTCATCTCATAATGTGCATCTCCCTTTTTTCATGACAAAACGACGTCAGCGCTACACATTGTCTTTCAAGTAATGATTGATAGAAAAACTTCCAAAACCTATTTGTAATTGGTGGTCTTATGTTGACAAGAAAAAAAAAATCAAATAAAGCTATTATTATATCAGCAACAAACTACCTGCCGATATTATTGTACCCGACCTTCTTTATTTAAATAGCAGCACAAGAACCAGCCAAAGTGTAGGTACTCTCTCCGAACGGACACCTCTCTTAAGCGGGTACCTCCCATAAGTGAACAAATTTTTCAGTACATACCACAAATCCTTAAGAATTTGTTTTTTTATTTTTTTCTTTTCAGGGGACAACCCTCCCATAACAAATTAACTCACCCATACAATACTATTAACTTTTTTACACTTTTCTCATAAGCGGACAAATATTTCAGTACCTTAGGTGTCGACTTAGAATATAGAATCTCTCTTGCCAACAAGTACTACTTTGCACTAAGTAGCCGATTGAGTAGTAAAGTCCTTCCTCGACGAACAAAACTAGTACTCTACAAGGCTCTCATCATGTCTGTCCTAACGTATGGCGCAGAAGCGTGGACGATGATAACATCCGATGAAGCGCCGCTTGGAGAGTTTGAGAGAAAGATTCTGCGGAAGATATTTTGAGCTTTGCACGTTGGCAACGGCGAATATCGCAGGCGATGGAACGATGAGCTGTATGAGCTTTACGACGGCATAGACATAACGCAGCGAATAAAGATCCAGCGGCTACGTTGGCTGGGTAATGTCGTCCGAATGGATACAAACGCTCCGGCTCTGAAAGTATTCGATGCGGTACTAGCTGGTGATAGTAGAGGAAGAGGAAGGCCTCCTCTGCGTTGGAAAGATCAGGTGGAGAAGGAATTGACTTCACTTGGTGTGTCCAATTGGCGCAGGTTAGCACGAGAAATGAACGACTAGCGTGCTTTGTTAAACTCGGCCAAAATCGCGTAAGCGGTTATCGCCCCAATTAAAAACAAGAAGAACTCAGAAGAAGCTATTGCTTTGAGGTCGGTAGCAAACAGCAATGCGAGAATTTTATATAGGTTTTTTTTTTGTTTTTCAGAAAAAAAAAATTATTGACTCGCGGTGGGAAGAAATCTCTTAATGATACAAGTAGTACGACATAGTAGGACACAGTAATACACTTATGGTCTAAATAATAAATTTAATAGTGGCACGACTCATCAAATATTATTGTGTAAGTCAAAGTTTAAAACTTTGTAGGAAAATTATAAGAATTCGACACGTATTTATCAATATGTAAAGCCCTTTAATCAGAACTTCTATCAAACCAATTATAGTGCGCAGTGTTATAGTCCATTCATTTTTAGTACAATAAATAGTTAATTTGAAGTGACTCAAAATTCTGGTAATTTTTTTATAATTTTTACCCCATACGGTGTTGCCATTTGTCTTCTTATAACGAATTCACTTTCCTTTGTTTGCTCTCAAGCGACCTGGAAACATTCACTAAGTAAACCAGATATAAAAAACTAATCTCACTATGCCTTAGCGTCGAAAACCTATGTGGCCTATAAGGTTAGGAAAATTTTGGACTTCGTTTTATGGAATAAACAGAATATTCTTTTCTTATATCAAATAATGATTCAAGTGTAAAGATATAACCAACCAGTGAGACAAAAATGTGGGCTTCGCAGTTTTTCACCACTTCAAAAATTAGACATTTCAAAATGCTTATTTCAGCATTTATGCAGCAGGAAATAATTATGAACCACAAAAGGTGTACCAAAAAATTAATATTAAATCATCTTCTTAATTTAAACAGACAGATTTTTGCTCTTATAACTTTTACTTCAATCAATCAATTATTAATCAAGCCTTTGTAATAAAATAAATAAAATAGCCACTCTGTGTGGTTTCCACATTCATTACCCACATTTGCACATACAATTCATGTTGAGCGTCCACATAAACGTACGAACGAGACTCTTCATTTATGTAAAGCCATGCGAGATTTCGAAATGAATACTCACTTTCAATTAATTAAACTATTTGTATTAAAACAATAGCGATCCAATAAAGCATTCCGCATGCTTGCACACCGTTAAATATATTCATAATTGTAAACAGGCTATATTCAGCGAATGCTTTTTAAAATGTTGTGTGATTTAATTTTAATTGCTTTCGTGGGGCTCTGACAAGGTATGTGTATATATTGCTTCTTCTTCTTTAGCTGCCAATACGATTTCAAATGCAGGTGGTCACACAATTTTACAGATAAACTAAAAAGTATATGAAAAATTAAAGCACTTCAAAAATAATGAATAAAATTTAAAAACATAACATTACATTATATTTTTAACAATTTGATCATACATTTTTTGATCTCTTGCAGTTGTTAATAAAGTTTTTATGTTGTGTATTCCACTCCAATGCTTTACGGTTCTAAACGAAGATAACTGTTTTCTGCCAATTCCTCGTTTTCCTTGTAGTGCTGGAATGAATTTTGATGCAATGAATACGAGTTTTTTAGTAGCCACATATAATAATTTATTTTCAAAGTACAAGTTTTAAGTAACTACAAAATATCACTGATTTGTTTGTAATTTTTGTTTTTGCTAACTGTACGCTATGCTTCTTATTTCCTATCAAAAATTCGAGCATGTTAAAAATTTTGATGAAATCATGTACAAAATTGGAAACTTTGCATTACATTATATTTGTTGTAGTTTTCTTTGAAGAAAAGTAGTTGTGTGTTTATACGAAGAAATCGGAGGGAGTACTTCTGTTGTCAGCTGTCTGTACGTCTATTTATCAGCGCTGGTCATCGAGGTCGCATCCAAAACTCATAAAACTCTATATTTACTTGTAAGAGGGAGTTAGAGGAATTTTAACATAGTATTAAAAGAGAAATTTTTATATGGTATTAAAAGCTATTTGTACATTGACAACGTTTTCTGCTTGGCAGAACTGGCTTTGAGGTTTTTAAAAAAATCGTAAGTATCTATCATAAAATTTACATATTATAAAAATTATGTTTTAAAAAACTAGTTTACTGGTGGTGTTGTCTATGGAAATACAAAGTCCGGCACTTGAAGTGTAACCAACTTCTTTCTGTCTGTTAGTTGACTAAATGACAGTCCAGAGTATTGTTTAAAAGCGCGCGGAAGCATTTTGCCTAGAGTAAACGCGAAACAAAGGAAAGTAATGGATTTCAAACGTAATAGTGTGAATGCATTATATTTGGCTGGAAAATCACAACCAGAGATTGTTCGTTCGAGCCCCTTAAAGTAAATAAAGTTTTTTGTTTATCGCACCATTATGCATGACAATGATACTGGTAGCATCGTGAAACGTCATGGAGGTAGTCATCAAAAGACTGCAACGTCACGTGAAATGGTTCAGATAGCTAAGAAGGGACTTGAGCGAAGTCCCCGACGATGTGCCAATCAAATGGCGAAAGAACTGAAAATATCTGACCGTAACATCCGCCGCATACTGAAAAATGATTTCAAAGTCAAGAATAAGAAGATCCAAAAGCCGCATGATCTCACATTAAAGCAGCAACAAGTCAGTCTTGAGAAAGCGAAGGAGTTGCTTCGCTTGGCCAAAAGCGGTGAATTTCCGAACATTGTGTTTTCTGACGAGAAAATTTTTCAAATTGAGCAATTCGTAAACTCCCAAAGCGATAGGGTTTATTTAACCGACCTTTCATACGAGAATTTGAGTCATCGATTGGCCACCAGAAACCAATGTTTCGAAATTCATAACGGCCACACATTGGCTCTCTAGGCCTTTTTGAAGGGCAATGTCCGAACTAAAAGATTCACCAGTTACGAGGCGTTGAAAAAAGCCATTGTCTATGAGTGGGCCAAAATACCTGCAAGTCACATTTTGGCAGCTTCCGTTTCCTTTCTGGATCGTCTCAAGATTACAGTCAAGGCAGAAGCTGATCATATCGAGCAAGAGAAAATTGATACTTTATATTGTATTATTTTTACACATTTTTTACTTTGAATTGAAGTAATTTTCCAAATTAAATGTATGGCCTTTTCAATTGGTTATACTTCTAGTGCCGGATCCTGTATAATGCTTGCATGCCATAGTAAGTAGTATGTGGACCACTTTGGTGATGGAATTACAGGTGCACCGCAAATATGCATATACACAATTTTACATTATGTAAATATAACAACAGTATCTACTGTATTGTATCGGATGTTGTTTCAGGTGCTGCATCGATATCGATAACTATGGTTTGACAGCTGAGAATGTCTGAAAACTTTTTATTATTATTTATTAAAATATAATTAAAATTAGTGTTGATATTTCTTTTCAGTAAGGTTTGGCATGGCATTGTTTAACGCCAGAACAACGCTTCCAAATTCTGAAAATTTATTTTGACAATAGATGAACATTAAATCTGTGAATTTCATAGAGCACTGGCGACATTATCAGCTCTTAATTCTTTCGAAACAAAGAAGGAAATGTGAATGCTATCAGGCCATGCTAACTGGATTTTTATTTCCAAAAATTAATCAGCTTAACATCGACGACATTTGGTTCCAACAAGACGGCGCATTTTACTCTACATCGCGCTTAACAATCGATTTATAGCAATACTCAAGCCACCATTGAGGCCATACGGCCAGATTTATTGAAAAAGTATTATAGGTAAACATTTAATTGATCGAATGGACCATATAACTGGTAGCCGGGTCGGTCATATGCCACCAGATATCATATTCAAACAATAAATGTCATACAATTATGTAAATGATTAAAATAAGAAAAATTTCATTGCAACAATATTTCTGTTCTCTATTATCTTGTAAAGTTCTTAAACTCTTAAAAAGGCACCGGATATATGCGCAAGTAAGCAATTCAACATGTAAGAGTAGAAAGATCAAAGGTCAGATTGTGTGAAGAATAAACCAATGAATTCATATTTAAGAATATTCACTCGGACAAATACGGCAAATACGTACACTTGCACAAACTTTATAAATCAGAATTGTATACCATACACTATATTATATACCTATGTATAGGTACATATGTATGTTAAGCTATGTATTGTGTCCATTATAACCAATAGCCTTCGCCCCTCAGCAGACAAAAGCAAAGCGAGTGCAATTCTGTCATCTGAAAGCTTATGATGAAATTCATTGAATTTCAGATGCATCTAATAATGATTGTTTGTGCTTTGTATTTTTGTGGTCACCCTCAAAAACCGCTTAAGTAAATATTTCAAAGAATTGGGTTGCGTACTATTATATATTCAAATATACAAAACTTCCTTCTGCTCATAAAACTCTTGATGTGTCAATGTGCAAAAAAAAAGTTCTTTTAAAAAGTTCTAGTTAAATATACCTTTTGTTAGTGTATTTGCTTCTGAAAAATATACATATATGCATTCAAAGTGTTTTTTTTTCTCGAGCACATGATTTTCGGCTTAGGCGGTTATTGGGCATGACATCAGGTATAACATGTGTGCAATTGACAAATTCTATTTTCACAAGTAAATAAGAACAGACTATATAAACCAGAATTGTCCTGAATTTGTATATATTCATTATTCTGATAAATAATGAGCCAGCAGCTAAGAACTTTACTCAACTTGTGGTTACTGCAATAATACTAAGTTCTAATGAAATAAGTAATTGATTACAATATAAATTGATTATAAATATCTGTAGCGTCTATTTGCCACTAAATATGTAATTAATTAGTAAAATGATGATAAATCTATAATTAAATACAAAAACTATGATGAAAGTTGACATTCTGATCTAATTCATTTTCAAATTAAGTGCAATATTAATATAAAGAAGATTTGTTTGTTATTTGTGAAAGTCGACAACAATACTATTTGATAAAAATAGTGTGTGTTAAATGAAAATTATTTGTTTCTCTAACAAGTTTTAGAATCTATTGACCGATTTGACTTATTCTTTTTTTATTTTAAATATTTGTGCTTATATATATATTATATTGTATATTTATATATATATAATTGGGACGTACACCCTTTTTTTGGGTGTTTGGCCGAGCTCCTCCTCCTATTTGTGGTGTGCTTCTTGATGTTGTTCCACAATTGGAGGGACCTACAGTTGTAAGTCGACTCCGAACGGCAGATATTTTTATGAGGAGCTTTTTCATGGCAGAAATATACTCGGAGGCTTGCCATTGTCTGCCAAGGGACGACCGCTATTAGAAAAATGCTTTTCTTAATTTTGGTGTTTCACCGAGATTCGAACCAACGTTCTCTCTGTGAATTCCGAATGGTAATCACGCACCAACCCATTCGGCTACGGCGGCTGCCTTGTGCTTACAAGTAGGAAATATTTATCATTATGGAGACTGCGGGGACCGAGAATTGAGTGAGTGCTACATGAGCTTCTTGGTAATACTTATACTGGAGCTTAAGGGGTCCTAGTGGTATGGAGGAATGTTTTTTGCAATAAAAAAATTAAAAACGATATTTAAATTTTTTAACCTTTTTATTTAACTTCTTTTACAGCGAACTTCTTTTAATTAAACATTTTTTTTTTTTTTTTATTTTAATAATTTTAAAAATGACGCTGAAGTTGACCCTCCCGAAAATTTGGACCTGGACGGCGTTTACCATTTTGGTCCTTCTGTTTATCTGAAACACAATAACCAAAAAAATTATTAATCAGTATGATTGTAGCTCCGTCCCGTACTAGAATGAAAAAAAAAGAAACAAATTTGACAAAATGGCGCGGTTTTGAATTTGACACTCTAAAAATCGAGTTTTTTCAGTGTTTTAATAAAAAAAATACGAGATAATTGAAAAATATGAAATAATAATATGATTCTAGTACGGGCGATAACCATTGATGATGTGAATAACATATTAAAATTTCAAACGATTCGGTTGAATAGTGCGTTTTTTTTTACAACACCAGGCCGAAAAAAAGAGTTAATCTGTGGTATTTGTTAGCATTTATTTGTGTGGCGCTGCTAAATACCTTTTGCTAAACTTATTGAGTCTTGTGGCTCGATGAGCCGTGAAGTCGCTCATATGGAAAAAGATTTGAAAAAAATGAGTCTCTTCGCGAGATTCATAGAGCACTGGCGGCATCATCGGCCTTTATTTCTTTGGAAATGAGGAAGGAGCTGTCGTTACGGTGAATGGCGAGCGCTATCGAGTCATGCTGTCTGAATTTGTGTTTCCAAAAATTAATCAACTAAGCATCGACGACATTCGGTTACAACAAGACGGTGTAACTTGTCAACAGCGCGCTTCACAATCGATTTTTTGCATTATTCAAGCCACCACTGATGGCCCGATTTATTGGTAAATGTAGTCAAACATGTTTTTTTTTATAATTTTGCTGATCACAAATGATCAGGAATTTATTTTCTTGGAAATTCTGATGAAAAAGTAAATCAGCGTACAGTAAAATGAGAGACTATTGGACAATTGCAACCGAAAGCCGCGTACGATACATACGAACAACATATTCTGCCCTCAAATGGCCACTGAATTCGCAAACGACAGATGAACCGACATACAACATTTCCAAAAAATGCAATTTGACGAAAAGTACTACAGAGCAGCAAAATAATTATTGTGGATGAGTGTACAATGTCATACAAACGCGCTTTGGGAAATAATCAGACACCGCATTGGCGTCACGATGATACTCCTGGCCAGCGATTTTCCCAGAACACTGCCAGTCATTGCAATTTAGGTACACAAATAGCATCTGATGAAATAAATCCTTGCCCGAAGTTATTAAATTCGTGGAGATATATTGAAATTCTTGGATAAATACAAATATGCAAGTTGTATTACAAAATGGCCAATCGTCGAAAATATATATTAAACAATATAGACAATTTCAAAATTCAGCTGGACGATTTCACTAGCTTCATTTGGCTTCCGCCTGATTTATGTGAGTTCACGACGTCAAAAGAAGAAGCAGTAAAAATTTAATTGTCGAATTCTGGTGTGCATCACAAAAAGCTTCGAGCCATTTTCAACGAAGAGTCAGGACGTAGGTGACCTAATTTCTGGCAAATTGTATTCGCTTAAATTAATCGATTGTGTTATTGATACATGTGAAATCAACAGAACTGCCACCACACATTTTACAGCTCAAGGTAGGCTCGGTGCTAGTTACGTTGCACGACTTGAACCAGTAAAAGCCGTGCAACAATGTAATTATAGTAACGATAATAATAGGAAAGAATGAAGGTGAACATGCGTTGATTCTGAAAATACCACTGATTCGAACCCATTTGGAGTTGTAAAGTAAGCGTGTCCACTTTTTGGTTGGCCTAGCATTTGCAATGGCGATAAATCGCAAATCGAATCGCAAGAAAATATTTCAAAGAAATTTTGTACACATAATTTTGTGGATCTTTGTCCAAGCCAGGTAGGGGTTGCAAATGTAGAAATATACACATACACACAATATATATATTTATACCTTTAAAGTGCGCCACCCAGTGGAATATCCCACACTTTAATTTCGTAATATGTATTTTAACATGTGAACAGTCAAGTGTCACAATTACGTTGACCTCGTAACCCTTTTTGCCTCCAAGGTATGGAATTTTCTTGTTTCCATAGACTTCCGCCTCTTAACCTCATTAGTCTCACCGGCTCAGTGGCATTTAATTGCGAAAGTAAATCCATTTGTTCCCTCACTCAGCCATTTATTCTTGCTGTTCACCTCTTCTTGCCTCTTTTTTATTTTGGTTGTTTAATTAGGCTTCGCAATCAGCGTACGGTAAGGTAAAATGTATCCTTCCGTGACACGCCCTACTACCACCGACAACAAAGCAAATGTATGTATGGGTGACCGTATATTGCCGCATCTCTGTGTGCATATGTATTGTACACATCTATGCTTATATTATATATGTATAGTATATATGTACAACTTACTTTTATTGAATGGACATGCGAATAATAATGTACATTATTTCCGTTGTGAGTGAATTTCATTTCCTTAAATGTTCAACATTTGCCAGCTTGCCACATAGTCTGTGGAATAACGGACATTAACTGTAACTCCCATGACTATCCACCTACTTTGCTCTAATACATGCGTCCACCTGTGCACTTCCATTACCTTCAATATTCAAGTATTTCTCTACAAAGTAGTATATATTGCCTCAATCCCTATCCATTATGTCCCGACCTGCGTTGCCAGTATTAAACTCGGATTGCGTTTGTTGTGAAATCATACAAATTTTTTTGTTTTTTGCTCAATGCCACCTGATCTACAACTATCTTACGATTACTGATTTGGCTCTGTGCTTAGGTTTCGTCGTCGGGTTCATTCTATGTAGCGTACGAATGCTTGGTTTAATACAGGCGATAAGTACTTTCTATTATACTCTATGACATCAGCATATGTTTGTATGCGTAAGTCTTTGCTTATACAAATAAATACATACAATAGAGTTGCCTGCATTGAAATTTGGACAAAAGCTATGGAGGCTTAGGCACCTGGCGAATATGAAAAGTACCACAAATAATGGGTTGTAACCAGCTAACCAACTACCCAAAAAGGCATTCTATATCCGAGCGATGACTACTTATTGTTGTGGCTGTGAGGAAACCTTCTTGCTGACGATAAAGTTCAGCAGCAACCATTATCCGAACTTGTTAAGTTAAGGATTAAGTGCCACCGCATGGATCCCGCGTGGACAACTTCCGATAAGGGCATCCACCACTAACGAAGGTTGTATTATAGCTGTGCTAGCTAAAGGAGTTCCCTCGGGCTTTTCCGATTCTCACGTGGCCAGAAGGATTTCATGATTTTATACGTAAATTAGTGTTTCTGTGTAGCTGTCTAGCTAAGCTTCCAGTTTGCTGTCATTCTAATAGCAGACCCAAAGTAGCCAAAGGAACTACTATCTTCAATAAAAACCAAAATTATGCAACATTATTATATAAATAAATTTTAATTTAAATAAGTAAAAATTCTCAATTCAGTCAGCGCTGACCTAAATGATGAGGGCAGCAATACGTGAACGAAAATTTTGTATATTTTTATTTAAGTTGCTATCAACATACACGAATTTATTCATAAGTAAGCGTGACACTGCACATCTTTCGAAAGTTTATGGTATCAAACTTTGTCGTTATGCTTGTTTGACGTTTTCACTTCAACCAAATTTGCGTAGTTTTTCTCCAACCAACCTTGGACGAAGAACAATACCTATATGCACCAAGTTTAATTGAAGTAATATACGAGTTTTTGATCAAGTTATCGTACATGTGGGCGGACGGATAAACATTGCTAAATGCACTCCTCTCATCGTTCTGAGCCTTTCCACAAAAGAAATCAAGTATCCGGCAGTGACTGAATTTTTATTTTTGGAAGGTTTAAAAACAAAGGAAGTTTATGAGCAAATGTTGAAAGCATATAAGGACCTTTAGCCATCAAGTAGTGCAGTAGGAACATGGGTTGCTGAATTTAAACGTGGTCATACATGCCCTGAAGACGGTCCACGTCGAAGACGTGCAAAAACAGTAGCAACACCAGAAATCGTAAAAAAATAAAGGATATCGTACTGGAAAATCGTCGAGTGACTGAAAGCGTTTTAATAGAAACCATAAGCATTGCAACCAATTTAACAATGGCTAAAATCCATGAATTAAAGTTCGAATTGTTGAAGTATCCCCCAACTTGGCCACTAGCGATTTCCATCTGTTTCCAGACCTAAAAAATGCATGCCTGGAAGGCGTTTTTTGTCAAATAATGAGTTTATAACAGCTGTGTAAGTGCATTTTGCAGCCCTTTCAGATTCTCACTTCAGGAACAGAATTCATAAAATGAAATTTCGTTGGAACAAGTGCATTAATTTTCATGAAGATTATACTGAATAATAAAGTGTACTTCAAATCATAAAATTGTATTGCAACTGCCCAACATATTAACCAATATACAATTCCCTGCATTACTCGTAAATATCAGGAACTTCAATTCAAATAAGAAATTACCAACTTTTCGCTAGAAATTGTGTTCACAAAGAAAGGATGTGTTTTCCCTGTAACCACTTATATTTACTTAAAAATACATGAACTGAATAATTTTTACTTTTTATTGTTTTTTACCAAACTGAAGTACTTTAATTATTTAATTATTGTATATTAGTTATTGACATTACTAGATTTTTTTTTTTGGTCTTAGATGTCTTAAGGGTCCCTCCTCCCGGCCTGCTTTAGAGGCTTCAAAAAATCGTTTTTTTTTTTTTTTGTATAAATGTCTTCCCAAACTATCCAAGAATGTGTTTTCAAAATTTCAGAAGCAAATTCAAAATGTTTTTGGAGTTACAGAAGAAATTGTGAGCAAGCGTCGAGCAGGTATACGAGCGACCGGATCGCTCGAAGTGCGATTTCTCGGTTTTTTATTTTTACGATTTTTCCTAATTGGCGGGAAAGATAGGGAAAAAGTTAAACGTCCTATCGAAACGAGATAACATTGATTGTATTCGGAATTAAATTCTTTTCTAGTTGAACCTAAAAAACCTTAAGAAAGTTATTATTAACCCACTTTTTAAACAATCTAAATGAATTTTTTTTTAATTAGCGAAAAATTGTTGAATTTCTCAGCAAAGAAAATGAGTAGCAAGTAATTATCTCTAGTTGATCACTGCTTGACTACAGGTTGACTGCTGGTTCCTACAAGGTTTGTTTAGAAATGGCGCACAGCAGTCCGACAATAATAATTGCAGCTCTGGCGCACATGCAACTTTCCACTCAATCTTCATTCCAAGGCCATGCAGACTCTAGCAACAGAAATAAAAGCAATCACAGACATTATCATACTCTCAACATTGTTAACGCTACCATTTCCATGACCGACAGTAAGAGCTAAGGCGTTGTATACAGCTACAACAGCAAACAGGCAGCTTAGCATACAGACAACACAGCACAAACTTCAGTTGTTGAAAATTTTCCCATTCAAATTATGAATTGAGAATGAAAGCATTTGTAAGTGGCTGGCGTGGCTGAACCAGTGGCAAAGCTGTAAATGAAATTCAAGCACGTTGTCTGTGTAATAAGATTTTGTCTGTTGTGATTTTGCTATTCGTACTAGTGTGTAATGAAAATGCCGATTCGAAAATACCCACACATACGCAGCGAAAGTACTAAACGTGGACGGATTCAATTACTGTTGGACATTATTGCTGCTCTCTTTTTTGAGCTACTAGTTTTGTTTGTATATTTGTTAGTGCTCAATGAGGTAGAGTCCTCTAGGGAAAAGCCAAACTAGTGTGGTAGCAGTCTAGTTCAGATACGGGTATTTAATAGAAGAAATCATACTAGTTTGGCGTTGACTAGAATAGTAATAGATTAGTTTATTTTTGTTTAAACAACACTATAATCAAGTCTATGAAATGAAAGCAATAGTTAATGGTTTTATTTCTGAAGCTTATTCACTTTTCTTGCAGTCTTGCGTCGCAACCCAGTAAGATTAGAGAAACGGATTCGTAATAATGTATCAACAGCACAGTTTAAGTTTTAAAATATCCAAAGAATTAATTATTTTACACCAGTAACGTATGAATAACTTCCTTATACTTGCATAATAATGTAATATCCAATATTTTTACCAAACTAAAGCCTTTTTGCAAGCTCTCGAAGCAATTTTACTCTCTCCTGTCAGGAGATGAATCACATGCCGTTGAACTAGAATAGTAATTACAAAAAGCCTTTAAATTGAATGCAAAATTGGCTTTCCAAAATGGGGTAGAGGAGAAAGTGCTTTCAGCAATCGGTCATATAGAATATTAATCGAAATTTGACTATAAGTAATACTAAATTTATTTATGTTCTTAAAGGGAATACCTTACATCTCATTTTTTATTTGATTTGGTTAAAGAATTCGTTTAAATTTTTTTCGTAATTACTTATAGTGTAAGTTTAAACCAATTTTTGAATTTTTAAGCCGTTGTTGTACCTGTAGAAATTTTATTTAATTGTAAGAAAAATAAATCCTGTATACACTCTTCATATGAAATTGAATATTTTAAAATTGAATTTATGTTTTTTATATTTTATCTGGTTATTGGATCAGCACCTTGTTTTTCAGCAGCTATGAACTGGTATTTTAACTGGTATTATGCTGTTGCATAGCCGTATTAAAATTGTCAGTTGCGGGCATGAAAAAAGATACAACACGAACTGATTGAGCTCAAAAGTGAACTGTGAGTATTTTAGTTTACAACTACTTCTTTGCCTGCAGGGCTGCTTTCACTTACCACTCGCCCTAGTGATGTGTGTAGTGTAAATGTGTTTAATACAGTTATTTGTCTTGTTGTCCGCTTACTTGTTAATGAGTGAAAACAACAACCAAATTAACTCATTGCTAGAAGTAAATAATATTTTCGAGGAATTTCTAGGCCATTGTGCAACGAGACACAAAATACCTGTTTTCGTTAATATAACTCCAGCTGCAAGATCTTTCTATGATAGTAACGAGGAAGGATGAATGCCTAAAGTTATACTGCGTAGCAAGCAAAACTTGTCGAACACAGCTGCAGATCCAATGCGTTAACTCAACAGTGCCATACTCCTGAAGCAACTTTAGTAGAGAAGACCTAATTAATATACTGGCTCTACTCAGCGATAAATAGGCTAATTTCTTACTAGAATGATACTATGTTGTTATGTGTAGACTAGGGCGGGTCGATTTAAAAATCACTCATTGCTCTGGGAAAATCGTATTCTAGGGACCAAAATAAGAAACTTTGCCGAAGGAACCATACCTCTAAAACGAATTCTGATGTCCCCCAATTTGGGTCGAACGAAAAATCCCCCTTTGACCCATTTAGAGTACTCCAATTGAGTCCAAATGTATGACCGACCCCCACTAACTTTGGACGGCCGATCCACCCATGCCAGTGGCACACCCCCTGGAGCTCCCCTGGGGGGTTCCCCGTACAATCATTTCAAAATATCACCATTTTTGGCCTTTACATGAGAAAAGAAACTAAAAAATTCGACTCAAATTGGGGGACATCAGAATTCGTTTTAGAGGTATGGTTTGTTCAGCAAAGTTTCTTATTTTGATCCCTAGAATATGATTTTCACAGAGCAATGGGCGATTTTTTTGCGTCCCCACAAATCGACCCGGCCTAGTGTAGAGTGATATAATTTTAGTGGTACAAAATATTAGCAGTGTAAGAAAAGTAACTGAACAATACAGACAAATGGGTCTCAAATGTAAAGGTTATACTCTTACATAGGAAATATAGGCTGTATTCGAGTTCGTCTGAACTATTATCTAAATAGATAGAAATCCTAAATCACTGGAAACTACCACTAAATTTATTGTATTGCTAAATAGTCACGAGGTCACCACAATATTATTAATTTTATGTATTTATATTAGAGCTCCCAATTTATTCACACATTTTTAAACAGCCCGGCAACGAGTACTTCTGCTCAATTTTTTGATTCGAAAATTTTTGAGCGTAAGCTCAGTATATCGAGTTTTTTGGGTAATTCGACCGATAACTTTGATAAGTTTGACTTTATTTTCTTCAAGTTTTACACAGTGTAAGAATTATTGAAAAACTAAAGAAATGGTAATGAATAGAATTAGGAATTTTTGTTTTGCTGCTCAAATTGTTCAAAAGCTAAAAAGTTTAGGGAAATCTTTCTTATGTTTTGGTTAGATTAGATAAGATTAGTGGCGTGTTGGACAAGTCCAAGCACTCTGTCAGGAGATCATCGTACTACACCCGGATAGATTTCAATAGAAAGAATAGAGATAGGAAAGATAAAATGTGGGTGGTTTTGGTTAGAAAACACGACAATTTGAAGCTAAACAATTTTTTTTAGTTTTATTTTTTGCATATAAAACAAATCAATTGTTAGAATATACTTTGTATGCTTTGATTAAAATCAACGCTATTTTTTAGTTTTATTTTTTTCTTAAAAAACAGGAAATTTTTTTCCAATTTTTCTTTTTACTTAGAAAGTAAAGCAAGAGGAAATGCTATTTTTGAATTTTGTTATTTACTTAAAAAATTAGTTACTCTTGGTTTTTATGTTTTTGCTTAAAAAAGAAAATATATTTATGTTTTTTTATTTGTTTTCGTTAGAAAATGTACTATTTTTCAGTGTTATTTTTTGCCTAAAAAAATGCTTCAGAGTTTGATATTTTGCTTAGAAAATAAAGCTATTTTTGTTTTCAGTAAGTCAGTAGCAACTTTATTTCTAATATGTATGTACGAGTATACACAAATACCAAAACTCTTAAAGCGACTTGGTGGTGAAGGAAATTGCAAACAAATTTTTATTTGTTTTTGCTTTCATCTATTCTTCTAAATATTGCAAAGTTGCGGTTAAAATATTCCTTACAAAATAATGGACAGATCACATTGGTAGCAAAGAAATGCCACATTGGGTTGAGTAATTTCGCCCGAAAATAGCAGGGATTTCAAGGTAATGACACATTAAGAAAACCTGCTAGGCTGTTGAACTTGTGCAGCAAATCGGTAATTTATTTCTTCTGTAAACTTAGCAAAATTCAATTTCTCACAATTCATTTGCAAATATTTGCACTTAAATTACTCCATTTTCAATGTACTTAAATACTCCTTTTCTTCATAATATCCGAAAATTTTGAAATATTTAAAAATTATTTTATGCTGATCTCTGAATTCAAATCTCTCTCGCATTGCGACTTTGTGCTAATCAATAGCATAAATGACCCCCAATCAACAGTTAGTTATTTGCGTACATGTGTATGTGTACGTGCTTCTATATAACATCTTTCCGTAGTATTTGTTCACTTGAAACCAAATCGAACTCAAGGCATGGTTTGCATCTATTGTTGAATTATTCAATACTACATAAAAGCGAAGTATTGACAGAAGTGCACATACACATTAGGGATCGCAATCCCGATGCCTTCAGATATCGAAAAGTTAAAAAAATCGATTTTAAAGAAGTAAGAACTTATTTATTATTATTATCATTATAGTTTTATCATAATAAAAACGTTATCTCTCACGGCGAACAAAACTAACACTTTATAAGGCTCTCACTATGCCCGTCCTATCGTATGGCGCAGAAACTTGGACTTGAACAAGATCTCATGAAGCATTCCCCTCAGAATTTTGGACCTTTCTGCGTTTGCGACGGCGAGTATCATAGACGATGGAACGATGACCTGTCTGAGCTTTACGATGACAAGAACATAGTCCAACCAATGAAGATCTGCTTCGTTGCCTGGGTCATGCCAGCCGAATGGACACAAATGTCTCGGCTCTGAAAATATTCGATGCGATACTAGCTGGTGGTAAAGAGGAAGAGGAAGGTGCAAAAGGACTCAGCTTCAGTTGGTGGTTTGTTGAAAGAAACGACTGGCGTGCTTTGTTAAACTCGGCCGAAATCGCGCAAGTGGGTATAGTATCATTCAAAAATAAATATATATATATTTACTCATATTACAAAAGTTATGTCCTAAGGTGAATCCTCGGATCATGGAATTTCATTAAAAAAAATCCTGAAAGGCCGAAATGAAAATTGTCTGCTAATGTTGGCATCTCCAGTGCTAATATATATGTACAATATAATAGTGTTAATATGTATGTACATATATAAAGTGCGTTTCATAACTGTAGTACAGAACTTATTGACACGTTTTGGCCATTTACGAATGGAGGAAGAAACCTCCCAACACCGTCAGCAAAAAACCAAAAAAAAAAAAAATACCAAAAATCAACGCGATTTTTAAAATACTCTAAACTTCCACATTATTATACAGAAAATTCAATGGGCTATAGTCCCCCATAATATAAATATGTTGAAAATTCTAAATAAAAAGTAAGAAGTTTTGTTAAAATATTTTTTTAATATTGAAAGTTTCAATTTATCTCTATGGTTTTTGCAATAGAGAAAATTTTTTTCCTAAAAATATTAAGAAGAAATAAATAAATTGTCAAAAAATTCAATGGGCTATAGTCACCCATAATATAAATATGTTGAAAATTCTAAATAAAAAGTTAGAAGTTTTGTTAAAATATTTTTTTAATATTGAAAGTTTCAATTAATCTCTATGGTTTTTGCAATAGAGAAAATATATTTTCATAAAAATATTAAGAAGAAATAAATAAATTGTGAAAACTTGTCAACATGTCCATGTGATGGAACTAAGAGCATCACTTTGCATAATTAAATTTTGTTTTTTACTTTTATATGCACATATATATACGAGTATACACACATATATAGCGCCTTAGTTGGGGTTTATAAGCGCACTAGGCTGCAAATCCAATTTTGTGTAGGTACCTTGAAAACTAACTTGTATAGCTGTATGTTACCACACTTCACTAACGGACTTTGCGTCAGTCACAGCGGCACCAAAAAAAAATAAACACAAATAAAAGCGAATTGTTTAACGGAATCAGTACAACACTCAGCCAAACTGTAGAAGCAATAGCGTAGCAACAAATTAAAACCTTAATCAGGTAACTGAGAATCGTTACGGGAAGTCTTTCATGCATACAAATAGGGGGTGTATGTATACAAATAGGGGGTGTATGCATGTATTTCCGTATACCTAAATGAAAACGAATTCACATACACATACACGCCTCTATGTATTCAATAATGGCGCTACTCGTACTTAAAGGATTCCGTTTTTAGTGTAACTTAACACTTAATCGTTTCACTACAACACAACGGGCTTACAGAAACATTTATATACGAACAATTTTACCACATCAGCTGCTCAATTTAATATCTTGGCAATAGCTGAGGGTTTACTCCTAGCCACCGTTTAGGATAGTCCTCGTTTACTTGAAGTGATATCCTTTCCGTACACGTGCCAGTCAGATTCACGTATTCACGTAATTTTGTATATAGATTTGAGTAACGGAATGTGTTTGGATATTTAGTTGCTTTAGAAAACTTCTTAATGACCAACAAACTTGGGCTTAACGAAGTTTAATTCGCTTTAGATTAAAATATGCCAAATGAACGAAAAGCCCAAGAGATTTATGCACTAAAAAATCGAGGATTGATGTGTTTTCAAATATAAATACGAGGTATGTTCAAAAAGTATCACGAATTTTGTGTTTTTTCAAAAATTACTTATTTATTCATTATCTATTTTGTTTCCTTCAAAGTAATCCCCATGAGATATTATGCACTTGTGCCAACGTTTTTCCCAATCACCGAAGCACTTAAAAAAATAATTTTTTTTATGTTGTTCAGCTGCTCCTTCAATGCCGTCCTTATCTCGTCAATGGTAGCATAGCGTCGTCCTTTCATGGGCCGCTTCAGTTTCTGGGATAAGAAAAAGTCACAGGGGGCAGATCTGGGGAATACGGTGGCATCATTAGTGGGTTGTTTTTGGCCAAAAAGTCGTGCACAAGCAACGATTGTGCAGATTGGCAAGAGGCAATTTTTGTTCTTCCACAAATTCGGGCGTTTCTGGCGTATTTCTTCACGCACATTGTGCATAATTTGCAGGTAATATAAGGATATTGACCGTTTTACCGTGTGGCAAGAACTCATGATGCACAACGCCCCTGCAATCGAAGAAAACGGTAAGCAAAACTTTTACATTCGACCGAACTTGACGCGCTTTTTTCGGTCTTAGTTCGTGCGACAGCTTCCATTGAGATGATTGAGTTTTGGTTTCCACGTCATAACCAACAACCCACGATTCGTCACCAGTTATAACCCTCTGGAGCAAATTTGGGTCATCGGGGATAGAGTCCAACATCTCATTAGCAATGTTCATGCGATGCTGCTTTTGATCGAAATTGAACAGTGTTGGTACAAATTTTGCGGCCACCCATCTCATGCCCAAATCATTGGAAAACATCGAATGGAATGAGCCAATCGATATGCAACTTCTCAAATGGTGATTCGACGATTGGCCAATACCATTTTCTTCACTACTTCAATTTTTTCGTCTGTTGTTGAAGTGCTCGGGCGTCCGGCACCGGCACGTGTTTCGTCGTTCACACCTTCTCGGCCTTCTGAGAATATTTTGTACCACCGATAAACGTTGTTTTGGTCCAAAGTAGCTTCTCCGTATGACACAGTCAATATTCGGAATGCATCCGCGCACTTCAATTTGGTTTTTCACACAAAATTTACAGGTTCTTTGATGCTTCTTTTTGAAAAGGTAAAAATCGCAGCTGTCAACAATTAATTAACTGAACATTCAAAATGGCCGATTTCGTCCGCATGAGTGAGAGACATGAGTACCAACATATCGCCACAAAAGCATTGAAATTCGAATATACGTAACCTGCGAAAATTCAAAATTCGCGATACTTCTTCAACACACCTTGTACATATGTACACTAACTTACCTAACACCTTAATTCCTGCAGTTCGCACTCTAAAACTTTTGGCTATTAAACCTGAAGCGGTGTTTTAAAATAAAAAATTCAAAAGCAAAATGAATCGAAGTTTCGAAAATTTTCTTTTGAAATTTCTACTTTATGTTTTATTATTATTATCATTTTCTAAAACGTCGAGGCGCATAGTGTCAAAATCAATGATTTCCAATTTCCTCTACCGTTGGCTGTTTGCTTAGCTTGCGGTTGTTGCTGGACAATTCCTCGCAAAGGCTACTTCGCCAAGAGTCTTTGGGTCGGCATTTGTGCCTGTAACATTGAGGCTTCCACTATAAAGCTATTGCTAGTATTTCTTGTGCCGGCTTTCTAAAACTACTTCCGATCCGATCACTTTCTCTTACGGATTTCAATTGATTACAATCGGATTGCGTCGTCGGTGTAAATCAATGTTTAATATCGAGTTTTCTGGTCAGCTAGCGCGTATTATTGTACGGAGACATAGATTTTCAAAAATTAGCAATTTAAGTGGGGTTTTCTATTTACTGTGATGTTGACCAGGACTTTAAACCGTGCAATAAAACATTTGAGCTGAAAATGCGTATTTTAGTTAGTCTGGTGTTAGTTAGCTTAGTCTGTTTTTAACCATTGTAAAGACTACTTTTGTTTTGTTTTATCTAGCTGATATATCGAGTAGGGTGCCGAAATCTGCAGAAATTGGGCTACCAGCTTATGTTAACTCATGAGCTTCATCGATTTGTTTGCCAGTGATGCTGATATTATTGGGCTTGGTAGTAATATTGTACTTCATCATTCACGCTGACGAGTTTACTATTGCTACACTTGCCGACTGAGCGTTAAAACTCATTAATAAAGCTAAGCCAATGGGTCAGGAAGTTAACGTCGATAAGACAAAATACCTCGAAAGGTCAGGCAATACCAGTCGCTAAAGCAAACCCAAAAGCTGGTTCCCAAACTTTTCAAAAAATGGAAACCTTCACATGCCTGGCTATAAAAAGTAATATAAGATATCGGATTTAAATGCTTTCGGTTTGGTATGTAAAAAATTGTTTCTTTGTAAAATCAATTTCGTTTTTACAAACGCAGGAAATTCTTTATACATATCGCAACTTCAAAAAAAAGTTCCTCAAAATCCCCTAATTTTAATATTTACTATTCTTGAAACGTCCATATCTCGAACACCAATCATCACATTAGTAGTACACATCACCTAGTAGAGCTATAATTAACCAGAATATACGGCCTCATCTGTTTGCCCCTTCGCTATCTCTATTCTGATCGACTAACTTACCGAAAAATTTGCATGCGAAAGCAACAACAAAGTTATCGAGCAAGATTCGACGTTATTTTACAAAAAAAATGTAATTTTAGGCAACTCTACTCCAGCGTTTTCCAGCGTACTAACGTTTGCCGAAAAGAAGCAAACAAATTCCACTTTTAAGTTTTAGTTTGGAGGGGAAGTGACATCTCCACTATCCTTCGTCAATTTCGGATACAAAACCTTTTTTCCCCTGCGATTAAAAATTATTAATAATCTAGTGCCTTCGGGAAAACAAAAGCATGATAAATATAAGTAAACGTTTACATATATTGTATATTAAATTCATTCAAAATACGCAAATGTAAAGCAAACAGAATCGGGGTATGGCTGCTAAAAATTAAAGTGAAAAGTGGGGACTTAAACTCGACTAGCCTCAAGTGGAGATTTTTAATGTATTTATAAGCGTATGCATATTTTTTGGTGAAAAGAAAAATGGGCCAGACAATATACATATATTAGTTTCGAGGCTTTGCCTTTTAACACATTCTTTATTAGGGTTGCTCAAAGACAAACATCCAGTCTCATGCATAACTACAACGCAACAATGCGGCATTGAATGTCGTTTCTAAATTTATCTTGCTAGTAAATTTTCACAAATAGTATGATAATGATAAGCTATGTGTGAAATTCATGAGATATTCATGATAGCATGAAAAGTGGCGTTTCTTATTATATCGGAATATATAAAAATGAAGAGGGAGAGATAAAGCTATTCAAAATAAAGGCAGAAATTGGGCAACAAAAGCAAAAGGGTATTTTAAGTAGCTGAGTTAAGTTTAAGGAGTGGCGAAAGAACGGCTTGAAGTATATCGCACCCTAAATACAAAAGGGTCACAACTCAAAATTTTCCACACTCGAGCTTGACTTGTTTACAGTAGCACAGAAAACAAACTATGTGACATATCACGCTGAAATTTGCCATGTAAGCTTATAACAGTCCTACCAAAAAACAAAAAATTTATTTTTGGCATATGTCATCCGCGCACCGTTTTATTGATAACGTCTCGTTCATATTTGAGCAGAAGTACATTTTGAGTTGTGACCCTTTTGTATTTAGGGTGCGATATGTGAAAAGGGAAGTGATGCACTCTAAGTATGTAAAGCAAGAGTGAAAGCCAGTGATAAGAATTGGCAGTAGGAGGAGTGGGACAATAGGTGGTACTTTGCGCGGCAATAAAGCTGTTGATATTTTCAGTATAGGCATTGTTGAATGATTATCTACTTAGCACATTAAGGGTATTTATTTTTTCGTTTTTATGTACTTGCTTTGAGCAGGGTCAAGAATACTTAGCAGAGATTTCTACGAAGTTTAAGTTTAAAGGATGCGGCTTATAAAAAGAAGGAAAACACTACTACATGTTTCACTCATTTTTTTGATGTGCTTTTGAATCACCGAATCACAAATAATTTTTGTTTTTCAGCTGGCCTAATTGCGAAAGTAAGCAGTGCTTTTCGCAATGTAATTATTTATAATAGCACTTCTACCAAAAGAGATTAAACACATTTTTTGTAGTTCATTTTCTTATTTTAAGATTTGCATGCCCTTATTTGGATACAAATTAAACTTTCACGTTAATTTTTTTGTACTCTTTATATTTGATTGCGCAATTAAAAGCACAAACAAAAAGGCAATAAAAATGTATGCCACGTAATTGCTGCCAAAAATAGCTATCTATAAAAATTTATGTTCAGCTTTTGGCGTTTTTCCGCGAAACGGCGCAGTTAACAGTTATACACGTGCGCACAAACGTATAATTTAAAATTGAGGGCATGCGAACTTCATATAAGCAAAAAAGAAAGCAGTAATGTAGAGGCGAGATTCAACTTAATTTGAGTAAAACAAAAATCGCTTAAATGGCAAGGTATAGTAACTACACTTAAAAGTTGGTTTTAATTAATAAAATCGGATAATATAATATTTGAACAGAAGCTTTCTTGAATATAACACAACTGGCTATTCTGCGATAATCGTTCCATTCACTAGCAATGAGAGCTAATTTAAAGAGGATACGTATACACAGAAATATTGTATGTAAGTACATTTAATTGGAAATCTCTAAAAATTGCCACTGCAAAGCTCCAAGCAACAAAAAATTTTGGCACTAAAATTTTTTAATTCATCAGAACGGTTGTTTGCACTATTCGGAGGGAAGACCCGCCTCAAATAAACGTGTGTACTCACACCAGATTCACACGTACATATGTATGTACATATGTATATGTCATGCATGTTTCTAAGTGCATGTGCAGGGTCTTTCCAGTTTCAGTTCTTTTAGCGTTGTTTTGTCGCATCTCTTCAATTGTGTCTCTATTGACAGGAAGTAAAAGGAAAATCTGTACTTAACTAAACTTAGTTCAAGTTTGCTCCAGAAGAGTACTCAAATAATAAAAATCCACTAGAACTTTATTTTTTTGTTTGAAAACTTTATCTAAGGCGCAATGCATTTCCAGAAAATATAATTCCCATATTTATGCATTATAAATTCTACTACGGCATATGGGAAAAGATTTGAACTACTCTTTCATTATTCCACTTACGCGGGTAGTTGGTTTCTTTTCTGACGAAACGCATTTTCATCTCGGCAGAAATGTTAACAGTGCGTATCGAGATAATGCCAGCTTTGAAGTCTTACGGACTATTTGGATTAAGTAAGCGTGTGAGGCAGTCACCGTAACCGAATGGTGCGTGACTACCATTTAGGAGTACGTAGGTTCGAATCTTCGTACATGAAACAGCAAAATAGCTTAGCCCCTTGGCAGACAATGCAAACCTACGAATGTATTTCTCTCATCAGAAAGGTCGTCACAAAAAAACGCATCCGCTATTTAGAGCAGGCATAGAACTGTAGGTCCTCCTCTCTTGGAGTGTATGAGAGAAAGATTCTGTGCACCATCTTTTGTTATTTGCACGTTGATGACGGCAAGTATCGTAGACGATGGAATATAGAGCTGCATGAAATTTACGGCGACTATACATAGTGCAGCACCGATGCTGGAAACCGATTTTCGGTCAACGAAGAGAGCTAAAAATTTTAAAATTACTACAGAAGCATAATAAATAATTTTCTCTGGAGGCAGTTCGAAAACATGGTCTTGGACGATCTTTGGAGTTGGACTCGGACAAATTTTCGGAATGGAGTCCAAATGCCACTGAAGTTAAAACCAAAGGCAGAGAACATTTCAAAAATATCACTTAAGACTTATAAAAGGTAGAAGCTGTGCCTCATGCGTATGTCAATTAACAGTTAAAGAATTTCCTTCAGAAAACTCCTTGAATTTAAATTTTTGAGAGAAACTTAAACTTTCAATACCCTGTATATAATAGCAGCGACCACATCGAAGTCCAAATCAGAGTCCAAATCCTAGTAAAATAAAAAAAAAACCCCAATTAAGGCAACACCAACAAAACGACTATTGAAACATAGAAAATATAAAAATAAATGATTTCTGCTTTTCATTCAGTCGATTTTTCGGTGGCATTGGAAAGTGTGTTAAGGCCGAGCATTGGCTAATGGACTGCATGTGAAATTGGGAGCTTTTATCGAAGCTTTGTCGCGCGATTTTTAGAATTAGCTAGTCTTTGTTGGTTTGAAAAATACAGCTAGCTATTGAAAAGAATACAAAAAAAGCGTCACATAAAGCAACAAGGAAACGAAAACTCATTGAAAAGTGTGCTTCACGCTAAATGCGCTGCACTTGCGAATTGAAAACCACTGAAAATAGTGGTAATAAAAAAACTCGCAATATTTTTTGTGTTTTATTTCGCAGGCCTTGAATGGGTTAGCAGGCGACTTTTTTACATGTTCTGTGCAGTTAGAAAAGTTGTATTTTTGTATTTTTTGTTTGTTTTTGAAGTGTTAACCGCATAGAGAACACGCGGGTTCGAATGTGGCATCCAATTGTTTTTTAATTCCATTTTAATTGGGTTTATTTCGACAAATTAAGAACAGGTAATGAAATGTGGCAGATTCCATTCTTACGGCACATCAACATTTATACATACGTACGTTTGCAGGTACACCACTGAACGGTAATTTGATATTGAGCTTTGCGAACTGTCACGCCAAGCGCTGATTTTACTGGAAATATGTGGAACTGCAGAGCACATCTGATTTTACCTTTTGACGGTTGAAGCTTTACTCAACGCATTTCATTTCGATATATTGTATTTTAAGTTTTTAACAGCTCACATATCGATGACCGGCAAATAGCGTACCAGAAGGAAATTGAGTTTTGCTATTACTTTTGGTACTGTATTGGGTCCATAAACAGCACAGGTCATCTGCTCCGACTTTGCATCTCATGGCAATGTATAACTTATGACGGGAACCATATCTCGATGTGTAGAGAAAAACAGTTAGAGCTTTTTACTTTATCGAATTCGTTGATTGACTCCAGTTCTGTAAGAGATAAGGAAGGGCCAATCTTTCTGGACCGAACTTTAAACACTCGGCACTCCTCCTCCTCTCTGTGGCGTGCATCTTGATGTTGTTCCACAAATGGAGGAAACAGTTTTAAGTCGGCTCAAGGCGGCAAATGGTTTTTTATGCGAAGCTTTTCCATGGCGAAAATACTGTCAGCCGAGGGCTGATTATTATTTTGCTATTTCGTGAACGGAGATTTGAATAGTAGTCACGCACCGACCAATTTAATTAGCGCTGGAATTTAAGTCTTTTTTTAATCAAACAAACTCACAGGCAATGAAAATTTTAGTAACGTCAGAGGGACAGACGAAAATTCAATGTTATCACTTAAAGTGTAGGCGTGGTTTTAAGTTCATCTCAATGATATTTTTGCTCGATTTAAATGTTGAAGTTAGAGCGAAGTTTTTTACATGGATGGATTCAAGATAGAAAATAAATGAGGCTATGAAGTTTTTTCAAAAGAGTTTGGACCAGAATTATCTATCCGACTTCTGGATTACTACAGCGTATACGAAGCAGAAGTCTTAGTCATAAAGGAGGTAACTATGCACGTTAGTACACACACCGTAACAAAAACTAGGATGAATATCTCCTTGGACAGCCAGGGGGCCGTCAAATCAATGGAAGTAGTATTACTAAGCTCAAAGATTACTCAGAAATGCCTGGCAGCTCTAATTGATATTAGCACCATCTTCAAGGGCAGTCTCATATCACGATGAGCTAGCTAGAAAGGGTTATAATCTTCCACTTCTGGAAAACAGAGGCAATATAGGAATTCCTATGGCAACTTGCAAATTAAGGATAAAAAATAGGCTAATTTGGCCGCAAACAGATAAGAAAACGTCTGGAGAATCGCTCAACCTCTCATGAGAGAACATCTCGAAGGTTGTGGCTTTTGTCACCAGTCATTGGCTGTTAGGTAGGCATTCCTCTAGGCTAGGAGTATTTTCTGTGTATGTGTATAAAGTTTGATCGAGCTATCGCGTACCGCACGGACGGGCGGAAGAACATGGCTAAATTGATCTTCTCATCATTTTGAGCACTTTGGTATTTTTATATATGTTTTAATACTGGAATCGGTGGGCTGTAAGGTGATGGCTTACGCCGATGATGTTGTCATTGCTGTCTCTGGTAAATTTGTATCTACATTAAGAGACCTAATACAAAATGCTCTAGAAATACTTTCTAGATAGGCAGGAAAGTGTGGTCTAGGAGTTAACCCAGACAAAACACAACTTATATTGTTCACTAGGAAACACAAACTCCCTCAACTAAGTCCAATTATGCTCAAGGGGGAAGCTCTTGTGATTTCGGAAGAAACCAAGTACTTGGGACTAATCATAGATAGGAAACTAACTTGGAAGTCAAACATCTTAGAAAGAGTCAGGAAAGCGAACCTAGCTTTTTATGCCTGTAAGAGAGCTTTAGGTAAGACCTGGGGAATTAAACCTAAGGTTGCTCATTGGCTTTACACTGCTGTCGTCAGACCCATCCTTCTATATGGAAATGTTGTCTGGTGGTGTGCTATGCAGAAAAAAACCTATTCTAATTTATTGAATAAGGTGCAGAGATCACCGGAATTAGCAATATGTGGCGTCATGAGAACCACGCCATCCATGGCTTTGGATATCATACTACATCTGCCACCCCTAGATCTCTTCTGCAAATACTTAGCGGCCTGCTCCGCTGTAAGGCTCAAAGCGAGCTCACAATGGAAGACTGTCACACAGGGACATTCGACCATCTTAGACTCCTACACGGATATACCCAGTGACTACGATTATCATCCTCCCATTCTCTGCTTCGAAAGGAATTTCCTAATGAAAATCCCTTCTAGACTGGAATGGTTTGAAGAAGATCCAACACCCAACACACCCGTTAAGATCTACACGGACGGGTCTAAAATGGATACCGGTGTAGGATCAGGGTTATTTTGCGAAGAGCTTTCTATTAGTGAATCCTTTAATAAATAAACGCTATTCATGAAGCCTTAAAATGGCTAAAGATAAACAGAATATCATCAACGGATATCTGCATTCTATCAGACAGCCAAGCTGCCCTACGAGCCCTGGATGCATTCCAAACAACATCAAGGAGTGTCTTACGTTGTCGCCAATCTCTAAATGAGATGGCCAAACAATATCGTATAATCTTGTGCTGGGTACCAGGCCACAGAGATATGCCAGGGAACTGTAGGGCAGACCAACTTGCAAGAGAAGGTACCTGCTTGCCAGACATAAGTAATCTTATGGAGATACCTCTCGCAACTTGTAAGCTTCTCATTAAGGACGCATTATTCAGGTCTACAAATCAGAGATGGATTAGCGTTAACACCTGTGAAATTGCTAGGCAAACATGGCCAAGGCTAAATTTACGTCTGTCCAAGAGCATTATAAAACTGAATAGACTTCAAATCAGGACCTTAGTCGGGGCCCTCACAGAACATTGTCTCATAGGAAATCATGCAAAGAGATTAGGCGTTTACACGCATGATTTCTGTCGTAGCTGCAGAAATGAGGAGTTGGAAACAATTCAACACCTTTTTTGCACATGCCCAGCTCTAGCCAGAAGCAGGAACCGATTTTTAAAATCCTACTTCTTAACGAATATAGATAATCTATACATTTTAGGTATCAACAACCTTTTACGCTTTGTCAAAAGCTCAGGATGGTTTAATATGGAGAGGGAAATGTAGCTCAGCCCCCGCGGCTTCACAACGGACCCATTTCGTGGTCTAAGTGGCATCGTTGTCTCTATGTGCGATGCGGCTGCCAAACCTAACCTAACCTATATATGTTTATATCTACCTCGACCCTCTATGCTGCTATATACAATCGCTACGTGAACAAAATTACAATGCTCTTGTGCACTACGGCGCGCCGGCATAATAATTTATGAGTAAACTCCCAGTAAGCTCGATCGCAATGAATCTATATAATTTCATTACAAAAATCTTGTTAAAGACGTGTTTTATGTATTTTTAAATTTTTCCTAAAAAACAAATGAAAAAGACCCATATGGGTACGAAATTAAAGTTTTAATAAAATATATTACAAAGGAAATTATGAATGCTGATTTCCACATAACAGGGTTGAACATGTAATATTTGATATAAATAATTTTCGATTTTGTATGCCGACTTATCTTTTAATTGGGTAAATGTTGACGTCTTCCGAAAAATATCAAACGTGAACAATGAGAATGGTAAAGCGTTTTTCAGTAAGAGCGCTTCAACTTTTTTTTTTAATAAAACACAAACGGTTTGACTTTTTTAACTAATTTTTTTTTATTATCGACTTTGAACATATATATTTAAGTATGAAATTCGATTTCTTTTGCATGACCACCGTGTGCACGTTTTACGAAGTCCAATCGTTGAACCCAATTTTCGACCACTCTTTTGCATAAATCGGCCGAAATTCCGGCAATTTCGCGTTCAATATTGGTTCTGAGCTCACAAATCGTCGCCGGCTTGTTACTGTAGACCAATGACTTCACATAACCCAAAGAAAATAGTCTAGAGGCGTCAAATCACACGAGCGCGGCAGCCATTCGACCGGTCCATTTCTGGAAATAATGCGCTCATCGAACTTACTCTTCAACAAATCAATTGTAGCGTGTGCTGTGTGGCTTGTGGCCCCGTCCTGTTGAAACCACATGTCGTCTAAGTCTATACCATTCAACTGCGGCCAAAAATAATCGTTAATCATGTCGCGGTATCGATTTCCATTCACAGTTACGTGGCGATCGTTCTCATCAACGAAAAAATATGGGCCAATTATGCCGCCGGCATGTAAACCGCACCAAACAGTGATTTTTTCGGGATGCAACGGTGCCTCATGAATCACGTGTGAATTGCTTTCTGCCCAGTAACGCATATTTTGCTTGTTGACAAAGCCATTGAGCCAAAATTGAGCTTCATCACTGAAGATGATTTTTCGACTTTAAACTTTCTTAACAGAACACGCATTTTTATAATAAAATTCAATGATTTGCAAGCGTTGCTCAAGTGTGTAGCGTTCCATGATGAAATGTATACTAATGAAGTTTACAAATGGCAAGCGAAAACTAAAAAATATCGGAAAAAAGTTGAAGCGCACCTATTGAAAAAACGCTTTATATGAAAGACCCGTTTCACGATGTGGTCCTAAGCCTGCTATTGTTTTAGTGTTGTACAGTGCTGTTTAAATAAATAGTTCAAATAAAAATAGGTGGCAACCCTATAGAAAATATATTTTTGTGGAAATATTTAATAAGAACATCTCATTTGATACCCGTATATTAATATTCTTCTTCTTTATTTGCAATTGTCACCGAATGTAAGTGATTATGTATGAAATAAAATGCATCAAATCCAATGTATAAACAAAGATGGTTAAAAAAGGAATGTTTATAATACAACAAGTAAGTGCAAATCTATAATTGTTTTACAATATTTGAAAAAGTATCTCTGTTTCTTGCTAACTGAACTTGAACTCCAATCCATTGACGTATATTCCGCAGCCAAGATAACTTCTTTCTTCCGCTGCCTCATTATCTTTTAATCTTTCCTTATAGCAAAAGTTGAAGGAAACTTTACGTATAATTTCGTCCTGTATACCCCAGTTAGGCTGTTTCCCGGTGTTTAATGCATTTTAGAAGCTCTCTTTCGCTATTAACTCTTCCAAGTTCTCCAGAGCTGGAGAAACGGCCGATCCACTGAATTTTCAGCAGACTTCTCAGTATCCACATTTCGAATGGTTCAGAAAATGTCATCGTCCAAATTTCCATAACTTAACGGGTGCTTGCTTCATGCATACAATTTTTAGGGATGCCATATACCCATATGCTGCTTTTATCTAACCCCCTTCATTTGTTATGAGTGCCTGTCACTTTATAGCATTTTTGAACTTTTGTAATGGTCAAATGATGATTTGAATAAAGAAATTTATTTTGGAAATTATGTGGCAACCCTATGCAGGAATATTTGTGAACAAAAGTTTGTTTATTCAACTGATATCTATCATAAATGATAGCTTTTTATCCACATGATCGCCTTGAGGTAATTTCAAATAGGTAACCCTATACCAATAGTTCAAGGGAAAGCAGATTTCTAGATAAATCTTTTGCTATTCTACAGGCACACTTTTTTTATATTTGAGGAATTTATTTAAATTAATAATTTTTTTTTAATTATGCGGCAACCCAATTCGTAAATATTTTCCCATTAAACATGTCTGATTTCATACATATTTTTCGATATTTCAATTGCCTTTTACGTCATTTAAGGGATGTTACAACTTTAAAGGAATCATCTCAAGGACAAACTCTATTCAGTTATACTTATGTAGAAGATGACTAAAATCGTAAGAGCAGTTTTTGAGTGCGACTTACCATTTATAGGACAACTCAAGACGCCCACCACAAATTGGAGGAACAGTCCCGTTTAAAGTTATAAAAAAGAATATGTGAGTCAGTCGCTAAAAGCTATTTTGCGCTAATATATTAAATTTCGGCTTTTCAACATTATTTGTTCCAAAAGTCTTCAACTAATTAAGTGAAAAAATTATTGATAGCTAAAGATTAAGCAAAGCACGAATGATGGGATTCTTATAATCTCTTTTAGGCATTTTCTTTCTTCGGTTTAGTTTAACTTTCTTCAAATCAATTAACCACTTAAATAGATGTACATACCGTAGGTTAATTCCACAATTCGAAGAATTTCCGTATGCTATACTCAAAGTGCTGAATAGCATATGACTTGGCGGCAACATTATGACTGGCCATTTAGCTACTACCCTTACTATTTGCCTTACTTGGCCTTGAATACTAACCTCTGCTGGCCTATTGCTACTTCACATAAATTGCCTATGAAATTGCGTGCAAAATATTTGATTTATAACTATGTTTTTTTTTATCCAGAGCCTAGGTGACACTAAAAAATGTACGAAAAATAAAATTCATTGAAGCGTGCAGCTCTTATGGCTTCAAATATGATACGTAAATAACTCAATAACTCAAATATTTTTCTCTTCGATTTTTCTATTTCACTTTCAACTATTGCACGTTTTTCGCTTCGCACTTTAGAGCCGAAAATCCATGCCCAACATATATCGCTATATATGTATACATAAAACACAGTTTTCAGTACTCATTAGTCACGGTCGTCAATATACTTAGTAAAAGAAATGTGCATCAAAATTGGAATTAATTATCGAAAATATTATGCACAAAACACATCAAATATGGTTTTTTCCTCAGAAGTCCTCAGCAGAATTAAATTTGAGATTTCTGACTTCTACTTAAATAGCCATTTTTGACCTTTCCTCAAAACAGCTGTGATGAAAGGTAATTTCAGAAGGCAGTTAGAGTGTTGAAATGTTCCGGGAAAGTTTTAAGGAAACCATTTTACGGTGGGTCGCCGAAGATATAAACCGCATGTGTTAAAAAAAGAGCGTAAGAAAGCATAGTTCAAGCTCATGTTTACACATTTGGCAGAGAGACGAGGCGTATTCAAAAAATAAGGCAAAGTATTTATTTATTCATCAATTTCTCTTTTATCTCCTTCACTCCTATAATACACTTGTGCCAGCGTTTTCAAATCTTGGACCAAAATCTTGGACAGGGGGCCAAATCTGGTGAATACGGTGGCTGAGGCATGATAACGGTGTTGTTTTTGGCCAAATTATCTCCCAAAAGCAAAGAGGAGTGAGCAGTTGCATTATCATAATACAAAAGCCATGCATTTTTTTTCCACAATTCCGGGCGTTTTTTCGTATTACTTCACAGAAACGACGCATAACTTCAAGCTAATACTCCTTATTTACCGTACGACCTGGTAAGAGCTCCTGATGTACTACGCTATGGTAATCGGAGAAAACTGTTAGCAAAATCTTGACATTTGATCCAACTCGGCGTGCTTTTTTGGTCTTTGCTTTCCTGAACTCTTCCATTGGGAGTATTGGGCTTTAGTTTCGATGTTACACCCAAACGTATACCCATGATTCGTCACCAGTTATGACGCTTTTAAGCAAATCTGGATCATCGTGGACGTCATTCAACAATTCGTGAGCGGTGCTCATGCAATGTTGTTTTCGGTCAAAATTTAGCAATTTATAGCAGAAAATCGCCGAACACGCAAAACACGTGTCTTATTTATACCCTTCACAGACAAACTAAAAATGATAATATATATTGCTAAAACCGCGAACATATCTTCGAGTCGAGTATACCAAAAAAAAAAAAAATAAATAAATAAAATAATAATCGAAAGTTTTCACTCAGCAACGAACAGCGTGAAACTAAAATCGTCGAAAAATCCACTCGCGAGTTTTAATCGATTGTTTCGATTTGTTTTCCGTCTGCCAGTAGAACACTTATGAGCATTAGGTTGAATTGATTTGTAAGTAATGCATATTTTAGACCTTTCAACTTTACATTTTTGGGTTTTTTTTACTTTTTTCCAGCTTTGAAAAATTATTATAAGGATACATATACTTATATTATATATGGCTACAATTCAAACACTCCAATCTCCTTTTTACACAAAAATCTCAAATTAATGGAAAAATTGCAAAGTTTTTTAACAATAGATTGTTAGATAGATAAAAGTTTTTTAACAATAGGTTTTGGTGTTACATGGAAAATTTGAAACATGTTATGAGTTGTGCTTGAACAAATTTAAAATGTCTACTATGCCATCTTAAAATTATAAAATATAATATTTTATAAAAATAATGAGTACGGAGGAGGACTGAATTCGATTCAGACCGAACTTAGCATACCCAGGCGTATTTTAATAAATTTTAATTTGGGCTGGCTGTTAATTTTTGCTCGAGCTAACGTGCGCATGGACGGATGGACGAACAAATCGAGTCCTTTCAACTGTCTGAGCATTTTGGCATACACATGCCCATATTTATCTCAATTCATTTATCCTGTCGCATATAACCGTTATATGAACAAAGTTAAAATACCCTGATGCACAAGTGTGCGCGGGGTTAAAAAACGCACTATCGAATGGAAAACTACAAAGGAATGTATGTATATGACAAACAATAGAAAGTATTGGCAAAGGCTAACAAGAGAAGGCAAACAGTGTAGAGAGAAAACAATAAAATGCACACTAATAAACAATGGGGGGTATATGATTGTTAAACAAAGGCTGGAAGAAAAGGATTGTTTATAGAAAAAAAAGTAAAAAATATGCTTCAAAGCAGTGCAAAAATATACACGTAAGTCTGAATGTACATAGTTGTGCCCAGCTGTTGTTGTTCTCGTAATTCGCACTTCCATTTCTTTTATACGCTTGCCGTTTTGTGCGGAAAACTAATTCCCCAGCCACCGTTAGTGCTGAACACCATTTATCTATGGTGCGCAGTTGTGCATAATAGGACTGTCACAATGGTTACGCAAAGACGTTGGCGAAGTTTGCAGGGCTGCTCCGTGGAAGACCAAAGACCTCTTGGCGATGCATGGTGGATACGGATCTATTAAACTCAAACTTTACTTGGAATTCCTTAAAACAACTTGCTCACAATAATCGAAATGATTTTTTATAATTTTGTTCAATCTTATTCTATTCTTTCTTTCTTCTCTTTCTATTCTTTCAACTCCACTTATTTTCTATATTTAATTTGATCCCAGCTTGGCGTACGGCACTTATGTATGTAGCGTCTTTACCTCAAATACACGTAACCTATTTTACTGCCCCCTACTGTAAAGGGTGCTAGAAGAGTGTTATAACTTTTAGCAGCATAAAACATCGAAAAAGTTATAGACATGTGCATATGTACGTATATACTAAAATGCGTAGAGTGATGAAATAGCAATGTATATTTAATTTATTAACATATTTCAATGTTGCTCTTAGTCTAATAGTAAGTTTCCTCTAACGATAAGCCCCTGGTTTGTAGGTTTTGGGCTTGAGAGAATTGTCATCGGTTTCCACTGCGGATGGAAATTTTGTTTAAACTGTAATTCGCTTGCTTCACTCCTGTGTATGTAAATAACAAGCAAGTAAGCTGCAAAACAATGTTGCCATATTTAACTTGGGTTATGATATTTTTATGCGGCCGCCGTAGCCGAATGGGTTGGTGCGTGATTACCATTCGGAATTTACAGAAAGAACGTTGGTTCGAATCTCGGTGAAACACCAAAATAAAGAAAAACATTTTTCTAACAGCGGTCACCCCTTGGCAGGCAATGGCAAACCTCCGAGTGTATTTCTGCCATGAGAAAGCTCCTCACAAAAATATCTGCCGTTTGGAGTCGACTTGAAACTGTAGGTCCCTCCATGTGTGGAACAACATCAAGACGCACACCACAAATAGGAGTAGGAGCTCAACCAAACACCCAAAAAGGGTGTACACGCCAATTATATATATATATATATATATACAGTGTTTTTCAATAGGTGCGCTTCAACTTTTTTCCGGTAGGGAGGGCGAACGACGCAATATTTTTTATTTTTCGTTTGTCATTTGTAAACTTCATTAGTATACATTTCATCATGGAACGCTACACACCTGAGCAACGATTGCAAATCGTGCAAATTTTTTATGAAAATAATCGTTCTGTTGCTGCTACCAGATCCAGATTTTTTCAACAAGCAAAAAATATGCGTTACTGGCCAGAAAGCAATCCACACGTGATTCATGAGGCACCGTTGCATCCCGAAAAAATCACTGTTTGGTGCGGTTTGCATGCCGGCGGCGTAATTGGCCCATATTTTTTCGTTGATGAGAACGATCGCCACGTAACTGTGAATGGAAATCGATACCACGACATGATTAACGATTATTTTTGGCCGCAATTGAATGGTATGGACTTAGACGACATGTGGTTTCAACAGGACGGGGCCACAAGCCACACAGCACACGCTACAATTGATTTGTTGAAGAGTAAGTTCGATGAGCGCATTATTTCCAGAAATGGACCGGTCGAATGGCCACCACGCTCGTGTGATTCGACGCCTCTAGAATATTTTCTTTGGGGTTATGTGAAGTCATTGGTCTACAGTAACAAGCCGGCGACGATTTGTGAGCTCAGAACCAATATTGAACGCGAAATTGCTGGAATTTCGGCCGATTTATGCAAAAGAGTGGTCGAAAATTGGGTTCAAAGATTGGACTTCGTAAAACGTGCACGCGGTGGTCATGCAAAAGAAATCGAATTTCATACTTAAATGTATATGTATGTTCAAACTCGACAAAAAAAAAATTAGTTAAAAAAGTCAAACCGTTTGTGTTTTATTAAAAAAAAAAGTTGAAGCGCTTTTACTGAAAAACGCTTTATATATATCGTCCCCTTAGTATAACAATAGCCTATGTGCTCATAGGCTATTATTTTTTTGTTGAATTTTTGGATTCTCCATCGTCGATTTTATATGTGGTCAAAATTTTGTCAAATTCTAGTTCCACAAAGTGGGTCAAAACGTCAGTCAAAAAATAATAAATATTTACAGACATAACGAGATTTGAGTGAGAGCTACTTTCGGCAAAAAAGTTTGCAGTTCAGCAGTTCATAACGCAATTCACGCAGTATGTCTCATTCAATTTTGTGGGAAAGCAAACAGCAATATTTTCGGCTGTTCTTGAGCGACGTGCACGAGTTTTATTCTTCACATCACTAACTTCTCCCAACAGCTCGAATTTTTTCTGCAATTTCTGTATTGGGGTCCGACAAGGAGCTTCACGATGACTCAAAAATGTTAGAGTTTTACGAACCGTCTCTGCCAAATTTTCACCATTTTTATAGTGAATTTTAATAATTTCAATGCGTTGTTTAGGCGGGTATCGTTGCATTTTTATTAATGGCCTAGTTTCCACTTGTCAGATATCAAAAAATGACAACTTCAAACGTGGCATCTACCGAAATAGTGGGCTATTCAATATAACACCTGTTATGGGAAAACCCTTTATATATATATATATATATACGTAATTGGCGCTTACGCCCTTTATTCGGTTTTTGGCCGAGCTCGTCCTCCTGTTTGCGGTGTGCGGGGTGTTTATGTTTTCTTACAATTTTAAGTCGACTCCCTATGACTTACAGTTTTTATGAGGGACTTTTTAATGGCTTGCCTAGGGCGACCACTGCTGGAAAACATCTTTTCTGTCATTTGGTGTTTCAAGCCGATGCTTCAAACCCATACACTACCCATTCGGCTACAGCGACCGCCGCATTATTTATAGGTATTTGGTGCAAATAAGAAACGTGCAAATTAAACGCAGCGCAGCACTTTTGGGTATATGCTTGTATTTCGTAAAGAAATTCATAGAACTAGCTCAGACTTGATATCAATTTTATTAAGATCGAATAAGAACCAATTCCAAGTCAAGATTACATTTCTGTCCATCCAACTGACGTTACAAGCTATAACTCCCATTGTGTATGAGTTTGTTTAATTCCAAAAATTAACAGCCTGCTGAAATGAAATTTTACTAAAATGTGCATGGGTGAATTAAGCTTGGTCCGGACCAAATTCGCCATACTATCTTTTACCCTATTATCCACTTACATAATTATATAGAAAATTAGGTCTGGGCAAGATATGTACATAAAAGCTGTACTTGTAAATAAAAAATAAAAGGAAGATCAGAAAAATGCGATTAAAGAAACTTAATAGCTCTATGCTTGCTGTAGAATCAATTTAACGTTAAGCGCCGGTACTGTAATTAAATCAAAGTATCTAATGCCATCAGCCAGCAATTGCGATGCTGGAACGCTTCTTAGTTGACGTTCACTAGTATGGAAAGGAATAAAAATTAAAAAGGATGAAGTAAAATAAAAATTGATTTAAAAATATCAGCAGTAACTAGCATGCCTTTGAAGGCAGCGAATGAAGTTTTCAAAAGGGGATACATAACTCTGTATACCGCTTGTTTTATTTTATTTGTTTTTTTTTTATTTGTAAATATTTTTCTGTTTCCCTCGTCCGGTTTGACTTCAAGTCGGAATGATTAACTTCTATCGATTTTCGTTTCCCATTTTTATATTTTTCTAAAATACATATCTGCGCTTTGAGGACCAGTGTAGTGAAGAAAAAAACAAGAAAAAACGTAAAGTTGTGTGAAACCTTCATCAGCTTCACAGATTGCCCGTATTGATTTCCAGGTAATTGCAGTCGTTCCAATATATCACTCTCTGGCTAACTTATAGCCAGCTGCACGAATAAAATGCTGCTATCAATGCACAAGTATGTATGTAAATAGCCAGTTGATAGGTGAGCATGAAATGCGAACAAAAGAATACAAATGAAATTGAGGCAGGGGAATGAAGTTTAATTAACTAGAGTAAGTTAACCCACAGGAAAAACTTAATAATGTTTGCAGGTTTTGCAGACTCTTACTGACGAAGGCAGTTGAATACGAATTGTGGGTAAAAAGGGCTTGGACCAAAATTACCTACTTTTGAGGGGCAAATAAATTGTACCGCAGACGTCTAATAATATTTATGTACCTGTGTACTATGCACAAATATACTATTCGCTTAAATAATTATAGGAATGGAAAATATGAAAGATATTGCTTCTTGATGTTGTTCTACAAATTGGGCGACCTACAGTTTTGAGCCGACTGCGAACAGCAAATGTTTTTTTATGAGGAGTTTTTACATGCCAGAAATGCACTCAGCAATTTTCCATTGCCTGCCGAGGAGGTATGACCGCTATTAGAAAAAAAAATATTCCTCCAATTTGATATGATATGAATATAGGCAGCCAGTTGAACATTTTTGAAAAGAGTCTATGAAATATCAATAAAGTGGTGCCAATTGCCCTTTTGGAGAAAACTATCATAAAAAGCGATATAAACTAAATAAATTGCATTGTTAAGTTAAATTCAATTTTCCATTTGATATTTCTTAGAAGTTTTTCGAATAAGTTTTCCACCTAATAAGCTCATAATAGAATTGAAGCTAGAAAATAGTATAGAGTTTCCTAGAGGAACTGATTACCAGAAAAATTTCCCAAATTTACAGTTTGAAGTCAAAGAAAGAGAGGCATAACTCCTAAATTTAAATCTATCAGATTTATACTTATTAAATCGGATTTCCAAATACTCGCGCATGATACTGACAACAAATATCTGACAAACTATTAATACCACTATAGCAGTATTGAATTTTTTACTCTTTTGCGTTACTGTCGGAGGTTTTTATCCGCTTTTTTATGTAAACATCTCATGTGTTGACGCAAAACGCTTGACTTAGTATTATAAATTAGTATATAAATAAGAGTAAGGAAAATGCATATAATTTATGAGCCCTCAAACTTCAAAAAACAATTTCTTTTGGCCCAATTTTTATTGAAGTATGTGGCTCTGAGCCTGGAGAAGTTATTGATGGATCTCAACACGGGTAAGAAAAACTTCTTTGTATCTCAACAACACCAATGAAATCTGAAAGAATGCTCAACAAAACTATGAAAATAATAAGTCAGTAATGATAGTCTTTAAGTGAGTTCTGTTTTTATTGCTTTTTTTTGTTTTTCTTTAATTGATTTTAGAATAATTACTAAAGATTAAAGATTTAAAAGTTATTATCGATTTTATAGAATTCTTTTTTTCTAAACATCGAAAATACAGAATGGGCTTACTGCCGATAATTTCCCAACCCCATATCGCATCACAGAGGAATTTTGATGATTTAGGTCCCTTCTAATTGTTCATCTTACTTATTCCTACTCAATATTACAAAATTTCTCATAAAATTTGTTATTATATCTAATTTTAGTGCTGGATACCGAGCACAATGACAGGTAGAACAAATTTTCTGAAAACAACGTGCTGCAGGAGCGGAAATGTAAAGGCAAACATGAGTCCAGTAAGCCTTTTGAAAGACAATTAAATTGGTTACACAAAACTCACGCTATTTGTGCATTGCTTAAGGTTTCTGTCATATGTAAGATTCCAAGTGAATTTACGCAAAACTAAGTTATGAAATGAGAATAAACCTAATGACATTTAAATACGAAAATGACCTAATAAATCAAATCCTATTTACTTATTTACTCCTTTTGAGATGACTCTTAACACATTTCAACTTATTTAAGACTCATTATATTCGGCAGCCGAAACCCATTAAATATAATAAATCTCCTGTATATAAGCACACGTACATATCACTACCAACAAAAGCCTCTCGAAGATCAACTGAATGTTTCCTTCCTATTAGCATTTCCTTTGACACTGACTTGTACAAGCACATTAAATATTTAATTCCCATTCATGTTTTTTAACTCATTATAAATAAGTTTTTTGCTCACACTCATTCCGTAACTGACTTCCGTTATCTATTTTTTATGGAATGCCTTAACATTCCGAGTCAGCCTCGATGACTGACAGCGCATAAGTAATTTGCCTCCTTGGCATTTGCCTTGGTTAGAAGGGTTAGAGGCATGTGGCTTGGCAAAAAAGCTGACATAAGCAGGCAGACAGACAAACAGGCGAGAAACTGTACAACATAGTAAATGATAAATGCCGATATGTATTAGTGTGTTAGGAAAGTATTCAAATGAATGCTACTAATAACTGTTGCTTTTGTTTTAATGACTTTGTTGATGTTAGTGTAGTGTTTCATTTGGCATTTGACTTATGCTGCAAGCTTAATTGCTGGGCGTTTTACTCGTGACTTCTCTTAACCATTTTGAGATTTTCAACGAAATTATATACATAAATACTACATATTCATATATCCCGGATATAAGCACGAGAATCGATGCATCTGAGGGGAAAGTGATTATATGAGCACTGACTATATTATCCAGTCCCTGCTTATAATGGCTCTAATTGAACGAAACGAACGTCTACTTTTATTACATTCTAATTACTTCTGATTGTGAAAATCTGGTTTCATAAGTACCATTTTGGTCGATTTCAATTCAGATGTTATTCTCCATCTCTGTTTGACTTCAAGCAATAAATTTGGTAGTTGTTGACTTGAAGAAATTCTTCTGGTCATCAGTTTTTCTAGAAAATGTGAAACTATTTTCCAGCTTCAATTCTATCATTAGGTTATTTGGTGAAAAGCTTATTCGAAAAAATCTAAGAAAATATCAAACGGTAACAATTCAATTTAACACTGCATAGAAAATTTTATTTTATAGCGCTTTTTCGGATCGTTTTCTCTAAAAAGGCAATTATCATCGCCTTACCGAAATATGCGCAAGGTTTAAGGCAATTTTAGCAAAGTATAATGGTTTCTTGTCTAATAGTGGTCGTCCCTGGGCAGGCAATTGAAAGGTGCTGAATTTTCTTATGCCATAAAAGAGCTCCTCATAAAAAACATTTGCCGTTTGTAGTCGGCTTAAATTTGTAGGTCCCCATGCGTGCAGCAACATTAAGACGCATGCCACAAATAGGAAGAGGAGCTCAGTCAAAGACTTAAACCGCAGAGTACGCGCCAATTATTCATTTTATTTTTACAAATATTTATTTAATGAAAATTTGGTGAGTATAATAACTAATAATCTTTATAACTCTCCATATTCCGGAAATAATAGGCTTCAAAGTGCTTTTGGCTGCTTCACTACAGTTTAGCACATTATAATAAATTTTCTTTAAACATCAATATTTAGTGAAAATTAATAGCGAATTAATTTATCATCATCATTTTCCAATTTTAAACGAGAATAATAATTAATTGCAATTGAGAAGAATATTGTGTTGCCGAACACCTGCAAATGAAAATAAAGATACGATGGGGATGGGCGTAGTCGTGCCTCTATGCAAAAATGCTATGGATAGTGTGGCCGGAGTTGGTTTGATGAGGGTTAATACTTTAAAGCGCCGAAGGCCACCCGAAAAATGTTGCGCAAAAATTCTAGAAATTTAGAAAACCCTTCTAGTCGAACGTCTCTGTAAAATACGACCTGCAGATGAACTTTAGTAAAAAATTATAAGACTTAGAAGACAAAGGCTATTTTTCTCTGAGCAAAGGATACAAATTTCTGACTTCATTTGAAGTTGAAGCAAAAAATTCAACCAAAAGTCGCAATTCCCGAGCATGTTTCAAGATTGGTTCAAGCGAAGTAGACCTGCATTGAACAAAGAAGTATACCAAAAGGTATGTTTCGGGCAAATTTTAGTTCCTTTCCCTAAAAAGTATCATTCTGTTGGCAACTATGCCTTGTGTCTTGATAAAGTGTCAACCCATTATGCCGGTAAATCGCAAGAATTTTTAAATAAGCGCAAACATAATGGTCAAACAAAAGAGCGGAGTCCCTCCTAATGCTGTAGAATAGAGGGTTGCTTTGAAAACTTAAGTTCCATGGTATACAAAATGTTGTGAAAAACTCTTACAAAGGAACAAAAAAATGGTGCTGAGCTCATAAAATATATAGGAATGCCGTCCAGCGGCCATTTGAAAATAGCTCCACGGAGCTCCGACCAACGGCTGATTACGGCTTTTTTCAACTATAAAAAAATTGTGTTAATACTTAACCACTATCAAGTACTTTTATTGTGTTTAAAATTTTTTCATATTTGAGCTTAATTATACACTCTAACTACGGAAATGGTAGGTAGCTTTAAACTTAAAAGAGCAGATGCTCAAAAGTCACACAGGCGGAGTAGGCCCTTTATCCGGCGCATATACTCCTTTGAGACGCTTTTCGGGGCATTTCTAGTGGAGTCAGAGCACATCACGAGAAGTTATAAAGCATAGACTCGAGTTATGAAGCAACCTTATGAAGTCTGTTGTGCATTCATAGTGTGAGTGGAGTCAAACAGATGTGTAAACCACACCCGTGACGAAGATCGACGACTAGCAGTATGCTTACTTTACACTTTCAAATATTTAATCAGTATGCGATCCAAATTGTGACGAAACAACGTCAACAGTGGTAATAATAAAAAAGTAACTAAAAATATATAATGTAGCTCGGAGATTTATAATGTGACTGTGTTGAAATGTTGCATTCAATTCAATGCAATATTTATACCCTGCAGAAAATCATGCGTATAATATCTAAAGCGAGTATTCTCGGATTAGTTTTCTTGCGGTGTATTTAATATTAATTCGACAATTTTGATTCACTATTTCGAAATATCAAAAAAACAAGGCTGAGAAGAAAAAGGAAAAATCACTCCACCTACGCATGATGACAAAGGCATAAACTACAACTTTAATGCATTGATTAGTGCATTAATATAAAGTTACATTGCATAATTACATTAATATAAAGTTACATTGTAGTATTTGATCTTACAAAAATTCCACATAGTTATTGAAGTATGCAATATGCATAAAAAGGAATACAATTTCCTTTTGACTCTGCTTAGATATGAACTACAGGCTTCATGCGTGGTACATCTACTGCGTTCCCATAAGCCGACTAAAAAAATTCTTAATTTTGTGTAGCCAAAATAATCGTTTGGGTACAAAAATGTTCAATAAGTCTCTTTATAGGAGATACTCAAGCGAAAGTTCATTCCATTAATAGATATCTGAAAATGGTAGTGTTCATAGGTTCCTCTACGAATAATCCATAACTTTTTACGGACTAATCTCATTTGATACAGGGTAAGTATCTATGCAAACTTATGCTCAGTGTGCACACTTGTATACATTTATATTTATAAAAACATACATATATACTTATATATTCATATGTGTAGCATACCAGGTCTTTCCCGCGCCACATTTTGATTGGCATTTCAAATAATTCCTAGTTATTAAATCCGAAATCTTGTTCAATAAATGCGTATTGATAGATATTAGTTTATGCCTATGCATACATAAATATACGAAATATATGCATACATAGGTGCATCTATCTGCCTTGCGCTTACTGCAAGACTAACATAAATAGAACTAATAGTCAATACCAAACAATCTTTATACTTAAAATTTTGGAACATAGACCTAATTCGGGAGGCTCTCTCCTAAGTTATCATGAGAATGTGAGTTTTACGCAAAAAACCAAAAAATAACGAAACTAACGACAGCACTTATGCTTACATGAGAACAAAGTTGAGATCAAAAATCGGTCAGCCCTAAAATTCGGTGGCATGCTGGGTTCGATGCCCATGACAACTTCGACAACTGCTAATCGTCACTTTCAATTAATATATTTTTTTGTAGGTACTAACAAGCTTGCTAAACAGCCTCATAATTAAGTTAATAAGCCCGTAAACGAGCTCACCCAGAAGCTCAGGTAACACTCCTTCAAACCACGATACTCCGAATCTCATTAAGCCAAACACTTTCTAAAAGTACAAACAGAATCGATTCGCTGAGCAAACTTGGTTAGACGAAAGCTCGTTGTTAAACCTAAGTCACACTGCAGTATATAAGATTCTTGTTGCCATCATTCAACAAAATCAGCTCTCTGTGAAAAATGTAAACAAATTTTCTTCTTCCAACTTTCAGAAATGCCTTGCTCATTGTAAACATTACACTGTTACATTTGTGGTGTGCGTATTGATGTTTCCTTCAAATGGTGAGACCTAGAGTTTTATGCTGTCTTCGAACGGCTGACTGTTGTTTATAAGGAGATTTTTCATGGTACAAATACACTCGGAGGCTTGCCATTTCCTGCGAAGAGGTGATGCTATTAGAAAAAACTTTTTCTATTATTTAGTGTTTCATTTCCGGGTCTTAAAGCCCGGACGTTACCAAATTATATTTAGTTAGGTACAAATCTATCATGTTGCGACTATTTTAAGCAAAAACCCTACATATTTTTTATTACGATGTTACTAAAAGGTGTAATGAATTTCTTGGGCACAAAAGCATATTTCTACAAAGGGTTTTTATTTTTTTTGTGGCTTTCTCAGGGCTTTTGAGTTGAAAAGCATACACATATATCAAATGAGAGAGTTTTATAAGTAAATTGGTTCAAAATGATTTACAAGGATATTGATATTTGCGAAACACAACCTGAATAAAAAGCATTTTAAATGTTTTTGTTGAATTCCACTTTTCTTAAATTATGTCAGTTTTCTAGCAAATCGCCGACGTGGAGTGCTTAAGCTACTGTTATCAGTGTAATCACATTTTCATTCCAAAAGCTTATTATTTTATTTCTATATATTGCAATGCAAAATTTCTCTTTTTAGCATATGTAGCAGCATTCAAATTGTCCTTATATCATAATTAAAATTCTAAAGTCCTGCGCTAATGTCATTATTTTGTATTTAATAAGGCGCACATACTTGTATGTACACATATTAACAGTTATGACTGTTGTTGACAACATAATGATTTCAAATTTCGTATGCGATAGCTACATATGTATATGTACATATATATGTAAATTGTTCGCTGGTATGCGCGCAAACATGCAATTTTCAAATGGATGCGTGTATTAAAATATCACTCATACGCCACGTACATTACGCTTCTGGGTGGGCAACAAAGCCAATAATATAATTAGTTAAATTAGTTGATAAAATGCGTTAGCTGGAAAAAGTAAGTTTATAGCAGTTTTGTCAAATTATAGTGTGTATGCTTGAGTAAATACGAACAAGTGAAACATTTAAATTTGATTTATTGGAGCGCATACGAGTTTTTGTCTGTCTAAATTTGTTAGTGCATAATTTCACGAAATTAAATCACTAATAACATCCGCGTGCACTTGTGACTAATTTGGTTCAAATAACGGTTGCATCCGTTCGAGTGATGTAAAAAGTTTCTACAAGTTTTATTGAAATGAAATTTCAATTGAAATCTCAATTTCAGTTGGAATCTCAATTGAAGTTTTACGTATATTTTATTTCATTTGATTTTACTTCAGTGAATTGAATTTTGTTTCTATAATTCCATTCAACCAACTTATTATCTCTGTTGAGCGTTCATATGTAAGCCCGGATTGCTCCAATAGCGTAGATCCGCCTTTCGTTGGGATACTTATTCTCTTTTTGCATCTATTCTGTTAGTACCTGAGAGAAATTAAATTTTTCACATTTTTTTAATTAGGTAATTTGCTACATAGCTGTTAGCAACTATTACAAGCTGATTAAAAATTTCTCCTGCTATTCACGCACTAACTAGAAATCACTAAGAACTGAAATGAATCATCAAAAAAGTAATGGAATTTCACTACCCAATCCCAAATTTAACCACCTACCCAATTACGGGTGTGCAATTATTAAGCAAGCCAATAATTGTTTCGGAGTTACGTGCATTCATTTTAGTGTTTCGGTCAATTTAATTAAGAAGTATTTCTAACACCCCAACCAATAACAAAACGCAAGTAAGAACAACAATCGCCATCAAGTTAAATGGAACCACAAAACGACCACATACCTATACTGCCACTTCAACAGGGCAACTTAAAACCACAATAATAACAATACGGAAGTGGTTTAAGGTGGAAAGTAGCTCTGTAACTTGCTGTTATATTTGTTGTTTTTGTTATATCTGCTTGTACGTGTATTTGTTTGCATTGTATAGAAAACCGCAGTGATTTTGAAGCGAATCATTTCAACAACCACAAAATTTTAATTACACCGACAATTCCACTTCAACGGAAATACCTTTTATACAAAAATTCATTTATTTTATGTAGTACCACAAATAATTTTTCATTGTACTTTTATTTGGATGATATGGGAATTGGTGTAAAAGGTGAGTTGGAGAAAAAGTGCAAAACTAATTGTACTAACAATGGGTATCGGAAAATCATATGTGGTAACCTTTTTAATGGTAAACCACAAAATTACTGATTATGCTGTCTAAGGAGTTAGAGAAGTTAGAAAAAATTTAAAAATTGGATTTGCTTAAAATTTGGGTTCGAATAATACACAAATTAGTACTAATTAAATGTACTTTGGAACACCCCTAACGACTTTAATTGCATATATCTGAATGGTTAAAGGCTCAAAGTAGAATTTTAAGTGTCTTTAAGTGCCAGTAACTAGCCTGCACAGAAAGGTCAATTTGGTATGGAAATTCTCAAGTATGGAAAAACACCTGTTTCTGATATTTAATAGAAGAAATCTTACAAGTTCGCCAATGACTAGAATAATACCAGTAGCAAAATGATTAATTAGATGCAAATTAATTGATTACTTTTATATATATACATTAAACACTGTAAAGTATGTTTGTAGTTGTATGTTTGTATGCTGAAGAAATTAAAAATAAAATAGATAAAATAATAAATATAAAATTGGCGCTTATATCTTTTGTTGGGTGTTTGGGCGAGCTGATCCTGCAATTCGTGGACTGTGTATATGATATATTTCCACAAATAGGGGGACTTATAGTAGACGGTTTTTTATTAGGAACTTTTATATGGTAAAAGTACTATTAGATTTTGTCATTACCGACCGCCTTTAGAAAAACCTTTTCTGTCATGTTCTATGCTCTTTTTTGATATTTTATGCCTACTGTGCTGGGCTCTACCGAGTGGTAGTCACACACAAGTCCATTTGGCTACGGTGGCGACTAGTTATATTTTATGTCTAAATTTCCTTCCATCCATCTAAAGGTAAAAGCTAAAACATTTATTACCAGCCCAAACTAGATTTTAATAAATTCTGCGCGGGTACACAAAGTACGGCCCGCATTGAATTTAGCATTGTTTTGTTTTAGTTATTTTCTATGAGTGAATGTGCGGGTGTATTTCTGTGATAATTGCACCTCTCAATTCATTCACAAAGTCGGACATTAAACAAGTATCTAAATTTTTTTTACTTATTTAAAGCTTGCTATTTTCATGTAGGAAACAAATTAGGTGGATGAAAACACAATTAAAATTGCATTACTCCACTGTCGACATGATATCAGAATTGCGAGAATCACAACAGTTATTGTTATACCCGTGCGCGCTATTGTAGCTTTGTTCAGGTGATAACTATTTGTAATAACCAAATAGAATTGGGTGGGGATAGAGGTTTGGAAATCTTTAGATTTTATATGAATCACTGAAATATTGAATTTTTGCAATTTTAAGAAATTTGCCATTCGATGGAGTCGAAATTCGGGCTTAACTTTTTATTTATCTGTCCATTTTTTTCATTCCTTCCACTCATTCCTTATGGACCTTCAGTGGGATGCAGCATCGTGAATATTTGTATCATAGTATATGTGCTTAGCTACATTTTTTTCCCAAAATTAATAAATTATCATTCGTGTAAAATTCAAATGAAAAAATCTATACCAGCGCAATTTTTATCGAATACTTGTCAACAGTTTTTTTTTTCGTTGAAATTACTGTTTATGAAACTGACTGCATTTACTTATACATCAAAGCGCTTCAAATTAAAAAAATTGAAAAAAGAAACAGCGTATACTAGGTCAGAAATATTTCTTATGAATTCTGCTCCAAACAACATTTTGTACGGTTTTTAAAATTGTCATACTAGCATAGCTGACTTTTTAGCTTACCGGTTTTAGAAATGCTGTTTAGAATGGTGGAAACAATCAGATTCGAGATGCTTTCATTTCATCGCCAAGTGTAATTTTACGAGTAGATAACAATCGCAGAGTGCCAAATGAGGTGATATGGCAAATGATATGGCAAATGATACAACGAAATAATTTACCTTTTTGTCAAAAATTTACCCACCGATTCTTGAAAGATGAGATCGATTTCTCGTTTCTGTCAGCTTGTGTGGCAAAAATCTTTAATTAAGTCAACGAAGGTTTAAAGGTGCGATACACAGTTGTCTGTGTAGTTCCAAACTCCATTTTGTTGATTTTCTTCGACAATTTCATATTATTTCTAATGGGCATTTTTTCTACACAATTGAACTAATTTGTACCATTCGGAAATTTACGCACGGTGTCAAAAATCATAGCCATACGTTTTCAAAGCTAATTTCTCAACTAGAGCAGAGAACATACTAACAAAGATGACACAACAATTAAATTTTTACGTCCCTAATTTTATGGTGTAGCAATACTTGGCGTACTAGTATAGCGAATTGAAAAATTTTCCCGAAATATGCCACTATTAGTAAGTTCTTAGTATTATTAATTGTCATTCTGTTCTTTTGTTCAGTTCCGACATCTAACTAACTAAAAACATGCACCGGGTACAACAAGTGCGAATGCGTTGAAAATTAAGACACAACTCAACAATTTTAGTTGTTTTTCTCAATTTTGCTTTTTCGCTGGGGGTAAAATGTCTGCAATTTGCAAATTTTGTATAATTAGAATTTTTTAAATGCAGCATTTCCACTCAAAAATTGCATGTTTTGACTTGTACTCACTTTTTGTTCCTGATGCAATCCATTAATCTGCATTGTACATGCAACGGTTATTGGGGAATTGGTAGGTGGTAAAGCATTAGAAAGCAAATGCAAAGTAAACATGTGCTTAATTATTTTTCTCACCTTTGTTGCTTTTGCTGATGGCTAATTGTCAGTTCAGTATTTACAAATTGTGTGCTGTATTTCCTCTCACAAAATGCGTGCTACAAAATAGTTCTTTCAATCGCAACGACAGCGCTCTCGCATGCATGTTGCATGCAATGGATATTAGCCAATTTCAACTGAATGCCAAGGCACTAGGAAATAAACGCTAAAAAGCGTAGTCCAAACTTTGCAGGAACAGAAGACCGGACACGAAAATAATTAAAACATTTGAGTGCAATAGCGAATGCGAAGATAATTGATTAAATCTAAAAAGTAACACAGAGCAACAACTATTTTTCTAAAAGGTAATGGAAAATAAGAAGACACGTATTTTACCAAATGCGTATCAGTAATTTCTTTTAATTTTCTGCCGTCTCAAATTTTAAAAACTCTCGTTTTACAAAATGGCGTGAAAATAATCATCCAATTTTGGTCATAAGTAACTTTTTTGCTAAATAAAAAAAATAACTTTAAGTGACGGAAATCTTTATTTTGGCCTTCACGCGTGCATTGAGATTTCAATTGAGTAAGCTTTGGTAAGTCATCATGAATTGTTAAACGCCAGCGCAATGCTTCCAAAATGTGGAAATTTACATAGAGAAAATAAATTAGCGACATTTCAAAAGCAGGTGAAAAATTTCTAGAAATTTGTTCTTTCGACGATAATAAAAAGGAGTAGTAGATCAAAAACTGGATTACTACTGTAGCGCAAAGTATTGCTGAATAACCTTCAACATCGATATCTTGACGCTCTCCATAACTAGCCATTCATCAAATGATGTACGTATTTTTTCACATATACATTTTAAGAGCCGTATGTTGCGTAGAAATAATGAAACCCCAAGAAAGCTAAATTTTGAAATATTTTACATGAAAAGAACATCGAGGCGTGTCTTTTAAAATACCCTTTATATTCAAAAATATGCATGCGAGCGTTAAAATGTTTTCTTACACTACCTTAGGAAGAATATAAATATTTTGTGGGGCCCTCCAATAGACTTAATAACATGCCTTTATATGAAGTTGACTGGGTTTTATGTAACTTCACTTGCAATTGTCGCCCATTCTTCAGTAAAGGCTTTTCACAAATCATTTTTTGAGGCTATGTGTCGCTTTCTTATTGTATATTTCCGTCTACTTGTAGAACATCCAACAAATTCTAAATTATTGATTCAGATCTGAGTTTTGGGGACGTGAATTTAACTGTTTTTGGGTGTATATAATTGCCATTCTTTGATAACTTTAGCTGTATGGTTTGAGTCTTCCTCAAGAAGAAAGGCCCAAAGCGATGTTGGAACCAAATTATGCACGCTTTGCTTTAAGCTTTCCTTTAAGAATCGAATTATCCATGATTGACTCAAACAGATTTTCTGAGCCATCAAATAACTTGCGCCTCCAAATCAATACAAAGAATGCACCACGCTTAAAAGTGGAAACAACGTTTTGTGAAAGTAACTTGCTATTTAGTGTTCCCTAGATCTTACCACAGTTTTCGTTCCAAATATTTAGAAACCAAACACAACGTTATTCCACAAAGCTTGAGGATCAGTTAAGTGTGCTTTTGTGAAATTAAGTCCTTAAGGTCGCCATGCGGAATGGGTTGGTGCGTGACTACCATTCTGGGGTGCGTAGGAGCGACTCTGCATGAACAACAAATAATAGAATATGTTTTGTTCTAATAGCGGTCACCCCTCGGGAGGCAATGGCAAACCTCCGAGTTATTATCTGCCGTTCGAAATCGGCTTAAAGTTGTAGGTCTCTCCATTTGCAAAGAACAATAAGGCGCACGACACAAATCAAAGAAGGAACTCGGCCAAACACCCAACAGAAATGTACGCGCCAATCATTTACACGGTGCAATACTGAAAATACACCTGACAAATTACACACTGTAGGTTGTTTATATGGTCGAATAATGCATAAAAATATTTTTGTTATTTTTGTTGTACCTTCCAATTTTTATTTATTTATAAAAAACCGTTTTTTCAGACTTTGCGCGGTAATCTACGGATATCTCGGTCATTTTTTCACCGATTTTCAATATCTTATATGTTTTGAAAATGATATTGTCAGGCCTTTCAAATGATGTACAACAAGTAATTATTCAAACTAGTCAGTTCTGATTTTTATTTGATTAAACCTGGAGAAAGTGTTTTTTTATAATTTTTTTAACTTTAACAATTTTTTATTGCATAATTTTATATTACAACAAAATTAAAGATGTTTGTTAATATTCTTTGAGTGCATTTATTAACGAAGAAATTAATGTATTACTTTCAATAATCGGACAAAAATTGCGTAAACTACGCTAGTTTTTCGTTAATAGAAAATATGGTTTCGTAGCAGTTAGCACTTCGGGATACTTTATACTGTTACGTGTTTTGAAGCGCTGACCTTGGAGGTTGGTTTGGCAAAAGTAGCAGTCTTCTGGTCTGTGAATGACTTGATGATGCAAAACCATTGGGCTCGAAAATGGCAAACGATCTTGAAAACACTGACATTTCCACTTTTTTAGTGATATGGAGCACGTGGAACATATATATTCTGGTTCATACCAGCGACTTTTACTATAATTGCGCTCAAAGTGAAGATTGTATGCTTCAACCACGATAGTATTTGTTTTTAATTTACGGCGATGTTGTTTATCAACAAATAAACCGCAAACGTAGCAGAAATTATTGCGTTTGTCACACATCTTTAACTAACTTATAAACAATTTTAACAAAAAAACACACTTGAGCAAAACGCGATTTTGGAAGAAGGAGATAAAAAGGCACTGCCAACCAAAGACTGGTCTAATAGCTGTTTCAGACTAAGGTGCGTTTCATAACTATAGGACACATAACATGAATATTTAATCTTTACTCCAAACATATGTAGGTACTCTGTAAAAATAAATGAATATATGGAGTAATACCGTTATTCTTCTTAGTATCAATAAACAACAACTTTTCATCGTGGTGTTTTTGTGTTTGTTTATACCGTTACTTTGAGCACGAGTCAGAGCAATTCGTTACTACTTTTGCCGTTTCATAACTATAGAACGCATTAGGAATTGAAGCTTTAAAGTGCATTTATGTGTTCGCTGAGTACAACTTTTAATTTAAATCGTTTTTTAAGTAAATAAATATCAATATGCCACGCGGTTCAAAACTTACCGAATTAGAGAGAGGTAAAATTACTGCGTGGGAGGAGGGTCTCTGCGCCTCAGAAATCGCGCGAAAATTATGTCGCAAAATTATGTAGAAACACGTTTGTAATTTATGATAAATTGTCATTGTTAAACATTTATTGTCAATACATAAAAATGCAGTGATTTTTCGAAGTAAATAATCATTAAAGACAAAAACTATGGTTCCACAAATGGATAGATATTCAAGGCATTTTTTTCTATTTACGGAAAACTAGCGTAGTTTACGCAATTTTTGTCCGATTATTGAAAGTAATACATTAATTTCTTCGTTAATAAATGCACTCAAAGAATATTAACAAACATCTTTAATTTTGTTGTAAAATTATGCAATAAAAAATTGTTAAAGTTAAAAAAATTATAAAAAAAACACTTTCTCCAGGTTTAATCAAATAAAAATCAGAACTAACTAGCTTGAATAATTACTTGTTGTACATCATTTAAAAGGTCTGATAATATCATTTTCAAAACATATAAGATATTGAAAATCGGTGAAAAAATGACCGAGATATCCGTAGATTACCGCGCAAAGTCTGAAAAAACGGTTTTTTCTAAATAAATAAAAATTGGAGGGTACAACAAAAATAACAAAAATATTTTTATGCATTATTCGACCATATAAACAACCTACAGTGTGTAATATGTCAGGTGTATTTCGTTTTTTTTTTTTTTTGTAGCACTGTGTTATTGATTTTTTTTTTTGTTTTGTTTTTTAGTCGCTAAGACTTTTGGCAGCAAAAATAGAATGCATCTTTTTTAGTGTTCTCCCATGCATGTCATCCGCATTTAGCTCTCTACGTTAATTAGAGGCAATAACGGGACTGCTTAATTTTTACGAAAGACTTTCTTTTTTCATAATGTTTCTTAGAACTTTGCCAACTGCGGTATGTTGGTCAGTTTTCGTATATTCCGCGATTCGTAATTGCAAATAATATTTTAGACAGGTGGACTTTTATTAACAATTTTAGCTATTTCGGCTGAGGACTTCCCGATGTTACCATGGTTTACACCAAATTTATTAAGTCTATTGAAAGTTCAATAGACCGATCAATTTTTGATATTGTCGGCAGCAGACTTATTGGTCGTACAACGATGCAAATGTCGCGTCTTTATTGGGCTTTGGGATTGCAATGATTTCGGCAATTTTCCATGTCTTTGGGAAGTATTTGAACTTAATAGCAGCATCAAAAACGTTTCTGAGAAAAATTATTGCTCTGTCGGGCAAGTGCTTTAAAATTTTTCCCGAGATGAGGTCATATCCAGGGGATTTGTTGTTTTTTAATGTGAAAATTGATTGCTTTACCTCTGTTAGTGAGGTTTTTTTGATGATTTGCTCGTCTTTATTGCTCGTTGTATGTAACGCATGTATGCGGTAAGCAACGACGCTCAGAAATAAAGTTGCTCATATTTTTATAACACTTTCGATCGGCAATCGGCATCTCAAGAAAAGTGTCTACATGACCAAAATGCATTTTGAGTATTGCGAATGCTTACTTCGAAATGATAAAAGTCCAATAGATATGCCTTCAATTTGTAAATCAATTTTCTATTAAACACATATTTTTTGGATTTAAAACTTACAGAATATGCACAAGCACAATAGGCTAGGATGGCCACCTTAATCGTATCTATTCATCATTTATGTAAGAGGAAATTCTACTTTTCTGAAATTTTACCCGCTCAGTCTACTCGTAGAAGAAATATGTATATCAAAGTGTTCTGAGAATTGAAGTAAATGCTACACAATTTCATTCGCATAAAATGAAGGAAACAGTTTTATTTGCATAAAAAAAAATTAAGCTTAGCAGTTCAAATATCATGCAGTTCGTAAGAGAGCATATGAATTTTGAGGTTAGCATGTCTAGGTTTTCTTTTCTTTCGATTTTCATTTTAAAATGTCTTATTTCCTAGATTGGCCGTTGGCTACAAACGAAAGAGAATTGCACTCACTTCTCATATCAGTAAAATGGTGCACGAAAGTAATTGCCATCACTCACAGAATGAGCTATGCCAGAGTGAGTGCAATTCGAATCAAGCCGGCATATAGGAAAAATGAGTATGCGGCATCAATTTTCAAACTTCCTACGTTGTGATTTATTGGTGCACTAAATAAAATTCACTTAAAAGTCAATAAAAACACCATCAAATCGGAAAAGTAAATGATAGAGTACAGTTGCTAGAATATCTAAATAACCCACACGCACGGACAACCGCAATAAATTATATGTACTTTGTTTAAGGTACGTCCATATACAATTTTCGCATCGCTTCGCAAGCTGACTACGTATACGTATATTTACGAGTATATGGATAGATGCACATAGTCAAAGTTGAGCCGTCAGATGTAAATGCACAATTCTTTAATATTATTTAAATTTATTTATTATTCTAAATAAGCGAGACATTTTATTAGATTTATTCTGTATAATTTACTTATTCTTCAGCTTAGATCCTTCGTTGCCAAAGCGTTAATTGTAGCAACACTCGAATTTCTCGCGTTGCGTTATAGCGAAGCGAAAGCTATGTGTAGACAGGCCTTTACTTACTAATGTCGATAAATGCCTACGAATCCGCATGTATGAGTACTATGAATAAAAACATGCACACTGATATGCAAATGCGTTTATACGCATGACTCTGCTTTTTTGTGATTTTGAATAAGCCTTAAAGAGGTGTTGAAAAATTCTCGATTTTGTTTTTTACACCACACAGCAAATTGTTCAGATCCGCCACTTTGAGTGCAACTCAACCTGGGGAGATTCGTTGTAAAGGATCAGCGAGGGAAAGAAATTATTTCAAAGCAGAAAAATTGCATAAATATGGTATACACACATTAACAGGCATAGGTTGAGTGAAGCGATAAAATGGAAAATTCACATGCAATGCCAACGGTAATGCTGGTGAGCATAAAAGCAAAGTAAACGTAAATTACTGCCCCAAATATCTACCACCCGCATTTTGGTGCTAGAAAAATCGGTTGCATGAAAACGGCGTCACGCTACGAGTTGATTAACTCTTATGTGGATAGTACGGGTATGTTTTTATTATCGCGCGCACTTCTCCACATGCGTATTGCATGTGGCAGCATAAAGACATATCTATGACGAGTTAGATATAGATATATATATATATTAAATTTTACCACATATAAGGCATGAGCAGCAGTGACGATGCACTACAAAATAATTTGTAAAAATAAAGTGTTTCGAAACTCTGGCTTTAATGCTTTACAAGTAATACCAGATTGTTCAGTAAGTTTTGGGGTTCGCTAAAAGATGGCGTTACTACTAGCCAAAATTTGTTTTTGATATATTCGTACACTCTGCATATGAACTATGTGAAGTTCCATTTCAATCTTTCAATTCATTCCTTGCTTATAAGGCATTTAGTATCGACGTGTCACAGTATTTTCTACGATGGAAAAAATCAAGTAGTGTGCAGTGATTGAATTTTTATTTTTCGAAGGTTAAAAAGTAAAGGAAATTTATGAATTTAAACGTGGTCATGGTCATTGAAGGCGGTCCACGTCGAGGACGTCTACACAGCAACACCAGAAACCTTAGAAAAAATGCAGGAAATCATATTGGAAAATCGTCGAGTGACTGAAAGAGATTTAGTAGAAGCACAAGGCATCTTATTGGGCAGAGTAACCAATGAAAGTTATGACGCAAGTATTACGTTTCAGAAAGTTGTGTGTATAATGAGTGCTGCATCATTTGCGAACATTATTACATCATTCGAATGCGACTTTCGCAGCAACATTTAGAAAGTTTTGGAAAGAATAAAGTGGATTTCGTGCATCAATTCGTCATTATGGATGAAACCTGAGTCTATCAGCAAGATTATAAATCAAAAGAGGAGGCTACAGAGAGGTGTGAACCTGGTTTTTGGACCCGAAACGAGTATGGGTCCAGAAATCGACCAAGAAATTGTTAGCATAAGTTTTGTTTTTTGATTACTCGCCAACTGGTAAAACAATAAACACCCAATATAATTGTTAACGTTTAGACCAGGTGAAGGAAAAAAGTCGTGAAAAAATACCCAGTTTTCAAAAGGAAAAAGTATTCTTCATCGGGGCAATGCACCGGTTCACGAGAGCATTTTGACAATGGCTAAAATCCATGAATTAAGATTCGAATTGCTGGAGAATTCACCGTATTCACCAGATTGCGCCCCTAGCGACTTCCATATGTTTCCAGACCTAAAAAAAATGCATGTGTGGAAAGCGTTTTTCATCAAATGATGAGGTGATAACAGCTGTGGAAGCGTTTTTTGCAGACCTTTCATATCCTCACTCATATATTGAAATCTCATTGGAACAATTGTATTGATACAAAGGGAGACAAACAAAAGTGCATTTCAAACCATAAAATTGTGTTTTTGTTATCGAACTGCAAAACTAATGGAACAACCTAGTACTTAGCATAGCAAGTAAGTCAATTTTTCAGCAGGTGGTGCGAAATTTGATGCTATATACAACGATTAAACTCACTGAAACTTAACTCAAATTGAACTGTGAGTACGCGGAAAGAACTTTCTTCCAACAGCAGCATGACAAAGCCTACATACCATAGTTATACCCCTGCATATGTATATGGTAGGTACTCACATACGCATGTGTTAATATTTATGTCTGCTTACTCAGCTACTCCGCAGTAAAAATATTGCAGCGGTGAATCAACACCACTGACCATCCTTTAATGAGAATTCACTGGATGGTCGTCATTCAATTGCGCCATCCTCCTCGAAAAAATCAGGGAAAACAAAAGCAAAGTGCATTCAGTTCTTCGATTAAATTGCATCGCTTGCAGTTCTGTGTTTTTGATCCGTTAAATAAGCGGCATGGCAATGTTACTTACAGGATTGCGGGAAATATAAAATTTTATTATCCTTATCACACTTATTGTTTCGTGTTATATTTACAATTAATGTGTTAAGTATTGTAAACTGGAATTTCGATTTCTTACTTTTTTCCTGTTATCTTTTATCATTTTGCTTGCCTCTAGGACGTGTAAGTACTGAAAAGGGCTACCACGTGGAGTCATTTGCAGACTTAAAACAAAATTCGTATCGAATGGTTTCGAGAAGATGAGAAACAAGATTTTTTTGCAATATTTTCACTTCCACAAAAAATACAAATATCTTGTAATTCCAACATTACAAATAAAGGGTGGTTAAATTTCAAGGACCGATGTTGAATGTGAACCACACCTAAATGTCAACGACATCGTTCCACTTCTTTCTTTGGGGTTATTTGAAAAAAAAGGTGTACGTCCATAAGCCAGTAACAATTCAAGAGCTAAAGGATGAGATAATTCGGCACATTAACGGCATAGAACCTCAATTATGCCTCAGCGTTATCGAAAATTTGGACCATCGGATGGAGGTGTGCCGCCGAGGCCGCGGCGGCTATTTGGCCAATATTTTATTTCATGCGTAATTGACCCATATCAGTATTATCATAATAAAGAGAAATGTCAATAATTTCCTAAAAAATTGTATTTTATTCAAAATCAACACCGGCCCTTGAAACTTAACCACACTTTATGTGTATATATATGTGCAGGCATATATGTATAATTGGCGCTTACACTCTTTCTAGGTGTTTGGCCGAGCTCCGTCTCTTATTTGTGACTTTCATCTTGATGTTATTCCACAAATGGGGGGACCTACCGGTTTAAGCCGACTTTTGTTGTTGTTGAAGTGGTTGAGTATTTCCACTGAAATAATCCTAATTAGAGACCAGAACCGTTTTACTGTCCTTTCACAGTCCTCGTGTGATGATGTCTTTTTTTGTTTGTTTTTGCTTCTAAGTCAGATCCATTTAGTGGGGTCCAAGTATAGCAGCAAATTCTTTATTTCGATGTCTGAGATGTCTTTAATTTGCTGTAAGAGAGACTTGCCGAAGGATCGGATTCGTGCCCTAGCTAGCCCTGAACATTCACATAAGTAGTGGAAAAGACTTTCATTCACCCCTTCCGCTTGACAGCTGCAGATGGGATTGAAGGAGAGGTTGAGTCTGGCTGCATGATCCCCTACACCCCAATGACCTGTAAGGGTTGCATTCATGCGTGAAGTATTTGGTCGAGAACATCCTAATAGGTGATTCGGCGTTATGGCTTTATTTATATGTCGAAGTTCAGACTTACTCCACGGAATATGTGCCAGTTTGTTCTTCGAGTGTCTATAAGGGGTCGGCTTCTTTAATGCAAATTCATAAATGCTTCTCTTTATTCTGTATACCTACATACTCGTATATGATTTTTCGTATACCCTTAAAAGGATATTAAGTATGAAAAATGGCTTGGACCTGGTGGTTAGTAAACTGGGAATATGACGTAATTCCGAAGTAATTGAAATTATGTCAAGTGTATCGGACAATTAATGCACAAATAAATTATCAATCATTTGCAATTATTCAAAAGCTTACAATGTGCACAGAATTTTGTTTTTTTTTATTTACAAGTAACCGATGAAAGAACTTATTATTCTACGAGGTCTGTTCAAAAATGAGATAAATTTTCAAATTTCGTGCTAAGTACATTTCGACTTTCGATTTTAATTTCTTTTTATGTTGGCACACTCGTCTTGAAGATATGTTCACGATTTTAGCAGTTGGTAATGGTAATGGTTGTACGGGTTTAGGCTAAGGGCTTTATGCATTACGACCAAATCGATCTAATCTTAGGTACGAGCCCAGGATTTTGTGTCCCCTGTGGCCTAATGCGTCACAATTGGTGAATAAATGATCCATAGACTACTCGTCATCACAGCAAAATTATTGCTAGTTACTAACTAGTAGTTAGTCCTATTGTATTGAAATGTTTAATACAAGCAGAGTAGCTTCTAAGTGCTCGTCATTCTGAGCGTCATTTTTGTCTAGGATTAGAGCAGATTTATGTCTGTTGGCATTAAAGTTTAGGAACTTTTTGTTCCCTTCGTGTTAAGTCCATTGTTACGCTCTGTAAATACTTTTGAATTGCACGTAAAGTTATTCAAGTTTTTGAGTACTGATTGATTGGCCAAAACTATTTTAATTTTTACTTTTCGAACTCTCTTTTAGATACGATCTCTACTGTTTCTATTATGGCGAAAAGCTCCGCATGGGAAATTGTAGCATCTGTACTCAGTGTTAAAGATTTGTGTGCTCTAGGCCCCACTAGTTTCCCTAGACGGGAAGGTAACCTTGTATCCCTTAGTAAAATTGAGTACGGATTTCGTGTGGTCATTCGTCTAGGTCATGCACGCTGCATGTCGAACCCCATTTATGATTTTGCGGTGTGCGGTAGAATCTCCTGGTTTGAATTTTTCTTTCATGTGAAAGGAGAGTGCTTGCATAGCGGCCTCCTCTTGTATTGCTAAGTGTTGCCATCCCAGCAGTTGGGGTTATCAGTTACTATATATTTCGTTGCCGTCCAATATTTGTTCTTTCTAAACGCCACAAAAGAACACGAAATATTTTTTCTATTATTAAGCACTTCTGCGCATGTTTGATAATGTCCTGTTGATGACTGTATAGTGGATAATGCCAGAAAAGAAACCTGTTAATACATTTTTCAGCTGCTAGTTTCACTTGTGTAGCAAAAAAAGTGACTAGCATTGGAAGATGCTTCAGTAACATATAAGTTGCTACCACATTTACCAATACACGAAAACGGTCGAAGTTGCAGCTTAACTGAAAATATATCACTTTGCTCAAATATCTCTTTGCTCAATCACGTATCGAAGCTGTTTTTCTGACAGAGAAAAAATTCGCGGAAAAACTCGTAATATCCTGTAAATAGCAATGGACATATCGATGTACTAGTGAATATGTGTGCGTGTGTAAGTACGTGTACGCCACAAAAAAACCACCATGGTATGGTTATTTGCTTCTTTCATGCGTTAGTTCACTTTTTTTTTGTTTTGGGAGAGACTTAACTCGATAATGTAGTGTAACTGTGAGGAGTCTAGCGCTCATGCTGCGTAAGTAATGTCGCGTTACCCATTATATTACAACAACATGGATATGTGCACGTATGTACATACATATGTGCCCTGAAACACTTCACTTACAAGCCGCACTAGTGCAGTTTTACAGTCGCATTCGTTCAAGTGTTTTTCCTCCTCGTTTGTGCAGCGGTTCCGAGTGTTTCGAAATATAAACAAAAGAAGCAAAAAATAAAAAAATTCAGTATTTTTTATGCTACTTCAGGGCGTTGCAGTTGGTAGCATTTTTCCGATGTATTGCACACAATTCTTTAGTATGCTTGCTTGTATCTGCTATTTGCTGCAGACATTGTTGCTTTCAGCTGCCGCTATTCAATCGATATTTTGCGCTTCAATAGGCACCTTTTAAGGTGTCAAGTTTTTCTATGTCTATTTTACTACCTTTTTTATAGTACCAGCCGAGTGCATTTCTGTTTTTTGGACTAGTATTGTTTTTCCCATCTCCCGTTTCATTGCTACGTGATTGCCGAAAGGCGAATTTTTTTTAACTGACGAAAATGTTGCCAAGCTCAAAAGCATTTCCCTACAAATTGTAAACTGTATGTATGAGTATGTGTGTGAGTTGTAAGCCTAACGTAACAATTTTACAAACTTTTCATGTGGCAACAAAACTGACAGCAATAACAACAACAGTAACACCAACAATTTATAAACAAATCCTTCACTTGATAAAGAAAGGGGAGGGGGAAAAATACGCAAAAGAAAACAAAAGCAGTAGCCCTTAAAAAGACGAGTGTATAAACGCTTTTCAAGCGATTGCCTCTGATTTTCTGTGTTGCCACTTGAAAGTGAGATTTCTTTTTGTTGCAGCTGCAATTGTAGCTTTTTTTTGTTTTTTTTTTATTTGCCTTGCTACCGGAATTTTAACTACCTCTTTCATGCAAAACTGCAACAACACACTGCATTTTCATTCACACAATCTTATCAGCAACGGCCAACTCCATCTAGAGTAAGTCTGCAGGCATTCTTCCTTTTTTCCTCCTCTTCCTTTAATTGGTTTTCTTTTACTCACTTTATGCTTTTGCACTTTATTGCAATTTCAATTGCTTTTCAGACCTTTGTTTTGCAATTGCCACCAATTTTCTTTTCTTTCGCTTTGTGTGGCATTGTTTGTTGCAGTTCTCTTTGTTTTCGATGCAATTCAATTTTGTTACAATCTTATCAAAAAACAATGAAAGCTATAATAATGACCAGCAACATGCAATAGAAAATTTGAAGTGTAAGTAATTTCATTTTCCGGTATTTTATGTGTGCGCCCATGAGCTACCGGTTATTTCGCCCTAAAATACCAAGCATCCTTTTGTTTAACAATGCAGGCGCCCCGGACGTGCACCTGGGCGTGTACTTACTTGTTTAATGTAGTGTAATATGTTCATCCTATTTCATGCCCTCTTTTTAGGGCCTTGAGAAGTTAAAGTATTTGCTTCGGCTGGTTAAGTTTTTTCAACTAAACGAAGTTTGTTTTCAATGCATTTAATATAAAAAGTTCTGAATGCATTTCGCTGGATGTCTTTTGTAATCTTAAACTCACGTTTCAAAGATATACCCATATACAGTGCATTGAACCATAATCTATGGCGATTTAAAAGTGGCATTACGCTTCATAAAGAGTTCTTTGAAAAATTCTTATTATTTCGTGTAGCTTTTTGTGTGTTACAGGGTTCTAAAATTTAATAAAAAAGTATATTTCAATACATTAATAAATGTGCATTTTTTTATAATTTTTTTATTATTTTATCCAATACAATTTCTTCCAATTTCAATACCTACACTTATTCTAATATGTTTCAAAAATTTTATTTAATGATTTTCGGGAGGCACTAAAGAATAATGTTCCACATCTTGTCGCTGAATTGCTAAAGAATGTGGTACTAACTCTTCGCTCAAGTTTTCCAAATGTAATTCTCCATTCTCCAGTTGTAGCCAAATTGGTTGGTGTGCAACTGTCATTCGGTAGAGCTCAGGCTCGAAACCCAGGGCATGAAACACCAAATGATAGAAAAAGTTCTTTCTAAGTGGTCAGCTCTAGGCAGACTATGACCAACCACCGAGTGTATTTCTGCCAGGCTGTAAGCCTATCCATTTGTGGAACTTTATTAAGTCACACACCACAAATAGGAGGAGGAACTCGGCCTCATACCGAAAATAGGGTACAAGCGTGGTAGTATATAGGTATAATTCCCCATGCATAATTTGGAGCCCTAATTCATTCAGGTTTTTCGCATCCATTTTTCATTTAGGTTAGGTTAGGTTAACCTGGTTGGCAATAAGCCACGCATAGACCTTTTGGTCTCTAGCGATACCAGATGGAGACCGACCTCTATGAATACCTAAAGTAGACATCATGTAGGATGTCAGCGCCATTTTTCATTTAGTCAAACTCAAATATTCACAAACTATTATTGTTTACCTATTTTTTTATTTCGTTGCTGCTGGACGTCCACTACACGATTTATTTCGTTCACTTGTACAACCAATCTCTTGGACTTAAAACCTATCGATGCGTCATTGAAAATAAATGATCAGATTCCTTGCACTGTTTCTTCCTTCTGGAATTTCTGTTGCTGATAAATCTTCCTAGCAAAGAATTTCATCACTGCATGATATACAATTATTTTCGTAGTAAAAAATACACTGACGCGTTAACTTCAAATGTCTTGCGAACAAAGAATGGATTGACGTTGCGGGTTGCAAGAAATTTACTTCGCCCAGTTAATAGGTCTCGCTTCCAATCGCTTTCAAACAACATATATTCCGCCTCCAGAGTACTCCATATCTACGCTCTCAGAACTTATTAAAAAAGATATATATCCTAATACCTAGGCACTACCGTAGGTTGAATCGAATCATCTCAATGGAAGCTGCTGCACGAACCGTTTACTTCGATTGCAGGGGCGTTGTGCATCATGAGTTCTTGCCACAGGGTAAAACGGTCACTAAGGAATATTAACCGCAAGTTATGCGCAGTTTATGTGAAGTAATCCACCAGAAACGGACGGATTTGTGGAAGAACAAAAATTGGCTCTTGCATCACGATAACACCCCTGCTCACACATCGTTGCTTGTGCGCGACTTTTTGGCCAAAAACAACACACTAATGGTGCCAAAGCCACCGTATTCCCCAGATCTGGGCCCCTGTAACCCTTTCTTGTTCCCGAAATGTAAGAGGCCCATGAAAGGACGACGCGACGCTACGATTGACGAGATAAATGCAGCATCGAAGGGGGAGCTGAGCAAAATAAAAAAAATATTTTTTGAAGTGCTTCAAAGATTGGAAAAACCGTTGGCACAACTTCATGGGGATTACTTTGAAGGGGACAAAATAGATATTAATAAATAATTTTTGAAAGAACACCAAATTCGCAATACTTTTTGAACACATGGTTAATGGTTAATGGTTGTAAAGGGTGAAGGTATGACCCTTTAGCACTGCGACCATATTGATCTATTGTGCACCCTATGCTGTCTATTGACTGTTAAGTATGCTTATGAATTGTACCAGCTCCTTCCGAGGGAGTGATTGAACGTCTTCATCTGTAAGCATGAACTTGTTTAAAAACCTTTTCCTTCTATGCGTCAACCCCGGACATTCGATAATGAGATGTTCTATAGACTCCTCATCTTCGCAGCGAAATCTGCAGGTGCTGGTGTTAGTTATGCCTAATTTATGTGAGTGTTTGTTGCAGGTGAAGTGACCCGTGAGGGCGCCTGTGAGAGTGCGAATGCTCTTTTTGTTTAACGTGAGGGCCAATCCCGCACCTGTCCTGCTCTATCCAAACGTAGACTCACCATTTTGAGTAGATAATTCTTTAATGAATAGGAAGAACTTATTTCTGTTAAAATAAGGGTATTCTAAAATTTTTGAAAAGTACCCACTGGCATTAGCAGAGATAACGGAAGTTCTCCACGCAATGGTCTATGAGCTTGAGTGTGTCCCACAGTGGGCATGCGCCTCAATCTAACCTAACCTTTAAGTATAATTAACTAAAAAATTTGAACGAGTTACAGAGCAACACTTTTTTGACTGTCCGTTTGGCTTTTAGGTGCATATGAATATAATTTTTTATACTCTTCAATTCGTGTTTCTCCCTATCGGCAGATTTATAATTTATACAAATAGCTTCGTGCGTCAATCATATTTGCATTTTGCACTTGTGAACAACGAAATCCAAAAAATCCAAATAGGAGATTCCATTACTCAAAATGTGTTTCTTCTTTTTATTTAGTAAAAAAGTTATTCAAAACCAAAATTAGATGATTAATTTTAGGCCACCACATAGAATCGATTTTTTGTGTGCTCAAATACTAAAACATATGGTACAAAAAAAGTTATCTTGGTTCTATCACATTGAACTTGTGGGAGGTGCTACATATATCGTTATGTATTATGTAAAAAGAGTTCTATGGCTTTATTACAACATATTTTCCTTGTAACGTATGCTGAAGGCATACTTTTCACTACTTAATTATGTCAAGGGCATTCTCTGAACGAGTGTGTTCTATATATGTACATGTGTCTGAATATATAATATTATATGTATCTGTTAAGTGTTATAAACACACCTTTTCTCGCATTAAGTGCCTTCTTTCTTGTAGTCTATGCACTCTATGATTTATTGTGTTTTCCCACTGAATTTACTTTAGGGTATTAGAAGCATAAGCGGCTTTCATTGTCACACAAGCCTTTTCGTTGAATTGAATTAAGCAAATTTTTCATTTGTAAAGCATAACATTTGTGCATTCCAAAATTAATTGAAATATGTAGAGCATAGTATAACTTGAATGAATGGTTAAAAAAGGAGGAAAAATATTATTATTCGGTTGAATATAAATCGCATACACACTCCGTTGAATAATTATATCCCAGGGACTTTTTGACAAGTTGACAATTTGTTGTATTTGATTATTATTTAACTCAAACAATTTTTCATTTGCCTACAAAAATCATATAACCCAAGTTTAAAATTTTCCGCAAATTAAATAAAAATTAAAAGTGCGTTAGTTATTCAACGCAGTGTATCTGCCTATGCTTGTATATGCATATGTGATTTGCATATTTATCTGTCGCAAATGTTTGGCAGGACTTCGCTTTCAACTTATGGTGTACGCTTTGAAGTTGTTTTACATATGGGAAAATTTTCAGATTTATGAAGCTTCTGGATAGAAGATAGTTCTTTATGGGAAGCTCCTAGCAGAAGTGAACTGCGTAGTTTGCCAACAACTGTTGTGAAATGGTGGCTAATAAAAGTACAACTTTTTCTATCATTTGATACTGGATTTCCACAGTTTAGTTTGAATCCTTATCAAAAAACGCCTCGCTGTGGTTCCAACCATCATAACTGATTTGGTTGTGTTGTGTGATAGTTGAGAAGATTGGTCGATCGAATATAAATATGTTTATAGGCAAATTTGGTTTACAAGCGAGATTTAAAAAATCTATACTACTTCTTCATTAAAAATAAATCGAAAAATTAAAAATGGAATATTACTGTCATGCACTAATTTTCAGGTATTCAGAAGGGAAACAAAAAATTCATTTACTGTAAAATGAGTAGAAAAAGCAATTCTATTGTCATGTCTAATTACACCTGTATTTCCTTATCTCATCCTAGTTTTTTTAATCTGTATTTACTTATATAATACCATTAAAGTCAGATTGTAATGCAAATGTCAAGTGCTGTCAGCAACGAGACCAACATTATTAACTTTGTTGTAGGAGATGCCAGCATAGATAAAATATTTGTGCAAAGCTGTGGAGTGAAGTTAAAACAAATCCAAACTAAACACCAAACAAAAGCAATGTGAAAAAAACAATTGGAATATGAGAAAAATCAACGAACTGATTGCAAGTATCGATTGAGGATTTTGGCAGAATAAGGTTTTAATTTTAAAATTTTTCCCTATGCGTTGGGCATATGAGCAGAGAAGGGAATGCGTTACCATCGTTATTCGTGCGAGACGGATGAACGGGTAAACAACATGCATTTACAATCGATGCGTATTTCAAGGCAAATGATTCGTGTGCTCGTCGTAGTTTTTGTACACGCTACAATATTCGATGTTTACGAAAGGCTACAAGACAAGATTTAATTCAATCATATGAGCAAAGGTTTCGGGCGATAATCTGCGTGGAAAACAAAGAGAACGACTGGCCAAGGACTTCCACAAAGTATTGTGTCTGAAATATTTAGGCGGCATCTTAGATTTCACCCTTTCAAAATTCTTAAGCTTGACGATTAAATTTGCATTGAAATTTCTGCGTCGAGCATTGCGATAGGATTGCCCTATCTGAGTGTAAAGTTTATAAAACAAACCCAGCCCACCTCAGAACTAAAAGAAAGTATTGACCGCGAGGTTGCTGGCATTCCGACATCACTTTCCGAGCGGGTGAAACGCAGTACGCAGGCCAGATTCCAACAATCGCCGTAAAGGAAATAATAATAAAAAGATAATTAAAAAAAAATAATTTAAAGGAAATAATAATAAAAAGTGCATACTTTTCTTCTTCGTAATAGTTATTCAAATAAATTTGTATGCCTAATTCTGCCACCGAACACCCTGTACATAAACTTTTATCTTTCAAAATATGATCTTATTGTACATTTACAAACACGCAATAAAATTTGATATATATTAGTATATCTTTATAAGGTTTACTTTTTTATTTAACCCTAAGGGCTTAAACAGCAGTAGATCAAAATAATTGTAAACTAATCGCAAAGAGGAGCAAATATCAAAGTCCCATTACTGAGTAATAAGTATCATAATGCTATGCTAGGAATGGCAACTGTCTTCCAAGTGGACACTTTTGCATTCTCAATGTGGCAGAATGGATAATTGAGAGGAGATGGAGCGCAAAATAGATCGGAGTCTTTAGTCACAGTCAGATGGTTAAACAATGTAAAAATAAGCTTAATTCTATTCCAAAACTGAATAAGCTTCTACTTATAGTATATATATGGGTTCCCGGACACTGCGGTGTTCAAAAGAATGAAACTGCCGATGAACTGGCCAACTATGGATTAGCGGTACCCCACAAGGAGCTGAACCAATAATCCGAATCAGTTCTGCAGGAATCAAGAAGTGGATCAGCGATTATGTATGCATAAAGAGCGATGGTCCCGTCTAGAGCAAGGTAGAACTGCAAAGTGTTTTGTGACAAGCCCGAAGAGAAAACTATCTAACTTTCTTCTAAAATTTGAAAGAAAAGACTTCCAACACTGAACATTTTCTTTGTGAGTGTCCTGCATTTGCTACAGCAAGGGTTCTGATGTTATTAGAACGAGTATTACTTGTCTCTCAAATTGGAGGATATTCTCAGATTCACCAAAGATTATGGAAAATTCTCACAGGTCTAGCTACCTCTATTTCTCTATTCTCTATTTTTCCTTCTTTCAACTATCTCCTTTCCTCCCTGACTATCTACCCTTTCCAGAGCTTTTAATGCAATGGGCTTTTTAGCCTGAGTGTTTTAGTAGTTACCAAATCTTTCCGTGCGACTTATCAAATGTCAATTTCAAGTGTAGTGTGCAATGTTGACAACCGATGACGTAATCTCTTCAAATAAACAAAAAAGAAGGAGACATGTTAGTTGTTTGTACATAATTAGTGAATGGCCCGGTAATATTATATATAAAAATTTTTGTATTTGTGGTTTCCAAATTAAACGAACTAATAAAAATGACGTGCTGCGTATTAAATTGTGACAGCAGTAACTGAAAATACCTTCAAAAGCCGTTTTTTCTTCGTTTTTTGCCGATGATGCTGTGGGAAAAAAGTGTGTATGTATATAATTTCTTGTGCTTGGCAGTTTTCGGTGCGTCCGCTTACTTTTTCTCATCACAAGCGAGCAATTCGAACGAATTCGGCTGGCGTATCTAGTTCTAGTCAAGGGGAAAATATTTTGGCCTAACTTAAGCTGTGTCATTCATTTATTGCATGTATGTGTTAGTGCACATAATGTACCAGAAACCCGTATGTACTTATCTGCTAAGCTGTTTATATAAAAATATCAAAATAATGGGACTTTTCATATAAGTAAATGTACGTACGTCTGTATGTATGACAAGCGCACATATTCCATTTTATGTACATATGTAGGTATATATTTTATTGTTCTTGCTATTGCGTCTCAAGTAAGTCATTTCTAAAATATTGCTTTGGTTTCACCTACTACCTTTTTGCTACTTTACATTGCTGCCCTATTTTCATTCTGTATTTTCTTTGCGCCAATCTAGGCATTGTCCATTCTCTATCTTCGTAAAACTGTTCATGTGTATGTGCCAGTGTGAATTTATGCTTAAATAAAGTCAATATGCTATTTTATGGTTGAATCAACAGCATCAGAAAAAAACCAATCAATACTCATAACAACCAAACGTATGCCTGCCAGGTTTATCTACGATAATTTCTCTTCTTCCTCCTACGCCCTGTTTTTGCAGTTATCCTTTGGACACCAAATTTCTCAATCGATACCAGCAATCAGTTTGTTGATTCTCCTGCTATGTGAATTGCTATTATTTCTTTATACTGTTTTTTTTTTTGGAATGAGTTTGGATTTGTTTCAACTTTACTACAAAGCTTTGAACAAATATAATATTTTAGCTATGATGACATCTCCTGAAACAGAGTTAATAACATTCGACTCTGTGCTGACAGCTCATGGCATTAGCATTAAAATCTGACTTTACTGGTATTATTGTATAAATGCGAGATATGAGAAGTGTTTTTTCAACTCATTTTACAGTAAATTAATTTTTAGTTTACATTGTGAATATACTGAAAACAGTGCATGACAATAATTTTCCATTTTTCGGTAAATTTTTTTTAATGAGGAGCTTCGTTAAAACTTTTTGCTTACAGCTCGAAAATCGCTCATTTCATTAATGAATAGAATTTTATAAATAATGCTTGTAAACCACATATACCTACAAACATTAATCTTCGGATTATCAGTTAATATCTTATGCACAACCAAAATGAGCTATGATGGCTGCAACCACAACAAAGCGTTTGGATTGGGGCGTCACAATCAGTTTTTTGGTAAGGACCCGAACTCGACTGTATCAGATGTTAGAAGAAGTTGTATTTCTATTAGGGACCATTTAATGACAGATGATGCCAAAGAACTCAGCTCGCTTCCGCTATGAAAAAGCTTCTCAAAGAAAAATCATCTTATATTCAGAAGCTCCATAAATCTGAGAATTCAAAACCTGCACCATAAATTGGAATAGAAGCTCTGCCAACCATTTACGAGACATAGATATGTAAACCACATATGCGCATATATGTATATATGTACACACACATATCCATGTACATACTTTTGAGTATATGTACCGTAGGTTCTATTAGTTTTTAATAAAAAATTGACGCATACACTTCTGTTAGGTGTTTGGCCGAGCTCTATTTGTGGAACAACATCAAGACGCACGCCACAAACAAGAGGAGGAACTCGGCTAAAAAGCGAGATTACCTATACACAATTTCTGTCCCGAAATCCTAAAATGTAAAATTATCCTAATTAATCCTTTTTTCCGTATAACCCAGTGTTTTCTGTGTTATCAATAATTATTACTACGAATATAAGGAGAAACGCAAAGCAAAAACTAAATAAATAGACGCCGGCAAAGAAAAGAGGGATGTAGATATAATTCTAATAAAATTTTCATTAGATATTATTAATTATGCAGTCAAGTCACAAAAATATGTATGATGCGTTTGATTTTGCTAATTATAAAATGTAATATCGCATTTCGCATGTGTATTGTTGCCACGAAAGGTTAGGTTAGGTTAGCCTGGTCCCTAGCGATACCAGATGGAGACCGACCTCTATGAATACCTAAAGTAGACATCATGTAGGATGTCAGCGCTTTTGGCGAATCTAAGTAGGGCTGGGAGCTCCGCTTTTGAGAAGTCCTCTAGACCCTCAAACTGTGGGGCTCCCAGGCATCTTAGTCGCGTTTTTAGTAATGCCGGACAAACGCACAGAAGGTATTCTAAAGTTTCCTCAACATCCTCTCTGCATTTCCTGCATTTGTCCGTGCTAGCAATCCCTATCTTGTACGCATGTGCAGCCAATAGATTGCGACCTGTTAGCATACCTATGATAGTTCTGCAGTCCTTTCGCGAGAGCGTAAGTACGAATTGAGTCAGTTTTTTGTCGTTAGTTCTACACATAACTTTTGCTGTATTGCATGTGGTCAGATTAGTCCACCTAGCTTCCACTCGCCTTTTCATGTGGTCGTCCATTTCATTATATATAGTGTTTAGCGGTTTTGGTATGTCGTTCTCTTGCTCGAAAGGTAGTCTAACAGCACTTTTTGCTATCTCATCTACTATTTCGTTCCCCATAATGCCTTTGTGACCGGGTACCAAGTGGATATGCAGCATATTGTTTGCGGCTAGCCTTTCTATGGCCTCCCTGCTCCGTCGAACATTTTTGGACTTAATACGATATGAGCTGATTGCTTTTATTGCTGCTTGACTGTCCACGTATATATTAATTGTTAGTTCTTTCTTAATCTAGTGTAGTCTAGTTCCGTGGTTTTCCCCACAGCAAAAACTTCCGCTGGGAAAATACTGCTATGGTCTGGCAGCTTGATAGGCCGCCTTATCCCTAGTTTTGAGCAGTAAATACCCGCTCCCACTCCGTCTAAAGTTTTAGAGCTGTCTGTATAGATGTGAAAAGTTCTATGGCCAGGTTTCATGCTTTTGTGCCATCCCTCCTCTTCAATTGTAGTGCGAAACCTTCTCTCCCAATTAAAGTACGGAGTCATGTAGTCCATGCAACCTGAGCTCCACTTTCCTATTGAGCTGTGACCGAAGGTTCTGCAGGTGAATACCCCCGCAGCCACTAGCCTCCTCGCGGATTTCGCTGCCAGGTTTTCCGCCATAAGGTCAAGAGGTGGCATGCTGAGTATCATTTCCAGCGCCACCGTTGGAGTGGTTTTCATCGCTATGCACAGAGCAGCGAGTTGTTGAATCTTTTCCAGTGGTATTAAATATATCAGTTTTCTTGTCGCAGTCCACCATACTAAGGCCCCACACAGCAATATCGATCTAACTACTGCCGTGTAGCACCAATGCAACAGAGAGGGTGATAGAGCCCAAGCAACGCTCAGCATTCTTCATTTGCTACAAGTAACCATAATAGCGGCAGTAGTACTCCACCTTGCGGAGTACCTATGCATGCATATTTGGTAACGCTCGCATCATTCCACTCCGCTCTTATTTTTCTGCTAGCTAATAGCTGTCTTATCCATAGATAAACCGCGGGTTGAACATTAAGTGACTTTATGCTATTTCAAATAGCATCTTTTCTCACGTTGTTAAAGGCCCCTGATATATCTAGAAATACTCCTAGAGCATACTCCTTATATTCTAACGCCTTTGCTATGATTAGTACGAGTGAGTGAAGTGCAGTTTCAGTAGATCTGCCTTTATTGTAAGCATGCTGCGCCTTGGATAATTCGTCCGGCGCAATTGTGTCGCTAATGTATGTGTCTAGAATCTTCTCTAACGTTTTCAGGAGACATAAGGTCAGACTAATGGGTATATTTGAGTAGAGAGGGTTGCTTTTTCCCGCTTTTGGAATATATGCTTTTGCAACCCCAGTAGATGTCGGTTAGGGATTTCCTGCTGATTATTACTAGCAGCAAATTGCACAATTAAATTAACTATTGCTTCTCTTTACCTTTTTTCATATCGCTGAGAAAAATATTCCACCAAACAGATTACTGTCGTCGCCAAACCAATTTCTCAATTTTGACAGCTGATTGTAAATTTTGAAGCTAATCTGCCATATTTGAACGGGTAGAGTAATCTTTGGGCATGCATTGCTAATCACTGCAACCCACTTTATTAAAGCGGATCAGTCATTTCTTTCTTGTGCCAACGCGGCATTGAGATTCAGAGTAGTTTAGAAGAAAGGTAAGCAAGTTAATAAGGAAAGGATTAGCAGTAAGCAGACGGCTTAAGAACAATGCAAGAAGAAAAATTTCAACATCAGCTCATTTTATCGAGGAATCAATCGCAAAAGTCTATATGAGTCACATATATTTTCACAGAAAGAAAAATGCGATAAACTACGTATCAAATCGAACGCATCAACAAAGATGAGAAACATGCAGCATTAAGTGATACGACTCAAAAAGTGTCTGGCGGCAAGTAGAGTGTGTAAATGGCAATAACGATCATACTTCTATACCACATACGAGTAGAAGCTCACGAATGCATAATAAGGCCGTCAGGTAACTGGGTAAAAGCAACGCAAATACCAATTGATTGCCCGTAATAAACAGCTGTTGCAAAGCACACAAAACTGTGCACACGTACACAGTAAATATGTATTAGTGTTGCACATTCAACTGTTACACAAGCGAAAAGCACATCCATGCATACATTTGTAGAATTTATAATTTCTATGTGCTATGCAGTGAATGTAATAATGTTGACGGGAAAAGCAAAGGCGCTCGAGTATATGCCATATAGTAGTGCATACAGGAGTGAATTCTGTTTCGAAAGTATACTAACCACAGTAGCAATACGAAGAGAGCTGTGATTTCAGCTACTAATGGTGTAAATGTCTGCAAAATTTTCACATTTCGGATGGATGCTAAATTGCATATGATAGAGAGAATACTGCCTCCTCGTTTCTCTGTTCTCTCCAGTTAGCTGTTGATGATGTTTGGAATGGCATTTAGTGCATCAAAAGTTCATGGCAAGTGAATACATATTGATAGATTTTCATCTTATTTTGTCAAAAAAATGTTCAGCTCTTGCCTATCCACTTCTGCTAATTTTTGTAAATCGTTAGCTTGTAGACAATTCATAAGTACTTGCAAAGTTACATCTATCAAACCTATATTCAAAGCTGCGAATAAAAACGACTCCGTGAGCTACAGGCCTATTTCCAAACGTTCAACGGTTTCAAAGTATTTTGTAAAATAAAAATTACACTTCACTGTAAAACGTAATACATCAAGTGGTTAGCATCGTTTTATGGCTGGTAAGCTAATTGCTACAAAACTTGTTTTTATTTTTCGATTTTTGTATGTCGGCTTTCAATAACAGCCTTCAAGTGGATCCTATTTATATGGATTTTTCCAAAGCTTTCGATAAAGTCTGCCACTCAACCTTAATCTCAAAACTAATTAAGTTAAAGGGTTCCCTCTATTTACCTAAAATTGATAAAGTCGTGCCTTTTAAATCGTGAATGTGTAATTGTTTTCGATAATGTATCTTTTTATTGCCTCTTCCGGTGTCCCTCAGTGCAGCATTTTCGGCTGTTTGTTCTTTATATTTTTTATTAATGACATATCTGAATGTTTCCATTTCTCTGAGTTTATTTTGTATGCTGATGACATAAAACTTCTCAAAACTATATTAAGCCTCTCTGAGTCATACAATCTTCAATCAGACCTCAACAACGTGGCATGATGTGAAATCTGCTTTAATTAAATATTAAGAACTCTCATGTGACATTTTCTAAATCTGCGCATTTAATCTCTGCCTCATATTTTATAAATAACTCGCGTCTAAATACTCCTAATGAAATTACTGATTTGGGAGTAATCTTTGATTCCCCTTTTCAGTTTCTTAGTCATTTGAATTTTGTCATTGCCAAATCGTATTGTACACTTGCCTTTGTTTGGTGTTTTGCATCCGATTCTACGGATCCATACACCTTCAAGCCACTTTTTACTTTGGCTATGAGTAAACTTGAATGCATTCATTTGAACTTTACTGGTCTGATTCGAAGATAGATATGACAAAGTTACTATACTACATCATAATGATCCTGAAAATATCAAAGGAAACGTGGCAACAACAGGTCCAGAGTTGACGAGCTGTTAAGAAAGCTAAGAACAGAAATCTTCAGATTTACGTCAACAATAACCAGCCATTGGCCTATCGGAAACTATGCTAGGAAGATGGGGTGGCCATATAAAGACAGATCAAGAGGATTCTAGGGAGACAGTCTTCCACTATAAGTGTGAGTGGCTGCGTATTCTACGCCGGATAATACTGGAGAGTTCTCAGTGAACAACTTGGTAGATATTATAGGAAAGAAATTAGATAGCCTAGGCGGATGGTTTAACTAAATAATGGCAGTATTTCTACTAGTGGTGTACCAAAATTGCATCTTTTGTGCTAATTGATTCTGGGATGTGTCACTCACTCGGCACCTCTATCAACCAACCAACCAACCATAATAACGATTGAATTTGCATCGTAAAGGAATAAGCAGATAAAAACCGAAATGGCAGTTCTTATCGTACCCGTTTTACTCTCGAGATATTGCTCCTTCTTGCTGTCATTTGTTTCGCCCAGGTTTCACATGCTTTTGGCTGAGACTAATCGTTCATCTCAAAAGTCCGTTATGAAAGCCGTGATACTGATACAGTGTGATGCGATACCTGGAGATGATAACTACATTTTCACTGTTAACCAGGCGGTGATAAAATTCCTTAGAAGCAGTCGAAAACCTCCAAGATAGTCCTGAAGCCGCAAATATCTTAACGAGATGGCTGAGTTATTTCACCTAATGATAACATGGATTCATGGCCAATGTAACATTGAGGGGAGGTGCAGAGCCAACGCACTAACGAAAATCGGCACCAAATTGACCGATGAGTACATAGACAACGACATAGGTATAGACTTGCAAATAGGTAAACTACTTTGAGGAAATTGTAAGGGCAGGGAATGAAAGATGGCGTAATGAAGCCACTTGCAAAATCGCCCGACAGTTGTGGCCGACACTAAATGTTAAACGTACAAAATTTCTGCTCAGACGAGATAAGCCGAGTCTTAGCACACGGCAGGCACGCCCAGAGGACGGGTGTGCAAACACATGACTTTTGCACAAGTTGTCTAGATGAGGCAAAGGAAAAAACGATCCCGCATCGTTCGTGCCACTGTCCTGCTCTATGCATATGTAGACTCACCATTTTAGGTAGACAATCGTTTGATGAATTGGAAGATCTTAGTTCCATCGAAATCAAGGATCTTGTAAAATTTTTGAAAAGTACCAACTGGTTTTAACATAAGGACATTTCCTCATGCGACATCATTGCCCCATAGAGATCAACCGCTTCAAACTAACCTAAACCAATCTTATCAAAAATTCGACACGTACGCGCTTGTAGATGTCAAGTCTTTTAGTTAAACTTTGATGATATGGGTTAAACTGCAGTATTATATTCCAAAGCCTCATTTGTTTCTGATTTATTCATATAAGCCACATCTATGAGATGGATTCACATGAAAAAGTCTTCTAAGGTATTTTAAGTTTATACATTTTCATTACTAGATATCCTTAAGTGCCAAAACCTGTGAAATCCTTTAGAATACGGAGCCACTTATAAGAGGTGTTGATTGATTATTGATATTTATGAAGCCAAATGTCCAACACAGGTCCCGAAGAAACTGTGTCTGTGAAAATTTGGCTTGACATTGCCAAAAATTTCAAATAAATATTATGGAAAGAATTGCCAAAGTCACAATCAGCGCCAACATAAATCTTGAGAAAAGCTTAAGTAAGCATTTTTATAATTTCAAAGAATGATGCTGCTGCCCCAATGCTACGGAAGACTACGATCCAATCATAAAAGAGTAGCATCACATAAGTCCCCTGCTTGTGAAGACACTCTGCATTATACGCGGATATTATTAGCGCGTATATCCCTTGCTGGGTATTTGCTCGAGCTACTCTTCAAATTTACCGTCGTTTGATGTTGTTCTACAAATGCAGAGATCTACAGTTCTATGCCTGCTTTGAGGCGAATTTTTTGTTTTATGAGGACTTGTTCTATGACGCAAATACTCCCATTGCCTGCCGAAGGGAGACCGCTATTAGAAAAAACTTTTTCTAACGTTTGGTGTTTCATGTCCGCAGCGGACATAACGTCGACTATTTATTCAATTGTCCTCCTAAATGAACACATTGAATAGCCCATTCTCTTTGAACAACCCGTTTCGAAACAGCTCGTAGTCCACTGGTTGATTACATCAACAACGATAATCGAGGCAGCACCTTGATAAGGTGGTGGTTACAAGCACAACAATAACAAAACTTGTTAAGAAGAGCAACACAAAATACAGTGGCTTCTTACAAAAACATAGTTAGAATGGGGAATAGGAATCAGTTGGTTATGTATAAACGTACCCTAATGTAGAAAATACAGCAATCTCCAATGTAGTGTTGGTATTTCGTTGCCCAGTGGTTCCCTATACGGTCGCAACTCATTAGCTCACAATAAAAGGTATATTCTTAATTTCCCAGATTTCCAAAAACAGCAGCCGATTTGTTGCAAAACAGTTGCCGCAAAAGCTGGCCAAGGCCGCAGTAGCTCTCACAATACATAGGCAAAAATATACACATACACACCAACAGCAGAAGCACAAGTACCAATTTCATATGGCTAACTACGTAGTTAGCTAGCCAATCCGAGAGTTACTCGCTTGCTGCACTTGGCAATAGCACTGAGTTGTTCCAAATACACCAATTTAGTTTTTGTACTGCTTCGTTGTATGCTTCTGAAGCTTGTACGCCTTTATGTCGACCTTACTCTCATTCAGTTTTTCTTTTTTCTACTTTTCTTTTTGGAAACTATTCTTGTCAAGGCCCTTCTGTGCTGACCGCACATTTTGGCAAAATGAACAAAACCGGATATGAGCGGCTTTCCTCTGCTCGCTACTTAAACACGAAATTGAAAATCGAGTGCAGAAATTAGATTAAAAAAAGGAATTGAAATAAAATTGAAAACAATTTCTCCCTTGTTATTGTTGTAGTATGCTTTGGGTACGGAGAAAAGAAAATTTTTGTTTTTCATTTTCATATTGAGCATATGATATCCAATACCGCAACACGTTGAGTTGTCTTTGTACAGTAATTGATTCGAAACGACTTGAATTGCATTTTGCAGACAGCCTGTACAGATGACATAGGCAGCTTAACCTACTATCCTGCGGTCATATCACTATTGACAGCTATAAGTGGCGTACAAATACCAAAAGTATGTACGACACAATGGGAATCTGGTTTTTGATCATTTCACTATTATTGAACGGCTGACTATTCGATTATGATAGGGGTGGTAGATTAGAAGAGGCAGCAAACACACGATTTCAGTCCATTTGTCAGTTATTGTAGCCCTTCGCCATTTTGTGGCTCTTAGATACTGTCGAAATCAGTTACTCATCTCGCTGCGGGGGTTCTAACAAATTCCACAATTGTTTTGCTTTGTTATCTGCAAATTCTTTGCTTATTTTTCCTCTTATTTTATTCTCATCATAATAACATATTGTGGTTCTTGTGTCTTAGCTGTTGTTAGCTATATACCTAAAGGGTGATTAATTTAGAGGTATCGGATTTTAGACTGAAATAAAACAAGGAAAATTCAAATTGAATGTGTTGGGGCATGACGACCATTCGGTATTCAGAGAGAACGTGAAACACCAAAACTAAGAAAAAGTTTATTTCTTCGAATAGATGTCGCCCCTCCGGAGGTATGTCAAAAAATAATCCAAAGTAATGATGTTACACGATTTTGGTGGCAAATCCACGGGTCTCATCGAAAAACACGACGCAGAAAATCCATTGTTTCACGGGCTGTATGACAAGTACCGCCGTTTTGTTGAAACCAATTGTTGTGGAGATCACGGGTTTCAATTTCCGGTATCAAAAAATTATTTATCATAGCGCGATAGCGTTCGATATTCACTGTCACATTGGCAACATTCCTCCAGCACAGAGACTGAAATATCAGTTTATATTGAAAAAATTTATGTATTTAAAATTTACAGTAGCCACGCCTGATCTATCAAAACAAAACGCTATTGGAAAAAGTACCTCCAATCTGATCTGCTTCCAACTTACTCGCACCTGCTTGCAAAACAATTGTAATTATTGTGCTCTTTTTGTCAAGAGGTTAGGAGGGTTTTTGATTTTATTTTAAACACTTATGCCCGCTCTTTATATTCATATGGATACTAAACGAAAGAGAATACATCTAGCTATTATATCAAAAACTGTATTTCCTTTTCGCCAGAGCTAATAGAGTACAATAATGTTAACCAAGTTATCCTTAAACATCCTTGGACTTTCCTAATGAATTATTAAAAGAAACTATACATACTTATATCAAGTTTGACCTTGTGAAAAAACGCAATGTAAAGTTCCGTAATAATCCATAAAAAGAGCATTCCTTTCTTTTTAGACTAAAAATGACGTAATTTTTTTTTTGTCTTGTTTCATTCGGAGCTTTCTGCTCACATACCTGATTCCTGATGAATGCCCAGTTTTGGAAATTATGTCAAAGCGGTTCCTTTTTTGCATAAAATTCAGGTCTGTGGGACTTGGTGCTTAATTTGCGGTTGTTGATCAACTTTTTCTTCACTGTACTTATGTTTTGTGATCACAGTATTTGATCTCGGTTACCTGCCACTACGTTCGTCATCTGATCACGATCTCTTCTGAAGCGTTCGAGCCACTCGTAAACGCCGATTTTCTCAAGAGTATTTTATTATTGAAATAGTAACCCAATGGATAGGTTTTCGCTCCATTGAATTCATTTTTAAACAAAAATTTAATGCAAACAAACTTCTTGTTGCAAATTTAAATTCATTTTTGAAACTATGAAAAACGAAACTCAAGATTTGATAATTTTTACAAAGGTTAAGCAATGGCGAACAAACTTTGATAAGAATGTTAATCACAGATGTGGCAACTTAACAAAAAACAAAAACACAGAACTCCAATCAGTTGACTTAGAGCGCCGCCTGGCGGTTGTTCCGGAAACTTTTTGAATGCGGTCGTGTACATTAATTAGTAATGTAAAGCCTTAACTTCGTTTTTTTCTATAAGAACGTAAAGGCTTTATAAAAGCGAAAAGAAAAAGTTGAACTAACCTCCAAGGAAATAAAGTATACGTAATGTATACCTCTTTTAGACATTTTAAGGCCCTTTAAAAAATTGATTTCAAGAAAAATTTAAAACTGAGTATTGAGCATAACTACATAAAGTCTATAGTATTATACGCAATTTCGCTAAAAAACAAAGAGAGGTTATTTTTGTGGTAGTGCGTAGAACTTTCATATATATTATTACCGCCTATACCCTTTTTCTTTCGGTTGTTTTTTTGGGTATTTAGCCGAGCTCCTCATTCTCTATTTAGGGTGTGCGTCTTGATATTGTTAAACAAATGGAGGGACCTGCAGTTTCAAGCCGCCTTCGAACGGCAGAAATTTTTTTGCTTTTTATGAGAAGCTTTTTCATGACAGAAATACACTCGGAGGTTTGTCATTGCCTGCCGGGGGGCCACGGTGGCCGGATCTAAAACAGGTGGAGAGCACTAAGTTTGGGTATACTAAGTTTAAGAAGGATTCCATACAATATTATAAAGGGTGGTTAAATTTCAAGGGTCGATATTGAAGGTGAACGTCAACGACACCGTTAGACTTCTTTCTTTGGGGTTATTTGAAAGAAAAGGTGTATATCGATAAGCCAGCAACAATTCAAAAGCTAAGGGGTGAGATAATTCGGCACATTAACGGAATAGAACCTCAATTATGCCTCAGCGGAAATTTGAACCATCGGATGGAGGTGTGCCGCCGAGGCCGCCGAGGCCGCGGCGGCTATTTGGTCGATATTTTGTTTCATACGTAATTGAGCCACACTAATATTATCATAATAAATATAAATAACAATAATTAAAAAAAAATAGTATTTTATTCAAACTCAACACCGGCCCTTGAAACTTAACCGCACTTTATTAATTATTATCGGCCTTGGCATGTCTTGTTTTTTTTCTAACAAAAGAAGTACTTTTTCTTGATTAATGGATTGATTCAAATAAATCCATGTCTTGTTTTTTTTTCTAACAAAGGAAGTACCTTTTCTTGATTAATGGATTGATTCAAATAAAACAAAAAAATCTGAGTCGATTCTTGCACGTGCTGTTATTCATTTTTGGTGCACTATTAACTCTTCCAAGCAAAGTAAATCTACCAAATCAATAAATCTCAAAAAAAAAAAAAATTATTAAATTATGCCCAACATCGCCGAAATAATCGTATTCCGTAGTAACCAACCTATATTTTTATTTCAAAATCAAATCTATCTATCTACGATCTCCCCTATCGCGTATTTAAATTTCCGATAAGTAGGAATTAAATCAAAAATTGCTAAATTGCTTGCATATGTGTGAACTTACACCTTATAAACCTAGGCCATCAGTGAAAACATTTTAATTATTCTATATGAATACTGGTATTCTAACATATACTCGGATGTATATTATGTGTATTTATTTTGTAGCTAAATTACTTGAATACAAAATTAAAATTCAATTCAATTCAGTTGTTTCATATTGATTTATGAAAATAAAATTTGTTTAATCTTGCACGCCGACAATTTCAAATGAGTTTGAGTTATTTTTCAGTTCATTTAATTAACCTTTTTCCAAACAATGCGTTGCTATATAAATTAAAATCACGTAGCTTTGCTTCAATTCTATACGTGAGTGTGTAAGAATTTCCTTGCTGGCATACAAATACTGGTTTTCAATTTTCACCACAGCTTAAGAAAACTGCAAACATATTTTGGCATGTATTCTTACTTTTTTCTCTCACATGATGCACTTTGCCCAAACGCTTAACCAACTGACGGCAGTTCTTCAATAAGACAAAGTAAAACAGTAACCAGATTTCGTCAGCCTAAAAGCACACAACACTGTCAACAAAATATGGCTATGAAGAAGACATACATTTTTATGTAGGTATATACGCAACAGGAGTAGAAGCATATAAGTACCTTTATAAAACTTTGCAGATCCTTTTTTCAGGCTAAAAACAATGCCCTTCAGCTTCGTTCCCTTGCATAGCCGCAACACCTATTTCCCTTCAGCCTAGCAACATCGACATCAGTTTAAATTCCAATGCCAACAACTACTTGAATGCATCAAAAATACAGACCTTACGGCCTATGGCCGATTTTAAAGTTGTGAAAGTTTCTTTTTGTTGTAACAAAAATGGAATGCCAACCGTTCTCGCATAAGCCGGTGCACAAAGTACACAAGTGCTCGTAAATGAAATGCACCCCGCGGGAAGATTTTAACTAATCAGATAAGATTTTAGTTAAGAATAAGTACCGTATTTTGTTTTTTCTTCACGTACGGTCCCAGCACTCCTGCTGTATGGCTTCTGGAGGAAAACTGCTTATTCTCGCGCGGCTATCAGCTAACTCTATGGGACGAGTACCAATTAGCGCTATAAATTCAGTAACTAAGAATTTTTTGATGCATTCAGGAACTTCTGCACAAAAGACACAGGAACGGAAGATACCAAGGCAAGAGTAAAGGGGGATTACACCAGAAGATTACTTTCAGGCTCAACAGAAATGGATATTGGCAAGAGATGAAATGTTGTGATGCGAAAGTTGCCTGTTTCAGAGATATAGACACATTCGGTTTTACATTTTTCAGATTTTAATGTGAATTATTTAAGTTATTTAAGTTTGGCCAAGAAAAATATGTAAGCTATAGAAAAGAAAGTATGCAATTAAAGTACTAAATGTAGCACGTGGTTGGATAGTTCCGATTAAAGTTGACCGGGCTCCCTTAATTTCGTAACCTCTTTTCGTACTGTAAAGAAAGAGCTAGGGCTGGAAACGAGCCCGAGACAGGCCGAAGAAGTGGTCGTCTAGTGCAGCCATAAAAGTCGTTCGAGAAAGAATTCGCAGATATCCCCTTAGAAAGCAGAAAATCATGTATCGGCCACATCCATGTCAAGACTAATTACAAATGATCGTCACATGAAAATCTTCCGTCGTTTAACTGGTCATCTTTTGACAACGCGCTGTAAGAAAATTATACTCGAAAGATGCAAGCAACTTCTTCGGTGGTACGCGGTTAACAGCCGTGAAAATATAATGTTCACTGTTGAAGAAGTTTTTAATAAACAAAAGGGCAGAATCAAGCTTTTTAAGTTCAGTTCCTAGCGGGGCACGCAATTGTACTTACATATGCACGTTTAGATGACATGCTACTCCGAACATTTCCATTTTGTTGAATGTGCCAAGTAAACGACAGGCAAAGGGTAACAAAACTGGCCCAGCATATTGACAGACAAAATGCAAGGCTATCATGAAAAAAAAAAAACGCCACGGCCAAGCGGATTTGAATTGCCAACTATTGAAGTGAAACTCTAGCATGAAAAGTTAACAAATTCTTGCGTAAAATACTTGTTACATACAAGGGCAAAATAGTGGCAGTTGTAACATATTTGTATTGTGTACCACAAACGATTGCTGTTGCTTTTTGGTACACATACAAAATTCAACAATGTGGGTTGTACAGTTTAAGCATTCATTTCAAATTTAAGACGAGTTCAAAATCTTTAGATTACAATAACGGGGAATGCATTTTTGTGTGTTTGTATTGGTTCTCTATGGGGTCCGAAACCAGGCTACCGATTTTGACGAAAATAGCAAGAATGCTCTTGTGTAGTGTATAGAGTTTTACTGTGTGGTTTGGTGGCGATCGAATAAAAAGAGCTACTAAAGAGTTCCTCCTATTTGCGATGTGCGTCTTGATGCTGTTTTATAAATCAAAGGACCAATAGTTCTATACCTGCTCTGATGGGTATTTTTATGAGGAACTTTTTGATGAGCAAAGTACTTTCGTTCGCCACTGCATGCCAAGAGGCGACCGATATTACAAAAAACGGTTTCTATCATTTTGGTGTTTCATGCACGGAGATTCGAAGAAATGCGTTTCCGGATGGTAGCCATACTAAACAACTTCTTTGACACCAGACAAAGCGATTTTAGGCGGAACGGCATCAACAAATTGGTCAAGAGGTGGGAAGAGGTTTTAAACAGCAACGACGAATATAGAATTGATTAACTTATAGATATAATTATTTTTATTTTTTTATGTAAAAGTCTTCAGTACAAACGCTACGAACGTATTCCCTAACCTAATAAATAAAGAAAACTCAAATTAATTCACTTCGCTATATTTTTAAACAAATATTTTATCTATTTATCATTATATTATCTATTTATCATTTCATGTTTATTTTTTACATGTTTTCATATTATCTACGAAGCCATCATATCAAAAATATTCAGGTGGTCTGCGAACTATCTGCGTGATCGACACTTGTCGGTAATATTTCGAGACCAAATCTGTAAATAGAGAAAGATAAAGCAAGGAGTTCCGCAGGGTGTTGCCTCTCCACCCTTGCTTTTCAACTTCTATATATCGAAGCTCCCCAGCCACCAGGGGGAGTCTCCCTGGTCTCCTACGCCGACGAATATACGATAATGGCGTCAGGAAATGACATTGATGGGCTGTGTGCCAAAGTAATGGACTACCTCATCTGTCTTGCTAGTTTCTTCACTGCGAGGAATCTAAAATTTTCCCCCACGAAGTTTATGGCGACCCTCATTACCATCAGGGCAAAGGACGTCAAACTGCAACTTAAATTCAAAGTCGACGACACACCAATTGCGACTGTTAATAACCTAAAAATCTTAGGAGTTACCTTCGACAGTTTGGTCTCCTTCTCTGCGCACACAACCGTAATTGCTACTAAAGTCAATTACTACCGCAGGTCCTACCCATGCCACCACCTACTTGAACCTGAGCCGCCTCCCAGGGGCCGCCGGGAGACACCTCTTCAATTATGCCGACGAGATTTAGGACAAAACAAAACTAGACTGGACAGTGTTAAAACAGACTATAAAAGACATTCATCGGGATACACTTACCACCTTTGGAGTCCAACCACCACCCATGGTAGACGAAGAGCTCCAGCTACCCCGTGAGACCCGCGTAACTTTGGCACAAGTACGTTATAGATACTGGATCAGGTTAAACTCCTACTTATCCAGAATTGGCCCCGACATACTAAACATATGTCCAGCGAAGGCACCCCGCACGACACTGACCACCTTTTCAGAATCCCACTGTACCCCTTCAGCTAGCACCTGGATCCAATTTGTCTGGACAGCAAGTTTCCTGGGCCTACCGATAGATGAGCTAGACGAAGACGACTGGTGATCTGCATAACACTGACAGGTATAAGTATACTGCTACAACGACAACAACAACTTCAAAAAACTATATTTGCGCTGCGGTCCTACAACTACTAATATTCATTTTTTGGGTAAACAATTTCACAAATCAGAAGACTGTGGCTTAAACACCATTCTTGTACCGTTGGTGACATTTTCATGTGAACAAGTTGTAACCAGTGCTAGAAGTGACAGCACTGACAGCGGTAAAGAATATTTAGTACAGCTAACAAGAATATTTTTTTATTAAGAAATAAAACAAAAAATAAGTGCATTACTACGAATATGCAGGTTTTGCACTGAAAAATTAAAGGTTTATATGCAAGGACATTTTATTTTATTGGAATAATTTCTTTCGGCATTTTTTTTTTTGTATTTGAAAATACCTTTCTTTGCTAGGCTGTGCATAAATTCACTCTGAAATTCTTCACTTCAGAAACATTAACTCTGGGCTTAATATTTCAATTTTAAACAAACTTCTTTGGTATTATTTCCGCATCATGAATTATGCGACTGGAAAAATATGTTAACCCAATTTGTTGTAGTTTCACTGTTTAAACATCAGAGCAACTTTAATTTACCATCTAGTTTGGCTGGCTGTATGAATAAATGAAATTTTACGCTCTTGCGAATTGAAAAGCTCACAGATGGCTATTGAATAGTGAATGTACAAGGTGCCCGGTTGCAGAATTAGGTTTTAAATTTAAAATGTCTTCCTAACCTTATTTAGTCACGATTTCGCAGTGGATGGGTAAATAACGTGCGTTTGCAATCGACGGGTATTTCGAACCCAATAATTGGTGTGTTGAGCGGAAGCATTTTGCAGTAATGGATTTCAAACGGAATAGTGTGATTGCAATATATTTGGCTGGAAAATCACAACCAGCGATTGTTCGTGAGCTCGTGCATCTTAAAGTAAAGTGGTGGTCACAAAAGACTGCAACGTCACGTGAAATGGTTCAAAAAGTGAAGAGCGACTTAAGCGAAATCCCCGACGAAGTGCTAATCAAATGGCGAACGAACTGAAAATATCTGGCCGCATACTGAAAAATGATCTGAAAGTCAAGACTTGCAAGATCCAAAAGGCGCATGATCTCACACCAAAGCAGCACCAAGTCAGTCTTGAGAAAGCGAAGGAGCTGCTTCGCTTGGCCGAAAGTGGTCACTTTCGGAATATAGTGAACTCTATCGAGAAAATTTTTCAAATTGAGCAATTCATAAACTCTCAAAACGAGAGGGTTTATTTGACCGACCGTTCATACGAGAAGTTGGGTCATCGATTGGCAATCAGGCGGCAGCAACCTTCACAGGTAATGGTTCGGGTCGCTGCAAACGCAGATGAGCGCTCTCTAATAGTTTTCATCGAGCCTGGCGCTAAGGTAAATGTGAAATATTATCGGGAAAGTTTTCTGAAAATTGCTTTGAAGCCGGAGGCAGACAAAAATTTTGGTGGAAGACCATGTATCTTTCAACAGGACTCGGCACTGTCTCACAAAGCTCGATTGAACTAAAAAGGGCTAAAAAACAACATTCCGAAATTCATAACGTTCACACAATGGCTCTCAAATTCACCAGACGCGAGTCCAATGGATTATTATCTTTGAACCAAGAGAACAAGGTCCGAATTAAGAGATTCACCAGTCTCGAGGCACTGAAAAAAGTCATTTTCCGCGAGTGGGCCAAAATATCTGCAAATCACATTCGGGCAGCCTGCGATTCGTTTCTGGACTGCCTCAAAGCCATAGTCAAGGCAGAAGGTGGTCATATCGAGCAAAAATTAATTTTCCAACCTTTACCATTTATGACCTTTTTAATTGGTTACACTTCGAGTGCCGGTCCCCGTACATATGTACGTACATTCTTACATACACCCTTTCCACATGATACACATACACCTAAATATGCGGGTGGCTAAGTTGGACATTCTAGATGCTTTTAATCTGTTCCTTTACCAAAATTACTTGCTGTACGATAGGTATACTCGTATGAGAGTATGCAACACTGCTGGCGTGGATGGCTATAGAAAAAAAGTAGCTGTAAATTCAATAATAATAATCACACCGGTGATAAGCAGCGTCTGTTTGACAAAAAGCTGCTTTCGTCATTGCGTTTTATTGCTGAGATTTGCAGACAATATTTTGTACATCTGAGATTGTTGCAGTTGTAGAGTAGTTGATACTATTATTCGCCACATAACACTACGCTCTTTCGGATATGCAGGTGAGCATTTTAAACAAGCAAAAAAACGTGCATTGCTCGTCGAACAATCAATTTATTGTTCTCAAAGAGACTTATGTTGGAAAATGGTCCTTTGACTGCCCGACTGCCCAGCATACTGACAGATCATCCGATTTAACCTAAGCAGATTTTTTGTTGTGAAAGCATTTGAGGGCCGAGGTACACGCCTAAAGTAATGCGACAGAATTTGCATCGCTACTGCCGAAATATTCATCAACTTGATGGAAATCGTCGCTCGACGCCAATTTTTAAAAGTAGTTGGAATAAATGTTCTTACACTGTTTTTACATAAATTTATTTTTTGTGTTTCTATTTTTCAGAAACAAATGCTTTTCCTTTAAATCTTCAACTCCGTGTATGAAACTTCAATATCATATTTCAATACACTAAATAATTAGCAATCTGCCTATGTATGCATACAAATATCCCACTATTCCCTGGTGCCATTATATGTACTTGTTTAGCATGATTTTCTGAAAATCGTCAAATTGCAAATCAAACTATTTGCCGGCAAGCAAATTTGCATATGTATCATATGTACGAAGCTGCATACGCTCACACGTGAACAAGTTGATATTTGATTGACTTCTGCAAACAACATTTTCGATCTCTCGGAAGACGCTACTCAGCTTATTTCTATCTTATATATAGGTACAATCAGAACTAGAGCAATATTTGTTACGTAAATATGTGTACAGATTCTTTGATATAAAATACGAGTAAAGATAAATGTAGGTGCAGGTATGGACTCACTCAACTTTGTACTGCACTTTAGTTTGTTGGATAGTTAGTTGAGTGAGTTGGATTGAGTGCTCCGGTTGTTTTTCGCCAAGAGCAAATATAAGTTTGGTTGTTTTGGAAAAGTTTTTGCCCACAAAATAGTTTATTAGTAGTAGGACGTGCAGAAAATTGGAAATTGTCTTTTAATGCTACAGACATTTGAATTTCCTTAAGGAGTTTTGAGTGGAAAGTGTGCAAGTCAGATGAATTGGCGAATATTGATGCTACTTCTAGGAAAAAAATTACTGGGGAGTAAATAAGAAATAAGAATGTGGGTATCTTGTAAAAAAACTGTTCTTATAGGCAAAAATATGAATCTCTTAAGCTCTAAATTCTAAAGATTTCAATTTTTCAACCGCAGGATATTCAACTTCAACCAACAAAAAATGATCCAACTCAGGGCAAGCGAAAACTTTTAATGGACGCGACAAACTTCATTCTTCTATGTGGATGCGAAATATGCACAGATTCGCTGAGGGTGAGATGCCGGCGAAAAAGAAAACAATCTGTGCAACGCACCTGGGCTTTCAGAGTGGCTTCTCCAAACAGAATAGTTTCAGAAGCATCGGTTTTAGTTATTAGCGGAATCATCCCTATAGATCTTCTAGCAAACATAAATGAGAGCAAAAACCTCAGGAATCCCTTCGACAGGATGCTTCTCCGACATTGGAATTCAAACGCCGACAAGATAGCAAACAAGATGAAACTCTGAACAATACGGTAGATGGACAACGCGACTAACACCCGATTTAACAAAGTGGGTATTCGTTCGAACGTGCGTTCTTTCACAAATATTTGTGCCGAATAGAAAAGGCGAACCTACCAAATTACATATATGGAGATACTAAATACGATGATATGGAGCACGCCTTCTTCAAATGCGAGATGTGGACCACAGAGAGTATATGTACAGAGGTGTATGCACATTTGCAATAAGTCCTTGGAAAATATAGACCGTTTCTTTACTTGTTACTCTTGACAAATGTGGAGGCACAGCAGCAGATGTCATTATGCGGCTTGCAAAAGCTATACAAGTTTTCGACGCCCTGGGCCCAGTGTGTCATCTCCCGCCGAACAAAAATTAAAAATGCACCACCAAAAGACATACAGAAAGTGCAAGTGCGTGCGTGTGCTCACATTGTACTCCATATATGTATTGTCTATATATATATATATATATATAATTGGCGTTTACGCCCTTTTTGAGTTTTTAACCTTCTCCTAGTTGTGACGCCCGTCTTGATGTTGTTTTACAAATGGGGGGACCTACAGTTTCAAGCCGACTCCGAACGGCAGATATTTTTTATGAGGAGCTTTTTCATGGCAGAAATACACACGAAGGTTTGCCATTGCCTGCCGAGGGGCGGCAATTAGGATATGCACCAACCCATTCACACGTCGGCCGCTTTATCACATATGATTTAAGAAAACACCCTAAAGATGCGATTGGACAAAGAACTTCGAAAATAGTTTCAACCGAATGCAAAATCATTTTGATCATCAAGGATAACTTTTCATAAAAGAAATCCATAAGCACCTTTTCAATGTTCATTTTTCCATTGTTAGGCCAGAAATATAAATAGCCACCCTAGTAATAATAACGACCACAGTTACTACTGCAACTACAAACACCTCTGAAAGAGAAACATCGTTTGCAAACCCTTGCAATGAAAGGCTAAGACAAAAGCAGCTTTGGGGCATAAAGACGCTGCTTATCACCTTTGTGGCTATTGATTTCAGAACTACTCTATTTCTATAGCCATCTATGGCAGCATTGTTCAGAATTGCATACCCTCATATACGTAAAGTACAGCAAGGAATTTTGGTAAAGGAACAGATTAGAAGCATCTACAATAGAATGCTCAACTTAGCCAACCACATATGCAGGTGTATGTATGTCAAATAAAGTGTATACGTAAGTGTGTATTAGGGATGTACATTTTTTCTATTCTTGCAATGCCGGGATTTTCGGGACGTCGTTACGATTAATGCAGATATTAAGATGTTCCATATTTGGCAACAATCAAACTTTTAATAATTAATAAATAGATGGGCAGTTTTTGTTTTCAGCTAAAACTATTCCATTAGTAACACAACAAATCTTACAATTGTACGCATTTAATATTACTTTGCATATCTGAAAATAATATATTTTCTGACTCCGTTTTATGCGGTAAAAAACCTGCTTCATGTGGTTTTAATTTGAAAAGATAAAGCCAAAACTTAATTTTATTATTTATATGCATACCTGAAGTGGATGCCCGTTCACTAATTTTTTTTTTAATATTTGATATAATAGACTTTTAATATTTCAGTTGTTTGATTCTGCTAGGTGATTTCGGTCCAAAACCCCCACAGATTAACTTTCAGCGTTTGTTTTTTGGTACAAAAGTGATTCTTCTGTCACCCTTTCATATGCTTCGTAAATTAATTACAAATCCCGAAAATATTCGTATTGTTGCCTAATAATGCCAGGACTTTGGGTTCTAACAAAAGCCGGGCTACCTTGACATCCCTAGTATGAAGGTACCCTCTTTGTGTGCAAAGGAATTGATGGTAGCGGCTATGCGTTTCGGATTCAAATCGTATTGAGGGGTGGAGTTAAAATCACTTTGATTTGTGTGCAGTGCATTTTGTGAAAGCAGCAAAAATTGAGAGAATGAATTCAGGATCCTATGCTCAATTGCATAATCAGCGCCTAATGATGTTGTTGTTTTAATTATTGAAATGAAATCATTGGAAAATAAAATTTTATTAGGTCGCTATCGAGATACACGTGACGCCTGCTTCATTTACTACAGAAACGTGAGTTTTTTTCTTTTTTTCATATTATATAGGAGGCAGACGTGATCATTGACCGATTTCGCTCATTTTCAATACGAAGCTACCTAAGATAAAGAGTATTAAATGTACCAAGTTTCACTGAAATAGATTAATTTTGGCTCGAGCTATGGTTAGCACAGACGGACGAGCAAAAAGACGTGGCTAAATCAATTTCTCCCTTCATTCTGAGCAGTTTGGTTTATATCGGGTGGTTTCTTTTTAACGAGATGAGAATAAGTTCGTGCGGTTTTTTTCGAAATTTGAATTTCGGATCATTCCCATGGCTTTTAAACGTTTGGAAATGGTTGATTGATCAACTCCCAAAGTTTTTGCAACCTCTTCTTGCGTTTGAGCCGGATCTTGATCGAGCAATTCCTCCAATTCGGTATCCATGAACTTTGGCGGCGCGGCCAAAATCACCACTTTTAAAGCGTGCAAACCACTTCTGGCACGTTCGCTCAGCTAGAGCATGCTCACCATAAACTTCCACCAAGATACGATGACTTTCGGCTGCTTTTTTCTTCATATTAAAATAATGAAGAAGAATTCCCCGCAAAAACACATTATTTGGCACGAAATTCGACATTTTCAAGTGTGGTAAAAATATTGTTGTTTACGCTTCAAATAAAAAACTTATACTGACGTTTGTGCCTTACGACAGTAGCTCTCCAATGAATGTTTGGAAATGTGGATCGATGGAATAATAATCAAGTTACGCCATCTGTTGTAAAACCGCACGAACTTATCCATAGACCTAATATTGATACCAATAACTATTGACAATGACAACTGTCTTGAAATTTCTGTTCAGTAAGGTTTGGCAAGTCAGCATAAATCGTTCAACGCCAGACCAACACTTCCAAATTAAGGAAATTTACTCAGAAAAAATACATAAATCTGTTTGCGCAGTTCATAGAGCACATATAGTGCGTTTAGCAATCGATTTATTGCCAAGTCCATTTGGTGACAGCTTTCTTTCCAGAAGTGGTGCTATGTACTCATTGGCCACCTCGTTCGTGCGATTGAACGCCACTGGATTAATTTGCATGGGGCTATGTTAAGTCATTGGTTTATAGCAACAAATCAGCAAATTTGGAAGCATTGGAAGCCGATATTTAAGCCGTCAAACGGCCAGAATTATTGGAAAAGGTAGTCAAAAATGGGAGTGTTTGAATGAACAAAGTAACTCGTAGCCGCAGCAGATATATGCCGGATATCATATTCAAAACATAAATGCCATGAAATTAGCTAACAACTTATAATTCCAACAATATTTCTCTTCTGTATTATAATTTTAAATTCTGCAGTTCTCTTATATAAACACCTGATATATGTATGTCTATATCTTTCTACACTCATTTATGAAGTTATGGCTACTACTGGCCTATACCAACAAATACCCCGAGTATTCAAGAATTAGTGCAAAGAACACTAGATTCATATTGATAATAGTTTCCGCTTAAGCCACAAAATTGAAACGAAAAATAAGTGAAAGGAGAAGAGAAATAAAAACTGAATAGCTGCCATATGAAAGACCGCAGATATGCAAGTAAAAAAAGTATTATTTTAAAGTAAGGGAATTTGAAAAATTTGTGCACACAAATACATGCACATATTATACAATACATCACTTTTCAAGCATGTAAAGTAGCAGTGGCAAAGTTGCAGCTGGCTGCTGTACGGTAGAGACAAAGGCAACTATCGAAAAGTAGTGAAATTGAATTGGAGTAAGAAATGTAACTTTTTCATCAAATTGTTAGCAGAGACAGAAAACGGTAAACGGGCAAACGAATGACAATAACGCTACTCTTAAGCCGCTGCAAGTTTTTGAAGTAAGCCCGTTTATGCCAAAATACTTACGTCTTTGAAGAAGTAAAAGCACTTACGTGCGATCAGTGACTTTATATTGAAGTACGCATTCAATAAGAAGCAAAAATGTTGAATTGAATAAGTTGGCAAAGTGAAACTGGCAAGCTAAAAAAAGTAAAGCAAATAAAAGTTTGTTAAAGGAAGACTGGGTTTTAAGATGAGTCTATTAAAGTCGATGATTTTTCATATATTTGTATTAGTTGAAATTTTGTATGTCCTCAGCTCCAATAGTAGTTGAACGAAAATTTAAAAAAATTTAAATTTGTAAAAGTATAATTTTTAAAGTTGGGACTCGAAAAAATTAAGGCTGGTCTGTTTTTTTTTTTTAGTTTTACTAAACTTGACCGTTCCGTAAAAATCCACGAATGATCAAATTGAAATTTTTTCCATGCAAAAGTGAAATATTCAAATAAAAATTGTTGTTGTTAATATTCCATTGTACGTTCTAAAAAATAAGGGTGTACCATTTTTTGTAATAGAAAATATAAAGTACCGCTTTGCAGCGCTGCGTTGGAGTCATTATATCGAATCGTTGCTTTGCAAATATCTGCTACCTCAAGTTTTCTAATAAAGGCGCGTGGAAACGGAATAAGGGAAGTTGTGTGCGTGATATTAAAGAAAGTCTTCTTTTATTTAAAACTCCATGAATGCATGCAGGATGGGACTTCACATAGTATCTTGAATTTAAAATATCCGAAATAAAATGGCATTGTCGCCTAAATATGGCTGAATTTGAGCAATAGAGTGGGTAATTGCGGCTTATTGGCATAGATCTCGTAAAGTAAAATTGCACTACCCTTGTGAACAAATCATATCACATTCGCAAGAAATTACTACACATAACGTTCATAATAAAGTTTGAGAAAAAGAAGTCGACCAACTACCTTCAGCATGTTGAGCAAATAATGCGGCACTTTCAGTAGCTTATATGCAATTTGAGCAAATAAAATGTGGAAAAATACATGAACAAGCAAGTGCAGCCATTCGGTGTGTATTATTAAAAACCATAGTGATTCACGGGAAGATCAAGGAGAACGATATCATCAGAGGATTCGCATAGTGAAAGAGTTGCTAGAATGGAAATACAAATCATCGCTGGTTATCTGCTGGAGCATCCAAAGTAGTACTTCGAACTTGTTCCGTGCTAGAAAGTTGATATACAATTCTTTCAGGTTTTGGAAACAAAACTTTAAATTTTATCAAAAATTAATAAAAAATTTTATAAGTAATCCTTTTCACTTTATAATTGTTGCCTTATTTCAATCATTTTGTACATATTCTCAGCAAAAATTAATTATCATTATCTTTGTACCTTGGACCAAATTAAATAAATGTTTGCGTAGTTGTGCATAAAATTTAAATTGATTTACTTAACAGTAATAAAAACTCGAGTCCCTTTTTCATTTTATTTGATTTGACATCAATTAATTTTCTTCTCAGAATGTGCCTGATATTTATTTTTGAAGTAAATATTATTATGGCACAGGTTACTTCATTACCTGTAATTAATCTTAACCTGGCGTTTCAGTTCTTTAACAAGGCATTTTATTTTTTCCAACTCATTCAACAAATCCCTTCACAGAAAAACAGACAAACATAATAACTTAAAAATGAATAAAAAAAATAAATGAGAAAATCATGTGAAACAATAAAGTAAAGAAAGAAATATAAATATGTATAATACATACATTTATATATATTAAAAAGTGAAATGCGAAAATTTATGAGTCATTTCCCAAGCTCGTAAATGCAGGTCAGTTGGCAGAATACATAGACATACATATAACGGCATACACAGAAATATCTGAAGTTGAAGCAGGAAAGATACCAACATCACGCTGTGGTGCACACCAACAGCCAACAACCAAACACGATGCAATATGTGGGAAATTTTCATAAATAATAATAGTTATTCGTAATAAAAATTCTTTTTCAAATTAATATACAAATTAAAGTTATAAAAATATCTTATTGTGCGAAATGCGATATTTATTGAGGTGTGCAAATACATAAACGTTGCCTATTTTAAGTAAAATACCTTATCTGACCCTAATAATTGTTACTTTTGTAATAATTTATCATGACCATTCACATAGAAAGTTTTTATTTTGACTAAAAATTTATTCAAACAGATTTCTAAGCTTCGAATAAGAAATGTTAATAGTTCATATAATATATTGCATTGAAGCTCCGACGAAAAAGTGCTATAGTAAGTCAGCTTAAGTTGCTACATCAAATGTCAACAGATATGTACGTTCTTAAAATCATGCACATACACACATACAAAATATAACCCTACAAGCCAACTGAATTTAAGCGCACATATTATCATTATTAATCATTACGAAAGGGCTCAATAAACTACTCATTTTTGCTCTAGCCATGATGAATGGTGCTGAGGACTTTATAAGAACAAAAATTAGTAGTTTATTTAATAGTGCTAAGGAGCTTGTGATGGCAACAATGAACAGTTTAGTTGTCAGCAGTAATTATATTATAAGCATAAAAATGATTAGGTGTCTTGCCTTTTATAGCGCAGTAGCTATATTTTTCGCTTACTTGAAATTGCTGTTGCTAAAAGAGAGATAGAACATCACACCGATAAGGGGAAAGGGATATCATAATAAATATTTGATTTCCATATTACACAATGTTGTACATGTCATTCGGAAATGCTCAAGTATTAAATACTAATCAAATGTGTTGAATTTCTTGCCGAACGCGCTCAGCATTGTCTTCTAGCGAAATTTACTGGATTTAAAGTGTAATATACTGTTCACATATCACGTGAAATTAGCTGTCAAAAATCTTTTTTTTAACTCTTTTTGTGTTGATTTATTTATTTATGTCAAAAAGCTACTGTTCACGGGAAATAAAAAACAAAAAACAGATATCTCTATGATCAACTAATGTTAAAACAATATCTATACTTCCGTCCGCTGGTATGATGGTACAAATTAAGTTTCACTAAAATGTAAGTGGGTATTTCTTTAAAATGTATTTATTCGGAAATTTATGAGAAGAGCTAGAATATTTCATGGTTTTCAAGGTTATGGTTAAGACTATGCAACCACTGACTTAAAGGATTCAAAGAATAGTTATCAAAGAAGCAACTCATTTAAGTCTAAATTTTTTTAGAACGCGGGTCAAAGGGGCCCGGCAAACGTTGGGACAAAACGAATGAAAAAATTCGATGCATACGATTGTTTGATTGTTTTTCCAAATATTCTCATTAATGATCAATATAATTTTGCATTTGATGCAATGAATTTTTGAAAAGAATTGTTTTTATCCAGTTGCGTTTCCATAGCGTTTCCTAAATTATGTGCGAACCATCGTAGCCAGGTAGATAGGGTCCAATGTAAACACACCTTATGGTGCTTTTGTTTTACGACAAAATGTTGTGCAGGAACCCTAGGTTAGGTTAGGTTAGGTTATAATGGTTGCCCAGAGAGTAGGGCCCACTTGGACGAAATAGTTTGGTTCGTCCTTTGTGATACCATTTAAGGACAGAGAAGGGGGAGGAAGGGAAGGGATGGGGGAGTGGTGAGTGATTGTGGACTACGAACGGTGACTAGTCCGCGGTTGTGTTAACCTCATTATGCTGCTGATGTAGTTCATAAGATTTTTGTTATCAACACCTGCTATACCAGCAGGCGCAGAAAAGAAATGAGAACCAAGATACTTGAATCTTAGTCCCGCGAAGGCAGGGCAGCTAAGGAGCATATACTGAGATGATTCCACCTCACCCTCCATGCAGCTGTCGCAAAAAAGACTCGAAGTGATTCCGAGTCTCACGGCATGTGTACCTCGCGGACAGTGCCCCGTGATGATGCCCACGAAATTTGAGAGATGACATTTTGTCATTCCCAGGATATCCCTCGAACGCCTCCTATCCAAACGTGGCCAGAAGGACTTCGCGACCCTACACGTTCGTGTACTTGCCCAGCGTTCGCTGAGTTGGTACATAGCCCAGCCTTCCAGGAGTAGAGCGCAGGTTGTCAAGGGGATCCCGATCCTCTCCTTTCGCGGGCACATTGCTTCACAGGTCCCTTGTCTGGCCAGCTCGTCGGCTTCGCAGTTTCCTGCAATGTCACTGTGACCAGGTACCCAAATTATCTTTATGTCGAAGAATTCTGATGCAATCGAGAGTGAGACCAGGCATTCCCTGACCAGCTTCGAATGCACCATAATAGAGCCTAGGGTCCTGATGGCCGCTTGGCTATCGGAGTAAATATTTACCCTCTTAATAGTTGTTACGCAAGTAAGTAGCCAGTCAGCTGCTTCTTTAATTGCGGCCACCTCTGCTTGGAACACACTGCAGTGATCCGGTAGCCTGAATTTGAGTTTGATGGGGAGCTCTTTGCAGAATACTCCTCCTCCAACCCTACCGTCCAACTTCGAGCCATCCGTGAACAGGTTAACGAGGCCCTGTCCCCAGGTGTTGCCCCCGGTCCACTCCTCCCTTGGTGGAATATGGGTGGAGAAGCTTCCACTTGGACTTAGCGAAGGCACACATTAGTCCGTCGACGAGGGGATGAACTCAAAGTTTCTGAGGATGCTTGAGTGCCCATATGTGAGGTTGAGCTTATAGCCCAAGCCCCTCAGTCTGATTGCGGTACGAGCAGCGGCAGTTCTGCCTGCGATGTCTATAGGTACCACGTTTAACATTACGTTAAGCGCCAGAGTAGGAGTAGTTCGAAGCGCCCCACTGATTCCAATGAGTGCAGACCCCTGGACTCTCTCTAGCTTTTTGACTGATGTCGTTCTCTCTAGTGAGTTCCACCAGACAGTGACTCCATATAACAGAATTGGCTTTATTATGGTATTATAGAGCCAGAATACAACTCTGGGCGAGAGGCCCCACCTTTTTCCAATTGCACCTTTGCACCCATACAAGGCGATTGTTGCCTTCCTTACTCTCTCCTCAATGTTGGGCTTCCACGTCAGCTTACTGTCAAGGATTAGACCTAGGTACTTCACCTTGTCAGAAAGCACCAGCGGAGCGCCCCCCATCGAGGGGAGCTGAGCTCTGGGTATTTTGTATTTCCTCGTGAAAAGGACGAGCTCCGTCTTAAGAGGATTCACTGATAAGCCGCAATCTGCTGCCCATCGAACAACTACGTTCAGATATCCCTGCATTAAATCATACAGGGTATCTATAAACTTTCCTCTAACAATTAATGCCACATCATCCGCGTAGGCAATCACCCTACAGCCCCTCCTCACCAGCTCCTCCAGCAAGTCATTGATAACAATGATCCAGAGGAATGGTGAGAGAACCCCGCCTTGCGGCGTGCCTCTGCTCACCTGCCGGCGGAGAGAGACGCCGCCCCACTCTGCCACGACCGTTCTGTCGCTGAGCATTCTGTAGATAAATCTGGAAAGGTCGGCTCCGACCCCCAGCTTACCCAGAGCTTTCGTGATTGCCTCCGGGAGGACGTTATTAAAGGCCCCCTCGATGTCGAGGAAGGCGCCAGGAACCCTATAAAAGGCATGCTTTTTCATGTTCACAAGAGAACTCAAAATACTGACATCCTTAACATTTTAAGTTATCAGCTTATTTTCAGGACCACCAACACACCTGACAAAGCTTCTTAAGGAAGAAAATTTGTATCACTTGCCTTCGTTAAGTGTGGCTTTTTTGGAATCGAACACTGTATTTTTAGAAACAAAAACGAACAAAGAAAAGGACAATGAAAAAGCAACATTTTTTATGGAGAAACCAAATCGCCATTATTGCTGCTCGTGCTAATGACCAAGGATCTCTCCATCTCACGACATGTAAGATGGCGATCTTTCTTAATCATTTTCCGTACTGCATCGATATTTTCTGGCACACCAACTGATTTTAGACGACCTTCCCGGAAATTGTCCCGGAACGAACAGTGACCAGGAGGAAATTCATTGCACCAGGCTTTTACAGTCCTGAAGGAAGATGCGTGCTGCTATATTCTTAGCCGAAAATTATGAAAAAGAAACACCCGAAAAGAATCACGGTTTAATACTATTTTTGTGTCGAGATACATTTTTAAAGCCTCTGCAAATAACACTAGTATGAATCACACATAAAATTTTTGTGAGTGCGTTTGTGGTAAAATATACCGAATTTCCAATGAAAGTACCAGATGGTTGCCTGACAATCCTAGAAGTGCCCAAGGCCAGAAATGTATCTAGCAACTCTCGCATTACCCTATATCCTTTCTAATAGTATTATACATACTTAACAAAGTAGCATTGACATCAGAATATTAGGTATTTTTGGGATACATATAAATATTTATTTGAATCAATGCGCATAAGTAAAGCAAATTATCGAATTTATTCTGATTCTCTGTATTTGAATTTTGCACAGCATATAAATTCCAATCTAAATATAACATATACTTCAAAAAGTCGTCAAATAGATGTGGATATTCTGCATGCTTGCATTATATCGAAAAAAAAGCCAAAGGGCAACTAAAAATACGAATATGTATGGAATTTTACTGCTGCGCAGCGTTTGTGTGTTAACAATAAAATTCATTCGAATGGCGGCGAGTGAATAGCACAAACAAGCTTAATTCACAAAGTACTGAGAAATCTAACAACAACAACAACGGCAACAACACATGGAATGAATGAGTCCTACAAAACAATGTTTCGATAATAAATTTAATACATTATTATTGGCGTAAATGCACAAGCAAACAACTTGACTTTATCGCCTGTAATATTGGGGCGTGTTTACGCAGCGGCCAAGCATTCACACTCGTACACACACACATAGGCACCAGCAACCACGGCAAACGCAGGTTGGGTGGGGTTTCAGTGGGTGAGCCGAGCGAAGTCTCACACTTTTTTGGCTTTCAGTGCTTTGTGCCACCTCAATAAAAAAAAGCACTACCAACCACAGAATATGCTGTTCAAACAAATTTTCTTCGAGTGCAAATGTCCACATATGAAATAAAATGCTGCCATTCAGCAGAAAAAATAAAAACATCGCAAATGTACATAGATACATATGTGAATATGAGCATATATGTGTGCGTATATAAACGCAAAAAATAAATATCCTTCTTGAATTTGTACACAAAGATGTTGATAAAAAAAGTTAGCAATCCCATATAGCACATTTGTATTTATGTATTGTACATATGTACGTGTATATCGACATATACATATATGTATGCACCACAAATACAATACAATAAAAAATTTTAACACATACTGCCAATATTGCAGTCACCCACATGGGGCAACATGTTTGTTAGCCATAAAAGCGAACGATGCATAGAGCTGGGGAGAAAAGCGTTGAAGCTGTAAGCGTTAAGGAGGCGTACAACGCATTTTTTTTGAAAAGTTTACGCATTGACATATGCACATGACTTTCTGGCACACGAATCCAATACTTATATATATATAGTGCGCAAAATAAGCTGCCATTTCTAAACTTGGTATCCTTGCTTTAGACACGCATTTTTCTGATCTTGAAACCAAATCACCCACGTTTGAGACAAGGAGACCTACTTTCGCACTACTTCTTCAAACTGCAAAGTTCTTCTACTGCAAAGTTAGGACGCTACTGCCGTAAGCACCAATATTTCCTACGTTGGCGTCAGCATCGGGGTCATCATAGCATAGAAAAAAGACAAGAGCTTGGTTTAATTCTGAAAAAGGACAAACGATTGGAGCCTGCGTACTTAGAAGCCTGTACTCATACTCATCAGATCAAACTGAGTATAATTTTATTCAACAGGTGGTATTTTTTCAAGGTTTGGCAATTTTAATGACCACTAAATTGCACTATCACCAATTGTTTAGTGGTAGTTAAAATAAGGGTTTCATTATCAATACCTCTTAATTTTTTCAGTGTTTTAAATAACCGCTTATTAAATTAATTATTTAATGCATTATGATCAAACCTACATTTTGGACTCCGTGGGCTAGAACAATTCGAGAGAAATTTGCTATGCAAGTCTATGGACCCATCCGTTATGAAGGCCAGAATTGTATGATTTTTTTCACACCATCTAATATACAGGCTTATGTAGTTTAAAAAAAAATTGCTGAATAGTTTTTATACAAAATTGTTTTAATGATGCGTAGTAGAAAGTGCTTTGAACAGATTTTCACTGAGAAGGCCTGCTTTTAATTTTGTTGACAGTTTTTATTAGTTGACATACTCATTAACTAAAAACAAAAAAGTCAGACCTTGGAACCAGCATTTGGAGAAAAGTGGACGAACAAACAAAAATAAACAAAATTTTTTAAATAATTTTAAAAGTGTAAGTAATAATTTTCTTTAGTATGCACGACTACTCTTCCGGTAATGTTGTATAAACCGCATAGAAGTAAAGTGCCATTAATAAAAAAAAAAATAAATAATTGGCGCGTACACTTCTGTTAGGTGTTTGGCCGAGCTCCTCCTCCTATTTGTGGTGTGCGTCTTGATGTTGTTCCACAAATGGAGGGACCTACAGTTTCAAGCCGACTCCGAACAGCAGATATTTTTATGAGGAGCTTTTTCATGGCAGAAATACACTCGGAGGTTTGCCATTGCCTGCCGAGGGGCGACCGCTATTAGAAAAATGTTTTTATTAATTTTGCTTTCACCGAGATTCGAACTAACGACCTCTCTGTGAATTCCGAATGGTAATCACGCACCAACCCATTCGGCTACGGCGGCCGCCATTAATGCCATTACTTACGTAAAAATCGATCTCCTGTTCCGGAACTCAGAATTCAGATTTCAGAAGAAGCAGTCTATTAGCTACGAATATCTGGCGACATTTCGCTCATGAAAGATACAATTGGAGAAGTTGTTTAAACACAAACAAACAAGGGTTTTTGGACTCATTAAAAGAAGAAGAAATTATCAAAAAAGAGATTAAACTCCGCTTTATTTCCATTGAGATCTAACGCTAAAAATGTATTCCAGTGGACATAGAATAAATACTTTACAAATATATGTATAGAACCCGCTCGAAAAACATGGCTTAGTGCATCCTTGCGTGTATAAGGTGGCATACTGTAGTTTAGAGAGAGAGACAGACGAGCAATATAGGTCTTGAGGTAAACGCGAGTAAAATAAAGTATCTGCTGTCAACATACACGAAGTCGTGTTGTTTGGGACAATATGTTATGCCAGTGTTGACAACCAAAAGTCGACGTATGTGAAAGACTTTGTCTACCTTGGGGCCAGCATCGACAACAATTAGCGGCAGCCTGAAGATCAAAGGGAGAATAACTCTGTCCAACAGGTGTTATTTTGTGTTCAGTAGGCAATTGAGAAATAGAACTCTCACTCGAGTACCAAACTGGCACGCTTTTAAACGTTTCATCAGCCCCGTCCTATCGACGGGCAAAGGCAGATGAGAAAGTTTAGGAGCCTTCGAGAGAAAAATTCTACGTAAGATTTTTAGTCCTCTCGTAGGTAGTCCTTTCGTAGGTAGTCCCCTCGTAGTCCGGCATAGGTAAGGAGTGCCGTTTATAACGGCTGTATGAGCTATATAGGGATATAGACGTAGTTAAGCGGCTGTACAGGCTTGCCCATGTTACCCGTATGAACGAAGACGCTCCAGCGCGAATCTACGACACTGATGTGTGGGTACAAACGCAAAACAAAAACAAGGATACAGAAGACAACATCTCCAATGGAAGAACAAAGTGCTGCAGGACCTGTCAACTTTCGAAATTTCTTGCTGGCACCAGTGAGTGCAGGACAGAAACAGGTGACTTGAGTTCGGCCAACACCGATACACGGTTGTATAGCCACTTAAGTACTATAAATTAGTATTATCCATACTGGGATTTATAGTCGGGTTCAATTAGGTAGACACAGTGGAGCAACCCGTCGTGCAATAAAGGCATTTAACGCATTGCAAACAAATCACCACACGCACTGATAACAAGAAACACTGGCGCATTTGGGCTATTGAACATATCATTTAAGAAAGAGATATGCACCCAAACGAGTCACTGTTTGGTGTGGTTTTTGGGTAGGCGGAATCATCTGAGCGCATTTCTTCCAAAATAAAATATTACAATGAACGATAAAAGTTCGCATGATATCCTAATAAACTTGTTATGGTCCGATGATAAGGACATGGGTAATATGTGCTGCCACTTACCGCACGGTGCATGAAACAACGGCTTAATCGCGAATGAAATTCCAAGGACGTATTGTATGGCTAAACGACTAGAACTGGAACTTCATAAGAAGCATGTTCTAGACCTATGAACTAGCGTCAGTTTCAGAACTAAAGAATTATTTTAAGTGATATATATATGTACTTATAATTTATGTCTCGAACTATTCCCAACAAGTCACGGAATATTTTGTTATGCTTATTCTATATTGCTAGGGAGCTATGGTGGATCTTTAACGGATAAAGTATTTCATAAAAAAAATTCCATATACTAAGAAATATGATGAAATAAAAAAATCATTTCGAAATATTTTCTTGCCCTTTATTTATACAAGAAAATCTGCAGTCTTACTGAATCACCTTCAATGTATAACATTTATGCGAACAACATTTCACTATGGTTTTATGTGTACATACTCGTATACCCGTATGTACACTTTTCAATTAGCAAACCATATTATCCACCATATACATGTGCACACACGCCACAAAAAACATTTCACTTTGCTACGTTTACAGAAATATTCTTAACAACAACACTTTCCAAGTTAACGAGGCTAACATAACAATTTTCTTGTGCCACTACTTGTGGCAGAGGTATGATAATAAAAAAAATTCTTGTAGTAAATTTTGTAACAGCTTTGATTCTGCTATTAGAGTTGCTATTAGTTTTATCACGCCAACTGTTGCGAGAGAATAGGTGATGGAAATTGGTAGTAAAAGTCAGAGCCAAAAGTAGTCAAGAATTGAAAAAAGTACGAAAATAACTTTGAAAGAAAAATAAAAGAGCAATGGGTTAGTGGTGGGCGATTTCGGCTAAAGTAGGAATTGGACTATTACGCACTGGTTTCAAATACATTTATACATAATATTTTGCTGAATTAAATGAATTTCAATTTAGTAGATTTGTTTGGGATCATTTATTTTACGCTAGTAATGTAGCAGTAACGTCAGAGTATAAGCCAACCAGTGTGTTTTATTTCCTACTGTTTTAAATATGATAGGGAGTAACATATACAGGAGGTTGCTCCCGCTTATCCAACAACACATTTTGTTGGGTCCCCGAACATTCTGGAGTGGAGGAAAATAAAATAGTGGATGAGTGTGCAAGAAAAGACTCAGAGCTTGGCCTTCAGCGAGTGGTGGAGGGCATAAGTATTCCTCTAAACGAACTATACACTGCAATTGACTTGAGCGGAATCAGACTTAGAGTGTCGGGCTATAGGCTCAACCTCACTTAAGGACACTCAAGTAACTTTGAGTTTATCCTCCTTTCGACGTATCAATGTATACCCTCGCTTAGACCAACCGGAACTTTCTCCACACACATTCCATCAAAGGAAGAGTGGACGAGGGGCTACACTTAGAGACAGAGCCTAGTGCACTTGTTCATGGATGGACCGAAGTTGGAAGGAAAGGTTGGCGGAGGAATATTTTGCGAGGAGCTCCCCAAGGACTCAAATTCAGGTTACCGGACCACTGTAGCGTGTTCCAAGCAGGAGTAGTTGCAATAAAAAAAGCAGCTAATTGGCAACTCACATGCGTACTAACAGTCAAGAAAATAAATATTTACTTCGACAGCCGAGCGGCTGTCAATGATAGTGCATTCGGAACTGGTCAGGGAATGCTGGCTTCAATTTCGATTGCATCCCAATTCTTTGACATAATGCTCATCTGTGTTCCTGGTTACAGCAACATTGTGGGAACCTATGAGGCGGATGAGCTAGCCAGACAAGGGACGTGTGAAGTGACTTCCCCACCTGCGGTCTTATCCTTGGAAAAATGGGCTCCGCGCCAACTCAGCGAGTGCTGGGCAAGTATAGAAACTTGTAAGGTCATAAAATCCTTCTAGTCACGTGTGGATCAGGGCGCTAGAGCAAGCTTCTAAGGTTGACAAAATCTCAGTTATCAAACTTCGTGGGCTTTCTCATAAGAAACTATCCGCAAGGTGCGCATGTTGTGAGACTTGGAATTGCCTCGAGGCAATTGTGTCGGATGTATGGTGGATGAGAGGGAATCAGAAATCTCTTAAAATTAACCACTTCTTCACAAAATCTTACCCCGTCGCATGAAAGCTGAACACTTTTTATTAATCTTTTGGGCCTAATTGTGGATTATACAAATATTTATTTTTAAAAGGTGCAACTAAAACACAAAAGATTTCAAGCATGCACGAATGAATTGAATATTTATTTTTCGGGTCTGCACAAAGTTTCACACATTAATCTTTGAGATATATGGGCATCAGATGGACCTGTACTGAAGTATTGAAGTACAAAAAAAGTTAACCTTCTACGAAAGATTTTACTATGCGTCATATTGAAACGCACATGGAAAATCGGAGCAAAAGTAAAGGTACTTTACGAAAGTAAGAGCTAAAGGCCAAAAAACTCACACAAAGCTAGTGCGGATTTATGGCTATGAAAAAGATAGAAAAACAAAAAACAACATGTTGAAAATGAGAAATACACCTAATTCTTTTTTCACTAAAATTTGATTTAACACCAGTTAAAAAAAAGAACATCTTTTTTTTCACACGATTTTTTTTATTTTAACACAATTGTCAATATATTATGACTTTTTCTCGAATCGTGAAGCGTTTAAATTCAGTAATAGTCTGTAAAACTCCCACCGTTTAATAATTTATTTCTTATAATATATTTAATGAATTCAAATGTGTAAGTACGAAATAAATTAGTTTAACTCTTTTTACAAGATTTTGTTTACCCGTTTTTTTTTATCTATCGCTTAAAACGAAAATTAGGTGCACAACATTTGTAAAAACTATACTAAACTACTCTGCACTTATTGCTTTGAATCAATTAATTCAACTTTATAAGAAACGAACTCAAATTATGAAGATATTTGATAGCCTTGGTGAAGAAGAAGTATGTTGTTGACTTTTGTCTTAGGTTTTTAATAAGAAAAAATCAAATCATATATATCTGCCAATTTGTTATAGTTGAAAATCTATTAACAACTGTTATTTTATTTACATCCCTTTAGAGTATAAGCGAGATAGATAATAATGAAGGATGGTTTGATAACAAACATGATTAGTAATGATTTTATCGTGATGCACGTCAATAGTTTGGGGTTAGGATAACCGAAAAATTAGTCACCACCATATACAAGGTAACGCAAAATTAGTCACCCTTTCGGAAGATTTCTAATTTTTATAAATGGCGTCATACGTCAATCATATTTTACACTTGTGACCTAGATGATAGCGATAGAGCGCATAGAGTTCGAAGTAGATATTTACATCACTCAAAATGATTTTTTTACATATTCAAAGAGTGTTGTTCAAGAACAAAATTAAATGATTAATTTAGCGCCACCTTGTATATGCATACATAATTATGTATGCCATGCAATTCATTTATTTCAGCTTTTTTTTGCTTCTTTTCTTTAACTGTACAATTGAAATGATTTCACTTTTCCCTGGCAGTATTTTGAATCGTCAAGCCAACTTTTCACATCTGGAACTTCAAAAACTGCCATGAGGCGATGTGTAAGATAAGTTGTAACGAATTTGTATCATAATTTATATTAAAATCAACATATTCATTCATTCACAGATCTGTTTTTTTTTATTTTTGTTGAAAATTCTCAATTGCAATTCGATATGCTGGCCTTTTAAATGAATCCGTCACACAAATGTTACGAGAGTCACGCAATACATCATAAACCGTGTTGCCAAATTTGGCTGCTTCGAAATCAGATAAAATGTAAAGGAATATATCGAGCCATAACCGCCGAAAAAATGTATCCCACAAACTCGAAATTTTACAGGGGAAGGTTTTTTTTAAATTAAATCAGTTTGAATAAAGCCATTATTTTTAAATTTATAATGTAAATATTTTTTTGTGTAATACATTTAATTTTAATAATTTTAAATAGATATTTGCATCATAAGGGTGGTTTTTGTGGGATACATTTTTTTTGCTTTCCTTCTGGCAACCTATTATTAAAAAAGTATGTGAGTTAGACAAAAATTTATTTTAAGGAAGTGACTTCCCGTTTTTTTTTTTTAATTTGATTTTTTCACTTAGTCGTTAAAATTAAATTACATTTGATTTAAAAAAAAAATAAATGTATACATTTCTTAGTATATTTGATAAAACAAAAATAATGTAATGTAATTCATATATTTAAAGTTTTCTGTTAACAAAGTAATGTTATTCATATTAAAATCTTGTAAACTTGAATAACGATAGATAAAAATATATAAAGAACGCTAAATACTATCTACAATTATATTTTCGTGGGTTAGTTCTTGCATTTGATATTATGGTGTACCCCTCACTTGGAGCCCAAATAGTCCTATTCCGAATAAACGATTCAATTGTACTATGTATCGAATCAACAGCCATCATGGTGTGTCCAGGCAACAAGTATGTGATTTTTATATTAGTCACAAAATTAGAATTTTCAATAAAATAGGTTAATGTCGCAAGCATAGCTCTGTTTTTGTTCTGTCCTGCGCAGCTATCACAATAAAGATGGACTATCGACTAATTTAAGGTATTGGAAAACAGTTGTGCAAATTTCATTACACCCTCGTTTACCATCCTTTTCTCCCCATTAAAAACAAAACCCATCTCTTGTACCACTCTCATAAAAACTTTCATTGTAGAATGAATATTTTCTAGAATAGAACAAAGTAACACTTTTTCCATAGGTAGTGTTTAAGACCTTTTGCAAGTCGAAACTTGTACATAAATAAGCCGGATTCTCTTTGCATAGCTTTTGGTCCTCCAAAAATATTTGCTTACATTTCTCTTTGACCTTTAGATGAATTTGATACTCTTCTGATGAATGCAATTATTTTTTGGATTCTGTGTCTAAATTATTGTAATTCTCGCATAAGATACATTTATTTTTTTAGGTAAGCCTAAATTGAAACTATTTCTAAAAATATTACGGAATACTCTTAACGATAACTGACTATTTACTTTATTAATAGTTTTAAAATGTTCTACATAATGCTGATATACAGTTTTTATGTTTCGAAATTCTTGAGGTAGATATAATTTTGTACTTTTATTCTTGCAATAATGTGAAGGAACCGCTGGTAATTGTTCTATAAAGGATTTTACTAGCGATATGCTAGCTTCCTCAGATTTGTTGTGTGCAGTTGGCTTTTTTATATTTTCAAGGCAAGTTTTATACGAACTTCTATTTTTTATTACGGATATTAAAATCGTTTGTGAAATGTTCAACGTTTTCAATAAAAATTGTTGACAAACTTTAAAACTGCTATTATTGATATTTATAAAATAATTAAAGCTGCACTTTTTTCTGTCACTTTCTCCATATCGCCTTTTAATATCGACTTGTTTAACACGAGAAGACAGCCAATCTTTCTGTCTAATTTTGTTACCGATTCCCCGAAAATGTTCATTTATTCTTACTCTTTCATCTTCAGAAATTTTATCATGACACGAAGTTGGACATTTTTTCTTTAAGCACGGGTTGGGCAAAACACTCGTATTTTTTTTTCCTAACTTTTTGCAACCTTTTAGGTATTCTCTTTTGCTTTCTGTAGCCCCTTTTCCCAACACACGTTTCCTCCTCGACTTCTTTTAAACTTTCCAAACCATTTAAATCAACGAAAGATTCATCTGAATCGCTATACGGTACCAGGGAGAGCTGTAAAAATATCCAATAATTGAAAACAAAGACATATTTTGCAAAAAAAACAAATTCATACCTTCGACATATTGTTCTAAAGCTTTATCTTTAATTAAAGTCTCAAAAAATTGAGTTTTTTTTATTTTTTCCCCTTGTGTTTCATTTATTTTAAAAGAGAATTTAATTGTATCCCACACAAGCGTTCAAAGAAAATGTAAACAAGTAACCGTATGCATTTACATTAAAATTGTTTTTGTTATAAAATCATAACGGTTTAATCTACAGCCATGAAATTTTGACAGATGATGCAAATAATGTTGCACTATCGATTTCGATAACAAAACAAAAATCGATTATGGTGTGGGATACATTATTTTGGCGGTAATGGCTCGATATTTTGAACATTTTTGTGTTATGTATTTGTGCTTCTTGATAACTTCAAATCAATTTGGTAAATAAAGTGGATTCTTTGACATATACAAGACTTTCGTTACGGGCTGGTTCTAGGAAACAATCTAAAAATATTTAGAGAACAAGAGAATGCAAGACTTGCGCGGCCATTTTCGATGAACCAAATTCGCCAATTGGCTTCCACTTTAGAATTTTGGTAATTTCTCTATCTCATCATAGAACTGGATGTACCAGTAACCCGCACAGTGCTGTTTTGGTGGAAATTTTTAAGGGAAATGCCGTTGAGAGTAACTTATCTACCGAGTTTGTTTTTATGCATAAATTAAAATACATATTAAAAAGAGTTTACTGTACTTCGATGCAAGGAAAGTACCCCAACAGAGTGATCGATTTCGGCATTTTTGGAGCGTTTCCCCTACTCTTCCTCAAAAAACGTATGACGCCATACAACTCGAATTAATGTTGCCACTCTGAGAAATTCGAATCACTACCGAATGTAGATTGAATCCACTGATAGCTCTTTTTTAGGTAGTTCTATTTTATTACACTTCAAACGAAATAGACATTATATAGCTACGAATTTTATTAGTATATCTATGCTTTGTCATCACTTTTACTCGCGCATAAACCTGTGAAGTATCTGGAATTGCGGAAAATTTCACTCTCACCTCATTTTATGTGTGTGACCTCATTAACTTAAACAATTCCTATGTTGGTCACTGGCATACGTTAATAGAAGTTCACATAAAAAGCTGCCGAGTCGAACTGTTGGCTGCGTATCCAAACATTGATTGCCTATAAACTATAAGTCCTCCTTACGGAAAATGATTTTCTAAAATCATTTAGAAATGTTTGAAGCTAAATGTTAATGTTATTCATATTAAAATCTTGTAAACTTGAATAACGATAGATAAAAATATATAAAGAACGCTAAATACTATCTACAATTATATTTTCGTGGGTTAGTTCTTGCATTTGATATTATGGTGTACCCCTCACTTGGAGCCCAAATAGTCCTATTCCGAATAAACGATTCAATTGTACTATGTATCGAATCAACAGCCATCATGGTGTGTCCAGGCAACAAGTATGTGATTTTTATATTAGTCACAAAATTAGAATTTTCAATAAAATAGGTTAATGTCGCAAGCATAGCTCTGTTTTTGTTCTGTCCTGCGCAGCTATCACAATAAAGATGGACTATCGACTAATTTAAGGTATTGGAAAACAGTTGTGCAAATTTCATTACACCCTCGTTTACCATCCTTTTCTCCCCATTAAAAACAAAACCCATCTCTTGTACCACTCTCATAAAAACTTTCATTGTAGAATGAATATTTTCTAGAATAGAACAAAGTAACACTTTTTCCATAGGTAGTGTTTAAGACCTTTTGCAAGTCGAAACTTGTACATAAATAAGCCGGATTCTCTTTGCATAGCTTTTGGTCCTCCAAAAATATTTGCTTACATTTCTCTTTGACCTTTAGATGAATTTGATACTCTTCTGATGAATGCAATTATTTTTTGGATTCTGTGTCTAAATTATTGTAATTCTCGCATAAGATACATTTATTTTTTTAGGTAAGCCTAAATTGAAACTATTTCTAAAAATATTACGGAATACTCTTAACGATAACTGACTATTTACTTTATTAATAGTTTTAAAATGTTCTACATAATGCTGATATACAGTTTTTATGTTTCGAAATTCTTGAGGTAGATATAATTTTGTACTTTTATTCTTGCAATAATGTGAAGGAACCGCTGGTAATTGTTCTATAAAGGATTTTACTAGCGATATGCTAGCTTCCTCAGATTTGTTGTGTGCAGTTGGCTTTTTTATATTTTCAAGGCAAGTTTTATACGAACTTCTATTTTTTATTACGGATATTAAAATCGTTTGTGAAATGTTCAACGTTTTCAATAAAAATTGTTGACAAACTTTAAAACTGCTATTATTGATATTTATAAAATAATTAAAGCTGCACTTTTTTCTGTCACTTTCTCCATATCGCCTTTTAATATCGACTTGTTTAACACAAGAAGACAGCCAATCTTTCTGTCTAATTTTGTTACCGATTCCCCGAAAATGTTCATTTATTCTTACTCTTTCATCTTCAGAAATTTTATCATGACACGAAGTTGGACATTTTTTCTTTAAGCACGGGTTGGGCAAAACACTCGTATTTTTTTTTCCTAACTTTTTGCAACCTTTTAGGTATTCTCTTTTGCTTTCTGTAGCCCCTTTTCCCAACACACGTTTCCTCCTCGACTTCTTTTAAACTTTCCAAACCATTTAAATCAACGAAAGATTCATCTGAATCGCTATACGGTACCAGGGAGAGCTGTAAAAATATCCAATAATTGAAAACAAAGACATATTTTGCAAAAAAAACAAATTCATACCTTCGACATATTGTTCTAAAGCTTTATCTTTAATTAAAGTCTCAAAAAATTGAGTTTTTTTTATTTTTTCCCCTTGTGTTTCATTTATTTTAAAAGAGAATTTAATTGTATCCCACACAAGCGTTCAAAGAAAATGTAAACAAGTAACCGTATGCATTTACATTAAAATTGTTTTTGTTATAAAATCATAACGGTTTAATCTACAGCCATGAAATTTTGACAGATGATGCAAATAATGTTGCACTATCGATTTCGATAACAAAACAAAAATCGATTATGGTGTGGGATACATTATTTTGGCGGTAATGGCTCGATATTTTGAACATTTTTGTGTTATGTATTTGTGCTTCTTGATAACTTCAAATCAATTTGGTAAATAAAGTGGATTCTTTGACATATACAAGACTTTCGTTACGGGCTGGTTCTAGGAAACAATCTAAAAATATTTAGAGAACAAGAGAATGCAAGACTTGCGCGGCCATTTTCGATGAACCAAATTCGCCAATTGGCTTCCACTTTAGAATTTTGGTAATTTCTCTATCTCATCATAGAACTGGATGTACCAGTAACCCGCACAGTGCTGTTTTGGTGGAAATTTTTAAGGGAAATGCCGTTGAGAGTAACTTATCTACCGAGTTTGTTTTTATGCATAAATTAAAATACATATTAAAAAGAGTTTACTGTACTTCGATGCAAGGAAAGTACCCCAACAGAGTGATCGATTTCGGCATTTTTGGAGCGTTTCCCCTACTCTTCCTCAAAAAACGTATGACGCCATACAACTCGAATTAATGTTGCCACTCTGAGAAATTCGAATCACTACCGAATGTAGATTGAATCCACTGATAGCTCTTTTTTAGGTAGTTCTATTTTATTACACTTCAAACGAAATAGACATTATATAGCTACGAATTTTATTAGTATATCTATGCTTTGTCATCACTTTTACTCGCGCATAAACCTGTGAAGTATCTGGAATTGCGGAAAATTTCACTCTCACCTCATTTTATGTGTGTGACCTCATTAACTTAAACAATTCCTATGTTGGTCACTGGCATACGTTAATAGAAGTTCACATAAAAAGCTGCCGAGTCGAACTGTTGGCTGCGTATCCAAACATTGATTGCCTATAAACTATAAGTCCTCCTTACGGAAAATGATTTTCTAAAATCATTTAGAAATGTTTGAAGCTAAATGTTAAACACCACTTAACACGCACCTCCAATGATTGCAATAAAAATGAAAATGTATGAAAGGACAGTGCAGTCAGAAAGAAAAGAAATAAAAATCACGCGCACATCAGCCTAAGCAAACAAACAAACGCACATTGATATGCATAAATAAACACTGCTTTTGTAAGTCTACGGAAGCTACATTCACCTTTCGCTTTCACTTTCATTTTAATTATCTAGCTTGACTTTCACACAATTTATGGCATTTTGTACACATTTGCCACACTGCCTGCTCTTTTCCTTCCGCTATGTGCTCTTCAATGAAAAATTGTTATGGCAAATAAACGAAAAACATGCGTTTGGTTTAAGCCCATTCAATTATTTCTCCTTAGGGACAGCTGCCATGCCTTAAAATAAGCCATATAAAAATTGTGAAAAAAATTCCAAGGAATTCATAGTAGGCTTATAGCATACATAAATTCGGAGAAAATAAACACGAATTTGATGTAAAGTCTGTGTTACAACGAAGGAGCTCAGGTGGTTGAACAATGATCCTGATAATAAAGCGAAATGATGGACAGCATAAAAAATTGATGGGCTCCCGACAGTCGATATGACTGCCATCTATCCTTGTATACACAAACTTCCCTTCCTTTCCTGCAGTGGTTTTTATTACGTGTATTATTCACTCAATTTGCATGATTAAACATAAGAGAAAAAGTAGGAAGATGAATCAATAAATATAATAATAGGAATTTCCCTTTACCCTCGCTATATCAAGCAATAATCCTATTGCTTTTCATCCGCAAAGAATAAGCAAAGAAAAAAATGCCAAATTTTCTTCGAACCGAACTCTATGTACCCGTGCACATATTATTGCCGTCGCATATGGGCTAGCAGTTGAATGTAGGCATTCAAAAACTTATTGATAATGAAAGTTGCACCTTGTTAGATATTGCTAAATCGATACCTTCCACCATTCTGAGGATTTTAGTATAACATATATATGTATACTATATCCGAATGCTAACGATTTTCGGAAAGGTAGTAGGGCTCTCCTGGTGATTAGACCGGACTTGTGCAGCAAGTAAACAAGAAGATTGGGATGAGAGAAATGGGCTTCGTGTCAACTCAGTGAACTCTCGGCAAGTACAGAAGCTTCTAAGGTCGCGAAATTTTGCTGGCCACGAGTGGATCGGAGGCGCTCGAGCGATCTCTCCTGGTTGTTGTTTTTTTTTTTTCAACACAACTAGCAACTACAGCAAGACAACACTAAATACATTGCATTAAACTCGAGTTCCCTTTTTAATTTCTCCTCAGGTTATCAAAAGTTCAGCTCACGAATTTCGTGGGTACCCTTACAGGACATTCACCAAATACACATCACCAATTCTTATGCATTGTCGTGGTGCTGCATTCATGCATGTCGTGACAGCATTATCTGATAAAAATGCCAAAGCGAGGTTGAGATTCTGCAAAAGGTATAAATTTTGGAGTGCTGACAACTGGAAAAAAGTGATGTGGTGTGGTGTGACCCGTGTTAATCGTTTTCAATCGGATATGAAAGCAGTATTACTGACACCGACTGCAAGCAAAGCTGCAAAAACATCAAGTAAAACAAGCAGTGAAGCATGGCAGTGGTAGCCTTTTGGTGTGGGCTGCTTCACTTGGTGGGAAATTGATCCATTGGTACGAATATTCGGAACAAGGCTGAACAAGCCACTTTGAAGGCCATCTGAGAGGATCGCTCAAAGTATTCTACCTGCTTGTCCAGTTATATTTCAGACGAAGACTTGAAATATACCGCGAAAATTGTTCATCAGTGAATAAAAAATCAGCACGTTCAACGCAGAGTCCTGATTTAAATCCGAGTTAAAATTAATTAATTAAATAAAGAAACCTTACAATATGGCACCAAAGAATATTGACAAACTATTGTCAAGAATTCAGAAGGAATGGCGTGATCTTCCACGCTCAACTATTAAAAAGCTGGCGAGAGTATGCCAAGACGAATAAATAGCGTCTTTGAGGCTAAAGGTTTGTGGATGAAACATTAATTTTAAGTTGTGTGCAATAAACGTTAGGCCGAACAAAATTGGCTAAATAGAATTTTTTCTTACTTTAGTAATATTTTTTTTTTTCAATATTTTGTAAACTTGAATTAATGCATTTTATTTCGTTATAAATTTCCTAATAAAAGAAGCATTTAACCTCTATGTTTGACAGCATTATTTTGAAAAATTACTCCACAGCAATCAAAAATGCATAAATGTGACAATAAATATTAGGCGTTAGTGCACAGCAACGCCAGACTCTGCTTGGGCGTATGAGTAACCTCAATTGAAATACACTTAGCACCATTCTTAGTTTTGTGTTTCCCTTATTATAATAAATGTTTTGCATTTTGCCCTTTTCCTTTTCTATTCAATATAAAATGAAAATTCATTTTAACGCGTCATTTTCAAATGTTGTACCTTTTCTGAATATCCGGTGGCATAGCAAAAGTCATAGCTTACGCTCTTTTTTCACACTCAACCTTAACATTTAGAATACCATTTTTCGATTTATTTTCTTTAAAACTTTCATTTCATTAACTTCAATTCTGTAGTCTTATTTGCTTTACTCACTCGTATCCATCTGAAAAAAGTTGTTCCACCTGTTTTGCTATGCCATTCTTGCACTCCATCATCCATCTCCTCCCATTCCACATTCGTGGCGGTAATAAAAATTTATAAGCAATCAATAATTCATTTCGTTTTGAAATCGTTACGCGTTATGCATTCTCTGCTCAGGAGAGGAAGTCAGAGTTTGGGTGAGACTTTGATTGGAAATTTATTACCATTACAATGCGATTAAGCAGCTGGGCTGAGCTGAGAACAGTTGTGGGGTATGGGTGTGCATATGGTAGATATGGTGGGTAATTGAAATTGAGATGCTGATTATTGAGGGCGAAAGTAGAATGAGGGGAGATAGAGTGTAACTTAAAAGTGATCTCTGAATATATTGTATGAACAGGTACAGAGAGTGAAAATCTTAACATATTTGTTCTTGCTTAATTATTTAAGCCGTTGATTAACAAGTGAGGAAATTTAAATTCATTCCAATTCGAACTTTATACAACTGCATATACTTTAGTAAAATTTAATTTGGGCCGGCTTGTTTTTGGATTCAAACAAAATCAAAAACAATAAAAAGCATTGCTTACAGCATCAGATGGGCGGATGGACATTCAGTCTTAGCAAACGCAGATTGTGTGGCACATGGGCGAGCTTTACTAAAGTCTGTCACAGCCCAGTTTGTAACATCTTTCATTAGCCGTAATTTTTTTCTATCGGGTTCATAACTTGTGCTGAATTCGAATAATTTTGCTGTATTTACAGCAGAAATATTACTTGTCATTCTTTTATAAAAATCACATTTATATGTAAGCTGGGTGTGGTTATTAACCGATTTCGGTAATTTGCAACAACTATATACATATACAAGTAGGAGTCAAGTTTGACTGAAACTCTCTAACTTTTGCTGCCACAGTAACGTGCACGGATGAACTGACGTTGATTAATCGCATTTCCGTATAATATAATTAATATTTTGTTATATAAATTTATGCCCACATCTATCTCGATTTATTTATTTGTTTCAATTTAGAGATCAAAATTCAACGACTTAATTTACATTTCATAATAATAAATCCACATACTTCGTCATACTAGCGTTGGTGTTAATTGAAGTTATTATCGAAATTAAATTTTCACCTAACTACAACACAAGTCCACAAAAATAAAATCTGGCACGCGAATACGCAAAATGGCGCAATCCATAACAAATAAGGTTGTGCTAAATTCGTTACGGATGGGAATTTAGTACACGCGCACATTTTAGGAAAATTTAATTTCGGTTTTGGAACCAAACAAACTCGTAGTAATCGGAGTAATAACTTGTAATATTAGCTGGAAAAACAGACGAAAAGTCTGTTGTAGTCTAAATTCCACAACTCCATTTGCAATGAGGTATCGCACACGAATTGCCAATTTCATGGCACGCGAAAAATTATCGCAGACATATATTGTTTACACGGGCATTTCATCGCACAACTTTTCTTGAGCTTTGACTAAAGCACTTCTTGCATTTCCGAGCAAAAGGAAAAAGCATTCCGCTCTCTTTTTAGACCTATTTTTTGATTTTAGACTCCGCATGAATGAAAGTACAGCTTCAAGACACTAAAGAGGTAGTTCTCTATAGCGATAAGCCCCATAACATAAGCACTGCGAGTTATGTTTATGAAGTATGCGATAAGCGGTCTGCATTATATCGTATGAGATGATTTGCGTGCGATCAGCGTCCGCTTGTCGAGACAAGAGGTTACATGTAAAGAGTGAACGCCGCTCATTTATCAAAATTTCCCTAACGACGTATTTTTTTCCTTAGCTTAGTTTTAATAATACTTATATCATCCTTTTTTCCAATAGCAGTCGCCCCTCGGCAGGTAATGGCAAACCTCCGAGTGTATCTGCCGTTCGGAGTCGGCTTGAAACTGTAGGTCCCTCCATTTGTGGAACAACATCAAGACGCACACCACAAATAGGAGGAGGAGCTCGGCCAAACACCCAAAGAGGGTGTACGCGCCAATTATATATATATTATATCATTCTTTTTTACTATATATCATGCATCTTTTTTACTATATATCATATATCATCATTTATAATTTAATTTTTTTTTTGTTTAATTACCATTTTTAATACCAAACTTCGCTTTATTTCAAGTTACAAATACAGTAATTTTTGTTCGAGTTATCATGCACACGTCAACAAAGATCCCCTTCCAACATCACCCTGAACATTTTATATGTTTCTTTGTATGTATATTTCTATACCTATCTGGATTCCTTTATGCTGTTACATAGCAATCGTTATGAGAACAAAATTATAACACCCCTGTGCACAAGTAGGCGTGGGTATAAAAAACTAAATATCTAAAGAATTCGCTGCTTGATCTGTTTTTCAGGATTATACGTATAAATAAATAAACATTTCAAAAGCCAAGTGACAACGCAAAAACACCAATAAAATTGCAAAATTGCAATTAAAATGCTCTGCGAATTGCTTTGTGCCTTTTTGCGATTTATTTCCAATTTAACGTTTATCCAATAATTCTTTTTTTTCAACCTTTTCCGTTGCGGCCTCATAATGAATAAAATCAAATAATTAAATGTGCTTTCAAAAATACCATGAATAAATTCCTATGCGAATAATACAGATCATCGTAGTGGAAAAAATAATGTGGCAAAATTAACATTTCAAATGAGCAAATTCTGTGGGGAAGTGAAAAATCAAAAGAGTAGGTAAAAAAAGCACGATAAATTTTATTCAATTAAATATGGTGTGGCAGATGAAAAGTTGCCACAAATAAGCCTATGCAAAGCTAATACGTAACAGTTGGCACCTTCAATGTGCAGACGGATTCGTCTGCAGGAAAACAATGGAAGTTATTAGATAGAAGGCTTTAAAACAGTACAGCCTCAATATATTCAATTCTATAAACATTTTCCAGAAGGTTGTCTGGCTTGTTTTGAATAACTCAAACAGCAGAAAGCGGTATGGTACATGAATCAGATGAATGCGTGTCTCGCTTTTTTAATAACTTACTCGTAAAAACACTTTAAGTCAAATCAGAGATATGTCAGTTTACTTTTGCTCAAATTTGAGTACCCTCTGCCCTAATGAAGTTTGTTAGAGCTGCAACTCTGAATTGGTGGTACATTTCCGTACAGCAGGAGCCTAGAATTTTATTTAAATATTTTTTATGTGAAGATGTAAAGAAGATGTGGGAAGATCACAATTTGCTTTCAACATGGTGTGTGTACTTTAAATTTTCTTGTTCAGAGTTGCAAAGATGTGCAAAAAGATGTATTCATATGTTTCTTGGACTTTCATCAATGTGCTGCTTGACAAATTATTTCAGATTTGGAAACTATTGGGATTAACGAAAAATAATTACGTTGCCTAAAACATCTTTATTAGAAACAAACGGCATAGATCAAAATGACCGATTAAAATACGAAAGCATTCATATCCTTAAAGGCGTAAGGCAGAGATATGAATTGTCGTCCCTTCTTTTAAGCATCTACGCCAGAAAAATATGTTAATAATAATAAAAACCATATGTATGCCTGAGCTGTAAACTTTATTAAATAAAGTCACAAAAGTAGTCAGCAATTCGGACTAAGAATCAACATTAAAAATATTAAATTTATGCTTCTTAGCAGGAAACCTAAGTTCTATGCATTACCACCACCTACCTACTCCTTATATAGTAACGATAAATGGCAAATCGATAGAAAAAGTTTTAAGCTACAAATACCTTGCTTGTTGGGTCTATGACAACTGAGACGCACAGCTGAAATAAGACCAATAGAAATTACAATGAATGTAGGGAAATCTTCAGCTGCCGCGACTCAAACACAAAATTCGTTTTATAAAATGCTTTATTTGGTATGTGATTCTATATGGTGAACATGTCACTCCAAATTGGAAATTTTAAGACATATTAAACATCAAAGTGATCTCTTGCAGACAATAACGTGTTGCAGAACGGCGTAGATTAGCCACATATTAAGGAATTCAGGATATGATCTTTTCCGGTTAGTACTCAAAGGTAAATTTGAAAGATATCGATGTGTTGGCTTTAATAGCTTTCGTGGTTGCATAGCATCAGAAACAGGCCTGGCATTGACAACATTGCTGCATAACTGGAAGTGCGGAATTGTAAGCAATATAAATTAAATTTAATTATTGTTAGTAATAAGAATTTTTAATGTAAAAATAATTTTTGTATGACCGCCGAAATTCTAACTTGAATAAGCAAATAAAGAAGAATAATGAAATTTTGTAGAATTTACTTCAAACCCAGATAACTAGGTCTGCTTACTAGTGCAATAATTTTCATAGTTTTCATAAACCCTTCACACTGCCAAAATGTTTTACACAATTGGAGAAAGTTACACAAAAATATATTTTTTTTTACAAGCGTAATCAATTAAAAATTTAAAGATATCAAATAGGTGCACTACATCTTTACACTCTTTGTTGGATGTTCGGCTGAGCTCTTCCTCCTATTCGTGCTGGTGTCTTAATATTTTCCCACTATTCGATAGACCTACTGCCTCCCCACGGCAACTGGTTTTTATGAGGAGCTTTTTTGTGGCAGGAATATTACACTCGAAGTTTTGCCATTGCCTACCAAGGGGCGACCGCTATTAGAAAATAAATTTATTTCCATAGGTGTTTCTTGTCCGGGGTTTCGAATCACTAACGCATTCGGCTACGGCCGCCGCTGAATTCAGTATACTTAAGAGAACTACAAGTATATATATGTATATAAATTGGTATAAATAGGTGTCAATAAAGGGTTTTTGAGCACTTTATTGTTACCCCAGTGAAAGGTTTCCGAAAGTGGCTTAAATTATACGGGAGATCAACTCAAGCATCCAAACAAATTTTTGGTGTTTTTAAAGCTAATGAAGTAATCGGAAAATGTACTTTAATTTTGATAAAAAAAAATAATTCACGCTTATCGAGTTTGGCCAAGCACCTTTTCCTATTTGTAGCGTGCATCTTGCTGTTGTTTTAGAAATGGAGGGATCTACAGCTTTAAGCCGACTTCTAATGGCAAATATTTTTTAAGAGTAGCTTTTTCATGGCAGAAATACTTTCGGAGGTTTGCCATTGCCTGCTGAGAGCCGACCGCTGTGCGAAAAAACTTGTTCTGTTTTTTTTATTATTTCATGTACGGAGGTTCAAACCTACGCACTCACGTACGGTAGCCACACACCAACCCATTCGGCTACGGCGGCCACCGTAAAGCGAAACTCGCGTAATTCCTGTATTTCCTTGCCTCCATGAAAATTATCCTAATTACTAATTTGTGAGTTATCCAAACTCAAACTAACCATAAATACCAATTTTATTGTATTTTGTCTGAAGTTATATTACATGTGATCTTTTGATAAAACTACTTGTCTCGACTTAGTCCTTTCTATCTTCAAATCATTAAATTGCGAAATTCCAACGCAAAATTGAACGCGTTAAAATTTTTTATCACTAACATTTTTTTATTAGTCAAAACACTATAAACTCTTAATTTAGTCTGCCAAATTCAGGCATTTTATAAAATTTCCTAGAAACTCAAATTTTTTAAAGGAAAAAAATCACTTCTCTGTAAAACTAAAACATAATTAAAATTAAAAATTACTTTACTTAGAAGTACAATATTTTTTTCACTCTGAAGCAACATTTATGGACTATTTAGTCCATATTGAAGTATATAAAAAATATCTCAACTTGTTTGCATGTCTCATTTTCACTAGTTGCAAAATGACCATTAGAATGACAAAAAGTTGTGATGTGGGGTTACATGAATGATTGAAATAGCTCATATTGCAGATGAAGTGAACGAAATGTATAATCGACTAATAAGGCTCACGCCTTGTGAAAGCCAGCATAGCATTTATAGCTCGGATTGAGTCAATGCTTCTTTTACTATTGCGCTCCATACGTCTGGGTTCATTGCATGGTTTCTTCGTGAGTTCATTGTGCAGGTCGCTTCCATATCAACTTTGCACCTCTTTAGTGGCCATCCGCACTTTCTGTTGCCCAAAATGAGAAAGTTTAAAGTCTTCTTTGCAATTCTATTGTCAACCATTCGAAGTGCCTGTCTTAGCCATCGAGGACGGGCATCTTTACGAAGCGCGCTATGTTTTGTATATTCTTCGAACTCATTTTTATTATTATATTATTATTATTATATTCGAAAATATCCATCAGGTTATCGTACCAACAATTCTCCTTACAATTTTACGCTCAAAGCGTAAGTGATAGTTCTTCATATGGGTCTACCTACTAATATTGAAAAACATTTCCTGAAGGAATTTATAATAAATTCAAGCAACATGCACGAATCCCATTAATGTCTCAGGGTCTGAAAGGGTTAAACCCTTTTCTACGCAAATTTTATTTTAATCTTTTCAAAACTCCAAAGATTCATATGTATGCAAAGATAGACAAAAATATGCTGATATGAAAAATTTGTCTTACCCTCAACATTGATTGCTTTTAGCAATTCCACTATTTCTTATGTATCGAAGTCAATGTCAATGCAATAATTTCACTAAAACCAGTTTTTGGACTTTTTTTCTGCACTTTTTACTCATTTTAGTTACTATGTCACATTCGTGACGTTTTCTTATCACTTCATTTTAATTGCATTTCATCTTAAACATAGTTTCCGTCATACCATTTCAACAACGTGAGGAGCAGTGAGTGCTGGTATGCTTATATGTGTATGTAAGCGTACGCAGGGAAATTGCAAACATGCTTACATTTGTATATATATGCGCATGTTCTTGTGTACAATAAATGTAGATATGTATGGCTGTATGGCGTGTGCGTATGTATGGCTGTACGTTCCGATGCGCGTTCCGAGCTAAGGAGCGCAAAGTCAAATATATACGGAAAGAAAAATACTCGTAATTTCCTGAGTGTAAAGCGAAAAGCATCGGAAAACTTGTATAATTTATCTAATGTACGAGTACGTGTATGCTATATGTATATGCTTGACTTTGCTTTGCCGCACGTTGCACGTACTACAACAGTTTGACGACAAAATGCAACGAATAGTGTTTAGAAATGCAAAATGTTCAGTCATGTTGACGAGCTGGCGCACACATAGAGCATTACGGTGACATCACAGGTGGCATCATGACAGGCAACAATAAATTTTATTAGCTGCACAACATAGCTTAGCGTACTTAAGATCCTAGGAGCTTTAAACCATTTTAGATACCTGCAAGGAAAATTGAGCTAGCGAATGAGGAGCAACGCGATGAAGGAAGAAAAAGAAAATTATAGAGCAAGTTATATAGAAGAATTTTATATACACTCACACAAGTGCGTATATATTCGTATTTATGCACTTGCTCATATCACATACGACAGGAACAAGGCAATGTAGATATTTTAATATCATTACAATTGTTGTTGTTGTACTAAAGAACTGTCTTACAGTAAAACCTCAACTTAGCTTATGGGATACATTTTTGGCATGTCCTCCCATCAGTTTTCCCCACTTGTATTACCAACCGTTAAATGTGAAACATTGTCAGTTCTAATCACGTGCATTGAGTATAACGCTCTACAACAACAATGCACACAAATAAATCAACTGATGCGCTTTTCAGAATGCAGTTTGTATACGCGTGTGTGTATGTTGCACGTTAATAGTAGTGCAGTCAAAATATTTTGGTTTTGTGTTGCACGCTATTTCCAAATTACCATTTTTTTATTTTTTGACGAAACTGTACATTATTGAGCAAGGCAAATTGCAGCATGCCACAATAAGGCATACCGAATAAAGTAAGCCAGTAAACGACACAGGGTTGTAAAATGCTAAAATGTAATACTAATAGGTTTTGTTGCGTACACAAATATACATATACAAATACACAAAAAAGTGCTTCTACTTGATAAAATTCGATATACAGGTAAATAAAATGTATTTTTCCCCTTGTTCACCCCTCTCGGGAGCATAGCGCCTCGACAAGACTCTTCCATCGTACACGGTTCTGTGCTGTTCGTCCCATGAGATGTCGGCTTCTGCTAGTTCAAGCAGCATCGACCTTCTCCAAGTGGTTTTTGGTCGTCCGCGACCCCTCCTCCCTTGCGGGTTCCAGTCATGTGCCATTCTCGTGATGCTGTCTGGTGGTTTTCTCAGTAAGTGACCTATTCATCGTCACTTTCTGCGTTTGATTTGCCTAAAAATGGGTTCCTCGTTCGTTAATCTCTACACTGCGTCATTACTGATAGTGTTTGGCCAGAATATTCTGCAGATGATGCGGAGGCATTTGCTGGCGAAATATTGTAGCCTCTGTGTGATGGTGTTAGAGACCAGCCATGTTTCGCTTCGTTGCAACAATACTGCCTTTACACATGAGCCGAATATTCGTTCGCTCGAATGCCACCTTGCTTTGTTTAGCCTGCAGTTGACATTTTCATCTGCTCCACCATCTGTCGTGATCAGCCGAGGTAGCAAAAGCTTTCAACGAATTCCACCGGGAATCCGTCAACCAATATCTGCCTTGCGTTATTGTGGTTAACTCACATGGCTTTGATCTTAGCGATGTTGACCTCCAGTTTAATGGTGTGTGCCAGCGCGACTAATTTGTTCGCCTTCGCTTGCAAGTCGGAGAGTTTGTGAGAGAGGAGGCAGATGTCATCTGCGAAGTCAGGGTCCTCAAGATGCCGTTTTTGTGTAGGGTCAGTTAGCTCATGACGTCATCAAGGACGATGGCGAAGAGAAGTGGTGACAGGGGACAACCTTGCCTTATGCCTGCGTTGGATCGCTGATATCCCCTTTGTGAAGCACTGCACAGAGTTCTCGTAGAGAACTTTGATGAGGCGGATTATCTTGGCATGAACTCCCTTTCTACACAGTGCTAGCCATATTGGGTCTCGTTTGATAGAGTCTAATGCCTTCTTAAAGTCTACGAACAGCATGTAGAGCGGGGAGCGCCACTCAACTGATTGTTCTACTATAATCCGAAGTGTGTTGGCTTGGTCAGTACATCTACTATTTCTGAACTGAATAAAAAAGCAAAGCGAATGGGTCTAGTGGTGAACAAGCTTTTAGGCAGCATACAAGGGTCTTTCCACCCACATCACTGTTGACAGCTGTAATTTCTAAATAGTTTATTTTAGAATAAGGTTTTACACTGGTTATAACGTCAGCCTTCAAATTTAAGGAAGAGTCTCTCTTACAGTCATCACTGAAAAACTCTTTTAAGTCGCTCATTATAATTTGGACAATGCAAAATTGAGAATAGTGATTCATGGATTGTTCTAGAGAAACATTCTGCAAAGGATTTATGGATCTTCGCTCATTGGCGATCTTAATCAATCCATCCTTGAGCTATATGTGGTTTATAGGGTATAGTATGGCGGATTTATAACTCTGTACGAATATATACAAACGATTCAGCTTTGAAATTGTTCGATGTGGCAGAGAAAAAGGATGGCAGAGAAAAATGAATATCTTCTTTGAGTAAGAAAGATCAAGAGAAGGCAGATTTGATTTCATTAGATGTGTTCAGTTAGCACCGGCTAGCACAGGGTGTAATCGATCGGTGCGTCTGGTGAACACAACGAACAGTTACGCGCCAATCAAAAAGAAGGACCTGTTTAAATATTGTCGATGAGTTGGCCAACTGCGGATCAGCAGCTACCCCACGGGAACAAGAGCCAATAATCGGAGCCAGTTCTACAGGAATCATGAATAGGATCAGTGATTATGTATGTAATTTAGAACGCTAAAAAAGCGATTATGTATGCAGTTTTGAAAACTTGGAAGAAAAAACGTTTTGTTGGATGATCGGTATTATTACAGGACACAACTCATGCGGTCAACATATGACCACTATTCGAATCGTTGATGAGCCAATTAGTTTGTATCGCTTATAGGAGGCCGATAGCACTGAGCCTTTTCTTTGTAAGTGTCCTGCATTGAGTTTTGGGTTCCGATGTCATGAGAATGAGAGAAATTCGTTCTTTCAAACTGGAGGATATTTTCAGATTCCTAAAAGAATCTGCAAAATTCGCACAGAACTATCATTCTCTATGTTTGACTCTTTCTATCCAATATTTTTCTCTGTGTTACTTCTCTCCTTTCCTCCTTGAATATCCACCCTTTTACTTTCCAGATTTTTGAATACAATAGGCCTGAATGTTGTAGGAGTTACCATCCTCTCGGTTCTTCTGGGCTCGCCTTTTTTTTCATTTTCAAAAATGTGATTCTAAAAAATTGAGAAGTACCAGCCACAATCACAGTTTTTGTAACGAGCCGAAGAATGATTAGTACTAAAAAAATGTTCTTCTAGCAATTGATACTTAATGTCCACGTGGGCATCAGACTCAGAAACGACTAAATGTCCGTTATACAAAAAACCACTCCTTTGCGGTGGCCAATACATAATATACGCAAATATTTGGAAATTGAAGAGGAAAATCCGACTCGGAGCCAATACTCAGTAACATTTTTATGACCTCAAGTTTGTTAGTAGTTAATAAGCGCCACACAGTGTATTATATTTTTATACTCAATTGTGGTAAAGGGCTTTACTGTGGAGGGGGCTCAAGCTAGTTAAATCGGACAAAAATTAATATATTTCAGTGAAACTTAAAGCAGTTATTAGCCTTTATCCAACTTAGTTTGATATTAGAAATGGGTGAATTAGGCCAATAACTAATTCCCTTTTAAAAAGGAAATGAAGTTGTATCTTTGTTATTAATAAATCAAAGTTACTCAAAATTAATGATGGTACAAATCCACCTCATTTAAGTCCAACCTCTCTTGCCACCAAGTGCTACTTTGGACTAAGTAAGCACCTGACAAACAAAGGTAACACTTTATAAGGCCCTCATTATGCCTATTCTATTGCTTGCCGCAGAAGCTTGGATGATGACAACATCCGATGAGGGGTCCTTTGGAGTGAGAAAAAGATTCTGCGGAACATTTTTTGATCTTTGCACGCTGGGGATGACAAGTATCGTAGTAGTTGGCACAATGAGCTGTGCATAGCTGAGTGCATAAAAATCCAACGGCCATGTCGTCCGAATGGAGACAAACGCTCCAACTCTTAAAATATTCGTTGCGGTACCAGCTGATGGCGGCGGATGAAGAGGAACGCCTCGGCTGCGTTGGAAAGATCAGCGGGTGAAGAACTTAGCTCCACTTGCTGTTTCCAACTGGCGTCGATTAGCACGAGAAAGAAACGCCTGCCGCATTTTGTTACAGCTCGGCGAAAATCGCGTTAACGCGTCAATCAAGAATATGAAGAAGAATTTGTTTTATCATAAATGTAATAATTTCTTACTAGTTTTTGGACGCTCACTACCATTTCTTTCATGGCATTCTTACAATCATAATTTGATGAAATCTATGTTATATTACTTGAGCAGAGCTTCTTGAAAATTTTCTTCCGCCTTTCACTAAATATAATATATAATTATAATGTCTGTAAATAAAACGAAAAGCAGCATCTTAATTGTGCTTCTATTTTTCACTTATCTATCTCCCTCTTTTCCTCTTCAGTACTTCCTCTATGCCCAAATACAAATAGCAGTTCACTTTACTTTGCCACTCCGCTTCGTTGCCAGATACTGCGAGCAAATTCACAAATGGTTCCTTAATATTATTACGACATTGGTGTGGCAGACGAGCGCTGCGATGACGAGCTGTGCTTTGTTTGGTATGCAACCTTGCATAGCTTCCTTGTCGCTGAATTAAGCGTTGCCAAGTAGCAAGGACAACAATGAAGTGCGCTGTGTACCAATGTATTTCTACAAGCTGCAAGTTGGGGATTTGGGAATTAACGAAATAGGTGCACTTGGATGTAAAGGTACTAAGAGTGTTGAATAGTTGAGTCGAGCGTTAATGATTACAACATACAACGGAGGAAACTCATTCAGAGACAGCTGCTTACCTGCTTACCTTATATAACAAATTAAAATTTCTCTTGACTCATGATTTACAACATTTTCCATTTCCTACATATACATGTAAATCTACATACACACGTAAATACGGTAGTGCTAAAAGTAAGAAACATACATAAATGTACATAAGTTCGCTGCAAAAGTAAGTGATAAATGAACTGATGTTGGCAACTCTGCTCTCGACATTTTCTCAACAACTTGTATGCATTTTTTTTATTAATTTCTTTTTTTGCACGCATCGCTCATTTAATCTGCTTGCCTCTCCTTGATTTTACATCACTTTCGATTCCCTTCAGTGCACTGAGTGCTCCATTTTACATTTTCGCACCATGGTGCCAGCATAAGTGCATAAGTATTCGGGCCAGCAGAGCAATAGCAGAGACAAATGCACATATGTACGTATATACTATAAGTATGCGCAGCAACTACACATTGCCTCTTCAGTGTTTATTTAGTTAAACTCGTTGTTGCAACGTTGCATACAATTTAGTTGCAGAATAACAATGACTTCTACCCTCGTGCATGAAATTACATGTATTTTTAATGCTTTTTGTATGTAAATATAAATATATGTACAGAGTTGCCAATGTACAGATATGTGTGCAGTTAAAATCCACTCGCAGCCAAAACGGGGCAGTGAAGGGAGTAAGTCGAGCCAGATCTTAAAATCATAGCAGTAGTCGCGTTCTTGTTCTTGGCATGGAATCGCAGTTAACGCAGACGAAGAGCTTATTTTAGAGCTCATAAACTTCAACGCAAAATGAAGTCACTCCATTCCATGCCATTTTATTCGTATCTACGCTGCTTTGCATTCAACAATGCGCGCATATGTATGTAGATATGTATGAACTTCTATGTTTGCATAAAAGTACATAAAGCGAAATCTGATTTCTGCATTTTATATTCTTCAGCTGTGCGTCTCAGTATTCGTACTTCCATGGATGTAAGTTTGTTGGCGTGTTTACTTACACCTGCGTTCACAATAATAGCAACGCGATATATTGCAAAGTTTTTCCAATTTTTTTTTTTCGTTTTCTATTTAATGTCTTCCCTTTTGTAAAATGGTTTATACTATAACAGAAACCATAAAACTTCTGAGGTCCCGGTGGTCTAGGGCTCAAAAATTGAGGGTATTTTCAGTATTTTTTTTACAATAAAAAAAATAAAAAACGATATTTAAATTTCTTAGGCTTTCTATCTAACTTCTTTCACATACAAAAATGAGAAAATAAATATTTTTTTTTTTAATTTTAACAATTTGGAAAATGACGCTGAAGTTGACCCTCCCGAAAAATTGTACCTGGACGGCGTTTAGCATTGTCCATTATGTTTATCTAAAACACAACAGCCAAAAAAATTATTAATCAGTATGATTGTAGCTGTGTCCCGAGCTAGAATAAAAAAAAAAATAAAAATTTTACAAAATTGTGCGGTTTTGAATTTCGCACTCTAAAAATCGGGTTTTTTCAGTTTTTTAATAAAAAAAAACGAAATAATTGAAATAATAATATGATTCTAGTACGGGCGATAGCCACTGATGTGGTGAACAACACATATTAAAATTTCAGGTGATTCGATTGAACAGAGTGTTTTTTGTTTTTGAAAGCACCAGACCGAAAAAAGTCGTTTCGAGATAAATGAGTTTAAACTTTGTGGTACAGGAGCGCGCAGACCGCACCCTATCTAGTTAATGGGCAGTAGAAGCTATAATATTGGGAATTTCCGCATGAAAATTCCAGAGTATATTCTTAAGATAAAGAATAACAGGTGTTACAGATGAATGGATTGCGCTATCGAGAGATGATTCACAATTTTTTATGGCCGGAATTGGATGGCATTGATCTGGACAACGTTTATTTTCAACAAGACGGTGCTACGTGCCACACAAAGACCAAAACCATTGATCTTTTCAGGGAAAAGTTTCCGGATCATGTTATCTCTCGAAGAGGTGATCACAATTGGCCACCGAGTTCTTGTGATTTAACACCTTGTGACTTTTTTCGTTGAGAACACGTGAAAGAGAAGGTTTACGCCAACAACCCAGGGTCGATTCAAGACATCACAGATGAATTTGTGAGGCTATCAAGAACAAGGGGCAGCCACTTTGCAATTCGGTTATGGAAAATTTCATGGAAAGAATATTATCCTGTAAGCGTCCACTATTAACGGCATACCTTCCTCTCTATAAAGAAATAAACATCCGATCATTTATATTAAAAATAGCATTTTTCTTTGAATATCAAAATGACACCTCTGTTTGGAAAACCCTATCTACACTTTCGAAATATTGAAAAAACAAAAAATTGATTTTTGAAATTTCTAGACCACCAAGTTCCCTTAGATCGCGTCGATATTTGATAATTTTCCTGTGTTTGTTTTTTAAAAAACATTTCATAAAAAACAACACCATGCACAAAAAAAGTATGAAAAATGAACGCAAATTTTGAGCCACCTAAAACTGCCACAACTATGGATTGTCTGTTTGTCAAGTCATTATAAATCTTCCGATAGGCTGATTAATTTTGTGCTATCTTGTATAATTTAATAGACTATAAAGCTGCAAGCTCAGAATTTATCTAAAAATTTTGATTAAAAAGTTTGTAAGTGTGATGGAAAATTGTGGTTTTCTAAAAGTTTTAAACGTTTATATTCTTGTATACGCTATATTATATTAAAAAAAAAGAACAACATATATATGTCGATTTGTGTGGAGGCAAAAAAGTCGCCCATTGTTCTGTCAAAATCGTTTTCTAGGGATCAAAATAAGAAACTTTGCCGAAGGAACCATACCTCTAAAACCCCCCAATTTGGGTCGAACTTTTTAGTTTCTTTTCTATAACTCACTTAAATTAATTTTTTCATTTACATATGTTCTGCCTAAATAAATTTCTTAAGAGAAAAAAATAGATATTATTATAAATAAATAATAAATATTATTATAAATAAATAAAAATAAAGAAAAAACATAGCCATTTAGCTGATTTTTTCATGTAAAGGCCAAAAATGGTGATATTTTTAAATTTGGGGACATCAGAATTCGTTTTAGAGGTATGGTTCCTTTGGCAAAGTTTCTTATTTTGATCCCTAGAATACGATTTTCACAGAGCAATGAGCAATTTATATACATTGCATAAATATATATATATATATATATATATATATGTATGTATGTACGTATATAATAAATCAATAGTCAAAACTTAACAGTATGTTATGCTGCTATTATTGTGAACACAGGTGTATGTATACCCATGCAAAAATGTATGTGTATATGTCAGTCTATGCGAGTACTTAGAAAGTTATTTTCATTGCACTGATCGCTTCCTTAACTCTATTAAGCACTTTTCATTTAATTATTGTGCGATTTTCTCGCCTTCTTGTATACTTTTCCGACAGCTACGATAAACTGCTATTGAGTACCACACAGCGAAAAATCTATAAACTCATAAGACTGCGTTCGCACAAGGCAAGTTTTGCAGTGGCATCTCGTAATGTCTTTGTCAAGAGAGCGAACGCGCGTTGGGGAATACGCTTTGTCTTCTAGTTTTCTCAATGCTCTTGCTGCATGTAGACAGAACACAAACAAGCAATTGTAAGTAAAAGGGCTTTCATAATGGGTTCGTTGCGGCAACGCATTTTACTGGCATGATGTGTAACAAAGAAAGACAAATATTGCCACATATAAATAAAAAGGAAAACAGATGTTCCGTCGCAAAAACAAATTTTACACTTCGTTTGTATAAACTGCTTTTTTTTTGGTTTTGAAATATATTATAAAATTAAGCGAAAAAAGGGTTTTAATATAATGGATTGTAACTGTAACGGTACGTGCGACCATAACTTCGTGTTCGGGACGTACATATATTCCTTTTTCAGCACAACTTGGTCAATTTTAGCATTTTCTCTCCACTTTCAAGCTTTTATTGAAAAGTTAAATGTGCATTTGAATTGACTCATTTAATTTGAATTCCATTTATTTTCTGCTTTAATTTGATATACAAAAAAACCACATCGGTAAAAATTTTCACGATATGAAATTGATCTTCTGTCAATACTTGTCATTTTCGCCTCACTTTCTGTTCGGCAAAAATAGAAATTTGCCATTTCAATGGAGTTACCATGTGTGATCACGACGGACAGTAGCATAAGAGAGTTTGGAAAGTTGCGCCAACCAAAGTTGGCCTGTATGAACGCGATCTAAATGAACGTGTTCATTGTTCTATGAACACTATTTTTAGTATCTTAAGCATAGTGCGGCACAGAGCATTTCCCCGAGAAATAGATGTCAAAATTCATATAAAATTCTTGAGAAGATTTAAGTATTATTCAAAATTTGTTGATTCTTATAGAAGTTGTGAAATTGCAAATCTCGCTTTTACTCCTTTTGAGGTTAAGCAAGGATATTGGATATATAATACTTCTCTAAACACTTCTTAACATATTAAACCTCTTTATAAATTTCGAAATGTCTTCGAATTTATTAAGTACGCACTAACGCCATAGAGGTGTATATATAGTAAATACCAATAAAAAATACCAGGTAATACTGAATAAACCATAGGGACCTTTTTGAAAAACGAAATTTAGTATTGTATTATCTCTAAATGTGCATTTTAGTCCTGTTATATCCAAAACTAGGCAACATTACATTTGTGAGAGAGTTAAATCTCGCTCGAAGGAAAAGAATAAGAAAAAACTAAAAAAAAATTTAAATAAAGCGCACACATCTCACACACAAATAAAGCAGGCCACAGACGGGACACAAATCGAAGCAATCGTTTCGCCACACACGTGTGGATTGTTGGACAACTTAACTACCACGTTGTTCCTTGCAGAGTAAACACGAAATGCGGAAAACAATTATTGCCATGCCTGGTGTTTATTTGCGCGTGAAAATAAGAGAGGAGAGGAAAACGAAAAAAAGTCGAGCGCAGCACTGGTTTAAAAGGCCAGATAAGTATTCGGTACACGGTCGATAGCGTGATCAGATGATAACAAAAAGGTAAGCTAAATAGAAATGAGTGAATTATTCAACTAATTTTTACGGCGGCCGCCGTAGCCGAATAGGTTGGAATTCAGAGAAAACGTAGATTCGAATCTGGGTGAAACACCAAAACGAAGAAACACATTTTTCTAATAGCGGTCGCCCCTCGGTAGCAATGGCAAGCCTCCGAGTGTACTTCTGCCATGAAAAAGCTCTTCATAAAAAATATCTGCCATTCGGAGTCGTCTTAAAATTGTTGGTCCCTCCATTTGTGGAACAACATCTATACGCACGCCACAAATAGTAGGAGGAACCCGGCCAAACACCCAAAAAGGGTGTATGTGCCAATTGTATGTATATATAGAAAAATGTCAGGAAGAAAGAATTAAAATTCTGAGGCTAGAGAACAAAATCAAGTTACGAAAATAGTAATCTGGTCCCTCTTATCACTAATTTGGATTGTGTGACGTCACGAAAATCAGCTGACATTGTCAAATTTGCTAAGAGTAAAACAGCGGGGCCATGGTAGGCGTCATCCCATTATGCTCTCCATCGTCGGCTCATTCTTTTACAAAAACCATATACATAATTTAATTCCCCGATTCGAGCTTAAAAAAAATTTAAAATTTTCATCGAAGTTCGATTCTTTTTAATCAAGATTTTCACGTAAATTTCTCATACGAGTTTAATAGCCTATTGAATTTCGAAACCAACAAACTGCTAATTTCAAATTTCTTAAAGAAGGCTTTGATTTTTCAATATTTTTTATCTGACAATGTTGGATGTTTTCTTCAATGTAAAAGAAATGTGAAGTATTCGGTTTTGTTGAATTTTTTGAGCTTGTACAAAGTTGAAAATTGGATAACAAATAACTAAAATATTAAAAAAAGAAAACACAAAAAAAAAATCGGCGGTTATAAGAAGATTAAAAAGATGTATTTCATAGCGCCGAAAACCTCTGAACATAAGGCTTAAATGCAATGGCGGACTTTATCAGCTTTATTCTTGTGGCCGGCCCGGTCTAGTGCATTTGCTACTACGGAATCCAACGAAAAATGTACATACAACATGAGAAGAGATACTCAAGAGCATTAAATGCAGTACTTATACACATACATATGTACATACATAGTGGTCCCAAAAAACAGCAAAATGAATCGTAGTCGACTTCGAAATACATCCATCCTTGCAGCGATCATATACGGGCAATATATTAACAGTCAAGCTACAAGAGTAAAAATAGATCGGAGATATGGGCTGCGAAAGGCTTCGTTGCCTACCAACTGAATTTGGCACGTACCTACATATGTTTGAGTGCACACACAACGGCAATTTAATATGGTGCTAAATTAAATAGCCCGCAAGAAAAACCATTGGTTTCTAGCAAAAGCCTTGAATCCAAAAGATAATAAATACATACAAACACAGTTTTTCGAGAAGGTGCTTTTAAAAGAAGTAAAGCCATTTAATATTTTATTAAATAAATGAACTTTTGGTTATATAATTTTTTGTGGCACATGGCATTAGGAGTTACATGACTTATCAGATAGTACGTTATAGTCTGTTAAATAAAAAATTAAACAAAAATCTGTTTTAATTTTATATTTATGTACAAAGCCATACTTATATATGTATGTCGACTTCTTCTCAACGTGTACAAAAATAATCTCTAATATATCAGTTGCTAATCAACTGCTTCACGATTTTCCGGCAGGGTGTTCAATGGCGCTATACATGCAGCAAATATTCAAGTGCATATGTGGCAGTGTGATTGTCATCGTCACAAGAACTGTGGCAGATGCAGCAAAAAGTAGTCACATTTAGTACGTGCTGCTCGTTTCCGAGCTAACTTTCCTCATTAGTGCGTAGTTTATTTAATGTAGCCAAGCGTGACAAAGAGTTAAACAGCAAATATATAAACTCAAATTATTAAAATTAATTAGCGACGACATAGCTGGAGCGGCTAACCAACTACCAAAGAGATGTTAGGGTAAACACTGCGGTCTTTCTTCAGAAATTGAAAAGCAATTTGGTTCGCAATTAAAGCAATTTGATTTCTTCCATAAAAAAAGGGACAGTTTTTGTCGTCTTCGAACTGCTGATAGTTTTTATTAGCAGCTTTTTCATGGCAAAAATGCACTCGGAGGCTTGCTCTTGCATGTCGAAGAGCAAATGTTATTAGAAACAATTATTATAATTATAATTGTCTACCCTTGATATTTAAGGTCGATAATGCGTTAGCGGCCGCCTTTGGAAACTTTAGGCATACAAAATCGAGTGGACGAAACAATTATTTCTACTAATGGTCACCACAAAAAGGGGGTTGAACTCGTCCAAATACCCAATAGAGGTGGCGCAAAATTAATTCCAAATTAATATAACTTTGTTTTTGAAGAAATTTTTATCTAAAGAACAGTTTCGGGTGATGTTAAACTTTATTTTGAGTTTTACGCGCTCCATGGTTTGTCTGTTTGTATACTGCAGCTGTCAAGTTCGCATCTGTCAAATAAGATGTCACTTTAAATATGTCACAGAAAATATGTAGAAAAGCAATTAAATGAATGCAGTCTAAAAAAATAAAGAATAATTTTATCCTGTGGCAGGAATATCGCAAATCCGCTTTCTTGAGAGCTTAAAAAAGGTTACGGTGTTAATATTAATATACAAATAAGTACAGATACGCCAACGAAGGCATTAAAATTGCACGTCAGTAACGAAAGTGCAGTAAGCAGAGCAAGCAAAAACGTACGGAGATCCAGTCTGAATATATAAAAAGTGGGTGTGGTTTTTATCCGATTTCAACAATATTTATATTTGATTTAAATGAGGTGAGGAGGGACAATGTGAGTACCAAATCAAGGCGAGTTTTATAAGGTCGTTTTTGAGATGGATTTGCACAATCCATTTTTTTCAAGTCTTACCTCCGGTTTATTTCTTAGCTTCAAAATTTGAATAATTTGGCTTAATTTCTAACAGGGTTATGACCTTTATTGCATTTTTTAAAACTAACGATTTCGCCTATTTTCAATATCCGCTTGGCTTAGACCAAGAATAACATATTTACCAAGTTTCATCGATATAGTTTAATTTTGCTCGAATTATGGTGTGAAGCGGTGGACGGATAGACGGACGGCGGACGGACGTACTGAAATGGCAAAGAGGATTTCCCCCCCTAATTCTGAGAATTTGTGTATAGATATACTACATAAATTTCGGTCCAGACTGTAAAGTGGTTGTGATAGAATTTTTCATGTATGCTATTAAAACTTTTAGTGACGCCGACCCTGGTGGAACACAACAGCCTACTTTTTATTCAATTATGGTCACAGCTGGCTGATGCTCCGCCTCAAATTGCGTCAGTGATTGAGTGTATATTCTCGAATTGAGAAGTTAGGGGGAGCATCTCGTAAGGATTAATTCCCATCCAATTACCAGACACGCAGCAAAACCGTTTTCACCGTTAATTCGGGCTTGGCAATAGTTTCAGCTCAACGTCATTTGACTACGATCATTTCGGTACAATTGTGACGTATTTTTAATCCGACTCAAAACTGTCTAGTATAATTAACAACACGTTTTATTTACTCGCTCTGTTATTCTCGCAAATTTTCCTCTTTATTATTGCTGCCATTGTAATAATGCGAATAAAAACTTATTGAGATAGTAGCTCTATAGAATTTTAATAGAAATAATTTGCAATGGCGAAAATTAAATATACTGATGCAGTGACTCTTTTTTCTATTCTAGCTGAAGCAATTATCTTCATTGAACTACATAATTTAACAATGCTGTGAATGTGTGGCAATAAGATTGACCGCGCACAGCCAAAGCTCAATACGCGAAGTGCAACCATTTCTTCCACACCGTTTCTGTCAATATTTTGCCGTCAGATGTTGAGTTCATGTGCACTACTGCTTGTCGGGATTCCAAGCGTTCACCTCCCTTTCTGACAAAGACGCAAAAACCGCCAAACACCACAAAACGCCTGCTCTGTGAAGCCATCTGAAATATCAATTGACAGTATCTAGTAATGAACACCAATTATCCTTGGTATCTACGTATGTGTATTTCGATTGATTATCTTCGTACTGAAAACTCCCATTATGTTGCAATCGGACATTAATACGATAGTTCGTTTGTGAACTCTTTTTAACTCGCCGTCCGTCGCCTTATGTTTTATTACCTCGTTATTACGTTTTATGACCCCAAATTTAAATTGACTGCATTTAAAATATTTTACATTTTATTATTACCTTTTTTTAACAAAAATTGTATCTATTTTGTGTACCAAAACACAGTCAGTTATTTAACAAAATACATTTATTCACATTTAGAGAGTTAATAATTTATATAAAATCTTTGATTGCTTTAGTCAACTATATAAAAAGTTCAGAGGCGACGAAGTTTTAGAACTAGAGCGGTATTGAAAACCATTTTTACTCTACGCATTTCACGCAAGTTGTTTGGCAGTGACATGGACAAATAGTTTCTTTGCAATGGACTTATGTTTTGGAATATTTTCTGTCTCAGCTCCGAGGATAGAATTCACATCTACGCTTTTTTCATTCTGGTTCTGGGAAATTTTCTTATTCGTAAGCGCATTGTGTAAAACGTTGATTGAGAAACCACAATTGTCGAGGCAATGTTTTAATCGTGTTTTAACAAAGCAGATGAGTTTCAATTAGGGGAAATGGTAAAGACCTAATGAAATCCCTGCGTTTTATACTCTGCTCCAAATGCAAAGTGTCAAATAAATATTATATGGGCATAGCAAAAAATAAACAAAGTGGCTACCTGGGGCAAGAGCGGGTTATTGAATAGATAGAGATTTCAGTCTATCGCCAACGTCAGCACCACTTTTAGTAAGATTGTAAAATCCAATAATTTCTGGAACTTTTTCATACGATGATGAGTTTACAGCATTGCTGTTATGGAAAATTTAGAATAGCAACTGGAAACTTTCATTGCCACTTTCTACGGAAAAAAATATAAAATACCTTCAATTATTTATCATTCTTCACACCATTGCCACCATCAATTGGTTCGTCATTGTTTTCCTTTTCTAACCAACGCAAAATGCGAGCTACAGTAGTAGGCTGAGCGTGGGGCGAAAAAATACTCTATAAAATTTAAAAGGACTGTCTATTATAATAGGGACGCAATAATTGTGCGAAACCACACAGAATATGTTAAACATAGCAGCACGTGAAACTATAGGCTGGGCCGTAAGTTAATTCATAGAAGAAGACGGTATTTTTTTCGTCGCCCGCTACCGATGGCGGGGTTATTATTAAGAAATGTTTTCACATTACTTTCACCAAAATGCTTTTCAATCGTCCTATGGTATTGTGTATTCAATTTTATTTGACTTCAATTTGTTGATGAATTCAAAGATCTTGGTCTAATCTTTTACTCCTATTTTTCATTTAATGGGCACAATAATTTTGTTATATCTACTCGTACTCACTATTAGGTTTGCCCAGCGTAATATCTCTAAGTTCGTGGACCTTTACACTCTCGAACTACTGTTCACTTCGCTTGTTCGCTCTATGCAAAATTTAACTGAAGGCCTTTGCCACCCTTTTGCAATTGAGAGAATTGAACGTGCTCAGAAATATGCTCTCAGTTCGCTAAAATGCTCAAATCCTATCCCTTCTTATAATTCCCACTTGATTTTAACTAATTTAAAGTGAGAGTGTAGAGAAGAGATACTCTTACTGTCTTTTGTTTTTATTGTAATAAAAGGAGAACTTGGTTTTTGATCTCTGCTACGGGGCATTCACTTGCAAATCCCTTATAAACCTCTACATAGGATTTACTCATTTCATCTTAAATTGCTTAACCCTTTCGGTCCGAACGGGACTTATATGTCCCGGCAATGTTTGAAGATACCTACAATTTTGATGCGACAAAAGACTTTTATTTCACCCATTTCAACTATTAAACATATAAAATAATTTGTATTTCCGTTAGCGGCTTTCCGTACCGAAAGGGTTAACACGAATTATGCGCGTAATGCTTCAATCTCGAGATCTCAATTGACTAGGCTTTTCAGTGTCAAAGAACGCATTTTGTGAATTTTCAATACTTTTTTTTTGTTTCATTTGTTTAATTATGTTTAACAATTTAAGCACAAGTTATAATAGGTCTGTAAAAACTATTATTATGTTTTAGACTTGAAATAAACGCAAGAAAAAACTGAAAGGTCTCAACTTACTGAATTACTCAGTATGCTACAAGAGTTGGAGGTGAGCTAGAGGTGTGTTGGTACTCACAGACGAAAATCCATACAAATGATAACTAACACAAATATGAACTCGCAGTTCAGAGTGACGATAAATTGTGCGTGGAAGTTTTGTGCACAGCTTAAAATAGTAACAAAAAGATGCATAATGGAATTCAGGAAATAAAAAAGAAATATTTTTATAAGAACACGCGATTATTTGTATTAAAACCACTTTTGCTACATTCATACTGTTATTTGCTATTTTTAGTTGGCACCACTGCAATATGTTTTTGTAAGTATGTGTATGTGTTAATAGCATCAGAATTGTTGGCGTAAAGTTGCAGAGCAAAGAAAATTAAATGTGAAAAGTGTTAAATGAATGAACTTCCGTGAACGTGGCGTCAGCGGCAGCAGCAGTTGCGTGAGTAGTTGTGGCATTGGCCGTACTCATTACCAACTTCTGGTACGAAAATAGCCAATACATTCATAGCATACCAACACACTTATACAAATATATCAAAATATAAGACTAGCATTTTTAAAATAGCAATACAAGTACCTACAACAGCAAAAACAACACAGTTGGCTAAAATTGTAGTTTCAGTAGCGGAACACAAAAAAAAAAAAAAAACAAAGACTTTCAACTCTAAAAAGCTTATTATTCCATACATCATCATCACGATCAGCATCCTTAGCAACAACTTTATTACCTTCAACACTATATTTAAACTCTTTAATTATCAACGAAAACACAGCTCTCACCACAGTTTTTGCGCATTAAGAATAGCAATGCTTAGAAGCTCATTACTTTGTGCATTCCGCAATTGAGTTAGCGCCAACTACTATGATATTTTAATGATGCACCTACATGATGCAACTATGTTCCAGCGAATATGAGACACATAAATAATTGTGTGTTTAGTTTGAATTATATGGTAGGTTCATGAGCTCAACTGCGAAATTCCAAAGTAAAAAAAAATTAAGTTGCACAGAGGGGACTGGTAGACTAAAACTTGATCTTAACTTCCTATAGTATAAGTGTCAGCCTCAACACGAGCAGTGCGTCTTAGTTCTGTCTCTTAGAAACGAAAATCAAATAGATTTAGAGATGAAAGAAGGTAATATGAAGTATGTAGGGTATATCTTGTCACCAAGCAAACACTTAGACAACGCAATGTTGACGGTTATAATTTATGAGTATTGAAGTAGTGCATTAAATTGGGAACTAGTATTAGCACCGCTAACAAGTGCTGAGTTGAAATACATATCTCTCATCATTTCCGCCTTATTGTATGACACAGAAGCTTAAGAGGGGAAGTCCATGTAAAATTTTCGAAAAATCGACTTTTTGTTTTTTCGATAATTCAAAAGTACAGTATCTTAAGTATATACTGTGAAATTTTCATGCGGAAATTCGCAATATTATAGCTTCTGCAGCCCATTAACTATGTAGAGAGAGGTCCGCGCGCTCCTGTACATCAAACTTCAAACTCATTTATCTCGAAACTGCATTTTTAAAAACTGCTCGTGTTGTAACTCAAAAAGTTATCTACCGATTTGTTTGAAATTTGGTGAGGCCTTTTTGTATGTTACTACCGGAAGGATGAACCAAAAACTTTAGACATTTCGAGTTGATAAATTACTTTTTGGGGGTTCAAAATGTCAACAAAATAGCCTTAAATTCTGACTTTTTTTCAAAAGTTCATTTTACAATTAATTGTATACTTTTTTTTAATTTTAAAGGTTCATCCTCTCCGTTAATATTTCATAAAAAGAAATCACTTTTATTTTTTTGTTTCAGATCGATAGATTAAGAGTGATAAAGGGAGCAGTTTGGGACCTCGCGCCGTAGGCAGCCGACAAGAAATAATGCTGAGCCGCCATTTTGAAAAAAAAATAAAAAAAAAATTTTTTTTGTACTCTTAAAAGGTTAAATATGGTTGTGTTAAAGTTTCTAATTAATATAATTATTTTATCACCTTTAAAAATATGTTTAAAAAATTACCGATTTTGAGGCTTCTACATAGACTTCCCCCCTTAAATACTTAGCTTATAAAATACTATTTAACTCCTTTTGCTATGCCAAGATTTCTTTTCCATTCGAGAATTGCGTCCCTTCTGCGTCTAACATGTAAGAACTACTTCATAAATAAAGTAAATATATTTATCTGACCTGGAAGATTCTTGTAATCATAGACTAAAAAAATAAATTAAATTAAATGAAAAATTTAAATATTTAAAGAATATGGCAGATGATGTCAGAATCAGCAGAATTCAAAAGCATTCACTTCGCTACCTGCAGGCAGGTATTCGGTTGCAGAGATTTACCACGTCAGAAATGTACCCATAACTATCTTTTCTGAAAACGGAACTAAATGGGGAACTAACTCTGGCAACGCAGTGGATACGACAACATTCAACCTTGTACAAAACTGCTAAAATTATGCTAAATAGTAGAAGTACGAAAATACAAACTTTATCACTCTTTAGAAAAAAACTGCATACTAAACAATATTAAAACACTGTCTCACTTTACACCACGCAGCCAAAGTGACATTAGTCCAGACCGTGTAACACATGCAAGGAAGCAAATGCTAGGGGTACTTTGGAACACCTACTTTTCCACTTCCCTGCTCTTTGTAGGACTCGACGAATGTGCCTAGCATCAAAATATTTTTCATCTTGGATGGATATTGCTGACAAAAGGGCTGAACGACTTTTTAAAACTCACGAAGTCGTGCATAAAGAATTACATAAACTAATAATTCGACTCCAGATACATGGCACTGGACTCTAGAGGTCTAAGTGAGATCTTTTTACAGATCAGCCAGCTACCTCCCTACCTGCTGGCTGAAGCTGAGAAACAAATAGGCCTCTTTTATGTCTGAAACAAAAACTGTTCCTCCACTTGGTGCTTCTTATTACCGTCAACATAAAAGTCTAACTGAGCATAACTCTACTAAAAGCTATCTGTCCTGCCATCCGTAAGAGTAGTTTTTTTTCCTATTGGGTCATCAAGTATCCAGCCGCATCGCGCACTAGAAAGGTGTTTGCGTGTGAGTAATGCAGCTACCTAACTGCGGTTGCGGGTGTTATTTACACAGCGTAATTAGTGGCAACTGACCAAAGCAATAATACTTTTAACACAAACTGACAGTGAATGTAATAGCAGCGAAAAAAAGGATTTAACTTTGTGCTTAGTTGGAGATTCCTCGTATTTCTTTTCTTTTTGTTTTTCTTTGAAATATTACGTTTTTTTTTAATTATATACACTTTTTTACCTCATAATACTTTAATGTGGTACCTTTTCAGTGAAGTTTTTTATATATTTAATCCGATGCTATTCGCTGAATTTCCTTAATAATTATCACCTTGATCGCATTTTTTTTTTTGCGTTCTCCTTTATTTATATTGGAAAAACAAAGCCCAGTACCTCTCGACAGCATTCACATATCTACTCATGTACGTAGAAGTATGCATGTATGTATAGTATATTTGAAGTGGGCGGTATAAAATCTTGAGTAGTATGGGCGGAATTTAACCCTAATATTCCCAACAAGAGTCTGTTAGACACATGATATTTCTGCGTAGTTATGCAACTTATTGCTACCAGTATTAATGACCTTTTTCCAAGGATTCTGAGCAGTTCAATAAAAAAATTATAAAGAGGAAATCATTTTCCTACATTTTTAATAAGTCAAAACAAAAAATATATAACACAACCCACCAACGTGTGTCTCAGAGACACCTGCATTCTAGTAAGTTTGAGTTTTCCGCATAACAACGATATATTATAATTTAGATATTGCAAAAAGTTATATGTGTAGTCAGACACTAATATGAAAACTGTAGAAGAATTAGGTCAAGAATTATCTGGAAAATTTACTGATAAGACTAGCACCGAGTGGTTACCAGTAACAAAGGATCAGAATAGTTTACTTGCCTGAAATTTAATTTGGTTCCCTTTGCGAAAAAATATCTTAAAACCGGGCAAACAAATTGAGGGGGTCGTAGATTCGATTGAGTTTTATTTAAATGGAGATATTTTATCAGCAAGAATTTACCGATCTCTACCCTCAAACCACATTCAACTCAGTTGGAGAACAACTAGCCAAATAGAAAACGAGGTATTATATTTATATAAATATAGATATATATTTGGTTGTGTGCGTCTTGATATTATTTCACAAATGGGCCCCATACAGTTTCAAGCCGACTCGGAACGGCAGATATTTTAATGAGGAGCTTTTTCATGGCAGAAATACACTCCGAGGTTTTGCCATTGCCTGCCGAGGGGCGACTACTATTAGAAAAATGTTTTTCTTAATTTTGGTGTTTCACGGAGATTCGAACCTACATTCTCTCTGAATTTCGAATGGTAGTAACGCGTCAACCCATTCGGCTACGGCGGCTACCGTCTTGTATAGGACTTCCTATTTTAACTTTGACAAATGAAAAAGCAAAAAAGTATCATATGTAGTAGTTGAATTTTGGTGTTTACGATATGTTCACGGTTTGGTAGGCTTACGATAGCAAAACGATAAATCTGTTTAATAAATAGCTTACTTAGGTAAAAAAATAGCCACAGAGTTTTTGGTTGGAATCAAGGTCTGTGAAAGATTTAATTGATGAAACAGTCCGAAATATTTCATACCATAATTATTTTACCAGTTTTGATCACGCCACCAATTTGCAGGCTAAAAAAAGTCCACTAACAAGTACCCTTGAGAAAAATAAACGCTATGATGCTTCATCACTCCTCCAAAATAGGAAAAGGCAACTTGCAACAAGTACGTTTCGTTTTACCTCAAAAATATGGCTTTGATAACCCAAAATAAAAACAAATCAAACTAAAGACGCCATTGATAGCTGGGAACAGTTTGCGTAAGTTTAATTTACCACAGCAAATCAAACAGTTAGCGTTTCAGCTTATCTTTAAAAAAAACACACAAGCTTTTCTTATGGGAAATTGCTGAAGGAAATTGCTTATGGGAAATTGCTTCTCAAAGATATGTCAATATCAATACTCAAAAGTTAAATAACAGCACCCTTTAGTTCGCTAGATTCAACAAGTTCTACGGGATGAAAATACCCCTGCCTCATCTACAATTGCTTAAGCACCAAACACAAAGACAAACGCTGCTACTCATGCGATTCTCAAATGAGTCGCATAATCAAACGACCCGGTAAAAAATTTAATAATTTAAATTTTTGCTTTGCGAATAACGTAATTAATAAAAAATAAATAGGATAACTCGATAGTTTCTTATTTCTATTACCCTATTTTGCTTTTCATATACGAGTTTATTCAAGACACGTATTGATAGCCGTTGTAACATTTTTCTGTTGGCAAGTTGAGAGTTAAAGGCATTCAAAAAATAGTCGACTTAATTGCCTATAACTCAGACCACAAAGTTATTATTTCCAGAAAGCAACCAGTTTAAAAGAAATTTGTTTGTATTGGAGAATTGTGTTTGGAGAATTAAAATTTAATTGGGATTTTCAATGTACAGATATTTCAATATTTTATTGAGATTTCTAACTAGGAAAAGTTTAGTCCAGATGGAAACCTATGTACCCGCGCATATTTCAGTAAAATTTAATTTGGGCTCTCTTGAGGTGGGTTGTTTAAAATAAAAATAAAAAAAAACTCTTAGGCAATTAGAGTTATATAGCTCGTAACATCAGAGGAATGGGCGCACATTTAGTCTCAACATATAAAAAGTTCAAGTGGCTTTTTCCGATCTCAGTAACATTTTTTGCGGATCTAAATGAGGTAGGCAGCTATACGTAAATTTAGTTTGAGCAAGTTTTATTAAGTCATTATCGAGATATATTTACTTACCTAAAAGTAGGCGCATTTTCAAAGTACTATTAATTTCACATTTCTAGTTTTTGGTTCACCCGCTGTTACAAATGGAAGTAATTTTGAATAATTTATATCAAATTTATAGGATAAATGCCTGCGCACGTAAGAAGACCCACTTGAACAAGAAATCAAAATTCGTCCAATGTGATACCATGGATGAAAATGCCATACAGGGGAAAAAAACATGGGGGAAAAAAAACCAAATAGGTGGAAAAAGGAAGAATTAGAGAATGACGACCAACAGTGACTAATTACGATTGTATTAACCGCTTCAAACTACTGATAAAATTCACCCTGGCTGAGCTGGCGTGAGGCCCATCTTTCCATCTATCAGATTTATAACGTGATAGATTTTTGTATTTCTTGTCCGAAAATTAACGCTATAACATAGGCAGATGAGGTATTGTCCGATTTTGCTAATTTTCAACACGAGCCGACCGTGGGAAAAGAATTACATGTGTAGCAAGTTTCATTGGAATATACTTACAAAAGGATGGGCACACATGACTAAATTGGCTCTCCTCAGCATTGTGAGCATATTCTCGTATATGTTTATATCTATACCCATTGCTTTATGGTGATACCGAAAATATATGCAAGCCAAAAATAACATTTACAGACCGAAAACCTTGCAACCGGGCTAAAGTATTTAATTACCACTTTGAATAGCAACAACGGTAATGCTAGTGTTACCATCGCATTCAACTCATCGTAGGCGGCAACACAATTAGCTGAGTGGAAAATTTGCTGCAGTAAAGCCTGCAGCAACGCGACAGTCATTCAAGTTGGGAGACCGTACGCTGTACACAAATACATACAAATAGAGTAGTGCGCTACCTTCAGCCGCAGTAGGATTTTCGAGTATTAGAGTGGACGGCCAAATGGATTAGGCAGCAGCTTTGTCGCTTTCGGCAAGTTGAAAGTTACTATACTTAACAGATAGTGTGTCTGTATAGTTAATAAGTAGCTGCGACTTTATACGAGTATACGTACATTATAGTTTCCACATTATTCCCTCTATGACCATACATAGTGACGCTAAACGCTTCGCATTATAGTCAGAGGTTGTGGTGCCCTATAATGTCCAGTTTCAACAACATAAGGAAGAAGTAGAATGAGCAAGCGGTAGCGAGTTGGTTAATGAGATGAAGTGTATAAATTATGTGCTTGTGTTTTTTTAAGACAAACGATGATGTGAATGTCGTAAGATGCAACTGTTCTTAAATTGTTCGATACATACAAATATGAGCTAAAATTCAAATCGCAACAAGGTTACCAAGCCGAATTAGTAGAATGCAACGGAAGGAGTAGCAGATCTGTCAGAGCACCTGGAGTCTCCTATAGGATGTGTACTAATGTTCTCTGAAAACCATATTCATAGTGAGGCGTATATAGTCCCTAATGAGGACAACAAACAATTATAAATCCCATCAGCAGTTTTCTGTTGGAAACGAAGCTACCTCCTAGGCACATTTGAAGTTACATTCAATATTTTTTCAATTTACTCCTGTACCAAAAAATCTGCTGTGTATAAATTAACAAATTATTTAAGTGCATAATGGCCCTCACGGGCCACAAACTTGGTGATGACAGGTTTCCCCTGTTATCTCCTACAATCAGCAAAACGATAAAAAGCTCAACCAAAAAACCTTTCCGTAGAGTTCCCATAAATCCCATTAACAAAAAAATACGATCCTAAATTTGTCTAAATCTTAAGTCTAAATTTCGGCCCATCAATCGAGTGCTAAAATTTATAACTCTCATTGTCTATTTTCTTTGTCCTAGTTTGTTTGATTTCATAAGGCAGGCAGCAGAAATTTAATTTTAATAAAATGTGCGCCGGTCACAGAAGTTCGGACCGCATTCAATTAAGCTCTACATAACTTGTTGTCCTGTTAAATCATCTATTTTGAATTTTAAATTAATTTAAATGAAATAGAAAGAAATAAGTGTAGTGAAGAAGCAACGTTCACAATTTAAAGTATGTATAGGCGCGTGCATATGGAACTTTCTACACACAATGGCATAATTACTTATACAATAATCTAAAACCGCAAAAGCAACAGCAATACCTAGACAACACACATATAGAGTAAATAAAAAAAATTTTTTTTGCTGTTCATAAACAAACTGGAATTTCGAAACAAAATTTCCATAATAGCAAATTTAAGTAAAAACGTGTAAAATGGCACAGGAGCGCTGAAAAATAAAAGGGGAAAAGTTCGCAAGTGCCATGGCACACCACAGCTGGGCGGAAGCGGAAATGTAAACTTTTGCATACATTTGCAAGCATTAAATTTTCACGAAGCTGAATGAATTAAAACAACAAAAGTATTTTTGAAATTTAAAAAAACCCATACAGCCACAAACACATTTGCAAGAGTATACGCATACATATAATATACACAATATATAATACATACATATACCTGCATATATATACTCATGTTAACAAGCATGTGTTCGCTTGTTTGCATATGTTTGAGTGCCCGCAGAGGCAAAGCTCTCACCAAAGTATCCACTTGGAAATGTGCAAACAAACACGCAGTCACGTCGCGCAAATAGGTAAATAAGCAAACGCAGCAATAACAACATCATTCTTGACAATCTTAGAATGTCAGGCTGTTCTCTACTTCATCGGCATGACACGGGTAAACAACTTCCTACTTCGCAGGTTCGTAGGTATGGAAGCATTGGCACTTGACGGCTAAGTGTGGAAGTGGCTTGTGCGTGCAAAATCATAATTACAATTTTGTTTTTGCTCTGCATTCATATTATATTTACACTTCACACTTAACACCTATACTTGCACTATGCAGTATTATAAGTAAGTGTTTTTGTTTCCGCCTATTTTTAGTTAATTTGCCATTCTCGCTTGAATATTTAACAAGGCAGCCTTGTTGGAGAAGCAGGCGGTAGACTTAATATTTTTTATATGAAATAGACACACCACCCTCACATAAACTTAATATTTCCACAATTTATAAGAGTCTGTTCAAATAGCGATTTGTCGCCAGCTCTAAACCAATTTCACTCCGTAAAGTAAACTTTTGCTTTGAGGCAGTGTTGGTTTTGCTGTCGCTTGTTTTACTCAACGAATTAATTTTATGTACTTTTACTTTTTCGCACAAATTAAGACAGTACTTACGAATTCATACGACGAAAGAGTAATGAGCAACACAATAACAAATCAGAAATAACAATCTGAGAGCATTTTTTGTCTTGCTGTTTTAACACACAGTGAACCATTTCTCGGAAAAAAAGTCGCTTTGTTTTCAAAATTATAATAGTAATATTCAATAATTAAGTGCAAAACAAGTTTCAAATTTGTTATTTATAAAATTAGCATATATATAAATTTGGCGTAAACAAATAAATAATAATTTTGAATGCAGAGTCGTAGTAAACTTTTCACAGTTTATAGCAAAAGTAATGTACTTCAATCGAGTTGAGTAAATTTAGTATTGTTGCAGTTTGAAAATTAATTATATGAATTTTTAATACTTTTCGGCTTATAGGCACTCCTCTTTTATAGGTTTATCGAATCTACATCCAAAAAACCTTTCGGGAAATCGGATAATTCCTCCGATATGTAGTAGCGCGTTTTACAATTTGTAGATATGGGCGGTCGCCGTAGACGAATGAATTGGTGCCTGTCTCGCATTCGGTAGTGATTCGAAACCAGCAAACGGCAAAGGCAAATATCCGAGTGTATTTCTGCCACGAAAAAGTTCCTCATAAATCCACATCAAGACGCACACCACAAATATATGGAGAAAATGGTGCCAATACCCAGCAAAGGGTTGAGCTTACACCAATTATATATATAGTATATACATATATAATATATTAAATATATATAAATATGTTATATAGATATATACAGGGTGAACGATATGAAGTGTTACCTATTCAAAACACCATAACTTTTTTGTGTGAAATTAGTTTTCGTTGATTTCAAAGACAAAATTGTTCAAAAATGATAACAATTTTAACATATATTCACTTAAGCTTGATATGTTCACCTTTTGCTTTGACTATAGCCTTCAAACGGTCAAAAAATTAGTTGTATGCTGCACGAATGTGATCTTGAGGTATTTTGGCCCATTCTCATATAACCGTTTTTTTTCAGGGCATTCATACTGGCATATTTTTTAGTCCTCACCTTGCTCTCCAAAATGGACCAGATGGAATGCATCTGGCGAATTCGAAAGCCATGTGTGGGTGATATGAAGTGTGGAGCATGATTTTTTAACCATTCTTGGTTCACACGAGCTTTATGAGACGGTGCCGAGTCCTGTTGGAGCGTCCTTGGTCTACGACCGACTTGTTTGGGTCTCCACGGCTCTAAAGCAGCTTCTAAAACATTTTCCCGATAATAAGTCGAATTCACTTCAACAACAGGCTCGATAAAAACTTTTGGAGAGTGCCCATCAGTGGTCACTGCGGCCCAAACAATTACTGGCGATGAGAAACTGTTTCGAGTGGCCATACGTAGGCTCAAATTCTCGTATGAGCGTACGGCCAAGTAAACACGATCGTTTTGAGTGTTTATGAACTGCTCAATTGGGAAATTTTTTTCATCAGGGAACACAATGTTAGGAAATTCGGCACGTCCGTGCAAGCGCAACAACTCCTTCACTCTTTCGCAGCGAACTTTTTTTTGCTGGTGTGAAAGATAGTGTGCTTTTTGGAACTTGTAAGCCTTGACCTTGAGCTCATTCTTCAATATGCGTCGAATGCTGTCTTGCGATATTTTCAGCCCTTTGGCCATTTTTCTTCCACTTCGACGTGGATTTCGTTGAAGTCAAGCCTTCGCTTTTTTTGGTCCACCTCTATAGCGTTTTGCAATGCTACCAGCATCATTGTAAGATTTTATAGTGCAATACACAAACATTTTATTCACTTTGAGGTGATTGAGCTCACGAACAATGGCTGGTTGTGATTTTCCAGCCAAATATAACGCAATCACACCATTCCATCTCAGACAAAAAAAAAACAACAAAACTGAGACTCAAATGCTTTTGATGGCTTATAAACAATATAATAAACTGTCATTAGAACAATTTTGACGTTGATGTCAAGAGTTGTTTTACAGATACAAGCAGTGTGAAGTTGGTAACACTTCATATCGTTCACCCTGTAGATTGCGAATATTGTGTAATGGTTTGCAATACACAAAGACATCTGCTCGATGGGTTCCACGTATGAGAGCTAAAAAGAAACTAAAGTAATTTCTCAAATTTTTTAAAGAAAATTCGAAAATAGACAGTATAGCAACTTTAATATGATCGGAATAAGTCACGAAGATTGGTTTTTTTAAATATGACCCAGAAAATAAATATCAGTCCGTGATACGGAGCCCGAATATAGCAAATCCATCTGTGAGAGCCAGGCAGCAAATGCGAGCACCAAAAGTGTGGATTATTTCACCAGAGACTAACTGATAAATTATATACTGAAAAGTGCCAACACCAAAAGTGTTCAAAAATTTTCTTGACCTCGACAATGTGCCAGTTCACACTGCTGAAATGATAGGTAACTTTATTGGGGTTTTTGACTTTAAATAAATTCGTCTATCGCCATATTCTTCGGATCTACTGCCGTGTAACTTCTGACTATTTCCAAAAATTTAGAAAAATTTAATTTAATGCTGAGCTTAACAAACTACAAAAGTACGATTATGAAGACTATTTCAAACATTGAATCTACACATTCAAAAATGTATTGTATTAATGGTGATTTTATGGAGAGGATAGAAACTAATAAAGATTAAAAATAAAAAATAAGAACATTACAATTTTTTTCAATTCAATTTACCGAATTTTTATTGGCCAATATATGCGAGTGGTTAAGAATTAAAGCGGCCAACCATTTAGGTTGGACACATTCCCACGTGAAATTGTATTATATACATACATACTTAATTAGAAGGAACACTGCTAGCCAAACATACCATATCGCCATTGTGATATAACACGAAAGGATAATAGCTCTAAATTGAGTTGGTAATGAGAAATTAGTTGCTGTTCTAAGTTACAGTAATCTGCTAGTTGGCTGAAATGTAGGCAAAGAGCCCTCAGGCACTAGCGCAGATGCAAATATTATATGCCACGAATGTGGTGCATACATATGTAACATTTATTATAACAAGCCATACAATGTGTGGTAGTACAAACGATATGGTGAGCAACGACGGTCGCTGCAATATTAATAACATAAATATGGAGAGTTGAAGATAAGCTACAGAAACTGGCATTAGGCAGAAACGAAAGTGAGATGAGTGTTTCTATGCAACGTACTGCACCAAAAATGTTTGAAAAGAAGATTAAGTTTAAAAACTAGTTTTCCTCATTGAGACGTCATAAATGAAACCAAATATATCCTATAAAAAAATGTATAACAATTGGAGCGAGCACTTCTATTAGGTATTTGACCGAGCTCCTCCTCCTATTTGTGGTATGCGTCTTGATCTTTACAAATGGAGGGACCTATGTACCTCAATATTTGCTTTGTCGCGCACAGATTCTTCTTTTTTTCTTTTCCTCTGATACCGCCAGCTGAGACCGCATCGCATACTTTCAGGCCGAGGATTCTCATTATTCTAATTTAATATATTTTTTCTGATATTTAAAATATTATTTCTTTATTTAATTTTAGTCAAAACACACAAAAGTTCTTGCAGACTATTGACTTAGGGCTAATAAAAACCATTTATTAATTATAATAATAATCAAAATGAGTTAAAACTGAAATATAACTTCACTAAAACAATAATAAATAATAATAAAGAGAGAATTGATGTTTTTATAATAATTAAAAAATCTAACAATACGGAATCTCAATAAATTCATTGGTGAATTAAATTTCGAACTCTCAAATTTTCATTAAATTCCATTTTCATTAAATAAGTGTATTGAAGTCGAAATGCGTTTGAACAGAAAAAAGGGTAACAGCTTTATAAAGTTCCCACTGGAATAAGAAAGCCAATGCGTTGCAAAAGAATAAATTAATCAAAGTAAAATAAAAAGAAAGCGGTAGAATCGATTTTCAACATTCAAACGACTTTAATTCAATTAATAATAAGGGTGAGCTATAGCAGGGAAATGGATCAGAAAACTTCAAAGATCTAAGGGCGAATTTAAGAAACATACTCATATTTTGTACACGTCCTATTCTTGTGAAAGCGAATTGGTGATAAGGTCTTCAAATAAATGAATCATATTACAACGTAGATCGAGCAAACGCGGTAAACAGTAATTTCATCGTGAAATGGTAAGTAAGTGGCTTGCAAACATTTTTTTTTTTCATTAAAGAGATGCATTAATATGTACACTAAGGAGCAAGTTCATTAAGATCAACCCGAGGCTTAAGTACATATTCAGATTTGCTTATTGCGGCAACAAATTTCAAGTCGTTCGTATATAACAGATGTTTAGCTAATCTCAGAGAATAAGGTGGCTTGGACACGTGTTTAAAATGCCCAAGGAAAGAATAACTCGAAAGGCAGTTGCGTAATGCCAGGACAAAGAAGAGGACGTCCAAGAAAGAAATGGCTCGAAGGCGAGGAAGTGTGTCTTGAATACGGCCAGGTTGGAAATATTAGACCTATCTGTTACAAAACCATGCTAGTTAGAACAAATCATACTTTTCGTAGCAAAGTATAATTTTTCTTTAGAAAAGGCTACGAATAATTTGAAAGTATACACACCATTTTTATTGCCCTTTTTAACTTTTGGAGTAACTGTTGTCACTTTCCAATCATCAACGCAGATTTCGGCTGCAAGTGATTTATTGAATATAATTTTTAGCGGAGTTGTAATGATGGGATACTTCTTAACAAGGAATATCAAAATACTGTCCACATCAGTTTGGGATGAGGGCTTCAGAGGTAGAACTCCATGTGATGGATAGAGGGAAATAAATTAAATTTATAAGTAAAGAAGAAAATAAACCAGATTGGAGAACAGTATAAGAGTCACTCTTGTCACGTACAAAGTTTTATTGAAAAGCAGGGCAACTGAATTGGTCATCTCAAGAGGAGAGTACGCTTGGTAGAACAGCTTGGAGACGAACAGCAAATGGTAGATTCGTGCAGGTGTTGTTGGTTTTTATGGAGCGTCAAAACGATGTCGGACTTGACTTAATATTATTCTCAATACCAAGGTATATAATTAAGACAAAAAAATTTACTTAGAGAATTCAATTATTTCAAATATTTAATACAAAAATGATGGCTATTAATTTTTATGAACTTTTTGTAAAATGTATTACGTAGATTAAGTGGTTTGTACACCATGGAAACTTATTATCTAATTATTTTCACTGTATATTAAATTATTCGCTTTACCAATTAGAAAATTTAGAATTGCTCATTATAAGTTACTATCATTTTAACTATTATTTATTTTGCACATTTTTATGCACGTTTCTTCTCCACTTCCTCCTCCCATTCGCTCCTTTATGTTCAAGTGCGTAATTATCCTACTTTTTTATCATCCTTGACCGTGGAAAATTAAGCCATTTTCAGAATATTGCAACGCATGAAAAAGACTTTGACAGCCAAAAAATATCTTCATGCTCAACATCAAAAGTGCTTACTCACTTTTCACACTCATCTGTGCAGATGCCGCTGCAACCGCATAAAGTTATTTGGTGACACGTTGTTGTACTGAGACATTACAGCTAAATCTATCATACTTAGTCATGAAAACTCTAAACTCAAACATCGTGCATATACTCCACTTTCATACTAATGTGCATATGTACGCGTACATGCGTACAGTGCCTGACAAATGTATTCGGATTTTTTTTTTTTCAATTATGAAAATTAAGAAATTCCTTCGACTTATTACTTAATTTTTGCTCAAAAACTACTAATTCAGTCATTTTATTACATGAAGTTTTCATTATAACTAGCTTTAATTTTAATAAACAATTTTTTTTTTCAAGCGTAACATTTTTTTTCAATAGCGTAAATAAATAATGCATTAACTTAAAAAGTATGTGATCGTATTACACAAAAGTATTCGGAGAAACAATTCCAGACATACGTATGGTATTAGTGTCATGGTATCATTCTAATAATTTCTCTTAATCTATTCTTCTATTTCTATTAAAAATAAATAATAGAAACAGTTTTTTTAACAGCGGTTGCCCCTCGGCCAGCAATGGCAAACCTCCCAGTGTATTTCTGTCATGAAAAAGCTCCTCATAAAACCATTTGCCGTCCGGAATCGGCTTTAAACTATAATTCCTCCCATTTGTGGAATAGCACCAAGATGCACACCACAAATTGGAGAAGAAGGTCGACCAAACATCTAACAGAAATGTACGCGCAAATTACTTAGTTTTTATTAAGAAAACCAACTTTCGCCTTCGCACAGGTGATATCTCTGTCCATTCTTTGAGTATTGCTGCTTTAAGGCTGTCCCTTGACGTAATGTCGTATTTCCGATTGGCAATCTCCAAATCTGCCCCCAAATTTTTTATGGAATTTAGAACCGGCGACTGAGGTGGTGTTTTCAAAACATTCGAGATTTTATAATAATATCCAATGCTTCGTATTGTGAACTGTATGCTTTGGGTCATTATCTTGCTGGCAGATATACTGACCCCAAAGCTCAAATTTATTGGCGCTAACATCTAATCACTAAATATTACTTTTACGAAAACTCGATGTCACGATCCACGAATTTTTTTGCGAATTCCAAACGCATTTTTCGGGTTTGGAACTTATAAATGACTTAAAGCGTGCATATCGCCCGTTATACCCAGGATCGCTAAGTGTTCTTCGCACAGTTTCATCACTAATGTTTATTCTGCTAATCTCAGTGAACTTCATTTTAATTTCTGCGGCAGAGGTGCGTAGCGCTCGCTTGATTTTTCTGATAATGACGGCTTTATCGCGGACCTTAAATTTTTCAGTGTTTCGTTATTGTTGTACTAAGTTTAACGAATTTCCCTGCAAATAGATGTGGATTGCTTATTTTTGAGGAATTCGATAACTCTTTTAATGTTTATCTTCATTTCGTTAATTGAATACTATTTTTCATTCCTCCAAAGTAGCTTCTTTTGACTCTCTACCCATATTTCAACAACTTCTCGTATTTTATTGCGCATTAAGTGAAAACTACCGCAACCAGCGAACTTTACTCAGAAAATGAATGTTAAACTCTACCAATAGCCACGCGATTTTGTATGGGTAACGGTGCCTTTGCAAAACCTGTTACAAATCAAAATTCCGAATACTTACATATGTGATGTGACCTCAAGCCAATTCATATTGAAAGCGGGTTACACTCATACGTTTTTTTTTGAGATGCTGAATTATTTCTTTCAAGAGAGCAAAGTGTTTAAATGTATTAAGAAACAAGTTTCTGAATGTGAATCCAAGATAGAATAATCCTTTTTTGGACTTTCTATATGAAAATTAGATTTCCGAATACTTTTGTAAGGCACTTAATGTATGTACTATCACCATGCATACACACCGTAGTGAAAAGCCAACTACTCAGCAAACATTCCAATTAATGAACCAAGTAGTATTTGATGCAAGAAGTCGTCATACTAGTTCTATAGACATCAAACTATACCACGTGCAAAATACACAATTAGAGATGCAACAAACGCGGGTAACGGGTTGACAACAGCTGATCTACTTTCGTCGGAAAATTCGGTCGGTTAAACATAATTGCGACGGGGATGATTTTCAGCTGATATTTTGTTTTTACAATAAATTTAATTTTTTAGTGAAATCTTTTCAGTTGCTATATTTGTTAATCAACTCGTTGTGGCTCACTGTTACAAAAAAAACCACGCCTTTTATTTTATTGATATTTTGCGGAGTTTCTTATGCAAATCGGATATTATTTGCTTGTTGAAACAAAGTGATACAAAAAGCAACTCTTACTCTTCATACCGCCGGAGAAAATATAAATGAGTCTAAGTAAATTAACCGATGGTGTGCGATTTCATTCGATTAAATGTATTCTAATTTTGGCAGCGGGTACCCATCAGCTGCTGCAACTCTGTGTAGCACAGTAGAATTCTGCCGCTCATTTCACACGTATTCTTACGCTCTACCAATCAGACGTACTTCAGACGGCAAAAAAGTAAAATAAGCAGTGGCAGCGCTGACTTTTTCTTCTATCACCAACATGATTTCAATTTTGGAGTAATCAATGCGCTGTCATATAGCCATTACGTTAGCAAATCAGCTGATTCAGAAGGCGGCAAGTGCGTTAAATGGTTGTAATGCGTAAAAACACCCGTTGCTAGCTAAATAGAAATATACAAGAGGAACTGCATCAGCTGCAAAGCAAGCCGCTAGTAAGGTAAGGTAGAACTATTAGATTTAACTGTTCGGTGGGTATTTACATAAATAAGCTTGCACATCAGGATACTCACGAAATTTGCTACTTGATCCTGCAGAGAAATTTTGTTGAAGCTTAATTCCGGTAGTGCTAAATAATATGGAAGTGACGGGAAATCAATTTTACAAATAGAAAACAGAGGAAAATGGAATTTACTAAAAAAACTACTAGATAATATTCAATTATCGGCTCAAATGCTCATTTATACTTATTGAAAAATAATAATAATAATGCAAGAGAATTCATGTAGTGATGGAATATTAATTTGTTTATGAAACTCAAACTAGTCATTTCCAGTCAACTCACTCAGAGTGCTCCAAATTATTTCCCAGCAGCGTGTTAGCTATTTTAATGCCGACAGCTTGGATTTATTAATTTCTTGTGTGATATGGTATACTTCTGCGACGACTGTGCAACCACAATACACTTGTGTGCATCAACATTTTCCGTACAATTAGTTCAAATAGGCAACGAGCATATATTAACACTTGCACGCCACACTTTCACATACATACGAGTATGAGTATAATTTGTGAGGAAATCCCTCTAGATGGCAATATTGACTCGCAAATTGCGGGTATTCTCAGTGGATACGTTTGGCAGTTGAGGTATGAGTAAGTTTCAAGCGTTGTCTTCTATGCAAAAACTCTAGTCAAACAATAAGGTTGTGTTGAAAGAATGTTAGGCGCTGATACATCAAAATTTAAATTTAAATTCGTAATTCAATCTCTCGATTTTGTTGACTTTGACAAATTCAGCCAACAGTATGAGAAATTTAGTAATGCAAATGTTATTGAAAAAATTTCAAGAAACTTGTGCTGTGAAGGTTAGCAAATGGGCTGGCGGATGAAGAACTGGACGTTCTGCTGAGAATATTGCTGGTGTAGTGCAAAGTGTTGCTAAACAATCTTCAAAATCGATATCTCGACGTTCGCAAATAATTAGGCATTCATGAATCGACTGTATAGCGGATCTTACCTGGTGGATATTTAAATGATGTAATTTTCCCCATATAATTGTTAAGCGACGTATTTTGAATGAAAATAGAGAAACTTGAAGGAGTCTAAATTTTTAAATTTTTTTGAAACCAACAGCTAGGTGCGTCTTTTGGAAGATCCTTTAATGCTGTTAAATAGGTAATATAAAACATCTTAAAAACACAAGCATATATGATTAATCAACAAAAAATTTATAAAAATTTCTATAGTTAGATGCTTTCCGATTTTCACTTCACCAGCTGCGATATCGCAATCTATATACACCAGTGTTCAAAATAATATGAGCGCGATGAATTATCACATTTTTTTCTATTTTGTTTTCATTTATTTGCTTGTGTATTTTAGAAAAGCAAGGGTCCAAGTTGGCAGTGCTTATCTTTAGTGGATTAATTATTAATAATTAGTTCTCATGTTAATTAATAAAATAATTAAAGTCACTCTACTATAAAAAGCAAACAACTCAAAGATCCACACTTAGTACAGAATTCACAAAAGTTCAACAAATTGTAAAAGAAATACATTAAAGTCTCACGTCCTTAGAAAAATTCTGGGTTGCAGTTTTATAGGCAATTATTTCAGCGCTTTATTTATAAAATTTATAAAATTAACTGATATTTCACTTGTTGGCCCAGAGGAAGGGTGTGCAAGCACATGACTTCTGCACAAGTTGTCTAGATGAGGAACATGAAGAGATGATCGCGCACCTTTTGTTCCACTGTTCTGCTCTCCAGACGTAAGCTTACAATTTTGGATAGACAATTCTTTAGTGAATTGGAAGATTTTAGTTCTGTCGTAATCAAGAATCTTATAAAATTTTTGAAATGTACCCACTGGTTTTTGGAGAAAGACAAGTTCTCAGAGTGACATCTCAAAGGGATATGAGGCTGAATATCTCCCACAGTGGACAACCGCTTCAACCTAGTCTAACCTAACTTTCACTTTAGTAGTGGGCATGGTGTAATAGTAGGATATATCAATGGAACGATTATAAATATATATATTTTTTTTGCTACATAATTTTCATAGCTTGCAACATTGCTTTCTGCATGAATATCGATAACAGGTATTTACGCCGAGTAAGTTATTTTAAGGGGTTAGGGGTAGTCAGATTTAAAAAAAAATTGGATTTTTTTTACATTTTCTTAAAGTATAATATCTTAAGAATAAGAAGTGGCAGATAAGCGCGTTAACGATAACAATCAAGAAGGTAGAATGGTAGGTAGGCAACAGCAAATCGATATTTTGGAAGTTGCTATGACGGCTGAAGAACTATTATATGGCCCGGGAATAGATGACACTGTGTAAGTAATTAAATAATTGGTATAGCTCTATTCTCAAAAGTATGTTTTTTCAACTGGTGACTGATCACTGCAACTTAAAAACCGCTCGGTAGGTTTCAATAAGAATTATACTGCTTTTGAAAAATATAAATTAAAGGACTTTTTTTCAAAAATTTTGATTTTTTTTTTTTTCTCGAAAATCTGAATAATATTTCCTGATATTTTGAAAAAAGTCTTCGACCAGGCGCAATATTATCAATTAAAAAAACTATTTTCTCTTGTCCGATTGATTTTAGATGAATCTCCAAGGACTTGTGATGATCACCGCAAGGGACTTCTGGAGAAACGGGCTACACTCCAACAGCGATAACTTTTACAATTATTAATTTTCTTTCTTGAAATTTTGCTTAAGTCAAGTTGAAGCACGATGTATTAATGCTTCGTTTTTATTTTTGTAAAATAAAGCGATTGACTAGCAAAAATTCTTATTAAGAATCAACATTTTTTCGGGCCTCTGACTACCCCTAACCCCTTTAACTAATTTTTTTTGCCATATCCTCGACCTAACTGTTTTTTGTGGTAACTCGGCATCACTAGCATGTCGGTAGTCCAATCTAAATAATGAAAACTTGCATAACTCCGTCTAAGCCGATTTTTTGTTTTCTTCTCTTATTATTATAATTCTTTTAAGTATTTATTTCCATTCCTTCCACATTTCTTCCGCCTATGATAGACATTCTTGTAAACAGCACTCACTTTTCCAAGGGATGTATCTGATTTCTGTTGTTAGTTTGTATGGAATTTTACGTCTCAAATGTCTTATGAAAGTGCGCTAGTAAAATTTACATAAGTAAACTGCAAATATGCCAACTTGAAGGGAGCAAATACACTGTTTGCAAGCATGAATATATATGCATATGTGAGTGAGTGTGGGCACATCGACAGTCGGCACAATAGAGCCATAAAGCTTACTTACTTTTCTCGTTAAACCCGCACACATACATCCATATATCTTACATAACCTTCTGAAGTTTAACTTAAGTCGCTTGTCTCATGGAAAAAAAATGTTGTTTGGCATGCATTTTGTTTTTGCATGTTAGCACACGTTTGTGTTTGCACATAAGTATAAATATACCTGAGATTCCATTACCACTAGCAAAGCCACTAACAAGCAACTCACAACCGAGCGAGGCTTGGTTATTCTTTGAAGAAGAACTGCAGTTGCACTTCTGCATACAAACATATACATTCAGGTACATATATGTAAAAATGCATATGTATTCAAAAATATGTACATGCAAATATGCATGAGAAAATCTTTGGGTAGCTAGCAAAAGTTTCTAGTCTTATTTCACCATCCACTTACCAACACAATATCCAGCCTTGCATTTCACCGTCCACCTTACTTGCTGGTTCTGTTTGTATTGGCGCCTGCAGAGCTTACGGGTTAGCCAGAATGTACTATGCTTTTGGTTTTAACACGAAAGTTTCCGCTTCCAACTAAAACTTGAGTGGCGGTTCACTATGGCTGCTGGTTGCTTTGTATATTTTGCTTTTCATGTTTTCCTCTACGCCCGTAGCGCTACACTCGAGTGTCAGCTTCTTAGCTACTTTAAGCGCAAAAGTTCTGTGATGGCTGCGGCTGGTGTTGGCTGCTGTTGGCAAAAAACTATTTCAAGGATAACTAATATCCTTGTGGTAAATCGTTTTTTTGAAAATAAGTAGGCTGACTCAAAAAACCGTTTGGGCACCAACAGAGTGGTAGTGCGAATGTTTATAAGCACCTTAATGGGGCAAGGATTAGCACGCATGGAGATGTGTTTGCAATTTTCTTTACATAAAACACAAAAACCAGAAATGTTGACAATTCAATATTTCAATTCAAAATTCGGTCCAACTCTATAAATTAAAAAACAAAAATTCAAAAAAAAGCAAACCATAGCTCCGCCACAAGGACTACAACTACTTCACTCTCCAAATTTGAGAATATAAGACAAAGGTTAGTCTTTCGTAAAGGACTTTTCGGTTTTATTCCCGCCAATGACACTTAAATGAATTATTATTTTACAAATTTAACAATAAATAAGAAAAATGATAAAAATATATATTAATAATTTTATTCACATACCGGTTGTATGTAAATGCCATAATAGCATAAAGGAATCGAGGCGGATATGGGCATATACTTGTACATTTCTATGTATATACATATCACAAGTCGATTTAGTCGTTCCGTCCGGGTTAACAAAATTCAGTAATTTATATACGCGGACTCCGTAGCCCAATGCGTTGATGCGTGACTACAGTTCGGTATGCGGAGTACGTAGGTGCGAATCTCTGTGACACACCAAAATGAAGAAAAAGTTTTTTTTCTAATAACAGCGGCCCCTTGGCAGGAAATGGCAAACCTCTGAGTGTATATCTGCCATGAAAAAGCTTTTCATAAAAAAAGATCTGCCGTTCGGAGTCGGCTCAAAACCGTAGGTCCCTCCATTTGTGGAATAACATCAACACACACGCCACAGGGAAGAGGAGCTCGGCCAAGCACAAAAAAAGGTATAATATACATATATATTATATATATATACGAACGACCACAACGTCATTTCCAAACAACAAAATATCAACGATATAAAAAAATACTTTCACCCCCGTATCCCACACTCGAGAATAAAGATTCTTGGTCGAAGTCCAGCGGTGCACGAATACCCGTTGACAATATGAAACATTTGCATATCTGCAAAAAGAGAAAATATACTAACGGTAAAGTAACTTACGTGAAAAGAGTCGCACCGTAACTGGCGCTCGTTTTCTCTGAAAGAAGTACTCAGCAAGCCGACATACACGAACAAGACTGCCACATTTCTCAATCCTTGTGTACGCTGCCGAAAAATGAGTCTGATTTCGGTGAACTGAAAAAATAACTGGAATGATGAAGAATGCCACACTGCCACAGAAAGAAAGGTAGTTTCGTCCGAATTGATACAACTGCTCTGGCTTTGAAAATACTCAGTGCGGTAGCAGCTGGTGGTAGCAGAGGAAGAGGAAGGTCTCCTTTGCATTAGAAAGATCATCAGCAGAAGTTGGCTTCACTTGAAATGTCCAACTGGGTAGCTATCATTATTTCCGTGAAGCCCTAGCCGGGCATAGGGCCCGGGTAGCACACGGTCGAAATTACTTAAGAGGTTAACGCGCCAAATCAAGAAGAAAAACATAACAAGCTCCAGCAATACTATCGACACTTAATAGATACTAATAGAAAGAACTTGACCTATATACATATATATTTTAAGTACAGAGGATGCTAGGCTGCCAGATTAAATACACTCAAATATTTAACAGCAATTCTTTCTGCTTACGGTGTTAAGTGTTTTCTTGCATATAAAACAATTTCGCGCATTCCTTAGATGGAGAAAGTGCAGAACTTGCCAGTAACTCGCTGTGCTATAACTTTTAAAGCAGTGCATACACATATTTCTTAGGTGTTTGACAGAGTTCTTCCTCATCTCTCATTTACGCCATAAGTCAGCTACACAAATTATAATTACGTATTCAAAGTGTTCTGTCAACTTTTGTCAGTAAGAAACTTCGCTGAATTTCTTCCACATCATCACCATGTTTCCTTATGTTGCTGCAGGCTTTTATCCTCATACGAAAATTATATTTTAATTGACTGCAAATATTTAATAAGAAAATATTATACGTAGTGCGAGTAAATGTATAGGCATGCCTATCGCTGAACACGTACTCAAATTACGAATTTAGGCAACTTCAAAATGTTGCGCTGCTGAGCCAACTGGGTGCTCACACATTATAATGTGCGTTAGCACCAGCTTTGAAATTATCATACATACATACTTACATTTTATTGCATCAATTAACGCTGAAACAAATGCTAATTTTCTTAACATCCATGAGGATCTATGTAAGTGTGGTAGAAGCTAATTTGCCGCTGCGAATTTGTGTATTTTTATAGTTGTAAGTGCGTGCTGGTTGCTCTTGAGTAGAAGTGAAAATTTACACTGTGAATATTTGTGTATTTGTTAAGTCATAATTTGCCATAAATTTGCGATCGTATGTGTATGTAGTGCCGTATTTTACAGGCTGCGCAAACTTTTGATTTTAATGCTTGCCGCACTTACACGATAACATTTAACCGCTTATTTGCATTGAACAGCTAATGTTCTCGTACTTTGTGCTACTTTGGCGTTAGCAAACATTTCTCAATGCCTATAATACTTATCAGTATTAAGCTCAAATAACACCAAAAACAGCCATGCAAACACCGTGTTGTGCCGTCAATCTTTTCAACAATAAAAGCTCTGCGAACATCTGCAACTCCTTAGAGCTGGTTTGAAGAACACACATATGCAGGTATATACAGATTAAACTATGCACAAAGTTTAGTGAAAACAAACTATATATTATATTATTGTATAATATTTATATATGTTTGTATGTGCATGAACAATACTAGGTTATACATATGCTTTTTTTATATCTCCCCCTGCCTTGTTGGCATCTTTTGACTTATATTTGGAAGCTGTCTTGATTGCAGTGCTCTTCGTTCACTTATGCGATTATTGGCTAATTACAACGTTTCTAGATATATTTATGCAGTTCATAATAATTTCATAAGCTACTGCTAATATCCTTTTAAACACGTGATGAAGTGAACGCTCATTATTGACTACACCGTGAAAGTTGATGAATGCAAAATTATGTTTTGGTAAATGCCTTGGCGTATACGTGACATGCAAGTGGAAGTGTTGAAAATACAAGGCGGTGCAAAATTAATCACCCCATGAGAAGATTTCTAATTTTTGCAACGATGTTGTACGTTAATCATATCTGATACTTGTGACAGACAGACAGCTGCAGTATACAAGCAATGGAGCGCTTAAAAGTTAAAATAAAGATTTCCAACGTAAGTCAAAAAGGAATTGAAAAACAAAATCGCATGACTAATTTTGCGCCACCTGGTATTTGTGTGATATTAATTAGTTAGTAGATCATTGACCTCGAAATATTTTGATATTTGCTCATTCCTTAATTTTAAATTCAATTAAAAATAATATCAGTAAATATTATATTTTACCTTAGGAGCCAAATATTATGTAAGAAAACTAATTTAATCAATTTTATAATATGAACTGGCTATTATATTTAATATTGCGAGTGTATTGTAGTAAAATGAAGCCCAGATAACGAGACAAGCAATTTTTACGATGAACCCAAAGTTAGAGATTAGAACAGTGCTGGATGTTTCATATGCATGCGTGCCCATTTTCTCTTTTTTACTTTCGCACGTACACGCCAAAAACTGTTTTCACACATACATTAGCATGGCCTATGAAGCAGTGATGCCGTCGCTATTAGCTTGCTGTGATCGCCCTCAATGGACTTGCAACCTTCAAACAATCAAGCCGCAGCAACAGTCTAACGGGCTAACACGTACAACATGTGTTAAAGCTTTGTATCACGCAAGACACAACTAGTATTACCTACTGTTCCAATAGTAATTTCCCCTAGCAACAACAGTTACTTAAAAATAATAGGATTGCAAGAATATTGCAGAAGACATAAAAGTAAGCAAAACGAAAGAGTTATAGAATTTGAAAGCATCAGATATTAATATAGGAATGCCATAAAATCACAGTCCGATCCATTGAAGACGGCTAGCAGGCAATAGGTTACGACTTAAAAGATATGCAGATGAATTAAATAATAATTAGAAAGTTTCATTTTCATGAATTGATTATATTATAAAGCTAATGAGTCCTTGGGAATTTGTTTTTTTTTTACTTTTTACTTTTTTTTACCGTTCATTTAAAGTGAAAAGTTAAAATGAGATAAAGAGCGTTTACGACACTGCATTTTGTATGAATTCCAAAAATTTGGAAAATTCCAAATTTGGAAAAGTTATGTTAAATATTCGTACTTGTCAAAAATGGCTTAGCAAATGTCATTCCCGGATCTGAGTCCCCAAGAAAGTGATCGATCTGGACTACGAGTTGCTAAAACAGGGAGAAACCATGGGATTTGTACTACAATCAGCTGGGTAAGCTGAATGCAGTTATCAAAGAAAAACGGCTAGTATTAGCGTCCTGAAGAGCAATACTATTCCACCCCGATAATGCTAGACCGCATAATGCAAAGGTGACACAACAAAAACCGAATGCATTAGAATGGGAAGTCCATAGTCACCCACCGTATTCACTTGATATTGAGACATCTGATTATTACCTGCTCAGATCTTCTAAATTATCTATCGGGGAAAAAAATGCAAGTCTTCTGAAAATGTTTCTAAGGCAGTTGGAAACTATTTTAGCTCGAAGGCGAGAACTTCTACAAATCAGGAATTCACAAGTTACCCGAACAATGGCAACAAATTGTCCCAAATAACGAAGCATATATTTATAAAATTTATTAATATTAAGCACATATTTTTACAAATTAATTGAAATATTTTGTTTAAAATATGACAGAACTTTTCGTCCAACTCAATATTTATTTATTTATTTATTTCAATAATCTACAGCACAAATTAACTTACAGACTAGACAAAAATGTAAAGAAAAACTAGCTAAATTTGGCAACTAAAATATTAGCAATCAATATAAATTCCATATTAAGCAACTATTTCTAAATTTTTTATAAAATTATATCTGGTTAAAGCGAAATCAAGCAGGCTGGAGTTGGGTAATGAATTATAGCATAGACGTGCACGAGAAAGAGTTGCATTACTCGCAAATTTAGTCTTAAAGTTTTCCCCATGAAATGAAAAAAAATTGCGAAAACTTCTATGTGAAGCATTAAAGCTTATGCGCTAAGTAGATCTGGGTAGTCGACGATGCCATTAACAACACTGAAATCAAACGAAACTAAAAGGACTGACAATATCTCAACTAGAGATTCTAGATTAATAAACTTTAGTCGAGAATTAGAGAATGGCGCTGGTGCCTCAAATCGTAGGGAGCGCCTGCATGGGAAATATTTTTTGAACGCGCTCAATTCTATTAATCGAAAGTTGGTCATAAGGTATCCAAATGCTAAAAACGTTTTTCAAGAGAAAGAGCAAGATCCCTAAACAGTAGTTTGTAGGTATACGGATCAGAAAATTCAGATGTATGGCGACAAATGAAGCCTAGAACTGAGTACGAGTTTGAAGGAATAAAATTAATGTGATCACTGAAGGAAAATAAAATAAATACAATAAAATCGAATAAAACTCCAAAATTCTTAAACTCTGTTACACTTTGCTGTATATCATTCGAAATTGTGTAGGATGGTTTTACTAACGCCTCGAAAATATGAATGAAAACAATTTGTAATATTCAGAGACATCAACGGTGGAAATTGTTCAAGTCGGTTTGAAGCTTCTGAGCATTCACTGAATCCTTAATTGATAAGAGCATTTTTAAATCATTTGTTTATGTCATTTATAAAAATACCAAAATAAAAACCAATTTAGATCAAATACCAAATTAGAAGATTATACATATATATATAATTGGCGCTTACACCCTTTTTGGGTGTTTGGCCGAGCTCCTGCTCCTATTTAAGGTGACGTTGTTTCACAAAAGGATGATGGGATATTAGAAGATTAGTACATATTCATTTAATGTTGGTTTAATTCTTCTACTTCAACTCTAATTCTAATTCTAATTCTAATTAATTAACTACAAGTGGGAACTAGAAGAGAGAATTGAAGAGAATTAAATTATATTAGAAGTTTAGTTCTTCATTTTGATTTCTACCTTTCTCATTATTTACAAGATAAATTAATTCATTTTGCCTTACAATTTGCTACTTAAAATCATTAACAACACTGTTTACATCAGATACGTGAACGAGTTGTTCTCTTCATCCTCTTATCGTTTGAAATACTTGAAACACTTGTACATGTGTGACTTGGTCAGCGCTGCTTCAGAGCGTAAACTTAGAGGTTTGCCATTCAGAAGAAGCTAACACATTTACCAATGTACTCTTTACTCCTACGACACATTAAATAAAATTTTAAATACTCATCAGCCTACAATATTAAATATTATCTGACAGACTGGAAGCAGTTATGTTGAGAAATATATAAAGCGATTAGTAAAGTAATATTCACCACTGGCTACAGACTTTCGCATATGCTTCGAAGTCCTATTAAAATTATAAATATTTTACTCAAAATAGTTGAACAGGAATGTTAACAGTAATTCCTGTCCGCAAGCGCACCTGTGCACAAGGGTATTATAATTATGATCACATAACGATTATAAGTAACAGCATAAAGGAATGGAGATAAATATGGGCATATGTATGCCAAAATGCTCAGAAAGATTATAGGAGTCGATTTAGTCATGTCGGTGTGTCCATCTATAAAAAGTATTTATTGTATTTCAATGAAACTTAGTACACATATTACATACTCTTTACCCAAGGTACTTTGGTACTGAAAATGGGCAAAATCGGTCAATATCCACATAACGATAATTTAAAAATAAAAATAAGTGATATATCTTTTATAAATGAAGCACTTACCTTAAGTACTTACTTGGTACAAAGGGTGAACCAAAAAAAATTAAATACGATGCATGGAAAATACTGGAGAATCTACGCTGCCATGCCTCCGTAATATAGTTTGGACTGGCTGTTAATTTTTGAAATCAGACAAGCAAAAGATACAATGAGAAATTAAAGCATCTTCCCCAAGCCATGTTCAAATTAAACTATACTGGAATGCGTTTGGGTGTAAGATGCCCGGATCGGAACGAATTCAGCACGTTGATGTCAATTAGAAAATACGTACAATTATTTCCTATCCTATTGAGCGCTTTCAATTAAAGGCTCAAATTCAGATATATAAATAATACACCAATAGAAGTAGGCATTTCAAGAAGGTGTTTAAATGTATATACCTATTTAGCCCCAATTAAGTATCGACAATTACCTCCATTCCCTTCATTTGCTTTTTGCTATAAATATTTACAGCCGTACACGTGTGCCTATAGCAGTGCGAGCATAATGCAGTCTATGTGTATGTCTATGCTAGGCATGTACGGTAAATTGATATTGATTGATATATTTTCGCCGTTTAAATAATGCAAAAGATCAACACAAGTTTGATTTCAAATTTGATGACAGCAATTCAAACCACAAAAAAAGTTGTTTACCAAAATTGATTTTGCAGACATACTCGTCCCAATAAATAATTTAAGTTCAAAAGTTATTGTTATGAATAGCTAAGTAGCTAGACGGTTCGACATGTGTTTGTTGTTGTTGTAATTTCGGGTAAAAAACTTGGAAGAAAATCGAAATTCATTTAAGTGTGCATGAAAAAATAAGGTTTGGAAAACAGAACTTCATTTATGTTACGTAGAGTCATTAAAAACTGAAAGCTTTAAATCCGTTTGACTTCCAGAAATATATTTCTAAATTGCAGTTTGGAAAAGAAATCCAATTAGTTCATTGACAAGTAGTAAACCAGTAGTTGCGAAACAATAATTGCCAGTAAATGAAGCACAGATTATCAGAATGGAACAGTCGACCACCAAAAACTTTAAAGCAGAGAATAATTTCCGTGGCCTAACAATTCAGTGCAAGACAATGAAATAATTTCTTAATACTAGTAGATATCTAAATGTAAGAACTTTTTTCCTTTAACAAATTCAACAAAGAAATTATAAAAAATATTAGTTTCGAGCAAGACAAGGAGTGCTATTTCAATATATAATACATTTTAAACTATGCTTCGACTATGCTGTGTTATTTGCTAGTGTGGAGGAGAAACCTGCAGAAAAGAATGAAAATATCAACTTGGCAAAGACGCAAATTTACCTTGAATTGATTCAATGCTTATGTTATGCAGGGTAGTCGAAATAAATGCAGAATGGTGTATTTAAAAATAAAAAGAGTTGATATTAATTAAATAATAATTGTATTTGCACAGAAATACACTGTGTGATTAAATACAAAAAATTGTTGGCACCCTTACAGAGATCCAGCCCAAGTGGTAGGTACGATAAAATTAAAACATATGCAATGGCAGAAATTTCCTAAGGAAGAAAAAATTCATAAGCCACTTTAAAGTTTCAGTGTAGTTCGTATATTGAAACTGAATGGACTTTTCCAAATCAGAACGTATTCAAGCTTTGAAAATTGAATGCTTGGCAAATACCACTTTTTCTTTGTAAAATTGATGACTGCTACAAAAGCCTTATTATTTGAATTTTGGACAAATAGGCATGTCATACTTATTGCCTAATTGTCCTAAAAAGGAAATGAACTCATTTACATCCAAATACAAATGAAAATGTAACTCTTTCACGAAACTAAATGCAAACCTGTAACATATTTACTTTATTACTTAATCAGATTTGTGTTTAACATGTGTTTCAAGCATTTATTATTAAGTACCTTTTCTCAGTAAAATTTGGAATATATTCTTCCCACTGATACTTAGGTTACCACAAAAAACGCGATATTAAGCGCAGCACGCAACAAACCACAATTCAAAATAAGGCCAATAGGACACATGAAATTATTATTAAACTCATTTTTTTTATTTTAAGGGTATCACAATTTCCAAAATATTTTTGTTTTCTAAATCTACTGTAACAAGGAGGAAAGTAGGTTGAACATTTTTGGATATTAGTTTTCTTAGATGGCTAAAGTGCACACAATTATTTGAAATATATTTTATACCAATAAGCTCATTTGCACTTCAGTAGGAATAGTAAGAACGGAGGGATTGGAACGTGTAGTGTTAGTGAACTATTTTTGTAGGGGCTAACTTTAATCGCTCAAATTGGTTATATCTTGCCTTGTCTTTGGTGTAACGAATTTGTTGGAAATGATTTGTGTATGTTAGCCTGTGGATAGCAGGCTGATGTACCCTATGATAAAAAAGTACCGTAAAAGTGATGTTGACTGTTTTCTTCGATTTCCAAGGCATAGAGTACCTTCCATCGGGCCAGACAGTCAATAAAGAATATTATTTATCCATTTTAAAGCGTTTGAGAGTATTCACCTGTATTCACCGCGGGGCCATAGCGCGACTTCTTTTCGTTTCCCAAGTTGAAGTTACCATTTCGTGGAAGGAGATTTCAGTCGAAAGAGGTGATCAAAGAGAATGCGACGGAGGAGCTCAAGCCATCCCTTCGTCGGCCTACCAGGGGTGCATGGGGGTTAAACGTTGGCACATGTGTATTGCTCATATTTTAAAGGAAATAAAATAAATTTACCTCAAATTTAACTCTGTTTGATTTTATTTATACACTCCCGGTACTTTTTGATCACAAGGGTATGTCTGAATGGATATTGTTGGATGCATGCTTTTTGATGTGTTTATGCATGTGAGTGAGGTCTGGTACCCAAAATAGTGTAGTGGAATAAAACTCCACTGGTATTTTCTATTACACTTGACACGCTTTATCCCTTATGAAACCCAAGAATGCTAAGATAAAAACTTAGAACTTAAAAGAAACTCTCTTTTGAGAGCTTGCAGTTGCAATAACCTCTTCTCGAATAATCTTAAGCTAGTAAGAACGAATAACGACGTTAAATTCAATAGTGAATAATGAAATTAGTGTGTCCACAGCGATAGGCATAGCTGTGTTCCCGAACGATACTTTTACTTGTGTTCTCACAGTACTTTATTTTAGGGTGATAATTTATCAACTAATTTCTAATGGCAGTAACAGCATATTTATTGTTGTTTACATTTTGTATGGCGTTAAGAACATAAAGAGTGAGTGCAGATCAAATGTTTGCCACGTCGATTTTTTTTTAGATTGCTTGAAGATAGTACATACTGATTTCGGAGATAAGGATGGGCGTAGATTTGAAATTATGGTGTCTGCAGTTGTTATACTATGAGCTGTCGTAAGATATTTGCACCTTTGCATGCTGGTGACGGCGAGTGTCGTAGGCGATGGAACAATGAGCTGTATGAGCTTTACGACATCATAGACATAGCGTAGCGAATGCAAGCGCTGTCCAAATGAATGCAAGCGCTTCGGCTCTGAAATTACACGACAGCTGGTGATAGCAAAGCAAGAGGAAGGCCTTCCCTGCGTTGGTTGGCGTCGGTTAGCACGAAAAAAAATGACTGGCACGCTGTGATAAACTCGGCCAAAATCGCATGAGCAGTTATCGAGCCAATCAAGAAGAAGAAGATGAAGAAGATGTCGTAAAATTCGTTTTTGCACCCATCTGTGTAATTAAATGAACATTCAGCAAATTTGGTGGACAAATATCTGAAGAGATTACAGCAGATAACAGGTGGAGTGGATTTTTATAAGATTTCTGAATAATATTGTTTACACAAGATTTATTAAGAAGCCGCGGTGGGCCTGAAGAAATTATTTTTTTATAGCAGTAATGGGAAGATTACTGGAACACATTTTTTTGTATTTTGCTTTAGGTTTTTTGTTTGCTATTCTGAAAAATGTTTGGAGAGCAAACTCTCGTTGCAACTCTTTGGAATTAATTTTGGATTGAAATGATTTACATATTTTTCTTAAATGTATGGATAACGTATATTTTTGGTTGGACACTAGGCAAATAAATGAACTAAATTTAGCTAGCATGTAATAGTAGTGTTTTTTTGCTAACTTTTTGCACCTGAATATTAATAATTCGTCCTGATGAGAATCCGTTCAAACATAGTAAGCCCTTATGCGAATAAAGCTAGGACTTCATACCAGTCCTTTCTGGCGTTGTGGCTTTCGAAGTTGTTCAAATTTGCAAACGTTGCACGCATAAGAAGTAGACAATTCCATATGACAATTTTCAGTTGCAACATTTAGCAGTAACTGTCACTGGCCTCCTCGATCATGCGACTTAACGCCTCTGGATTCCTTTTTATGGGGCTATGTTATTTTGTCATTGGTTTACGACAAACCAACAACTCTTGAAGCGTTGGAAACCAAAATTCAAACCACCTTTGCCGTCGTATGGTCAGACTTATTGCACAAAGTAGTAAAAATTTGGCTGATCGAACGGATTATGTAACTCGTAGCCGCGGCGGACATATGCGGGATATCATATTCGAAAAATAAGTGCCAAAAGTTTATCTATTTAATTTCAACAATATTTATGTTTTATATTACCATTTTAAGTTCTCAAGCTCTAAAAAATCCCACGATATAAGACCCAAATACAAAAGTAGAGAGAAGAATTTTCAGACAAACCATTTAAGGACTAAAAAATATAACACCGATTAATTTGTTTATTGCACTGTAGACCTCTCGCAAATATATGTATAAGTATAAAACAAATGTTTCTGTTAACTTGATGTAGTAAATACTTATGGCTTACAACGTTGCCGTATTCACACGAACCAGAAATAACGTTCGAAATATTTGCTAATCACCAATGCCTGAAACGAATGTCAATAGTGAAAATTTAGACACTTTCAGGCATTCTGGGTGTTTCGCACTTGTGGAGGTGTTTTTATATATTGTAGTTGCACTAAATAATGTTATGAGGCAACGTTTGAATGAACTGGTATAGAGTTCTAGCTTAATACTTGATCAACCATCCGCTGATCACTTCCTCTCTAATAGTTACAGTTAGCAAGCTAGTATGCGTATCCATCTAAACACATTTATATAACTTGCTATTCTACGGTCAGTAAAGCATATAATTTTCATTTCTACCTCTCAGAAATACTAGTTCTGTACTATAGTACACGTAGAAGGTATTTTATTTCTTTATTAGGCATGAGCAATTTCATCGTTACAGGCAACCGAGTTCCAGTCAGCAATCAACGTAGCCACTTATTGAGTCGTCATCACAAGTAGCTACAAGTGTGCACTTGTACTTGTGGCATCTACTCAGCTACTCGCAGTCAAATCCACTTACACAATCAGTAAACTAATCAACTATTTTCGAATGATTGTCACAGTTAATTGGGAAAATTCTTATGTCTGTTGAATGTATGTAGTAAGCAAACTTACAAAATTATAAAGCTCCTGGAGTCACTATGAATGTACTCGTATACCAACACAACGAAATGAGTGTGAATTTGTGTTTGTATGAAGGTGTACTTGTTTGAATAAGTGAGCGTCTGCTGACAGCAACATTTCCAGCTGTCTCAACTGTCGCAATGTTTACACAGGCGCTGTCGCTGCAGGTGCTGTTAACTCTTTAAGTTCTTTTCTTTAAATATTTCTTAAGACTTCCTCAACACGAATGCGTATGTGTGTACATTTATGTTAGTATTTGCTAAATGCAAACATGTGAACGCTTACTGAATTGAATGTAAAAGAAAACTACTACATACATATTTGCTCAAGAATTCGTAAAAATTATTGGAATTTTAGAGTTGATTGAAGATATGGGAAAGATACTTTGAGGGTATTCGTGAACTTGAAGTAAGCCATAACGCAATGCCACACTTATTTCTTTCGAATTTATGCAAAAGTTCTTCAGCACAGAAGTCAGAAGCAGCAGGAATTTTGGAATATACAAAGTATAGATTACAAAATTTAGCTTGAAATCTGAGCTCAAGCGGAAGAATTCAGCTCTAACCGAATTTAATATCGTTTCAGATTTATAAATATGCATTTATGAGCAAATTTTTCAGATGTTGATATTGCAATGAACCCAAGTATTTTTGATTTTTTGCATCGGCGCACATAGGTATGCAAGTAAAGTCCACTAACTATTGTTAGCCACCCACGTAAACGGATTTATTCTCTGATGTCTCTTCTAGCATCATAAGCAGAACACTTAACGCTTAACGGTAGAGGTGTAAGCATTTCTTCCAATCCTAAATCCTTAGTGGGCCATAGGGCATCAAGAGGTGTATTCATAGTAAAAATAAGCAAAAAAATACCAGAAAATACTGAAGAAATCTTTACGACATTCTTACAAAATGAGTACCTTATCTAGTTACATAAACTGAAATATGGCAAAAAAGTCGTTCTCTTAACAAAAGAGCTTTTCTCAACAAAAAAGTCAGAAAATTGTACATAACCATAGCACATTTATTTAAAAAAAATCACATTTTAAAGACAATTTGTAACGCATACAAAGTTTTTGAGGTAATTCAAAAAATTTTGATATTTTATTTTGTTTAAATGGGCATTTTAGTGCGTTTTTATATCCAAAGCTAGGCAACATTGCAATAGCGAGAGGGAGCTTTAACTGCTGGAAGGTGAAGAACACCAACAATAACCGCAATCGCGGGCTATGCAACCAGATGTTAAAAAAAAATTAAAGCTAAATAAATTATTAAATTATTGAACTAATTTTTACAAAATGTATATTTTACAAAATTATAAACATTTTTAATTAGAACAGGATAGAAAACTGTCATGAAGAAAGAACTAAAACTCCGAGAATAATAACAAAAAAAAGCTAAATCAAGTTACGAAAATGGTAATCTAGCCATACTGGTCACCAATTGTGCTAATATGACGTCACTCATTCTCGAATTTGCTGAGGGCAAAGTAACGGTACCACGACAGGCGCCATCTCATTATTTTTTCCAACATGATTGCAGCCCAATTCCTTCTTAGCTTCCATAAAATAATTGGATATGATAAAATATTCTTAAGTGTTGAACAACAAAGGCACTCCAGATCTGAAAAAAAAGTTTGAAAAATACATGACTGCATTTAAAGCTTATGTTGAGGAAATTTCAGCCCTACAAACAAATTTAGTTTTCCTTCCGAAATACGCGGAAATGGTTTTTTTATTTATTATGATTTGGTTATTTGTTATCCGACATTCAAAAACAAAATGGATTTTCCAACTTTTTATAAATCGAACCGATCTATTATATGATACTTCCCTAAGTTCTTCTTAGACTTTGAGTCTATGTACTCGTTTATTATGTTATAGTGAGCCAGTTTGTATGAAACTATTTTTTTTTTTCGACATCATTCTAGCAGATTAAGATTTCACACATCCAGCCGATATTGAAAATTGTTCTCTAATAAAATCGTTTACGGTGACTCGTCTTTCAGTGAGATACGACTTGATGATGCTATGTAAGTTCGAAAGTAGTAATTTGCTAATTTTGTGTAAAAACCCTTCGTCAAAAAATTCAGCAACGTCGAGATAATAAAACCAAATAGCTATACAAAATAAAGAAAAAGTGTATTTCTGAGAAGAAATTACCTTTATTTGGATGCATGTGTGCCGCTGTATTCATATATTGGTATGTCCGCTTCTTGTGACAAAATACTATACCCCTGTTATAACCAGAAACTCAATTCACGCTAGAGATAATGAGTGGCAACGCATTGCAAAACTACAAGTAGTACAAGAAGACAAACGAAATCGTGTTATTCAAAACTAGAGTTCTCGTAATGCTCATAGGAACTACCACCGGTTGCATAAATAAAGTGACAACGAACGCAAAGCGTAGAGCGCATTGCAACAGTTGACTTTTTTATTATTGTTTTTACCGTTCTTTCATCACTAGCCAATGAAACATTTGTCAGCAGGTAAATATTACATGACGCATAGCGATGGAAGTAAAATCCGAAAGAAACCAAATAGGGCAGGAAATAATACATATTGTAGGGGAGGCAAACTGGAAAGATCGAAAGCCGGAAAGCGTGCAAATCTATGGCTTTTTTTTTACAAATAGTAGATGTAGATGATATCATAAAAACCACCGCAAGAGCAGCGTTGACACATACTCACATCAGTATTGTACAGTTATCGTCGCCGTGGTTGAATATACAAATACGTATATAAGTGCATATGTATGTGTGCGAATATGGGGTGCGAATGTGCATAAATATGAGGGAAACAAACGCATATCGCCGGAAGCAACTCATTGATGATGGCAAGGAATAATATCGCATACGGAAATGTGCCAACAACATCAACAATACATGAAGAACGTTAACAGCGACACCAACACTGCATACAAGTATAGAAGTGTGGCGTAGAGCGTTGCAGGTAAAGGCTGCTAAAATGAAAAATTGTAGAAACATATTTCGTTATAACAAATACAACAAGACTTACGTGGAAGGTGTAGGAGCAAGTTACGAGAAAAGCGAAAAAATAAGAACGCCACCACAAGGAGAGGCAAATATTAAATGCTAGTGAAAAGTGTTGTTGATTGTTGACTGGCTGTACGCCAACTGCTGCCTGTGCGACCGACTAGTTGGTTATGTTACGTAGTTAGTACTCCAACTGCAATTTGTGCGCTGAACCATGCTCATACAATTTCTTATAAATTCAGCAAGAAATAACCTGCTGATCACAAAAACCAACATAAATTCCAGATGACATGACAGTTGAAATTTGTTGATAAAACAGGCTAACAAACAGGTACATGGAGCAGTGAAAGAAGTAGCAGAAGAGTAAGTACAAAAAGTACCATGTGAACAAAAAAATAGCGATTTAGTACAAAGGTAAATAAAAAGGAAAATCAACAATGAAAAGGTGCACACGAGAAGTTAGGAACGCGCGAATAGCTCACAATCACTATAAGGGTTAGCATCGAAGCCGCAACAATTGCTAGCACAGTTGGTGGTGGCAAGGCGCAAAGAAAAAGTTTGCTTTGAAAATAAATGCTAGCACGCCATTTGCCACACGATTCAACGCGCCAACACCAGACGTAAATAGATGTCGGAGTGACTATTTCAGAGTACAATTGGCGACAATAAAGAAGATAGGTGCAAGAGGTAGCAGGTGGCAAATACTAGATGGTTGTTGGCATTCGGGTTGACCGACCCATAAGTTGCAGTGCAAGGTGGTAAATAGTACACAGTGGCCACTGTATTTACAATTTGTAGCAAATGGAGTAAACAAATTGGGACGAAATTCGCCACCTTACACTGTCGTGCAAACTTTAAAAATGTCACCTTCCTGCTGACATAACTGATCTGCTGCTTATCTCAACGTACCGCAGACATAGTCAGCACCTTCTTGCTGAACTCATTGTTATAGTTTGTTGTTGTTTCTATTTGTTACTGATATTTTTTTACATATTTGTCCTGTTAGAGCTCCGCATTTATTTCATTAATTTTTCTAAAAAGTGAGTAGAGACTACTGAGAAGAAACAAGGTAATCAAGAAACCTTAAAGTATCTAAATAGAGCGCAATGGTAATTGTCGAATAGGGTTGCAAAATGTTGGTTTAACTAAGTTAAAATACCCAAGTAGTGTTTGTAAGTATTCATCCTCTAAAAGGTACAAGCCGAGGACTCTGTGTCTCCTGTGATCTAATGCTTCACAATTGGTAATTAAGGGTTCCATGGACTTCTCTTCATCACAATCGAAATTGGATCAACTAGTGTAGGCACAGTGGGCTAGAAATGCTCCATAGAGTAATTTGAGCCCTTTTTTGTCTATGGTTAGAGCAGATTTTAATGTTCATGACCCTTCCATCCACGAGGGATGAGTGGGCACGGGATGAGGTAAGACAGGGCGAGTCCATCCATGTATACCTGCACACAACTGGCTCAAAGCTCAAGAGCCGGACGGAGGTGCATATTCCGAACATCTGGGGATCTCCATCAGTTTTCGGTTTTCCGACTATTGTCTTTCAGACTCAATTTATGATAATAATGGAAGTCGTGACACTAGTATGATGTGATGCGATATCTGGAGGTGCTATCTACCTTTTCACTGATAACCAGAAGCAGTAAAAAACCTCCAAGATAGTCATGAAATGCCGCACATACCTTAACGAGGTGGCCGAATCATTTTAGTTAAAGGTGCCATGAGTTTCTGGCCATTGTGATATTGAGGGTAACTGCAGAGCCGATGAACTAGCGAAACTCGGCACCAAATTCACCCATGAGTACATAGAAAATGATACAGGCAACCTTTTGGAAGCATGTAAGCTGCTTCATTTTGAGGAAATTATAAGAGCAGCAAATGAAATATGGTGCAAAGAAATCACATACAGAATCGCTCCTGTGGCCGACACGCAAGGCTAAACGCACAAAATTTCTACTAGGACGAAATAAGTACAATCTTAGCACACTGATTTCAGTTATGACGAGACACTACCTAATAGGGAGGCACGCCCAGATGATGGAATGGCACTTTCGCCCCTTTTTTTGCAATAAAAGCCTTCTTTCTCGTTTAATTGCCCTTCATTTCCTGGCACCCAAATCAGGGAAACCTGATTAAGAGTCGGCAGTTTGTTGAGTTCATTGTTACACTCTATAAGGACTTTTGAATTCAACGTAAAGTTATTGAAGTCTTTAAGGAATTATTGACTGTCTGAAAATATTTTAATTTTTCATATTTCTCACCCTCTTTTGGATACAATTTCCACTGTTTCCATTATGGCGAAAAGCTTTACATGAAAATTGTCGTTTCTGTACTCAGTGTTAAAGATTAGTGTGCTCTAGGCCCACTATTCCTGCTGCTACCCCCTGGAGCGTTTTGGATATTTTGCATTTCTTAGTGAAATTGAGTACTTCTGAGAAATTGAGTTCCATGTGATCATTCGTCTGGGTCATGCATGCTGCATGTTAAGCCCTGTTTATGATATTGAAGTGTCCAGTAAGATCTTATAGTTTCAATTTTTCTTTCACATGAAAGGATGGTGCTTGCATAGCAGCTTTCTATGGATTTAAAATTGCTTCCATCCCAGCAGTCAGGGTAGTTCTCATACCCCCTGTTATAATTAGGAACGCCAACCTTTGTAGTCTAAGCTGTTTGGATTTAGCTTTAATTTGCTTGGTTTTTGACCACCGGCCGCAAATAAGTACAGGAAATTGAAAATTTGCAGAAGAGAGAGAGACTGGCTTCAGAGTGTCTTCCCAGTTTCATCAAGCAATTTTCAAAACAAATCTATAAAAAACACCCTTTAAATACAATACATTATATGAACCTCAAATGCTATAGTGAGATAGATGTGAGTTTGGATTTTCAGTAGACAGTCATCTCATTTCATCGATTTATAATCCGAGCATTTGTTAAATTTTAGTGCCAGCTTATAATTATTACTCTTAGAAATAAAAAAGTAATATAAATAATCCGTAATCGAAACATTAGTAGTGATTCGTATGCCTATTCACGCTTCTTCTTTTTAACGAATTATAAATTGATATTCACTCAAGTTTTGCAAGCCTCTTTAAATCTAATATATCTGATGATTATTGCATCATGCGTGGGAATACCAGTGCCCCATTGAAGCCACTGCAATTCAATTAGTTTCACTGCAGCTTTCAGTTGGAAGTTCTTATATAAGAAAACATAGCATTTCAAAGAATAAAATAGAACTTTTGCATTTGTGTAACGAGCAGGTCACTCAGTGGCGCTTTCCAACTTGCCACACTTTACTTTTGTAGAACTTTATCTTTTACACCTTTCGTAAGCTACCAATTGCACTCGCTCTGCCTGCCTCCTTTTCTACTTGTTTCCAACTATTATAAGAACTGTCATAAAACCTAAAAAAAAAGAAAAAAATGTCTCAATAGTATTAGGTAAATGAAGAAAAAACGGAAAATTCATTGTGCAACTGCAACGGTAGAAGTGGGATTGTCAGCCACAACTGCCAGTGGCAGACGTAAGTGGCGAGACCGCATTACGGAATAGTAGAGAAGAAAAGTTTGAAAAGAAATATCCATGTTGCATGAAAACTCGATTTGCGGTCTGCTCAGGCAACATTTGTTGTTGACAATTTCTTTACTGACACCAAAACCGTGTGGATTTCCTTGTGGGTTTTGTTTGGCTGCAACTAGTATTGCAATGCGCTAACTTGGCACTGATACATACTAAACGCCGCACAAAACCAGACTGCAAGGGGTGAGGACTATACGTCAAACACTTAAATGTATGTGGTTGTTTTTTGTTTTTTTTTTTGGTGTGGGTTCTACGCAGCAGCGAATACTCATTGGCTGGCAAACAACTATTCAAAAGTAAACAACAATTTACTGCAGCCACAAAGCCGATGAAAGACTAATAAACAGTGACAGCACGAAGACTGGCAGCAGAAACCGCAACAACAGCAATAACAGTAGTAAAAATAATACTTTAACTACTCGTACTAAAAGCTTTACTGATATGGCAAGAAAATCAGCGACAAGGTGATTGTACAAGGTGGCATAAAATTAAACAACCTATCAGAAGATTTATAACTTTAGAAATGTTACAATAATTTCGACCGTCAATCATATTTGACACTGGTGAACTAGACAACTAGACAACCGCAGTCTACAAATAGACCAGGCAATGGAGCGCCTAAAGGTCAAAATAAAGATTTCCATCACTCAAAATAATTTTTTGCTTATTTTTTTATTTCATGAAAATGCTGATCAATTTTGCGCCATCTTGTACAATTAAGTTCATTTCTTCCTTTTCTTCTTTGTATGTGTCTAGCTCGTTTTGCCACTTTTCTCGTACCCAAATTGCCGCTCAGCAAATTTGGCAGCACCTCTGTCGTTGCAGTGTAAAAATTGACAACAACTTGTGAAATACAAATAAGTACTTGTCATTGTGACCACAAAAGCCCTATACTTTTAGTGTTTTTCCCTTCCTCTGCTATGCTGTACTAGCATTTGATCGAGCAGGTGATTCTCCCAGCCATTGCCTATTGTAAGCGAAACCAAACACGCTGACTATGTGCACGCAATTGTGTGTATGTGGGTGTGTGTGGGGAGAGTGATTGTAAAGGTTTTCTGTTATAAGTTTAAAATGCAAAACTTTTTCGATTGGCAATCCCCTTCATACTGCCATCACTTGCATAAATGTTGCATCAGGTTGCATAAATGCAGAAACAGCGGCGGCGTCGAATTTTTCTAACCAAGTACAATACATTGCACGAATTGTTTTCAGACCTATCATTTAATGTGATATCTTTTTTATTATCAGTTGGCAGTCAACAATGGGGAAATGTGTAAAATAGCTAATGTTAGCTAAAGTTAAAGGTGAAAAGTAAAAACACAAACTCTGTGCTTAGTAATTTATTAGCAGGGCAGCGTTCTTAATCAGAATTATTGATTTCCTTGACTTTGTGTCAAAAATTTAGTTTTTTTAGTTAGTTTTTTAGTTAAACTTTTAGAAATATTAAAAGGATCTTGGTCGCTTTTTACTTGAGGAATGTCAGAATAAACTCTCAAAACTTAATTGCGAAAATTTATATAATATGATTATGAGAAACCAAACAAACGTAGTAGTAATTTTACTAAAAATGTGTTCCCTGTTTAATGGCAAAGAGCTACTCTTTCATACAAAAACAAAATTAATTTCAAAATTTTCAAGCCCCTGTTATTTATAGCTCAAATACATTCAATTCCAAACGCCAGATAAACCGACCTGCATTTTTGTAGTATTTTTTATGTAATTAGTGTTACACTTTTACATCCACACACATTTGTTTATAAGTTCATTGTATGTAGCAGAAACAAAGAAATTGCGATAGGTGTAAACATATACAGTGCTCTGAATATCGGACCATCGTTTTATACAAGGAGAAGTACAAATTAAGCAAGACTGAGGTCAGATAGAAACGACAGGAGCTTTGTTCTGATAACTTCAAGTTTATTTATTCAAAATAGTCCCCTCCGGCCTCGATACACTGTTTTGTGCGATCTAAAAGCTTTTCAAAAGCTTTCCGGAATGGCCTTCAGGATGTCGGTACAAGCCTTTTGGATGGCCTCTACGGTCGCAAAACATTTTCCCTTCATGGCCAAAAGCAATTTCCGAAAAGGTAGTAGTCACAGAGACTAGTGATTGATGGTTAAAATGCGATTTCTATCATAGTAAAAAAATCAGTCACAAGAGTGGATCGATGATATGGTGCATTTTCATGCAATATGCGCCAGTTTCCTCCTTCGCGGTATTCAGGACGAATTTGACGAAAGCGATGCAACGAATGCTTCAAAACGCCAAGATAGAAAATTGCACTGTCGGTTTGGCCCGTTAGCACGAACTCCTTGTGAACAATTCCCTTGGAATCGTAAAAACAAACGAGAATCGACTTAATTTTTGACGTCTCGAAACGCGGTTTTTTGGGTGGTGGATCGTCTGGGGTCTTCCATTCGGCACTTTGACGCTTAGTTTCAGATTCATGTTGGAAGAACCACGTTTCGTCACCAATTACAATGTTGTAAAGGAAGTTCTCGTCTTTTCTCGCCTCTTTAATAATGACTTTTTGGTTCTCAGTTAACTTGTGAAACGCACTCGAAACGGAATGAAACGTGCACAGACCTTTCGCAAGCCCAAATGATCAGTTAAAATGCGATAAATGGATGTTTTCGAGATATTCAACTTCGATACCATGAATTTCAACTATGATTTCGGTTAATTTTTGATAAATTTACGAACAATTTCAATGGAGTTTTTGGTGATTACTGATTTTGGGCGGTCCGTATGGTCATTGGCATTTATGTCCTCATAACCATCTCTGAAGCGTGTAAACTACTCATGAACTCTGGCATGATATAGATAGTCATCGCCTTAAACTTTCCTCATGAATGCGGAGGATTTTAAAACAAAATTTGATATTAGCTCTTTGTTCGAAATTCATTTTTGTACCAATGACACAAGCATACTCACACTTTAGACGCAATAACTTCGCTTCCACTGAACCGAGTGTCACCAAGCTTTCACTGGAAGTCAGCTAGGGACGTAACTTCCAACACACACTCATTAAAACGTTGGAAAAAGATCGCCAGCAAAAAGGCTTTCAAGAATTAACGCGGTGTTTTGTCACTTGATTCCCCCAAAATTCAACAGGTTATAAAACTGGAAAGTATATTTAGAAATTCTGATTAAAAAGTTTGAATTGTGTAAATTTTTTTTTCTTTTGAATTTACATAAAGTTTGAAATTTGAATTTATATGGTTTTTGTAGCAGAATGAAGTATATTTTCACAAAAAACTTTTTAATTAAATAGAAAAAAATAAAAGTTACAAAATAAATAAAAGAGGAACCAACTATATAGTTATGTCCGCTCATGAGGATGACTACTCGAGCAAAAATTAAAAAATATACTGTAATAAGAATCAGATGATAAATTTATTTTGCGGTTGTAATTCTAATACGTGAACTGTTTTCAAGAACAATTATAAAAACATCCCTCTTTTTAAATGGAAACAACTGAGCTGTTACTTCTCGAGTGCCATTATTTAGAGGAGACAGACATTGCAACTGCATCGCAGTTACCACTCGTTCGACTTTGCATTTAATGTATCACAATACTGTATTTCAATGGCCGACCGTAAACGAATGGCCGCAGCCGTGGTTTAATGGGTTGATGCGTGACCACCATTCGGAAAAATGAAGAACGTAGGATCGAATCTTTGTGAAACACCAAAATTAGGAAAATGGCAAGCGAAGGCAAATCTCCGATTGTATTTCTGCCATGAAAAAGCTACTAATAAAAAAATAATGATATGTTAAAGCTGCTGTCTAATATTACAGAAAAGCTGTGCTTTTAAACTGAACTAAGACTTTGTCTTTGTATTGAGAGTTTGCTTTTGCACTCAAATTCAATATTTTACGATGAGCTTGCGAATACTTTTTTTCGAAGAAACCACATATCTATTCAGCAATAGCTGCATTTTGATGCGTATAATTGCAGTTATTAATTAATTTCTAATAGGTCTATGAATAAGTTCGTGCGGTTTTTTTTCGAAATTTGAATTTCGGATCATTCCCATGGCTTTTAAACGTTTGGAAATGGTTGATTGATCAACTCCCAAAGTTTTTGCAACCTCTTCTTGCGTTTGAGCCGGATCTTGATCGAGCAATTCCTCCAATTCGGTATCCATGAACTTTGGCGGCGCGGCCAAAATCACCACTTTTAAAGCGTGCAAACCACTTCGGGCACGTTCGCTCAGCTAGAGCATGCTCACCATAAACTTCCACCAAGATACGATGACTTTCGGCTGCTTTTTTCTTCATATTAAAATAATGAAGAAGAATTCCCCGCAAAAACACATTATTTGGCACGAAATTCGACATTTTCAAGTGTGGTAAAAATATTGTTGTTTACGCTTCAAATAAAAAACTTATACTGACGTTTGTGCCTTACGACAGTAGCTCTCCAATGAATGTTTGGAAATGTGGATCGATGGAATAATAATCAAGTTACGCCATCTGTTGTAAAACCGCACGAACTTACTAATAAAAAATATTTAATGCCCGCTAAAGCCTGCAGCTATCAAAATCAACAACAATTATGACAACGGCCTCTTTGACGCAATTCGAGTGATAGTAGGGCATTAAGAAAAAGTGAATAAAACATAGTATAGTATTGAAAATGGGCGATATTGGTCAATAACCACGCCTACCGGCCATATAAGGGTAATTTTCAAAAAAGAAAGAACAAAATTATTCAAATTCGATGGAAATTATGAATCCAGAAAAAAAACGATGCAAACAAAATTTTAAGAAATGTGTGGTACCGCGCCCACTTTTGAGTAATTGAATGTATTTCAAAAATGACTTAATAAAACTCGGCCAAGCTTGGTACAAATATTGCTAACCATTTCATTTAAATCAAGCATAAAATATTATTTAAATCGGAAAAAAACCACTGTTAAACTGTAAAACATATGCTCGATTGAGTACCGTCTGTACATCTGATCTCAAAGCCTCTCACTATCTCATTATCTTTTAATCACTAGCAGTCATCCCAAGTTAAAATTAAAAAAAAATATGCACAATTATATATAGTTCAGTCCGAACAGAATTTGGCACTTCCCCACCTGTTTGCTTTTATTTTTGGTTTTTAACGAATCCCTTTTCGTATGTTTCTTTTGACAAATGCACGCCCTGTGGTATACGGCTCAAACCGATTTCTATCCAGGAATATATTTTAGGATATAATATTCATCACCTTTAGATTCAAGTGGGCATCACTGTGTTCGCCTATCGGCTTTTATACCTTATCCCTGTTTACTGTTTTACTACGCATTTCAGTTGCACAGAACGTCTAAGCACTTTAGGAACAGCAAACGCAATTGTTTCACACCACTAATGAAATGGAGAATGCATTTTTTATGACAGCAACTCGCAAACGATATCTTTTTAGTTTCACTATTAGTCTTATCCAACCGCTTTTGTTTGCGTTTAGCACTTTCCTGTCACGTCAAGCAATAACAATCTGTCAACAACATGTTTGATATTCATTTCTAACAAATACCTCTTCTGCGCAGACAAGCCCTATTCAAATAAATAATAAGATAAGAATTGTGAGTAGTTGCTCAGTTTTGAAAATCAAGTAACCGAATAGTCAGCCAACAGTTGGCAAAACCACAAATATCAGTACCGAAAGCAGTAACGGCAATGAATGAAATGACCGTCGTATAAATATCGTTGACTGCCCGTAGACAGGATGTCGACAAAGACACCAAACCACAGAATACGTACATATGCAAGAGAATTCGACTTGCGGCCAACTTACGCCCACCTGACTTTTCGAAAGCGTCAGCTCTTTTTTACGATTGCTTCCACATACTCGTATGTACCGTCATTCAGTGAATGTTTTTTATATGAGCTGAGAGTTTTTTTTTTCATTTATTTTGCATGAAAAAATCGCTTCGAAATCGCAGTGCGCCGAATGTGATGAAGGCAATAAAATACGAGAGTAGAAAAATAAACAAATATTGAATAAGAGAAGAGTAGAAAATAAAAATTGCAAAAATTTGTTCGCAGTAAAGCCAAGCAAAAGAAATAAACCAAACTGTTCCCGCAGGATTAACAGCGATACTAAAAAAATAATAAAACTAAAATGGCGGCAGATGTGACTTGAATGGCAATACTGGTAGTGAGGAATGTAGGAGAGCTTAACTAGGGGTTGAAAAACTAAGCAAAGGAAAGCTTTGAAATATTTGTGTTCCATATGGCAGGCATATTGAAGACAAAATTATTAAAAAATATTATCGCACCTCAATGTTTTCAAAGGAAAAAATATGTCGAGGATTAAAATGCCGCATATGCGTTATGCCCACCTGCTTGTACAAGATCATGTTTTTCATTGCTGGTCTTTGATTTTCCAGTGCTGCGTTTGACACTCAATTTTATTAAAACACATATTGCATTTTCTCACATAAATACAAGAAATCCCCGCTAGGGACTCACGCACAAAACCATGTTAAGGCTAAGGAATCCACAAAAAACTGTTCTGAAATAATTCTTGATAAAAGTTATGGGTACAAAAATAAAGCAGACAACTGCTAAGAAGGTAAAATTGTGAAAAGAGCACTACCAAAAAATTATTACACTTCTTGAAAAATTTATAATCTGTGATGTGATTGAAAGCTTATGCCATTATTTCGAAAAATTTTAATTGAACACAAATTTAAATCAATTATGTAACGAAAACAAAGGTTTTCTTAACAAAAAATAGAAATTCATGGTATACATTAAAATAGCAGTGATCATTATAAGTAACGCATTCTAACCAAGTTTATAAAAACTTCAAAGAAAAACTGCATTGAGATAGTTTGCAGATACAAAGTTGTAACTAATATTTAGTTAAATCTCACAAATTTTTTTATTACGGCATCACAACGGCGGGACATAGGGTCCACCATCGCTGCTTTGGAATTTTCAGCCACGCATCTTTAAAAATTTCCCAAAGTTGTTGACTGTTACTCGGTTTGCTGTTGAGTATAGCTCATTTTAAATCCGCCACAAATTTTCTATAGGTTTGAGGTCGGAGGACTGACCATTCCATAATCTGAATTTTGTTTGTGCAAAACCAATCCTTGGCATTCCGACTCATATTTTTAGGATAACTATCCTGCTGGCAGACCCATTTTATTGGCATTTCGTCTCTGCAATGCGGCAATATAACATTGTGCATTATTTCCATATAAGTATTGGAGTCCATTATGCCATCAATATTGCGTATGGGGCCTGCGCCATAATATGATAAACATTCCCATTTCATTACTTCTGAACCCCCGTGTTGAATAGTTTTTGGAGTGTATTCGGTGCCAGGTGGACGTCTAACATATTGCCTAGTACACATGTCACCATATAAAACTAAAAACCTATGTAAAAATTGTCGATTCATAAAATATTGCGCCACATGTGAGCTGTTCTGCTAGCATATTTTTGCAGGACAGCTCACATGTGCAAAATAACAAATTCCAAACGGCCTTATATTTTGGTGTCAGGAGCGGATTTTGTTGTGAGTTACGAGCTTCTAGTTCTGCTTTCCGTAGGCTTCTATATACAGTCATGTTAGAAGTTCACCTCTTTTTTAATTTGTGTGGCTCACTTCGTGGGATTCTCTGTGACGCACCGTACAATTCTGGGAGTTGCCATTGCAGGGAAGTTTTTCCTTCTCTTTTTTCCGGCTTGCCACAAATTTGATTGCATTTAAAATTATCTTTGCTGAACATGAAAGAATATTTTAAATTTCTGTGTCTTCCATTTGCTCCCAATTTCAGAATCTGCTTACGTTCTTCTGTGGTGCAGTGTTTCGCTCGAACCACTATAGTCAAAACATAAGAAATATGCGCATGACCCTCCCGAAACTAAACACAAATATAAATAAATTATAAAAAATGTACTTTCATTTAAATCTGCGTAAAACTTTATTAATATACCCCGCATAACCTTAAAAAGCTGAAGTCCCTGTTATTTCAATGTCGCACTTAAAAACGTAACGACCCCAACAAAGAACCGTTATTTCAGTTAAACTCTACACATTTGAGATCCTGAAACACTTCGTCGATATTTGCAATTGAAATTTTCTTTTGTATGATTTGTAGGAAAAAAATCAATGACTTGAAAATAATCTGTAAGTCATTTTCGTGTTCACAGCTGTACGACGTAAAGAAAAGGTGGCAAGTGGTTATGAAGAAATCAGTTACTTTTTAAGCTAAAAAACTAAACTTAAACTGAAAGCAAACGAAATTCTGGGAAGGGACTCGGAGGGTTCATACCGCCTGCTCATCTGCAACAAGAATTGTAGCATAATAGTACCTAGTCAGACTTAAGCACTCTAAGGCTTGGGTGAATATCTCATCTAATATTTAATTTTGTTTTTACAGCTGGAAAAAAGTAAGAAAACAAGCACTGCATGGGCATCTAATCTGCTAGGGATGCAAACCAATAAGCGACTCAAATGTAATTTCGTTTTCCATTTCTACAATATAGTCTAGATCCAATTGTTGTACTGACATTTGTAACTGGCATCTTATATAGGTCTATTTTGCAGTCGACTTTTCATCTTATATAGAGCACGGAGCTAGCAAGACAGCAAAAATTGTGTCGGTACCACATTCACTAACCTGGAAAGGGCTAGATATGCCACTCGCTTTATACAAGCTACTGTAAGCATGAGGTAGAAACAAGATAGTTCCTGCAACACGTGTCGCTTTTGATTCACTACTTCTCTGCTTGCTAGAGAATCTCGCCGCTCGCTTAGCGAAAAATTTGTATATGACAGCAACAACAGGTTAGCAATGATCAAGCGACTTTGTTTATAACCGCTTGACTCACCAGTTACTTGCTTAAGCCAGTGTTTTCTATTAAAATAAGCGATTTTTCTATAACATTTTGCATACTTTCAGGCTGGGTGCCTTGAAAAGTAATGGAATTACATAGCACTTTATGCAATCTCTGGTGGTGAGCATGATGCTTATCTTTCGACCGTCCTACAACAGGATCAAAGCATTTTGCATACTTTCAATAAGGACGCTTTGAAAAGCAGTGGGATTATAGGTATAAGAGCTTATCAAAACAGTTTACCGTAATATGCAACGTTAGATTCAAAATTTGTTGTTTTATTTACTATTCACTTGATGCTTGGTGAATCGAAAGCAGCTACAGCCAAATTGAAGTTGCCAAATTTAAGCATGAGAAATGCTCAGTAACTGCTCACGCTAAATATGTAAAAACATACAAATTCGTACCTTAAAAACCAAAATTTAGTAAATATTTTAAGCACAGGAAAGCAAATTCAATTTAATCTCCTCTGAATAAAACTCATGCTCCTCAAATATAGAAAACCATTTTAGTAAATGAAACTTGAATTCGAAACCTCTATTTCAAGCATTTTCATACTTGACTTAACTTTACTCTTCAAATGTTAAAAGCATTACATTTTATTAGCACTCACTGCACCTCGCGTAAAGCAGGAAATGATTGCTAGGAAATGGCAGCTTCCTTTTATCGTAAACTTAAATAAGTTTGCAGCAACGAACAATGTACCGACAACTACTGACTATTCAATACTCTATGCTTGTATTTCACTCACCCAACCTCAGCGGTACTGCTACAATACATATCGTACATACATACATACATACGAGTATAATATGAAGGTAAGTTAGTGAAACATAAAGACTGCCAACCAACGATTTCGCTAGAGCACAGCAATAATTCTCACTAATGACTTTGTTACTTCTTAGCTTTTCAGCCAGCTAGGCAGCCACTGAAGTGGCCTATAAGGGTTCGGTTTACAACAAGCATTAACGGCTTCGGAAAATGCACTGCAAAAGCTGTCCAACACCATTGTATCTATAGCAGAAGTAAAAATATGTATAAAAATTACGCAAATAGCAGTAATAAGAACAACAATACACACAACCTTAGGATATATTTGTACATTAACATTAAGTGTTAGTAAGGGAGAAATCTAGTGAATAGGCAGCGGTAGGAGTAAATGACTTTGAAAAACGAACAAATAAGAAACAATAGTGCAATATATTTCGAACCATAAAAGCAAATATGCACTGATTGTTTACTCCATTCGTTTGTGTGTGGCATTTCAATCGAGACAAAAGTATCAGCTCACTTTCAATATTCAGTTGTCTGTGGCTCCTTCAAGTCAGTGCATTGCTGTGATTGGAATTAGATTGACATTTTATCGCCACTAAGCGGCAGTCATTGCAAGCAATGCAAAGAGTTCTGCGGTCATTTGGTTTTTACTTCTGTTCTCCACGCTTAACTGTAAATTAAAAACAGACTTTTTACCACACACTCTCTTCTTCATCAAATTGGCATTTAATGTGCCTTGCCGGCATTAAGCAAACTCAAATGTGCAGCAACAAAAAAAAACAAAAAAAAAAGAAAACAATCGAAATCTTGATCATGCAACCCCAATGAAATGACACTTTTTTAAAACGTTTCATGGCGCGGAGTGGCAAAGAAACCACACAAGCACAGCTGTTCTTAGTTTGGCCACAATTTCCGCAGAACGTACAATACGAGTGCTCATTTTTCTAGGTGCATACATATATGTATATGCATATGTATGCATGCATGCCAATGCTCTATAAAATCATCGGTCAGAAAGTAATGTACGAAATCGGTGTGAGCCTCGAGAAAAAGAACAAAGCAAAGCATCGACAAAAGCGCCGCTAGTAGCTGCTGTTAAAGTCAATATCTGCTACAATAACACGTAAAACCAACCTAGTGAAAAAATCGTGAAAAAAAGCATATGTGTGTATGTATACAAACCTGCACATGCCATCCACACTTTAACCGCCGTTACGGTAAAACCAAAGGGAGTTAATTTTTCGCGCCGAAGCACTGAACATTAAACACTACGGCAAAAAGAGTCGATGCAGTGTTAAGAAAAAACTAACAAAAAAGCCACATACCTAAGTGTGCTTGTAAAAGTTTAGTTGAAAATCGTGCGCTCTTTTGCACTAACGCTGAATATAGAATGCAGGTGAATATATTTTATTTCCTGCGAATGAGTTCTGCCAAACGAGCGAAATGCTGGGAAATTGATTTTACCGTTGTAAAGGTAAGGCATGAGAGTAATAAAAATATAGTTGGAAAATAGCTCAAGTATAAAATAATGATTTCAGATATTTGTATAGATATATGCTTTCAATTGTTGCTCACGGCTGCTGTGACTAAGTCTCAAATCACAGCTTCGAGGTGGCCAATTGGCATCGACGAGACGAATGTTAATACGATCACTGAACTTGACGCGCAAAAGATCGATTGTGTTATGAGCTGCGAGGCATGAAGCGCCATTCTGCTAAAACTGAAAATTCTATGCCTTCAATTTGGACCACAAAAAATCGTTTATGTTGGCTTTATTGCGCTCACCGTTGACCGAAATGGCGTTTCCAGCAGCATTGTCAGAGAGACACGATTAAATAAACGATAAACTGTCACACTCTTGTCAAATGCCTACAACACATACCACAGACTGAGAATCGACACAGGCGGTGATTGAACTATTCCGTTTCTTGAACAGAAGTTCAAGCACGCACACACATATAATTTAAGTGATAGATTATTCCATTTATGATATCTCAACAAATGAGGGTTGTTTAAAGTGATACTGATTGCACTCTGATGATGCTTTGGCTTCGTGATGATCACGTGGGTTTTTTCCGATAACCAGAAGCGGCAGTCTTGCTTTTTTAAATAGCAACCAAGATTAAAATGGGAAGAAAAAAATATGATTTTTATTTTTCATCAATGCAATGTTAGGGCTACCCAGCATTAACTTTAGAAATAAATTTCTTTTCGCGGATATACGATACTGACTTTCCGTAAACATTTTCAGTGAGAACGCGATTACCTTATTAAAATAGCAAAAGATTGTAAAAAATCACTACACAGACCAACCTGTGTGCTTTCCTTGGCACGTTGGTGATTCATTTCTGTGTAGCATGACGTTTCATCATCATTTTATGTAAAAAATGTCTTTCAAATAGTAACACAATACCTCTCCCTTATTTCTATTTTGTCAAAAAATTGCTTTACACCAGTACCCCTAAATGGGGTAGTAAGAGTATATAAATTTCCGCCCACAGAGTATACCATGGCAATCTTCCTCTAATTTTCAATAAATTTGAGTACTAGGAAATTAAGCTAAGGCGTGCCGTGAAAAAGCCCGTGAAAAATATTTGTATAGGCAGGCAGATGAAACATGTAATCGTGTGATTAGTATTGGTTAACCTAATCAAGTCTCAGTAATAAGAATCGTAGTGAATTGGTTTCGAAGATGCGAGATGCAAGAATGTTACGTAACCGAATTACTTGCAGTCAGAGTTTTATTCATTTACTACCAAACTACATAATATCCTCCTTACATATATTCTACGCGTGTGTTATATTCTCATCAATCAAAGCTCTTAGGAGAAAGCAAAATAATTTGAAGACAATAAAAATTACGAACGATCAATTCGATTTTCTCATATAGATTTTTATTATAATTTTTTATTTATTTTCTGCCTCACCAATATCACAATATCCTTCAGAACGCAGCATATTAAAGGCAATAAAAATCCCCATCGACTGCCTTAACGCGATAATTGAATTACATTGCTGCCCTTTTCCGCTTAGTAGCTTTTAAGTAGCTATGAATAATTTGATTTGTAATTGCTACGATTTCCGGCCTATAATTCTCTTAGAGTACCCATATGAAATGAAGCGTAAATTCATTGAGATTGAAATATGTTTCCACTCACTAGCTCGCAAGCTCACCAACTTTGCCACAACCCACTTCCAGGCAGTTCTGCTTACGCATACGTAAGATGTGCAGACACACGTACATAAGTATTTGCTCGGTCACCTTGTAGGACCTGGAAAGTAATTTCAAATCCATACCAGATTTTAGAAGTTGTTGAATACAAATACACAAAACAATCGATTTGTACTCTGAGTGAGGGAGGAATATACACACCTACCTATGTATCATATAAGCTATTTTAACCGCACTTTAATGCCCAGCTTATTTATTATATTCTTGTTCTTTCCACCAACTTTGCCCCTAGTAATCATATGAGTGGTTTTTCATGCATTGCAAAACACCAAAAGCTCTTGACTACCTATAAATGGGGCATACATATGTATATACACAATTAGCACGGACGTTCTTTGTTGCACGATGTTTGACCGAGCTCGCCCTCCAATTCATTATATGCGTCTAGATGTTGTTGCACAAATGTAGGGACCTACAGCTTTTTTTGTATGCCGCGTCCAAACAGCAGGTAGTTTTTTATGTAGAAATAGACTCGGAGTTTTGCATTGTCTGTCGGGGTGCGACCGCTAATAGAAAACACCTTTCCTGCAGTTTGATTTTTCGTGCCCACTGCCCTCGAGCGCAGGCTCTATGAAATGGGAGTCGAGCATAAATCAATACGTCTACGGCGGCCACTCCGACATGCAAGTAGTTTTACCAGTAACTTCTTATTATTTGCAAACCAATTGAAACTAGAATGCATAATTACTTATAACTAAAAGTATGTACCATTACACATTTCACTTCCCTACAGGGCATAACGAAAATGCGTAGGGACACATCGACATTAAGGGTGGCACTCCAAAGGCATTAGCCGAAGAGGATTTTAGTTTGTAGCTCAGATTGATGTGGGGGTCAAATCAATTTATTGTGATGGGTGAAGTGGAAGAGACGGAGAAAGAGATTGTGGGAGACTTGCGATGTAAAGCACACTGAAGGAGAAGAGTGTAACTATCTTTAACGAATATGTTTGTAACATTATGCTACATAGCCTTAGTTTCACAAGATTTCATTGCCAGAAATTGAAATTCCGCTTAACCCTTAACTACTGACGACTGGCAATTTTTACCGGTAAGTGGTTCCATTTTGCTGTTTCCGGGAACTCTCGCTACTTACGTACTATGCACATATATGTAGTATACGATATATGCCGTTACGTCACTCAGTGCCAATTTGTTAGCCGAAGTTCCCACACTGCATTTTGTAAATCTCGCTGATTTATCAGTAATTAATAATCGTAATCGATGAAAATTAACCGGGATATGTGTGCTCAGAATGAGGAAAGGTGTTGATTATTTTGCCATGTCAGTGCGTCTGTCCGTCCGCGCGAATTAAACGGTAAACCTAGCTTACTGGTGTGATTGTCGTTCATAGAATGACCGGCGAACAAAGCAATGGGCTTGGTAATTAAAGGCGAGAAGTCCCCACAACTATATGCGTCCTGCTTATATTTACATGGGGTCAAAAAGGTTTTCGAAATAGCACATCTGCTATTCGCTTTACCGAGAAATAAGTTGAGTGATTCCTCTTTAACACCGGTCAATGTACGCCGATGTCTGGATAGGAGGTCTCTGAGACCAGTTCAATCGGCTCCTTCCTGGCAAGCTCATAAGCAATTTCCTTCCCCTCTTTGCTCCTATGACCTGGAACCCAGATCAGAGAAATATTACCTGGTCTACAGAGATTTGATCTCCTCCTTACAGGAGCTTACCAGTTTGGATTTCGGAGTTTTTTGTAATGCACACAAATTTTGTTTTGTTTAAATGTCATTCATAATCGTTTTCCTAGAACACTTAAAAAAATATTAAAAAAAGTAATTGAAGATATTTTTCTTATAAAACTTTTACTGTTTTATTAAATTCAATCATTTTACAGCGTTTACCATATCTAAAGACCTTAAACCAATATAAGAATATATGTACAGGGTGACCGACGGGAATCTGATGTTTTTGGGATGGCTAGTACTCTGCCGGTGAGAGGAGTAGGGAGACGAATTACAAGCCAGTAATCTCGCCATTCGATGCCATTTCAGTAGCTATGGAGCGGTGGACGGTTGAACATCGCATGTTTGCGTATGACGCATTTGTGCAGAATGGCGGGTCTGTTATTACCGTGCAGCGACTTTTTCGTGTGCGTTTCAATCGTGGGCGTCGTGGAACCGTTCCAAGCCGCAACACAATTCTCAGTTGGGTTCATAATCTACGAACAACAGGATCTATTGTGAAAAAGAAGCCACCAGGTCCGACTAAGACAGCAAGAACACCAGACAACATCGAGCGTGTGAGAGCCGCGCTAACTCGTAGCCCTGGGCGCTCTGCACGTAAACACGCGCGCGAATTAAGAATGAGCCATGAATCTCTGCGAACAATTTTACAGAAAGACTTAAAATTTCACCCTTACAAGATGTATGTTGCTCAGAAGCTTGAGGAAAGACATTATGCTAGAAGTGGCTACAATTGATTTTGAACTGATGACTCGTGTGATGGCCAATTTTTGGAGAAGGCTGGAAAACTGCATTCAGGAGGATGGGCACCACTTACCCGACGTAATTTTTCACAAATAATATTCATCTTCAAATGGCATATCATGACAAAGAATTTTGTGTATTAGAATAAAATATTTCATTTAAAATAACTGTGTACTGTTCATTTCAAAAACGTCAGATTCCCATCGGTCACCCTGTATAACATACTCGTATTCATTTTTCAGTTCCATAAATATATAATTGCCGCTTACAGCCTATATTTGGTGTTTGGCCAAGTTCCTCCTCCGACTTGTGGTACGCGACTTGATATTGTTCCACTAATGAGAGACTTACAGTTTTATGCCATCTCCGTAGAGTATTTATTATGTGTAGCCTTTTTCATACCAGAAATACACTCGACAGAAATACATTTAGTTTTTCACACCCGAAGATTCGGAGATTCGAATCCGGGCACTACCAAATGGTAGTTACGCACCAAACCATTTGACTGCAGTAGTTGCATATTCTCCAGTTACTATACGCAGTAAAGGGTTAATAGCACCAGTAACTTGAATCTTAGGCTTCCTGCTTTAGTCTTAACTCGTCTAGAGTAGATCAGAAACCCACTGCACCCACAACACTGCCTTCGACAAGGCATTCTCTATTTGTCCATTTGTGGGTTAGGTGCTGATATTGCTCCGCACGGCGTTTACTAACTAACTGCACGTTTAATTTAGATTAATGTTTGTATTATAGCAACCAAATTGAACGAACACACACAAAGAGCGCACGATTCACATGCAAATGGCATATAGACAGGGCAACAACAATACTCGTCTACTGCCGACCATCAAACTGACTTAAACCCATAAACAACGATAAACGAGCTCCGGTTCTCCAGCTTCTAAATCAGTTCATTATTGCTTTTGGAGTAAAACCACCAACACTATGACCAAATGCATGAACACATATACATAATAGCTTTGATGTGGTCAAAGCGTTCATCAGGAGTGTTGCTTGCTTTTGTCAGCTATTAGGTTATACATATTGACGGTAGCACTAGTCTTGCCAATCAAATGTTTTGAAAATCTCCTGCATGCCAAATAACTGTGCTTGATACATACACACAGTCAGTGGTATAGTAGGACATACTCGTACATCTTGAAAGTATGAGGTGGAAGAACCGCAGAAAATATTTCATCAAATTGCAGACCATTTTACGTTTGTGGCTAAACAGTAAATCCTTTATGGAGTTGATTAATTTTAAAGGATCAACTTTGTGAACTCTTGCGATTTATGCGTCATACATACTCGTACGCACATTTATACACAATTGATGTCTGCCCATATTGGCCTTGGAAATCAAAATTTGATTCACATAATCTTACTGCATTTGATTACACTGCTCTCCGTAGAGGCTTTCCTTTAGCTATCTATGGTATTGGTAGTGTCTTATTATAATCATGCCATTAATTTTATTACGATTTGCTAAATCTTCGCTTCGGTAGATGCTTTCAAAGTTGTAGCGAAAATGAAGTCAGCTTCTTTGCCAATACTCTAACGTTCGATACGAAAGGTGTGCCACTTAAACGGAAGGGGTGCCATTTCAACGGCTGTTTTTTAGAAGGAAACTTTTATATTATTTTAAACTTTAAATTTTACGGTTTATTATAATAACGTGATTGTGTATTGTCTTTGAGAAATATTACGTAAAAGTATATACAGAGAGTAAACGCGAAAAAAGAAAATCAGTAATGGATTTCAAACGTAATAGTGTGATTACAATATATTTGGCTGGAAAATAACAACCAGCGATTGTTCGTGAGCTCGAGCACGTTAAAGTAAATAAAGTTTTTGATTATCGCACCATTACTCATTACAATAATACTGGTAGCTACTGGAGGTGGTCATCAAAAGACTGCAACGTCACGTGAAATGGGTCAAAAAGTGAAGAAGCGACTTGAGCGACATCCCCGACGAAGTGCCAATCAAATGGCGAGAGAACTGAAAATATCTGACCGTATTATCCGCCGCATACTGAAAATTTATCTCAATGTCAAGCCTTACAAGATCCACAGGACGCATGATCTCTCACCAAAGTAACAACAAGTCAGACTTGAGTAAACAACTATTTCTGCTTGGTTTGACCGAAACCGAGCAAATTGAGCAATTTGTAAACTCCCAAACCGATAGGGTTTATTTTACCGACCGTTCATACGAAAATTTGGTCATTGATTGGCCACCAGTAGGTAAGGCATAGGTAATGATTTGGGCCGCTATAACTGCAGATGGGCGCTCTTCAACCATTTTCATTGACCCTGGCGTCAAGGTAAATGCGAAATATTATCGGAAAAGTATTATGGAGGTTGCTCTGAAGCCGTGGGCAGACAAATATTTTGGTGGCAGACCATGAACGTCTCAACAGGACTCGGCACCTTCTCACAAAGCTCGAGTGAACCAAGAATGGTTGAAAAACAACGTTCCGAACTTCCAAGCGTCCACACAATGGGTCTCAAATTCACCAGACACGAATCCGCTGGATTATTCTGTTTGGGCCATTTTGGAGAATATGGTGGAACTAAAAGATTCACCAATCTCTCATTTTATGCGAGTGTGTCAAAATACCTGCAAGTCACATTCGAGCAGCTTGCGATTCGTTTCTAGACCATAGTAAAGGCAAAAGGTGGTTATATCGAGCAACAGTAATTTGATTCTTAATTTTGTATTATTTTCTCACATATTTTACTTTGAATTAAATAAAAGTAATTTTCCTAGCTAAGTGTATGGCCTTTTTAATTGGTTACACTTCGGGTGGCGGACCATGTAGTACCTATATACAGGGTGGGCCAAATAAGACCTACTAATGTTAAACACAAATAACTTTTGCAATAATCATTTATTTTGGTTAATTGCTTTTATACATTGAATATATTTTAAGGAAATTATGTATGAAATATTACATCAGACAAATGTCCACCATTTTTCTCGATACAAAGAGTGGCTCTTTTAACGCGTTTTCCATTACACTCCCTAATGTTTCTGGTTGAAGGCTCAGTATTTTGTCTCGAATATATTACTTCCGCTGTCTAATAGTCTCTGGTTTATTAAGATACACTTTGTCTTTTAAATATCCTCATAAAAAGAAGTCGAGCGCAGTCAAATCTGGCGAACGAGGTGGCCAAGGGAAATCTGAGTTTTTGGAAATCAGACGTTCGCCAAAAATTTGACGCAGAAGGTCCAAAGTTTGCCTAGCAGTATGCGCCGTTGCTCCATCTTGTTTAAACCACAAGTTAGGATACTGCTCAGCCATTGGCCGCAAAAAGCTTTCAATCAATGTTCTGTAAGAAGCTCCTGCAATCGATTCCGCCATTTAATCCTCATTTCCTCTAATGGCCATAACTCCGCACCAAACAGTACATTTAGATGGGTGCAACTGATGTTGGTATGTTGCCCTTGGATTTTCAGAGCCCACAATATACAATTTTGTTTGTTGACATAACCATTTATATGGAAATGCGCTTCATTCGACATCAAAACATTATTTAAAAAATCAATTTGTGTGGCTAATTGTGAAAAACTAATAGCGTTTTGTAGTCGTTTTTGTTGGTCTTGCGGTAGGGTTCCATAATAAATTTCCAACAATTAAATTACAACCTACAAATAGAGAAAAATAAATATGTCAAAAAATAAAAAAAGTTATTTGTGCTTAACATTAGTCGGTCTTATTTAGCCCACCCTGTACTTACTAGTACATATAAGTCAGCACTCTTTCTATTTTTCGAGTAGCGTAGAAATTCCACACCAAAAGAGTTCTTTGTTTTTTGAAGCGATCCATGAATTTAACCAATTTTTTGACTACCTCATAATATTGAAAATGCGGATTAGATAGAAAACTGGTAACTGAATGAGTTATTTGGTGAATTCATCTTTTATATATTCACATATATACATATTCGAATCTTTGTATCTGAGCATCAAATAATAGACACAATTTTTCTAATAGCTGTCACTCTTCGGCAGGCAATGGCAAACCTCGAAAGTGAATTCTGTCAAAACTCTCCTCATAAAATCCCTTTGCCACTCGAAGTCGGACTAAAATTGTAGGACCCTCCATTTGTGGAACAACATCAGGACGCACATCACGATTAGGTAGAGGTGCACAGCCAAGCACCTAACGGAGGAGTAGGCCTCAATTATTCATTCATATTCAGGTGAGTAATCTAAGTTGCTTTATTTTTTATTATTATTAAACAATATTTAATTTTTATTAAAAATGGTATCACACAGACATAGAACGGCCCATCAGTTAGTTTACAACTGAAGAATAAAATTTCTACAATTTTTCATTAATTGGCCATATTATTTAATAATGAAACAAAAATCGAAAGCTATTAAATTATTAAAATACATAACTGGTTATTTATATACATTTAATGTCATTTTATAGCTCAGAAGTATATAATAAATATTACAATTTTAAAAACTCAATAAATAAAATATTAGGTGAAGTTACCTTTAGAGAGCGATATCTTACAATGTGTGCCTAAAAAAAAATTCTTAAGCATTTTATTTTGTTTGATGAAGGCAACAGCGTGCTACCGCATTCGAAAATAAAATTCAATATATCCGCCAGTATCGCCACGACCAAGGTGAAAACTGAGGAAGAGAGTAATAGAGGGAGCAGAGCAATGATTTCGGTAATATTTCTGCTACGCAAGATTGATAGAAAAAAGATTGCGACCATCAGAGAGTGCGTGACGTCACGTTTGCCAAGTTGTAAAGTGTTACCCACCATTTGTTCTTCACAATAAATTTAGTGCTTTTTTATACCCGAAACGCGAAAATTTTTCAGTTTGGTGTTTGTTTCTTTTTGTTTTTAATTTAAAGCTTCCGAAACTGTAAGCTAAAAAAACTGTATTATTAAACCAAAGAATGTTAAACAGGTCACTCTGAGAAGATTTTAGTGCTAATGCAAATTTGTTGATTCTTATAAAGTTTGATATTTTGAAAGTGAAAATTTAATTTTTTGCTTCTTTTAAGTTAATGCAAGAATATAAAATGTTCTTCTCTCAACTCTTCTTAACATTTAAAACCTTTTTAGACATTTTAAAAAGCGTTTAAATTTACTGAATACGAATTAAAACCATAGAGGTGTAATCGTTTCGTCCGGTCCTCAATTCTTAGTGGGACATAAAACATCAAAAGGTGTATTCATAGTAAAAATAAGCAAAAAAAAAAAAACATAAAATACTAAAAAACCATAACGACATTTTTACAAAAAGAGTACCTTATTTTGTTGCATAACCTGAAATATAGCAAATAAGTCGTTCCCTTTACAAAAGAGTTTATTTTAACCAAAAAACTCATAAATTAAATTGTACATAATCATAACACATTTATTTAAACAAAAGGCACATTTTAAAGACAGTTTCTCACGCATACAAAGTTTTTTAAGTAATTCAATACAAATTTGGTATTTTAATCTCCCTAAATCGGCATTTTAGTGCGTTTTTATATCCAAAGCTAGGCAACACTGCAGTAGCGAGAGAGAGATTTGACTGCCGAAAGCAGAAGAACACCAACAATAACTGCAATCGCGTGCAATGCGAACAGATGTTAAAAAAAGTAAAGCTAAATACAACTGAGTGAATTATTGAACTAATTTTTAAAAAATGTATATTTTACAAAATTATTAACCTTACTTTTAATTAGAACAGGCTAGAAGAAAAAACTAAAACTCCGAGAGTAAATAACAAAAAAAAGAAAGTGTGTGGTAGTTCACGGAACCCGCACGATTGAAGTGAAACTTCTTTTATCAACAAATCAATAATTTAACTATTATTTCAATATAATGCATGCAGAAGTCATGGAAAGCATGGAATGGAATTTTATTAAACAGAATTATTTATTTATTTTAATATAAAAAGAAATGAATTTATTGTACTCAATTACATTTGGTTCTCGGCATTGTCATTATCATTATTGGATTCGTTTTCCAAAAATGAAACAAGGGCTTTATGGTAACTGAAATACGTAAAAAATGATCTACATTCTAATCTATCAAGGTATCGATGAAATACTGCATCAATGGTAGTTCCGCATCTTGTTGTTGGTACTACAAATTATCACTTATCGTACAACCGGAGGATTCACTGTCACGGTGTTCAACAGTAGCTCTTAATTTTTTACGCTCCAAATACTCACGTTGCCGTTCAGCACCTGTTTTCGGTTTCCGTTTTTGTTGATTTGATGCCATATTTAACAGAAATCAATCAACAAAACAAAATATGTTTGTAAGATTTGCTCAAAACTACACACACACTCTATGACGCGTCTCGCGTTACTAATAATATTGTGTTTGGGATAACTGTCAACTGTTTCCACCGAAATGCGTTCGCAAAGTGTATGGTCTTTGGTATGGTAAACAGATTTATGATACATTATTTTGCGGCGACAGCACAGCGCGATAGCCGAGCGGCTAGCAATGTGGGCTTCCGATCCGAAATCCTTGGTTCGAATCACAAGAAAATTTTTTTTTTTTTTTTTATACATTTATTTCATTTTGTTTTATGATATGTTTATGAGCAGATTTTTTTCATGGCAGAAATACACTCGGAGGTTTGCCATTGCCTGCCGAGGGGCGACCGCTATTAGAAAAATGTTTTCATTAATTTTGCTTTCACCGAGATTCGAACCAACGACCTCTCTGTGAATTCCGAATGGTGATCACGCACCAACCCACTCGGCTACGGCGGCCGTCAATCAAATGTCATATTTACAAATTACATTCGATAAGAATGCAATAATAAACGACCGCATTACATTCACGACGACACGCCACGCCAGTTTTTTAACAGATGGCGCTGGCATAGCGTGAGTTTTACGTAGTTTAGCGTAGTTTTACTCCTCACAGCGTTTCATCCACGCCACGCTTTTAACAGATGGCGCTGGCGTAGCGTCACATGTCGATGAAACGCTATGGTTTTACTCCTCACAGCGTTTCATCCTTCGAGACAAAAGAAGTTTCACTTCAAAAAAATGCTACATCGAGTTACGAAAATGGTAATCTGGCCATACTGGTGCTAAAACCACGTAACTCATTGTCAAACTCGCTGAGAGCAAAGTAACGGTACCACGATAGGCGCCAGCTCATTATTCTTTCCATCATGGCTGCTACGAAGTACATAGTTAATTCAAACCATGGTCGAGAATATTGGTGTTGTAGCACAAAGTGCTGTAGCGCAAAGTGTTGCTGAGCAACCTCCAACATCGATATGTCGCCGGTCTCAACAATTAGGCATTCATGAGTTGACTGTTTGACTGTTTAGCTGTAGACGTGTTCGTGACGTACGTTTAAATGATGAAATTTTGCACGTATCATTGCTAAGAGACGTATTATGAAAACCTCAAAGAATCTAAGGTTTTACATGCATATTTTGGCACGGTTTTTGAAAATTCCTTTATAATTGCCGACAATGCCTTGAGAATATTTTACTACACATAATTTATTTATACAATATATAAGAAGACATTTGAAAGAAGCTTAACTTTTGTAGCTTGATTAGTTAATTATACTTTCATATACTCATCTAAGTAGTCTAAATTACTTTTGTCGTCATTTTTATTAAAAATTATCTAACAGAGTCGCAAATCGCTTAATTTGTAACTGTAAATAGACGTTTACACCGTTTGTTTGGTATTTGGACGAACTCTTTCTTTTATTTGTGGTGTGCGTCTTGATAATTTTTCACAAATAGAGGGGCCTACAGTTCTATGTATCCTGCGTATGTCAGATGGTTTTTTATGAGGAAATAGTCCATGGCAGAAATACATCCGGAAGGGCGACCGCTAAAGAAGAACTTTTCCGAACACTTGGTTTCGAGGTTTCACACAACAACCCATTTGACTGCGACGGCTAACTCTAACCGACGAATATAATTTTCATAATTTTCCATTATTTGGAAAAAAAAAATTTGGAAATATATATTATTAAATACTACAACCATTCAGGTCCATTTCCTATTTTCAATTTATTCGAAAAATCAAAATATTTGCTGATTGCAAGCATATTAAAACAAAAACAAAGAAAAAAAAACAATATTAAAAAATAATTGTTGAATATTTGTGAAAGAAAATTTGAAATTTTGCATTTAATCACCTATCAAAATGACGTCCATTGCAGCCATTCACACACCATTCACTCACATACATATATTCCATTCAGGTTTAGCGCCTAATATTTCAAGTGCCATATGCAAATAGTATTGATATAATATGCAGCTATGCCCGTTTACTCTCAAATGCTTGCACATATGCACATATATAACTATGTATTCTAGTAATTGCCTTTAGCAAATAATAATATAGAAAATTTACGAGCGTTCAACAAACTTTTTTGGTCATTGAAAATATACTCAAAAATATTGCTGAAAGTAATGGAGAAAAAGCAATATCCACGCTCGATAACTTATGAACGCACACATGCTCGTAAACTTGTTCATATGTGAATATCGGCTTGCTTATGTGATTTACAGCATAGCCGCTTGTGACATATTTATGCGCGCCGAAACGATTATGTTTTTCAACTATTGGAGAATTTTAAATTTTTACGCATAATAAAACATTCTAAAACTTATTAAAACCAACACAATAAACGTTGTAGTCGAGTTTATTAAACCAACCTTAGTTCTGCAACGTTCCAAGATTGAGCAGGATTTCGAATGCACAACGCAGATAAATGTCATTGGATAATAAAGGATCCATTTAACTGAAGAAGGGCTTACCTCACGACTCGAAGTTCAACTTTCGTATTCATTATCGAAGATGGGAATTGAACACGAGATCCGTTTAAAATAATATTTGAATAGGTAACCAAGTCTGGTGTTAACCTCCTAGTCCTGTAATTAGGAGATCAAACGTCTCGAACGTGTAGGGTTCCAGGACATAGGAACATATAGAGAAATGAAATTGCCGATAAGCTTGCCAGAAAGAAGTCGACAAAACTGGTTAAAGTTGTCCCTATCTCAGACAGCGGTGTCTTCTTGCTCGTTGTTAAAGAAAAACTGCACAATTTCTTAGCTTATCTTATCGTATGCTATCTCAAAAACTATTTGGCTACAGTGCGACAGAACAGTACGCTTAAATTGCTGGTGGCATTCAATTTCCCAACTCATAGCGTGGTTTACCGGTCACTGGGTGATCGCAACACACGCCGTGAAGCTTCCGAAGACTTCCGCACAACCCCCTTGCAGAACCGGTGGAATCCTGCAGAGAAAGAGACTGTCGAATACTTTCTTTACAAATGTTCTGGTTTGACGGCGAGGTGCTTGAGTTTCCTTAGTGTGCCTTTTGGCGATAGCCGTGGGCAGTTCTCCAGCCTAGATCCCTTTTCTCTCATCCACTACATCAAAAGCGCTGTAGATGGGTTTTCCTCCTTTAAGTTTTGTAATTTTACTCTAGTGCTATTTTGAGTGTACCATTGAGTGTACTCTTCCTATCTACCCCAGCCTACTGTTTATTAAGAATTTATGTACATACACATATGTATCTAAATATATACTAGATATGTATGTAAGCTCGTTAATAAAAATAACTGAATTTATTTTTAGATTTGATATTTTAAGTTCATTGTACGTGTCGGTTTCGAAAATTTTTATTGCAATTTTATTTCTATTTAGTGGCAGGGCTTATAAGCAGGCGTTGAACTTTCCCCTACTATTTGAACAAAAGCATGCACATGACCTGCGGCTAACTCCTCGTAAATAACCGTTCAATGTTGTTCAATTACAACAAGAGAGTGTGGCAAGCAATGGATCAATAACAAATAAGTAAATACGCTTGCGGAGGCAAAACATTTTATATTTTTACACATGAACATGTATTAAGTGGCAGCTTATCGATATTCAGGGCACATACCTTTGGGTGGTACATAAAAATCACCACACACAGACATGAGACCTGCTATCAGCTGCGCGGCATTTTATAAAAAATTATATTTTTTTTAATAAAGCATTTAGAAAATATAGCTTCAAAAAATAACAATTATGAAGGGAAATTAAAAACGATATTAAAAAATAGCCACCTCTAAACATTTTATACGGAATTTACTGAATGCAATTTATTGGAAATTTTTAGAGCGTTCACACAGATAAATAAAAACCTAAAAAATAGGTGTATAAATTCTTAGCCCTAGAACATATTTAGAGTGTAGAATCAAAAATTTTTAAATCTTTTTGTGTTTTGTAAGCCATCCTATTGTATACAGAAGGTGCATGCATATGATCAGCTCGTGGCAAAAACTTAATTTGAATGAGTTTCGCGCGCTTGATAACATATCTTCCCATATGACTTTGTAAAAGGCTTAAGTCAATATAAGCTTTATTTTTGCGCATTTATGTTGAACGAATCGTATAATTTTAAAATATCGTACGCTTTCATCAACAAATCAGCCATGAAATAAAACAAAAGAAAAACTTAGTGCACTGTGCTATACTGGCATTAAAGGATTCAAGCAGGTAAGAGTATCGTTCAAGCTAGTCTTTAAGGTTAGTTACACAATACACAATACACAATTGAATATTAACACAAAATAAAAGTTTCTATAACCCCGCTCCGCAGGTAATTTAGTCTGCGACTCTTCACAGACTCTACAAGAATCATTTTCTGCCACACCAATTTTTTTTCATGTGGTCATTGAGTTTACAATGGCCTGTCAGCAGTTTTGTGCAGAGTTTTGTGTCTTTTCTGTTTCTCACGTGCACATATTATAATAGCATATTCAAACCCGACACACGTTGTTCTTGTGGATCAACCTCAAAAAGCTGTATGTACGAACATGATAAATGGGTATTCTTAAAAGAGTCCAGAGGATGGAAATGTGCTAAATGTTTGCTTGAGTGAATAGGCGAACAGGCGCAGGTCTACAAGGAGTGCCTATTAAATAACGAGACTAACTGACTGCTACAGAAGAATGATGTAATCATTAAGCGCAACTGATCGCCAACCGTTTAATGACAAGTTTTTTCTTTCGAATGCAAGAAATCAGTTTAATCTCAGGTTTGCCTCAAGAATTCGGAAAAATGTTTCCACTGTCGAATTGCAAGCCATTGAAAATAGCACAAACTCATTCGAAAGAATAATAACAGGTGACGAATTGTGGTTTTTTACTTGTCGGTCCTGAAAGAAAGCCCATGGATGCACTGGAAGAGACTGAAAGCTAGATTTTTTGGCAAATAAAATGAAACCTTTGAAACCGCACTCAGTTTGGGTCAGAGTAAACTTTGCCGTAGGTTTCGAAGATGCAATTATTTTCATTTTTTCACATACCCAAGATGTTATCAAAACCCTAACTAATCGGACTTTTACAGCCAAGCTAGTAAGGAAGGAGCTACAATGAGGTATTATTTATGAGGAACTTTTTCAAGGCAGAAATATACTCGGAGGCTTGCCATTGTCTGGTGAGGGACGACCGCTATTAAAAAAAAACTTTTTCTTCATTTTGGTGTTTCACCGAGACTCGAACCTACGTTCTCCCTGAATTCTGAATGGTAGTCACGCGCCAACCCATTCGGCTACGACGGCTGCTATCAAATCCCTCCTAATCAAGGACTAGAAGGCCTATAAATGCGTGAAGGCTAACTAACACATTTTGCTGAATACTAGTATTCGTTCGTTTTATAGAAACATAAAATTAAGCCATTTACTTGACACCCCATATACACAAGCTTTACATTTCATTCAAGTGAAAGGCAGTGCATTTTTAATGCCTAGACTTTGAAAAATTTACTTTTTATAAAACAAAATGCTGCACAGAATTTCAAATAAATTTTCTTTTTGGAGTGAAACTTCTTAGGCGTCGATGGACGAGCGAGAATGGAAATGGAGAGTAAAATTTCAAGGTCAAGAAAAAAGATATAACGTAGAGGAAAAGGAGAGAGAGAGATATACCTTATATATATCTTAGATACACTTTAAGCTATTTTTTCTGAGTTTTTCATTGTGGTTGCTAATTTCTAGTGAGAAATAACACTGACTACTTTTTGGCGCTTGTTTGTTGCTGCAAACTTGTAGGAAATATATTTTTGGTGCCTACTTTTTGGCGTTATATTTCCTTGGTGCCTACAAACAGTTTGCTCCCACTTTTTTTGGCGTCTTTTTTCGTACCTACTTTTTGCCCTTGTTTCCGATTCCTGGCTAGTGCTTGTACTATAAAGTGCTATCCATTCTGGCATCGGACTTATTGGTATTGCCTTGCGGTAATTTTTACCATTGCTGCGGTCCTGGAATCGCTGCGTTTGTGCGGGTGTTGTTGCCACGATTTGTGTCCGGCGTTTACCTACACCGGTCGAACCTTCTCCGTTTTTTGTAAATTTTGTCTTTTTATATTCTCTGCAAATGTTGTGAATTTACTTGGATATATAATCTTGCTCTCTCTCTCTCTCATTCTCTCTGGGGTCTCTCACTCTTTCTTTGTCTGCCTTGAAAGTTACACTTCTGTTATGTGTTCTACGCTACACGCACTTTTTTTTAGTAGGAATAAGTATTTATTTCCAGTACTTTTTTCGAATTTCTTCGAATTGAAATTTCGTTTATTGTTACCAAAAAAATTAATATTAATTGTATTAAATATTTTCGACATATGTTTTCTCTGTATTACAATAAAAGTTACTAGCTGACGCCCATCAAAATTTTCAAAAGAAACATTGCTTGAACTAAAGGGAAAATTGTGTTCCAAGTGGTCCAGTTATTTTCGGTCTCTGCTTCGTTCTCATAAATAACTTAAGAAATAACCTCTTAATATTCATATACCAAAACTCGTTTGAATTTATTATCGTATGTTTAGCACATATTTATGTAAAATGGTCAAAATGCATTTACATATCCATATTTTATTACTGTAGTTAACTAATGTAAAATAGCAAATATTTAGAGCTGGAGCATCAAAATAATAACGTAAAATAGCAAAACGATCATTCATATTTTATTCCGTTTTCCCTGAGAGGTTTAAAAAATACCCATATGAGTAGAAGGTTGATGGTTGGTATAAAAACCAAAAGTTGGCACGCACACATCTGTTAAGTGCTTGGCTGAGCTCCTCCTTCTATTTTTGGTGTGCGCCTTGATATTGTGACACAAATGGAGGAACTTACAATGTTAAGTCGACTTCAAACGACAAATGGTTTTTTAAAAGGAGCTTTTTCATGGGAGAAATATTTTCAGAGGTTTGCCATTGCTTTATTAGAAATCACTTTTTCTATCGTTTTATTTTTCCATGCATGGAATTCGATCACCGAGCCATTGGGTCACGGTGGTCGCCGAATGTTGAGGGTTGGTAAGTTTATCAAAAATTATTCTCGAAATACTTTACATAAAATTATGATTTCGCATTCCGCTTCGTCCTAAAAAGGTAGAAAGCTCATCGACTGTGACTTATTTATTTTGTTTATTTATTTATTAAGTCAATACATTTTCGCAATGTTTGAATTTAGAACTAGAAGTAACTAATGAATCTTAAATTAATAATTAACAGTTAATAGTAGAAGTTGTGTAATCAGTATTAGGACACAGAAATAAAAATGTAATAGTTACTGATTTTTTCTTTTTGGATTACACATAATTATTATTTTTGATTTTTATTTTTTCTTAGAAGAATAATAATGTAGTCAGGATTTTATTATTTTTGATCAAGCGTTATGATTATGGTTCGATTTGTATATTTTCACTCACGAATAATACCGTTAATAGTGGAAAATAACATCAGATAAAGGACCTAGTGGTCCGCTTACAGGACAATATCCCTTTCATGAAGTTTTCCATAACCGAATTGCAAAGTGGCTGCCTATGTCCTCGATAGCCTCACGAATTCCATCTTTGAGGGGCTGGGCTGTTGGCGTAGATCTTGTCTTTCACGTGGACCTAAAGAAAAAAGTCACAAGGTGTTAAATCACAAGATCTCGGTGGCCAATTGTGATCACCTCTTCAAGAGATAACACGATCTGGAAACTTTTCCCCGAAAATATCAATGGTTTCGGTCTTTGTGTGGCACGTAGCGCCATATTGTTGAAAATAAACGTTGTCCAGATCAATATCATCCAATTCCGGTAGAGGTAATGTTTCCTGTCTTCACAGTTAAAATATTTTGTCAGTGAAAAAAAGAGTATATGTATATATGTTATAAAAAATATATTATTCTGAGAAGGTGTTCTTGGAAGACTTTTTAAAAAGTGTGCCATATTAGTTTGGGCAAGTATTTGGTAAGTATAATGAAAATTATAGAAGAGGAGTAAAAAGTAAATAGAAAAAAGTAAAAAGTAAAAAGAAAAAAACAGTAAAAAGTGAAAAAAAAATGTATGTGTTCGCTGCACCGATGTGTGCTGAGCATTCCAACCGCCTATAAGCGGGCATATGCAGTGCGTTGAAGTAAAATTTTGCTTTATAACAAATACAATTTATGAACTTGTGTGAGTGTAATTTTTTTATCATTATAATAACCTTGCGGTGAGAACGAAATCGAAGATGTGTTTTTCAAAGAAGAAATGGTGGGCGATGAATTTGATAGTGACGACGACGTGAATGATGCAGATGTTTTGGGACCAAATAAAAATTACTATTTTTTTCAAGCAAATGACTTTCCTGTGTCAGACATAGGTTTTTTTGTTATACCTATTAGTTCTTCTTCACAAGTTGACAAATCATAGGAAGCTACAAAACTTTTGGATAAGGCGGTTGCTATTGTATAGTAGGTATTCCGAGGAATTCGTAGCCAGCCCATTGGGCGTAATTGTTTCGGTTGTTTTGAAGAACAACAGGGGAGTTAAATTTCAACACGGGCTTCAAACGTCGTTATAAACACAATAAGGATCAGTATAAGCCCAAACACCGTCAAGGTGTTGATCTTTTTGTTTAAAACTTTGGTTAAATATAAAACAATATGACTGCATTACGTACCTGATAAATTTTCATCCTTCGTAAAAAAATGAAAAAGAAAAATTCAAAAACACTGAGAGGCAAACTATTATTTTCTTCCCCCTTTACAATATTTCATTGGGAAAACTTCGTAGTGCAATGGAATATTTGAACAAACTACTCTACCAAATGTGCGTGTCAATATGCATATATTTGTAAGAGTATGTACACACACGCCGCATAACTTACATTTAAACCCATACTTGTAGTCACATCAGCTGTACCTGTATTCAAACGCTTTGCTTTGAATGGGAATGAAATAAATAGTTAGCTTGCTTATACCCACAAGCATTTCTGCTGTACTTATTTCGACACAAAAGTCAATTTTATTTAACATTACACGGCCACCCTCTCTCTCACGTTTTTTCCATTGTCTATGCTTGCCTATCTATTTCACTTTACCATTCTTTACTCGTTTTCCCGTCGCTTTTATGCAAATATTCATAAATTTACATAACTTCATGCTGTGCAAATAATCAACTTTCAAGGTTTTTCGCAACTGTTTAACGACCAGCCTGAATTGGCTCAAGCACAGCAGCCCAGTCAGTCAGTCAGCCAGTCAGTCACTTCGTTAGCCAAACACGTTCAAAGCACGCACTGCAAAGCAGTCCTTTTCATTGCGTTAGTACGTTAAATAGTCAGCTAATAGCGTCATGACGATTTCTTTAAAACATTCAATATGACCTCACTTACGAAATGGGTATACAGCCTACACATTTAACCCTAACCTCTTACTACTGTTGTGCCGACAAACATTTCAGACAGCCCTATTTCCATTTGTTGAATAGACCATAAAAAAATTATTAAAAAGTCAAGGGTAGGTAGATGAAGATTTTTCTAGGAATTTATTGAAGAAATGTAGCTTGCATACGCTGACGAAGAAGAAGTGAGGGCAACCATAAGGGATTAAATTTAAAGAAAATGTAATGGCTCAGAATATTTTAAATAATACACAGACGAATTTAAAAACCCCAGTGACTTGGGCAACAATAAGAAACAACAACGCATTTCGTATTTATTTATAATTAAATAGAATTTTACATATTTAATTCGAATTACACCTACATACTCTGATATAATAAAAGCTGCCATTTAGCAATAATATTTTATCAAACTTATCATTTTTGATCGGACTACTTCCACTCACAAGCGAGCTTGGCAGGCTAAGAAAGGCTGCAAATGGGCAAAACTGATATTAGCAACCAACTGGCGCAACCAACTTCCGTTAGGCAGAAAGAACTGTAGGCAACAGATTGGACTGATGACGGGCCAGTTTCTATGGTCGAAGCACATGGAAAATGTAGGCGTATCAGACAATGCACTCTATCCAGTTTGTGGAGAGGAGGATGCGACGGTGGACCACTTTTTCAACGTATGCCCGGGCTTCGCTCGAATCAGGTTTGAGGTCTTTGGCACCGATGTGTTAAGAAACAACCACCTTGGCTCCTTGGCACCACAAGGTCTACTTAGATTTCTTCGGAGGACGTGTAGATTCAAAGAAAATTAAAAAGCGAACCCGAGTGCGGTACAATGGACTTAATGTTGTCTGAGTGCTGTACTTGCTAATTTTTCTCGACAAAAACAAAACAAAAAAAAACAGCATCACACAGAGGCTACAATCTGTCACCAAAAATGCTTCTCCGCCTCTTCTGGCCGAACACCATCAGCAACAACGCGCTGTGAAGATAAACGAATGAGGAACTCATCCTATGGGAAATGAAACACTGAAGATGCCGATGGATAGGACACACGCTTAGAAAACCACCAGCTAACATCACGAGAATTGCACAGGGCTGGCACCCGCAAAGGTGCAGAGATCGCGTTTGGTCAAAGAATACTTGGAGAGGGTCGATGTTGCGAGAGCTAGGAGATGGTGACATTATATGGAACGGCGCAAAACCGACAGCACACAAGAAAGAATCTTGTCGAGGCCCTATACACTAAAAATGTGTTACTTTATGTGTGTAATCATTTTAAGTGGGAGGTAGGGAATCCACCAAAAGTGCTACATCACGCTTTGGTGAAAATTGCAAAAGTTTGAAAAACCATGCACAAAAAGGAAGGCCAAAAAATTATTAATTTGCCACAGCGTCTCTTCACGTCCTACCTCCTATACTTCACCGCACCTAATCGGGCTTAAAAAATTATTTCAAAATACACATAGTCGTGCGTATAGGGTGATTCAAGAGCCATGCAGATCGTTAGCAACAATTATTTGTGATATGGGAAATTTACTTATGGAACGATACTCAGTTAAGCATCGCGTAGAAATGATCCAATCGTGTCATGAAAATAATCGTTCTGTAAATTTTTCATCTAAGCGGATATGTTCAGAAACAATACTGCCGCATTAAGGCCCTTGAGAGGGTACTACTCAAGAAGGTACTATGCACTCACAATGAGACAATATTTGATATGATTTTCGGGCTAGCAGAGTCAACACATTTCAGAATTTCTCAGTATTTCATACTATTTCTTGGAAATTGATGCAGTTAGTGCTGCTACCATGAAAGGTGAACAACATGATCATACGATAGCAAGCTTCTAATGGCCTGAATTAGCAGATACGTACCTGGGCAATATGTGGTTTCAACAGGACGGTGGCATTTAACTGATATTGCTTTCCACATATAACTGTCAAAGACTAAAACACATGCTGAAATAAAACAAAAAGTGCATGTAGCGTAGTACACACAACAGAAGTGAAACTCTCACCAAAAAAATTGGGACCAAAACACGCCCCAAACAGTAGGCACCAAGGAAATATAACGCCAAAAAGTAGGCACCAAAAATATATTTCCTACAAGTTCGCACCAACAAACAAGCGCCAAAAAGTAGGCAGTGTTATTTCTCACTAAAAATTGGCAACCACAAGGAAAACCTCAAGAAAAATAGCCTAAAAGGTATCTAAGATATATGCAAGGTACAGCTCTTTCTCTCCTTTTCTCTCACCGTTATATCCTTTTTCTCTCTCGCGGAACGAAAATGCCCAAAACGATGCATGGCCTTGAAATTTTACTCTCCATTTCCATTCTCGCTCGTCCATCGACGCCTAAGAAGTTTCACCTCAAAAAAACTATTGTGCTTTATTTAAAAAAGAAACTCTGCGGTCTCACTGAATCACCCTTTATTCATGTAAGCTTCTACATACATATCAGTATATAGTTTTGAGGATGGATGGAAGTATATCAACATCTACTTATATATACTCTGCTCGTATTAAGCCCAATTTATGGGCGTACGAAAATTGTTATCCAACATCTCTTTTCTTTGCCAATCACTGGAAATCACCAGGGCATAGCTTCAAAATACATATTTGCACTAATGGAAATTTTCAACTTACAAAACATATTACAACGCATCAATAACTTTTGATTTGATTAGCGGCACAAAAAATCTGAAATTCGGTAGAGATTTCGCACGCTTGCACACACAAGCCGACGCGTAGATTTACATGCGTGGATAAATTCTTCAACCGCATGCACTAATGAACGTTTATCGAAGCAAGTGAGTGAGCACAGTGGTATGGCTTCATAAATTGTTTCGCAAAAAGTAAAAAGAAAAGTTTCTGCTATTTAAGAAGAAATCAAAAAATGGTTAAAGTTTATCACTTTCATAGAACTATATTATAATAAAATTTTCTTAATAAATGTTTTAGCTTTAGCGCAAGTATAGAAGATATCTTAACGAAATTCTGTGCATAAGTTACACTTAGTACGAAGTTATTAAATATTGGAAAAATGAGGCAAAGTAGAAAAATTGTATCTGCATTGACTTCCGAGGTTCATGCAGGGATGTGTATACACCACATAGTGCTGTGCTTCGGAATTTTGGAGTATTTGGAATTTTGAATATTTTTAACAATTGTAGTTACGCAAATTTTAATAATTTCTAAAATTCGGCAATTCAAGACGATTTAATAACTTTACATGGTATATTTCTTCTTCTTCTATTAGCCAATAATATAAAAAACAAAAAAGAAAAATGCAGCATTTCCACAAACTAAGTATTAAATATAATAAAATTAAACGATTTACTTCAATTCCTTTTTTTTTTTTGCAACATTTTAAGATTTCCCACGCATATTTTGACGAACTTCTGCACACCGATGAACAAAATTCAACTGCACAACGCTCACCCTCACTTTTTGTATAGAATATAAAATGTTGCACTTTTATCCGGTTATAGTGCAGTATTTTGAGAAACGAACACGCAACCCTATGAATATAATGAGAAAAGAACATGATAACTTTACAGCCCAAACGTCGTATAAAATAAATGCAAATTTATTTCGGGAAAAGAAAACGCGATAGACCGAAATTCTTGCATACGCAAACCACCAGTCGCTCATATGCCATGAGTGAGCGATTTTCAGTCAGTTAATGTAACGTTTGTATGCGCGCTTGTATACACATAGCATATGTGTGTATGTGTGATATGCAAACAAATCCCTGACAAATTCGCCACGCATGGGAATACCGGGGCGTTCTACTTTCCCACATAAGTAGAAATATATTTCAATGTGCCTCATCTGCCATTCAGCCATGTCTGGATATGACGCTTTCTGCTTTCGTTCTACAAATATTTTATATGTGTGCATATGTGTACATACCTACATATCTCAATTTGCAGACATGTATAAGTACATGCACACGCTGCATGTATGTGCCACTCTGTTTATGTGCTTGCGTAAAGATATAATCTATTTTATAATGCTTTTTGCGGCTTTTTGTACGATTCACAATCTGTCTGGCTGCTTCCAAATATTTTACTTCTAGATTTACTTAGGCAAGTGTGTGTGGCTGTAAATTTGATTATATATGCGCATATGTTGCCCTCATTACAATAAACAAATGCATGACGTATGAACACACACAAACCGGCAAATAATTATGTATGTATGTGTTTTATTTTGCCTAAGTGAGCTCTAAGCTTAGATCAGTTTGGAAAGCTTAAGCGCCTGAGCGTAGGCATGCAAATACTCGATTAAGCTTAATCGATTGTACAAATGTTTTGCGGTTTCCACAAATTTACACACCGTCACAATTTGAGTTAGCAGAGGAGGATTTTGCATTCGTTTCCGTGTTTTATTTTGCTTTCGCTTTTCCGCCTTTTTAACTTCTCGTAAAGTAATATTCAGGTAAACGGGCACACATTCATAAGAGTAAAGTACTTTTACATACAAGCATGCTTTGTGTTTTGATAAGTCACAATCTGCCTGCCAAGTGTGTCAACTAAGAATTTGCATTTCGTGTCAATAAGATTGTGTCAAGGACGCATTTGTACGAATTTCCTACTCGAGACAAATTTTCATGGTGCTTTTTTCATTGAGTGGCATTTCGTTTCGAATTCATTATTCTTCAGTGCATGTTAGAGATTCTCATAGGGTTTATGTAGCATGCAATGCATATGGCGCAACAACGCTTAGGTGCTCAACTCAATTTTCTAGATATGATTTAAAACTTTATGCATTCAAAGCTCAAGGTAAATAATATTGAGTAGCCCATCATTTCTAAATGTAACATCTAGCAAGTGGTCATGCGAGTCATAACTCAAGAGCAGTTCATACGCCTTGCCATATTATTCACACTGAAATTTGTCTCGTTATCCAGGAAAATTACCTTACTGCACGAACTATTTTACGTAGTCACTCCGCTTACCCAGTTTTCATTTTCTCATGAGTTTATTTTTTTAATCAACTTTAAAGTTTCAAATCTAATGATAGAACAATTATTTGATGAAGTGTTTTCAGATTGAATTTATCTGGGTTTTGGTTATCCATGTCTACTAGCAATGTCTCCCTCTGTGTATGCTTTACTAATTTGATAGATGGAATGTTTAATTATTTTTTTCCTATTTTTATAAAGCAGCAAGCAAAACGAAATTGAATGGTGTTGACTAGAAGATGATGATTTGGATTGTATAGCAGTTTCTTTTAAAAAATTTAAGATATTTAGAGCAAATATTTTCATTATTTTCACTATGAAGCACGACTTCATTCATGTGGCACATCCTTTAAACCATGTTTACCAAGACCTTCTTAACGGTTTTTGACTCTATCTCATGAATGACTTGCTGAATATTCGACTCTTCAATCGTTCGTAGATTATCTGCAGCTCCAAGGTCGTCAATAGACATCGCCGAGATGGCTGATAACACGATAACCGAGGCTGGCGCGCAAAAAATCGTTTTTGACATGGGCTGTGTGTCACGGCGTGTCATCCTGCTAAAACCAAAGATTATCCGAGTCCGTGTCTTTCGAACACAAAAATTCGTTTGCCATGTCTCTTTAACTCTCAGAAGATGCATTAGGATTTCGATCGCCGAATACAGACTGAGGGGGAAAAACGAGTATTTCCACTGCCTTGCCAAATTTTCTATTCTATTCCAAAAATTTCCACTCATTTGAAAAAAAAAGTCGATTTTTTTTGCTTATTTCTATAAATTAAGTATTCAAAAATATCATCCATAAACGATTTTCGAAATTCCAATTATTTACGGAGATATAGCCATTTTAGTGACGCAACCTCTACAGCAAAACTTCGAAATTAATTTTCAGGCGAAACAAAGAATGATTTGATATTTATACACGAAAATGTAGTTTCGTTTGTGGAAGCAAAACTGCAAAACTAGTTTCCAAGTACATAAAAAAGCATAAATATAAGAATATGTGCCCAAATTTAGGGGTTGAAATCTTTACAAAACCAATTGTTCGGGTTCAAGAAGAAATGCGCAATTTAGTTTGGTAGTGATCGTTATAGGGTACATCGTTTTTCGAGCTGGCGACGCAGACATAGACGGTTCTACTGAACTGGTTTTGATGAAATAAAATTTAAATGAGGTAGAATCGATGTCGTTATCGGGGAAAACTTTTTTTTTAATTTTTTTCGGACGTTTATAGTCAAAAAAATGGTTCAAAAACTGGTTCATTGAGCGTCCGCCATTTTGTCAAATTTTTTTTTTTTTTAAGATCGTAGTTCACATGATGACGACATTCATACTGAAAAAGAACCTTTTTGTCTTTTAGATTTTAGACACCATTAAGTCCCAGAATCCATGTCACCAGCGAGATACCTGTTTTTGGAAGACCATGTTTTGAAGACTGACAACTTTTGGAGCGAACCTCGTATGGCCAAACAATTTTTTCCTTCTAATAACGGATCAGAAAATAAAAATTCAAAACGCAAATATTAATATTTTTGTTCCTTTCCGTTTCCGTTTCAAAAGCTTTTAAACAAACAAAACACACCATTTCAAGTGAGGTGAGTGCCTTAAACAAGTGATTCTAGATTATTTGATTCTATGTTCAAAGTGCAATTTCTTTTAATATTTTTTTTTTAATTTTATGGGACGTGCGGATCAGCTTTGGACATTCGCACATTGTCATCTGATCAGCACTGCGCTGATGCTTTATACTTGTATATTGGTTTATAGCTTAGAACGCCGATAGAATTATTTTCCTCAACACTTTCAGCATCAGCGTCTAATATTTATATACTTGTATATATGGATGTCAGTTGAAAGGAGAATTGGAAGCAAGTGCAACTTTTGTTTTCAATTATCCGTTTGGAACATATAACAAAGTCCTTTAAATATAATATTTTTCAATATTGTTAATTTTGAATAAATAGTGAAGAATCTTAGTCTAATTTAAATCGTTTTATTGTTAATAAAGAATGATATTACAGAATATACATTTTAAAGGGTATAGTTCAATTTCTTTAATAGGAAAATTAAACATAAACAAAGAAAATAAAACATAAACCTTTGAAAGGTTATTTCGGATAAAGTATAATATAATTGGATAACTCTAAAATCTGTACCAATTTAATTCGCTCAAAGGCTTTTTTTTAAATTAATATACTCTTCGGACTACAGAGGTGCATCCAAAATGATGATGTTATTAAAAACGCGTTACTTATACTTAATATAAATACTTTTTAATTAAATCTGTATGTATTGTATTCTTTGAATTACTTAATTTTTATAAAGGCATGAAATAGAAATTAGAATTCGCATAAATCAGTTAGATTTCAGCAGTTAAAAATTCAGTTTTATTTCTTGAGTCATTTGCAGACAGCTCCAAATAGGACTAACTCATTTCACACAATTGGATTTAAGGACCAACTCAACTCAACTTACATAAAAAAAAACTAAAAAACTATGGCTTAGCTCAGAACTTTTATTTCAACTAATTTTTATGCAAATATTTATTTTATTCCACTGTGTCATTTCAAATAAAGTATTTAAGAAACAGTAATGCCAGATGCTTTTTACTAATAGAAGTTCATTTAAAAAAATGGTATTACAGAAAATGCAAAAATATCTTTACTCTCTCTGAATGTAGCATTACTACTTACTCTTTCTACATTCGCATATTTTGAGACTAGAGCCATGTGAACCAGCCAAACTAAATACGGAAAAACATACTTCCAATATCAATTTCCTATGAAATGCATTTAATAATATCCCGAAATGGAGGAAGCATTTTTTATTGGGCATTAAAAGGTATGCACACAAATTTCAGTTTCTGCCATTGAATATGATTTTATGCTTAATATATTTTAGTGGGTTGGACACTTAAATTTATTAACATCCGGAAATATTGCATGCATCAATGTGTACCACAGATATTAAAAGAGAAAACTTATAACACAGACAAACATTCAAATAAAAACTGCCAAAATTACAAAAAAAATATAAATTCAATGGAAGAAAATCAAATGTAAAAATAATCTACCAAACGACCAGACATTCAAGCAGAATATGATAGCGTGGCAAACCAGACAGGCAGCCAACGAATCAGGACAATGTAGCTTACGATACTCCGCCAGCCATTACAATTCACCAACAACAAAAATCCAGTCATCAACTTTTAAGCTAGAATGTCAATAGCGGCAAAAAAATATAAATCCGGATAGCAGCAATAATTTTGAACTCTTTCACTTGCTGCAAATTTTGTCTTTCCCTTTTTTAATGTAGATGTTGCAGCAGATACTGATGGTACCAGTTGAGGATAAATATGGCTGGATTTGTTTGCAGCGATAGGAAGAAAGCAATTCAAATGCTTTCAATATACAGTGGCTAAGTCTAAAATTTTTCATTAAATTCTGATTTTAGCCAAAGACCGAGTCAATATTAAAATGAAGGCAAATGTACGGAAATATAAAAATAAAAGTTGGTGAGTATGTAACCTGTGGGGAAAACGTGAATTTTTAAAGAAAAAAATACCAAATGCAAATTAGTGCGCTAGTAAAACCATACATAGAACACATAGAAAGCAATCGAAATATGATATTAACCAAGAATAAAATTATTTGACACCTACTCCGTTATATATATGCAAATGTATGCTGAAAAATGGTGTGTTTTACAAGGAAGAAAATCCCCAACATGCAAAATAAAAACTGTGAAAACTCAACGCGTTTTTTGAGGAACCTCACACATAACTTCTGCTCAAATATGAACGAGACGTTATCAATAAAAGGGTCCGCGGATGACATATAGCAAAAATAATTTTTTTGTTTTTTTGGTAGGACTGTTATAAGCTTACATGGCAAATTTCAGCGTGATATGTCACATAGTTTGTTTTCTGTGCTACTGTAAACAAGTCAAGCTCGAGTGTGTTCTTCGAATTCTCTTTTATGACTTCAATTGTCTCAAAATGTTTTCCACGGAGCGGCAACTTGAGCTTGGGAAACAGGAAAAAGTCACATGGAGCCATATCAAGCGAATACGGTGCTTGCGATAAACGATATTTATATTATTTTTGTTCAAATAATCGCGAACAAGACGTGATGTGTGAGCTGGTGCATTATCGTGATGCAAGAACCATGACTTGTTGTCCCACAATTCTTTCCTTTTAAGACGAATGTTCTCGCGCAAACGCTTTAAAACGTCTAAATAATATTCAGCGTTAACCGATCGGCCTTGCGGAAGGAACTCCGAGTGCACCACACCTTCGTAATCGAAAAAAACAGTCAGCATAACCTTAATTTTTGAGCGACATTGGCGTGGTTTTTTGGGTTGATGTACGGCCCTCTTTGAACGATTTGTACCACTGGAAAACACGTGCACGCGATAGTGCAGAATCCCCATAGGTTGTCTGCTACATTTTTAAGGCATCTGAAGCCGAAATTTTGTTGGAATAACAAAATTTCAAACAAATTCTTTGTTCAACTTGAATTTCCATCGTTAAATTCGAAGAACACACTCGAGCTTGACTTGTTTACAGTAGCACAGAAAACAAACTATGTGACATATCACGCTGAAATTTGCCATGTAAGCTTATAACAGTCCTACCAAAAAACAAAAAATTTATTTTTGCTATTTGTCATCCGCGGACCGTTTTATTGATAACGTCTCGTTCATATTTGAGTAGAAGTTACTTTTGAAACTGTTGAACTTTTGGGGATTTCGTAAGGAACTTTGACTAATAACTCTTTTGTTATATAATAAAAAAATCAATGATCTTCTTCAAAAACTTACAAAAAAGTATAACACGAAAAATACTGCGCATAATGTAAAAAGATAAAGTGTTTTAATTATATGAACACAAGTGTACATAATCAACCTAATTATGTTAGGTTATGGTGGTAGACGGTCTGTGCGAGCAACTCACTTAACCCTTACAGATCTTTTGTGATACCAGTGTACGACACGGGGACCTTATTTGTTTTTCTTCGTGAAACCATGTTGCCGCTCTTTTGAAACGCAAGATTAGTCCAATCTCCATGCTGGACTGTTCCGTAAGAGAACTAAAAAAGTATCTACCTAGAAAACCTGCTCTGATTTTAGCACAATTACAAAGGAAATACAATACTTAACCTTTTCTTCCCCTTTCTCATCTCTACAACTTCTACAATATTCATGGGCGAAAACTCCTAGTCCAGGAATGCTTGCCAAGTACGCAATGACCGGTTATACAAGCCACGTCCTTCGAGATATCCTCTCTTTAAAGGAGAAACAGTTCCTTTACTTTTTTTCTTATTCATTTACGGTCACAGTAGTCTGGAAGTTACGCATGTGCCTTCATCTCTATATGACCTATTGGCCTCCTGGATAATGGTGTTTTTAATTATTAGTTTGCTCGTGACCATAGGTTTTTCTATCACCAAGCAGTTGAAGATTAGTACCTTTCCTGGATTGCTCATCGGCTTTACAATTCTATTCATTATCTATGTGCCTCTGAATCCAAATAACGCTAACCTTGAAAACGACACGAATATAATTTACGGCTGCACGGCATTCTTGTATTACCTTTGATCTTAGTATAGTCGCATTCAATGATTTAATTTATGTTTATTATAGTTTTGTTACGCCATGAGTATTTAGATACGTAGGAACTTCTTTTATAGCTAGAACTTCTGCCTAATAAGCACTGAAGCAGTCTGGTAGTCGAAGGAATAATTCAAGTTCTAACAGCTTCGAAAATACTCCATAGCCAGCCCTGTCGTCTAGCTTGGAACCATCTATATAGAAATTTAATTACCCACTTCTCCGTGGCCTTTGTGTTTCCTACACTCTTCTTGACGGAATCAAGGAAAGAATCTAGGAATAGAGTAGCCATTTCTTGTTTGTGACTATTCAGAGCATGCAAAATAGAATAAATAAAAGCAATACCTCAAAGCAATTAGAGAGTCATAAGAAAATATGATTTCGATTTTAGCTCTACTTATTCTTGAAAATGTGGTACAAAGTAAAATGCATGTTTTTAGAAAGTAATTCGAAACCCAACAAATTTATTTCGGAATAATTAAGTGCACTTCAAAAATCGTGAAATTATATTTCAAGAAAGTCAAAAGTGTTTTGGAAAAGTCAAATATTTCTCAGAAAGTATCAAATGTTGGTCAGAAAATCCAAATGATTTTAGGACCTATCAAATGTACTTGGGAAGCCGTTAAATATATTTAATACAGTCAAATATATTTCTAAATAGTGAATATAAATAATAATAATTCAGGAAAAGAGTCGGTGTGTGTCTCAGAAAGTTGCCAATGAACTTGAGATAATTTTTAATTCCTATAATTTTTCTTAAAATTAGATTTTGGAAATAGTTGGAAGTATTTAACGCATTTTAAAGCTCATTAAGCATATTTTACTCTTGGTGAACTTTAATTGTCTATTCTGAAATAAATTTACGTTGTCTGAACTGCATTTTACCGTTATCGAAATACTATTGGTATAACTGTTGATCTATTGTATTGAGTTCAGTACCACGTTCAATAAAATAAATGTTCTGGCTCTTCCCAATAAAGCAGGGTGTTATAGTTTCAAACTCATTTAAATTCCTCTATTATAACTTCAAAGCATCATCCTACAGAGTACATGAAAATATCTGAAATTGGAAGTTAATTTTTTGTTATACGCAAAACTGACAAATTTTCTTTTACACTTGGCTTAGCTGCTCATAATTTCAAATGCTTGGAAATAAAAATTGCGCTCCACCGGATTTCAAAAGAAAAAGGATTCCACTCAAATGATGTGCATACATTCAAACATATATATATGTACTCGTATATATATTTAAACTGTATACATATAGACACGTAAGCACATTCTCAAATAAAATGTAGTATATAAAGTTACTATGGCAAAAAAAAAAAAAAAACGAATTGTTCGCCCACGTATAACGAAGTGCTGTGAAATTTATTGAAAAGAAATGATGAAATGAAATGTTTCCCAAAGGACCGCTTAAAATAAATTTTGCAGCGATTTGCATATTGCGGCTACTGCTTTTAATTTCATTCGCAGTCTGTAGCTCTTATTCTATATTTGTAGCCTTTTTTGGCTGAGATATTTTTCTCTATGGCTTTATAGCACATTCACTTTATTTCACTTCGCAATCATTGAGCTCACTGAGTTCGGACTCTAGCTATGTAAAAAAAAACACAAAACACAGGCAAATAAAATTTTTAGAAAGCAGCTAACAGCAGCAGCGGCACAGGATATGCGCTAATGTATGCGTAGGTGTCCTGCTTCGACGATATTTATTTTTCACAAATTTGTGGATTTCTCTCCCTGTGTTCCGCAAATATTCTTTTTTCGTAAAAATTGTACAAAGAGCTCACGCATATGTGTATTTGTAAGTATGTGTCTATACGTGTGTGTAAGAACCGCCATCAAATAGTCTAAAATTATGTTTACCCACATAAATATTTATGCACAAGTATGTGTGCATGTAGTTGGACCTAAAATTTACGTATGCGTGCAATAAAAATTGGGAAAAGGTTTCCATTTATGGTCGATACAGCAATAAAGAATTTAAATTTGATTGACTCTGTGGTCATAATAGCACACAATAATGCAAAGTGCTCAACGTTGCGTATGAGTGACCAAAGGAACATTAATAAAAATTAAGAAAAGGAGGACTATTGAACGGAAGAACCGGAGAAGAAAAAGGAAACACGGAATAATGGTCGGACGAAAGATGAAAAAAACCTAATATTTTGAATTTTCTTTTACCTTCTCTAAAGGAAATTGGACAGTTTTCGTATGAAAGTGAAATAAATACAAATAATTGGAGTTGAAAATATACGAAGAGGATAAAGAAAAATTTGGTGAGAGAATTAATAGGAATGGACATATTAAAATATTAAATTCAAATCAGAGGAAACAAGTAAGTATCTAGGTAGGGGAGAAGAAATTCGCAGGAAAATTAATAAGCACCAGGATACTTAAATATTAAAATGATATGAAATAATACTCGTAAGCTAGAGAAACTTCAAAGAAAAGTTGATATTTAAGATTTTCTAGGATATATTAACAATTTTACTTGTTGCAATACAAAATTAGGAGTAATTAAATCTAAAGTATAAATTTAACAATGTGGTAATGCCACATTAGAATTTGACTTCTAAAATATATTGATTTTTCTATGATAAATCTAAATATAATTTTCGGTAATATAAGTTCCATTAAATTGGTGAAACTTTACAGGAATAGGTAAATAAGCTTCTGAAAATTATAAGGAAAGGCACTGTCATCTCGGACATAACATTCTAGTGTGAACCAGTGACATTAAAAATAGCGCACACCAATTTTGCATCAAATCGATCAAATAGTTTTGCTGTAATAGTCAGATGCCTACGTGCTTGGAATTTATTGATTTTCTAGTGCTGATTAAGCCAAATAATAATTTCTGTACAGAATACAGTAATTCCATCATCGTTTTGAACTACACATCATTGGGTTAAGCAATTTTAGTACACTGTCCAGGGTAGGTCGCCACAGTGATCGATAACATTCAAGGTAAGATATTGAGGCGATTGACAAACGAAGGGATTAGAACAATAATGGAACTTGAAATAATTCCAGGCTTTTCAAATGGATCAGAAATTTTAGTTTTCCATAAATGAAGAATGAATTTCAAAAAGGTCTCTGTCAATATTCCATTGGCATTCGAACGAATCCTACAACTGTAACCATGGAGCAATCGAGATAGTGGACTTCTTGTAGTCAATTTAAAAAGGAGAAGGTTGCTTTGTCGGACAGAGTGTCACTCTCATCGATTACCTTGAGTATGGTAAAACTATCACTGGCTTCGATTATACACAGCTTTTGCGTCGATTCCAATTAGAAGCAAAGATGGCCACCGCCTTTAGTAAGGAACAAAATTAATAGCAATTTAAGGCGAATACCAAAGTATTTGGTAAGAACTAAAATTCATTTCCACCAAGACAACGGTGTAGGACATAAAACTGCTACAATAAAGCCAGATATAGATTATATAAATAGAAATATGAAGGCATTATTTGTATCGTGGGGAGACCATCGATAAAAAACGCTTAATTTAGGGTCTTGCGAAACCATATCATTTGTGATGCGTACAATAATATCATAAACTTTTATTAAAATCCATTATTATTGCACACAATTTTTGCTTAAATGGCTTAAAACTGTTTTACGGTCGACCTTTAGCTCCTGGGCGATGCTATGACTCCCGGTTAACTTTGATTATTTCTGTGATTTTATCATTCTGACATTTTCAAGATCATAAATGCTTGAATCGCATCGACGAAACCAAAATTGCACATAATTAGCTGTTCCAGTATCGAAACCATAAACATCATTCACAATTCCAGCGGTCTGGCTTGAATTTGCGCCTTTATCAAAGAAAATCTTTAAAACGTACTCTTTTTTGACTTCCATTGTTAACAACCTGTAACTCACAACTGACAAAGAGCACAAGGTTTAAATTGTTTGATCAATACTTTACGAGATATCAATCACCACAACCATCTGCCGAGAAAATAGTGGGTTTAGTTTTGTTCAATCAAATATTTTTTTAACAAAAAAGAGAAAAAATGTGGAAAATTAATTACGCCATATGGGATGTTTTTTAGTTGATGAATTAAGCAAAACAATTTTAGGGCAAATAAATGAATTAAATAAATTTAAAAAAAAGTTGATGACACACAAAGATTTCTTACAACTTTGTGTAACTAACTCACTTTATGTGAAAATGATTTCGGAGCTGAAAAAGGCATCACAACAGAATAGTAAATAATAAATCTTAATATCTAATGTTAAATTACCAAGTTATAATAAAAAAAGCCAATTCGTTGGTTTCAGAAGATGCAAACAAATTTTTATGGTGCCGAAGTCCTGTACAAATAAGCTTTAAAGACAAGAATTTTGTATATTTTTCTTTTCGAATGGAAAATCTCACATTATCTCTGTTATGCTAGTAAAATTTTTTAGTTTTTTGTTTTTGTACTTTTCAATTGAGAATTTACTTCGTACATTTATATATTTTTATTCGCTACCATATCTATTTAAATACTAGCCACATATTTGTTTAGTTCAAACCAAATTTCTCACTTCAAACAACTACTCAAAATCCACATACACAGCCGTACACACGCAAGCCCATGTACTCGTATGTTGGCTCAATTTGGCATGGGTCAGAAATTCAATTAAAACTTTAATACTGTAAAATTTTGTCTGCACAGGCAAATTGGTGGAAGAGCACAAAATTCAAACGAAAAGCGAAAAGTTCAACGAAGCACCTGGGAGCAATTAAACTGAGAGAACAACTAAAATTATAACAATAGTAATTTGTTGTTGTAAAACAATAAATCTAATTAAAGGATGAGTGCTATTCGTGTTATAAATGGCAACAATTTTCGATAACTACTTGATGTTACAAGAGCTTAGCAAATTCTATACAACTTTTAACTATGGTTGCATAGAATTTATAATTATTTTCACATCAAAATAATTAGCAAACTAACAAGAATATAAAAAAGACTGGAAATAATGAACAATTTAATAAAAATTTCAAAGGATATAGCAAGTCAAGTTATGTATTACAAATACTTTTATTAATCAAAACAAACAGAACTTTTTTAAAATACGAACATTGTTCAACATTTCCACAAACTGATTAATTTTAATTGAAATAATTTCCAACTACAATGGAAATATTCTAAAGCATGTAGAATGAGCATTATATAATATACGATTTTTTTATTTTTTCCTTCGGCGATGAGAGCATTTTGCTGAAGAGTTAAAAGTTTTATCAGGATGAAATTTATTTGGCGACTTATAATTCCTAACGCGAGAGGTTTAGTGAGTCGAAATATGGTATTAACACATTTTTCATTGAACTTCGGTATTCCCCACGCAATTGAACTTAAAAAATTGCACACTTTTTGGTTAAATTAACCGGGAATCAATTATGGTAAATTCTTTAGGGAAATTTACTTGTATTTTATCTATTAAGTATTAATACCCGAATGGGTTTGTGCGTGGCTAACATTAGGTAATTCTCAGATTCAAAACTCACTGTGGCCATGAAACACCAAAATCACAGATTTTTTTTTTTTTTTTTTTCTAATATCCGTCGCTCTTCCACCGGTAACGACAAAACTCCGGGTGCCATGAAGAAACTTTTCATAAAAATTGTCTGTAATTCGGAGATGGCATGTAACTGTCCATTCGTAAAATATTGGCAATATGTGCACCGGAAATAGAGGAGTACCTCGGTCGAACATCTTATAAAGGATGATTAAATGAATGAACAAAAATAAGGTTTGCACTTCGACTTCAGAGTAGTTCGTGCCCTCTATTCATCACTGTACCTCATCCATGCTCAGCTCTCTCAATGAAACTAAGATGGAGTTGCGTTGGGCTAAGCGTAATCTGCAGTGGCCAGTGAGAAGGACTGTGAGTAGTCTCAGTTTCGCCTTAGGTAGAGTAATGGGTTGCCTATTCCCAGGAAAAAATTCGCCAGGTTAATGTTGTAGATTCAAAATTTATTATCATGAATTTTCAATAAAAGCTTTTATGAGGGTATGAAATAAATTATTTTATAACTTTTAATACGTTTTAAGCACTTTTAAAGGAAAGATGTTTTTATATATTTAAACAACTACACTGGTACATTTTTGAGACCGAATTTGGATTGCGCGCCTCACCACTATTAAACGAGGCTAATTATTTAATTACACACAATCAAATTAAAAAAAAAAAAAAATTAATGATTAATTAATTAACTAATGATACTTCCATTATTATTTGTGGTGTGCGTTTTGATGTTGTTCCACAAATGGAAAGACCTACACTTTCAAGCCGACTCCGAACGGCAAATATTTTTATGAGGAGCTTTTTCATAGCAGAAATACACTCGGAGGTTTGCCATTGCCTACCGAGGGGCGATTGCTAATAAAAAAATATTTTTATTAATTTTGGTGTTTCACCGAGATTCGCATCAACGTTCTCTCTGTGAATTCCGAATGGTAATCACGCACCAACCCATTCGGCTACGGCCGCTTCTATTACTTTCAGAAAATCAATATGAAATTTTGAAAAACGTTACCGTAATTGACACGTAAACTACGGCTTAGCCAAAATGTCTGATTACATTAAAGATATTTTAGATAATAAAAACACAAAACCATATACTCCCGTCCAGCCATACCATAAATTAATAATCCATCAATTGTGTTGCAACATCAACATTTCGTCGGTGACACACGCTCCACATTAATTTTGGTATAACCGCTGCGCAGCCCACGCACAATCGTATTCAAAGTACATAGTTGGTACGGGTACTGATGATTGTTGCGTATTTTTTTGTTTTCTTTTTCCTTCACTTAAAGCCGCTGACTTTTTTGCGCATCACTATCGCAATACTTAAGATCCAAAGATTGCTGCATTGCTCGTGTCGGTGCCAAGAGACGATGGGACAAAGATGGTCGCCACTTGAATATCTACATATTTTGTTTAGCTTAATTGCTAGCCGTGGCTGAGACGAATGCGGAGATGGTCTACGAATGTAGGGAAATCTTTTGAAATCCCTCACTAATTCAATCGTTGTACGTGCTCGGAAAGCATTTGCTGCAAATCACCCCATCGCTGCCACCTACACAAAATCAGCTCACAATTACCAACTGACGGCCTGTCTATCAACTTCCGCTCATTTTGCTTGCGCGACACAATGGCATTTGCGGTTCGCATGGTCGAGAGAAAATCAAGACCGAGATAAAGACGTGCTTTGTTGGTATATATGTGCAATTGTGTGTGAGCTAAAACGTGTAATTATATGTTTTTGTATATATGTGTGGTATTATTGTTTGTTTGCCCTCACAGAATGCGTATGCTCTACAAGATTTTATCCACGCAATAAAATTGATAACCTATTGGCAGTAGGGGCACAAGCAAGCTCACATACATAGTATATGGAATAACAAGAAAATGAGAAATACTAGTGCAAGGCAAAAGCAAACGCAAAACAAACAAAATATAACAAATATCAAATCACGTTTTTGTGATGTAGTGTTGCTACCATGTCCATGTTCGTGATGCCTTGCCAACATCGACAGCAGACAGCAAAAGCAAGCGTAGTGCCATCAACTACTATCGGCAGCTCATTGATATCGTCTTTCGAACTTGCCAACATCAACAGAACAACATCAATATTCTTCACACTTTTATACACATACACCACACACCATACAAAGTGAGTCGAATCAGCTTTGGTAAATTTAAAAACTGTATCACGCTTTTGCTGTGCCGGCTTTTACTATGCAAAAAGTTCAATTTCGCTGCAACATGATCTTCAGCATTCACCCCACAATCAATAAAGCAGCCTACTTCTTTTATTTTCTCGAACAGAGTATTTGGCAGGCGCCGCTTTCAATTTCACTGGCATACCTCCATATCTTATGTGCTTTCGTGTGCGGTGCTGCGGGACCATTTGACTGCAGCTACTGCCTTGACTCTTCAGTTTGCGGTATGTTGCAATTTGCAATGTTGGCGTAATAAAAAGTAGATTGCTCTCAACCGTGGTGATTTCGTGCTACTTTGGTACATACACATAAATATGGGGATGTATTGTGCTTGTAGTGACCATCATCCATCAGTGGCTTGGCATTTTGCATTCTAAGCGTGAGATTACTTGGTGCTGATAAGTTTCAACGCAGTCATCGGCAACTCAGCGGTGGATTTACTAGTGGCGAAAAGCTGATTTGTTGCTTACTTTAATGTATCCCAGTGCCTGTAGACGATGGCGTAGCAGAAGTGAGTTATGAAAGCATTATTCTACGCGAGCTTGCGACCTTGCAAGTGTAATGTTAGCTGTAATTTGGATGGTGAGATTTACATAGGATAGATAATATTTATTTTTGGGTTTCTCCTCTCGCTCCCCGAAGAGCAAAGTCAAATTTTTGAACGAGTTCGATCATATTTCGAGCACGCCGAGAATTTTTTCCATGGGGTCAAGAGTCAAGTTGTGCTCTCATAAAGTTCATAGTGAAATCAATTAAAAAGGGTTTCAAATGGATTATAATAAAAAAACAAACTATAAAGTAGGTGAAAAAAAATTATTTTTATTTCATTTTTTTATTTATATAAATAGTACATACATAGACTAAGGTCTTTATATAGTACTTCAACAATATTATATACAACTGGAATATTTTTAAAATAAAAGTTTCTTAATCTAAATTTTACACCAGTTCACTAAAAAATGAATCCAATATATTTCACTTAACTATAATAATAAGAAGAAAAGAAGTAGTAGGAAAAGAAAAGAAGGATTTAAAAAAGAAAAAACAAAAGTAGGAATTAGAGAATGTAGAGAGAAATTTCTATAGCGAGATAAACTCAATTTCGGTCTAAAACGATGGAATTAATTTATGTTTTTTTGTTTAGTCTATGAACGACGGCCGCCGTAGCCGAATAGGTTGATGTGTGACTACTATTCGAAGCTGCACAGGTTCCTGACTCCGGGTACGAAGCTTCAAATGATACAAAAAGTTTTTTTTGTTTGGCAGACAATAGCAAACCTTCGAAAATAAACAATCTACTAAGAGAGAACTCGGCACTGAATTATAATAAGTTCATTGAAGGCTCGAAAAGACTGTGTGATTGTACTGAGGTATGTTAAAATTACTTATTTCCAAAAGAAAGGGGATACTGTAACCGAAAGAAAACGATAAGACCGCTATTATTGCTGTAAAAGGCTTTAGTTCAATCAAAAGCAAGCGAGACTTATGTAAGGGAATTGGCTCATCGAAACTGCATGAACATAAAACATATTCAAGAAATACTTTATGAACAGATTTAGTTCAATTTATATAATTTTTATGACTTTTCCTTCGGATGAAAGTGACGCATTCCAAATTGGGGCGAACAAAAGTCGTCTAGAATAAGTCAAAAGAGTATGGGTTAGGAATTTTCAAATTTTTTTGCTCACAAACCTTAAGGCGAAGTAAGTTTTCGAAATAATGTGACTAATATGTCCATTAATTGAAAATTACACAAAAAAGTAAGGCCAAGATCTTTAAATTCGCCCAAATTTCGAAGCAAAGAATGAGAAAAGCTATAAGAATACAATAATAAATAGGCGAAGACTCCATGTGAGTTTAGCACCTCTGAAAAAACACGTGAAAGCGGGCAGAGAAAAACCCCGTGATCATTTTCACTTATCTTAGGGACAGAACCAAGGGCAGATCAATGGGTCAAAAGGAATATAAAAATGTGAGCTGCTACTTACAGATATTTAAAGCCAAAACAGGTTTTATTTTATTTATTTTTAGTAATACTACAATTAAGAGGCACTGGCGATTAATGCTACCAGCAAAAAATTTAGGTAGCGTGTATCTCCGTACGGAGACGAGATAATTTAGCTTGATGGTTAACCGATTTATTGTTTTTCTTTTCGTAGTAGCTATTCGTTCATGGATTTATGTCTTTCATATCACGCTCAATTATCTGATTTATATGCATCTTACAAACATAAATGCTACACTTGTTTTTTCCAATTGGTATTAGCAGCCATTGCTTAAATACAGGGTTGGCCATATTAAACTGACCCATTGAGTAACTCTATAACTTTTTACTGTAATTTGAAATCTAAGGTTTACGTCAACAAGCCAAAGACACTACGCGCACTTAAGGCCAATATCCGACGGGAAATAGCCGCCATATCGGCCGAGACGCTGGCCAAAACTATGGAAAACGCCGAAAAACGGGCACATTACGCTATACGAGCTAAGGGCGACCACTTGCGCGATATCATATTCAAAAAGTGATGTAAACGAATCTCCTTGAACTAAATTAAATGTTTTTCACAATGAAACACAAAAAAATGTTTCTTTTTCCATATTTTTTTAACAATCACATGGGTCAGTTTAATATGGCCAACCCTGTATATGGCAAAACCCAGATCCTTACTAAAATCGAATCTAAGCTATTTATTATTATTCCCTATGGCTCCAGGGAGGAACGAAGGGCTAAGCAATACTAATAAAATATTTTGCGAGTGCTTTAATAAGCTCTATTTCTCACTTATTCTCTGTATTGCTCCTCCTTCTCTTTGGCGACCACTTTGATTGCTCATGCTTCAATACCCACTCATCTTTAACGCATCATTACACAATTACTGGAAATGAGATATTGTATGGAAAGTAACGGAACCAGCGCAACAAAAATGGTATTGAAAACCTTATGGGAAATATTTTAATTCTCCCAATTTTTTTTAACATATTTTTCGAAAACACATATGCCACATGCTCACAGAGCAAATGCTCTCACGTAGTTCTATGTGTTCTAATATTCATACATACATATGTGTGTATGTGTGAGTAGATACATACTTCAGAAACACATAAAAAATGTTCCACTCAAAAATGCAATTTCCTGTGAACGATTCTCTACACTACACTCTTTATTTGTACTCCACCAAACTTTCAAAACCTTTTTAGCATTACAAATACATATACATATGGAAGTCAGTTCTCATATATATATATAAATACATACATATGTACATGCAAAAGTATTACATACTCGCACTTATGCATGCGTGCTGAGCACAAAAGTGGAAGGAAGGAATATCTTTGCCAATAACCATCAAACTTCGAAATTGTGAGTCCGAAAGCATATATGTATAGACGAGGAGGATACACAAGTATATGTATATGCATACATGCATATTGTACTCCATGGAAATACAACGAGAAACCTTAACTGATGGCACACTCCAAAAGCATTCGCTGTGCATTTACGCTTGAGTGAATTTTTTGTATATCCTTTTCCTTCAGCGCCAAGGTGCTACTCCACGGCCATTGAAGCTATACAGCTACAAAAAGCTACAGATTCTGTTACGGCCACTGGCATATTAAGTTATATATTTCCCCATGCATATATGCCTCTGCATGCATTTGTATACACATAAAAGAGGATGTGGGTTTGTAAGTTTGTGTGTTTGCGGCGTTCCCTATTGACTGCGAAACCACTGAACCGATTTCGAGTAAATTCTCAGTAATGCTTTGGCGTAGTATAAAGAGTGATACTGTAAAATTTGCCATATCTGAAAAATAAAACAATTAATTAATTACATATGGTGGAAAATGTTGATGAAATCATGAAAAGCGTTGAGTTCATTGCCAAAGACTTCGAGCTTAGTCAAAAAACTGTATATATAATTGGCACTTACACCCTTTTTGGGTGTTGGGTCGAGCTTCTCCTCCTTTTTAAGGGGTGCGTCTTGATGTTGTTTCACAAATGGAGGGACAGCTCTACACCGACTCCGAACGGCACATATTTTTTTTACGAGCTGCTTTTTCATGGCTGAAATGCACTCGGAGGTCCGTCATTGCTTGCCAAAGGGCATAATTATAACTATGTTAATTCCATCGGTGAAGTAAAGCAAAAAATACATTTTTTTTTCTTCTCCAATTTCTGGTATTCGCAATCATTTATTTTTGGAACTATGAAATGTTTTTCTACACAGTTATGTCATTGCCTGTCGATGGGAGCTCAAGTTTAGAAGAAAACTGTTTTCATCATTTGGCGCTTCAGATCAAGAGTGGACACTTTTAGAATTTAGTAATATTTAAAAACCAATTCAGGAAATGGTAAAACAACAAAAAATGATTGCAATTTTATTTTTTATTTTATTTTTTTGGGTTTTTTCACATTTTTCGAGTACCACTTACATTTTTAAATATTGCAATATTTCAAAAAAAAGTATGACTTAATTTAAGGGATTAGTCATAAACAAACAAACAACGAGTAAAAATAACTATAGTTTCTTATATTCACAGCAATTATTGCATCTCGTTAGCATTTTGCTGTGTTGAACATAAACCGGATTTTCGCATTGATTGCAATACATATAATACTTTTACCCATTTTAGTATTAAATTATTCTTGATAGCATATAAAGCAGCATGATTTAATTTTTGAATGTCCATGATCGCTTTTAATGGAAATAACTTAGCTTCTATAGCACTTCGCGTGTGAAAGTATGAAACTTTTGAAGCTATTATTGCCCATGGTTACGCATAATTCACTACATAATTAATGCAATAAGCGGATAGTTAAGCACTGGAGATTTAGTGATAATGAAACCCTTCTTTTAACTGCCACTTAACATTAGTAGTAGTGCAAATCTCCAACTCTGTTCTTGCATATTTATACAGCCCAAATTAGTTTTTTATATGGCGAAAATGCGCCACCGCGTCAGAGGAAAAAATTATAAAAATCAAGGCGATTTTTAAGCACTCAGGCTAGCACTTTATTATACTCAAATTGAATAAGCTTTAAAACTGCATACCAGGAATCTTTCTGGAAATCCTAAATAAAACTCGTGAAATTGGATTGAGCAGTTTGTGTAATTTTGAGAAATTTTCTACACAATTCGAAAACTAAATCTATAGGAATTTCATTATACAATGAGCTGTAATTTTATATAAAAATAATTAACATTCAAGAAAATAAACGAAAATCGTCATCGTTTTGTCAGGGGATGTACATAATAATTTCGCCCAAATCTTGTAACATGCGCGACGTCTGGAAAAAGTCTGCAATTTAGTAACAGTTGGAATAATAATAGCCACACTCAAGGTTCAGGGTATGTATGTATATATATATATATATATATATATATATGTAAGTAACGAAAACTCAGTGCATTTACATAAGTAAGTAGTGCCAGTTTATGTAGCTTAAAATTGGTGGCAGGTCGAAAGTTATTATTAGTACCTGTTATTTATTTAATATAATAAAATTAAAATTTTTGAGTAATCTGTAAGCCTAAATAAGTTTATAGCTTTAAGAAAATTTGATGTTTTATTAATATTTTCTTCAGAAGATATAGAGAAAATAATGATTGGGTCTGCCTGCGTTCTCAAATGTTGCAGTCAGTAAAGCGGAGAGAGATGGACAATATATATACTAAAATAGGATGTGAAGTGTGGTTAAGCGGTTCGCGTTCCAAAAGTTACAACTTGGCTGTGAACACTTTGCTAAATGGTATACGAGTGTTAAAAGAGACATAATTGCACAAAATTTCGGTTGCTTCAACTAATAGTCGAGTCTGCAGGATGTGATATAATTGGCCTACACCTATTCGTATGTTTCTTAAAGCGAACGTTAAAATAATTAAATTTACTAAATGCGGCAAGCTAAAGTTATCATACGACAATACTACATATAGTAACTACTCTAACTACTAATATGACATTTTCTAACCTTTTCGTACATAGCGTCGACATTTTTTGGCACAACAATTGATTTTGGATGTCCTTCGCTAAATTGTTGAGTCAGCGAACAGCTACCACAAGAATATTCATTCCGCAAATTTTATATGTTTGGTCATTCTTTTCTCTTTAATATAGGTCAGAAATTGTCAAAAATAGTCGCACGGAAATGTTCACAGTTTAATTCTATGAAGATGAATTTGTAAAGCTACCGCAAACATCACTAACATGGCTCACACATCAAAACGTTCTGAATGTACTTATTATGGAAACGTCAAATGGCGCCTTGCAACACTAGAAGAGTCCAAGACTAGAAATATAAATAGCAACTTTAATATTAGGTGCGCAACTAAGTTCCCGCTGTTTGTCAAAAGATGCCGCCTGCAGTGTGTGCCAATCGATTCTAACATAACCTAAACGTCATAAACTAAGCTTAAACTGCGTTAAACAAACTGCTTCGTAACATTAGTGATTTTGTTTTGGTATCATATACTTTTGGTTTTGTGAAAATGTCTGATTTTGTGCCGAATAATCATTATTTGCGGGAAGTGTTGATTTTCCTCTTTCATTCGAAAAAACGGCGGCTGAAGTGCATCGAGAGTTACAGGAATCTAAAGAAAAAGTCGAATATCCACGCTGCGAAGGTTATGCTATGTATTCGCAATACACGGAGAGGCATGAAAAAGTAATTCTACAACATGACAACGCTTGGCCTCACGTTGCCAAACCCGTTAAAACCTACCTGGAAACACTGAAATGGGCGGTCCTACTCCAACTGCCATATTCTTCGATTATTTCGCCGTCCAATTATCACCTGTTCCGATCGATGACACATGGTCTATCTGACCAGCAGTTCCATTCATATGAAGACATCAAAAAATGGCTTGATCCATGGATAGCCTCAAGAGATTAACAGTTGTAGTATAAGTCCCAGCAACATTTTTTTTTATTTTTGGTTTTAGTCAGATTTAAAAACTTGAGTTTTGATTTTATAATTCAATGCCTTTTGAAGTACCATAAGAGATTGAGTTTTGCGGATACAAACTAATTAATCAAACTAAATAAACCAAAATTCTGCATATGCTGGATGAGTCTTGTAAATGTTGTTCCTAACAAAACATCTAAAATCTTTAAATTCCGAAGTTTTCACATTCGTGTACAAACATTTATATTTCCCACATCATCAATTTTCCTCTGGTGCTCTTTACAATCAATTTTACTTATACAAACGCTACAGTGAAAGCCAAACTACTCTGCAAACATTATATTCAATAAACTAGTATTTTATAGGCGAAATCATACTAGTTCGAGAGTAACTAGAACTATACCAGTTGCAAAAGGGCCAATTAGAAATGTAATCAAAGCAAATTGTCTTTTAAATACTATAGGAGGAATCCCTCAAGTGCTAGTCTTGCCCACAATGAGTACTAGTCACACATATGAGTATACTTTATAAGTATTGATAGATTTAATCAAAAAATTTTTAGTTTGTTATGAACTACTACATTAACTGTATCAGGGTTGAAAAGTTGGTTACATTGTATGACACTTATGCGTAGACTGACAACTGACATTGAGTAGAAAAATTCACGTTGAACATATTAGTTGCTAGCATTGAAACAAGATAGAAGACGAACCATTTCAGATGCAAAGCAAAGTGGCATTAAAATAGTTCCGAAATAGTCGGTTTGACTGCAGAAGGGCTACACATAAATTGGTAGACATACGCATGTGTGAGTATTTGCATGCGCGTTCAACTTTTGTGCAATTCTATTTTCCACAATTTCTTGGTTGACTTCATAAGACGGCACTTTTGGCGTCGTCTGCTGTTTGCAGCCAGTGACAGTCGAATGGATTTTATGCTTGAACACCAAGTATGCTGCATATAAGAAAAACAGCAACACAAGCACACAAGTAAGCATGCATGTGGGCATACTATGATAATTTTATATACATATACATACATATATATTGTATATGAATATACTTATGTACATATATGTTTCTACTAGAAGTACTTCAATATTTTTTCATTCATACGAAATGCACAAAAAGCAAGTTGGAGAGCATTATAAGCACTTGGCAATTGCATAGACAGCAAAGTCATTTCAGTTGAAGTGCTTTTATTTATATTTGGTAAGCATTTTCTCTATTTTTTAACTAGTTTTCGTGAGTTATTTTCCATGTGATGATACAATTTAGGTAAAAGGTTTGAGCTATTTGAGAATACGTGCACTGGAGAATAGGAGCAAGGATATATACAAATTGTGATAAATAAAGTGACTGCATCATAGATGCGCGAACCACACCTTATAAGGAAAATTACTTTGAAATTTCTGAGGAAACTCTTGAATGCAAAATTTAAATATAGGACCAACAAATGAGATACATAAATATTTCTTGAACGCGCACTGATTTTTGCATATGTATATGTAGTAGATGCAGTTACTGGAGCAGTGAAAACTGTTTAATGACATTTTTTATTTTAAGCATGATTTTTTGATTGGTTTCACTTAAATTTGAAATCTCAATTTTAAAACCGTTCATTACTTTTTTTTTTGAATTCCATAATGGTTTGTAGTTTCCCACAAATAACTTGTCATATCCGCATTTGTTGATTCTTTCAAAAATATTCTGTCAGATAACAGAAGAAGTATCCGCGCTTTCCCCACGTCCTCAATAAAAGTAATTTTAATTTAATAAAAGTAATTTTAATCCAAGCAGTATTGCCAGCTATTTCGCAAAGAAACTGCGCAACTTAATGATGCTAATTCCAAAAATTCTTCACTGCATAAACAAGTTGTTGTATTTATACATTGAATAAGAATGTCTCTAGAAAACAAATCCAACTAAGCATCAGTGTTTTAAACTTATCCAAGTACCTCAACATCGTTTCTATACCAGCGCTGGCGGCAATCCAAACGCACCTTCAGGCGGTTCCTCCAAGATCTGTCTTCATCACCGGTTTATTCAAATATTCAAAACCACACCAGTCCCAAAAAAATACAGCAAACTCTGCCAGTATATCTGCTGAACCTCTTAGAGATAACTGCTAGTTAATATTTACAGATGCGTCTGATACCAGCACTACGTTTGCAGTGGTGATACGCCTCCTTCAGTGGAAATACATAGGTTATATGCAGTGATAGTAAATCCACATTTGAAGCCCTTGCTAGCCACATCAACAACACCCCAGTAGTTATTATTATTATTATTAGAAGGCCATTACGCACTGCGACCAGAGTTGATCTATTGTGCAAGACCTATTTTTGTAACTCTAGAGTTTAAGGCTTTTTATAAATTTTAGCACTATTGTGGGTTTGTTGTTCCCCAGTAGTTAAGAAAATTCGTGAAATACTTCTAAAACATAAGAAGCGAACTGATTTTGGATGACCTTTGCTGAATTCATCGGTGAGCGAACCGCTACCACGAGAAAAATCATTGTGCAAATTTTATATCGTTCTAAAGCATGTTGCTTCTTCATCGTATAATGATTTTAGTTCATCAATGCATTCTTATTCTCTTAACAAAATAATTTACTTCGAAAATTGTGAGAAAGCTTGTGAAATGTTCAGGAAAACTGCTAAACATATTTGTTTTTGGTCGAGCATTTTTTGTATTTCTTCGACCAGTCTATGAACGTGCTCATTGTCGAATGCCTAACTGATGTTTTCGGATAATTTGTTTGCTTTCAATAAGAACCATTAAACCCTTACGGAAAACTCTTTCACAAACTTTTGACAGAACTGGTAGAAAGCTGATCAAATGATGAGATTTCACATCATCGCCTAATTATCCCAGTTTAAGCAACATTTTAATTTCTGGCGCTTTGCTTCCCACTTGAGCTGGAAGAATATTTCTAGTAAGAAGATATTAAACAAATGAGTAATGCAGTTTTAGGATTCAAGAGGTAGACTTTTGAGAATTTTGTCCATGAGCTTGGCCTTATGATCTTTAAGCTCACTTTTGGTGAACTTATTCATCGGCGACTCATTTTGTTGGGGTTCGTTCAGAAAAACAGTAACAGTGTCGCCAATATATCAATGAATCAATGAAAATATGAAAATATTAAATATTAAAAAAAGCTATGTTTTCCATCTAGGTTTTCGCCCAAGAGCCATTTTTTTACAAAGTGGTGGACGGTACTCTGTCGTGCTGCTTACATTTTTGTGGTCCTCCCACTGGGACTAATTGGTGAGATGTGTTGCATCTAAGTCACATAGAAACTTATTAATTTATTATTGTGTTTCTCTTTCAACAATATTTTTATTTACTTTGATAATTTATTAAGCGGCTTGTATCTTCAAGATATCTTGTTTGTTGCCATATTTTTCTTGCCTGACGTTTTTCTTTAAGAGTACCTCTTAGCAAAACTAAATGAAAATTTCGCTACAGTTCAAAAAGAATATCCAATTAATATATATATTTTTGCTAATATTGATGTGTGATGAGTGTCTTAGTATTTTTCCAGAAATGAAGTTACCTACATATGTGCGCTGCCTGTGAACGGCAAACGGATTTTTATGAGAAATACATTTGGGAGTTCTGCATTAAGAGATTTTACAACTACACCTCATAACACAATCCTTAAAGTGCGCCCAACGCCTTTTTCAATATCAGCTTTATTCTCTTTTGACTCGCTTTCTTTTTTCAATGATTACTTGTGTAGCAAACAAAAATATGTTTTTGCCAATTTGAAGCGATTAAAGCTATTTAAGCAAAACGACTTACTTTACTGAACTAAGCCAATTATCCGGTTCATGGCACACTTGTCTTTCTTTCAGCGCCATAAATTAATTTCGCTCATTAATAGAGTCGAGTCGTGTGGTGAGCACAAGGTAAAAAGCACAAACATACGTATATACATATGTATGCCAGTAATAACATATGTTCACAACTATGCTGAACTGAAAGTATGTGATAATTGCATTGAAAATGGCAAGAAGCCAGAAATTTATAGCCAAAAAGTCAAATCCAATTTTAGGAATTAAATCGAATGAATGCGCTAATATAATTCCAGCACACAATTACTTATAAGGAAGAGAAAATGTAAGATAGAGCAAGTTTGAGAAATAGTGTTGCACGCTTAAGAACTATAGGCACTAATGAAGCGAAGTGGCAGCGTAATATAACAGCAAGAAAATGAGAGCAATTATTGGCTGACTTTGTGAGTCGTTTCATAAAGCACCCTCTGTTCCAAATAACTGAACTTTTGGGAAATAGAAACAATTAGCATGTTCATACGCTTAGTGTTGCCATAAATTCTGCGACAAATTTCACAATGCATACAGCGAGACCAAAAAGCCGTTCGAGAAAGAATTCGCAGCAATCCTTTTAGAAGACAAAAAATCATCGAACAAAGCCATGTCAAGACTAAGAGCTCTCTACACGAAAGCCTTCCGTCGCTCAAATGGTTATCTTTTGACAGAACGCTTGAAAAAAATTGGACTCGAAAGATGCAAGCAGCTTCTTCGGTGACACGTAAAAATTTTCGCTGTTGTAGTAGTTTTTAATAAGCAAAACGACAAAATCTTTCCTAAAACTTCTAAATGCGCATAAAAGTTGGGTGACAAAAGTGTACCAGGAGGATGTCTGAAAGGCGTTGTGAAGCAGTTGAGCAGTACTCTCTTCATTACACAGAGTTGGATCTTCCAGCAAGATTCGGCTCAAGCCCATGAGGCAAAAACCACCTATCAGTGGTTAAAAAACAATATTTCCGTGTTCATAGCCGCAGAAGTCAGATCTTAATCCATTGGACTACAGTTTGTAGTCAGAATTGAAGAATATGGCCTGTCGAATTCCTCACAGAAATTTTGAGAATCCCAAACAATCTTTGATTCGAGCAGCGATGCCAATATCCACGCAATCCGTGCGTGGTGCAATAATTGAATAACTTAATCGTTTCAAGGCTTGGTGACCATTTCGAATGAAAAGAATTTGTTTTTATATTTACGTGTTTAAACAAAACTAACTTCTTTAAAAAAAGTATTATAATTTGTGCCAATTTTAAATTATAGATGCCTGGTTTGGTTGTAAGGTTTTGGGAAGGGCTATAGTATTACTAAACTGGGCAGGGTGCAAGGAACGGCTTGTATTGAGATCATTGAAACAAGTAGAACTTGTCCGAGTGCTGTCTTTAAAGTCGTTTTGCACTTACTTTTCATCGACTTTTACATTATTTCCATCGCTGCTTAAAGTGCAATTAAGTTAAAGGAGGTTGGCCTCTGGAAGAAATCTCACAAGGCATTTTCATGCAGTTAACACGCATGCATTTCGCTGATCTTCGTATAGATCTCTCTATCCGCAGTCTTTACAAACAGGCAGAACTAGAACGAGGGGAAAATCTATACCGAAGCTAGTACCTTTGTCTTCACTAACGGCTTCAAGATGAATTTATCTTTTAAACTACCGAATTCTGGTAGTTTTTTTTCAGTCAAAAGTCATTTTAATAGCTCAGGCATAGAGAATGCTTAGAAAACGCGGGAGCAAGGAAGTTATTGACATGGTTTTCTTCAGTCAAGCTGCGGTCAAGGCACTGACGACGCCATGGTGCAGATACAAACTGGCCAACTCCTGTAAGAAGGAGGTAAAATCTGCTGGGTAAGCAGGAAACATTTCCTTGATCTGGGTTCCAGGACATAGGAACATAAAGAGAAATGAAATTGCTGATGAACTTGTCAGGAAGGGGTAGACTGAATTGGTTTCAGAGGTCCAGTACCCAGCACAGAACAGGCGGAGCTCCATTCCTTTGTGTGCCATTTTGAAAACCAGACCCAGTACATTAGACGCAGGACGCAGATAGTTTTGGGGACTCCTCGCCATTCAATTGCCAACCTTGATTGGTTTAATCCACAAAAGCAATTTCTGAAATTTACTCGTGTGTAGTTAGAAAGTCGCAAATCGGATGAATACGGAAATTGAACAAAAAATAGTTTCCCGTTCCATCAGAAATTTCCTATTAACTCTTTGCCGATGAGATGAAACATATTCGGAGCCTGTAGACCTAAAAACATCTTAGCTACCTCTAATTCCATTTTTATGATCTTCACAGATGGATTCTTATTATTTTAAATGAAATCACGTAATTCTTTAATATTTCCTGTGGATAATCCCCCTTGTACCCGAGTGGGTGATTCACCGAAAAAACGAAACAATTCCTATGTTTAACGCCGTCTTAGTATTTCACACACATCATATTATATTATCTAATGTAACTTATATATTTGTTATGGCGTACAGTGGATTTGATTGAGGTTGTATAAAAAGATGTTTGTGCACCGATGAGAACTGACTCTTACGCCTAGTCAAACACTTTTCTACGTTTACAGATGACTACTCCAAATACAGTGACGCTTTATGAAGTATCATTTACGGTTTTTTGGACGGGTAAAATACCTACCTGAAGCCTTTTGAAATCAGAACATTTATTTTGTTAAAAGGCAAGGCAAATCGCAGACTTGACTCTCACTCAAAATCGTCCCTTTTTATTGGATATCCTAACAAATTCGTGGTCGCCCGAAAAGCGACGAATAGTTATCAGTCGCAATAAAAAGTTGTGCAGTGAAATGTATTGCGGTAGTAGAAGCGACCCGGTTGAACCATTTGAGCAACAAGTAATTGAATTTATGGTGCGACTAAACGACGATTCATTTATGTCCGTAGGGGACAGTAGTAAAACAGAAAACGTGAAAGTGAAAAGCAAACAACATAGTAAATAGAGGCTACAATTGGACAGAATAGCGTTGCCATGAAGCAGCAGATTGGTAGCGCTTAATAAAAGATGAATTCTTCTTTCAATTATCGAACAACAAAGAGACATTCTTGAGAGCCTTTCTGTTAAAAAAGTCATTGGATGCAGGTTGTTTTTATATAAAGAAAGCACATAACATGAAGACGAGTCTTTAAGAATACAACAGATGTTTTTGCGTTTGAATTGTCATCCTGATGAAGATGCCTATGCGGGAGTACGCGAATATATTGATGTGGTGCTAAAGCAGGTAGCACTAAGGGAGTCTGGATCAGCAGAAGGTTCGTTAGCAAAACGCATCCAGTGCAAAGCCCAGACGTGATAAAAGGAACAGGAATGATGTATTATAATAATTAAAAAATTTGACAAAAATTGGAGATTTTGTTCATAAAAATTTTGGTTTTTTTTTCTTAATAGAGGGTATATTTAATTTGCAGCATTGGTAGTATTCGGAAGTTTTCAGAATGAATGAAACTAGTGATGAAGTGTTTATAACAGGTACGCCTGCTTGCCACCTCAAGAGCTGCAGTGCGATATTTTGAAATATGAATCACATTAACAACACATCTGGGGTAGGTGGCAGTTTAGCGCTAACTTGTTCATAATATTAAGTCATCAAAAGACGGTAGCTAATATATGTATAAACCGTCTATTAAGAGTGCGACTCAAGTGTAGAATACAAATGTGGCGAAATAGTTGACAAATTAGCCGTCAGTTACATTGTTTTGCTAACGAGCTACAGAGTCAAGATAAAAAAAGAATTTCAGAGTGAAAAGAAAAGAAATAACTCGGCGTAAAGAATTTACCAAAGTTAACAAAATATAAACACAAATTAGCACGAAGCAAAAGTTTGACCAAATTTTTTTTTTTGTTTTTTTGGTTTTGTTGTTTTTGTTGACATTTTGTCCACACAAACATGCGCACCACAAAACCACTTCATTTGTTGTGCCAGCTAGCTGGCAATTAAAGAGAAAGAGTAGTAATTACAATTTAGTTAATTTTCTTTGCGCAGTTCCTGTACTTTACTGCTGGCATTGTGTTTTTTATAGATTTTTTTCCTTTTTCCATTTTTCAACACTTTAGTTGTTGCGCCACAAAGCGTTTTCTACATTTTAAAAACATTCACATTTCACTTATTATGGACTCGATCCTAGTTTTGGTTTCACTTTCACCCTTAGAAATTGCAAATTAATAGTGACAGCTATTGCAACTCTTGCCCTTGTAGTGGCATCAAGTATACGCCCCGTTGAACTCATTTGCCTCCAATTAATGCTAGACCGCTAGCCATTAGCCACTTTGAATGCCAATTACCAGCAACGCGAAGAAAATTTCTAATTTTTCTTGAAAAAAAACGTGATTTATGTCGCTCAAGAATGCGTGCCATGCTTCCGCCTTTTAGCACGTTCAACGTTCACGCCAGAAAACCAGTGGTGGATTAGAAGCCGATTAATATGCCCAAACATACAAGCGTAATACAGCTAATTACAACGAATCGTAAATATACGCTCAACTGTAGCGAGGAGTTTAATTGTAGTAGTATTTACTTGGTAGCAACAAGCAGGAGCTTCGTTCATGGCTACTTTATAGCATATCGCTCATTTTGTACTTTTCCTTTTGTTGCTGCTTGTGTTAGTCACAAACAATAATGCGCATAATTACCACTTATTTTCGGAGGCTAAACTGGATCGGGCAGCCACGGCCAAACCTTCGGCTCCCACACTGTTTTTACAATGCGAGTGGGAAATTATAACGCTTTATTTTATTTGCAATAATTGTAATGCCTTGTTTTACAATATTTCCCACTTTACACACTGCCACAAATTCCATAACACATAAAGTCATCACGTATTGCATATTTGGCCTTACACTAAATTAAGAGTACCAAAATATTATAACTTTTGTGAGCATATTTTTTCCGGCTACAATTTTGCCTTTTTTATGACTGTTCCCTTTTTGTTGTTATCGCACAAGAGCCAAAATTAGCCACCGTATTGTTGTTTCTGTCGTTGGTTGACCAAAAACCTTCCACATACCAACTGTTCGGTTTACTACGTAGCATTGCGCCAAGTGTCCAGTGGTGCTGGTGGTAGTATTACTGAGTGGCATACCGTTTAACCACTTTGTGATACAAACGTGCGTAATTAAAATGCGCGCCTTCTGCCGCGTACGCTCATTTGTCACTGAAGCGTGCCGACAACGTGGGTGCTTTGAAATTATGCGGACTGCAATATTAAAATATTTTAAAGGTGCTTACGTATGTATATACGTATGTAACGACATTGCTTATGATTTATTTAACCCTCATCCGTTGTTGGTATGCGCGTGCATACCATTTCACTTTTTCAAACTCTGTTTAATATAGTAAATATTCCTCGATTGATTTGAATTTTTGTCCAACTAAATATTTTAGCAAGTATTTCTACTACATTGAATGACAGATGGCGTTGCGGGCTGTAAGTGCCCCAACTAAAAAACTTACATATCTGTTGTTGGTATGCGTGCGCATACCAGTGTCAAAGATAATGGGATGACTTTTTGTACCGGTACATATTTGAGTGTTCGTTAGCTTTTTTCGCATGTTTTCAGAAAATTTCTCTATCAGTACGTTCTGTTAAGAAAACCTTACTACTGTAGGGAAAAACTTAGTAATTTCCAAATGTTTATATTTGTTATCATAATCAAAATTCCCATTACACTTACTTTACCCAAGTATACGTCACAGTGCTTTTCCAGTCTTATCAGTAATAAAATTCCGTCCCTTATCTATTTGTTTTCCCAAAATATAGAAGCAAACAAGTATTGTCATGTTTTTCAGGTATATATAGATCTATTTCCTAAGTACAGATCAGTTACGAATCCTCTCTTCTCTTGAGAACACTAGACTTCGCATTGACATTATAACCGTGTATATATATTCTATTGTCTTTTGATTTTATTATAAAATAAACTTAGCCAGTGTTAAATATTGTGTTGAGTTATTAACGGAGAATCAATCATCACTAACAATATCTTTGATATTTTACGAGAATTTTACCATTTTTTGAAGAAAATGAATCGCCGCAGTCTACGAAATCGTATTTTTGATGAAAATGAGTTGGAAAGTGAAAGTTCAGAGCTTGAGACATCGAGTGAATATGAAGAAAATGACGATGAGCGATCTGAAAGATCGAGTGACGATAGCCTTGAAAGTGATTCATCGGATATCGAACCACTGTCACAAGAAATTTTAGAAATCTCGATATTCGCATGAATTCGAAAAATGGATTGATCGAGTATAATAATGGAATAAAAATTTGTATAATTTGCGATTCAGAGTCCTATTACACTCATAATGCTCAAGTTTATCTTGGCCGTGTTGCAAACACTGCTGTGGAAAGAAATGTTGGGCAACGTGTTGTGCTCGATTTGTGCCATGGGCTGACAAGTAGAAACGTTACTTGTGACAATTTTTTTACAACATCCACGGCTAAGGATTTGCACAAGCAAAAAATGACGATAGTGGGAACAATACGAAAGAATCGAGCTGAATTACCACCAATACTGCTCGATATGAAGCGAAAGCAAGTTTTTCATACAGAATTTGTTTATGAGCCACAATTGCAAGCCATTTTGTTGTCATATGTTCCAAAAAAAATCGATTTGTGACATTGTTGAGCACATATCATCGAGGCTTAGAAATTGAACAATCAGCGAAGAAGAAGCCAAATTTGATTACTTTTTACAACAAAACTAAAGGTGGAGTAGATACGCTCGACCAAATGGTAGGAACGTTTCGATCAAAGAGAAAAGTTAATCGTTGGTCAATGGCTCTCTTTTGCAATATGCTAGATATAAGTGCATTGAACGCATATATTATTTTCACCCATATTTTCTCTGATTGGAATAGAAAAAAAACAAATATTAACATTCGTCGTAGATTGTTTCTTGAGGAATTGGGTGAAGCACTCACAGTTCCATTTGCTACAAACCGTAGTCATCCACCACGTATGTCACAGTAATTCCACGCTGAATTGCATCCTCAAACATCAATGTCTCATCTTCAACCGAACAATAAAAGAGGCCGATGTTATATTTGTTCCAGTATAAACAATCGTAATGTTTTCGCTTCCCGATGTGAAAAGTGTGCGAGATTTATCTGTGCTAGTCATAAATATTCAATTTGCCATAATTGTGCCTGTCGAATAGTTTCAAATTGAATTTTTACGTTTCCTAAATATTTATTCTTTTTTCGCATTTTTGTTTTATCGTTTTGAAATTAAAAATCATTGTATTAATGAGGAATGAATAAACAATAAAAGTCGTGCAAAAAATGTATGGGTCTGCTTTTTCTTTAATTGGATTTTAATCCTGTATTCGTGCGCATACCAAACAACGTATATGTAATACGAATTCTAACAACCGATGAGGGAGAGAATGAATACCTGACTGGGCTCTAGGTCAGGCTTCTTTTGCAATTCCAGGAGATAGCCCTGAATTTCGCCTTTAAAAACGAGTAATCTGAAGTGGTCCCCGAAAGTTAAGCGATTTTGTGAGTAGCTTGAAAATAAAGATTCATACAGAATCAAAGCACGACGAAGGTAGGTGGGCTCGACAGACGCCCAAAACTGTATGGTGTCTAAATTTATGTTTCTATTAAGGCACATAAGTGAAACGGGGCGAGGGTAAGCTTCACTCTCGGTCAAAGAGTCCCACTATTAGCCCACTATTACTCAATCAATATGTTTTAACATAGAAAAACGAGATGATCCAAGTGTATTGGGCAGTGTCATGAATATTTCTGAAAATTGGTTTACTTATGAGACTGAACTTAAAATATTTTTAAAGAAATTTAAGGGCGAGGAACATTTTCGGACGGCAATGTGATGAAAAGCATTTTTAAAATAAACCTATAGAATAGTTTTTCAGTCACACTGAGGTAATTTATTTGCCATGTGCAAAAATTACACATTTTTCACATAGATAACAAGTGGAATATAAACTATTCAACTATAATTTATAGTCGCGCCTCGCACATTCATACGTGTATATGTATAGGAAAGTACAAAAACATACTCCCAGGTACGCCTCTTTAACTCAATTGGCATATTGGACATTTTCCAAATACGTAATAACATTTCATCAACCACTCCATTAGGAGCATGTCCTGATTTATCCGTAGGGATAAAAGTAAAACATAAACAAGCTTACCTACACACATACTGATGTGTGTATATCAAGGGAAAATGCAATTGCCAAGTAATTTCATTGAGTGCCATGATGCAAAGTAGCACACTTCAAATGACAATTGTACGCTTGGGTAAATCGTGACCGAAATTATCCATAAAAATTTTGCAAAAAAAAAAAATATATATCGTTGGGAACGAACATTTTCAGGGAAAAATATTAAGCATTATATACAAAAATTTTATTAGGTACAAATTCAAATCACTATGCTTGTGCCAAGTAATGAAGTGCTAAATTCGGACCGGACGAAAGTTGAAAAAGCCATGCAAATTTAAGTTGAATTTTATCTGGGATTGCGGGTTTTTAGAAACAAAAAAACTTATAGGTTAATAAAACTATAGCTGGCAATAACCGAGGAAAATTAATCTCAACACATAAAAAGTGGGCGTGGTGTTTATCCCATCCAACTATCGCCCTTTATAACATCTCATTTTTTAGCTGCTTTGAAAAATATGTTTACATGGGAGGCGGGCGTGGTTATTGACTATGGATAAAGCGTAAAACTTTAAACACAGCTTTACTGAAATAATTAGTTTGGGGAAAAAGAAATGCATTATTTTTTCGGTCGATGGCTCAAAAATTATCGACCAAGCAATTTGAAGTCTCTACTCGTTGTCAAGGTGACATTCCACACTAAAAAAATTCTTTGCTGTTTTCGGTTTCTTTCACTCAATTGAAAGTTACTAGTCGTTAACAATTGAAGTCAACAAAAAAAAATCGGTACAATCGGTTTTTCTTTGACCGTGGAAATGTGAATGGAGTTTATGGTGCCGATATTATAACAGCTAATAACCTGAAATTTTGGTTTCTTCGATTCTGTTCAGGCATTTTTGATGTTAAGGAAGATGTAGATAATGTCGTAAAAATTCACAGAAATAATTGAAGTTGACCGGCATGTCAGTAGTCATACCATCGCCCAAGAGCTAAACATCGACCTTAAAAAAAATGTATGTAAAAATAATGCACTTCTTCTTCTAATGTTTGTCTAACTGAGTTTCTTTCATTCCTCAAATTAACAGCCAGCCCAAATTGAATTTTGAATTTTGCTGAAATGTGCGGTGCGGATACCACAACCTTACTTATATAGAAATTGATGTCCAAAATAAACTGGACTGAGCTAAAATAGAAACGATAGGAACTTTGTTCTGATAACTTCGAGTTTATTTATTCAAAATAGTCCACTCTGGCCTCGATACATTGTTTTGTGTGATCTAAAAGCTTTTCAAAAGAGTGTTTCAGGTCATTAACTGGAATGTCCTTCAGGATGTCGGTACAAGCCTTTCGGATGGCCTTTACGGGCGCAAAACATTTTCCTTTCATGGCCAAATGCAATTTCCGAAAGAGTAGAAGTCACTGGAAGCTATATCAGGCGAATACGGTGAATGATTGATCGTAAAAATGCGATTTGGTCAAAAAATCAGTCACAAGAGTGGATCGATGAGATGGTGCATTATCATGCAATAAGCGCCAGCTTCCTCCACCGCGGTATTCAGGACGAATTCGACGAATGCGATGCAACGAACGGTTCAAAACGCCAAGATAGAAAATTGCATTGTCGGTTTGGCCCGTTAGCACGAACTCCGGAATTGTAGAAACAAATGAGCAACGACTTGATTTTTGACTTCTCCAAATGCGGGTTTTTGGGTGGTGGATCATATGGGGTCTTCCATTCGGCACTTTGACGCTTAGTTTCAGATTCATGTTTCGTCACCAGTTGCAATGTTGTAAAGGAAGTTATCGTCTTTTCTCGCCTCTTTAATGATGACTTTCCAATGCTGAGCGATGTTTGGTCCTCAGCTAACTTGTGCGGAATAAAACGTGCTCAGACCTTTCGTAAGTCCAAATGATCACTTAAAATGCGATAAGTTGATGTTTTCGAGATATTCAACTCTGATACCATGAATTTCAATGATGATGTCGGTTCATTTTTGATAAATTTACGAACCATTTCGATGAGTTTTTTGGTGATTACTGATTTTGGGCGGTCCGTATGGTCATTGTCATTTATGTTCTCATAACCATCTCTGAAATGTGTAAACCACTCATGAACTCTGGCACGACAAAGCCAATCACAAACTTTTTGCATCAATTCAAATGTTTCGGTAAACGTTTTACCGATTTTAAAACAAAATTTGATATAAGTTCTTTGTTCGAAACTCATTTTTGTACCGATGACACTAACATGCTGACACTTTAGGCGCAATAACTTCGCTTCCACTGAATCGAAAGCCACCAAGCTTTCACTGAAAGCCAACTAGAGATTTAACTTCCAACGCACTAGCTCATTAAAAAGGTGACACCTTCAAAAACATTTTAAGGACGTCAGTCTTATTTATTTTGGACTTCACCTTGTATATTAACTTGTTTTGAGAGATTTTAGATGAATACGAGTACACTATAAACGAAATGGTGGCGTTTACTGATAAAATGGCAGGTGGTCCAGTAAAGTCTAAAGCTCTTCCTCTATCATATTTGCTGTACTGCTTATATATATATTTTTTTTTGGCTGCTGCATAGTTCAACTGTCGTCTGAGGTGGGCAAGTAATATTGGTTTATTTCTAATGAAAATAACTGTGGTTGAATTTCATTTAGTATATAAATTTCAAATACATATACAAAAACTAGTGAATATTGTTTACCAAGAAGCAAAATTTAACTTGTGGCTGCAAAAATACATAAAAAATTAGAAACAAAATAAATACCTTAAATCTATGCCATTACAACCCTGTTCACCAACATTCAAGTATATACATAGTTTATATACGAATACATATATGTATATATATTTATATATATATAAAGTAGTGCAAACTAGTTCATCCATTGTTTTTATTACTGTTTTTATTTTGACTTTTACTCGCTGCATTAGCAACGATTGGCGTACGACGTCATTTGCAAAAATCATGAATGGATGATAAGATGATTTTAATTTTGCGGCATCTTGTACAAATATGAGTACGGAAAAGCTGCATGCACAACATTAATTTAATTTGACATAACTAAGTTTGTATATAACAGTGTACGAATGCTTAAATAGTCCCAGATTAGATTATATATATATACAAAAACAAAATACCGCCAAAAACTGGCTGGCTGAATAGCTTCGTGAACGGCGACAATAAATATACAGTATATCATACACTGCACGTATTAATTATCCAAATTTTTGATTTCATTTACTAATTACTATATTTTTTATATTTACCTGTATCCTAGCAGCAACACGCTCGCCGTTATAACGATTCGGTATAAACCAGCCTTTTGTCGAACCGGTAACGAGCACAATACCGAGAAAAAAGAACATAATTAACGCGGTTATCAGCAATTTCGCGCGCGTTGATATAACCATCGCCATTGTTTTCGAATTATTATTATTTTATTCACTCATTGCAGAATATATGCAGAAAATATTATTTTAATACTTTAAACTATTTACACGACTTTCGATTTTTTCTTTTACTAAATACGAATATTTTTTATTCGTATAATTTTATTATATATTATATATTGTGCGCACTTTCCAACTTTTAAGCGCGAATGAACACTATGAATTTCGTTGGCTTAATTTCTTAACAATTTTAATGATAATTGATTGTTTTTGCTCGATTTTAACACTTGCATCACTTTTGTACATTTATTCATATCTTGTTCTGTTTTTTATTTCATTTTTTTTTGCTTTTACTGAGCATAAATACTTGTTTAAACTTGCCTCGGTTCACTTTGCAATTGATGCGAATTTCAGAAATTTTTTAATTCAATACTTCAAAAGTCTCATTTGATGTACGCGTAACACTTCTAGTTTTATTTTCTTTCCTTTTTATTGATTACGGGAATTGTATTTTGATATTCTTTTCTTGTTCTTGATTGTAATTGATATGGGTAATAGCTAATCAAATAAATCAAAGAAGCTCCTTAATAAAAAATTAAGTAAATTTAACAGCTAGGAGATTTCCGAGCAAACACTCAATATAACTACGAGTCGCATTTTTTTTATCAGGTGCATATTTTTAGTTAATTGTGCTTTCTGATAAGCCTTAAAAAGTTGTGAAGATTTAACTAGTTCATCAAAAAGGTTTTGTGTTAATTTTAATTTTGGAAGATATGCAACACAAAATTATTCATTTATTTTATTTTATATTGATTTCACACCATTGCTATCAAAACTAGTTCTGAGCACTTTCATATTATATAAAAAGTACACTCAAAATTGTGCAGTAAATCAAGAAGCGAAATATGAAACTTACCAAATACACGCAAAACCAAAAAAGTTCTAAAAGTTCGCACTTAAGTAAATCCACCTCCGCAATTGTTTTAGATTTTTTACAGTTTTAAAAATAGATTTGAGTTTAACACAAGGAGTTTGTATTAAATTTTGGGTTAAAAACGGATTCAGTGATGGGGAAACAAATGTTGCAAATGTAGTGGCAGTATGTCGATATAAAAATTTGATGAAAACATCAAGAAAGTCAGAGAAAATTTTGCCAATAACCCAAATTAGCCAACAGAAAACTGGTAAAAGACTTGAATATCGCATATGAATCCGTTCAAAATATTATACTTAATGATTTGAGCCTGCCTCGTGCTGCTGCAAAGTTGGTTCCACGGGATACGACTTTCAAACAAAAAGGGGCCACGTTGACATTGCTAAAGACAAAATTTCCAAGGCTGAATCCGACCCAACATCTGAAAACAAGACGTGTATTTATGAGTGCTACACGCAATTCAGACATCAGACGAGTAAAAGGAGAGCTCCGACTGAATCAAGCCCACAAAAGCCACATGATTATGAGTCCTTGTTTTTTTATATGCATTGCAACGGTATTGCCAGAAACTCAATAATTTAATGAAGTCTATTAATTTTGCGTATTGAGACGTTTACGTGAAGCAATTCGTCAAAAAGAGCATTTGTGGAAAAACTAATCATGGATTTTGTGCAATGATAACGCACCATCGCTTATTCGTGAATTTTTTACCAAGAACGAAACGAATTCCATCCATTCCATTCAACAGCCATCGAATTCACCTGATATGGTTGCGATAGTCTGGCGATTTTTTTACTTCACAAATAGCAGTCTGTCTAGGTACGGGAATATAAAGTCCCACTTAAGGATCCGGGAAAAAATGCATTTGTTTTCATGAAATGTTTCATAACTCAGTCAGTTCTTAACCGATTTTTTAAAATAAGAATTTGCTGAGTAATATTAAGAGTAATTATTTTTTAATCAATTTAAGAGTTCTAGCTTAGCTTTAGCCTCGACTATAGCTTCTTTTTGAATTATTTCCTCAAAACATCGCCAAAGCTGAAAAAAGATGAACACAGTGAAAAATAAAATTCTGTTTGAAGCGAATATACACACAGATGCCTTAAGTTTCTTTAGTTATCTCATACACCATTCGAAAGGCTTCTTTCTGAAACCAGTAAGAGATTTGACGTAGATAATCAAATAAGTTTTTATGAGTGTCTCCATATTTCGATTCTCGTTTTACTCAACAGAGAAACTACAAAGAAAATAACATCAGCTCTCTGGTTAGTTTTCTCCATTCATTTTGCAAAACTGTGTTAGGGATACCAGAAATATGTGTATCCGAGGAGATTGTAAAGAAGCTATATAAATGAGACACTTCTGAAACAAGGGTCCACGTTGGATTCCTAATCCATCCTTTTTTATGTATCTGATTTGAAGTACGTCTTCTTTGCTTCACCGACAGTAATTCAAAATTGTTAAAATTGCTAGTATGATTGCCTTAAGAAATCGAAGCCCTGTATAAGAATCTTATAAACAAAGAGTTCCCCCTGAGTTACGTTAATCGGCAAATTAACAAAAAAAAACGCTTAATGCTTGGCATCCTAATTTTCTGACGGAACCAAAGGATAGTGGGCAAAATAAGTTGCCCCTCGGCAGGCAATGGCAAACCTTCGAGAGTATTTCTGCCATGAAAAAGCTTCTCATAAAAATATCTGCCGTTCGGAATCGGCTTGAAACTGTAGGTGCCTCCATTTGTGGAACAACATCAAGACGCACACCACAAATAGGAGGAGGAGCTCGGCCAAACACCCAAAATGGGTGGTCGCGCCAACTCAGTTTTTAACCAGCTACAAGTCTTGCGAAGCGCAGTTAAAGCGGTTTATCCTCATCGAAGAAAATCATTATGGACGCTATCATATCAGCAAAAAAGATTATCATCCCGTCTCATATTATAACAATGGATATGAAAATAAAATGTGAAAAATGGTTAAAAAGAAATAAAATTTATAAAAATGGCGCGTCCATGTCACAGCCTTATCAATGCTGATTGGTGTGACATCAATTGAGTTTTCTCAGTCTACCCTAAAAAATGTATATGTACACTTATTAGTTAAAAGTTTCAAATTTTGCTAAGTAAAACACAAAATACAATATAGGTATGATATTTCTTCAACTGTATCCATTCTCAGGCAGTATTATTTTAAACTATTTCACATCTCCAAGGAGAACAAAATCTAAACTCCCCTAATCAAACAAGTTTTACGCACCTATACGTCTTTTTTCTAATTATTATTAATGTTGTAGAACAGCGTTGGGCTTAGTGGCTCACACAAGCTGAGCCCAAGAGTCACCATGAAGAGAATGAAGAATGTAACAACTTTTATTTTCCTTTCCGGTTTCTTTACTAATATATAATCAAACGGAAATGAGACTATATGCCTGTGTGGCTGAAGAGTGGATAATAATGATAAAATTTGTCAGTTTTTACACCTTAAGTCCACATAGCAAATGATATTATATATTCGTGTATATATATGAATACAAGTTTCCTTAATTAAGAAATAAGCACGTTTTGTTTTCATTTCAATTTTCATTTTTAATTGTATTTTCTTTCTCAAATGCCTGCGCACCCGTGCCTTGCATCCTCATTACTGTCGGCAAATTTGTGTCCGATATTCATTAAATGCCATATTCGCAGTCAGTAGAGAAGATAAACAAACCAAAATAAAAGGAAGAATAACCGAAATTGAGTGAAAAGGTAAGAACTATAGCATAAAACGTGTACACATACATTTGCATACTCAATTGCTAAATTCACCATGAACAAAGTAGCGGTTTTCAGATGGCGGAAACTTTTATATTCTGCACTTCGTGACTGATACAAATACGCAATCAGAAGTGTTGTGTTTGCATTCGATGGTAAAAGGTTTTTCAAAAGAAACGCGTACAATTCAGTAGTGAATAATTCCTAAATTGTATTAAAATTATTTATGTTTGTAATGAAAACGATTGATCTTTCAGAACATCATATCGCACAATTCGTGGTTTTTTCATGGAAATAATTATCCAAATGAGTAGACAATGCAGCATTTGGTGAAAAAATTTCAATAAACTAGATCTGTTGAAATTAAAAAAAGGAAAGACAAATCTAGACGTTCTATTGAGAGCAAAGTGTTGCTAAACAACCTTCAACATCGATATCAAGGGTTCTCAAAAATTAAATATTCGTGAAACGACATATTCGCAATACGAAGAATATTTGGAAAGCAAAAAAATGTTTAACTTCCAAAATTTGCCAGGTTACGGGTTAGAATTTGCTCATGGTAACGGATGCCTACCGTAAGAGGCGGCTAAAATATTAGTTGTAGTCGTCATTGTACCAAAAATTATTGAAAACATAGAGCTGAAAGAAATACTCAGAATCAATAAAAAGAATTATTATAACAAGTATAAATGTATATGCATTTATGAAGCTTTTTTATGCATTCTTCAGAATAAACCGAGACTACTGACAAATGTATTAATTGTGAAAATGTATGTGCATACATATGCTTTTTCATAAAACCATACTCGCATATATTGCCTGTGGCCTATGCAGGAAGAAAGAATACGCTTACTTTTTTTGCTTGAGCTAAATTAGATTGTTGCGTGCAGTTGGGATGCTGTCGGCTTTGCAATTTTCACAGATATGCTTTATACTTAATTTAAAATAGTTTCTTACTGTCTTACCTAGGCGATATTAATTCTATCTTTGCAAGCATAAATTCCTTGACCATTCGGAAAAAAGATAAAGCAATCACGTACATCCGCCTGTGCGCATTATAAAAAATTATTCTAATTGGCATAGTTAGAGTTTAGAGAAAAAAGCGAAAAATGAAGGTGTAAAACTTCTTAAGAAGTGGGAAATTTCATAAAAGACAGCGTGACTACCATTCAGAAACACACAGATTCGAATCTCACGCATACTGAAATATAAAATAATAGAAAAAGATTTTTTTAAAAGCAGGCAATGGCAATTGTCCTCATAAAAAACCACTTGCTATTCGGAGTCAAGACGCACACCACAAATAGAAAGATCCATAATGGGAACCAGTCAAACAGAGTCAGTTTTTTATGTTTGTGTTCAAAAATTTTGCAGACCTTCTGACTCCGCCATCTTGTCTAACTGACACTGATGCTGACAGTTTTTCCACACTCAAACTTTTGGCGGGCAGGCAGGTCAACGCGAAATTGGTAAAATAAATTTAGTGCATCTATTAACAAAAAGTTTTGCAGGATGTTTACAACCTATATTATTGCAGCTTTACATCGGCAAAACAATTAAGGATATACAGATATGACTACCAACTTCTTGTAGGTTGAATTTGAAGGCAATCTATCTTTTTATATTTTTTGGCGATGTCAATGCCTCGGGGATGAGATAGCTTTCCCATTTTTTAATTACTTATTTATCTATTGTTTAAATGACGTTTGGACAATTCTCACACAAACTGAAGGAATTTTTGGGCATTCTTAGTTGAATTCAATATTATTTATTACTCACCTCTACATAAGTAATTAAAAGCCTTAATCTTTACCTTCTTTTTCACTACTTAGACAGTAACAGAAATCCTGTAAGCCGGTTGGTTGATGGGAAGAGTTATAAAATTTTGAGACAGAACATGCGTCACAAACAAAAAGTTTTTGTATCACTTATTGAAAGAAGTCGCATGCTGTCATTCCTTTAATACACGAGTCCGTTGTTATGAGCTTTTGGCCATATGTGGACTGTTTTTTATTTAGTTTTTCAGCAGCCTTTTCGCTTTTTCAGCAACACAGCCTACAATCTCGCACCCACACAGACATATGTATATGCATACAAATATATTAGGACGTTTCAATTCGTAGCGAAAGATTTATTTAGATATTGTTCCTATCAGTTTCGGATTCTATATGAAATTCTAAGAAAAAAATCTATTAAAACATATTTCTTAGGTCAATTTTTAGACCACCAAATCTTAATATAGTAATCTACTTTTAGAGAGAGTTATGCCAATGAAGATAGGAAGTAGAAAACATACAGCGCTTGTTGAAAGTAAAAGGGTCTCAAACAAAAGACATTGTAATTTCGAAATATTATTATTTTTGAAATATTATTATTATTATTATTGTAATTTTCATTGGCTTTCCCACAGTTTTGTTTGAATTATATATAAAAAATTATATACAGCTGCTTTTCCTATTACAATTTTAAAAAGTTCCACATTATTTGCTTCGTAGCGTCATCATGGAGAGCTTTAAATAAAGCAAGCAAGAAATTTATTTAGTCAGAACATTTGTAAATGAAAAAAATTAATTTAAGTGAGTTATAATAGGTCTATCGATAAGTTCGTGCGGTTTTACAACAGATGGCGTAACTTGATTATTATTCCATCGATCCACATTTCCAAACATTCATTGGAGAGCTACTGTCGTAAGGCACAAACGTCAGTATAAGTTTTTTATTTGAAGCGTAAACAACAATATTTTTACCACACTTGAAAATGTCGAATTTCGTGCCAAATAATGTGTTTTTGCGGGGAATTCTTCTTCATTATTTTAATATGAAGAAAAAAGCAGCCGAAAGTCATCGTATCTTGGTGGAAGTTTATGGTGAGCATGCTCTAGCTGAGCGAACGTGCCAGAAGTGGTTTGCACGCTTTAAAAGTGGTGATTTTGGCTTGGAAGACGAAGAACGCGAGGGTGCGCCGCCAAAGTTCATGGATACCGAATTGGAGGAATTGCTCGATCAAGATCCGGCTCAAACGCAAGAAGAGGTTGCAAAAACTTTGGGAGTTGATCAATCAACCATTTCCAAACGTTTAAAAGCCATGGGAATGATCCGAAAGGTAGGCCATTGGGTGCCGTATGAATTGAAGCCAAGAGACGTTGAACGCCGTTTTATGGCATGCGAACAACTGCTTCAACGGCACAAAAGAAGGGGTTTTTTGCATCGAATTGTGACTGGCGATGAAAAGTGGGTCCATTACGACAATCCAAAACGTCGGGCAACGTATGGATACCCTGGCCATGCTTCAACATCGACGTCGGCGCAGAATATTCATGGCCTGAAGGTTATGCTGTGTATCTGGTGGAACCAGCTGGGTGTTGTGTATTATGAGCTACTGAAACCGAATGAAACGATTACGGGGGATGTCTACCGACGACAATTGATGCGTTTGAGCCGAGCACTGCGAGAAAAACGGCCGCAATACGCCGATAGACACGACAAAGTTGTTTTGCAACATGACAATGCTCGGCCACATGTTGCACAAGTGGTCAAAACATACTTAGAAACGCTCAAATGGGATGTCCTACCCCACCCGCTGTATAGTCCAGACCTTGCGCCATCCGATTACTATCTCTTCCGATCGATGCAACATGGCCTGGCTGACCAGCACTTCCGTAATTACGATGAAGTCAAAAAATGGATCGATTCGTGGATTGCGGCAAAACCGACCGAATTTTTCACAAAGGGAATCCGTGAATTGCCAGAAAGATGGGAAAAAGTAGTAGTAAGCGATGGACAATACTTTGAATATTAAATTTGTAACCATTTTACGTCAATAAACTTTCAAATTTCGAAAAAAAACCGCACGAACTTAAACATAGTCCTATTAGAAAAGAAACTAAAAAGCTCGACCCAAATTGGGGGACATCAGAATTCGTTTTAGAGGTATGGTTCCTTCAAAGTTTCTTATTTTGATCTTTAGAATATGATTTTCACAGAGCAATAGGCGATTTTTTTGCCTCCCAACAAATCGACCCGGCCTAATATATATAGGGTGATCAATCATGAGGTGCTTTTTTCAATAGTTAAAAAAAAACAAAAATGTAAATTATCTTCAAAACCTTTATTTATCATTTGAAAGGACATTCTTTGACATTTACTTTTTGAATATGACTTCATTCAAATGTTGGCCGCAACTACGCTTAAGTTGGTCCATTCTGAAGGTCCAATTTTCAATCACTCGTTCGAACATTTCGACTGGTATGTCGTGAATAACACGCGTAATGTTGGCTTCCAGAGCTTCAATCGTAGCTGGTTTATCAGCATAGACCTTGGACTTCACGAATCCCCAAAGAAAAAAGTCCAAAGGTGTGATATCACAAGATCTTGGTGGCCAACTCACAGGTCCTAAACGTGAAATCAGCTGCTCTCCGAAATGACTTCTCAATGAAGTCATTGTTTCACGAGCTGTATGGCAACAGAACGCTGATTGAATACAGTTGAACAATTTGTAGACGTTGTTGCGGTGTGAGTCTTTCCATGATGAAATGCCAAACGCTGTTCAACAAATCCACGATGACAGTTTGCCACAACTCGCGCGCGATCTGTAAAAAAACGCAAATAAAAAAACTCCTCTTAATTGATCACCCTATACATATAAATACTATATATTTGTAAATATATTTATACACCCCTCAAACTGTACGCCCATTTCAAGTAACGCTGCGTTTATTTTGATTACATTTCGTAGTTTCTGTCACGGACATACACATCACACACTCACACATATGGTACACAATTCACTGCGCATCACAAACGTGGAACAAAAAGGGCGACTGGGAGAGGAAGAGGAAATTGGCAACCGAAAACCGTGTCCACATTGAAGCCGGCGGCAGCAAATCAGTGTGTCAGCATGGCAGTATGCCTGCTGCTTTAACTTTATTTGAGCTTGTTTACGCGCTGCCCGCTGACTTTTTCACGCACAATAAGTAAGTGTAGTACTCGTAGCTGTGCAGTCATTTGCTGAGGGACTTTGCTTTCATTGTTGCCAACCCAATATTTTTTAAATATATAAATATATATATTTTTTTGATTTTTTTTATTATTTTTTTCTTGTGCTTTACTGTTGTTGTTATTTCGCTTTCATGCACTTACATATTGTGCGGAAAATATAAAAAAGTTACACGGAACAACTTTGAGTTTCCGTTCATATCGAGGCGCGAACAAGTACGAAAGTTGCTCATACGCCCCACACACACAAAAGCGTAGACAATAGTTGTGAAAAGCGTACATAGTGACAGAACAGGCGATATAGCTGTGGTGAGTGCTTTGGGTAAAATTTAAAATAAAGAAAATTGTAGACCAAAGATATAGATTGATTTAACCCAAACTAAAGCAAATTTGTATTCGTCATAATGGAACCATAATTGAATTATAGAGCACAGCAAAAGATATTTGAGTGTGGCACCTTACATTCGAGTTCCTTCAATTCTCACTTTATTACGTGTTTGTGTTTTCTTTTTCTTTGTAAACGTGTCCGTATTTGGGAAGTATTAACGCTAAAGTCTTACTGGATTTCTGCCGTCTCGTGCCTCTCATTGTTGAATTTGAGCACAAAGACGCCTACCAAATTTTTATAAGTAAAAGTTTTGCTTTTTATTCTCTGGGATTTACCCTTCAGTGCTTATTTAGCAGACCTTTGTCTGAGCAACTAACTTTTTGTGTTAAAAATAAATATTTTAAAATGGGAAAAGAGTGGTTTACAGTGCTTTCACTTTGCTTGCGGTCGCAGTATGACTTAATTTTAGTTGGAGACAACGTAACTTCTGTGTAGCATAGCAAAAACAAAAAAAGAGAAAAGGCGCGTTTACTTTGTCCGAAACGGCGGTGATTTTATATGTATTCTCAAGGGTTTTCTTGTGATTTCATTGCATTTATTTTTAAAAATTCACTATACCCTGTGCGAAATAGGTTTTTAGAATAAAAAAAATTAAACATTCAAACAAGTAAGTACCAGGAAGTTATTTGGGAAGTATTGCGAGCAAACTAAAACCGATTATCAGGAAGTTACCTTCATGTTATATTAAGGGAAAATTTGTGAAAAAACTTAAATTACTGAAAATATTAGCTGGTCGTTTTCTACACTAACTATCTAAAATATCAGTAAATAATTTAAAGTGATGTAAAATTAGATAAAATTAATTAGTGGGCGTAAATAAATTTTACCGGCATTTCACACCATTTAGTATAATTTTCACTTTGAAGTCGCTTAAAAGCGCGTTGAGTTTTGATTATTGTTTTTGTTTTTTGGCACCCAATGTTGACTATTTTTTTCTTATAAAAGACTTTTGAAGATATACTCGTACAAAGTTTTGAAGTTTGGCTTATATGGCTTGAAAAATTAACAAAAAAATTTAGCATGAAAAACATTGAGAATAATGTAAAATGTATAAGTGAGTTAGCGGTGCCTTAAAAAACTAATAAATTTTTACTCCTAAACCATAATTTCAGAATTAAAAAAAAAATGATGTTTGTGGGTTACAGGGCAAAAAACTACCCTAAATAATTAAAATTCAAATTAAAAGATCTCCTGTAGCGAATTTATTACAAAGCTAAAGATTGAAAGTATAACTAGTTAAAACTAAATGTATTAATTGTATTCTTTTACCAAACACAATTATATATATTCACTGTGCTTCAATGAGTTTTTCAAACCGGTACTCATTTTCGCATATTTTTCGTCTAAATTAGCCAAGTTTTCCCATTATCTTTATAATATGTCAAAACGCTTTTTTGACTCTTAAGCCGCTGAATCATTAAGCTGTAGTTTTCATTGAACAAATGGCTGTTACCAGCACCCTGCGCTATCATTCCATTAATTTCTACCAGGTGAATGAAAAAAATGCACAAAAACTGACTGAGCTCCAAAACATGAACGTTGGTATGCAGGTTCGGTTATTTTTTGAGCTCATACTACCATTACATGATGGTAAGTAATCTGATTGATTGCTACTCGCTTTTTCAGCCTCTCATATAACATAATATTTATGTAAAGCTGAAGCCTACCAATTAGTTAAATTAACTTTCCTTCTTTAAAAAAGAGTTTTCCTCACGTATTTTTAACTACTTAAGAGTCCAATGATTGATATTATACTTTGAGAACCGTTCAGAGTGGAGCGTTGATCCAAAGAAAGGGATTGAATGAGAGGGTTGTTTCTCCTAACTTCGCGTCGAATTTTGATTTATCAATGCATATAAAAGCAACCTTTCAGCTCTTTACTAGAAATACAGTATTCAGATACTAAATATTAAATATAGTACTTCGATATTAGTGCATGCCAGGCAAAAACCAGAACTCTTTAGCGTGAAAATTCCATAGACCTAGAAAATCTGATTGATCTTTAGCACCAAAAACCAGGTAATATTTTCCAAGAGCTACGCAGATAATTTGCGCGCAGCGTAGGAAATTATTTCTTGATGTGGGGTGACCTCACTCGTTTTGTGGAGGAAAGCACTTCTTATTACAGAGTTGCACAGTTATTGTATTATATTTTCACGTTCTAAATGCAAGATTGTGATTTCGAAATCACAACTTTTGCACTCATAGCCGATATGTTACGCAAAATTATGAACACATTTACGTAATCGTAACAGGAAATCGATTTTAAAGAATTCTGCTTACTACTGAATTTTAATAAAGAAGCTTACGAGTGCATTCAAATATATTTCTTTTGTTAGAACCCACATTCTTTTAGTTTTAAATTTTTTAGTACCTACTTTTTGTTGGTTTTTGCTAACGTTACTTTTCTCGCTTTGCTGCGGCTTAAACTTTCACAAACTTCCAAGTCTTATAATGAAATTACGTACTTTTACTTTGGCGAAAACGCGACGCTGACTCTACCGATTTGACTGTTCAGCAGCACCTAAGCAGCAGCACATACATATACACACATACATACAAACATACATACGTATATATATTAAATGACTTTAAGGGATCGCATTTTGTGCGAAGAATTTGCAAAGGACTTTATCGCCAAAATCAAGTATAAAAAATGAGTAATGGCTTTATGTCAAAAAGCCAAAGAAAAAAATGTACGAACCATGTAGAGGAAAGTTTTGTTGGTAGTGCAGGCTTTGTTTTAGAAAAGATATTTCAGCGTATACATACATATCATACAAATATAACCATGTAGATGGTAGCTAGAAGCCAAGAGAAAAAATATCAAGCCAAATATCGCAAAAAATTCTTATTGCCACGACAAATAAGCATTAAGTGTGCGCCGCAAATCGCCTTTTAGGCACACAAAATATAATTGGCTAATGACAAGAAAAGGATTGCATACTAAAATTCCATCACCATTTGCTACCCACTACCCCTTTGCCATTTCGCCAGCGGCCTAACAGTCATAAAGGAGATAATGACAAAGATGATTATCTTATAATAAAATAAATGATTTTATTATTTTATAATAGCCGTGGCTACGACTATGGCGCTATAAAAAAAAAATAGATGCCGACCGCCGAAATAATAGCTAAATAATGAAGCGTGTCCCGCGCAGTTGTGGGAGAAGTGGTAAATTTTCCACGAAGTTGAAAACTTTTCGCGTACACTGCATCCTTAATTTATGTGGCTCGTTTGTTCGAAGGCGCCAGCGAGAGGGTCTGCTTTCACTTAACAGAAGGCACACAAGGCAGACGTTGGAATATAGAAGGGTATTACCAACGCCAGTTCCACCACCAATGCTCCGCCGCAAATTTTTGCGCTTGACAATCTCGGTTTGCCATGTTATGCTTTTAATAATTCCCTTGCCGCAGGCTAAGTGAAAATAATCCTTTCCCCCTACAACTTTTTTTTCAATTGTCTACAATATTTTTTTCTTTATTTAGTCTAAAAAGTCACTACGGCTTTTCGGATTTATTAACTGAAGTTGAATGTGATTGTTTTTTATGTTCTTTTTTGATTTTTTAGGAATGTAAGTAAGCAAACACATACCTATGGGTTAATTTACACAAATATATCCTTGCCTTAAAACTCATATACTATTCTACATACATATGTATATACATATATGTTTATCCTTTGATATCCTAACACATTAACCTCAATGTTCGTTTGATCGATGCTGTTGATGATGATGAGGCAAGGGCTTGTATGTCTTGTAACTTATGTAGTCATGTATTTTGCACGCCTCTTTACTCTAAACAAATACGTAAGCAATAAAGTGTTGTATGTACGTTTTACTTTACTATTGCCAACTGTTTTGTCATTAGAAGCGCATTAAGTATTTGTCTTGGAATTTGTTCAACGCGTTCCAGAAATGACATTGATACAACTACATACATACACTGAAGACGCATATACTCCTGCCATACATAGTATTCACATCAAATCGGTAACATATGCATATATCATTTTCTGATTTATACATGACACACTAAATAACGCCTGTAATTGTGGCTGTTAAGTTAATAGAACTGTAACAAGGAGAAATTATAGGCATTAATTAAATAATGTTTAATGGTTGCTCAGGAATGTAGTATCTCACAAAACTTCCATATAGGGTAATGTATTTATTATGTATATATGCATTTGCATTCACGTATCTTCGCTATCCTGCTCACATATTTCCATCATATCCAGCGGAGCGTATACGTAACTTTTAATTACTTATACTCGTATGACATACCTTGAATGAATGGTACTTTACTAAATATAATTTTCTTGGTATGTTTAGCTCAGCTACAGTTTTAAAGACCGCTTTCGTGAGTCGTACAGACACGCGTTCAGAGAGAAAAGGCATAACTTTTCAAGGATTTACTTCTTGGAATATAAAGTTTGTCTGAAGTATGACATAATTGCACAAATTTCATGATAAAAATAGTAATCCATACTACATACAGACATACTCTACATAGGGATGTCAGTCCCGGGAATTATTTCCCTACAATCCCCCGATATTCGGGATTCATGATTTCTTACGAAGTACACGAATTTTAGGCAGGAACATACATACATACATATATATATATATATATATATATATATATATATATATATAGAAGCGCATATATATATACGAGTATACATATACACAATTTAGGAGCCGGAAGGGTACTTTGTTGTTGTTCTGCAAGTGGTGGAACCAACACCGAAATGCAGCGTTCGAATGGCAAATGACTTTTACAAATACTTATATACATAAGAAACTTGCATTTAAAAATATTTTCCCTTATTCGATATTCGAGAAGCAGCTTTCCGGGAAGGAAACTATTGACACTTTCTCTGTAAATGCCCAGGTTTGGCAGTGCGCCATCCCAAATTCCATCAATCTTCCCAATTACACCAACAGCTACAGCTGGCTGTAGATATCTACCTGTTCGGGGTGTCAAAAAGGCGCTTAAGTGCTAGTTGGGGAGTACCAGAGTAGTGGTTCAACCATTTCGTCTGCCCATTCGGTATTCCATATTAGGCTTCGATCAGTCAATCAATCAAATTATAAGCAAATCTACTCTACAAGTAGCACAACCCAAAATGAGTATAAGGAAATATGTTTGTAAAAGGTATTTCAAAAGTTACGCCTCGATGTCAGTAGTGTCTACAATTCCTAGACGGTATTTTTCTATCATCTTTGACGTCATAAGACAAATGTACAATTTTAATAACTGATAAAGGGTGTTTTTTTAGAGGTTAGGTTTTCAAGATGAAATAAAACGTATATAATTTAATGTTATGGCCAAGAATTTAGCTTTATTATAAAGATAAGGGTTTGCCATTATGTTTTAAAAATGATTTCGGGCGAGTGGCCGCCGCGGCTGGCTCGAATAAATTCCAGCCGAGAGGCCCAATTTTCGACCACTTTTTGCAGCAATTGGGGCCGTATGTCAGCAATAACGCGCCGAATATTCTCTTCCAAGACGTCAATCGTCTCGGGTTTATCTGCGTAGACAAGCGACTTCACATAGCTCCACAAGAAATAGTCCAGCGGTGTTATATCGCACGATCTTGGAGGCCACGCCACAGGTCCACGGCGCGAGATAATGCGCTCACCAAAAGTTTCCTTCAATAAATCGAGTGTTGCGTTGGCTGTATGACATGTAGCGCCGTCTTGTTAGAACCAAAGGTCGTCCACATCAACATCGTCCAATTCAGGCACGAAAAAGTCATTAATCATGGCTCTATAGCGCTCTCCATTGACTGTAACATTATGGCCGGCTTCATTTTTAAAGAAATATGGACCAATGATTCCCTCTGCCCATAGAGCACACCAAACAGTGACTTTTTGAGGATGTAACGGCGTCTCAGCAATGGCTTGTGGATTATGTTCACTCCAAATGCGACAATTTTGCTTATTGACATACCCATTCAACCAAAAGTGAGCTTCATCGCTGAAGAAAATTTTCTTGTGATGCGTCGCGCGAACCGAACCATTATTTTCGTAATAAATTTGCACGATTTGCAAACGTTGTTCAGGTGTAAGTCTATTCATTATGAAATGGCAAACCAAACTGAGCATAAATCAAGTGACAGCTGTCAAAAAGACCATCTACGAAAAAAGTAGTGCCAACTTGAAAACATAACCTCTAAAAAAAACACCCTTTACTTACACGATAGAGCAAGGCGTTTAAATGACTGATTGAAAATTATTAAATTATTAGGGTCGATCTTTAAAAAAAAAGATATCACAAAATTCGTTATTTTTTTGGAAATAATCGTCTGAATGAATTGGCAATTCAAGGGTTGGTGAAACAAAGTGAAACTAAAAATAATTTGAATTGTTACATGTTTTTCTTTAAAACAACGTATAGGTGTCTATTTTGAAATACCCCTTACATACAATGAATATAAAACTAAAATAAAAAGTTCTAAAAGTTTTTTCGCTTTATATCCAGGATGGTCACAAACAATTTTCCGAATGATTTTCTTGTTGTACTTTATCAGTTGCAGTTCTCAACATTTGTTTACTACAGCGGAATCGTTCGAATAGCCGCTTTAGTATCGCATTTGATGCTGCGTTGAGTCTAAAAACAGTACAAACTAGATTTCGCAGTTGTTTTGAGGGGTTCGCCAAATCTAGAAAAATAAACCGAATCTATTTTTTAAACTTTATTCGGAGCATTGTAACACACAACCACCTTCTCCAAATACAAAACCGAAACGTAATTTAACCGTCTGTCTGACCCCATATATGTAATGTGTTGATAGTGACTTATGGCTCACTAAAGACATCCAGCGAAAAACTTTAGGAATTTTTTACTTCACCTGATATGATAAAAATGAAAGAGTGAGAGCCACGAACGTGCAATTTAACATCTAAAAAATAGCGACAGTGCAAACAAAATTTGAACAAATAACAGAAAAGTTAACTTAATTGCCCCCCAAAATAGTAGAAAACTTGCAATTATTTCAAAGGAAAATTATATTTTACATTCACGTGTGTTAAGCTACAAAAAGTTTTACTAATGACAAATGGAAGCAAATGAAGGCAACTGGCAGTTTCATTGAAATTTATGAATTGCTTACACCACAGCCAAGTCAACACGTAGAACAAATATTACTAACGTACATTCATATTTAATATTTATATTCATTTTTATGTCAAGCTTTTATTTCAAAAACATTTATTTCATGTACTAAATAAGCATAAACACGCATACATTTGAGGCAAATTTTCCATACAATAGATCCATCACGTATGTATGTATGTATGTTATGTACATGCACATCCACTCATACATAACGCTGAGAGTTTGGTTTTGTCATACGAGTATGCGAGTATGTTTAAAGGTTAAGCTAGCGCGTGCCCGCACTGAGACAGTTAGTCAAGCCTCTTGGCTAAGAAGCGCGCAGGTGAGCACGAAAGGACCCTCTTTGTAGATACATCTATACATGTATTTGAATACACATGTCATTCTATCTAGGTATGTGTTCGTCAGAGAGTTTGCTCCTTTTTGCATTTTATTGCTTTGTATGGCAATGTTAAACGCTAAATTATTTTTAATTAAAACGGGCAAGCAGAGACGTCTGCTACACTATGCTATACTCGTATGAAAAATTTTATTTGAAATGTTAGCAGATTTTATGTGGGATTTTCCTGTACAGAGCGACGTTAGTGCATGTGGCATATTTGAAAGGAATGGGATACATTCTAAAATGATGTCTCAAAGCTGTTCGTACTAAAGAAAATTAGAAAAAAAGCGATATGTTTTCCAGGTCAAAAATTCTCTATAAAATGTAACCTCTTTCAACTTATAAAGCGTTTTTCAGTAAGAGCGCTTCAACTTTTTTTTTTTGAATAAAACACAAACGGTTTGACTTTTTTAACTAATTTTTGTTTATTATCGAGTTTGAACACATACATTTAAGTATGAAATTCGATTTCTTTTGCATGGCCACCGCGTGCACGTTTTACGAAGTCCAATCGTTGAACCCAATTTTCGACCACTCTTTTGCATAAATCGGCCGAAATTCCAGCAATTTCGCTTTCAATATTGGCTCTGAGCTCACAAATCGTCGCCGGCTTACTGTAGACCAATGACTTCACATAACCCCAAAGAAAATAGTCTAGAGGCGTCAAATCACACGAGCGCGGCGGCCATTCGACCAGTCCATTTCTGGAAATAATGCGCTCATCGAACTTACTCTTCAACAAATCAATTGTAGAGTGTGCAGTGTGGCTTGTGGCCCCGTCCTGTTGAAACCACATACCATACCATTCAATTGCGGCCAAAAATAATCGTTTATCATGTCGCGATATCGATTTCCATTCACAGTAACGTGGCGATCGTTCTCGTCAACGAAAAAATATGGACCAATTACACCGCCGGCATGTAAACCGCACCAAACAGTGATTTTTTCGGGATGCAACGGTGCCTCATGAATCACGTGTGGATTTCTTTCAGCCCAGTAACGCATATTTTGCTTGTTGACAAAGCCATTGAGCCAAAAGTGAGCTTCATCACTAAAGATGATTTTTTGGAAAAAATGCTCTTAAAGTAGCAGCAACAGAACGATTATTTTCATAAAAAATTTTCGACGATTTGCAATCGTTGCTCAAGTGTGTAGCGTTCCATGATGAAATGTATACTAATGAAGTTTATAAATGACAAGCGAAAAATAAAAAATATTGCGTCGTTCGCCCTCCCTATCGGAAAAAAGTTGAAGCGCACCTATTGAAAAACGGTATATATAATAGGTCTATCGATAAGTTCGTGCGGTTTTACAACAGATGGCGTAACTTGATTATTATTCCATCGATCCACATTTCCAAACATTCATTGGAGAGCTACTGTCGTAAGGCACAAACGTCAGTATAAGTTTTTTATTTGAAGCGTAAACAACAATATTTTTACCACACTTGAAAATGTCGAATTTCGTGCCAAATAATGTGTTTTTGCGGGGAATTCTTCTTCATTATTTTAATATGAAGAAAAAAGCAGCCGAAAGTCATCGTATCTTGGTGGAAGTTTATGGTGAGCATGCTCTAGCTGAGCGAACGTGCCAGAAGTGGTTTGCACGCTTTAAAAGTGGTGATTTTGGCTTGGAAGACGAAGAACGCGAGGGTGCGCCGCCAAAGTTCATGGATACCGAATTGGAGGAATTGCTCGATCAAGATCCGGCTCAAACGCAAGAAGAGGTTGCAAAAACTTTGGGAGTTGATCAATCAACCATTTCCAAACGTTTAAAAGCCATGGGAATGATCCGAAAGGTAGGCCATTGGGTGCCGTATGAATTGAAGCCAAGAGACGTTGAACGCCGTTTTATGGCATGCGAACAACTGCTTCAACGGCACAAAAGAAAGGGTTTTTTGCATCGAATTGTGACTGGCGATGAAAAGTGGGTCCATTACGACAATCCAAAACGTCGGGCAACGTATGGATACCCTGGCCATGCTTCAACATCGACGTCGGCGCAGAATATTCATGGCCTGAAGGTTATGCTGTGTATCTGGTGGGACCAGCTGGGTGTTGTGTATTATGAGCTACTGAAACCGAATGAAACGATTACGGGGGATGTCTACCGACGACAATTGATGCGTTTGAGCCGAGCACTGCGAGAAAAACGGCCGCAATATGCCGATAGACACGACAAAGTTATTTTGCAACATGACAATGCTCGGCCACATGTTGCACAAGTGGTCAAAACATACTTAGAAACGCTCAAATGGGATGTCCTACCCCACCCGCCGTATAGTCCAGACCTTGCGCCATCCGATTACTATCTCTTCCGATCGATGCAACATGGCCTGGCTGACCAGCACTTCCGTAATTACGATGAAGTCAAAAAATGGATCGATTCGTGGATTGCGGCAAAACCGACCGAATTTTTCACAAAGGGAATCCGTGAATTGCCAGAAAGATGAGAAAAAGTAGTAGCAGGCGATGGACAATACTATGAATATTAAATTTGTAACCATTTTACGTCAATAAAGTTTCAAATTTCGAAAAAAAACCGCACGAACTTAACCATAGTCCTATTGTGTATTGGCACTTACACACTTTCTACTCCGCCACCTATTTGAGACGTGAGTTTTGATGTTGTTCCGCAAATGAAGGGACCTAAACCTTAAACCAACTCCGAATGGCAGATACTTTTTATGAGGAACTTTTTCATGGCAGAAATACATTCGAAGATTTGCCATTGCCTGCCGAGGGGCGACCGCTATTATAAAAACTTTTTCTTCATTTTGATGTTTCACGAAGATTCGAAAAAACGTATTGCGAGTACCGAATGCATCAATCCATTCAGTTCCAGCGGCCACTTAAAGCTCAATTAAAGGGGAATTTTCTAATTTCTCCATACCACAACTTTCCCCGTACCAAATTTTTCCTATAATAGTTACCCTCTCGTAAGAGAACACCTTCCTTGAGTTGGCCTAAGTCGTATGACAATAAATGCCCATCCAAGGTAGATTTCTTTGTGATTTCAAAAAAACATAAATAAAAAACAACATAAATTATTATTCGACAATTACAGTTCTTACCCATGGTGGACAAAAAATTATCATTTCGCAAGAATTTTTTTTTTTTTTATTGCACAGTGTTATTTATGTAAGTATTTATTCCCCCACAACTAGTTGTCATGGTTCGCATACATGTTTTTTCTATGTGTTGTATTGAAATTTTATAACAACAATAATGTTTACGCGCAAAATTGCCTCATTTAATGTGCGCTTAGTCTCCCTTTACTACCACTCAGCCTCTCATGCATAAGTGTGCCACTTCCTCTATTGCGTGCTTTTTTATTTTTATTTTTCTTTTTTGTTTCATCACACATTTGTTATTTCATCTTGCTCATATTCTCACCTCCGGTATGAATCGCAGCTCATTCTTTTATTTGGCCTTTCACTATTCAGCCTGTCATCAAAATTAATTTACAAACATTTGTAGCAGCATTTGAATAATTTTGCAATGGTAAAATATCTAAAATAGGTAGTACCCAGCTGGGTTTTGATTACCATGCCTACCACGGCGTATGATGAATTAACATTCGTGTCTTTCAACGAGCCATATTTCATTTTTATAAAAATAGACTCCTTTTTTTGGTGCAGTTAAAGTGTCACAAACAACAAAGCAGTGATATATTAGAAGTTTTAGAAAATGTTAATAATATGAAAAAAAATAGAATTTAAGAGAAGCCACTTTTTTGCGCACACACGCTCCAGATTAGAAGCAAAGACTCTTCGCACGCGGAGTAGTAGGCTTATTTTAATATTGCAATATATCTTGTTTATAACTTTAAAGAAAAGCATAAATCAATGCAATAAAGCACATTAGCTTAGACACTAAAAAATTTATTTATTTATTTTTATTTATTGAAAAGAGTAATAATTATAAATAATTATTCCACTTATAGGTAAGAAAAAAAAATTAACAAGCACTGGCTGCTAAGGCCTTCGGCTATTGTTTTAAATGGTTAATACTATATATCAAGACGAGAAAATGAAATAATTATATTATACTAGGTTTATTATACGCTAGATTCGAGATAAAAATATATTATATCTACACTGGAGAAGATGAAGATAGTACAATAGAAGGTATGAGGAGTTAACCACTACTATACACACCAGATAACTTAGAAGCCTATGAAGTTAAATTTTTAATTTACAGCAAGAAACGAATTGGTTTATGATACTAATATTATAGTCCGTTTTCTGCTTCAGAAGTTCAGATGGTTTGATATTTCTAAACACCGATGATCTAATATTTTGGATTCCTGAACATATATCCATGAAGTGCGATACGGTGAATTCGCTAAATCCACAAAACGGGCACGGGGGTTTCGGCAAACCATTTAGCAAATACGAGTGGGTTGAAATTGTATGGCCAATTCTCAGACGAACAACGGTCTTAATATTCCGGCATGAAGAGTTTGACGGGTATTGGTTTTTCGATCTGGAGAGATTGAAGGATTTGTAGTGATGTTGGTACTGGTTCCATTTGTTCAGGGAACTTTCATAATTGGTACGCCTTACCAACTTTTTTATATCTTCTGGGTGAGTGTATTCGAACATGTACAATGGCTCTTTGGTTGCCTCCTTAGCTCTACTATCGGCCTGTTCGTTACCTTTGATGCCACTGTGACCCGGGACCCACATAAGTTTGATTGAACCTTTTTTTTGTGTGAGCATGTTGCGCATTTTTGTTATTACTGGAGAGTTATTAGCTGGGTTCAGAATAGCCTCGATTGTTGATTTGCTGTCACTGCATATTATATATTGATGGTTTTTTTGGGACGCAAAGTGTACCGCCTCAAGTAACGCAGCAGCTTCGGCTGTGAAAATTGAGCAGTAACTTGGTAAAACTCCAACGGTTATAGTGGTACCTATTTCGTTTGTTACGGCAAATGAAGTACAGGTATCGGTTTTAGATCCGTCAGTAAATAACAGGTCCCAGTCTGATTTCAAAGGAGAAACAGTTTCAAGATATAATTGTTTGAATTCATCGGGGCCAGTAATATTTTTTTGATGATGCATTAAATTATTTATGGCTAAGTAGCTTGGTACGATCCATTCTGGATGAGACGGTTTTTCGACGAGAATTGGTGATATGAGTATGTTCAGTTCTTTGGCTTGATTTAAAATTTCTGAGATCGTTGATTTTCGGCCATTTTTACTTGTATTGTGTTGACATGAAGAAACGCATTCAAACAAAAGCTTGTTTCTGCAATATAGAACTCGAGGGATACACATCAGCGTGTTATTTGATACCCTTTCCACAAGGGTAGGTAGACCAGCTTCCGCTAATATGGCATAAATGGGAGAAGTAGGAAAGGCTCTAATGCTCCTTCTAGCTGCTGCGTGATAAGGCGCTTCTAGGCGTTTCAGATGGGTGTATGCGCAATGTCCGTAAATAGCTAATCCGAAGTCTATCTTAGATAACATCAAAGCTCTAGTTATATTTACCAACGTTTGTGTATGAACTAGACAGTGTTTTGAAAACAAGTATTTAATTACATTTAGTCTTGATAATAAGCTTATTCTAATATGTTCACAATGATGCTTATAAGTTAATTTTTTATCAAATATAATTCCGAGTATTTTTAGTGTGTTAGTGTGAGGAAGAGTGACGTTAGAAAAGGATATTGAGGGGAAAGTACACTTATGTTTACGACAAATGTGAAAAGTGGAGCTTTTGTTAATAGACATAGTTGCTCCTGATGATTTCGACCAAAGCTCGAGTTTAGAGAGGATGTCAGTGAATGAGTTTTTGACCGTTGTTAAATCGGAAGTTTTGGAGAAAATCAGCACGTCGTCTGCATAAGCAAAGTGTTCGATATTTGAGTTTAAGGATATGATAGAGCTGACTTCTTTGAACGCTATTATGAACAAGATTACAGAAAGAGGAGACCCTTGGGGTATTCCGTTGAAAAGTGGGAGAATGTTAGAATCATTGTTGTTTACACGCACGAAGAATTTGCGATTGCATAGGTATGATCTTATGACTTTGTATATTTTTTCTCCGACTTTCCAGCGACTAAGCTCTTCCAAGACAACGTGCGAGCCAATTCTATCATACGCCTTTTCAAAGTCTATACTAAGTACTGAAACATGGTTTCTGTTTGCTAAGGCTGTTGAGGCAAAGTTTTCAAAGATAAGCAGTGGATCTATAACGCCTAAGTTTTTCTGGAATGCAAACTGATTTGGACTTAGGAGGTTATTTTGCTGGGCAAACCATGCAAGACGTCGAGCAATGATCTTCTCCAAAACTTTTGAGATGCAAGGCAACAGGGATATAGGCCTGAAATTGGAAATGAGGGAGTTTGGTTTGGGAATCGGGATAATTGCAGCAATTTTCCATGATTGTGGAAATGTTCCTTGTTCTAATATCGAATTGTACAAATTAACAACGCGCGATTTTAAGGCGAATGGCAAATTTTTTAAGATATTGTACGTTATTCTATCAGAACCTGGTGTTTTGCCTGACAACGAAGAAAGAGTTAAGTTAAATTCTTCTAATGTTATGCGAGAATCTAAACAGAGAGCTTCGTAAGAGGGTGAGGAATTGTGATAACATTTTGGTACTATATTTGACTTTTTACAGCTAAAATCTGGATGAAAGTTTGAACTATGTGAATAGTTTGACCAAGTTATTGCAAATTTGTCGGCGATTTCCTTGGGGGAATATATTGGGCCTTCTGGCGAGTGTATAAAAGAGATGTGGTTACGCTGATAGGAAGAAGTAAGATATTTTATATCTGACCAGATCTTTTTTGGGCTAGAGGAGGGTGTTATGCTGGCGGTAAGAGTTTCTAGAGCTTGCCTTTTCGACGCTTTTAATTACAAGATTCTCGTTAGACCTAGTTCGCTTGTACTCCGCCCAAGAAGATTGTTTAGTTCTCCTCAGAATGGAGAGCAAGTTTGACCAATGTGGAAGTTTCGCAGAGAACTTTTTGGTGCAAGTCTGTGGGATAGAAATATTCGCCGCTGAACGTATGAGGGACTTGATAGTAAAAGCTTCTTTGTTTACATTATGTGATTCAGGTTTTTTACTTGATAGGTGTATTATGTTAGTACAGAAAGTTTCCCAATCAGCTCTTTCTGTTATAAATTTAGGTTTAGGCTTAACTCTGTAAAATTGTGGCATGGAGAGAGATGTAACAATAGGGTAGTGATCACTATTGTGAAGATCACTCAACGTTTTAGATTCTAGTTTTGGGGCTATAGAGGAAGAGGAAATAGAAATATCTGGATGTGAAAAGCTCCTATGTGTCGAAAAATGTGTAGGGAAACCATCGTTAAGAACAACTAAATTTTTTGCAAGGATGACATCCTCGATTATTTTGCCTCTGTTATTTGTTGTAGGTGACCCCCAAAGAGGACTCCACCCATTAAAGTCACCTAGAAGGATGATAGGATCCAAAAAGGGATTTATTAAATTTAGGATTTCTGTACTACTAAATGGTTGCTCAGGTGGAATGTAACATGTAATAATTGTAATTTTAAAACCTATATCTACTTCTACAGCAACAGACTGAATATTAGAAGCTATTGGGATAAATTTATGGCTGAGGGATTTTTTTACAAACATAGCCACACCTTGTTTGCATGTTTTGTTGTTGGGGTTATTGCTAAAGTAACTAAGGTATTTGTTTGGAGCGTGAGCTGTTTTACTATGTGGAATGTGTGTTTCTTGTAGGCAAACTATTTCAGGCGAGTACTCATGTAAAATTAAATCAAGGTCAACATAGTTGTTGAGAAGACCATTAATATTCCATTGTACTATCTTCATGATTTAATTCTCCTTAAGAGTGTTTGTTTCTGAGGTAGTAGCTTGAGAGTCAGGATTAAGAGCGAAATTTGAAGAGTCAGGATTAAGAGAGAGATTTGAAGAGTTTGTTGGAAGAGAAGAAAGAGAAGAGGTGATTTCGTGTGGAATAGAAATCATTTGGGCGAGAAAGTTATCGATTAGCATTCTTTGTTGTGTTTGATTATCATCTGAGTTCATTTCAAGTGAGTTGTTGCCTGAAGCGATAGTGCTTGGGCTATTTGTTGATATTTTGTTGTTTGTTGTGGGAGTATTAGAATTATTTGTTGGATTTTCGTTATTGTTATTGTTAATTTGATTTGGTTTTGAGAAATTAGTTTGGTTTGAAATAATGTTTTGTTGTTGGTTGGGTGCGGATTGTTTTATTATATTGGAGAAAGGAGTTGAGTTATCATTTAATTGGGGTGGAATTTGTTGTTTGTGTAGAGCTATGGCTTCGCGCATAGTGCATTTTTTATCAGTTTTAATTGAGATGATTTGCTTCATTTGGATGAATTTTGGGCAATCTCTGCTTGAGGATGAGTGATCACCCGAGCAGTTAGCACAAAAGGTGCGGGAGCATGACAAATCGCCGTGAGGGGGAAGTGAGCAATTTGCACATACAGGCGTTTTTTTGCATCGTTTGAGTGTGTGGCCAAGTAGTTGACAACTCTTGCACCGCATGGGATTAGGATAGAACTGTTTTACTTTTGTTGTATACCATGACACTTCAATTTTCTCAGGCAAGTGGTAGAGATCAAAGGTCAATAGAATGACTCCAGAAGGTGCGGATTTGCCGTCAACGAATTTTAGGAACTTGTATACAGAAGTAACTCCTTGATCCTTTAGATTGTCAACTATTTCATTTTCAGAGACGTTATTTAAACACGGTGCAAATATAGTGCCTTTAGTAGAGTTAAGGTTGTTATGAAGTTCAAACTTAACTGGGCAGATGCCAAGAAGGGCTTTAGTTTGCAGAAATTTGTTAGCTATATTCATATTTTTAACAAACAGAAGTAAATTTCCGTCTCTTAGCTCTGAAATATTTAAAATGTCGGTACTTACATTTTTAAGTGCCTTGTGAACAGCAAAGCAAGAGTATTTGCTAAGGGGTTTGGATGTATCAAGTGCACTTGCAATTAAGTATTTGGGATTCTCTTTTAACACTGCCGGCAGTGCTGGGAACAACTCCTTAGTAATTGTTTGTGCTTTCTTTCTTTTGCGTTGAGGGCTTGCCGAAAGCAAGGCAAACCGGTTATCCCCGAGAGGGGGAGGCATTATTTCTTACCGAAGTCCGCAAGGTGAGAAGCAATATAAGGTCGTAAACAAATAAACAAACCGGTGCACGAAAAAAGATGAATAATTAGAGAATAGAAGAAATAAAAACACTGCGATGAACTCAGATTGTAATCACTAGACTGCGAGAAGAGGAAACACAACCGAACGCCAAGAGTGCTAGTCGATGACTGTGCACTAAAAAATTAATTTGCGATAAGTACGTATTTCTTAAATTTACGCGTATGAGTTGGCAAAGAAGCAATGTATGGTAACCTTTTAGGTTAGTTAATAAACCGCCAATATAATGATGGGAAATTAGGAAAAATCAGCAGCTACATGATCACTGAATCATTACCGAATGAAACGTTATGGCCAACCAGATTCGAACCCAACACAAATTTATGGATACAAAGCGAAACTAACAATATGAATGCAATTTACCTCTGAAATTTCACTTTAAAAGGTAATCTTTATGTATATAACTATAATAGGCGCCTACATCATTTTAGGGTGTTTGACCGAGCTCCTTCTGCTATATGCGGTGTGCCTCTTCATATTGTTCCACAAATGGAGGGACTTACAGTTCTAATCCGACTCCGAATGGCAGATTTTTATCATTAGGTTTTACATTGCCTGACAAAGCGCGACTACTACTAGCACTACTAATGGTAGCCATGCACCAACACATCCAGCTACACCGGCCGCCAAGGGAATCTTTGCTGAGTTCATTATTCTACATTTGTCAATTCTATTTCGTATATAGATACATATTATCTCAGATCTTTATTTATTTTTAAATATAAATTACACGTAAAACACTACTATCCTCAACCATGCCAATGAGGTTGCCCACATTTTGTATTGCGGTCTATTGCCTAATTTTGTGTAGCCATGAAAATTGTTTCCCGAAAATAATTCGTCACTTTGGCTAAGAATGGACGGAAACTTATTCCCATACCAATACTAAGTCTTCTTTCTATTTTTCCTTGGCTAATCTTCTAAGTCTTCTTTCTCTTTATGGTTCTCAACAGCCCTCGATCACAATTCATTTTTGTAGAGATTCATTATTCGTTGCGCGACATTTTTAGAACCCGTCGATATGTCCACAATTGAAGAGTTCCAAGCTGGATGATGTCTGCCATTTTTTTGAATTTTGCGCCAGTTAAAATCTTCAGTTCGGTGGGTAAAATTTAATTTAATATAAAAGTGCGGAGCCAATTTTTTTTCTCATCAAAAAATGTTAATGAAAATTTTTGGAATTTGTATACATATGTATGTATATCTTGCAAGCATTTTGAAACTTTAAATAATATGGCCTTCTTTATAAAGTATATTGGTAATTAAAGTAAAAAGAAAGAAAAATAAATCAAATTGAATTGCTTTGGTTGAAGATTTGCGGCGTTTATATTGTACATAAGTAATTTTAAGACAAAATTATTTGCATTTCCACACCACTGCTTCTCAAATTGTACTCAATAAGTGCCTTATTATTTTTCAATTGGGCAGAGCTTACATCTTACATTCCCTTTGATGCTTTTATACTACGTCAATGTGGCGGCAGAAATTTTTTGCTGACTAAATGTGGCTGGTATTTTAAACGAACTCTGTATGAAAGTGTAGCCAAATTTACAACAAGGTTCAATATACTTAATAATTATAGCACAGGGACTTATTGACATATTTTCGTATAAAATTTTAATAATTTTTTATGAAAACATTCAACTACAAATGAGGGAATAAAAATATTCAAGAAATTTACATCAAAAGTTTAATTAACATAAAAAAATCGACTACGCAGTTTTACAGCTCTTTGAGTTTTGGGTAAATATGTATTACAAAATTCACTTTAATAATGCGTTCATTTTTGCTTTTTTTCTATTGCTGCTAGTCTCGTATGGAAAAAACAGCCAACACCGTCAGCAAACGGAGATAAAATTATTAAAAATCAAAGCAATTTTTGGCCACTCGAAATTTGCGATTTATTGAACTAAAGTTTAATAGTATATACTCCTGTAGAGTTGAAACTTTAAAAAAAAAGTTCCATTTCTTTCTGAAATCGGCTTTCTGAGTCGGCTTAAAACTCTAGGCCCCTCTATTTGTGGAACAACATAAAGACACAAATAGGAGGAGAAGCTCTCGGTCAAATGCCAAACAAAAGTGTAGGTGTCAATTATTTATTTTATTCATCTATATCAGATTTCGTAATTTGCAGATGATTTTTATACTCCATTTTTATAAATTCACCGTTCAATGCTCGTATTTGTGCTTTAGCCAATATTTGCAGTCTGCTAATTTTCTGACAAGTCGGACCGATTTCCAGTTAATTCTACTACTTTTGATGCATCGGGCCCACATTTTACGATCAGGAAGTCAATACTATCCTCTATCAATAAATTGTGTTATAAAATAACGAAACAATCTTTGATCTCACTCTAAATTTATGTACTTTTCCACTTACATTTTAAGCTGACTGAATTTCGAAATATTTTTGTTCATATTTTTTTAGCACTGCGAGACTATTAGCTTTAGTTTCAGCTGCATTTTCTCATAAAAGGATGCATATTACATGCACAAAAGATGCCTAACTTACCAAAAGATGCTGATCGCTAACTGAGCTTGATCTTAAAGGCAAGTTTTGAAATCTGATAAGCAAATACTTAGCATCCACTTAAGTAATTTTTATGCATGCCAACCACATATTTGACTCATAGAGTTGAGCCTGAGCTACGATACACTTTCTAATTATATGACTCAGCGTACATTTCTGGTAGTCTAACGAATTTTCATCAAAGAGCACTAGCAAACTTTGGACAGTTCCACTTGATTTGCTCAATTATATCAATTAATCCCAAAAGGGCCCAGCCAACTAATTTTCCACCCTCTGTTCAATTAGATAGTGCGAGAGTGAATACTAAATTAATGCTATTATTTTAAAGGGTACCAACTCGCAATATTGCGGTTTGGCTATAAAAGCACATGTGCTCATACTTTTGTGGTGCGGCGAAAAGAAATTGATGGGTTGCTTTCCTCCCTGTTCGCATGACTACTTGCCTTACATAAATAGATATGCGTTTATGTATGAGTACTTGTTTGTGCCTATACACCATTTGTTTGTGCGCTTTAAAGATGTAATGCGTTGAAAATCACAGCTCTGAACAACAATAATAACCAATTTAGCTAGTACTGTAGAATCACGCATGCAACACTAATTGCAACTAATCGCTCCAAAGTTAACTAACTGCCAAAAAAAAGTGTGGATTTGGCTATAGGCTACTAGCACATGTACGCAAACGATCAACATTGAAAACATGCAAAAAAGCAGCAACATAAGCTGCTGCCATCATTTTTAACAATTTTTGCTGTAACTCGAAAAATAAATAGCAGAGCCGGCATTCACTAAAAACTATTCACTCAACCTTTAAATACAAATTTATTTTTTTTTTCGCGTATATCTTAGTACTTTCTGAAAAAGGCATTGGAAATGATACCGTTAAATTTTGGTCAAAGGATTCTCTGAATTTTTGGCTACCACTTTTTCCGTTTTTCCATTTTTTAACGCATTGAGGTCATTCACTATTGTCGGCTGTAAATGGGGCTTCGCCTTCAAAGCAATTAACATTTAATTACAGACTCGCCGACTGTGTTGGTTTCTTCTTATAACTGAAGCGTAATTATTGTGCGCATTTTACGCGTCATGTGAATGCTTTACACTGTGTTGAGCAGCAAGTAGAATTCGGCCGTCAAATTAGCTTAATTAATAACCAATTAAATGTTGAGTATACGCCAAGTTGAGCCGGTAGGTTGCAATGTCCATTATATCGCGCTTTACGCTTTGTAGTCATTAAATTGTAGAATATTGCTATTCGACTGTAGGTATATTCGTCGTTATCAAAGACATTCAAAAATTTATTACAGACAAGTTTAAATTTTTTACCAAATTTCGGTAGTTATGCAACCAGCAATGAAAAAAACGTTTGCATTTGTTATATGTAGAAAATACACAATACTTCAAAAGAAAAACGGACTTTAACTCTTTAGGCTCTGAAATGGAGCTCAATCTTGAGGTATTTTCACTATACTGCATCTCTGTCCGTAAGAGTAGTTGTCAAGTCGACACTATATGCACAGACTTTTTAAAAGCTTTTCAGACTGTTTCGCACAATATCCTATTGAGGATATTCAATGCTTAGGTTTCCATTCAACTTTGAGAAAAAAAATCGTTCCATAAGAAAATCGTTTGTACGAATTTAAAACACAAAATGCTACACTTTTGCAGCCTCTTAGAATGTCCCACAGGTGGCACCCTGTCTATTTTCCCCTTTTATTAATGACGAGCAGTCCTTGTTTTAACCACTGCAAGTTTTTACCATAATACTGATGATCTAAAACTGTTTAGTAAAGTAACTTTCATTAGTACAGCAAGATTTAAAACTTTGTCTCTTGAAGTGTCCAAAATAAGCTTTCACTTAATATAAAAAAATGTTTTCATGTTATATTTTCAAAAACTGTGAATGTTATTCATTCCTCTTATACTTTATCAAATGTTATTCTGTCTAAACTCAAAGAATTTTCCGATGTACGTGTGACATTTGATATCCAGATATTGTCGGCAGCTTATACTACAATAATTTAGCATTTCGAAGCCGCTATACTAAGAATTTTGATAACCTTTAATAAATATGCAAAAATGTTATATCACTCTTTAGTTCGTTCTAAGTTCAAATATGCGTCTTAAGTTTGGAATCCAGTTTATTTTTCTCAATCAAATAGAATTGGAAGGATACATCGAAATTGTATTCGATTCGCTCTGCAGCCTCTTCATTTCTCTCATCCATTACCACCCTAGAGAGTTCGGTGCGTGCTAATAATTCTAGGGTCCCATTTTTACAGATGTACTCAACAACGCTTGATGTTTGTTTTTGATGTTATTTGTGGTTATGTTAATTGTGTCGAAATTCTTGAACAGATTGGTTTCAATGTTTCTCACAAAACTTAACGATTTTACTATCCATTTAACGTCCAAACAGTCAAACCAAACTACTATAATTGTGTTCCTATTACGAGGGCTCTTATGGAGTTAAATAGTATCTACAGACTACTCGACCTAGATTTTATTATTTTTTTTAACAACACTTCTTACATATTCTTTAGAATAATCCTAATGAGAAACTATATAGCCAATATAAGAACCACCTAGTACGTGGTTCAGGTAAGACGTCTTGACCTAAATTTTCCGTTTTATTGTGTGGCAGTTCTCCCACGAGTATCTATTGTATCTAAAATACACTAGTACAGCTCGTGTGAAGAAACGGTTTGAGTTCATACTGTATACCAAAAGATATTTAACATTCCAATAGAAACTGATGAACAAAATGGAAAAAAGAAAGAAATAAAAAGTGAATTAGAAATGCATCAAAAATGTAAGTCCACATTGTTGCCACTTTATTGGTCTCAAAAACGTCAAAGGCGATAATTACAAAAACTGCTCTACCTTTTGACGTAACTTTTGGTCCCACACAAAATGAACTTTCAAGGTTTTTATTAATTTAAGTATTAAGCTCTGAGCACTTTTTTGCTTTATTTTGCTGTTGAAATTAACGGGGTTAGCAAAATCCGAATCAAATCAAATATATTACCTTTAATTAGATAACTTACTTCCATTTTGAAAGCAGTTTTAGTAAGTAAGTAAGACAGTTTGAGCTGTCTTTTCATTTTGGAATTAAATCAACTAATAGATGAAAAGAGTTATAGCTTGTAACCTCAGACGGACGCCACCAAGTTTCATTGAAATATATTTATATCTATTATTATTTTTTACAATTTAATTTTTTACAAATTTATGCCCATGCGCATGGCATCGTAATTGTAACTAGAAACAAACGAGCTCTCAAAAAACATTTACGCGCCTAGAATCATTTGCTAGAATGGTAGGACTTGCTGTCAACGACAAAAAAACCGAATATTTCGATAGAACCTCATGCAATGCAATGCGTATTTTACAAATTGGCAGCTATAGCTTTGAAAAAAAAACAATAAATTTAAGTACCTCGGAGATATGCTGAGTGCGCAGAAAAATACGTCAATTGCCTTACAAGGCAGGACAGAAGTTGCAAATAAGTCTAACTTCGCGCATACAAAACTGATGAGGTTGAGACTACTTTCCGGAAACCTGAAGCTTCGAAGCCGGCCGAGAAAGAGATATTGACATTGGAAAGAAAAACTGAAGATCGAGTGACGTGGAGGCGAATTGTAAAAGAAGCAATGGTTCACACCGAACTGTGATGCTATCATGATATTTATATCTATCGCTGTCGGACCTATGTGTGTGTTGTGTGGATTATAAAATTGTCTGTGCCGTTTATAATATGTAAACAAAATTATAATACTCTATTGCATAAGAACACGCAGGTATGAAAATCAGCGTCTGATGAAACCCTCGTCTTATTTAATATATAATAGATCTTGCCTATATCACTTTCACACACCTCTTTTGAAGCTAGTATTGTGCCATCAACTAAACTTTAAATAATGCTTACAAAGGTGTTACTCGTTTGCGGCCAGATCTGCTCTATGCGGTGAAGGTGACACAAAAACTCTTATTGAAGCTCCTGGAGAGGAATGAGAATGACTCGGGTATGTCTCGCCTAACCCACCTGCTGCTTTAAACTGGACAGTCGCTGACGGTTGATGTTAATGTTTAACCCGAATAGAGGATAGAGTACTTTCAATCACACCAACGATACAGCAAAATCATACAGAGAAATAGAAATCGTACAGGCATCTAACAGAAAAGGAAAATCTGCAAAACTTTTTACTTCACCTAATATTTTTAAAGTTTAATTGCAAAATAAGTGTTGAATTAAGTGTTAGTCTTGGGAAAAATTGAACAGTACAAATGAACAGTCATAATTTTAAATACCCTTTACTACACACATAACAATAATAAAAGCAAATTCCATGAGCGCACATGCCGACAGTTGAATGATTGATTATATCTACGATGGAAATGTGAACAGGCTTTGAAAACAGCAACAGCTTAAACATAATAAGCATTGTTGGACCGCCTAATGATGCGGATACTTACAGTTTGAATATTCGCAACAGAATATCAAATTAACACCTACTGAAGTCTTTAGAATCACGCGTAAGTTTGTATTAGATGCCTACTTTTAAATTTCAAAATTGGGAAAAGGCGCCACTCATAATTGAAGAAAGTTCTAAAAAGAAAAATCCGCCGCCGCTGGCAAAACATGTCAAAATAAGATATGGAAAAATGCCCCTTGGCTTTGCATTAAGATTTAATGGAAGCAACATATACCATAGCGTACATGCATAAATTCATTAAATGTTAATTTGCTTGCTGATACTTTAAATTACATAGAAAAGTACGTAAAAAGCTTGTATACTTCTGGCAAAAGTAAAAATGATTATGCAATACCAAAATTTCCAAACACACACTGTTCTCTGTTTATGCTTTGAATTTTTATGTGTTTAACTATGTACAGCTTTTCATTATTGCTTCGTTCCATCATGCGATGATTTTATGATTTTGTGACTGCATACCATTAAAATTTATTGCATAAGCTGATTTTGCATGCTGCTTAACGCAACAAAAAAATTATGAAAAACATATTAAATGATGAAGTGAAGAATTAATAAAAGCAAAAATTTTAATTGAGAATTCCTGTTGCTTACGTACATACATACATGCATAAAACAAATATTTGAGTGTTAAGAATACGCTTCTTTGATCTCCAGGAATCAGCCGGTAATGATGGAAAAATTGTGAATATCTGGGAAATATTGCCAAATCGCTACGAGGATGAAAAAGTTTATTCTGGAAACTAATAAATCTGTGTCAGGAAAGATTTTCACATATTCTTGAAATTTAATAAATTTGATGAATTCCTCTGGTGCTGAAACTTCAAACCAAGCACAAATATCACTAAAGTGAATATGCCTAAAAGGATGTCTAGAACTTGCTTTTGCATTTCTGTTACACAAAAAAAAAACGCGAACGATTTTTGCTTTGCTTTATTACCTACTATCATTCTCCAATCGTTTTATATGCACTTCAGACACTTAACACTCTACCTCACCCAGGTGGCAGTAAACTCGTTAGCTAACAAATTGAGAGTTCAGAATCATCTCTGCAAGGTACGAGCGTTGCTGGGTCATCTGCCTTACAATTTCCGTTTATGACACAATAACCTAGAACTTAAGGGATTTATTTTTTGCTTTTATTACCCATCTCACGAAGTTTAAAACATATATATCAGGTGGCGCAAAATGAATCACCCTTTTGGAACATTTATAAATAGCGTCCTACGTCAATCATATTTGACACTTTTGAACTAGGCAGCTGCAGTATACCAACAGTATAGCCATAAAGCGCACAAAGGTCAAAGTAAAGTTATCCATCATTCAAAAGTAGTTTTTTTTATTTGTTAAAAAAGTAATTCAAAAACAAAGTAATTAATTTTGCGCCCCTTGTAACTGCCCAGAAGATTCATAGTAACTGCGGTCTGAAAAACACTAGGGCCGTTGCCGAATGGGTAGGCTTAAGACTACCATTCGCAAGTGCATAGGTTCGAATCTCCGTGCATAAAAAATTATTTTTTCCAATAGTGGTCGTCCCTTGATAGGCAATGGCAAACCTCCGATTGTACCTATTTCTACTTCTGTCATCAAAAAACTCTTCATAAAAAATATCTCCCATTCGGAGTCGTCTTAAGCCTTTTGGTCTGTCCATTTGTGGAACACCATCACACCACAAATAGAAGGAGAAGCTCGGCCAAACAAACAAAGAGGGTGTAAGCCCTCATTTTATACAATTAAACCCTAATTGTATACATGAATGAAACAGAGTTAGATTGAATATAACACAAATATTTATTTTATTTCTCAAAAAATTTTATTCCCACAATCTCTGTCAGAAAAAAAAATATTTTAGTTTCATGCAACCTGTATCTTATTAATTGACATTATAGTTCTTAGCTTTTCACGATAAATATGAAAATATTTACAATATATTTTAATTCCAAGCTTTTAGCTGCATTTCACACATACGTTTTAGGTATTTACGCACACATACATATGTTTATAATCTGTTAGCAACTTTACATGAATAAATTCCTTGAATGCACAAATGCTTTTACGAAGGCAATTAAGTTAACAAAACTTGGCTTTGGACTAATTTAATGGGCTCCAAATATGTCTTTTTTTTGTAAGCTCAAGTCAAAAGTCAATTATTTACCATTGAATTCGAGAACTTTAATGATTAGTTGTAAAATAAAATCCACAATTTTTCCCCCATAAAGTAATATATTGTCCTACTTAATTTCGAGTAAAATTACCAAAAAATTGTAAAGCGAAAATTAAATTTGAGATATTTATATAACAAAAACTTTTACAGTATTTCTATTAAAATATAGCCTTTTCTTAACACTTTGAAGAAAAATTTATTGTTCATAAATTATGGTATTTGTATTTTCCTTGAAAAAAGAGCGTAAGCTTTTCTTGCGATTTTTGTTAGAAATTCACCATTTATCAGATATCACTGACATTCTCGGGCAGAGGACATGCAATTTTTAATGCAAATTTATACTAAAGTATGTTGCAAGCTTTTAGGCGTAGAATGTTTTTATTAAAGATGATATATGAACAATTTATTACCAATTGATTTAGACGAATGGACTGTGTAACGAAATCAGAACAAAAAATAATACAATATAAAAATATATAAACAAAAAAAACACAGTCAATTGAATTTATATTTAAATGGTGTAAAGCAGGCGCCTGAAAAAAATCTTTAACCACTAGTTGAGCGCATACAGCTTGCCAATCGTTGCTTGTCCTTTGTTATTTTTGATTTTTAAACAATATAAACTTTTTAAAAACAAAATTATAAAACCTATTGTTTTTGGTTACATTTTTGTGCAAACAACCCGAGCGCCAAGTGGTTAATTATTATATCATTGTCACCGCGCCAAGCCCCTTTTTAAAAACTTCAATACAGCCCTAAAACAACATCGGATGTTAACCCAAATATCACATTTTTCTTTCTTTCTTAGTTTTAATTGCAGAAAAGTACTTTTTTTGTGTTTTTTTATTAGTGTCGCTATGTTTAATGCCCTTTATAAAACACCTTTTTTTATCTTACTTTTTACGCTTAAATTAAAAAATGTGTTTAGCAATTTTTACTACATGTAGAGAAGTATCCCTGGGGAGTGATTGGTTTCAACTATTGGAATTTTTCTTAACTAACCTATTTTGTTGCACACAATATTTCATAATCATTGGAACTCTATTTTCATTTTTTGGCAAAAAATTTTCCACTGTGGGTGTATGCTGACCAAGCACATCCAAGAGTTTCTGAAGATGACTTCCTTTAAATGAGACAAATAATATCGGCAAAGAAATAAATCAAATAAATTGTAGCAATAATTTAATTTGTGATTTTATTGTTAAATCGACTTTAAACTCACAAAATAAAATTACGAAAATTTCATGATTTGTTCATAGACTCATTCGAGAACATATTTATATTGTGTACATGTACACATATAAGTAAATATTTGCATTTTAGTCCCCAACTGCATGTTTCAAAGGTTAATACTTTCTTATAGAAAAAAGTTTAAGCTCTTCTGGAAACTGAATTGATAAGAAAACTTGTCTAAAATTACACCTAATTCCCTTTAAACAAAATTATACAAGCACAGATTTTAAAATTTATTAAAATATATTTACTTAAAGAAATTTAAACCAATATTATTTTTCATTCAATTGTTACATATTACCTTCGTCAAAAAGTTCCAGGAACAACCGCCAGATGACGCTCTAAGTCAACTGATTTGAGTCCTTTTTTTCTTCTGTTAGGTTCCCACATCAGGGATTAACATTTCTATCGAATTTGTATGACCAATGCTTAACATTTGTTAAAATTACACCATTTTGAGTAAATCTACCTTTATACGTGTTATTTACAATCTTATAAAGTATTTGAATTTGTGTTAAATGTTGTAATAAAAGTGTATTAAAAATGTTGTACATATTACAACGAGTTTGTATTTAATTTTGCATTAAAAATGGATTCAATGATGCGCAAAACTTAGAAATGTTGCAAAACTATTTGGAAACGATACTCTAAAGCAGACTGCCGTTTACGAGTTGCTTGAATGCTTCGGAAGAGATCGTGAGTACAGCGAGGATGACCTAGCAGTCGACATCAAAGACTGAAGAAAACATCAACAAAATGAGAAATAAATTGATCACTAACCGCAAATTATTTAATTACCATCAGAGAGCTGGTAGAGGACATGAATATTGCTTATGGATACATTCAGAACATTGTAGTTACGATTTGGGTTTGCGCCGTGTTGTTACAAAATTGGTTCCAAAGGATCCGCATTTCAAGCAAAAAGAAGGCGCGGTGACATGGCCAAAGACAAAACTGCCAAGGCTGAATTCGACCTAACATTCATCCAACGCATCATTACTGGAAGCGATACATGGATTTATTAGTACGGCATGCAACGAGATATAAAGCGAATGAGTGGAGAGTTCCGCATGCCTTAAGACCAAAAAAACCACGTCGTTTTTAGTCAAAAAAAAAAAAAACGATGCTCACGGTTTTTATGGATTAACACGAAATTTTGACAGAAGATCAAACAGTTAATCAGTGCTATGGTTTGGACGTTATGAGACATTTATATTACTTTACACAATTGGCTAAAAAAAGAGGATTAGTGGGAAAATACAATAGCTTGTGGATTTTGTAAATGAATTCCTAAATTATCCGTACCACAGTGCTATCCGCGAATTTTTGACCAAGAATGAAACGAATACCATTCAATGATCGAGTCTAAAAACCACTACGGAGAGCACGTTTTAACAGCCGAAAGGAAATATTGGAAAAATCGAAGGCAATTCTGAACGCTACGCCGAGAATAGAGTTCCAAAAATGTTTCGAAAGCTGAATGAAACGCAGACATGAGTGCGTTGCAGTTTCTGGGTAATACTTTGAAAGCAATAATATCACTTTTGATGAGTAAACTTGCATCGGAAACCCTTTGATCACGGTGGTGTAGCAGTATAGCCTTCCCCCGTAGGGGAATGGGTTAGTGTCGCCTCTAGGCAAGTAATAGCAAATCGCCGACTGCCCTGCAAAAGATATTTATAAAAAGCCATGTGCCATTCGGTGACGGCACAGAAAACCATAAAAACTCGTACTACAAGTAGGAGGAGACGCTCGGCCAAAATACCCAACAAAAAGGTCGTAAGGATTAATTATATATATATATAACTATATAAGTATTAGAAAATATGTTAAAAACATTAGAAACAATACTTAATATATTCTAAAAACTGTATTACTTGTTTAATTGTAGGAAAATATTTGTATGAATTATTTTTTATGTAGGTCTCGCACTGCCACCGCTCGAGGCACTGATTACTTTAGCCAAACGTTTTTTGAGTTATTTATGTGACAATATGAGATAAATTAACAAAAGATATAAAACATTTGAAAAGTTGGAAAAGCTGTACTCTGTACCGCATAGAAATAAATAAAAGTTTTCCCATTTGACTTGCTTCACTCTTTCCTTTGACAAATGCCACTCCCATTACAAAAATGCACCAGGAGTTAAAAACAAAAACGCGAGACACACAAATACATTAACACCAAATAAAAGAGCTGAGTAGGAAGAAGAGTTCTTTGATGGATATGATAAACATTGACTGCCTGCCACAGCAATTGAGTGCAAAAGTCAAACAAGCAATTAGATGAATATCGCGAAACAACAAAATGTGACACGCACGCACGCGGTGTACTTAGTCGCATATACACACGGTACGCAAATAAACGCATAGAATTTCAAGTGTACAAAGATACGAAGGTACTTTCAAGCCGCGCGAAAGACTCCAACAGCGTGGCAGGGATTTGAAATGAAGTTGGGGAAACACTTGTTGGGCTCGGAAGTTCATTTGGGGATTATTTTGTTTTTGTTTACGCCTGATTGCGAGATGTAGCACGTTTTGTGGATAATCCTTTGTTTTTGTTTACCGGAGCCACACATAGTATACTTGCACTTATGTACAGGGTTGGCCATCTTAAACTGACCCATGTGATTATTAAAAAAATATGGAAAAAGAAACATTTTTTTGTGTTTCATTGTGAAAAACATTTAATTTAGTTCAAGGAGATTCGTTTACATCACTTTTTGAACATGATATCGCGCAAGTGGTCGCCCTTAGCACGTATTTGGATATGTACAGGGTTGGCCATCTTAAACTGACCCATGTGATTATTAAAAAAATATGGAAAAAGAAACATTTTTTTGTGTTTCATTGTGAAAAACATTTAATTTAGTTCAAGGAGATTCGTTTACATCACTTTTTGAATATGATATCGCGCAAGTGGTCGCCCTTAGCTCGTATAGCGTAATGTGCCCGTTTTTCGGCGTTTTCCATAGTTTTGGCCAGCGTCTCGGCCTATATGGCGGCTATTTCCCGTCGGATATTGGCCTTAAGTGCGCCTAGTGTCTTTGGCTTGTTGACGTAAACCTTAGATTTCAAATTACAGTAAAAAGTTATAGGGTTACTCAATGGGTCAGTTTAATATGGCCAACCCTGTATTTAATTTTGATACTCTTAAATTGTTTTCTACATATTACAAAAAAATTCTATGTTTCTATTTTGTAAACAAGAGCGCACGCTTGCAAAGGCTTGTGGTGAGTTACATCGTTGTACTAATTACAGTTAATTAAAAACAAAGTTCTTCATTGTTGCCTCATATTAATAATACTAACACTTCTCTAGTTACACGCACACTGCTTTAATTAACTAATGATGTATGTCAGCGGTGAAAAAATTGATTAATTAACTTGAAATGCATAAATTAGACGATGAGACCTGTCAGACAAATACGGTTTCATAATTAGAAAAAAAGTTTCTATTGAAAATAGCTTGACACGAAAATAAGATTTTCGATATTTTCAAAAGGGCATAAAGGCGTTTTAAAATTGTTAAACATTTTCATTCATTTCATTATTTTCCTTCTTTATTTTTTTTATATTATTTATTTATTACTAATTGCTTTTATTTATTTATTTGCGTGAGAAACAATTATAAACGACTTCATTACACAATTAAGGCACTGCTAGTTGCTATCGGCCTTCAAAAACACTTTCAATTTTCCTATTTTCAAGACTTGTTCGGATTTTACTTATATTAAACTTACATTTTTTCCAGATACCTAAAATGACTTGATTTTTACAACGGCAACATTAACTAAACATAAATTCATATTTATATTTAAAATTTTTTTTTAATTCTTCGACTTAGCAGTGCATTGATTTATTCCCTATGCGAGAGTTAATTTCTATTAGTTGCACAATCCAGTTGCTCCCATCTATATAACTAAAAATAGAAATATTTCCCAAACTAACTTTAAATTTTAAACTACTAAACATTTCCACGAATTACAGGTTGCTAGAAAAATATTCAAGGCCTGCAGCAAATCTGAAAAATTTTACAATTGCACTTTCTACTGATTCTCTTGCCTTGAGTTTTTCTTAAATTTTTCCTCTTTTCAATCTATATCTATCTACCATATCTTTTTTATTAGGAGGCTTATCGTTTAGCCGCTTTCGATGACGTGCTTGACATCGCACCGGTTGTAAGAACAGGTGCAAGTCTTTGAATCTTGTACATCTTAATATTTACACCCTTCTCAATGACGTCCCACCACACTGCAATCCCACAGGAGAGAATAGACCTAACTACCGTTGTATTGAACCAATGTATTATTCTAAGTTCCATGCCCCATTTTTGACCAATTCTACAAATCTTGCCTTCAGCAGGAGTGCAACGCCGTCATTGCTTTGGGTACTCTATCTGCAACTGTGAGTCACAGTTTAGCCTTGGAAAAATGGTATTGGCTTAAGAATAGGTATTTTATGTCTCCCACTAGAGGCTAGCGCACTGCTTACCCCAATCTCCGTAAGCGATGTTGTTGAGCTTGCGAGATCGTTCTAGACTTCCGAATAATATGCGACATCTTACTTAAGCATAAAAAAGCAGAGACACCAATTTTTTTATTGAAGGGAAAACTGCCTTCAGTTTGAACTTTAATTTTATTAAGAATGAAGTTTTTTTCCGCATTGTATATAGGAAAAAGGTAAACAAATATTTTACCTAGTTGAAATGTTTTTTTTTTAAGTAGTTACAAATTTTTTAAAGAGGTATTTGAAAAGCTATTAGCAAAATAGACATATTATATCAAAAAATTCTGGAATACTATTTGTAGAAAATATTTTAAGCCACTTTAAAAAAATTTCCTAATTAATTTTGTATATGGAAATTCTTTTTAAACAATTTTTTTAGACATATTTTGTTAAATTTTCTAGTCTGAAGTAAGTTAAAATATTTTTATTTTTTTAATTACTTGTACCTATAAGATTTATTATATTCTACTTAATAGATTTTCTAGTCCAGAAGCAAGCTAAATATGTAACTATGCTAATTTTGCTTTTATGCTAATAAAATTTGTTTTAATTTTTGTTTTATTTGTTTGTTAATTAGAAATGTAATTATGATTAATTATAATGAAGGGTGTTTAAATTTCAAGGGCCGATATTGAATGTGAACCACACCTAAACGTCTGCATTTCATTTGACAATTTCAGACTAACTCAATTTGAACCATGGACAGATACACAATTGAGCAACGCGTTAAAGTTATTCAGGCTTATTATGAAAACGGGCGTTCAAATCAAAATGCTTATCGCGCACTTCGTGATTTTTTCGGTCAATTTAATAGTCCAAATGTGCGTACAATCGGAAAAATTGTGCAAAAGTTTGAGCAAACCGGGTCTGTACGAGATGTGAAAACACCAGTGCACGCTCGTACAGCTCGTTCTGCAGAAAACATCGCTGCTGTTCGCGATAGTGCGGTTTGAAGAGCCGTCCACCTCAACTCGTCGTCGTGCCCAACAATTGCACCTCTCACGCTCGTCGTTGATGAACATTATGCATAAAGACTTGCAAGACACGCTTACAAGGTGCAATTGACTCAAGAACTAAAGCCTCTTGACCATTTCAAGCGTCGTCAATGGTCAGAGTGGTGGCAGGAAATGGCAACAGTGAATGACCAATTTTCGAGGAAAATCATCTTCAGTGATGACACACATTTTCACCTCAGTGCATTCGTCAATAAGCAGAATTGCCGCATTTGGGCGAATGATAATCCAAGAGCGATTGCCGGAAAACCAATGCACCCACAAAGAGTGACTGTTTGGTGCGGTTTATGGGCCGGCGGCATCATTGGGCCGTATTTTTTTCCAAAATGAGGCCGGTCAGGCAGTTACTGTGAATAGTGTTCGCTATCGTGAAATGATAATGAACTTTTTATGGCCCGAATTGGAAGATAAGAATGTGGACGATATGTGGTTTCAGTAGGACGGTGCCAGTTGTCACACAGCTAACGAAACAATGGCTCTTTTCAGCGAAAAATTTGATGGCCGAATAATCTCACGTCGCGGCGATGTCAATTGGCCGATAAGATCATGTGGCCGGGGCGGCCATTCGGCCGATATTTTATTCTATACGTAATTGAGTCATACCAATATTATCATAATAAGAAGAAATGACAATAATTTCTTAAAAAAATTATATTTTATTCAAAATCAATACCGGCCCTTGAAACTTAACCACCCTTTACATTACGAAAGGCTTTAGCTAGGACTAGGACTATCGAACTTTTTTTTAAATAATTTGTGTATATGAAAAAATACTTTTAAAAACTAGGGCTAGATTTTCTAGCCTAGAAATACAAAGAAATAATTGGCGCGTTATGTTAGGTATGTGGACGAGCTTCTCCTCAAAATCTTATTAGAAATATGAATTATATCAACAAATTCTGAGGTACTATTATATTTGTAAAAAATATTGTAAACTTTAAAAAATTTCCTATAAAGCATTTTAGTTTTTTAATTTCATATTTGGAAATTATTTTTAACCTCTTTTTAGACTTACTAGTCCAAAAGGGAAATAAAGGTATTTTGTTAATTTTTCTAGGGTTAGATTTTCCGACCTTTATGTATTATATGTTATGTATTTGGCCGAGCTACCCCTTCTATTTGTGGTGTGCGTCTAGAGGTTGTTCCTACAGTTTTAAACTGATTCCGAACAGCAAATGGTTTTTACAAGGACTTTTTCATGGTAGAAATACACTCGGAGGCTTGCCATTGTCTGCCGAAGCGCAGACGCTATTATAAAAAACTGTTTCTATCATTTTGGAACAAGCTGAATTAAATTTTGTTTAAATTATTTTGTTCTGTTGTTAATTCAAGTTATTATTATCGGAATAAAAAAAATTCTAGTAAAACTTATTTGGCGATTTTCTAGTATATGCTGAATCTTAAATTTTTTAAATGTATTTCCTAAAGGTTAATTTTATTTTATATTAAAAAAATTCTGGTGAAACGTATTTAGAAACCCCTTTTTAAATAAAATTAAATGCATCTAAAAATATTCTTAAACAATATTTTTTAAGTTTTCTAATTTAAACCTAAGCTAAATTAGAACTTTTCAAAACACTTTTTTTAGTTTAAAAACTATAGTCAAATAACACTGTGCGACAGTGAAATTATACTTTTATGGAGACCTACGGTGCAGTACACATCGGAACTGGTTCCAAACATGAAAAATACAATGGAAACGGCCCTTTGGAGTTTAGTATGATACGGTACATTTGTCATTCTCTTCATCAGTTTTGAATACTTCTCTGTAAGAAATTCGATCATCATCATTCATCTGAAGTCGTCGTCAACTAAATTCCATTGTTTAAATCGAGAAGCGAGCGTTTCAGATTGTCTACCCGATAAAGGTAAATCACGAGAAAGATCGGGAATATTTAAAACAAAATATAACAATTTTGAAATAAGCGGTCAGCACGCAGACGACATTCAGAGAGCATCGAAAAAATAGTCTACTAGGGGATGATAGTTTCAGTACGCAAAACAAAATGTCGATGCTGGGGGAATCTTTTGCAATTATGAGTACGATAAATTTCGTACCGAAAAAAATTTCTGCGGGATTGGCAGCATCCTGAAAGACTCTCTAATTCTTATCATATGGCATGCTTACTTGGAGCACACAATGCTGAGGCCTAATAACGGATGCAGCATTCCTTTCAACAGAGCGGAAGCTAAAATAATTCATTTTATTTAAAAAGTGTTTTGGATTTACAAAAGACTTTTATTAAAAAACGTTTCCACTCTAATGGCATCATTTATTCTAGCAGAAACTAAACAGCGGTTGCGCATGGGTTATATGCATATTTCATCGCGTGTTGTATTGGTAGACACTTTTTAAAAATACACTGTTTTATTATGATTGCATATTTCTAGGCGCATAATAGCATGCAAGCAAATTTTTGCAAAACACAAAATCCTTTTAATAAGCATTTCATAACTACCGGCTTTCCATTCACTTCACATCACTGCACTTCACTTCATTTTGTTTTGTTTTGTTATTACATCAAACCACTTCTTTGTTACATATTTTTTTGCTATATCTTTGTTTGTGTGGTTAATTAGCAACAAGCACGCCACACGCATGCCACGCTTTCGCTCAACACTTTCCTCCTATGCGCTACGTGTAGGTATGTGGGTACATACACACATTCACACTTATGTAGCGAACTGCTCGGCACTTGCGCTTGGTTTGTTGCTCATACACCTGCTCGCACATATTTGCATGCCATTACTTGGCGTGTGTGCAAATATTTGCGCGCGGACAATGTATACAATTTGTATAACCACTACATGCATATGCATAATGTTATGTACACACAAATTTACAAAATCCTGATCAGCAGTCCGGCGATCGCACGCAACATACGCGAGCTGGTTTTGGAGGATACAGACAGAGGATACAGCGAAATTTTCTACGACACCGATTTTTTATAATTTATTTATTTTTTCTGTTTTTGCTTTTTCAACCCCGTTACTTGATTATTTTTCACTTTATTTTGATTATGTTGTTATTTATAGGGAACGCCGTCGTGTTTGCATTAATGCTTGAAATGCGATTACTTACGATTAACACTCACATTTACTTGTATATGTATGTGTATGCGTTGTGTAGTATGCATCGTTGGCTGTTGTCTACTGCTCCAGCTGCTGCTATGGCTGCGGTTAGTGGAAGCGAAGTGGCACCTTTGCCACTTGAATGCATAATTTAACATGCATTTTTCATTTCGTACATATGGCACCGCTTTTTATTTATTATTGTTCGCTGTTGTGTTGTACTTTGTAGTTGCTTTTTTTGTTTGCCTTTTAATGCTTAATTAATTTTTGAGCAGAGTAGTGTATTATTTATAATTGCAAGTGAATTGAATTGCATTGGAAGTTTTTATAATTGCGGGTATTATTATTGCTATCTTTACATGCATATGTTTACGTATTTTTACACATGCGTTAGTGTGTAGATGCACATGGTGTGCGGGTATTTGATGCCGCTTGCAGCTATGCAATTTTTAACGGTAATTGCGCCAGTGATTACAGAAATATTTGACTTTTTTGACTCCTATGCAAGGCGTTCAGACCTTCGAGCAAGCGAGCAGGTTGCAGCCAATTTGTCTGCGCTTGTCGTTAATTTTCCAGCGCAATGATTTTTGAACTCATTTCGATTACTTACTTAATTGCACACGTTCGCGAGGTTTCATTTGCTTTTCTTGTGATTTATTTTTACAATTTCTTTTAGCATTTATTCTACCTGCTCTTTTTCACTTTTACTTCAGAAACCTAGAACTTTGAGTTCATTACAACCGCACTACCTGCCGTATACTTAAACGACAAGGTTTATCAAACGTTTGCGCTTAAATGCTGCAGCGTGTAACTTTTCGCGTAAATTTAAAACTTTTTCCGGCATATTTTTTCGACTTTTTTTTGGTGTGTGCAGGGCTGAGTAGTCGTTCGAGTGGGCTATAGAAGTTCAATATGCTACATTTATGGACGCATGTTTTTGTAGCTAATTATGCATGTGTGTTGGGTGAAGGAAGTCAATAAAAATCCACTTAAATACTGAAGCAATATGTGGATACCACAAATTCTTGGCAACAATAATAGGCTTAGTAGACACTTGCTTTCATCTTTCATTTATTTTTTTTTTCTCTTGTATTCAAGGTAATAATCATAATTATATTTTCTACATACACTTGTGTAGTGCTTTTCCAGCACTTCAACAGCATCTAAGTGCTTTCAATGCCCACATCGCCAAACATATATTTTCTAAGAAACGCGCACATCACCACACAAATACACCCACAACTGCTAATTCACCTTTGCCACTATATTTGTGCTCATATTTAGCATAAGTATTGCACACGCATGTACGTACGTGTGCGTTGAAAATACAAATCTGTAACATACGAGCCAATGAGTGGACCAATTTGAAGCGAAACTCGACACAACGAACGCAACACTTGACCGTTACATTAATTCGACGATATTCTCCCGTTTAGCACATCTGAACCGGCTACAGCACCTAACACGACTGAGGTAAACGCACTTAAGGAACATAACTTTTTAGAAAAAAGCACATGCACACACCCACGCACACATATTCGAAATCACATTCATAGCTCACTTCAGCAAATGACAATTGCACTCGTCGTACTCAGCGCAATAGCCAAGCCGAAATGATGCGAAACTGCGAGCAAGGTGCAAAGGTACACTTTATTGAATCTTGCCAACTTAAATCTGGCTCTTACACCATTCGCTCGTATGCCGAATGCGTTGCTCGCATGCGATTCGTGCCGAACTCCACGGAGAGGATACAAACAAATAGCAAGGAAAGTAAAAATTAGCTCAAAAGCAAATAGCCGCAGAAAGCCGTCTAAATGGCAGCGAGGACTACGAATAGTGCAAAGCGCTGAAAGTCGGCGTTGAGCGTGCAGTTTACGAATGCACGAGACAAGTTAGTAAATGATGCTCTGAAGTGCAGGAATTTTTGCTGCGCTCATTCAGCACACCAATTCAGCGAAGTGATTTGGACAACCCCTAAAAGAGTGTCTAAGGTCTGATTGAAGAGTGAAAGAGTGTAGATACCGAGTTCCACTCACACCTCAACAAAACAAACACTTTCATTTGAGTGTCCTATAGATAATTCACTCAAAACCTCTAATACTGCGCATAGTCCTTTTAACGCCATCTAGCGGCTGCAAACAATACGCTCGGAAATTGTGTGTTTGGTAAATATGCACGTATATATTTGTGGTTACATTGTAACATGTTTACAAGCTCACCCTTAGAAGCGTGGTGCACCACCCTCAGTGTCGCCCTCTCTTTCTACCCCACTCGCACTCAACGTGAAAACCAGTATTTTCTGGCATGTAACTTCGCATTGTATGGCTTTTGTCGGTGTACGTTTCTTTGGCGCTGCTGTTATTATGAGTAAATAGCTTTGTTCTTTCGTGCGGAAGCGCCAGTGGTGAAAAGCTAGCTAAGGAGATGGAAATCGCATACCATTTCTGTACGATTTTCGAAATCACATAAGTTTGGAATTTTTTTACAAAACCAAAACCATTAAAATGTTTTCTAAAGTCTTAAATGTTGAACTTTTTTAACTACTTATACATCACAAACTTGATATTATGGCTGGAATTTTTATTTTCTTTCATTATTGCACAAAACGTATGAAAACATAGATCCCTAACTTCGAAAATAACATAAGTGTAAAACGAAATCTTTACACAAGCCTAATCTTTGCAGTATTTGTGGGTAGTTTTAATTTAGTCTTACTACGGTTCAAAATAAACTATAGACTCGTCTCTAACTGCATTAAGCTTAATTCACTTAATAGTGAATTTGATGTCATCATTCGGGCTGTTGGGCGAAAATATGATGCATACCTTGATTTTCCATTTTATAAAGGCAATCAAAGCGAGTTTCAGTGTACACGAATGTACAAGTAACATAAAAATGTTTGGAATAAAATGTTTAAGTAACCCAGCATGCTTAGCTTCAGATTATTATTTGACCCAACATTATTGCTACTCTCACCCAAATTTGTAGGAAATATAGAATTGTATGCAACATCGAAAAGAAAGGAAATAACGAGTAATTTTTTATATATTCCCTTTTTAACCAGTTGGTTTAAACAGCTGGCACACGTTTCGTGTTTTGTTTCACTGTCAAACATCTTCAGTTTGGTCTATAATTTAACCATGAATCGTCTTACAACGGAACAACGCTTGCAAATCATTGAATTTTATTATAAAAATGCGTGTTCTGTTAAGAAAGTTTATCGCGCGCTTCTTCCATTTTATGGCCAGTTTAATCGACCCACTGAAGCGGCTATTCGAGCTATTGTGACTAAATTTAGAACCAAATTTACATTATTGGACATCAAACCACCAACACGCTTACGTAGAGTGCGAACTGAAGAAAATATCGCAGCTGTATCGGCCAGTGTTAATGATGACCATCAATTATCGATTCGTCGCAGTTCGCAGCAATTGGGCCTCTATTACTCAACAACGTGGAAAATTTTGCGAAAGGATTTAGGTGTGAAGTCTTTCAAAATACATCTGGTGCAAGAATTGAAGCCGAACGACCTACCGCAACGCAGAATTTTTGGTGAATGGGCTCTTGGAAAGTTGGCCGAAGGTCCACTTTTTTATCGAAAATTTGTGTTTAGCGACGAAGCTCATTTTTGGATCAATGGGTACGTAAATAAGAAGAATTGTCGATTTTGGAGTGAAAATGAGAAGAAGAATGGCAAGAGCTACCAATGTATCCAGAAAAGGTCACAGTTTGCTGCGGTTTATGGGCTGGAGGTATCATTGGACCGTACTTCTTCAAAGATGCTGCGAATCGTAACGTAACTGTGAATGGTGAGCGCTACCGTGAAATGATATCCAACTTTTTTTTGCCCAAAATGCAAGAGCTTGACTTGCATGATATGAGGTTTCAGCAAGACGGTGCCACATGCCACACAGCACGCGTAACAATGGACTTGTTGAGAGGCGAGATCGCTGAACATTTTATTTCACGTTCGGGACCTGTCAATTGGCCACCCAGATCGTGCGATATAACGCCTTTAGATTATTTTTTGTTGGGCTATGTTAAAGCTTATGTCTATTCAGACAAGCCTGCTTCAATTAACGCATTGGAAGAAAACATTAAAGTATTTATATGTGAGATACCGGCCCAAACAATGGAAAGAGTATGCCAAAATTGGACTAAGCGGATGGACCATTTGAAGAGCAGTCGCGGTGAACATTTACATGAAATAATCTTCATACATTAAATTATATGGACTGTACTATCGATTTAAATAAAAATGTCATGCATATTTCTGAATTTCACGTGTGTTTTTTGCAAAACTTTCCTTTAATTGAAGTTGAGCTAATGGAAAATAGGGTTTCTATAAAATTCTGCATGCACAAAAAGAAAAATCTGTGAACCTCGCTGAACTTTACTATAAAAGCAACATAGACGGCGTTAAGCAACTGTAGCACTAAGACTTGTTGACAAGTTTTTAAATTTGCTTGTGCATATAAATCCATGTTTCGTACTCTATGTAAATTTAAAAAAATTTAATAAATTCTTCTCAATATTTCACACTTTTTAACCAGAATTTTTAGAAACATGTCTTGTTTGCAGCGCTTTTTTTTCATATGACGAGTGCCTAACAAAGCAGCAAAATCATCAATTCGATTTTTTAACGCTTCAAACTCTCACTTTTTTACACTAAAATCTATAGAAAAATTGCGTAATTCAGTTTTTTGCACGTGCACATTGTAATACAATTTTTATTACGTTATTTCATTTAAATTTTATTAAAAATTATTTACTTTAAAAAATTACTTACGTTGCATGTGCTTTGAGGCTCATATTTTTTATAGTGATGATTAAGAAGGAGATTTTGAGGAATTTCAGGCGGAATTAAATCATTGGTAGAAAAAACAAAAATAATAATAAAATAATTTGCGGTACAAACTCCGAGGCAAGGCCGAAAAGTCACTGAAAGTACCGAAAACATACGCAGCTGAAGACATATAAGTTATTAAATATTCTAGCAACTCCTCCTATAACAACCTGCGAGAGTGAAGGAAAAGTTGTACGAGAATGAAAAACAATTTGAAAATAAAGTTTCATTTCTTCATGCAATTAAAGCGAATTGGTCCATGAATTTCTTAAACTAGCTTAAGGCCACAGTAGCCATAGCTTTTTTTTTTTTGTATTTTATAGTGAACTATAAATACAATTGTCAATAAAAAAAAAAATAAAAAAAATTCTTAAACTACGAAGCACTACTAAATCGCTTTCCTGAAGTAATAGAAATGAATGATTGTCATACACATCATTAAATAAAGCAAATAACAGCTTGCAATCCAAACGTCGCTTTGCCTTCAAATTGCCTGGCGAAGCAAATAGCTTTTGGCTTTCAACAATTAACGAGTGAAGACTATTTTTTAGAAAATCACTTTTCTTAGAATACAATTGAATTATTTAAAAAAAAAGTGGCAACTCTGATAAGAAATTTGACACAAAAAACTAATGGAAAATTTGTAAACATATTCAATGGAGAGGGAGTATATGTGAGAAATACTTTGTCACAAGAGAGGTTGGCATCACATTTGTACCATATATCTGCAGAAACTGACACTCCCACGGTGGTACGAATTTAAGACAAATTTGCTGAAAACAAGTGACGAATCGAAATTAAATTATAGTTTTTTTACATGCGACTAAATGAATTTATTTGTTCTATTGTGGTTTGGATTTAATTTGTTTTCATTGAAAAATGTTTTCTTTTTATTTTGTTATTATTTTATTAGAACATTGAAAAGACTTTGTGCAAAACACATACACATATAAAAACATAGACGAACTAAAAAAATTGGTAGTATCTCCCACTGTTAAGGCAGATGAAGCCATTAATACTTTACATATTAGAATAAAGTAGGCTGTACAAAATTCTGCACGATTTTATTCACAAATCGTTTCAAATGCACATTTCTATTAATTCTTCTACTGCTGCAACACATTAATAATTGCGACAACCGCAATTGCAAATGGTTTCCACAACTAAAGCTATTATATTTCATCAACTTTAACACAGAGTTTGAACACGTAATAATAGTGAAGTGACCACCACTAGAGCGGTTTCGAAATTCCAATAGCTGCAGAGTAAAAAGAGCGGCACATTGCTACTTGAATGCTTCATATCTCTACCCAACGAGCTCACGATTTACAAGCAAAAGAAATGTTTCTAAAATGTATCTATGACGACCAAGCTGGTAAGTATTTTACCGTATTCTTTGAATAATGCAATAAGTGATTTAAGAGCAAAGTCGGACAGAAGAAATTCTTGTAGCTACTATTTCACAAGGAAAATGCATAAATTGTTCTCCACTAAAGCTTTTTACGTAGTTCTGATGTCAAAGCAACACTTTTGTTTTATTATTATCACTAACCCTATGACGATGGGTCGTTTTTGTCTAGCAAATTCGTTGAGAAATCATGAACTTTTTATGAAACTGCACGATGCATGTTTCATACCATTTGTTTATGATAAAATATTCTAAAATAAAAAACAAATTAAAAGATCTCTTGGGATATGTTTAGTTAAAACTTAGAAGGTGCCTTATGCATTCTTTATAATTTGCTCTTGTAGTTATATTTATATGATAGTAGAAATAAGCGCCGGACGCGAAAGACCCATTGACATTGAATTTAGGTGCCAAATGGAGCGACATGGGGTTAGAGTTATTTACCAGCATTTAGGGGATGGGTCGTACAAAAATAATCCTCATACAGGCCAGCAACCGGATTGCAGCATTCGCTATCGCTAAAACTCTAAAAGTCTTAAACATTTTATACTAAATACTTAAAACTATCCGAACGTTGCATTAATCTTAAAATTGGTAAAATATTACAAATATGGTGATTGCAGTTCCGTGCTGGTCGTTTGTAAACACCCAACCTTCCAAAATTTCCTAACGACAACTTTTGTTTCTATTCAACTAACCCCACTTTACACATTTTGTTTCCATTTCATTCGCTCGCTTCATAGTCTCACAATATTCTTTTCGACCATAGCTAATGACAAAACCTGGTAAATCTATCATCCCTGGATAAAGTAACGCATGCCGGGTGTTCGCAAGTCAGTATATTTCTTTATAATAGACACGTACATCCATTTTTGGGCATTTGGCCGAGGTCGTTCTCCAATTTATGGTATGTGTCTGGGTTTTATTCTACAAATGGAGAGTCCTACAATGGTTCTATCATTTGGTATTTTATGTCGACAAAGAGTTTCAAATTCTAGCCCTACTAAATATTAGGCATATAGTACTATTTTAAAGATTTATAGAATTTTATTAACATTACTTTCCTACTCAATTTATTTCAGGCTGAAAATAAATAAAATAAAATTACCCTCAAGCGCCAGAGCAATTCTAACAAACATCATAGTACAATTGGTATATTAGGAAGAATATTTTTAAAATATAAAATATCTAATACAACTATATTTTCCAATAGCATGCGCCCCTCGGCAGGCAATGGCAAATCTCGGAGTGTATTTCTGCCATGAAAAAGCTCCTCATAAAAATGTCTGCCGTTCGGAGTCGGGTTGAAACTGTAGACCCCTACATTTGTGGAACAACATCACAAATAGGAGGAAGAGCTCGGCCAAACACAAAATTGAAGCGGATTTAAGCGTCAATTATACGAGTATATATCTAATAAAAGTATAATGATGCCGTATGCGTTGAATTTGAGATATGTTCAAAATATTGGGCGTTTTCACAAGCTTTTTTATTTTTGACTCTGTTTTGTCGCAAAAAAACATAGATTTCGAGTTTCTATGTTTTTTTCTTTTGGCACTAAAAGTTATATAAAAATTAAATAATTAAAAGTGTATGGTAAACAGTATATTGCGGTGTAACTACTACCAGAAAATTTTTCAAGCTCGCCAGCACGATGCTTTATTAACCCTTTTAAGCCCATTTTTTCTTTTTTTATTTTGCTTTGGCTTTAAGGTTTTTCAAATTTAAGTATTATATATAAGGTAGCGCAAAATTAATCATCGAATTTTTTTTATAACTTATTTACTAAATAAAAAATTGAGTGATAGAAATCTATAATTTGACATTTGCGCACTCCGTAGCCTTGCCTGATGTATGCTGCAGCTGTTTGTTCATAACTGACAAATATAATTGATGTACGATGCCATTTACAAATTTACAAAAACTATAAATTGTCCAGTGATGAATTTTGCGCCATCTAGTGTTATGTTTTTATGGTATCATAAAGGATTACGACGTGTAACATGATGGTGGATCGCAAGATATGATACTGTTAACCGAATGCGCAGATCGAGTAACAAGTTTCCCCAAAAACAGGAAACCTCGATGGAAGCACCTGGATCTAAAGAACGGAGGTGAGTCCCCCGAAAGGGACTGGCATTAGGTTGGTGCCCTAATATCAGTTTAAAAAATAATTCTCACGAACCCTACATAGCTCGGATAGGAAACAACAATCAACAATATCGACCCTCGCAACGTTTAAAAGATTAATCAATCACAGAATACAGGCAGCCAACAAAGCATACTCGTATAATGCTAATCTAAAATTGCTCAGAAATATTATCGCGTGAGCAAAAATTTAGAATGTTTAAAGCACTGACACGACCTGTGCTTACATAAGGCTGTGAACTATGAACGCTGAAAGCTAACGAGGCAAAAGCAGCTAATGTGCTTTGAAAGAAAAGTGCTCCGAAAAATCTATGGTCCGCTTAGACTGGTAGATGGCACTTATCGCAATAGGCACAATGCCGAACTGGAAGGCATAGTTAGGAAAGAAACCATAATAAAATGTATTCGGTCTCAACGACTTAGTCGGCTGGGACATATGGCTAGAATGCTAAGGGAGCGATCAACGAGAAAGAAACTAGATCTTCACCCAATTGGAGAAAGAAAAAGGGGACGCTCGAGGAAAAGGTGGCTAGAAGATGTGGAAGCTAATCTTAGGAAAATGCGTGTGCAATGTTGGAAGGAAGTGGCTGTAAATCGAGATCGATAGCAAGAAGCTGAAAGGAAGTAATGGTTCAGCAAGGACTGTGACGCTAAGAAGAAGAAGTGTTATGTTTACTCCAGAAGTGTCTTGGCAAAATTTCAAGTCAACACGTCCATTCGTTTGGCTGTAATAAAAAGTTACATATAAAATGTTTGATAAATGACGGTATACATTTTGCACGAAATAATATTTTTTTAAATGATTTTCTAATTTAGCGATTGCCGAAAACTTTTTCATTTACGGATTCATCATTTTTGTTATAATTAATGAACAGATTTTGTATTTCGAAACATTTTGCTGAATTCTGAAACAAAATATCAAGAGTTCTTTTAAAAATAACTTTGCTATATTAATTATAAATTAGTCATTACTTTACCACACCTTGTACAAAAATTTACATATGTATGTGTGACTACCGTTATCATACGGTTCATTAAAAAAAAAACAAGAAGAAACCTGCGGGTGAGCCTAGAAACATGCGAAGTTTCTTTCAGGCAACGTTAGTATCGAATGGGTTAAACTGTAAGTCATTAGAAAGAAAATTTAGCAAGAAGAATATTTATGTGGGGATTTTTGCTTAAAAGAGTTTTTTGGTCACTGCGGATTTAAGTGGTAATTTTAATCAACTTTTAATTATACATAATTTTTTATCTTTTTAATCAGCCAGAACTTTGAATTCACTGCCTAAATAAAAAACAATAAAAAGTAAAATTCAATGGCTTCTTATGAAAAATCATATGTACTAATTTTTTGTGAATATGAGTTTGCTAGCATCCCTTTGATTATCCATTTCTCGGCAACGCAGCAATTAGGCTAAGTGGTTAAAAAATATGTGCATGTACGCAATCCGTTGCATATTAAGAAATAATTCGAAATTTCAAATTCGCTCTCCAACATGTGTACTTTCCCAGAAGGCATTTCAATTAAATTTACAATGGCAAATAATAAATCTCAACCAAAATCACTTACCTCGAAGTGCCCGGTGAGTATGAGACCTGCTTGTGCTAAATATAAAGTTGATGCAGAATCGAAGACCAACTCCTGTGGTTCTCTTACCACCGATGTTGTTTTATTCAATTCGCAATCGTAGTAGAAGAGCACCTTGTCGCCGAGTACCTGAAAAGAAAGTGTTGTCCACTCCTTGCCCCTGTAAGGCAATTGATAGCTGACTAATTTCCGACTGATAGAATTTTGATCCGATTGGGTGTAGAGCAGTGAAACATTCCACACATTTTTAATCACTGGCGATAGATGTAAGCCCAATTGTACGACAGTGTCCAGAGGATTGACTACACTAAAGAGGTATCCACCTTTGGGACTATTTGGAAGAAATTTGACAAGTATCGCAAATTCGTAGAGTTTTTCCGGCAGTAAGACTCGATATGATGATTTAACATCTGATGTGGAGAAAAACTTATACGAGGGAAAGCCATCATCCGCCTCCTCATATTCGATACCTTGCGATTGTACGCTGATCATGTCCGTCAGTGAGAACTCGCCAAAGGCATCTACGGAGAGAAGTGGAAACAGTTACAAACAACAAAAGTTACTGATTCATAAAAAGGATATTGTAGTAAAACATTTTAAAATTGTTAAAAATAATCACTGTGTCAAAAAACTTCGAAAACATTCCACTTGAGAGAGGCAAAAAATACAAAGTTAACATTTTATTGCAAACAAATTGAATGATGTGCCTCGTACTATGTTACAGTTACTAAAAAATTTGGAAGTGTAAAAAAATTTGCAAGTGTAAAAAATTTGGGCAAAAAGTTAGCATTTTCATTGAACGTTGTAAAAATTGAGTTGTAACAATCGATTGATCAATTTTGAAATAACAATTATTTGTACAGCTGTTTTTAGCATGTGTTTTAAGCCATTTACATTATTTTTTTATTTTTTATTAATTAAGTGCTTTTGTTGCTTCGTGCAAAATGTACATTGATTGCAATATACTTTGTGCAAACAAAATGAAGCGCCTAAAATTATGCAGCACGTTATATTTGTGGCAATTATACCATTGTCGATTTCCACAGTGGTGGCTAACTATATTAGCCCATGAAAGAAATGTGCGAAATTCTTAACAGATTTTGTACACATTTGAATCATTAAAAGTATTAAGCTGGGTGATTTTCTTGATAAATGATATGAAAAACAAGCAGAAAAAACACAACAACATACTTAAATTATAATTTTTCAGATGTGGACCTTCAGCGAGTGTTTCATTACAAATCTAAGTGGTATAAAAACTTTCCCAGACTACTCCATTCTAAAACGACAAAATAGTTCATTTTTTTTTTTTTGTGACAATAATTCGATTTTAGGAATAATAAAGCAAGACTCTTGTTAATCGAATATTCGGTTGCCTCATAAAAAAACGAATTCACTTGCCAGTACTTTCGACTATTTCACCCAAACGTTCATAATCGACCAATTGTTTGCATTTGGATATCTGAATATATTCGGCTTTTCAATTAAGTATTTTACTTTGAATATTCTTTATATTTTATTTTTTAAGGGCTCATTCTGAGCTATAATTTGCTTGATAAAAGCGGTTTTTTCGAAATTGAAGAGTTTTATCTTCACAGTTATCTGTTGAAGAATATTATAAGCAAACGATGTAAGTACGTTCTGGTGGCAGAATTTGGTTGTAAAAAATGTCTCTTAACATGCCCCATCACATAAATTTTACGGACTTCGGATTCAAACTAAAAATGGGTAAGAATGCAGTAAGCTTACATACCTGGTTAGTTGGCTCAGTCGAATTCCCTTTACGATTTGTAATATCTGCTTGATTTCAATATTTGAATACTGAAATACTGAGATGAAAAATGTATGAGTACTCGGCTATCAACATATTCGATTGGTCGATTAGTAGCAAGAGCTCTATAAACCCAATGTTGCTTTGCTTATGGAGTTTAATCTTTTGTACATTCGTATATTGATTTAATGTGTGATATGCTGATTTTTAATAAGAATTAAAATTTTAAAAAATTCTTCAATGAACTCTGAACTTTCGATGTCGTAGTAAAAAATTGGGTAGTAAAAATATTTCAAAATTAACCCTTCCCTTCTAAGCCGACTTAGACACGTAAAAAATCTTTTTTTGATATTGGAGTGTCAGGTGAATTCGTCAATATCATGGTAAAAAGAACTCACAAATGGTGGCCAAGATCAGACCCACGACAGTCGATTCTACGTAACCGCAACGACCCGGATTTACCCGGACTGTCACTTAAGCAGCATTCGCCGTATATGCATGGGGAATGTTTATGCTGCTACAATAACAACATCAGTGAATCTGAGAGAATCAGCTGATTGGCTGATGCCATCGGGGCCATGGCAGCGATTTGCTTGCGAAAAAAGTAAGATTGTGCTATGTGAGAAAAAGAACACAGCGATTACTTCGTTGCCGTGCGTTACGTGCGAAATCAACAGATATAATTCGGCTTCCGAATGCCCGGTGATGTGATACCCAATTTTTGTTGGTTTGATCCAAAATTTTGTTGAAAACTGTATTGAAACAGTTTTATTTGAAACCATTTTCCAATCACAATAAACTGAGAAACCCATAATTTAACATAAAATACCAACGTTATAAGAAAAGAACGCAAAAACAGCCTTGACAAAAGTCAGCATACAGTACAAAAATATCTTACTTTAGTGTGATTAATTTTCTCTAATTTTGCGTTCCAAAACTCTGCATAAATATTCATAATTTTAAACCTTGCGCCTTGCGGTGATGTGTTTAAGTGGCTTAGTGTACAAATAAGATCCAGTCCTCAACAATGTGTACTGTGTGCCTTGGATTATTATCCTATTGAAGGATCAAGGCTGCTCCAAACCGCAAATTATCCATCGAAGGTTTGAATAGCAACAGCTCTCCAAACCAAGATAGTGTCGCGAGCATGGTTGATAGTTGATACTAGTTTCTTCGGATTGAGTGCAGTATTTGTTCTCCTCCAAATTTTTTCCCATACATCGATGCCAAGTATATTCAACTTTGACTTATCTGTGAATAAAACTTTTTGCCAAAATTCCTTCCCATTATCTTTATGTGCTTGCGAGCTCCAATCGTTTTTTGCAGAAATTATAGGTTTTTTGCGTTTTTTGAGATTTTTTAAGTTCTTCGAATTGCTTTCATATTTGCTTGCTACATTTTTGGCTAATTTTGAAGCAATAACTTTTGGATTTTGTACTCAAAACGTTTGTGTGAATCAAACGGATTTCTTTGCGAGATACTTTCCTTGTTGGTATACTGCGTGGCTTATCTTCACTAATTGGCCAACTCATGTTAAAACTTTTTTTGAAATATCACCATACGACATTTTTCGTATGCTGTATAACCAAATTACAACTGATATTTCTTTTCGCGGTACCATTTTTGATGCTTACGTGATCAAATCAATATAAGAAAAGCAGCAAACATAGTAAAATGAAAGAAAAATAAAAACCTACGGAATTTATCTGATCACAACACGACATACCAGTGTACATTCTTGGAACTTTATTCGGTATGTGAACTTTTGTCCACGCTGGTTTTAGGTTTTTCCCCCATAACCTTTTTGATTCCATGTTAAACAATAGGTTTTTTCAGTTTATTGTGATTAGAAAGAGGATTCAAATAAAACTGTATCAAAAAAGTTTTTAATAAACTTCTTGGACTTTCAAACAACGAAAATACGGGTTTATGTAGACTTTTGACTGTATACAAAAATCGTGTATTGTGCACTTTGATGTGCTAGGAAAAATATCACAACTCTTGCGCAAAAAAAAGTACAAAAAGTGCTTTAAAATAAATGTAATGTAATAAAAAAAAAATACTTACAATAATTTGTGTGCATAAATTGTACAACGAAAAGAATTATTTAATTATTGTTTTAATAAATACTAGAAATAATTATAAATTTAAGTTCAAACTAAAAATCATTGAATATTAATCATTTCTGTGCAAAAAAACCAAATACCCTCTAAGATAATAAACAGTGACTATGAAAATAAAGTGTATCGACAAAGTGTATGATATATACCACATTCAATTTTTATTCTTAATTTTTTATTCTACTATGATTAGTATCCCACGTAATAATACAGTAGATTCTGTTTTTATGCTGTTTTTTTTATGCTGTTTCTTGCGGAACGTATATACCGCTTAAAAACAGAATCTACTGTACTTAAAAATTTCCAAAATCGTTCGCGCAACTTACCCTTAATAGATTGACCCTGCAACCCATCAAAACATAAAACTGCCGGTAATAGTCCAACGCAAAGAAATATCACAATAGAGGGTAACATTTTGCGTCCGCTACTGTTGCTCGCTTGCCGATAGTGTTCGTTACTGTTTTTATTGTTCTTGTAAATGTTGCAGCTGCAAAAAGGGTGAATTGAAAATAAAATTTTGTTATTGTCATAAATTGTACCAGCACAAAAATTTATATAAAAGTAGCAATAAAAAGGGCATTTCATACAACTACGCATACACATACATATGTATGTATGTGCGTTATTCATATTGCTTGCATGATATGTGTAAAAAAAACCCTCTGTAGTAGCACTAAATCTTCCGCTTATACTTGCATATGTACATACATATAAAAAGCTCTCAAACATGCATGGATTGATTGCCACAAACGAAAATGCAGAAGAAAAAAATAAAATGCAAGCTTGTGTGTTGCATATATAACCCAGTAGAGAAGATATGAACGAAAGAAAGAGACTTCTGGCTAGGAAAAGCAACGAACCCAGGAGCTTCTGTGTGTAGACACTACGTCTGTAAAAACTGTTGCTTATTATTATTCAGTTACTGAAGCCAAGTCACCATGGCAGGTCACACGTGATAAGACTATGAAAGATTTGAGGTTATAGTTTTCTCTCGCGAAGGTGACATGAATTGGCCAACAAATTCACACAGCTTAACCCCAAAAAGCTTTTTCATGGGATTTTTTGAAGATACAATCGACCGATGCTCTAAAAATCAACATAAGTCAGGTCATCGCTTAGATACAACCGGATTTATGCAGCATGTTAATTTAATCGTGAAGCCATGTTCTGGATACAGTAGTAGGATAAACTCCTACTACGGTTAAACTCCTATTCACATGCCCCATGTAAACCACACACCTAACACTCCTCTCCCTCTGATCCCAGCCTGTTGAAGCACCACGTTTTCTGGGCCTAGTTAGACGATGACGATCGGTGACTAGACCACACTTGCAGTGTTTAGTAAACTGCTAATACAACAAAAACAACAAGCGCCAAGCCACCACGGAGGAAATATGTCATCTTTTATGCAAAATTACATAAATATTATGTTTCAACATCGAACCGCCCTCATTGGAAACCCCATATACGAGGTATGTTCAAAAAGTAGGATGGGTAGGTAGGTATAGGGGTTGCCAATTGACACTATTGAGCTAGGGCAGCTCTAGGCCCATTGTAATACCACCAGTGCTGTCCCCTCTCCTCACTTAACACTGTCCTCATTGAAGCAACCTGTGACTTAATCTAACAATTCTTGTTAGTTTGAAATTGGGTACTTCTGCCAAATTATTCCAAAAAATTTTTCCTGTAATATTGAACCTTCTTCTACCCAGAGCCATGCACCTACATAGAGAGTGTTCTATAGTATCTTCTTCTTCAATGTCGTTACAGCTTCTGCAGTAGTCGATATAGGGTGCTCCCAGTCTGTTGGCATGCCTGCTTATAAGACAGTGCCCTTTTAGAACCCTAAAAAATTTCTCACGTCCTTCCTGCTTAGTTTAAACAGTCGGTTTGTGCGGCCCATGTTCCATTTTGGCCACGTCATCTTTCTTATTGCACATATCAGGGGCTGAGTCCATAGCACGTTGGCAGATTTTATGGTGTGTTTGTTTATTAGTAGCATATACAGAAGTTGCTAGAGGTATAGGTATGTTCGGTTTATCTTTATCAAAAAGTAAGGTCACTTTATTTTTCTCGTAAAACATTTATTCATCTATTTTTATTTTCTCCCCCTCTGGCCAGAAGGGGCTTTGGTATAGCCTGAGCTCTTCCCACGATGTGGACTTTATCCCCACAATTGTAGCAAATTTCCGTCGCTTCATAGATATTTTCTGTTTTGGAAACAAATAAAAAAATTACAAGAGACCAAATTCGGTGAGTAAGCTGGTTGCGGCAAGATTATGGCATTATTTTTGACAAAAAAAATTCTGATTTTTCGACCAAAGCAAAAGCAAACCAAATATGGCATATTTTCGAGAAATGTATTCCACAAATGGAGCGTAAGACCACCGAATCGAAGACGGCAATTGACATTCTGCCACCGAAGTTTTTTCACAAGGGAAAATATTATTTTTTATGCCTTCTTTTGTAATTAAATTGCTGATTTATTAAAACTTGTTTTTACTCTAATTTAGTATCATTATTTGTGGTGTTTGAATGTATCATTTTTACAATCACTTTCCTTTCCGTTTAATTTTAGATGACTTTACTCTCACTGATATTATTGTTTTTGTGACTCAGTTGATGACGAATTTCTTTAAATTCTACACCCAGTCGCTTAATTACAAACGGGCAATAATCTTACTTATATTTTTTATTGTGTCTTAGAGGAAATATTTTTGCATGCACTGTTTGCGCAAGTGATGAGACACCAGTCATGATAATAAGCAACAAAACCAACACCATTTGTATTAGGCAGCAAGAAAATGAAACTGTTACAAAATTATAAACGTGATTTGGGGACTATTTTAAAATATTCTTTATTTACTATCCCGAGTTATGTGTGGTATTTCCATTTCTTCAAAAACTGCCAAGATCCTGTTCGACATTGAATCAAATAACTTTTGCTAAGTAGTTGCGTGTTAAGGGAGTTCCATTATTGCTTTTTTCTCCACCAAGATCTACCTCAAGAAGATGAAGTCATGAATGCATTTAGGCTAAATTAAATGGATCGCTGGAAAGAAAAAAACGTATGGTCATGCCAGTATATTATTGCGACAAGCTCAGTACACCTCGGAGAGCACTGACTACATCGTCGACGGTAACATTCAATAGGATTTCTGCCACTCTCTTTCCATCTGAGGAGGAATGGAGTAATGAATTCTCACTAAACAACCTCGACGCTTCTGTCTATACAGATGGCTCTAAAATGGATGGTGGTGATAGAGCAGGTATATATGGTATTCTCACAGACTTACTAGTTGAAAAATATATATAATACTTCTTCCTAATGCCTTCAGTATCTTTCAGGCCGAAGTACTGGTAATTGGGGATGCTTGTAGATTACTAATCGCAGAGTTTTCATTTAAGGACAATATCACTATTCTTTCGGATAGCCACGCTGCAATCCAGGTACTGGGTTCGGCTAGAACAACCTCTAAAAAGGTGAAACAAAGTAGGAATAGACTTACCACCTTGACTGAAAACCATAAAGTTACCTTAACCAGGGTCCCGGGACAGCGGAATATTGAAGGTAATGAAGAAGCAGATGAACTGGCAAGAGGGGGATCTGCAATGGATAACGCTCTTGCAGAATCGGTATTCACACCATTAGGCGCAGTCAAGAGTACAATTTCCCTAAAATACCTCCGAACCGCAGATTGTAGATGGAAAGATCAGACGAAATGCAAAATTAGCAGAACTTTATGGTCCATATGCAACCTCAAGCCATCGTCGACATTGATAAACATGAAACGACGGTACGACGGAGAATCACGGTAGTCATAACTGGCTTTTGAACTGTTGGGGAACAAGCAGGCAAAAAGGGCATCCCCCACATCACACACTGTCACAGTTGTACGAGTACATCCAGAGAATGTCCTGCCCCAAGGCAGGACAGAACGTTAACCCTGGGCAAATCGCTCTTCGCGAGTCTCAAACAACTGTCTGGGTTAGTCGTTATTAACCTTATAAGGTTCTTAAACTACACAGACTGGATATAATCACGCTGTAAATAACCGTTAAACAAGTTGGTAGCGAGGATGTGGCAACAAAATGCTGTAGAAGCGCTAGTAGGATTCTGGATAAATCACCACTTTGACCAACAAACTGCTCGAACTAATGCACCCCACACATTCGCCATGATATTGAGATCTAGAGAAATTGATGGCCATTCAAGAAAGCGGATACACTATTCAGGAAACCAATTCAAAGTGCGATGAGATGACGGGCAGACCTCATAATCTTGCTGGAATACAAGATTTTCGCCAGAATGCACATAGAAAAATGGCAGCAATGTATTCGAAAGTAAGCTTATGTGCTCTTCGGAATTCATACATGTTGATTAGAAGTGGATATAGATCTTTCCAAGTATACTCTTAGCTCCCTACACCATCAGCGATCCAGCAGCAAAGTTTATTTCTGAAAAATATCTTAACGCTGAATCGAATACAACGCGAAAAACTGCAGGATCCCTTAAATTTTGACAGAATCGTTGTGTGTGTGTGACGTAGCACTTGTGAAATTTATTCCTGTGTAAGTTCTTCTTGTTCTTGCATTTTCGTTCGCATTTTCACATCTCTCTCATGCAACTACACCAATATGACGACACGCTCTCTCTGATGGGCGCAATCTTATTTCTATCGTTCTTAGACACTAGGTAAGGTTTGTTAGCGAAAACCGAAGTGGTCCTCTTTCTAAGAAGAGCTTGCTGATGCGATAAGATTTCACATTCATCATTTCTGTAGTAAGCACTCAGTCCACGCCTTAAGCTTACCATTCCATAAGTCATTTAAGAGATCCAGCGACCTGCCGTCAAAAAGAGAGATAAACCAAATGCAAATTCGTGCGTACTTACAGGCGGGAATGAATTTAAACAGGTTAGTTAATGGGTTGACTCGATTAACCTTTAGATATTCTTTGTAAAACCCCAGAACAGCTTACATACAAGGCAATCACAAATACATTTTAATATCAGAAACCAAACCTTCTAATTTTAAGAGAGCAATAAATTTTCAGACTTAGTTTTTCAACATTTTTATTTTTACGCATTCATATTTCAGGCATAAGAGGGACGATATGTAAAGGGAAATTGTAAGAATACTTTCTTAACATTTAAGAAAATTTTCTTGTCATTGAGAATAAATTTTGTGGAACTAAGAACAATTTTTGTCCATGAAACTGTTAAATAGTCTTACTCATTGCATTTGATAAATCTAGTAAAGAAGCAATAAAAAAAATAAAAATTATTTCAATACACCAAAACAAAAAACAATTTTTAGCTCTTGTTAAAATACTTTCTGAGCAAACTGTATATTCAAATGACAAATATCGAACTTTGAGTGGTTATAAATTCATGAGATGCGATCCAGTAAAATTCTCTGCAAGCATATACAACACGTACACATAGTTATATATACTCGTATATATGCAGCTGAATTAGTGCTGGTGTAAACTTGCAGTAGAAGCGCAATTAATTGCCCATAACGCTCGTAGCATACAAAGTATAAAACCACAATTGAGTATAGCAGGCACACGCTAGAATATGCAGCACCCCCTCACCGGCTGCCACAACAATAGCAACAGCAACAACAAGTACTCCCGCTGGTGAAACCCCAAAATGCATAGGCGCATATTCTATGTATACTCACACATGCATACATACGAGTATAAAGTGTAAATTTCCGACTCAGTCAATTGCCCACACAAACACCCAGCCCATTCGTCCCTTTGTCGCTTGCTGCCGCGTCAAGTAACTAAACCCATTTAGTCGTTTCGGATTTGGAGAATACATTCTGTCTATCGCTCACTACCAAATGTACCAGAATGTGGTATGCTAGTCAATGGTAGTTGACTATCCGTTTGTGGTGTTACAAATTGACTTCAGCGTTTTGGTACCCCAAAAATATGTAGTATACGAGTATGGGTGTGTATTGAAGTGTATTTCGTGTTTGTTATTGTTGGTTGGTTGGTTGGCTGGCAGTTGGTGGTCGATGGTCGGTCAGTTGGTTGTTATTTGAAACTACCCGCATTGTACATAGCTCAAGTCACAGACAATTTATGCCAGACAAGTGCAAGTGTGTGTACTTGTGTTACAACAAAAACTATCAGTAATTACAAGAAAAACACTCATTCACATTGATTTGTTGCATTCGAAACCACAACTATGACCAACACCAAATGGGTTTTCCGACATCTACTTGAATTTCATCTGAAGCTCTCAAGGGGGGTGAAGAGCAGTCATAAGTTAAGAATATCAATTCACTTTGCAAAAATTCAATACAAATACACTTATGTGCTTAGAAGGACAAAAATTGATATATGATGCCCAATGTAAGTATTGAAAAAGTACAAATATGCAACTGCAATTAGACGCACGCTCGTCGGAGGACTTCTCTCCGGCTTTGTACTTAACTGAACTGCTCTGCATACTTTTTTCAATGAGTAAATTTTCTTTCATTTGCTTGTGCACAACTACGAGTAAAAGTGTACACTGAGAGAATGTGTTGGTTCAAGTAAAATATTGGGAGAATACAAAAACTTCTCAACTTCAATAAATGAAACACAAAAGATTTTGAATGATGGAAATCTTTATTTTGACCTTTACGCGCTCCATTGCTTTTCTGTTTGCATACTGCAGCTGTATATGTTAGTTGTTTACGTCGCATGTGTCAAATATGACTGATGGGCGACGCCATTTGTAAAAATTATAAATCTTACGATACGATGACTAATTTTGAACCATTTTTCGTGTGTAGCTTACAACAAATAGCTCATTTCTTAGGGTACTGTGTTTCCCTTCAAGTTTTTTTTTTGTGCTAGAAAGATACACAGAATATTTAAGGTTAAATCTACCGAAGTCAACACCCTGTGTATATTTATTTATTATCAGTAATTCAACTGATTAGACCTGGAAAGTCTACCATCGACCAAATATTCACAATACGCCAAATCTTGGAAAAGACCTGTGAGAGGAGAATCGACACACACCATCTTTTTCTCGACTCTCAAAGCTGCATTCGACAGTACGAAAAGGAGTTTTATGTATGCCGCGATGTCTGAATTTGGTATCCCCGCAAAATTAATACGGCTATGCCAGTTGACGTTGCTCAACACCAGCAGCGCCGTCAGAATTGGGAAGGACCTCTCCGAGCCGTTTGATACCAAACGAGGTTTCAGACAGGGTCACTCGCTGTCGTGTGACTTCTTTAACCTGATGTTGGAGAGCATCGTACGAGCCGCAGAACTTATCGCCCAGGCACAATATTTTATAAGAGCATACAATTGTTGGCGTATGCCGATGATATTAACATTATCGGCCTTAACAACCGCGCTGTTAGTTCTGCCTTCTCCAAACTGAATAACGAGGCAAAGCGAACGTCGTTTGGTGGTGAACGAGGACAAAACGAAGTACCTCCTGTCTTCAAACAAACAGTCGGTGCACTCGCGTATCGGCACCCACGTCACTGTTTACAGTTATAATTTTGAGGTTGTAAAAGACTTCGGGTATTTAGGAACCAGCATTAACACCGATAACAATATCAGCCTTAAAATCCAACGCAGAATCTCTCATGCCAACAAGTGCTACTTTGGACTAAGTAGGCAACTGAGCAGTAAAGTCCTCTTTCGACGAACAAAACTAACACTCTAAAAGGCTCTCATCATGCCCATCCTAAGGTATGGCTCAGAAGCTTGGACGATGACAACATCCGATGAAGCGACGCTTGAAGTGTTCGAGAGAAAGATTCTGCGTTTTTTGGATTTTTCGACCTTTGCACGTTGGCAGCGGCGAATATCGCATGCGATGGAACGATGAGCTGTATGAGCTTTACGACGACATAGACATAGCGCAGCGAATAAAGATCCAGCGACTACGCTGGCTGGGTCATGTCAGGTGGAGAAGGTCTTGGCTTCACCTGGTGTGTCCAACTGGCGCCGATTAGCACGAGAAAGAAACGACTCTATTTTTTACGATGAATGCTATTTTCAAATTTCGAAATTTTAAAAAGTATAGGGAAGATGGGATGGTGGTTGTTAAATTACATCAAACTACAGTTCATAATTTTGTATTTATACTCGTGCCACAAATGACGCCTTGAATGCAGTGGCAAGGTATTAACTGAATGGTGAATAGTGATTTTTCTATTTTAACTATAGTGATAATTAAAAGACAGTCACACAGACAATTTAGTAGAAAAACCAGTATAGTTTTTAATATGCACACTTTTTTATGTCAAATTATGTCTCGGGTGATGATGCGTTTCCTTACCTTTCATCTGAGATATCTTCATTTCCAAATTTTGGCAATTTGCACATTTACTCTGTTGACATTTTCAAGGCGATGCTTTCTCTCACACCTTCGTCACATACAGATGCTGAAGGTATTTCAGTTATTTTTCTCAATAATCGTGTAGAGTTAGCAATTCCTATTGAGATTATACATTTTTATTCCTTTTTTATTAAAATTTTAACAAATGTTTATCTACGGGCACTTTCTCAAATGAATGGACATTTACTATTATCACACTTTTTTAAAAGCGGAAGAAAAAATTATGTTTGTTATTATGGCCGATATCTAATCAGAATATTCTGGCCAAACACCGTCAGTAACGACGCACTATGGAGATTACCGAACGAGGAACCCATTCTTAGGCGAATCAAATGCAGAAAGTGGCGATGGATAGGTCACACACTGAGAAAACCACCCGATAGCATCACGAGGATGGCACTTGAGTGGAACCTGCAAGGGAGCAGTCGACCAAAAAACACTTGGAAAAGATCGATGCTGCGCGAACTAGCAGATACCGACATCTCATGGGACGGCACAAAACCAACAGCACAGAACCGTGTAAAATGGGAGAGTCTTGTCGAGGTCCTATGCTCCCGAGAGGAGTGAACAAAGAATAAAAAAATCTAAGCTATCAAACATCTCTAAACTATTTGAATGAATTGTAAAGTACAAAATTTATTTTGCGGCTAAATCTTTAATTAACCCAAAGCAACATGGTTTTGTAACTGGCCGCTCTACAGCTACTAATCTTGTATTTTTAGTGAATTCCGTACAGCATCGCTCTCCAAAGGACTTTACGTTGATTGCATTCACACTGACTTCTCTTCAGCATTTGACAAACTGTCGACCGGGATTCTAGTTAAGACGCTAGATTCTAGTAAAAAGTTGGCTTGCTTGGGCTTTCACTCCAACTTTCTGCAATAGCTTGGATCAAGTTTGACGGACAGACGATGCGTGGTAAAATCGATGGGGTTTTATAGAACTACTTTGTTGCTACTTCAGGTGTCCCCCAAGGGATCATCTAAGGACATTGTCATTGTCATTTTTATCAATGTCAGATACATTGTTATCAATGAGATAAGCAAATATTTTACCTTATCAAATTTCTTGCTCTTCGCGGATGATTTACAAATTTTCTCCTGAGTAAAGGACTCAGTGCATGCTGAGAAGCTTCAACCCGACTTGAACAATCTTCATCAATGCTGTAAGAGGTCGCGCCTGTTTTTGAATATTAAACAAAATTCATTTAACACTTCCGAGGTGTCAGTTCATTTCTAACACAACCTACACCATTCCCAATAATGTACGACAAAGCGTAACAGAGTTTAAGGATCTTGGAGTTATAGTCGATGCGAATTTTTGCTTCAGTGGTCACATTAATTTTATTCTTTCAAAATCGTACTAGATTCTAGGAGTCATTTGAAGCAATGCATCTGAATTTTCTGATTTGTATACATGAAACTGCTATTTATGGCTCTTATTCGTTCTTATTTAGAGACGCTGTTATCATCTAGAGATGAAAAATATTTCTCATGAAAGTATTACACTTCCTATGATTTGAGGCTCCTGTCCCATCCTATAATTCTTGGCTTAAGCTTATAAATCTAGAATCTCTAGAAAAGAGGAGGGCATTCCTTTCACTTTTGTTTATTTTCAGTGTTGTTAATGGCATCGTCGACTGTAAATATGTTCTAGAGCAGATAAGCTTTAATGCCCCACAAAGAAGTATTCGCAAATTTTACCCTTTTTATGGGGACAGCTTTAAGACTAAATTTACGAGTAATGCAATTGTTTTTCGCGCACTTCGAGACTATAATTCATTATCCAAATCCAGGCTCCATGATTCGCTTTATATAGATATAATTTTGTAAAAAAATTAATATTAAGTTTGTACTGATTGCTAATATTTTAGTTGCCAAATTTGGCTTGGTTTTCTCTATATTTTTGCCCAGTCTGTAAGTTAACTTGTCCTGAAGATTATTAAAATACATAAATATATAATTCGGTAGGATATATGGAGGGGTGTAAAAAGTATTGTTTATTTGTTGTATGCGCCAGTGAGGCATATGCAAGTTAATGTTAAAACTGTAAAATGATTTCTTCTTTCAGTGCATTTTGCAATCTACAATCTTGCATAGAATATCAATAAAGGCAATTTCATCATCAATATGTTTATGTACATATATATTACAGATATGTGTATAGCTATTGTGGTCACTTAAGTCTGAGTGAAAGAGCCGTTAACACAATGTTGTCTCTTTGTATATATTTAATCCGTTGAAGCCACAAACTTTGTTGAATTGTGGCAAAGGTAATATTAACAAAAGGATTCAAAAAGGGAAAGGCTAAGCCATCCAGACGATGAACTGTAACTTGCTGGTGTAAAGAAGCAATTTGTATGACTCTATACATATACACATATGCGTTTGTGCAAAAGCTAATATTAATCGCATTACAACACGAATGGAAGCATTAGCATCATAATGGTTTGAAATTATGATACTGTACAAGGTGGCGCGAAATCAGTCCCCTTACCATTTGTTAGACGACATCAAGATGCACGCTACAAAAAGGATGCACTCGCCAAATATATTTCTATATTTGCCGGAAGATTTATAATTTTTTCAAATGACGTCGTACGGCAATCACATTTGACACTGGTGAAGTAGACAGCTGCCGTATACAAAACAGGCATGCAGTGAAGCGCGTAAAGGTCAACATAAAGATTTTCGTTACTCAAATGCATTTTCTTTTCTTTATTAGTAAAAAAAGGTATTCAAAAAAATAAATTCTATGATTTATTTCGAGCCACCTTGTATAATCTTAGATGAAGGTTAAAGATTTAACCATTTCCGGTAAATGCATTTGGTATTGCATACCGAATGTAATAAAGTAATAAAAGAAGTGTCGATAATATTATATTATGGTTATAATTGAGCGGGATTGTGACTTAAAATTACTCTGGTATGCCTTCCCGGTCATAGAAATATAGAGGGCAATGAGATAGCAGATGAGCTGGAGGCGGTTTGAGTTGCTACCCCATTCAACACAATAAAAACATCCATTATTTCACACTACTATGATTTAGACGAAATAAGGTGGCAGCAATTAACTACAATACATACAATACAACAAGAAAAACATGGCCGTCGTACAAAATCCAAAGGATGATCTATTAGGATGCTTTCGCCCAAGCATCTCACGTAACACTGCAACCCTTACAGGTCACTGGACGGTAGAAAATCGTGCAGCCAGGCTGAACCTTTCTCTCAATCGCATCTGCAGAAGCTGTCAGGTAGAAGGCGCGAAAAAAATCTTTTCTATATTTTTACGAATATTCAGGTCTAGCTTGAGCAAGACTTCGCACTTTCGGTAAGCTTTTGCTATAGCAAATTGATGAAATCTCAGACATAGGGATATAAAGTTTACTTTTGTTTGCTATATTGGATTTTCCGAAACGTGTTCAGTGGTAGTAAAACGGCGCTAGTTGCTAATTAAGACTATTTCAGTAGAAATACTGAACCAATTCAACAACAACCAAAACAACAAAAACATAGTAGGATGAGCATAGGAGCAATTATTGCCAGGGAGCGATTTGGATTTATTGTTTAAGTAATGAAAATTGGCTAAAAATCAATTCTGAACTGTAAGGTTGACCCTAAAAAATGATTCGGATAAAAAATTTTCTGCTTATTTAATGTGAATGGAAGGAGGTCATCCACTATGAGTTAGTCGCATTGCGCGAAACTTAATTCCGATCTGTACTGTCAACAACTGACCATAATTGGCAAATGTGAAGAAGGTGGAAGCAATTAACTACATGCACTACAACGAGAAAAACATGGCCATCAGCACAACACCAGATCACACATATTTCTAACGAAATGCGAAAGCACTGAGATCGTGGATAGGAGGTTGTATCACATACTCTGTATAATCGAGGCCTGACACCAAGCGTTAAACCTCTTTCAGAGCATATCGCACCCTAAATACAAAAGGGTCACAACTCAAAATGTCCCTTCTGCTCAAATATGAACGAGACGTTATCAATAAAACGGTCCGCGGATGACATATGGCAAAAATAAATTTTTTGTTTTTTGGTAGGACTGTTACAAGCTTACATGGCAAATTTCAGCGTGATATGTCACATAGTTTGTTTTCTGTGCTACTGTAAACAATTCAAGCTCGAGTGTGGAAAATTTTGAGTTGTGACCCTTTTGTATTTAGGGTGCGTAATGATAACTTGTCTTAATGGTAAAATACTGTCTTTAAGAGAACAATAGCGACGAGCGCTTCAGTAATGGCGGAATTGTGAAATTACCTTCCAAATAGACATGAATTCTCGAACTAAACAGCGCCGTAGTTTATCTTGGTCGTATTGGTCTGACTATGTTAATTTCATCATCGAAATATATCGAAAAAATGGTCAACATTTCTTCCTTGACATCAAATTAAAAATCGTGCAAAATATTTAATTTAATTAAACTAACTTTAAATAAATTGCAATGCAATACATTTTATTTAAGGGGGTAGTATGGTATTTTTTTTTTCATTTTTTTTTTTTTTTTTTTTTAAATTATTCTATAACATCTTAAGATTATTGTGTGAAAGTTTGAAGTGCATTAGAGTAAAATTGACAAAGACACAAAGGATTAAGTATCTACCTCTCCAACCGGATTTCACGCTGTAAAAATCTTCACAAATCTTTAAACGCGTTTTTCTCACACTTGCCTTTTTTACGGTCGGTGTCCACTGTAGATTCATATTGGTTTTTTTGTTTCTTTACTTTATTCACGAGGTAATGACGTCGAGTTTTTTTTTTTTTTTAAATTTTGCCATATTTTAAAACAACAAAGTTTTCAAGTTTTTTTTATGAAAAATCGGTGTTTTGACTTCAAAGCGCTTTAAAAAATTTAAAAAAAAAAAAAAAAAAAAATCGACGTTGTTACCTGCGAAACTTTATTAGCTGATGAAATCAATTTGGTTTTTTGATTTTAGTTGATCCAGTAATGAGTTCTGAGGGACACCGCAATAAAACTTTTTTATGAGACGTTCGCGAAGATTCGCTGCCACCAACTCATTTCTCTAAAAATCAATGAACATTTCACACAATATTCTTTAAATATGACTTTATAATGAAGTAATTTTAAAATTTTGAATAAATCAACTGTGTCGACAAAAAAAATTTCGAAAAATATGCTTGTTTTACACCGAATTAACCATACTACCCCCTTAAATTCATTACAGCTGACACTTCTTTAATACATCGAAAAACGTTTTGCATCACACTTCGGACCACACGCACGACAAGTGTGTAGCCAATCAGTGCGGCCACCTTTGATGGACTGGCATGCGAAATTTCCATTTTGATGCTAATGACAATGACGTTGATGTGATGTGCGGTTTAGGGCATCAATACATGCACTTCCGCGCACCACACGCTTCACAGCACTCCATATACTAATACATACATATGGAAGGCCTCACATGATATTTTTATCCAAACGAACTGATCCAAATTCTCGGCTACCACTTTGATGCGCTTGTCACCTACTGCTTTTGTTGTTGTACTTATTTTGCTATTTAAGTATGTATCTGGGTATGTACATATGTATCCTTATGTCACATGTATTGAAGTTTATTTACTGCCACCATTTATGCCAAGCGATGTAATTGTTCAAAAGTGGTTGGCGCAACTACAATTAAAACAAACTTACTCGTTCATATCTGCATACGTGTGTATGTATGCATTTATGTTACCATATATGTACATATGTAGGTATATGCACGCATGATATTAGCTCTTAGTGTTTTTGTTTAGCTGGTATAGCCATTGTTGTTGGGCATAATCCCAGATGAGCTGCCACATTTCTACTCTCCACATGAGTTTGTGTGTGTTATGATTTGGCTTATGGCTTCAAACTTTCATACGTATGTAAGTATGTGTATAACTGCGTCTACTTCACATAGATGTTAATCAGTTCCTTTGCGAATTTCCCCGTGTTTGTTGGCGATTTGATTCTAAATTTTTACTTGGTTTGTGCTCAACCTAGTCATTGCGGGGCGGCAAAATAGCAAATATAGATTTGGTACTGTAAATGTTTGGAATTGTGTACTAAAATATCTTAACGAGATCTGCCTAATTGAAAATGTCAGTGGCCAATATTGATTGTTCCAAGCAAGAATAAAATTTAATGCTAGGAGTGCCGAAATTTTTCTAAAATTTCAATACCAAAATACACACACATTGTCTGTGAATAATAGACAAGCCAGCTTAAATTGACTTGGCAATTTCTACTTATTAACCTTCCTTCACCCGGATCTAAGGCAGTAGCGCTTACAGCCACACAAAGTAGGCGGAACCGAATCATTATTTTATAAAACTGTGTTTAATTTGGGAGTTGTTCGCAATTACCAATTATAACAATAAAAATGATGTGGAAATATACACGATTACCGGAAAAGTCGTCCTATTACTATTGAGCTCATTTCTGATTAATTCAGTTATTCGACATGATGTCCAAAACTTAACCTGTTACGAAATATCCGATATTAAAGATTATTTAAAAAATATATTCTTGATCGTACGAGTATATCCATTTTTTTTTAATTTTAATTCAAGGTTTCAATTTTTTTTGTTATTAATTAATAAAAATCATTAATAAGATTTGAACCAAATCTGACAGTTAAAAATGGCTGCTTCGTAAAGCTTTAAATTTTTAAGTTTTAAATTTATTTTTCTCTAAGTCTTTCCTGCACCACATTATCAAATATATATTTCCGTGGAAACTTTTCTGGAAATTCTTTTAAAAACTATTTATTTTCTTTTACCTATTCAACCGACAGAACCACTTAAAGCCAGGGTTAAAGTTAATCGTTGACACCCTGTTTATATGAAACTATTTACTCATATTTTGGCAAGTGGAAGCTAGGTGGACTAATCTGACCACATGCAAAACAGCAAAAGTCATGAGCAGAACTAACAACAAAAAACTGACTCAATTCGTACTTACGCTCTCGCGAAAGGACTGCAGAACTAGAATAGGTATGCTAACAGGTCATAATCTATTGGCTGCACATGCGTACAAGATAGGGATTGCTAACACGGACAAATGCAGGAAATGCAGAGAGGATGTTGAGGAAACTTTAGAACACCTTCTGTGCGTTTGTCCGGCATTATTAAAAACGCGTCTAAAATGCCTGGGAGCCCATTGTTTGAGGGTCTGGAGGACGTCTCGACAGCGGATGTACCAGCTCTGCTTAGATTCGTCATCCTACATGATGTCTACTTTCAGTATTCATAGAGGTCGGTCTCCATCTGGTATCTCTAGGAACCAAAAGGTCTATGCGTGGCTTATTGCCAACCAAGCTAACCTAACCTAACCTACACATATTTTTGAAAGCTCTGTAGTACGATACATATCTCTTCTATGCAACCCTGTTTACTTCGCAGCTACTACTGCATTTCACGGTTATATCAAATTTAAGGGACTAAAATTTAGTTTGCCAAAAAAAATAAGTATGTAAGGTTTCGATTGGTAGGACATAAAACGCTACTAAAAAATACATTCTGGACCAAATACAGTACGTTATTATAAACAAATTGCGTACCCCTCAGAGGAGTTTAACTTTTATATTGAAACCGAAGCAGCCAGTGCGTACGATATTTGAGAACAACTTGAAAAAAAACCTTTTATTACCTTTTTGTTTTAAAAAAAATTTAATGAAACTACACAAATTTTTTACACAACATTAACTTATTGTACACCTATTGATCCTGAGCCTTTCTGTGGACTTACAAAGGGCCACATCAACAAACTTCTCAGGAGGTGGGAGGAGAAGAAATTCGGTGAACACTGGTGAAATTCTATCGTACAGCGTCAAGCGAAACAATTCCTAAGGATTTCCAGAGGAATTGCTGATAAGCTACTTTCACTCAGCAGAATAGACTTAAGACTTCTAACTGGTTACTTTACAGGCCACTGTAGCCTGCGATACCACTTCAACAAAATTGGTCCCACTTAAAAGAACAATTGGTCATTATCTACCGATTATGTGAAATGAACACTGAAAATTTAGAACACATCCTTTGTAAATGTCCTGCACTAGGCAGAAAACGACTACTCCGCCTTGGTGGATTTGCCGTGCACCCATATAAATTACGGAGTAATAAGCTGCAGAATGTGCTAAAATGTTTAAAAAGCCCTAAAACAAAGGGTACCTCAGCAGGCTTTACACAAGAGATCTTTTTTGGTCACAAAAAAGCGTCAATTATTTATATATTTATTTTATGTCTATAAAATCATTTAACGAAATTTTCATTACCTGCAATAACCTAATCGATCCGGGCCCGGAAACAATTATATGCCCAAATCAAATGCTCTTTAATCATATCGACCATGACGGCCTTCAGACAAGAAATGAAAATATAAGGATGCTTATTGATTTCACGCTCTACTACACTTCATACGTAATAACCCAGGGGATTAAGGTCTGGAAGTTAGGCGGCTATAAGATCGGTTATGTTGTCAAGGAAATGTTCGCAAAAGCCCTTATTGATTTTAAAGGGTCCTCGTCAATGGACGCTTCAATAAATTTTGTAGATCAGGTTGTGTCAGAACATTCCGCGTGATTTTTGCGTTTTGCAACAGATTCTGCATCGCCACCTGATGCTTCCATTTCACCCGAATCTTACAAACGAATGAACGAACGCACTTAGAATGAAAAGTTAGAGATTTCTAAATCGGTACGATCTGCACATATAATGACGATTACTGCATCTCTTTTCATTTCTAGATAGATATTTCAATCACTCGCTTTCTACACGTTAGTGTTTGGCGCAAAATTAATTATCCTCTCGGAAGATTTAAAATTTTTGCAAATGGTGTCGCACGTCAATCATATTTGACTCTTATGAATTAGACAGCTACAGTATACAAACAGACAAGCAATGGAGCTCGTAAAGGTCAAAATCAAAATTTCTATCACTCAAAATCATTTAAAATCTCCTACTAGTTTCGATTTAGAATTTTCTATTATATTACAGGGTGCGACACTCGAAGTGTGACCATCTTCAGACCGCTCACGCGGTTGATGCATGGGCATCAGCTGTCTGTTAGTTGGATAAATGACAGTCCAGGGTATTGTTTACAAGTGCGTGGAAGCATTTTGTCGCGAGCAGACGCGAAAAAAGAAAATCAGTAATGGATTTCAAACGGAATAGTATGATTGCAATATATTTGGCTGGAAAATTACAACAAGCGATTGTTCGTGAGCTCGAGTAAATAAAGCTTTTGTTTATCGCACCATTATGTATGACAATGATATTGGTAGCATCGCGAAACGTCATGGGGGTGGTCAGGTAATGGTTTGGGCCGCTGTATCCGGAGATGGGCGCTCTCCAATCATTTTCATCGAGCCTGACGTCAAGGTAAATGCGAAATATTATCGGGAAAGTATTTTGGAGATTGCTTTGAAGCCGTGGGCAGACAAACATTGCAGTGGTAGACCATGGACGTTTCAACAGGACTTGGTACCGTCTTACAAAGCTTGAGTGAACCAAGAATGGCTAAAAAACAACGTTTCGAGCATCATAACGTCCACACAACGGCTCTCAAATTCACCCGACGCGAATCCGATGGTTTATTCTCAAGGTAAAAGGTAGGCATATCTAGCAAAAATAAACTGAGTCTTAATTTTGTATTATTTTTAAAAAATTTTAACTAATTTTCCAAACTAAATTTATGGCATTTTTAATTGGTTACACTTCAGATGCCGGACCCTGTATATCCAAAATTATTGTGGTTGATCCCAATGATTATTACACCTCCGGTTTAACTAAGCTAGCCGCAAGAGTCAATGCCGTCTACTTGCAAACGCGATGACCTACAAAAAAACTGAGCAGATGTTTCAAAATGTATTGGTCCTAGTACAAAAGAGTTTGATGTGCAATAATCTGTTCCTTATATCTTAGTTTTAGGAATCATATAGAAAAGGCTGCAGTTAAACCAACTACAAATTATGTTAGAAAATAATATAATAAAAAGTATCAAAAATTCAATGCCAAGTTGAAATAAATAATTTGATCTTTATATAGCAGGGCTGACATAACACAAAAGTTCGCGAACGGACTGGCAACAAAAATCGAGCGGTTGAGATAATAAATCAAAATATCGAACTTTAGAAATATTAGGAAACTATTTTACTAATGACACTCTAAGGAAAACAGCAGTTTGAGAGTGGCACAAGCGCTTCAGAGGAGATCGTGAGTCCAATGAGGATGACGAATGTAGTGGCAGGTCGTCGACATGAAAAAATGATAAAAACATCCTTAAAGTGAAAGGAAACTTGATCAATAACCGCAGTATTAAGTTAATAAGGACTATTATTTTGGCATTATGAAAGGTTTACGTGAAGCAATTTGACAAAAAAAGAAAAGATTTGTGGGAAAATCATTGTCCATAAATTTTTGAACAAGAACGAAAGAAATACTATCCAACAGCCATCGAATTCACCTGATATGGCTCCCAGCGTTTCTTTTTTCGGTTTGATCGAGCCAAGAGGCTATTATTTAGAACGTGTTTTAACAACCGAAAGGACAGGATCCAGAGGCTGCGCTAGCTAGATCATCTCGCCCAAATGAATGCAAACGCTTCGGCTCTGAAAGTATTCGATTCGATACCAGCTGATGGTAGCAGATGATGAGGAAGGCCTCCTTTGCGTTAGAAAGAATAGGGGAGAGGGACTTATCTTTACTTGGTGTGTCCAACTGGCGATGGTTAGCACGACAGTTGTTTCTCTATCGTTTGCTTTGTTAAACTCGGTCAAAATCGCTTAGGCAATAAAGCAAATAATTTACGAAAATATGAGTAACAATCGGATGGACGATGGTACTATAAAATTTTATTTTGCCTTAAGAGCACAGAGGAGAATAACTGACATGAATAAATATTGCAGAAGATCTCAAGATTTTGCGCTAAGAAGAATCTCAAGGTAAGACAGAATCTCAAATAATTTAAACTTTTTGCAATTTACCCCACTAACATTAGCACCTTTAACCCGGCGAGCGTAAGGTTGGGTGAAATTCACCCAGCCTGTAATAAACCGTTTGATATTTTCTATTCCGTACGTCAAAATAAGTTGTGCGTCTGAGTAGCTGCGCGGGGGGAGGTAGGCATTCGTTGTGTTTCATGCCGCAGTTGACCGCCGACTGGCGAGGTGTTTAGATGTTGTCAAAGTTGCGGCCGGGTAAGTTTCACCCACCTTACGCTTCGTGTTACAAATTCGAGTAAATACTTTTTGTTTTATATTCGTTATATTTTAGTTTTTATTTTTTTTTTTCAGCTAAATAATTAATATGTCATACGAAGAAACCCAAAGAAGATTATTGAGGGTTTTCGAAGCAGCTGATCAGGATGATTCTTGTGATGATTCTGGTAGTGACTTCGAAATTGATAATGTTGGCCAAAGAAGCTCTGAAAGTGATTCGGAACAAGAGGTAGGATTACCGAATGAGGAAGAAAACGAAGCTGAGGGATCTGAAGAACGTGAAAGCAATGATAACAGACCATATTTTACTGGAAAGAATGGTACAAAGTGGTTTAGTGTACCAGAAAGGTCTAACGTGCGTACGAGATCAGAAAACATTATAAGGGAAAGGCAGGGCGTAAAAGATATTGGCAAAAATGCAAAGACAGCTGTTGAATGTTGGAAACTCTTTCTTACTGATGAGATTTTGCAAGAAATATTGTTACATACAAATAGTCAAATAAATCTGAAGAGAACTGCTTGTGAAAATAGTCACGTAAAGAAATATATCATGGCAGACTTGTCATCGTCAGAATTAAAGGCTTTTATCGGTCTCTTGTATCTTGCAGGACAGTTCAAAGCAAATAAGCTGAATTTGAAGGATCTGTGGATAAGTGATGGATCAGGGGTTGAGATTTTTAGGACAACGATGACTTTGAAGAGATTTCAATTTATTCAAAACTGTTTACGGTTTGATGATAAGAATACTCGGAGCGAAAGAAAAGCTACTGATAATTTGGCTGCCATTCGTTCTTTTTTCGAGAAGTTCGTAGCAAATTGCCAAATTGTTTATACACCATCTGAGTATACAACTATAGATGAACAACTTCCATCGTTTCGAGGCCGTTGCAGTTTTCGCCAGTATATGCCCAATAAGCCAAACAAATATGGCTTGAAAATATATGCCTTGGTTGATGGAAAGTCGTTTTACGTCATCAATCTTGACATTTACCCAGGAAAACAACCAACAGGCCCTTACGCTCTCAGTAACAAAGCTTATGATGTTGTGGACAGACTTGTGGCTCCAATTTCCAAAACCAATCGCAATGTCACCTTTGATAACTGGTTTACCAGTTATCCGTTGATGTTACACTTATTGAAAGAACATCGTTTGACAAGCACAGGCACTGTTCGAAAAAATAAGCCCGAGATTCCAAGTCAGATGCTCCAAACGCGTAACCGAGAGATCCCCAGCACAGTGTTTGGATTTCAAAAGGATATATCTTTATTGTCCCATGTGCCAAAAAAAACAAGGTTGTTTTGTTGATGTCAACATTACATCACGATGATAGCGTTGTTGCTGATACTAATGGCACACAAAAACCAGAAATGATTATTTTTTATAATCAGACCAAGGGAGGCGTTGATGTTGTAGATGAGCTGTGCACCAACTACGATGTTTCGCGAAATACAAAGCGCTGGCCAATGGTGATTTTCTATGCAGTTTTGAACATGGCTGGTATAAATAGCATAATAGTTTACAAGTCCAATAATAGTAGCAATTTGTCACGCCGAAATTTTCTTAGAGACCTGGGTATTGGATTGGTTTCAGAACATTTACAAAACAGAAAGGAAAATCAGCATTTACCCCGAGAGCTTCGCAAACGAATTCTGGACCAAGTGGATGAACCCTCACACTCACAACGACCTCCAAATAAAGTTCCTAAGCCTATCAGGAGATGTCAAATATGCCCTACTAAAAAAGATCGCAAGACTAAACACACTTGTTATAAATGCAATCGCTATTTATGTATGGAACATGCTGTTTTCACGTGTCAAGATTGCGCTCAAACTGAAGATGATTACGAGAACTCTGAATAACTATATAGTAAAAGTTTTGATCTCATATGTTTCCTAATTTTATAAGCTAGAAGTAAAAGCTATTCGTTTTGTTTTTTTTTAGTTTCTTTTTTTTATAAAATTATAATACTAAGTGTTACACTTTGTTTAAATGAAAGAAAATATTTTTGTTAATTTCATAAATAAAGATTTAAAAATATTTGTTTGCTTTATTTTTCCTTCCCAATCAGTTCTTGGGTTATTACATAATTGTACTAGTAAATAAAAACATATAAAAATATTATGAACACATTAAAATATCTAGCTCAATATATGGGTTTGTTACACCCAGCTTACGCTCAATGTAATAAATATTAACCTTACGCTCGCCGATAGGATACGTAAAATTTATTTAGGCAAAGCCGACAACCATCGTGCTCGCTGATTATTAGTCGAAACGGAGCATATATGTATGCATGTATTACCTTTTGTGTCACAGCTTTCTTTTCTCAAACTGTAATACTCTGACCACGTGATATTTTCTACCCTCTATGTACAAAAAGTCGGGTGAGAGTTCTTTAGTTGTTTTTTGATTACCTGTGCCCACGAGTTTGCCCAAATAGTTGCACGAAAACGTTAATAGTTATAAAAAATATTTCGTTATATTCAATTTACAATTTTTGGAAATGTTTTATTTTTAATGTTCTGCTCTCATAAGAAGTACGAAGCATTTTCACAGGTAATATAGTATGACAATATTTTCGTAATGTCAACATAAGGTGACATTTTTTTCGAGAAAAGAAGTTACTATTACTTATTTACTGCCGAGTTTGGTTGAGCGAGGCATACAGTCCGAAATCTCGAGCAACGGAAACATCCTAATTGTCAATGGTGCGAATATATTTCTAAATTCCATTTTCGGTACAAAAAAGTTGATCAGAAAGCATCTTTCGTACAAAGACGTAACAAACCTGTGGTGTCTTATATTTATTTGTAATACAGCATATTGAAAAATTAAATGCACGACAGTAGTTTCATCATCTTGGAAGGCTTACGTGGCTATTTCCACCAACCACTGAAGTCATCTTGGTACATTTACTGAATAAATAATCAATGAGTGGAGTGCTTCATCATCCTTGTATCGGAAATTGCGTAAGCGAGAAGTGACCCTGGCGATGGATGCAGGCAATTGCGAGCATTAACATTAAAGCAGCTTATTCTAAATTAACGCTTATCTACTTATTTTGATAATTTTGGGAATTACTGCTTTGTAAAACTTTTGTTCAATAAAAAACTGCAGTGATTTCATTTTACAAATATTTAAATTTAAAGAGATTTAAAATAGCAAAATTAAAAAATTAAAAAAACAAAGCCAGCTCCCTTTACACAAGCACACCCGTAGTGTTTGACTAAAAAGCAAATTTGTGTAGAATGTAATAAATCCTGTTTTAATTGGACTGATTGACATCATCAGATTATGTCATGGAAACAAATATTTTGACAAGTGCCAGTTAAAACAATGAAAAATTTACCACATTACTCATTTTGAATTGGAAGTTCAATATTTGTTGGCCGGAAATTATAAATGCATGACAAATGACTTTAAATATTTATTAGCTCGAATTTTAATTAATCAAAATAATATTGTCACCTCTAACACAAAACACTGTGTAGGGTTTTCGCATAGGTACGGCGGATCGCTGTTAGCACGTTGTGGCGGCCATGTTGGTTTGACGGAATACATAAGAATAAAAAATCAATATGATAAAATTGTATGCGGCACCCCTAAAGTGCAACCAGTTTGGCGGCAAGCAGATAAAATAAACAACTGAAAGCCATTAAAAATAAAGGCATTAAATAAGAAAATACACAAAAGGGCATTCACAGTAGTAATACTGTAATTGTGCATGATAGAGTAGAAGTAGGCCCACTGCATATTTGAAACAACAAAATATTATTTCTATTAGTTTAAAACTATTTTAGCAGCCGGCCGTTGCTACGACTACTGACATCCCAGTCAATTTCGATTATTTCTGTGGTTTTATCGCTATGTTTCACATTATCGATATTTTCTTTAACATCAAAAAACGCCTTAACGGAATCGACGAAACCAAAAATGCACGTAATTAGCTGTCATAATTTCAGCAGCCTGACTTGCATTTTCGTATTTATCAAAGAAAAATTATAAAATGTACCGAATTTTCTCAATATTGGCTTTCATTGTTAACACCCTGTAACTCATAACTGAATGGAACAAACAAAAAGCAGCCAATATTTTTTTTTATTTTAGACCGAAATTTCACCTTGACAACGAGCACAGAGTTTAAATTGTTTGATCCATACTTTACGAGATATCGATCACTAGAGCCATCTACCCAGAAACTAATGGATTTCTTTTCCCCAATCTAATATTTTCCCGTATACACCTCTAAACTTTCACAAGGAAAAAACTGTTTCTCTTTTGAAGATGACAAAAAATAATAGATCCAAAACAATATCAAATGCATGACAAACATTTCAATAGAAGCTTTGCCTAAAATCCTTTCAAAGATGCACCCGACAGTCCATTTGTTGAAATACTTCTTAACTTTCATTAAATTTTTAATACTTTCAGGTCCATAATATAACATAATATAAAATATCCGAAACTTTAACTAGAGTAACTGCTTCGACCCCATTGAACTCACTTCAACACCATTATTATTGCAAAAAGTTACATTTCGGCCTAAAATTTAAAGCTAAATATCAAGCATGCATGTGTATTAGGCCGGGTCGATTTGTGGGGAGGCAAAAAAATCGCCCATTGCTCTGTGAAAATCGTATTCTAGGGATCAAAATAAGAAACTTTGCCGAAGGAACCATGCCTCTAAAACGAATTCTGATGTCCCCCAATTTGGGTCGAACTTTTTAGTTTCTTTTCTATAACTCACTTAAATTAATTTTTTCATTAACATATCGTCCCCTTAGTATAACAATAGCCTATGTGCTCATAGGCTATTATTTTTTTATTGAATTTTTGGATTCTCCATCGTCGATTTTATATGTGGTCAAAATTTTGTCAAATTCTAGTTCCACAAAGTGGGTCAAAACGTCAGTCAAAAAATAATAAATATTTACAGACATAACGAGATTTGAGTGAGAGCTACTTTCGACAAAAAGTTTGAAATTCATTTTCTCAAAACATCAAAAAATTTATAGGCTATTTTAATACTAAGGGAACGATATGTTCTGACTAAATAAATTTAAAAAAATTGATATTATTATAAAGAAATAATAAATATTATTATAAATAAATAAAAATAAAGAAAAAACATAGCCATTTAGCTGGTTTTTTCAAGTAAACGCCAAAAATGGTGATATTTTGAAATTATTGCATGGGGAACCCCCCAGGGAAGTTCCAGGGGGTGTACCACTGCCATGGGTGGATCGGCCATCCAAAGTTAGTGGGGGTCGGTCATAGATTTGGACTCGATTGGGGCACTCTAAATGGGTCAAAGTGGATTTTTTCAAAATTTGCCCCTACCCAAAAGTTCGACCCAAATTGGGGGATATCAGAATTCGTTTTAGAGGCGTGGTTCCTTCGGCAAAGTTTCTTATTTTGATCCCTATAATACGATTTTTACAGAGCAATGAGCGATTTTTAAATCGACCCGCCCTAATATATCTATATATACACATGGGTATGTACATTCGTCGATTGGCAAAATCTTTCCCATTCCACAACTCGTTTGAAGAGATCATTGAATCCGCTCCTGTGTCTTTGCTTCATTATCATCTTCTAATTATTCATTACACTTAGCCGCACTTAGAGCAGTAAAGCTGTATAGTCCAGTCATTTAAGCTTAAATTAGGTAAGAATCTCGGGATTCGAGATACCCAGGTGTAAGTCTGTAAATACTCGTATATTGACACTCTATTTGTATTTATTATCAATATTGTAGAATACAAAATTCTCTACAAATTTTGTTGAAACAAATTTTTTATATGGTGAACCGTTTTCGAGATAGAGGGCGGAGGGCGCGCGGTCACCGGATCACGTCAGGTCGCTCCGGTCGAAAACTATGGCGCGTTTGATTGAGTTGATGAACTATCGATAAATCAATGATTATAAATATTTGTCAATTTTTATTAACTATCATATTATATTTTTTTTGTTTTGCCGTAACTACAATAATTTCTTGGAAAGTATTCTCTATTTGATTTTCCTAACCTACGTAGGCTTAGATCAAGTTAAAGAAGTTTAATGAATGGATAAATATGATTGCGGAAGAAAAGGATGGTATTTTAGTTTGTGTGAGTAATATCCATTTGCGCCTTTTTGGTTGACAAGCTTTATGAGTAGGCGATACTTCCAGTATAATTTCGTTTACTATTAAAATATACTACACATTTTTTTTTGCTATAAGTCCTAGAATGTGGGGTCATCTCAAAGATGGAGATTATGAGTATAAACCAGAAACAATTACGAAAATAATCAATATGAGTAAGCGTTCACGCGAAGAAGAATTCGAAGAATATTATAATAATTATCCTTATAAGTTGTATACCTCCTTAAAAGTTATCAAATGTAAACATTCTATCGGAAAATGTTATAATTTTTTCAAATGGCGTCGTACGTCAATCATATTTGACAGGTGTAGTATACAAATAGACCAGCAATGGAGTGCTATACTCCGCAGGACTATGGATTAATTGTGTAAAATTTTTGGAACAATAAACGGTCGGTGATGTTGGCGCAGCGTAAATATCGACGTAGATTTCCTAATCGTGTCGCGCCAACTCGGCAAACATTACTGCGCTTAACTCCTCGATTCGAACAGACAGGAGCCACATGAGACATTACGGAGTGTGGCACGCAAAGGATTGGTCATTCAGCCGAGAATATCACAGCTGTGGATGCCGATGCCACTCAGAACACAGAACTATCAATAACGCGCAATCGGGCATCACCAAATGGACTCTACAGCGAATTTTAGTGAAAAACATGCACATGTTCCCGAACAAAATGCAAACAGTGCAAGATTTAATGCCTGCTAAGCCATCCTCATTCTCAACCACTAAGAGGACGACTTTTTTGTCGAAAATCATCATGAACGACGACGCACATTTCCACTTAAGCCAATAAGCAAAATCTTCGTTTTTGGAGTACTTGAAATCCGCGTGAAAATGCACAAGGAGCCATTGCATCTACTCGGCGTCACTGTGTGGTGCGGCGTTCACACGAATGGAGTGATTGAGCCATATTTGTAGGTATGAGGTAGTCATCGGCAAATGATGAACGACTTCTCACTGCCGGAATTGAATGAATAGGACTTGGTGGACATGTGTTTTCAATAGCACGATGCACCGCACACCCAGCGCAGGCCACAATGGATAGGGTGAAGGAAGCGTTTCCTGGCGGTGTCATTTCCCATTTTGGCGTTTCTTTCTTTGGAGCTACTTTAAGTCGTTGGTTTATGTCAACAAGCCTCAGATAAACGCAACTCCTAAGGAGAATATTCGACTGAATTGCGTACAGTTATCACCAGAAATATTGCGTAATGTCATGAAAAACGCGATAAAACGCGCACAAATATAAATACTTACATATCAACTCTGTCGCCAGCCACTTGCGGATATCAACTCTTCCACTTAACAGAAAAAGTTATAAAGGTACAAATAAAGACTTTCATCACTCAAAATATATATATATATATATTTTTTTTTTGCATTTAGTAAACAAGTTATTCAAACCCAAAATTGAATGATTATTTTAATTTAAATTTTATTCAATTACAATTTAATTCATTTTTTAAATTGGAATCATAATGTCACTTTAATATTAATTAATTTCAGTATTTTTAGAATGAAATTCACATTTATTATCAAACAATATAATAAACTTTCAATCAGAAACAATCAGCCAATTTAAAACAAAGAAATAGTTTCGCTATCACGATGGTGAATTCAAAACGTTTAAGTTAGGTTCAAGCGTTTGACCACTAAGGGACACACTCAGTCGCATAGGTCATTGGGATGAGTTGGATTGGTCAATAATGTTTACTTTGCATGAAATATTTATAAGCTACTCAAGAAATTATTTATTTATACAAACAAAGCCATCTATTTTAGAAATATTTTCATTTAAATTATTTTACCACAATTTCTTGCTTCAAAAAATTGTATGCTCTTTTAACATATAGTACATATGTGTACGTATACAATTGAAGTTAAATATAATATTTTAATAATGTTCAAGCTCAATTACACGCATGCATCCAGCAGTTTTCCGTCATCTAACAGTTTGAATATTGAATATTTCTTTGATCTTCGACACGAGCAAATATGTTTGCAAATGTTCAAGTGATAGCAGAAGCTACAGCTAAATATCATTTCATTCGATTCATTTGGTTTATAAAACATACATACATATGTATTGTATATATTTGAGGTGGCTGAACAATGTGGAAAACATTATTGTAATAACTTTAAGTATTAATAATACATGAAAAAATTTTACATTGATTCGTTTTTAAAAAGCAAGAATTTTTCGTAATGTTAATATATATAGCAGGAAACAAGAACTATTTTATTTTTTGGAAAACCTGTTTTTTTTTTATTCAAAATAAACCTAATTCAGCCACTTTAATTAGAACCTTTTGTATAGTTTTTACTTTACTGAAGATATGAACGTCACAAGGTACCAAATCGAGCGCAGAAGGAAAGTGGTTATTAATTTAATTACCATATAATCCGGCGTTTAGTCAAAAAGTCCGCATATATTCGGATTTCGATTTTTTTGTGGCGATATGTTGGTACTCATGTCTCTCACTCGTGTCGAGTTCGGCCATTTTGAATGTTCAGTTGTTGACAGCTGCTTTGCTCGCACCTGCTTCGGCTCGTCTTCGATTTTTACTTATTCAAAGAGATGGATCAAAAAACCTGTATCAAATTTTGTGTGAAAAACGAAATTAAGTGCACGGATGCATTCCGAATGTTCACTGTGTCATACGGAGAAGCTACTTTGGACGAAAGCAACGTTTATCGGTGGTACAAAATGTTCTCAGAAGGTCGAGAAGATATGAACGACGAAAAGTGTGCCAGACGCCCGAGCATTTCACAACAGACGAACAAATTGATGATGTGAAGAAAATGACATTGGGCAATCGTCCAATCACCTTTACAGAAGTTGCTGAGGACCTAGACATATCGATTGGCTCGTGTTATTCGATTTTTTTCAATGATTTGGGCATGAGAGGGGTCGCCGCAAAATTCGTACCAAAACTGCTCAATTTCGACCAAAAGCAGCATGGCATGAACATTGCTAATGAGATGTTGGACTCTATCCTCGACAACCCAAATTTGCTCCAGAGGGTCATAACTGATGACGAATCGTGGGTTTATGGTTATGACGTGAAACCCAAAGCTCAATCATCTCAATGGAAGCTGCCGCACGAACCAAGACCGAAAAAGCGCGCCAAGTTCGGTCGAAAGTAAAAGTTTTGCCACAGCCACCGTACTCCCCAGATCTGGCCCCCTGTGTTTTTTTCTTGTTCTTCAGTTTCGGTTCTGAAGAACATGAAAAGACGACGGTACGCTACGACTAACGAGATTAAGACGGCATCGAAGGAAGAGCTGAACAAGATAAAAAAATGATTTTTTGAAGTGCTTCGAAGATCGGAAAAAAACGTTGGCACGGGGATTACTTTGAAGGGGACAAAATAGATATTAATGAATAAATAAAGAATTTTGAAAAAAAACACAAAATTTGCGATACTTTTTTAATACACCCCGTATATTCATTGAGATTACTTATTGAGATGAGATAATTATCATTCAACAAATGCTAACTTCCCTCCACTCTATTGTAAGCCGCGAGCGCTTGGTTGGGGTTCTAGCTTTAAGGCCCTATACAACTTATTTACCCTTTGCGCTTCATAACAACAAATTGCACATTAACGGTACGACCTGATGAACAGCATTGCATCCATCATTGTTACATTCACTTTTGATTTCTTCAAACTGGTCTATTCGGCAAGCGTTAGGATGTCGATAATAAATGAAGCAACTGTTATAAATGAACATATCTTGGCAACGCGGGTATAGATCTGCCTAAAGTTACATTTGTTGGTAAAATAGTGGGTTTTACCAGTTTAATGAGGTATAACTATTCTCGCTAGTGGTGAATCCTGTTCGATAATTTTGTTGTTGCTTTCGCATAAAAATTTTTCATCAAGTTAGTCCAGCAAAGAGAGAAAGATGAAAGAAGCCTAATATTCCGGTTTTGGTTTCCCATTAACCAATTTGCGCGAAAAACGGCGGACAATATTTTCAATAGCCAATTTGTTGTTTGTTCGGTCACAGGGTTACATATTGAATTTTTAGAAATACTCAATTCCAAAAAGCTAAATATTTATAAAGTTTCAGTAAGCATTTTTTAATCGTACATACCACTCATGAGCTCCGGTTAAAAAAAAAATCATGATATCATCATGTCCATTCGGAGTTTGGAACTCCTGATATAAAACACCAAATGACGAAAAAAGTTTTCTCTACTAGCGGTCATCCCTTGACAAATAATTGCAACCCTCCGAGTGTATTTGTGCTATGAAAAAGCTCCTCATAAAATACATCGAGCAGGTAAAACTGCAGGCCACTCCATTTGTAGGGAAACATCAAGACGCACGTCACAAGTAGGAGAAAGAGCTCGGTCAAACACCCAACAAAGAGTGCAAGCGCCAATTATTTTTATTATTATCGTAATCTCTATAAACTTACATTGTCAACTGATATGTTTTGATAAAAAATTGAATCAAGCTTTGTATTGGATGCTCATTTTTGAACCGATAATATAAACGAAGAACCAAACGTCAAATCCTTTTTGTGTCAGCTGTATGGAGGTTGAGTTGGAATAATCTTACCTGTCGCACATTCGTGGGACTAAGATTCCAGTAACTTGGCTCCCATTTCTAAAAAAATAACAAAGTATGCAGTAGGAAACAATAGAATTTTGTTATTTGGAATTTTATTCATTAAAACTGACTTTACGGATATATGAAAAAATGTAATGTAACTAGTAATGATTTCAAATTCATAAGAACCGTACCAGTTCGAAATAAGTGAATTTTGTTGCAAAATGCATAAAAGCAATTTTATCTACATGCGTGAATACTTACTTATTTGTATAGAGATATTGTGAGTGGCTTCTAAATTTGAAGGGCAAGTGCGATCATAAATTGCCGCTGTCAACATATAAATTAAAACTCATTAAACTGAGCAATTAACACTTCCGATAGTGTAAAGAAAAACAGAAAAAACTAAGTAGACAACCCCGAGTAAATTATTACTCCAACTGTTACTGTCGTAAAGTTAATATTTCGAAATGATAAAAATAGTCGCATGTATTTATATTTTCAGTTGTGCGCATCTGACTTTAAATGGTCAGATACCAAAGAAAATGAAAAATAAAAAAATCGCTACCAGTCATTACCAACTGATGTGGTGACGCTTATGTAGTTACTACAACACCACACCAATATTAACGCAAGACAAAACAACTACAAAAAAGTTGGCGTAGAAAATTTGAAGAAGTTGCAACTTGCAAGTACTGCAAGTCGTACATTAGCATATGACCGCGAACCACTATTGATGTCACATTTGAAAGCTATGTGGCTTCTACATACATACACATATACATCTGCATGTAAGTAAGTGTGTGCACTCGTGGTCGCCTGTCTTTCGTGGCATCTGCTCATAGTTTGTCAGTTTCAATTTTTCCGCAGTCTAGTTAGCGGCACACAGTGTGACGTCCCCACATAAACGGCGGTCAAAAATAGTCAACATGCTCCAATTTTAGTAAAACTTCGCGTAAGATATATTTCACTTTTAAAAAGTGGAAAATTAAATATAGTAAAAAAATCAGCTAACTGACACACAGTCACGCTCCCTCACAAAGCAGTTGACAACCTGCATGGTAACCATAAAATGCCGCATACCTCTTAACCTATTGCCTTACAATTAAATCTTGAAGAATAGTACGAGTGCAGACAATTAAATTTAGCGCATATCTATGTAAGTCATCACCATAAAAAAACTTAAATATTCTGTTATTTATTTAAGGGGACCCGATGGTCTAGAAATTTCAAAAAATCGATTTTTTTGGTTTTTTCGATATTTCAAATGTATAGACTCCCAAGAACATACTGTGAAATTTTGACGCGGAAATTTTCAATATTATAGCTTTAACTAGATAGAGAGCGGCCCGCGCGCTCCTGTACCTCAAACTTTAAACTAATTTATCTCGAAACGACGATTTTAAGTTCGGTCATAGACTGATTTCATGAGTTTCGCTTGGAAAAAGAATTGGCCCATCTTCAGGAACGACTTGTGAACTTTGATAAATTCAAATCGCACGTCAGTCAAATAATTTCTGACGGGCAGAATAAGAGGTTGGAAGACCCAAAAAAAACAATTTATTAGTCACAGGCATTATCCAAAATTCATACATGGACTAACATACAGTCACTCAAACCTTGATTGATACAGCTACGATTGTTTTGTAACGTTGCCGCGGGAATGTTTTTTGTGCATTACAATAAAATGAGAGGACACTGCTTTGTGTCTTATATTGACAAATTAAATAAAGCAAAATAAATAAGGTGTTTCTCCATTTTCACAAAATATTTACAAAAAAAAAAACATATCTGTATCAAACAAGGTGTGAGTGACTTTTATCTTAGGCTTTATCTTTTTTTGTGGCCGACTTATAGTTCATAAGTTGTCAATGAATTTGTGAAATGTACAAGATGTGGGTTCAAATTCAACAAATACTAAATTTCTTGGTATTTCATTTTTGTATGATTTTGCTATTCACAATTGTTTATCAAACTACGAGCTTTTGGATTTAGGATATCCATCTTTCTAAAATCTGAAAAACATCATAGCAAATCGGGGAAACATAGTAACTAGGTAAGTGGAGTATATACGAGTAGATGCCAATCACAACCATTACCAATATACATATATATATATATATATATAATTGGCGCGTACACCCTTTTTTGTGTGTTTGACCGAAGCTCCTCCTTCTATTTGTGTTGTGCGTCTTTTTGTTGTTCCACAAATGGAGGGACCTACAGTTTCAAGCCGATTCCGAATGGCCGATATTTTTATGAGGAGCCTTTTCATGGCAGAAATACACTCGGAGGTTTGCCATTGCCTGCTGAGGGGCGACCGCTATTAGAAAAAACTTTTCCTGCATTTTGGTTTACCGAGATTCGAACCAACGTTCTCTCTCTAAAATCCGAATGGTAGTCACGCACTAACCCATTCGGCCACGGCGGCTGCCGACAAATTTGCGGTAATAGCTAAGTTAAAAATAAAAATAATTAATTAGCACTCATAAACTAACATATAATTATTATTTTGACTTACATCGACCTTTTTTAAATTTTTTACTATCTTTTCAGAAAGGTATTACATTTAAGCCATTTTCCCTCCCTTACTTCCAAATTGCATCAGTGGATTAAATAGCATCCGAAATCATTTGCCAAACTTTACAGAGCCTTTTTTTAGTGAATCATAATATCGTGGCATTTGCTCATCGATTCGTCAACTAAAATGACACAAAATGTGTAGTGTGTGATAGACAGAAACAAAATAAAATGCAAAAGTGTTACTTGAAACTGTATATTTGGTGATACATAATGAACTAATTGAACATATTTAATAAAATTTTGAGATTTTCCTAATATCCTTTTCCTTTCAATCCACATAAAAAACTTTTCCACGGCAGCACTTTTGTGTTTACTAATTATGACCGCATTCGCCACACTGTGTTGCGTTTTGTCGATTTGACACACTCCGGATCGTTATTTGCATTGAACATGCGTACATACAACCATACATCCATACATACCAGTGCATTTGTTGTTTAAGAATTTTATGTCACTTTCTGACTTTTCCATTTCAATGCGAATTACAAGTTAAACACTAATTAATTCGTATTAGTTTCTAATCGTTTTGTTTTTGTGTCAGTATGTTGATAAAATATGCGTTTATATGTATGTAAGTATGTACAAATGTGCGTCCACAGATGCTGCCGCTTTTAGCGCTTCTTCGCGCGGTTTTCGTGTTTGGTAACTTTAATTGTAACTGACGCGTATAACTAAATATTTAATGAACTTTTCGATATAATGTTATTTACGAATCATATTCTGTTGTGAAATTCCTAAACGGTGTGTGTGTGTGCGTGTACGTATGACTTTCATTAATTGCCATTATAATAAACTTATCACCTAATTGTAAATTTGTGAAAATTTCAAAATCAAACATTTGGTGTATTAAGAGATTTAAGAATTACATGATAAATGTCTTGTGGTGGCATTTTAATGCGCTATATATCTCCGTTATGAGTGTATTCTTGGCCAACGTGGTACTGCAAAAGCGGAAATCTGGCCAAATTAGATGCAACTTATTATATCGTTTAGTGATGAAGCCCGCTACTTAGGACTAATATTGGACAGAAAACTCCGATGGATGTCTAATGTCCAGGATAGAATTAGAAGAGCGACAAGAGCACTCTACCCTTGAAAAATATTAATCGGATTAAATTGAGGTATTTCCCTTTTTATTGTACACTGGCGGCCTCCGTAGCCTGGCGTATGTGCACTAGCCTGCCATTCCAGAGATTGTGGGTTCGAATCCAACGTAAGGCACGGTCCTCACACTTCTCCAAATTTCCCTGTTTCTAAAAAAAAAAAACAAAAAAAAATCAAAAAAAAAAAAGCACATCATTCCTCCGCACAATAGTCAGCGCATTATTTGCATTGGCGTCAGCAAGAGTAAGCGTGCAACCAAGGTAATAGTGCAGATACACCAAATTTAGCGAAGTCCTCAATCATCTGTGCGATGCTTCTGGCAGAAAAATGTGAAACATAGATGGCGCTCCAAGCAGTAAGAAGGCGTTGTTCCTAAGCAACTATAGGTGGGCACTCCACCACTTAGGACTGGTAGCGGCGGGCTAATCATCTACCCAGTCAAAAATCAAATAGATTAACGAAACCAACTCAATACAAGTCTTGTCGAGGCCCTATGCTCCCGAGTGGAGTGAACAAGGAAAAAAACACAAAAAAATTGTACACTGGCTTTAAACTGCGATAGTACTAACAGCAAATTCTAACCTACGGTATACTAGTATGTCGTTCGGCTCTAGACAATTAATTTTAGATAAGAAATATATTCAAAAAGACTATGAAGTATGCAGAAAGAAGGGTCAGTCTTTGCATCTGCGAGGCCCTTAGTACTACAGAGGCACTAAATATTTTGCTCAACCTATTGCCTATAGGGCAATTCGGCAAATATAATAAATAAAATATCAATCCTACAGAAGGAACTCGTCAATTGTAGAGAAATTGTCCTCAGTTAGTACTAACCTTAAAAAGACAGCTGTTAAAATATCATTTTCTATTCATTAGTTCGAGAGTTGTTGTGCTAAGAGTGACGCTACTTTTGTTATTTTCAAAACAACTGATCAAAAAGAATTTCGTGTTTCAACCAATGGTTTGATAAGTGTTAAGGAGACTCCGCTCTATCAGAAACAATAATAAAACGACGGTTTTCGTAGAGACATCGATGATGCACAACGCACAACATCCAAATGAGGTGTTAACACCAGAAACTCACAAAATCGTTTTGAATGATCGAAAAGTGAAGTTGCGTGAGTTAACTGGCATCATAAAAATATCAAAAGAACGTGGCTTTATATGGCATGAGTATTTAACTATGAAAAAGCTCTGTTAAAAGAGGAGGCCGCGTTTGCTCACTGTCGACCAAAAACAATAACGTGTTAATGATTCTGGGCAGTGTTTGGCCATGCTTAAACATAAGAAACCAGAATTTTTGCATTGATATCTGACAGTGGATAAAACTTCGTATTTAAACGATCGTCATCTGAGTGAACCTCGTGTGTAAAACGAGTATTCATCGACTATCTTGTGAAGGGAAATACCATCAACAGTGAGTATCATATACATAGGGTTATTGAACGTTGGAAGGGCGAAATTGCAAAGAACCATCCGCATATGGCACAAAAAAAATTGGTTTTCATCAAGACAACGCACCGTGTCACAAGTCAAAAAAAATATAATAGCAATGACCTTGTAAATGAAGTTTTGATTGAAAGAAAAAATTTGGAACTTTTCAAATAGATTTAATGGGTTTGTGTGCATTTGTTTATTTATTTATTTTATTATTTACTAATAGCGCCCGCCCCTCGGCAGACAATGGCAAACCTCCGAGTGTATTTCTGCCATGGAAAAGCTGCTCACAAAAAAATATCTGCCGTTCGGAAATAGAAATAGCATTTCATAAAGATGCACAACATAACCTTTGAAGCATGAATATTTTTTTCACTGTCGATGGTTGACCTGTGACCTGGTTCTCCTGGCAACCTGCAACATTTTCGACGCTTAGAGTTATCAATAGTCCCATTTTTCATCGCCAGTGACGATGCGATGCAGAAAACCTTTTCTTTGCTTTCGTTCAAGAAGCAGCTCACACGTCACCAAACGTCTCTCGATATCTCTCTCCTTGAATTGATGCGGCACTCAGTTACCTGCTGTCTGGACCATTCCCATCGCGCGCAAACGTTTACCGACGGTTGATCTGTCAACATTCAACTCGTTAGACATATTACCAATAGTTCGACATGCGTCTCCATCCAATAATTGATGTAGTTGAGTATCTTCGAATTTCGAATTGGTGCCCCTTCGCGATCTTTATCACTCACGTCGAAATTGTCACTTTGGAAGCGCGAAACCACTCTTTACAAGTTGTATTTGATGGAGCTTAATTACCGTAAATATTGATCAATATACGATACGTTTCAGTTGCAGTTTTCTTTAAAAGGTAATAAGGCGCATGACTTCCCGCAAATGCTGTTTTTTCGGAATGAACGTATACATTTTTGACGTCAGATAAAAAAGTATTTGTATGCTTCAAACGAATGTCAACTACTGCGATCGAGACCTCACATATACACAACAACAACACAAATCACTAGTATATTACTACAGCCAACACAAAAATAGTATCAGCAGCGACACTTATTTTACGAAGGTGGAAACTTATTCCCAATATATTCTCCATTTCCCTTAAAATAGAGCGGCCGGTTCGCTTTTTATTTTCATACGAATTACAACGAATTATCATATGTATGTACAAATGTAATAGCAACGACGATTTATCACTTGAAATTTTTGAATAACGGTACTTAGCTGTTTGTTTGTAGTGTTTGCTTTGATGGATGTATGTAAACTTTTGTCATACCGTTCTTTGTTGTTTTGTTCATTTTTTTGTCATAAAGCAAGTGAAATAATTTGGTTTTTGTAAATCTATACTATCAAGGTGAATGTCTGTTAGTCCAGTAAAAAAATTTTAGGAGTATACGAATTTATGGTTTTATTAATAGGACTATGAATAAGTTCGTGCGGTTTTACAACAGATGGCGTAACTTGATTAGTATTCCATCGATTTCCAAACATTCATTGGAGAGCTACTGCCGTAAGGCACAAACGTCAGTATAAGTTTTTTATTTGAATCGTAAACAACAATATTTTTACCACACTTGAAAATGTCGAATTTCGTGCCAAATAATGTGTTTTTGCGGGGAATTCTTCTTCATTATTTTAATATGAAGAAAAAAGCAGCCGAAAATCATCGTATCTTGGTGGAAGTTTATGGTGAGCATGCTCTAGCTGAGCGAACGTGCCAGAAGTGGTTTGCACGCTTTAAAAGTGGTGATTTTGGCTTGGAAGATGAAGAACGCGAGGGTGCGCCGCCAAAGTTCATGGATACCGAATTGGAGGAATTGCTCGATCAAGATCCGGCTCAAACGCAAGAAGAGGTTGCAAAAACTTTGGGAGTTGATCAATCAACCATTTCCAAACGTTTAAAAGCCATGGGAATGATCCGAAAGGTAGGCCATTGGGTGCCGTATGAATTGCAGCCAAGAGACGTTGAACGCCGTTTTATGGCATGCGAACAACTGCTTCAACGGCACAAAAGAAAGGGTTTTTTGCATCGAATTGTGACTGGCGATGAAAAGTGGGTCCATTACGACAATCCAAAACGTCGGGCAACGTATGGATACCCTGGCCATGCTTCAACATCGACGTCGGCGCAGAATATTCATGGCCTGAAGGTTATGCTGTGTATCTGGTGGGACCAGCTGGGTGTTGTGTATTATGAGCTACTGAAACCGAATGAAACGATTACGGGGGATGTCTACCGACGACAATTGATGCGTTTGAGCCGAGCACTGCGAGAAAAACGGCCGCAATACGCCGATAGACACGACAAAGTTATTTTGCAACATGACAATGCTCGGCCACATGTTGCACAAGTGGTCAAAACATACTTAGAAACGCTCAAATGGGATGTCCTACCCCACCCGCCGTATAGTCCAGACCTTGCGCCATCCGATTACTATCTCTTCCGATCGATGCAACATGGCCTGGCTGACCAGCACTTCCGTAATTACGATGAAGTCAAAAAATGGATCGATTCGTGGATTGCGGCAAAACCGACCGAATTTTTCACAAAGGGAATCCGTGAATTGCCAGAAAGATGGGAAAAAGTAGTAGCAAGCGATGGACAATACTTTGAATATTAAATTTGTAACCATTTTACGTCAATAAAGTTTCAAATTTCGAAAAAAACCGCACGAACTTATTCATAGTAAAACTGTGAACTTAAGTTCGAGTTTTCGGGGTCGAGGGTTGTGTCCCGCGGCCGTCATCTTAGAAGACGTTGTCCGCGCATCACTACGAAACGACAACACCAAATGACGTAAACATTTTTATATAGGGTGGGCCATGTAAAATTTGCTTTTTGAATCGGCTATAAAAAAAAAGACTAATCTATATTTTTTCAAACTTTTTTTTATTTTGAAGATTGAACATTGTCATTTATGAATGAAAAATAATATCGTTCAAATGACTGCCACGACTGGCTTTACTGTAGGCCATTCGATCAACCCAATTTTTAAGCACATTTTCGATTATTTGGGCTCCAATTTCATGAATGGCAACTTCGATTTCGTGTTTTAAAGCATCAATCGTCTCTGGATGGTTCGCATAGCATTTGTCCTTAACGGCTCCCCACAAAAAATAGTCCAACGGGCTTAAATCACAGCTCCGAGGCGGCCAATTGATATCCGAATTTCGGCTGATTATTCGGTTTTCAAAAACGGTAGCCAAAAGTTCGAGTGTAACTTTGGCAGTGTGACAAGTTGCAGCGTCCTGTTGAAACCAAATGTCGTCCATGTCATCCTCTTCAATTTTTGGAAGCAAAGACTCGTTGAGCATGTCACGGTAACGCTCGCCATTTACTGTAACCGCGGCTCCTCGCTCATTTTCGAAAAAAAATGGCCCGATGATGCCGCCAGACCAAAAACCGCACCAAACAGTAACTCGTTGTGGATGCATTTACTTCTCTACAGTAACGTGTGGATTTTCTGAGCCCCAAATCCGACAATTTTGCTTATTGACGTAGCCACCGATGTGAAAGAAGAAGAAAACTCACCACTTTCGAAATAGGTTTTCAATATTTCCCAATTTTGTTCAAGCGTATAGCGTCTTATTTCGTAAATATCAAACCTTTAAATAAATTATGAACACATTTGACATGACATTTGTGTTACCATTCTCAAAAAATAGGTGGTGCAAAAAGCAAACGCCATATAGGCCCACCCGTACATTCATATTCTCACCCAGTGAAGGTTATAGGCATGTTTTTATGATGGAACTTCTATCCCATAGCCCCCAGCCCGCGCCACCACTCTCATTCGTCACTAATAATCGAATATTTTTGCTTAAATTAAATCTAAAAAATCTTAGTTTTTCCTATTTCCCACTATTTATAGCACACTCTAGACTTCATAATCCGCATAGGCTGTTCAACAATGACCCAAATGCAAAGTTCAAAAACGGTTTGAGATAGAAAATTAATAAAAATAATTTTGCTTGATAATTTTCTGATTGGTTGTTTTGATTTTTTTCAACCAGGCATAGCAACGGATGCCGGGTATTGTAATATTATGGTTATTAATAAAAAAATATTTTCTATGAAATTATTGTTTGTAATTCTTTTATATACATATCCTAAATCCCTTAAAACTACTCCTACGCGAGCGGAGCCGCGGGTTAAGTTTCTAAATAAATATGAATTCCGAAAACAAGTACATTAACATTTTTTCAATTATTGTATACCTCCTGGGAAATAATACAATATGCTGCTGTATGTAGATTTTAGTTCTTCACTGTTTCTAGCTATTTCGTAATCTTCACATTAACAGTAAGTCGAAAAAGGTCATAAGACTAACGCACTTTCACATAGAGTGAAATAATAGAAGGTGATGGAAAATTTTGTTTTTAAATAGCTTTTTAACAAAATATAAAAAATGATTTTGAGTGTTGGAAATATGAATTTTGACCTTTAAGCGCTTCACCGCTCGCCTGTAGGCTCACTGCAGCTGTCTAATTTCCTAGTGTGAAATATGATTGGCGTACTACGCCACTTGCAACAATACAATATAAGATTTATATATGTATATTTTGCATATTTTGTACATATAATAAATTTAGATTTATGGTTTTGCGTTCCAAAATTCAAATTTAAGTAAATATGCGTTTGATTTTCCCTAGCAAGCTTCCAATATTTCGAATGCAATTGTATTTTAATTTAGAGGTACATAAATACATATATATTATATTTGAGAAGCTCATTCATTCATAATAACTTTGTGAACAGGAAGAAATTTGCAAATCAATAATCCGATCTAAAATTATTTATTTGCATAGCCAAATGGCAACACTCAAACAAGCAAAAATGAATGCAGCTAGTGAATAATTGATTAACGTTAAGTCAGTATTGAACTGATTTGCATTACAACAAACCATAGCACAGCATTGTTTTTGTTATTGTTAATATTGCAGCAATAATAATTTTCAATATCGACAGAGAAATAATATTATTCGTATTGTTGTTGTTGCTGTCACATCATACGAACGATAGCAGACAACAAATTGCACTTGCATTCATTTGACCGATGCACAGACGCCACAGGCAGGTAAAAATTCAAAGAATGAATAAAAATATCAGTAGTGAAATTCACTGAAACTCACATATGAAATAATAATGAAGCGCTGCTGAGTGACCACAGGAAACTTTATATGCAACAGGTAGCTTCGGTTGTGGCACGCAAACTGCAAGCAAACTAACGGAGTTCAACAATAAAATGCATTACTTATGTCTGGTAAACGCTTATAGGCATTGATTATGTTGGCTTACAACTTGAATAAACAGTTTGGAAATTAATTCATAAATGGAATATGACATAGACATAAATTTAACTCAAAAATGTGACGGGCACCTTACGAGTTTTTTTTTAACTCAATAGAAAAATACGTTTTTCAACACCTGATCAAAATTATTTAAGGTTTTTGTTTAATTAGCTTAATAACTCATTTCGTTTAAGTCCATTTAAAGTTTCGAATTTGACTTCAATGGGTTACCAGACGCGTGAATATGTTTTAACTTGTCAATAATATGGTTTCGACGTAATGTTTACCTATTGCCGAATATGCCTAAATGCCATTCGATAGTGCTCGAAACCCTGGATATGAAACACCAGTGGCACCACCCCAAATAGGAGGACTAACTCGACCAAATAACCAATAAAGAATGTAAGCGGCAATTATATTTAAGTGTACCTATACTGATATCAGCAGACAAGCGCTGGACTGGAACCCGCAAGGGCAGCTCAGAAGAGCCAGACCTAGGAGCTCTTGGCGACGCTGCATTGAAGAGGAATACTAAGCCGCAGACAAAACAATGACCGGGCAGCAAGTGAAAAATATATCCGGGAATCGGCCAAAATGGAAAAATTTTACTTTGGGCCTATGCTCCGCAACGAAGACGAAGGAATAATGATGATGATATAGTGAAAAATGATTACTAAACTAAGCCGATTTAGGCAAAGAAAAGGCTAGATGATATGTATTTGATAATACATTAAATTTCCTCGGGTTACCTCGCTATTTGCAGAGAAATTCAAAAGGCATTAATAGACTTACAATGTGGAAAATTGTATTAACATCATATCTATGCTAGAAGTCAGTATCGGCAAAGATAATATGGGTAATATCAACATAACCAAGAGGGTCCATAGGGATATTCCACAGGGAGGAAGATTATCTCCACTTCTGTGGTTACGTGGGATTAGCAAAATCTTAATAAAACTTAATGGAGGGGGGCTAGAAATGGAGGCGTATGCTGATGATGATCTCAAGAGGAATAGAGTAAGGTGTTCTCGCTGAACAACTTGGAGACTACAGTCTATACAGTTGGCTCCGAAATGGATGGTGTTGGAGGAAGTATACATATATTCCCATAGACTTTAAATTGAAAAACCTGTACGTCTTTCTAATGCTTGCATTGCCTTTCAGGTGGAATTGGGGAAGATTTTAAGTTACCAATCGTACATTTTTCATGTAAGGACAATATCGCTTTTCTTTAGGATAGCCAAGCTGCAATCCAAGTGCTGGATTCAACTACAACCACCTCTAAACTAGTGAAACAAAGAAGCAACAACCTTACCACCTTGAATGAAAACCATAATGTTACCCTAAGGGGACCCGGGTCTAAAAATTTCAAAAAATCTATTTTTAGTTTTTCGATATTTCGAAAGTATAGACTCCTAAGAATGTACTGTGAAATTCTCATATGGAAATTTCCAATATTATAGCTTTTACAGCCCATTAACTAGGTAGAGACCTGCCTGCGCGCTCCTGTTCCTCAAACTTTAAACTCATTTATCTGGAAACGGCTTTTTCGGCCTGTCAAAAAAAAAAAAAAAACTATTCAACCGAATCGTCTGAAATTTTAAAATGTTGTTCAAAACATCAATGGCTATTGCCCTTACTAGAATCATATTATTATTTCAATTATTTCGTATTTTTTTATTGAAAAACTGGAAAAAAATACCCGATATTTAGTGTCAAATTCAAAACCGCGGCATTTTGTAAAATTTTTGATTTTTTTTTTTTTTTTGTTATTCTAGTACGGGACATAGCTACAGTCATACTGATTAATAATTTTTTTGGTTTTTATGTTTCAGATAAATAGAAGAGCCAAAATGGATAACACCGATCCAATTTTTCGGGACGGTAAACTTCAGCATTATTTTTAAATTTATTAAAATAAAAAAACATGTTTTTCATTTTTGTATGTAAAAGAAGTTAAGTAAAAGGCCTAAAAATTTAAATATAGTTTTTCATTTTTTATTGTAAAAAAATCCTGAAAATACCCTAAACTTTCGAGCTGTAGACCACTGGGAAACCTTAATTTGGGTCCCAGGGACATCGGAACGTTGAAGGTAACGAAAAAACAGATGAACTGGCAAGAGGGGATCTGCTATGAACAAAGCTCTTGCTGAATCGGTATTCACACCAGCCAACCAACCCTGTGACCATAAGAGCAGCAACATTTTATTTTTGAATAACTTTTTTACCAAATAAAAAGAAATGATTTTGAGTAATATTTAGAAATCTTCAGTTTGACTTTTGCGCGCTTCATTTTTAACTGTCTAATTCATAAGTATCAAAATAATACGACGTAATCTGAAAAAATTATAAATCTTCCGATAGGGTAGTTAATTTGGTGCCTCCCAATATAAATAGAAACTGAAAAGATGGAAATTCAGAGATATTAGGGCCTTAATTTTTAGTAAGTATTTGGCCTACTCGTCTTGTGGAGTATGAGTTGGAGGCATAATTTGTGTGCATCTGCCCCACCTCTGCTACGATATATGGCGTTTATGAAAGATTGGTTGAGAAACAAAGCTTCCCGTAACTAAAAATAACTTTATGTATATTTCGCGGACTCCAATTTATCTCGTGCGAGCGCGCCTATTTCATCGCCATCCGAATTCTGCAAGGTAAACTTTATTTCATGAAAGTTTTAGAAGAGTTCTGTTACTATTTTATAGATATATTCTAATATTGGGGATATGTTATTTTGAAACGACAAAACTAAACATCGAGTAATCGATGACTTCATAGTGATTTTATTTCATCAACTTTTAAGCTGAGGTTCGATTCAGAAATCGAAGAAAATAAATGGAGAATTTAAATTCGATATTCCTTAAATAATTTAATATTCATTTAAATAGTAGTGTTCACATTTAGCCCTATATAGTAGTTATTTGCATTAGTTCTTAATATTCTAGATGTAATTTTTTTATCCAAAGTTCTGAAGTTTGATTTTAATAAATTATTGATGGCTTAAAAGAATACTTCTTTCCTTATAAGATTTTAAGACAATAATGGCGTATTTTATTATAAAAGAGGCAAAAAAGACAATGAGGTCGAAATGCAAACCTCATTTTCATTATCATAAAAATGTTTTGCATACATGTATATACTGCCTTAAATAACTAACTCACTAACAATGTCTAACAATATCTTTGTTTCTTATTTAAATGTAATAGTTTTTGTATGAAAATATAACACTAGTTTACGAATTTTCACTTTCAAAAATGGTCCTCGACCAAAACGCGTTTTTTAGACTATTTTTTTTTTTTTTTTTTATTTGAAAAATTGGAAATGTAATTTTTTAGACTAATTTGAGGTCACTGAAACCAAAAATAATTTTTTTTTTTTTAAAGAACGGTTTCCGAGATATTCCCAAAAAACCTGTTTTTTGGACAATAGTGCAGTTATTACCTACAATCTCGAAAACAGTGCGCGCCATTTCTTTGAAGTGCATAAATTTCGAAAGGCACACATACTATATAACCTACATGGCAATATATAATTCGTGTCAATGGAAGTCGTAGTTTTCGCAAAACAGCTGTTGAAAGTAAAAAAAAGGCATTTTTGACGTTTTTTACAAAATTATCAAAGTTTACTAACTTTTTTCTGGAACAAAAAATTTACAAATTTTCATAAAATTTTCCAACTCTTTAATCCGAATTTTCAGAAAAATTTCGGGTATGCAGTTTTATAGCTAATTGAACTTTATTATAATAAAGTGCAAGTTGAAGTGGGTAATCGCGTTGGTTTTTGACAATTTTCTTGTTTTGTTACTAAGTTGGTGTTGGATGTTTAATTCCATACAAAAAAACAGTGTCGGACATTTGTTATATGGTGCGCACAAATCCACTCGTCTTCGGCGGCCCATATAGTTTTGGGTGATCCTTTTCACACCAATATTTTCTATTAAAATTTGTTTCGCTCTGATACCTCTTATACAAAATGAGTCAATGTAAAAACTGTTTGCATATTGGAAAATCTGAGTTGGTAAAAAGAATTTCTAGTCCATAACTCTTGATTTCTACAATTTCCAAAGAGTTTCGAAGCAACTACCTTCAAACAGCAGGAGGATATCTTTTCTTTGAGATAATAATTTTAAAATATATAATACATAAATATTTCTGCATTCTTTTACATGCATATAATATATATATATGTATACACAAACATACAAAGAAGACGCCAAGCCAAAAAACTGCCAAATGCCAGGCAAACTCAGACAGACAATATGTTGTCAGTCGTAACCAATATTCAACGCACACATACCTACGTTTTACTCGTACTTCTATCTTTCGCTTGTACAAACACACCCATTACATAGCGACAACAACAATAACTCCACTAGTCTTTTTGTTGATGATCTTTGATGTTTTGTCACTTCATTGCTCAACACGATTTGTTGTTATTGCTATTGTTGTCGCCGTTGTCACATTGACTTCATTATTCAATTGTGTCAATTATTAATGGTTTTGACTTCTTGGTTTACGCATATTTCTTGTGCTTCACATTTGCTTTGACTGTTCGGACTTCATTAAACAATTCATTTTTATTGCTGTTTTGTGGCTGCCTTTTCCTTGCCACATTTATTGGCATTTCCATTAACCAAACGCTTGTCAAATAATGGAAATTTATGGTAAGTGTTATTGCAGTAAATTTAAATTTAAATTTATTTCTGCACTTTATTTGACATATTGCCAATGCCGCATTTGAAGCCAGTTTGGGATGTTTGGTAAGATCAATAGACTAAGATGGATAGCACTATTATTTAGTAGGCGCACATACATATAAGTACTTACATATAAATGAGTACTTATGGGGTTAGGGGATGTCAGAGGCCCGAAAAAATGATGATATTCAATAATAATTTTTTACCAGTAAAGGCATTAATAGACTTACAATGTGGAAAATTGTATTAACATCATATCTATGCTAGAAATCAGTATCGCCAAAGATAATATGGGTAATATCAACATAACCAAGAGGGTCCATAGGGATATTCCACAGGGAGGAGGATTATCTCCACTTCTGTGGTTACGTGGGATTAGCAAAATCTTAATAAAACTTAATGGAGGGGGGCTAAAAATGGAGGCGTATGCTGATGATGGTCTCAAGAGGAATAGAGTAAGGTGTTCTCGCAGAACAACTTGGAGACTACAGTCTATACAGATGGCTCCGAGATGGATGCTGTTGGAGGAAGTATACATATATTCCCATAGACTTTAAATTGAAAAATCTGTACGTCTTTCTAATGCTTGCATTGCCTTTCAGGTGGAATTGGGGAAGATTTTAAGTTACTAATCGTACATTTTTCATGTAAGGACAATATCGCTTTTCTTTAGGATAGCCAAGCTGCAATCCAAGTAATCATTTTTTACTAGTAATTTGCTTTATTTTACAAAAATAAAAACATAGCATTAATACATCATGTTGCGACTTGACTTTAGCAAAAATTAATAATTGTAAAAGTTATCGCTGTTTGTGTAAACGTTATCGCCCGTTTCTCCAGAAGTCCCCTGCGGTGATCATCACAAGCCCTTGGAGATTTATCTGAAATCAATCGGACAGAAACTAGTTTTATTAATAGATAATCTTGCGCCGGATCGAAGCTTTTTTTTAAATTAACAATATGGCGGCCTCAGGAAATATTATTCTGATTTTCGAGAAAAAACCGAAAATTTATTGTATAAAACAAATCGAGATTTTGAAAAAAAAAATCCTTCGATTAAGCACGAGTTTTTCATGTTTTCCAAAGCAGTATAAATTGTGTGCAGTGATCCCCAGTTCAAAAAACCTTGTTTTGAGAAAAACGCATTTAAAGTTTTGCTGTCGGTTTATGTAGAGTTATACCAATTATTTAATTACTTACACTGTGTCATCTATTCCTGGGCCATATAATAGCAGCTTCCAAAATATCGATTTGCTGTTGCCTAAGTAGCATTCTACCTTCTCGAGTGTTATCGCTAGCTCGCTTGTCTACCACTTTCATTCCTGTATGTCGGATGCTTGCAGCTGCTGCTAGCTACTTGCACTCGAACGCTTCGGAGCGCCCTTTGTTGTTTGTTGAATAACTCGAAATTTCTTTGTCGGATTCACTTCAAATTTTCACACAATAATTTTAATATATTATACTGTAAGAAAATGCAAAAAAGAATCCACTACCCCTAACCCCTTATAAAAAAATTAATTAGTTGTTTTTTATACGTTTTTGAAATCCTGAAGCTAAGACGGGCTAAGGCTTAATACTTATAAGCTAGAAGAGAAGAGGGGTTTTGTCAATAAGTAGGAGTATTGCAGGTTTCTCCTCCCACTGGAGAAAAATAAGCTTCCATTCGAAGTGAATTTGTATTAAATGTATGGTTATGTTGAGCATCTGGTGGGATCAGAAGAGTTTCATCTATGAACTCTGAACTCCTTAAACCATCTAAAACCATCACTGGCGATCGTTTCCAACTGCAGCTAGTACGTTCGAATCGAGCTCTAAAAAATATATTGGGATGGGACGGTAGACATAACAAACTGATTTTGCCACATTAAACGACACGCCACTCGTTGCTAAATTGATCCAGATATACAAAAGCATTTAGAAGGACTGAATTGGGAAATCTTGCCCCACCCACCGTATTACCCAGACATTGCACCTTCAAACTACCATTTGTTCTGATCAATGGAGGCAGCTCTTATTGGAGAGCGGTTCACTTCTTACGAGAGCATCGCAAACTGGCTCAATGAATAGATCAAGTCGAAAGGACTCGAATTTTTCGTCAGAGGAAAAATGGAGTAAAGTTGTAGCTTCCCATGACACATACTTCACAAAATAGCATATATCGGGTGATTTTTTAAGAGCTATAGGAAAGTTTTTCAAAAATTGAAATTTTTATTTAAATCGATAGTACAGTCCATATAATTTAATGTTTGAAGATTATTTCAAGCAAATGTTGACCCCGACTGCGCTTCAAATGGTCCATCCGCTTAGTCCAATTTTGGCTCTGACTCTTTCCAATGTCTCGGCCGGTATCTCACATATAAATGCTTTAATGTTGTCTTCCAACGCGTTAATTGAAGCAGGCTTGTCTGAATAGACAAATAATAATCTAAAGGCGTTAAATCGCACGATCTGGGTGACCAATTGACAGGTCCCGAACGTGAAATAAAATGTTCACCGAACTCGCCTCTCAACAAGGCCATTGTTACGCGTGCTGTGTGGCATGTGGCACCGTCTTGCTGAAACCACATGTCATGCAAGTCAAGCTCTTGCATTTTAGGCAAAAAAAAGTTGGATATCATTTCACGGTAACGCTCACCATTCACAGTTCCGTTACGATTCGCAGCATCTTTAAAGAAGTACGGTCCAATGATACCTCCATTAACACTGGCCGCTGCGATATTTTCTTCAGTTCGCACTCTACGTAAGCGTGTTGGTGGTTTGATATCCATTAATGTAAATTTGGTTCTAAATTTGGTCACAATAGCTCGAATAGCCACTTCAGTGGGTCGATTAAACTGACCATAAAATGGAAGAAGCGCGCAATAAACTTTCTTAACAGAACACGCATTTTTATAATAAAATTCAATGATTTGCAAGCGTTGTTCGTTTGTAAGACGATTCATGGTTAAATTATAGACCAAACTGAAGATGTTTGAAAGTGAAACAAAACACGATTATTATTTAATTGTTTAAATAATTCGAAACTTTGGCTTAGAATGGACGGAAACTTACTCCCATTCCAAAAAGTATACATCGCGTACGATTGTGATCTTAGCACTCCTGCAAGTGGACAAGCTCTTGTGACTATTTTATCTGTTAGTTTATTCAGTCAATTTCCATATAATGATTAATTAATTTAATGGTCACCTGGCTATTCGATTATTGGATTCTTAGATTATAACGACACTGTTTCTTTGAGATATTTTTTTCTGTTTTATTTCGCAAATAATAAGCGCGATCGCAATATGCAGATAAGGTGCAAAAATATATTATCTTTCCGTAACATTTGGATTTAAATAAATAATTCAAATAATTTGTATTCAAATAGATACTTCCACAAGGCTTCCTCGCTATCGTCAATCGTGTAGTGCAACTATAATACTGCTTTAACGAACACACCGAGAGTTTTGATAAATTTAATTCCGAATGAACTTTCACTACACTCCAAAGTTGCATATCAAATAATAAAAAATGCGAAATAAGTAAATAAATAGATTTCAACAGCAATTGCTGCAGGAACACTTAACCACTGCAATGGCTGTTGTCACGGCAATTGTAGTAGTCAATGTAGTCAATTTTAGCTGCCATTCGATAAGAATGCACTGATAACACCAACGCCAATGAAGTCTACAGCAGTAACAGAAACACCTACACGAACTTGCACACATACATATGTATATGTATGTATTTGGTATTTGCACGAGAGAGAGCGAAAAATGAAAACATAAAAACGAAAGGAAATACCAAATGCAGTACAAATAGAAGAGCACAATGATTGCTGCGGCATTGTGGAAGGAGCAAAGTGAGGAGAACATTTTGAAGAGTCCATAAGAATGTGCAGCAGTGCGGCAAAATTTAAGACGGCAATCTGATGCTGAGCACAGCTGAGATGCTGGGGCGTTCACCGGACGAACTGTAAGTGCTACTGCCACAGTCGACTGCTGCAATGCCAGTTCCACTTCACTGCTCACTCACTCATCTTAGTCCAACGTGATTGTGGGTGATTTTGCAGTTTTTTTTTTTTTTTAACTTCCTTGCCACTTGCACTCTGAAGCAGTGCCTTTGGTATAAATGCATGGCATAGCAAACCAATTGACTAACTTATTGCTTGCTAGACAAGCATGCAGACAGTAAAATCAGCAGACACAGCTTCGGAGGAGAAGGAAAAACTTTCGGGCAGTTCAATGCTCAGAGCATGATACAAAAATCGAAAGCACTCAAGCCGTTGATGTTAAGAAAGAAAAAAAATGATACACCCACACAAGCACACAAATGCTGTAATTTCTTTTCCTGCTGACAGTTCTGTTGCTACCGTTGGTTAAATAAAGCTTTTAGCTGATACAGATGTTGACTATGTGAATGATGATATCAATTTCTGTAAATATTTCATGCTTGTTGCATCTGCCACATGACCGGCCAGGCGAGAAGGAGGCGTTGGCAAAAAAATGTATAGCCGCTTTTACGCATACATACATATGGGACATAATAATTGTTATACCCGCGCGCATTTGTGCAAAAGGGTATCCTAATTTTGTTCACATAACGGTTGTATGTAGCCGCATAGGGGAATCGATATAGATATTGGCATAGGTCTACGTACTATGTACAATATATAAATGTTCAGAATGGCGAGAAAAGTCGTGAAATATCAAAATGAAGAAGAAGTTTTTTTTCTAATAGCGGACGCCCCTCGGCAGGCAATGTCAAGCCTCCTAGTGCATTTCTGCCACAAAATAAATCCCCATAAAAAATATTTGCCGTTCGAAACCGGTTTAAAACTGTAGCTCCCTCCATTTGTGGAACAAGATCAAGACGCACGCCACAAATAGGAGGAGGAGATCGGTCTACCACCCAGAAAGGGTAGAAAGGGTGTGGGCGACAATTATATATATATATCTACATATATAAATATAATATTTAAATTTAACTAAAATGGCGGCCGCAGTAGCCGAGAGCGTTAATGGGAGACTACCATTCGGTAGTGCCTGAGCTCAAAACCACGGGCAAGAAACACCAAATGGTAAAAAGAAAAATTCTAACAGTGGTCTTCCCTCGGCAGTCAATGGCAAGCCTCCGAGTGTACGTCTGCTATAAAAAACCTTCTCATAAAAGTCATCTGCTCTTCGGAGGCAAGATAGAACCGTAGGTGCCTTTATTTATGAAAAAGCATCAAAGCCCATACCCAAAATGGGATTAGGAGCTCCGTCAAAAAGCCAACAATATTCCCTTTGTCAATTTGTCAGGTTCGGTCCGGACTGAATTCAGCACTTCCTTACTTATTTTACGTATTCATTTTTGACTTCAACTTGTACAATATTTTCTGGCTCAATCATACCTACATATTCGTACACTAACTGAGCTCCCTTCATTGCCTGTCATTTCAATACCACGCTTTGCCTCTCTACTCTGCATTCCCCATATCAAGTTCAATGTTGTATTGTTGTTGCATTGGCATTTTTTTCACAGGCTAGTCATGACCTTCTCCGGCTGATTGCTGCTTTTAGTGGAAGTTAGTCTACTCGGTATCCTATGAGACTACGCAGCAGAGTGAATTGGTGCAGCATCAAATCAAACTGAATGGTGAAAAGGTAAATTTTGCAACAAGTGTATTGCTCATGAGAAATCTAATTTGATGCTAAATTGCAGATGCCACTAAGAGATTTGTTATTGTGGTTATTTGGGAAACTCCTAATAGACAACTCGATTTTTGTTGCAAATATTTTCAGTAATTTCCCTACAAAAGCGTACAGCATCAGCTACATATAAGGCAAACATGTAATTGTTCGTTTTTGGTCTTCCGCATTTGATTTTATCAGTTCGTTTCTCTATAAGAACTGTGAGCTTTAATTTATTTTGATCAACCCCCACAGATACAGTTGAGTGCATGCAAGCATGTAATGCCTATATGCCTGTATGATATGTGGTATATTGCTTAATCAAAGAAAATTTGTGAATTTTTTTTAAAACTTAAACCTAAAATATTTCTAGTCCCAGGTTAATGTTTATCATTTTCAGGTTTTTATTCTTTTTTTTTATGTAAAAATCTAACAACCATTATTGGCTCAATTAAATTTATTTTAATTTCCTTTTTCCATGTGAATGAATTTAATTCTCACAGGCAGATTAAACTATGGCTTAGAGAGCTATGACGCTAGAATTGGATGATCTAATAAACGCTCAAGTTCATTTGCACTTAATATCGTTTCATTTAAACTAATTCTAAAAACTTCAAAGCGACTGATATATTTGGGTTGGAAACATTAAATTTGATTCCCTTAAGTCGAGACGAGCAGTCAATTGCCCATGTGACAATATTCAATAATACTGAGATAGCCAAGAAAATTGTTCTGTCACATAAAGTTGATAATTTAATCACTCGACAACGTGAATTTTAAGATGGTATTGGCGCCGCCGTAGCCGAATGGGTTGGTGCGCGACTCCCATTCGGAATTCACAGAGAAAACGATGATTCGAATCTCGGTAAAAACACCAAAATTAAGAAAAACATTTTTCTAATAGAGGTCACCTCTCGGCAGGCAATGGCAAACCACCGAGTGTATTTCTGCCATGAAAAAGTTTCTCATAAAAATATCTGCCTTTCGGAGTCGGCTTGAAACTGTAGGTCCCTCCATTTGTGTAACAACATCAAGGCGCACACCACAAATACGAGGAGGAGCTCGCCCAAACACCCAAAAAGGGTGTACACACCAATTATATACCTATATATACATAGGTATATTGGCGCCACAACTGTGGATTTGTAATATGCAACTTTTCATTTTTAGAAATTTTAAAGATTTTCAAGTGCGTTTATCGGACGCTTGCTCAGTGCTTAAGCAAAGGCAAATAGACATGGCACTTTCTTCTTTCCGAACTTTTCAAGGTCGCCTTTTTTTTAGATTTAGAAGTTATTAAAATTTCTTACTGTTAAAAAAACACAGAAAATGAGTTACTAAGTTTTCAAAATTTTTTTTATCTAAAATTCTGTAAGAAATAAAAAAAAAATGGAAACGCCTTGGCGAGTTGTGCTTAATAAAACTGCAAGCTGTTTTTGAATTTGTCCAGTAATGGTGGAAGTTCGGTGTGTTCAAATATCTTTGATTTCCTTTATAATATAATATAACTAATATGTGATCCTTTAACCCAATCTTCGCACCTAGTGTTCGGTGACGGATTTTCGCTCATCGGCATCTTTAAACAGACGATGTGCATTTTTTTTTTAAGTAAGTGGATTTTTAAGCATAACATCAAGAAAGTAAAGTGGAAAGATCGATATATTAAAAACAATATTCGGTTACAGATTCATATTCAGAGTTTTCCAAACTGTAAAAGAAATGAACCCCAGACATAGGTACATAAACTTCAGCAAATATTTTGCAACCCGGAAACATAGTTTCTCACTTAATAGAAACATTTAACTTACAGTTTTCACGTATCAAGTTTCTGTCGACAATAACAGACCGGTCGATACAACCTCCACTTTGGTCGATCACACCAAAAAAATTCGATGGTCTACGGGACTGTGAACACCGTAGGCGAATGGATTGGTGCGTGACTACCAAACAGTATTAACCGGATTCCAAACACTGGGTATGAAACATCAAATGATAAAAAAGTTTTTTATAATAGCGGTCGCCTCTCGGTCGGCAATAGCAAACCTCCGAGTGCATTTCTTTGCTAGAAAATACGTAATCTAAAAACTATCTGCCGTTCATGGGCGGCATAAAACTGTAGGTGGCACCATTTGAGAGAGTATCAAGACGCGCACCACAAATGGTATAAGCGCCAAGTATATCTATACAAATATATAAGGAAATGGTTACGTACTTCCAAGACTTGTTTTCTTAATTTTTCGAAACAAATTTTCTTCTGTTCATCAGTTTCTATTAAAGTAAATAAAAACGAGATCAAAAGGTTTCGTCTCTCCATATCGACGCTAAATATGGTACAGCATCATCATCATCATTATCAATTACTTTTGTCCCAAATGGAACTTAGGGCCTCCTTGGGGTATAAGGGAGTTTTGGGGTACAATTTAAGCCCACGAGGAATACAGTCTCCCAGTGGTGCCCACACAAATGTGGAAAGCTACCGATTAAGAGGTGCAGAATTTGTATTTATATGGAAAAAGTTCTACAAGTGATACTAAATACACCTTAGTATAATTTGGGTCACACTATAAGTTGATTATTTTAGCATTTGGTGCAACTACTAGGTGTGTTTTTCTTGTATCGGGAAGTTTTGAATTTTCGCAGGTTAAGTATATTCGAATTTCGATTTTTTTGAGGTGATATGTTGGTACTCATGTCTCTCACTCATGTCGACGAGTTCACCCATTTTGAATGTTCAGTTAATTGTTGACAGCTGCTTTGCTTGTACGTGTTTCAGCTCGTCTTCGATTTTTAACTATTCAAAAAGATGGATCAAAGAACTTGTATCAAATTTTGTGTGAAAAACGAAATTAAGTGCGCATATGCATTCCGAATGTTGACTGTGTCGTACAGAGAAGCTACTTTGGACCAAAGCACCGTTTATCTTTGTTACAAAATGTTCTCAGAAGGCCGAGAAGATTAGAACGACGAAAAGCGTGCCGATGCCGGACGCCCAAGCACTTCAACAACAGACGAAAAAATTTATGAAGTGAAGAAAATGGTATTGGCCAATCGTCAAATCACCGTTAGAGAAGTTTCTAAGAGCCTAGACATATCGATTGGCTCAAGCCATTTGATTTTTTTCGATGATTTGGGCGTGAGACGGATCGCCGCAAAATTCCGACATGAACATTGCTAATGGGATGTTGGACTTTGTCCGCTACGACCCAACTTTGCTCCAGAGGGTCATAACTGGTGACGAATCGTGTTTATGGTTATGACGTGGAAACCAAAGCTCAATCATCTCAACTTAAGCTGCCGCACGAACCAAGACCGTAAATAGCGCGCCAAGTTTAGTCGAATGTAAAAGATTTGTTTACCGTTTTCTTCGTTTGCAGGGGCGTTTTGCATCATGAGTTCTTGCCACAGGGTAAAACGGTCAATAAGAAATATTACCTGAAAGTTATGCGCAATTTGCGCGAAGGAATCCGCCAGAAACGTCCGGATTTGTGGAATTTGTGGAATAACAAATATTTCTCACACATCGTTGCTTGTGCGCGACTTTTTGGCCAAAAACAACACACTAATGATGCCACAGCCACCGTATTCCCCAGATCTGGCCCCCTGTGACTTTTTCTTGTTCTCAAAACTGAAGGGGCCCATAAAAGGACGACGTTACGCTACGATTGACGAAATAAGGACATCATCGAAGGAGGAGTTGAACAAGATAAAAAAATTATTTTTTGAAGTGATTCGAAGATTGGAAAAAACATTGGCAGAAGTGCATAATATCTCATGGGCATTACTTTGAAGGCGACAAAATAAATATTAATGAGTAAATAAATAATTTTTGAAAAAAACACAAATTTCGCGATAGTCTTTGAACACACCTCGTGTATAGCAGGACAGATTTGGCGTTTGTGTTAAATACGCAGAAATATGAAGGCTTCTGTTGTTATTTTTAATTTTGATATACGTAAACTGGTCTTAAAAGGGTTCGTTTCTCACTTGTGATAAGTAGGTACAGTAATTCTACAACAGCTCTCCAGTACACGTACAAGCGATTGCTATATCGTAAATGGAATTCAGCATGGGCTGAAGTTATTCACCACCGCAGTATTACATGTAGATAGTCAAATACGTGCTTGAGGTCTATCTCCCTCTCTACATTACATTTTGTCTGTCCTATGAAAGTGTAGCCACCGTAGCCAAATGAGGTGATGTGTGACTACCATTCGGAATTGCGTTGGTTCAAATCTCCATGCATCAAAATGATAGCGACATCAACATAATAGCGATCGCCCCTCGGCAGGCAATGCCAAACCTCCGAGTATGTTTCTGCCATGAAAAAGCCCCTTTTAAAAAATATCTGCTGTTCGGAGTCGACTTAAAACTGTAGGTCCCTCCATGCGTGGAACAACATCAAGACGCACGCCACAAAATAGGAGGAGCAACTCGGCCAAGCCCGTAACAAAGGTGTACGCGCCTATTATTATTATTTTTTTATTGCTTCTATATTTTGTGTCAATTGTAGGTTCAATAACCACAATACATACAAGCAAAACTCCTTTTCAATTGACTAAAACATTCCCCACATTTCCCGCACATATTTATAACTAAGAATATATATTTAAATATATATATATATATATATATATATGTATGCATTCCCACATGTGGAGGCGAGTGTGTTTTCTATGTCAGAATTGTTTGACAAATTTGAAATCATTTAAATGCACTAACCCAGCCACACCAAGCCAAGTGGATTACGAAAACATTTACCATGCAAATATAAATTTAGCTTAACATAAAAGCGCAAGAAGCATAAGAGATAAACAAAATGTGCAAAATAATAAGTTGACAAAATAATAAAAGTAATCAAAAATATTTACGCAATGTCAATATGCAATAAACAAACATACGTAAATAAATAAAGGGTGATCCAGATAGAAAATGTTTTTTTTTTTCAAAAACAAAATATCTAAATTTATTAGGGGATAAGTAATACAGCTTTGTTATAAACTATCAAATACCAGGTAAACATTGCCCGAAACATAATGGTCTTACTCAGAACGAGACAGCTGTGCTATTTGTCGAAGCACAGCACATAAAATGGTTAGGTCACGTTACCAGTTTGACTGCTGAGTGTACCGCGAAGAAATTCGTGACAGGGAAACTAATGGGCGGGAACGGCAGACAAGATCAACAGATCAAGAAACTGATGGATAGACGCAGTGGAAAACGATCTCAAAGATTTGGGAATACATAACTACGAAGCAAAAGCTCAAGATTGACCACATTGGAGGAACATTGTGAAAGTAGCTTAAACGTACCCTACGTTGTAACGCTGTGAATGATGATAATGGCACACATTACTATGAAGGTATGAAGCAGAAGGTAATAAAACTGCAGCCGTCCGCAGATCCCAAACCAGAACACAACAAATTTGTCAGCAATGTAATATACCACTTTGCATGAATTCCTGTGCCACTTATCATACTGAAAATCAGTAGATTCCGTACATTTTTTATGAAGCTAAGATAATTTACGTTTATTTCGAATAAAAATCTGTTTGAATAAGAATACTATACTATTTTTGTATAACTTGAATTTTTCACCATTAAATGATATAAACATTTAATTCTATACCTAGTTTTACTACTTGTCGATAGAGGACTAATGGTACACATGTAATACCATTCAAAGGTACCGATGGTACAATGTTGTACCACCCGTCCCTTGCCCCTCCCATGACGAAATTGGGAAATCTTTAAATGCACACTTTTCAGTTATCAGTAATCCAATAAGTTGGAGCTAGTTCAATTATTTTTATTTAATAGGCTGAATGCCGGTTCGAAAGGGTTAAACGATAAACCTTTAGAATTCGTTAAAGCTTTAAATTGTTGAAAAAAAATGTTTACGCGGTACATAGGTGTCTAAGTAAATATTACAGCCTATAAGATTTCATGCACTGCATCTCTAATATGAAATAATATGAAAGGCAGCTGCATCTTCAAGCGTACACATTATTTTATCTAAGATGATAATCTATGAGCTGAATGCCCAGTAGCTAAAATGAGTTGTTTTGAGTAATGAATTTTTGAGTAAAAAACCTGTTTCGCACTTTTTGTTTTTTGAAAAATAAAAAATGTTCAACTACTTTTTTGCAACTGTTTCTACATGAAGCCGCTCGTGTAAGTAATGGCGATAATTTTGAACCCAGAATCATTAAAATCTGTTCATTGTTGACTAAGTTATGAGCATTTAAAAAAAAAGTTTCTTATATAATTAAAAAAAAATCGATTTTGAGCCGAAAAACAAAATTGCCGATAAATCGTGAAAAAAAAATTTTTCGGGCGAACACAAAAATACGTGTCTCATTATATTCACCAGAGAGCAACATATTTGAGTTACATCGAAATCGAAAAACATGTCCCGAATAGCCCGGTTGAATTGAAATGGAAAGCATCCTATATCATAACAATTTCTCAAAATTATAATCATTAAGTCAAATATGCCCCATTTGTGAGTACCTGCAAATAAAGTAAAAATAAGTATGTTGTAAAAACTCTTTTCTTTGTTCATTTCATTTCGGCTTCGGTTAGTTCCGACCACAAAAGCTCAGCAAAAAAACCGAATTTCTCCAGCGGGCAATGACCAACCTTCGAGTGAATCTCTTCTATGAAAAAGCTCTTCATAAAAAACCATCTGCCGCTCGGAGGTGGCGTGAAAGTGTAGTGGAATAAAATTTCATTAAATAACGAATTGGACACTTATGAATATCTGCTGCCAACAGATTGTAACATTTTTGAATACTGGAGGTAATAAATATAAAATTAAAAGAAAAAGCATAGATCAGCTAGGTACTAGAGATTTCCGTAGCTTTATATAAAATAAAGAATTTTCAGAATCGGTTTAGTAGTTCCAGAGATTATCCGGACAAGCAAGACTTTCTCTTTGTAGATGGCAAACATATTTCACCCGTTCAGTGCACAAATCGATGAACTCCACTTTTTGAAAAATCTTAAATTTAAGTATCAAAGCGCTCAGCACTAGCTTCCTGAATTATAAAGATTAACACCACTAAACGACAAAATTTTGTATGGGCATTAAATAATACAATAACTACTTATAATATATTTCAGGGACCATTTTTATTTACTCCATGGTCTAATTACATCGTTCCAACAAAGCAAAAACTCGAAAAACATGTAAGATAGAGTTTTGCATATTTTTTTTTTGTTTTGAGTCGATTTGAGTCGAATATTTGGATGGTTGGTGCAATATAATCAAAAGATTATTACATGCAAATAGGTAAAAAGAAAGCGCCATTTAATCTAATTACTGATAAATATTGTTTTTTTTACAAAACCTTTAGAAAACTCAAACATTAACAGTAAAGTGGCTTAAAATACGATGGAAAATGCTAGAAAGGTACAAACCCCACCCGATACAATTTAATTATGACTATAACGAATATTCAGGGTTTAACGTCATTAATATAAAAAAATCCACTGGCAAAAAAAGAGTACAGATATGATGGACTTGCTAAAATTCATTCATTAGCAGTAGCACAACGTAATTACTTTTATAATTAAAACAAATCGAACAGCCGCTGATGAAAAAGACATTACTTGTAAAGGGTGATCAGATTGAAGGTAATTTTCCAATACGGTTTTTCTGACAAATGCCGCCAATGTAACAGTGAATGACGAACGCTATCGCGCCATGATACATGACTTTTTTATGCCGGAAATTTAACTCGGTGATCTCCACAAAATTTGGTTCCAACAAGACGACGCTACTTGCCATAAAGCCCGTCAAACAATAGATTTACTGCATCATCGCTTCGGTGAGTAATTTATCCCTCGCCTCGGATCAGTGGATTTATCACCAAGATCTTGTGAAATCACACCTTAGCACTTTTATTTGTGGGGGTGTGTAAAGTCCAAATGTTTTGTGGATAAACGAGCATCGATTGATTATCTTTACAAAATAAAAGTCATGAATGGTTCTACACTAAAATAATTATTTTAATTAAAAATCTGATACCTCTAAATTGATCACCCCTTATTACTGATTAATTAATAACAAAAGATATATTGTAATAGAACTGTCAACATTAATTTTTATGGAAAATCTATAATATATACATATATATAGTCAGTGTAAGAAGAAAATAACCGTTTTTTTTTTTCTTGTAACTTAGTAACTGTAAAGATATATTTCGTTCTGCTTTTTGTTGCATAATAGTCCCACTCAAGGGCTACGATGCCAGTGCTAGTTCAGGTTATTGTCGTTCGAAACTTTCCCGTAAAAGCAACCAAACAAAAATGAGTGAGAAGTACGCGAAGCGTTTTGAGGCAAAAAAGTTAGTTGTGATAGGAAATGGAAAATACTGAAATAAGTAAGCAAATATATTTTTCATTTTGATTTAAAATTGCAACTCTCTGTCATATGGGTCCATTTGACTCCTTTACATTCCGAAAGCAAATTAACCCTCCATTGGATACCTATTTTTCGTCCTGTTCGAGAATATTTTTCAAAGGGATATATCGATAGAAAATTATATTTTAGGAAGCTACCTGAAAGCTGTAAGTCGTCAGCTATAATAGAATTAAGGTAAATTCACGTCGAAAAAGTCTGGATAGTCCCGGGTGCCTAACAGAGGGTTAAATAATATATTATGAGTTTTTTCACTTTATTTCAAACTGTGCCTTATTGTGTTTTTCAACTATACAACTTTTTCTAGATAACTGTAGTCTAAACAAATCTACCATTTTGAAGTTAAGCTGAGAAATGAACGAAAATTGAAATTAATTTCTTAGGCCAACAATATTTGAATATGAATGATAGATATTTTCTTATTCTATTTAAATATAAAATAGGAGTGGATGCGAACAATTTTTATCTTAAAGGTCATTTACCTTCTAGCTTACCTGCATAGCATTCATATTTTTAAAAGCAACCCGCAAACAAAATTGTACCGGAACTCTGAAACGGCCAACCGGGCTTATAACAAGAACTTTGGCATCTTGTTGAAGCCAAAGATCATTTATAGTTAATAGTCTTTGCTTTGTAATCTAAATGGTATTCCCGGTAATATTTTCGAATGATGGTAATACTACAAAATGTACAACAAACTGCCAGTTTCTCCGAATTCGTTTACTTCTCAACAATAACTCTTAGGTTTTCTGATTCTCCAATGCAGCCTTTTTTACTTAACCTTTGAGCCAACACGCATCGTAAAAAATTATTGTTTTCTGCCAATGTCGACAGTCACTGTGAACTGCTGAAAGGCTCAGCCTGAGAAGCTATAACAAAGTAGAAAATTTGAAATATTTTTGTAAAATATTCATCGGGCTGGTGCCTAAATATATTGAGTTCTTGAGATTGCAGACGTGTAGATGTTTGCGGATTTAACTGCATCGTATCAGCCAGGGGAGTAGTAGTACATTGGTTTGCACCGTACAAGGACCGGGATTGTATCTGTAGGCTACTGGTCAAAAATTAAAAAGATATGTTCTCCCGACAGCTGGTTTTATATTACTGGACCGACCCGGTCGGAAGTCCTGCCACGAGCTGTCACTTCAGTAGCACACCCCAAAAATGTATGGGATATGTTTCGTGATATTACAAAAACAAGATTCCTTTTATTAGGTGTTCGGTCAAGCTTATCCTCGTATATATAGTACGTATGCTGTGCGTCTTGACTTTGTTTTCAGTTTTAGGTCGAATCCGAACGGGAGATATTTTTTATGAGAAGCTTTTTCGTGACAGAGGTTTGCCAATGCCTGACCGCTGTTTTAAAAAACTTTTTTCTTCATTTTGGTGTTTCATGCATGGAGATTCGAAACTTAGGACACCGCATGATACGGCGGCTCCCTAAACTGACGTATAAGAAATACAGGAGAAAAAAAATTTTAAGATGAAGCGACACTCTTCCTTAAACGCAAATTGGCATCTCACTCAGAGTTAAGATCATGCAGAAGATGAATTTGACAATATCAGTTGTTAAGCTGGTGTCATTTTAAAAGTCCGTTTATATTTTTTGTATTAAGAGAAAACAATTTTCCTTCTATTTCCTATTCTATTATATTGCAATTTGCAATGTTTACATTAATATGACCGAATTTTTGATTATAGTTTTGTCTGAAAAAAGTTTCTTGTTTTTTTTTGACACTTTCTCACCTCTCTCCCTCGTAGTACCATCGAAATTATGTGACGGTCAACTCTTGCCAAAGTTCAACTTCAATATGCCTAATCTTCTTTTGTTTTTTTTTCTCAATACTGGTTCCCAGTCAAAATTTTGAACAGAAAAACTGTGAACGTTAAAATAACAAATGATTCAAAAATATACATTTGTATTTGGACCACCCATTACACAGACAAACAAAACAACTCATGCACATACAAAAAACCAGCAAACAGTAAAAATGCAAATCATTTTCACTATATTTGGTGCGCAAAGCAAAAGGAATGTAAAATAATCAAAATAAAAACGATTACAAGGCGGCAAAGTGGAAAAGAAAATCGCAAGGCAAGTTTACAACAACGAATAATGTTACAATATGGAAAACAAAACGAGAGAAAAAAACACTAGTCTAGGAATGGGAAAAATAAAATGAATTACCCACAGCAAAAACCAAATTTACTTTAGGCAAATAAAATTTTATAACAAATCGGCTCTACATAGCTTAGGGGCAATGCACTCTGACATGAGATGCTGTCGATTGGCTTGTGATTGTTGTTAGTGTCGCCAGACGTGCGAATGTGATGCAAATGTGTGCCACTGTGTCGTGCGACGTTGCCAAGCTGGAGTAGCTAAATTTATTTTACGCATCCAAGGGATTACGAACGCCGTGGAGAAGTATGTGTATGTGAGCGGGCGTGCGCTGAAAAGTAGCAGGCCGAAAACGAAATTGAGTTGTATAACAACAACAATATACACATTTATAACAATTTGTTTTGAAAACTCAATGCCAAATGTCTTGTAGTTGTAAGTATGTGGGAATTTATATACATATATACTTAGTACAAAATATATATATGTACATATGTATGCATACTCTCAACTAACTGCCGCTAAGCTAAGTAGTTGACATTTAACCCCACCCCCGCTGTAACTCCACCGTTTGCATTATCGTTCGTTCATTTGCATTTTGCCACTTTTTTACGCCACTTTATTCCAACAATTTGTAGGATAAATATGTACATACGTATGTAAATTCTGACGGAAATATCTTCGCAGCACATTTACGTCATACACTCACACATATACATATATAGGTAAGTATATGCACGATGTAGCATGAAAATGGTTGCACGCATTTGAGAAATATTTGGGAAAATAAATAGGCGGCTAAGAGTGCCTGAAAGCATTCACCATATCAGCGAACTGGTGGGATTGTGGAATTAGGCAAATCCACCAGGCTATTTGTTTGAAGTTTTTTAGTTTTACATTTATACATACATATGCATGCGTAGCTAAATCACAAAGAATAATACGAATGGCACCAAATTGAATTGAATGGATTTTAATGTTAAATCAACAAGTCCTGCAAACGACAAATTTGAATATATATCCCGTTTTCCTAATGGCGGCCTGCAACTTCTTATTGCATGTAAATATCTGTTATTGAATGACAATGAATTTCAATTGCAATAGAAGAAGTAGAAGATTTGTCCGGACTTGTATGGAGTATTCAAATAGCTGTTGTAAGTGTCGAATGGTTGTATGTCGTAAACTTAAATATAAACAAGGTGCCCCAAATTAGTCATCCTATCGGAAGATTTATAATTTGAAAATTTTTTGCGGTACGTCAATCATATTTGAAACTTGCGATCAATCATTTGAAGTAGTCAGCTGTAGTATACAAACAGACGAACAATGGTGCACGCAAAGATCAAAAATGGAGTTTTCATCACTCAAGGTAGCAGTCTGGTCAAATACTCATTTTTTATATAATATGTAGATATTTTTTTAGGAATTTTTTTAATTATAAGGCAATAAAATGCGATCGTTTTGATTTTATAGTATGCTATATTATTGATATCAAATACAAACAAATACAATTTTTTTTTTTACATATTTATTTGTAGTAGGGGGCGTAAGCGTCTTAAAAAAAAATAGGTGGCTTGTCAACAGGATTTTGGCTCTAACCATAGCAAACAACTTGGGCATCACTGTAAACGATTATAGGTGCCGTACCATAACGCCGTAGCCATAACCATAGCCGTATGTACCTGTTGAATTTTGGTTTTACCACGTAACCGTAGGCAGCTGTGAAATACATGAAATGGGTTTTGATATTTACGATAAAAATTTGAGTATTAGAAATGAACAATGAAAAATTAATTGACTTAGTGGAAAATTTTCCGTGTTTTAATGCAAATGTTGTCATTAATTCTACTTCAATATCAGCTGTTTATGGTTACGGCATGACTAATTGCCAGTTGCTGTAATGTTGCGGCTATGGTTATGGTTACGCCTATGGCATTATGGCTAGGGTACCACTAATTACATCTTAAGGTGACCATAAGTTTGGTCATGATTCATTTTTTCATTTCATTTAATTTTTTCAATTTTTAGCCATTCAATCTTGTGTCGCATCGCTTTATGGAAAGGAGCTGAGTCTTGCTGAAAGATGTAGCCGCGTAAACTATAAATCCAGGTTTTCATTACTGTTTCTTCAACCTCGTTTCTATATGCAGCAGAATTTACTTGAAATGTAGTGGCGTGACATGTCCTTTGTTGATCACAACACCAAAAGCCATAACAGTGGCTGGAAACTTCGTGTGAATGACTACAGGAACCTCTGTAGGATTCGAACGCACACATAATGATAAAAAATTAGCACTTATCCACAAACTCGAATATATTTGACCTAGCCAACTCCTGTTTGAATACCGGAGTTTGCCGGCGATGCGCCAAGAAACTCTCAATTTTGAGACCCAGAACGCAATGGAGCCTCGTAATCGACTCATCCAATACGCCAATATGTATAACACATGCGACGTACCAAACGTCACAGCAAGGCATGGAACACACATTTTTCGTCTTTCCCCTTCAAATGAAACAATTCACTTTGCAGCCTCACAGTGATTGGCCAAATCATAGGTCCCTCACTCAGTACATCTCCCTATTCACCGATGATTTTCAACTCCATATCTAGACGAGCATTTTCATTAGGGTCACTTGGTGTCACATAAATATTTAAAAAGACTGGCGGTATACATCCTTCAACCAATTTTCAACTTATTTAACCGAGTGTTTCTTTATTATATTGAATATGTACATACACAAGACGCCATCAAACAAATATTTGACGCATCTGCCAATCATCATCCACAGTTCATGGTTATGATTTTAAATTAGTAAAGGACTTCGTTTATTTAAGAACCAGCATCAACACCAATAATAATGTTATCCTTGAAATCCAACGGAGAATCTATCTTGCCAACAAGAGCTACTTTGGACTAAGTAGTAGTAAAGATTGGAGTTTTCAGTGACAGTCAGGCTGCACTGAAGGCAGTGGAGATCGCAAAGCAAACCTCAAAGATTGTTCAAGAATGCAAGAAGAAGCTTAATTCTGTCGCAAGACAAAACAGGTTTGTACTTATATGGGTTCTAGGACACTCCGGTGGACAAAATCTAGGACACAACCGTGGATCAGCGGTTCCCCCACAAGGGCCAGAGACAATAAGCGGAATCAGTTCCACAGGAATCATGAATTGGATCAGTGATTATGTAGGCAATCTACATAAAAAGCGATGGTCCGGTCCAGAACGCGCCCAATGTGCCTGTCGTGCTTGGAGGAGGCGGATAGCACTAGACATTTTATCTGTGAGTATCCTACCTTTGCTAGAGCACGGCTACGAATTTTAGGTTCCGATGTCGTGAGAATGAGTAATATTCGTTCTCTTAAACTGGAGGATATTTACAGATTTTCCAAAGAATCTGGAAAATTCTCACAGCACTAAGTATCTCTATCTCTGTCTCCATTATTTCCTATCTCTTTCTCTTATACTTTTCTCCTTCCCTCCTTGATTATCTACTCTCTTTCCAGAGCTTTAAATACAATGGGCTTTTTAGCCCATACTCCTGGGTTCGACCTTTTCAAATTTCAATTTCAGTAGTAAAGACCTCTCTCTGTCTCAGTTTCATTTTATTAGGCTCTCATCATTACCTTCCTACCGTAAGTTTGGACGATGACAATATCATATGGAGCGCCCCTTGGAGTATTTGAAAGAAAAATTATGCGAAAGATTTGTGGTAGTATAGACTAGTTCATGTCGTTCAAATGGATGCAAGCGCTCCGGCTCGTAAGCACCACCTTGAGGTAGCAGAAGAAGATGAAGGCCTCCTTAGCGTTGGAAACATCAGGTGGAGAAGAGCTTGGCTTCACTTGGTGTGTCCAACTGGCTCCGGCTAGCACAAGAAAGAAACGGCTGGCGCGCTTTATTAAACTCGGCCAAAATCGCTTAAACAGTTATGGCGCCAATCAAGAAGAAGAAAAATATGTTTCAAATATAACCTACTAATTTTATTAGAAACTTTGAATGAAAATATTTTTTTCTAGGGAATCACTTGAAAAATGTCTATGCGTAATTGAATGATTCAACTGGCTTACCAAAGAAAACGTATCAATAGCATTAACTCAATAGTAATTACACAGAAAAAGAAATATAAATAGGCGCAATATGTGTGGCCAGTAAAATATATATTTTATTCCAACTCTTATCGTCATGAATACGTAATATTTATATAAAATGCAAAACAAATTGAATTGCTGACACAGATTTGCAAAGAATTGAGGTTAAAGCAAAATGATTCATTTAAAAAATGTTAAAGTACTGAGGCTGAATGCAACTAATTAGCATTTCAATCAGAAGCAAATTGACAAAATAAAAATCAGCAGTTAACTTTTAAGTGAATAACAAAAAGTATTCCAACTACATGTGTGTATGTAAACATGTACACCTAGATTATGCACGTACAATAGACAAGGTGGCGCAAATTTTTCATCAAATTTTGTTTTTGAATAAATTTGTACTAATTAAAAACAAAATCTTTTGAGTGATGGAAATCTTTATTTTGACTTTTAAGCGTTGCTTATATGTTTGTTTGATGCAGCTGTCTAATTCACCAGTGTCATTTATGATTGATGTACGACGATATTTGAAAAAATTACAAATCTTTCTATGGGGTGATTAATTTTGCGCCACCTTGTGTAATGGCATGCGTCATTTAAAGATATCTATATCAGTAATAAAAACTATATACAGGGTTGGCCATATTAAACTGACCCATTGAGTAACCCTATAACTTTTTACTGTAATTTGAAATCTAAGGTTTACGTCAACAAGCCAAAGACACTAGGTGCACTTAAGGCCAATATCCGACGGGAAATAGCCGCCATATCGGCCGAGACGCTGGCCAAAACTATGGAAAACGCCGAAAAACGGGCACATTACGCTATACGAGCTAAGGGCGACCACTTGCGCGATATCATATTCAAAAAGTGATGTAAACGAATCTCCTTGAACTAAATTAAATGTTTTTCACAATGAAACACAAAAAAATGTTTCTTTTTCCATATTTTTTTAATAATCACATGGGTCAGTTTAAGATGGCCAACCCTGTACATATCCAAATACGTGCTAAGGACGACCACTTGCGCGATATCATATTCAAAAAGTGATGTAAACGAATCTCCTTGAACTAAATTAAATGCTTTTCACAATGAAACACAAAAAAATGTTTCTTTTTCCATATTTTTTTAATAATCACATGGGTCAGTTTAAGATGGCCAACCCTGTACAAACCCCTGCCTGAATCATTTTTTATTTTACATAATTTTCACAGAATAGAGAACCTTTAATATTTCTTCAGGATTTGTTACGAGTATGATATATGTGTGATTTTTAATTGCATCGCACCAACACTGAAAATAAATCACTATTCATTTGTAGGTATGCAGCTCCATCGCAATTAACGGACTCCCAGACGAAAATAACAAATTAATGCCTGCATTATTAAATCATTCCACTTTTGTGATTTTCAAATATGAAATATAATAGTTCAACGCGATTGCACAGTAAAAGAATTGCACCGCTAACAACAACAATAAAATGAGATAATTGCGCATTCATTTCAAGAATTGTATTGCTGGCGCTCGGCACTTGAAAACGCAAAGGTTTCCACAATTCTTTGTTGCTGTAGTTGAATTACTTATGCACTTCAAATTTTATGTACTACACTCCCAACTATATAAGTTGCAACAAGTGCGCCTACACTAAGCGAAATACCTATGTGGGAATATATATAAAAAAACTTTTTTTTTGTAATAAAACAATCAGAGATTCAATATTTTTTCCTTTCTGCATAAGGGAAGAAAGCAAACGTTAAAACGGGCAAAAAATTATTAATTTTCAAGGGCGTAAAAGGAAATAGATATGTATATGGGGCAAAAATAATATTAAAGGATAAAGTATTAGGTTGGTCCGTTTTGATATTTTAAATTAGAATCTTCACTCAAGATTTACTGTATTCTTCTCTTCGTAACATTGAGAGAAGGTTCGAAACTAATTTGGTTAACGCTGATGTTTTTATTGATAGTCAACCATTTTATCTTTCTCTTATGCTGCTGATGAAGTTCATCAGATTTCTGATATCAAGGCCAGCTACATCAGCAGGCGTAGGAAAGAAGTGAGAACCAATATCTTAAATCTTAAGCCCGCGAGCATTCTTAGATTATCCTTGAGGAGGGTATTGAGTTTTTTAAACCTCTTTCGCCTTTTCGTAATCCCATAGTTTGGTGCTAGCTAACCTCTTTTAGCCTTAACTCTTCGCTCCATAGCTTCTCCCTGAAGGTGAGTTGTCCCATAGCATGGAAAGGCTCGGCCAAAACTAGCCGGATGCGATTATATATTTCTAAAGGATTCAGTTTCTCGATACACTCAAGCAGCAGTGAGAATTTAATCTCACAGGATGCTAAAGCCTTGATTGCCGCCTGGCTGTCGCCAGAATAGCAATTCGCTCATTCTGGAAGTTCCTATCGAAGTTAATCTTTGCACGTAGACAGATGGCATACATCTCCGCTTAGAAGATGCTTGGAAAACTACCTATCGGCACAGAACGATTGGTACTGGAGTCATATATTTCAGCGCCTATGACTTCTCGTGCCTTCGAGCCATCTATATTTGTATGTACCAGTGCAGAGCACATTCGTGTACTTCAGTTAACATTTTTGTCCAGTTCCTTTTAAATATTTGATATTTGAAATTTATTAATACAGTCTATTTTTCCAAATTTAATTAAGCCTAGTTCTATGAAGATAATGTTTTCTGATTTTTATTAACTTTTATAAAAGCAACATTTCACTGCAATGCCAATACAAAAAAATATAAGAAAACTTCTACTTACTGGTACTACCATTTCACCTTAAGTAACGTTGCCATCGCAGCTTACTTTTACGTGATTCCACTCTATTTTATTACTTACTCAATGCTTACATTTTACAAAAACCAATTAACCCAAGAAGAGAAGGATGCCTCTTGATCATTTTAATCGTTCTCTCCATTAGAGAGAGTGGAGAAACTGAGGATAGTAGTTAATTTATTTGAGCCTAATGGCTCGTGAGATTTGTTAGCGCAAGCCAATGTCACCACAGCAAATTATTTTTTATTAAATTTTATTAAATTCAATGAACCTTGTGACTCAGGGACTGTTATGATTATTGATTTTATAAGAAGAACTTACTTACTTACAGCAGACATCCCTTGAAGTTTAAAAACTAGGTCGAAGACTATTTATATTTAGCCAAACGATCCTGAAAAAAAAAACAATTTTCCTACCTTTTGCCTATGCCTCGCTTCCATCTAAACAGTATACGTTCTGGCCCAGCCATTTGATTTACTTAAAAAAAAGAAACACCGTAATTTTTATTTCCTATTGAACTTAAGTTGAATTATATTAAAGAAAAAAATTAATTATTTGTACGGAACCAAACCTGACATTTCTATTAGTCTACAAAAGATAAAAAACCATCGATGGACCAATCAACGACTGCCAACGCATCAAATACGCATAAAACGTAGACAGCAATAGCGAGTGCATTATCATCATACATGTATGCCCATCTGTATGTATGTCTGTTGAAAAACACTGGGCAGTCGATGCCGCTGAGTTGTATCATTGAGTAAATAATAATTACTTAATTACTTACGCAATGATTTATTAATTCTGATTAGAATTGTAGTGTGACAGATTGTTGTTACGCGAATTAGAAAATAGCTGACTTGCTTATTGGATAGTTTGTCAGTAAAAGATGGACCGGGTATGAGTAGCCCTGCTACTAAGCAACAATTATTTATTTAAAAAAAACCCCGAAAACAATTAATATACAATAATTTCGAGCTTGTGAGTGCAAACTAGCATTTCATCCAGTCTATCTTGTTCTCCTCCTTAAAAGTGTCATTATTTGTCATTCACATTAGCTATTAACTGTCATTTTCTGGCAATGTTGCCATCAAAAATTCCGCAATCCGCTTAAATTATGAGAGCTATGTATAGTTGTCAATCCACATTAGTTCCTTAATCTCGATTAACGCCACCGTCTGTCTTGGCTATAGCAGACCTCGATGACAAAAAGTGAATGTGCTCGCCGATTAAGTCAAATATTTATAACTCTGAAACAACAACATACATTCTATAAAAAAATAACGGGAATTGTTCCATAAAACGCAAAATAATTGTTTAATCATCAAAATTTATTTTGTCGTCTTCAAAATAGACTCCATTCGAAGCAATACACATATCGCACCCTAAATACAAAAGGGTCACAACTCAAAATGTACTTCTGCTCAAATATGAACGAGACGTTATCAATAAAACGGTCCGCGGATGACATATGGCAAAAATAAATTTTTTTGTTTTTTGGTAGGACTGTTATAAGCTTACATGGCAAATTTCAGCGTTATATGTCACATAGTTTGTTTTCTGTGCTACTGTAAAGAAGTCAAGCTCGAGTGTGGAAAATTTTGAGTTGTGACCCTTTTGTATTTAGGGTGCGATATGCCAACATTAGTCCAGTCATCAAAGCACCTTTTAAACGCTTTGAAGAGATCTTCTTCAGCTCCTTCAGCGAATTCTCCTTAATGGCCTCCATCGACTCTGCTATTTTTGTTTTATACAAGAAACGCCAGAAACGCAGGCGTCACGCCTGCATCATTTTCTCAGAATACACGAATCAAGTTTATCAATGCTTTTTGAATCAATCAGATTAATAAATAACACAAGGCGAATTCATTAAAGGGTGTGGCACTAGGCCAACAACAACATTTTGTACATTAGAATGACATGTAAAGGAGAATACAAATAAGTGATTTATTAAATTTAATTTGATTATTTAAAATAAATTGCTCGCTTTCTCATTCATTTATTTATTTAAAAAAAGGCTTTTGAATATAAATTTATTACACTTTATATAACTTACATTAGTTTGAATTCGCTACAAAACTGCATAATCGAAAAATTCTTCACAACCTACAAAATCCCTTCACATATTTATGTATTTATATATGATAAATATGTAAAATACGTAAATATTTATGCATTATCTTAAAATATTTTATTGTTATAAAAGGAAAAAAAAACTCAAAAATATGCACACATATCCATGCTGTAGATATAAGGGTGGGCTGCCCCATTTAGCCGCTCTTATGACATCGTAATTCTTAAATATGTTTTGAGCCCGCAAAGTAATAAAAGAGTTGGTTAATAAATTAGTTTTATTCGGTAGTGTAGCTTTTCTGCATACTTCAATGACTTGAAAACTGTTTTCGGTTATTCCTCGGACTTCATATACAAAAGATTTAATTTCATTTGAACTTCGTCAAAATCTCCTTCTTCAAATTCATAATTAGCACAAAGAAAAATATTCAAATAATTGTTTGTTATTTTAATCCTTCAAACGCATGGTTAAATCAATTTAACCTGCCTGCAGCCGGTTTAGGAGAAGTAATTTGGGGAATATATGAAAGTGAGTCAGTATACAATTGCAAGTTTTAGATTTATATTATCAAAAACTATATTATCACTCCAGCAGCCAAACTATCACACAAAATACTGGAATCTTAACCGCAGCACTGCCCACTTGGTTGTGCGCATGCATATTCTACCAACTTTCCAAACTTCAGCTAATGGGCTCAATCAACACTAGCCCGAAATAAACGGATCTTTGAAGTCTAAGGATTAAGGACTAAGACCAAGGACTAGCGACCGCCAACTTGTTTTTTGTTTGATGAATCAAATAGCAGATTTCCAGCCAAGTACCCCACATACCATGATCGGCACACACGCAGAAAAGCTAGGGTTGACATTTACATCATAGATCAAGAGGCTCTCGCTGACTGTAGATATACGCTTGCTGGAGTCCTCCCATGATGGTATCAAAACGGTGCTTTAGTTCTACTTGGGGAGTGCCAGAGTACTACTTCAACCATTTTACCTACCTGCCTACAGCATTGCAATATTTGACCAACCACTTTACTCGAACATCTTTCATTGAGCAATTTCTACCTGCTCCCGAGTTTGAAATCTTTAAAATCATTCAAAAAAAGAATATTTGAAGCTGTAAAAGGTAAAGCGAAGGAATTCTGAAGCAGCCAATTGATGAAATCTGCAAGCACTGCATAGAACAAGGGAAAATTCGCATGGTAGAAATAGAGGAAAATATGTTGGAAGATAAATGTTCACATACATTATCAAATTATAGTATTTTAGAGTGTCAATTTTGTTATTTAATAGTCTCACCTCGTAAGCGCATACATCTGCAAAACAATGCGTCAGCCGACAACTGGATTTTCATTGCCTTTTTTATGTTATTGTGCCCTCGATGAAACTACATATCAATTCAAAATGTTACCTCTAGAGATGGAGAAGCATTCATGTTAGCTTGTTGCAAAGGAAACAGATAACGGTATTCATGATTAAAATTAAAATTGGGTTACCGAACAAATATTTGTATTAAAAAATATATCAAATGCTTTACATTAAAAATCTTCAAACTTTTTTATGATTTTAGTTTAAAAGCCAAAGTTTGTCGACGGCTTGCGGCGCGTATACCGATCAGAAATAGTTTGCTCAGGAGGATGCTGGGATGCATAAATATGGTGTAGCTGCCTGTTTGTCCGGTATCATAAACGAAGCCTTCCAAAACGAGAGAGAATCGCATTTCTCTGACTAATTTAGATTTTCCAAATGCTGTTTCGCTAATATAACAACATCTTATTTAACTTTTGCAATAATCTTGTTTCAAAGAAAAGAAGAATATATTGCCTGCGAAGTTTCGGTTCGGGTGGCGTCGGAGAGGTATACTAAGAAAACATTGATAGTCGCTACCAACCATCGCTACCAACCATCGATGTTTGCGAAAAATGTAAAAAGATCAACGCATCGATACTTCGGTAGCGCCATCCATGTGTTTTCTACTTCTAGTTACCTCAAATCGTAAAAGTCATCAAGCTATCTTTTGACGTCTTTGCTATTTTGTTGGCAAAAACGCCAATTTATTGAGATGTTATACAAATTGAACGGAGGTCAGACAACTACAAGTCGATTGACATATATGAAGATAGATTTTAAAATAACTTATTTTTCCCTTAAATTCATTGTTTCTTCTCACTAATTCTCATTCCAAATCGGCTGCTCAAGCATTCTAGCAAACAACATTAATCAATTCCCAGTTGGATTTAGTACCAAGGCACAAAAGTAAAATTATTTGTAACCACACGTATCACCATGTCCGTGGCGAAGCCTCGAACCAACATGGGCAGCTAGTTGAAAACAAATTGCAGCACGTTATGAAAAATACACTTTTATGTATTTACAAAGACAGCCAATAGTTCAGACGTTCAGTAAGCAAGACTGGCTTTCATTGCCTGCCAGCCACATTAATCATTGCGCTTAAGCTGCTGCATATGCAACGCATATGGGTGCTGGGCGCGCAAATTCAATATTTTCAAAACCTCAAAATGTGCTAAGAAATGACAGCAAAACAAAGCAGGCAACATTCAAGCAAATACGAAAAACTTCAACGGCATTCAACCATTCAAGCTGTTACATAGTTTTGCTAGTTTTGCATCGAGTTTTGTTTTTTGTTTTGTTCATCCGCAGTTTGTCCGTGTGACTGCACAAGTGTGTATATTTATTGCAAGCATGCACGACTGACAGCCGGGCAGGTTTGAGCGTCGCATGGTCGCCTGAGCTTACGGGTCGGCTGATTGGCGTTCATTTGCTGTAATTAGTCGAGCGAACGCGCGCAAATGTGCACTTTACATGCTTGCGGTGCCCACAACAGTGTGCAACACATTTGTGGCACGCATGCGAACGTGCAGCAAAGTGCGTATCTACAAGCTCATTCATATCTGTAGGCAGTCACCAGCAAATGCATGCCAGATACGTGTCTTTGCCAGCGCCATCGCCGTCGTCGTCGTCACTGCTGACGAATTTTGCGCATGCGTGCACAAATTTTGAATATTACGCCGCGAAATGTTCGTCTTGTTGTTTGTCTGTCCGCTTGCACATTAATTAAAATTGTATGCAAAGCTATGTATTTTTCCATATGTATTTAATTGCACAAATTCGCGAATTCCTTTCTTTACTCAGTAGTATTTGCGATTAATTCGTCTAAAATTTAATGCTTTTCGATAGATACTACACACACACACCCTAATGAAATATTATTCCTTGTGTCATGCGTCACTTATTGGATAAAATATTTATACTAGTTTTTGGTATGATGCAACTTTTCGAGTTTTCTAACGTTTGCTTAGGTATGTATGTGTGTATGTATAATCAGGTCAAACGAGTGTCTAAATTTTTGTTTTTTAAGGAAATTTATGACGCAGCTGTAATGAATTTTGTAGCTTTAATCCTAAGCCGTACATAAGTATGTGCGTATGTTTAATACATAAATGCTTAAAATATTGAAATGCTTTAAATTACTGAAACAGCAAAGGCACAAAATTTCCCTATGCATTTATGAACGACCACAATTTGAGTAAGCCGACAAGATACGCTTATTCAATTGGGCAATTTAACTCTCGTCTCGCACCAGTGGATTGGCCGCCAAGATCATGCGATATCACACCTTTGGATTTTTATTTGTGGAGGTATGTAAAGTCTAAATGCCTTGTGGATAAACCCGCTTCGATTGAGGCATTGGAAGCGTACATTACTAAAGTTATACAGGAGATACCGGGCGAAGTCCTCCAGCGAGTCATTCAAACTTTTTGTTTGCGGACGGCCGAATTACGGCGCATTTACGGACAACATTTCGAAGAGAATATCTTTAAAGAATAAATGTCATGAATGGTTCTACACAAAAATAGTAAAATTTGCACAACCAGTATAAATTTTTGTTGTATTATTTTAACTTAAAATCCAATATCTAAATTGATCACCCCTTATGTACGTATGTATATTAAGCCGCCTTAAAGAAATGTTCGCCGTTCACCATCTGGCAACCCTGTATCTTTTGACAGAGATGTCAGATCGCTTAATGACACACCGCGTTGGAAGCGTCAGTCCAAGCAGATTTTTACCATGGAACAGTACACGCCACGCAAGCGCTCCCAAATTGTTGAAATTTACATTCAACAAAAGAAGTCAATTGTGAAAACTCAACGTGCGTATAAAAAATTAAAAAAATGTGAAAAGTGCGCCTTCTAAGAACACCATTAAACGTTTGTACGAAAGGTTTTCGACTGGTGATGTACTTTCTAATCCAAAGAGGCCAAATCAAAACCGACCAAGACGATCGGATGAGAATATTGCTCTTGTACGTGCCAGTGTTGAGACGTCGCCAAGGACATGCCAAAATCGCCGTTCTCAGCAGTTAGGTATTGCTCGGACCACTTTACAACGAATTATCCGCATTGATTTGCATTTATTCCCGTATAAGATTCAATTGACGAAAAAATTGTTGCCTGCGGACAAGCCTCGTCGATTGGAATGGGCCCAAAGAGTCATCGAAATGGCTAGAATGGTTTGATGTCGAAAAATGGCGATTTTGACTGGCCACCGCGTTCGCCCGATTTAACGCCACCTGACTTTTTCCTGTGGGGATATTTAAAATCAAAGCTTTATATTAATAAGCCAAAGATCATAGAAGAGCTCAAGAACAACATCCGTGAGAAAATAGCCGCTATTCCAGCCGAAATGTTAGCTATAACTATGAAAATGCTGTAAAACGGGCACAATACGCCGTACAGGCTCAAGGCGACCATTTGAGAGATATCATATTCAAAAAGTGATGTCAACAAATCTACTTGAACCAAATGAAATGATTATTGTCGTCAGCATCAAAAAAATTGTGTTTTTCTTTGATTAAAAAAAAAACACATTGTTCCGTCGAATATGGGCAACCAAGTATGTATTTTTGTAAGGTTGTTTCGAAAAAAGAAATTTTTACCGGAGGTTTTTTGGTTTATAGGATTTAAAGAATATCCAAATAATTTTAATTTTTCTTTTTAATCTACCTAGTTATTAGACTTCAGTTTGCCCCAGCCTTTAGATAAAGGAGTGATTCGAAGTTTTAAAATTTGTTATTGAAGCCTCTGAGTTAAGCATAGATACAGTAAGCTGAGAGACTAGCTCGACTAAAAAAACTAGAAATGTGTGAGAGTCAATACATCACGCAAAAGAGGCCTAGGCAAAGACTCAAACGGAAACCATAAAACAAAGTTCCCAAAATGCAGAGTTTAACAAGAATATAAATATGTCAACTGAATTCTACCCCGAAAATTACTTGCCCCTATTAACGCTGGCTTCGTTATTTGCTTTATCAGAAACCCTTGGAGAATCTCATTCAAATTCTGATATTGTAACAATATAAAGGGTGATTTTTTAAGAGCTATAGGAAAAAAACACACGTAAAGTTCAGAAAAATTCATGAAATTTTAATTTAAATCGATTAGTACAGTCCATATAATTTAATGTTTGAAGATTATTTCATGCAAATGTTGACCCCGACTGCGCTTTAAATGGTCCATCCGCTTAGTCCAATTTTGGCATACTCTTTCCAATGTTTCGGCCGGTATCTCACATATAAATGCTTTAATGGTGTCTTCCAATGCGTTAATTGATTGTGTGGATAGGATTGTGTGAATAGACATGAGCTTTAACATAGCCCCACAAAAAATAATCTAAAGGTAATCGTGCGATATGATCTGGGTGGCCAGACCTGTCAGAACGTGAAATAAAATGCTCACCGAACTCGCCACCAACAAGTCCATGTTACGCGTGCTGTGTGGCATGTGGCACCGTCTTGTTGAAACCACATGTCATGCAAGTCAAGCTTTTGCATTTTAGGCAAACAAAAGTTGGATATGATTTCACGGTAGCGCTCACCATTCACAGTTACGTTACGATTCGTAGCATCTATGAAGAAGTACGGCCCAATGATGCCTCCAGCGCATAAACCGCACCAAGCTGTGACCTTTTCTGGATACATTGGTAACTCTTGCAATTCTTCTGGCTGATCGTCACTCCAAAATCGACAATTCTGCTTATTTACGTATCCATTGATCCAAAAATGAGCTTCGTCGCTAAACACAATTTTTCGATTTTAAATTTTCTTAACAGAACACGAATTTTTATAATAAAATTCAATGATTTGCAAGCGTTGTTTGTTTGTAAGACGATTCATGGTTAAATTATAGACCACACTGAAGATGTTTGACAGTGAAACAAAACACGAAACGTGCGTCAGCTGTTTAAACCAACTGTTTAGAAAGATAATAGCTAAAAAATCACCCTTTATAACAATAGAAAATAATACATGGAACGAAAAATAGAAATCTGAAACTACCAATAGTGGGCAACATCGATTTTGTGCGTAAGTTTTTGACTAACCATCGGTAAACTATCGGACAGTAGATCTAGTAGATCGATAAACTATCGATAGTGCAAATAAGAATATATTTGTGGAAAGCAGTTTAGAGAACCACCCACCTTTTTTTATTTAAAAATGCGACACCCGCATGTTGAGGTTTTAATCTGGATCTACTGTCCGTTATTATAAGGCCAGCCTTACTGAACATTCACTCGGATTCCAGTGAACAGTGGTGTGGACAATTTTTGTCTTGAGATTTTACAAAAAACGTCCACGCTTGAATACGAGATTTTTAATAGTAGATGAATATGAATTATAAGTTAACGTATTCAGCAACTCAAATTAACTTCATTTATTTATTCCCACAAAATATTATGCTGACGCTATGTCTGCGACAGCGGATATTTTGGCAGAAACAGTGCCAAGTGTTTTGTGGTAATCTGACGCGCACGTGTTGCATCGTCAACAGTAAATGCAGTCAAGCGAGGTTACATTATGTTGTGCTTGCCTAATTAGAGTCAGTCTTTTTAGAGTACTCAAGCAGAGCATGAAGCTCAAGTGTAATCAAATAAAATAATAATACCAAATAAAATGTAAAATAAAATAATAATAAAAATACTAATAAATGTAACTATAATAAATGTAATTTGTAGCTGTTTAAATGAAGAGGTATTACGTCTAGCGACTACTACCCGGAATAATAAAATGTAATTGGCGCCCAACGCGGATTAAAAATTAAGAAATTAATCAAAAAATAATAAAATCTTTTTAACAAAAGTTTTTAAATAAAAATAGTTAATCCAAAAACTGAAAAATAAATTTTTTAAACAAAAAATTTTTAAAGATAAAAAATTAAACCAGAACAAAAAAAAACTTTTTAAGTGAAGCAAACAAAACAAGTATCAAAAGTAAGGAAAAGTCACCAGAGCTTCGAAATAGCCTGGGCAGCAAGTTGGAAAATTCAGAAAAAGTCACCAGAGCTTCAAAATAGCCTGGGCAGCATGTTGTAAAAGTTAAAAAAAAATTACCGGAGCACCAGAGAGGAAACCAGCAAAAGGAGAAAAGTCACCAGAGCTTCGAAATAGCCTGGGCAGCAAGTTGTAAAAGTTAAAAAAAAATTACCGGAGCACCAGAGAGGAAACCAGCAAAAGGAGTCTTATATTTTAGGAAAAATGAAATACCTTAAGTAAGTAGAGCGCAAAAGTAGTGTCATATCCTTTTTTGTTTCTATAAGAATAAATAAATTTTTTTTTACAAAGTTTAAATTTGGAAACTAAAAATATTTTTTTGTAAATCTTTGCACGGGTTGATCTAGCTCCTTGTTTTTGATTTTATTTTTGATTTCTATGAGTGAATCTGATAACGAGTTAGAACAAGTTTTGGAGAGGATCAACGGAATAGAAGTTAATAAGATACAAAATAGAAATAGTTTAGGAGCAACTAATTGGTGGGAAAACACAACAATGTCTCTCACAACAGAACAATTGAGGGCAATGGTAGAGGTCGCCATTGGAACCGCCCTAAGATCTCAGAAACAAGTTTTCGACCAACAAATTGAGGATCTTAAGAAAAAATTCGATGAGTGTGTCATTCACACTCCCAAGGTTGAAACATACAAAGACATAGAAATAATTCAGGGGCAAAAATGTGATGAGTCACTGGACATTTTTAAATCTCTGCTTGATTTTGAAGGCAAGCAGGAGACGTATGTTTCGTGGCGCCAAGCGGCACACATCGCATATAAAGTTTTTGAAAAGTCGGAGGGCAGTTCCAAGCATTACCAGGCAGTAGCCATAATTAGGAATAAAATTAAAGGCCCAGCGGACATGGTGTTGTCCTCCTTCAACACAGTCCTGAACTTCAGGGCAATTATTAATCGGCTTGATTTCACATACTCAGACAAACGGCCGATTTACTTAATCGAACAAGAGCTTTCAATTCTCCGCCAGGGAAACATGACCCTTTTAGAGTTTTACGATGAAGTCGAGAAGAAACTTACCTTATTGACGAACAAGACAATTATGTCATATGATAGGACCACCGCGGCTTCGATTAACGAAAAGTATAGAATGGACGCCCTACGTGTGTTCATATCTGGAACAAAAAAAGCATTAAGCGACGTACTTTTTTCGGCTCGGCCGAACGATTTACCCTCGGCCTTAGCATTAGCCCAAGAGGTTGAATCTAACCATGAACGGTATTTATTTGCCAGCAACTATGCTAGGTGCCTAGAGGACAAGGAAAGACAAAAAGGGGAATTTAAAACACAAAATAAAATAATTAGTACAGGTAATCAGACATTAAAAAATCCACATTTTTTTAAACGGCAAGGTTTCGGCAACAGGACTCCTAAAAAAGAAGAATTAGTTCAGCAAGCGGACTACGATCAATCAATGCGTACTATACAATCGGCAAGACGCCAACCAGCTAATATTGGTCCCCAAGCACAGTATTATAATAATCAAGTGCCAATGAGGACCGGGTTACAACCACAGGGCTATTACGGCAATAATCAAACCTCAGGTCAGGCCGTAAAACGTCAGTTTGAACATTCCGCTAGATTTACGGGACCAAAGCAACAAAGAATTAACCACATTTCCCATCAGGATGCCTCAACTGAACTCGAATGTTATGAGCAACAGGCAGTTTCAGCTGCATCAGAAATCGATGCTGAAGAATTTGACCAGATCAATTTTTTAGACAGAACTCCCTGCTACCATTCATAGAAAGGACAGTCGCAGGGAGAACCATTAAACTATTAATAGACACAGGGGCTTCGAAAAACTACATTAAACCCTTACGGGAACTAAAGAATGTAACCCCTGTAGACAACCCTTTTTCAGTGAAATCAATTCACGGTTTCACGACCATTAAGAAAAAATGTATTATTAACGTATTCAATACGAACAGCAACTTTTTTATTTTACCGTCACTGTCGACATTCGATGGTATAATTGGCCTTGATTTGCTAACGCAATTAAGGGCAAAACTTGATTTCAAAAACAAAGAAATCCAAACCCAAAGCGGGTTAGAAAAGTTATAATTTTTAAAGTGTGCAAATGTAAATTTCACACAAATAGAAGACATAGTTGTACCTCAAAATGTTACAGAAAAATTTAGGAAAATGATATAAAAGTTATTAGGAGTTTTTGCAAACCCTAATGAATCTTTATTTATCAAGGATTTTGCTACAATAGCAAAACCTCTTACTGATATATTAAAAGGTGAAAACGGAAAAGTTAGCGCTCATCAGTCAAAAAAGATAAAGGTGAACTTGGACGAAAGACAAGTTCAAGCCTTTGTCAAATTAAAGGAAATACTGGCTTTACAAAAACTTAGGAATTATCTTTACGGCGTAAAAAATTTAAATATTCATGCATTGGAAGAAGAGGATCGCTCTGATATTGCGACAGTACATAGTGAAATGTCACTTACATACACTATTGAAGTGACAGATAAACCAATTAACTGCTACCAGAATCAAATAGTTTTAGAAGAGGCATCTTTCGCCCGAAAACGAAACTTTATTCTTTTTGGCGAAAAAACTCGTCATACAATTGAATTTACTGATCACGGTTCTTATTAGGGGGAGGGTGGTCCATAAGGACAATCTAAGATAAAATATTCCTTCTGATTTGTAAATTTTGTTTTCACTTTCCTTTTTTCTTTCCCTATATTTCCTATATCTCCTACATTTTCGTTCTTTGTTTTTCCTTTCTTTCTTTCATTTTCTTATAGGACTTTACTTATAATACTTCCACTTCAAATTATATCTACAAAATTAACAGATTATTTTAACTCACACTACATTCCTATTGCGGATGGAAATGTGTTCATATGGCAAGACTTCGAATACATGCAACATACAAGCAAACTGACAATGTACAATGAAATAGCAGACGAAACAAAACATCTGACAACCCACTTCCCCTTATCTCATATGGTAAAGATTCTAGATTCAGACATAGCCCGAATTAAAACAATATTGGCATCCTTTGACATCCACCACCGACATGTCAGGAGCATCAATATTCTAGGCACTGCCCTTAAGGTTGTCGCCGGGACACCGGATTTCGATGACTTCGAAAAAATCAGATTCAATCAACAAAATCTAATAGAGTCAGAAAATAGGCAAATTGTTATAAATACAAAAACACAGGCCCAAATAAATAAATTAACGGAAACAGTTAACGTAATAATTAAAAATTCGAAAACTTACCAAATAGATACCGCCCACCTGTATGAAACTCTGCTCGCGAGAAACAGAATAATAATTTCGGAGCTTGAAACATTAATGCTAGCTGTCACCCTTGCAAAGATAGGGATAATTAATCCAACTATTTTAGACTCTGAAAATTTAAACACAATTATAAAGCGCTCTACAAATATAACTTTAACTATAACTGATCTAATGGAAGTATCCTTTGTTAAAGTTCTTTTAGATAATAATTTTTTACATTTTCTAATCAAATATCCTAAGCCTAAACTAGAGTGTAAGAAAATTATTGTATTTCCTGTACAACATAATGAAACGATCCTGCACCTCGGTGAAAACAACAATGTTGCTGATTGCGAAAACAAGGTAATTGCTATTGGAAACTGCAATGCAACTCTTACATCAACTTTTTGTCGGGAGCTGTTGAATCCAACATGTGCCCAACAACTCCACTCTGGAAGCGTAGCCCAATGCAGTAAAGACCTAGCCACCTAGAGCCTCTGGTTGTAATTGATGACGGCATCATCATTATCAATGACGGCACTGCTGTAATAGAAACCATTGAAAAAACTAAAAAGCTTATCACCGGAACGTATCTTATCACATTTGATGACGAGATACAGATTAATGGATCCACCTACAAAAATCTAAAAAGAGAATTGAAAATGATACCAAATTCTGCAGCCGCTACAATCGTAAACATTACTGGCCACCAAGAAATATTGAGCCTTCCATACCTTCGAAGACTGGGCATCGAAAATTTGCGGTACATTGCGCAAGTCGAAAACAAACTCATTGTGGGACCGGCTGTTTCCACTCTCATTATAATTTGTATCATACTCGCCTTTGGCTTAATTTCCAAACTACGTCAGAGAAGAAAGAAGAAGCGCCAGGGTCATATCATTCAGGCTACCATTGATAGTTTAAGGAGACCCGAGGACGGCTCTCACTTAAGCGAAGGAGGAGTTAACGTATTCAGCAACTCAAATTAACTTCATTTATTTATTCCCACAAAATATTATGCTGACGCTATGTCTGCGACAGCGGATATTTTGGCAGAAACAGTGCCAAGTGTTTTGTGGTAATCTGACGCGCACGTGTTGCATCGTCAACAGTAAATGCAGTCAAGCGAGGTTACATTATGTTGTACTTGCCTAATTAGAGTCAGTCTTTTTAGAGTACTCAAGCAGAGCATGAAGCTCAAGTGTAATCAAATAAAATAATAATACCAAATAAAATGTAAAATAAAATAATAATAAAAATACTAATAAATGTAACTATAATAAATGTAATTTGTAGCTGTTTAAATGAAGAGGTATTACGTCTAGCGACTACTACCTCGGAATAATAAAATGTAATTTATATAATATAAAGCGTTCAAGCTTTTGAGAATCCCTTCTTCTTCTGAAATTCGCTGTGCTTCACTTCAATGCATTCATCGGAATCCTTTTCAAGAAATTTTTCCGTTTATGCTTATCTTTCGCTACTTTTTTGTTATATATTTATCCATTTTAAAAATAAGCCGAAATTATTGCTTAAAACCGATTTGCCACGAACGATTGAAGCAAAAATGGCACAGTTGCAATAGTTGTTATTCAATTTTCTAAGAGAGGCCAATAAGCAAAATTATATGTATGTACCTGTAAAGAAATGTTTGGAGTTGAATAGCTGGCTGAACGAAAACTGAGGAACGTAAATTAGATACTATTGAATACTATAAATAGTCCTAAAAACTATCGATGGATGCGCCAAAGTCGAAAACCAGTATTATCGATAGTTTCAGACCTTTACCGAAAACGTAGATTTCGGGTTGGATTTTGTTACTGATAAAAACATAGGAACTATTGGCAATAATATTGTAGTACTGACACTGAGAGTATTACCGAAGAATCTATTGGAATTTTCTCAAACGAAACGGCTTTGAATGCAGTTTCAAGCTTAAATCAATTTTGCAGCAGCGACTTTACAGCTTTGTTAAGTTTTTAAAAAATATGGACACCAAAGCCAATCTGATACATTTAGTTTTTCATAATTTATTGACTGAAATGTAACATTTCTGTTTCTATTTTCCCTGTTGCTTTATATGCACCTATGCGCATAAAATAAATATGCACCTTTGAAAAAATACATACACGTTTTTGTTTGAATTATATAATATACCTGTAGTATCAATATATTTTATTCACATAAGAAATATAATATTATTATATATAGGTACAATGAATTAAAAAAATAAAATTTTCTAAAATAAGTTATAAAGTTGACTAACGGTGAGTGTCCGCCCAAGGGAGGCTTCACTGTATGAAAAATGTGGGTGGAAATAAGAAAAATGTTTTAATTAGTAACGAATTAGATAGCTTTGAAAGCGGAAGCTTCTTTCATTTACCAACCGCTTAATGTGCGATGCCAAAAATGACCACAAATAAAAACATTTAGAAGCAGCCGATTGCATTTTAATTATTGTAATTCAATGCTATTAAGTAAAGCGTACCCAATTTGATAATGTGGAAGGCAATATAAAGAATAAGAAAAATTTTTAATTGAGATATATGAGTACATAGATCAGAGGTCGGCAACCTGCGGCTTGGATGTAAAGCTGCTGCTCGTTAGCTCCATACGCAAATATTATTTATTGCATCAATTAAAAAAAAAAACCTTTCAAAATCATTCTGATTCGATTAACAAGAATTACGCACCGATGCTATCTCTCAGCCTCTTGTCGTCGCTGACTGTAAAGAACTCTTAAACGAAATGGAATGTATTCCGACCTCCTTCCTCAAAATAAAGTGCGATGGCTTTCCAAAGGTTTGAAATAAAAACATTCTTAAGTGAAAGAGGCATTAATCACCACCCTGCATTGGAGAATAACAAATAATTGCAAAAATTTTACTTTACCACAGTGATTATATGAGCAGAATCTAAAACTGCTAGGAAAAGGACATCCAGCCCCTGTTTTGGTAGAAGACTTGGTAGCTCTGAAGAAAAATTAATTTTTATTTGCAGACGATGATCAGAGCGGAAAATTACTTAATTTTGCGATAAAACCAGTACAACTATTGACACGAATTACTTCAGCATTTCGAGTGCTGACTATCTTCGGATCAACATATTCGTCCGAGCAGCGTTCTCTTGCATTAATAAGTAAGGTAAGAAGCTAACTAACAAAATTTAGAGTCGTGTTTGAAACTTAAAACGAAAAGTCATGAGCTAAATTTATCCAAACCTTTTAAAGCCATGCAAAGCCTACGCTCCATTTGATATTGTTTGCTCAATTATTTGTTACAGAAGTAAAAGTTAGTGTTGTAAGTAAAGTAAAAGTAGTAGTTTGAAGGTTCGGCATATGCACATGACATAACCATAGTAGTGACAGGCAAATACCTAAACACCGTGAGTGACATAATGAATAATACACTCACAACTGTGCACGAATGGGCAACACAGGCAGGTCTGGGGATAAATGCTGATAAAATGGATAAGATAATTTTTATGAGAAGGCACAAGATCCCCTATTGGCACTCCTAGAAGCTAAACGACGTTGAACTGACTCCTAAACCTAAACTATCATGGAAGTACAATATATTAGAGAGGAAGAAAAAGGCCAGTAACACACTATATGCATGTAAAAAGAGTTACATGGAGTCTATCGCCTGCTATTATGTATGTATTGGTGCTGCTTAGCTATACATAGCCCATATGCGCTATGAAAACCAACATATAAAAATCCTTCCGAAAGTATTCAACGTCATGTTGCACTTTGCACCAAAGATGCATTGAGAACTACTCCCACGACAGCGCTTGACATCGCGGCGGAATGTCTAAAAGCTCAATCTACCGTCAGACTAAGCGCAACAGGCGAATTTATCCGTAAAACGTTCGGACATAGCTCAATAGGCATAAATTACAGAGTCATGACAGACATATGCTCAAAAATGCAATTGAGTGAAGAAATTCGGAACAACAATAGAAGAAGAGGGAAGGAAAAGAGAAATTAAGTTTACCGATGGCTCGAAAAGGTTGGTCGAAGTAGGAGCGGGGATCTATTGCGCAAAGCTAGGCATCAGAAATCTTCGCTGTAGGTAAGGCTGCGGAAATAAAATTTGCAAAGACATCAAGGAACTCCAAAATAAATATATATGTTGGCAGCCTAGCGGCGAGAAAAGCAATAAACTTATGTGAAATTTCATCTAAAAACGTTCTAAAAAGCAGGGAAGTATTGAGAGATTAGCCGCAGACAGACGGTTGCATATCTATTGGGTACCCGGACATAAGGGAATTGCAGGAAACAAAATTGTAGATGAGATTGCCAAAAGCGTTGTTTACAGACAATTCGAAGAAGAAAACGACATACTGAAACCTTTAAATACGATATACAATGACATCGCTGCGGACATGAAAATACCGATGGGTAGGAGGTGAAATAATCTAACCACTTGCACAACCGCGAAAATCATGGGTACACAGAGTGCAGATAAATACGACCGATTCGTACTAGCTCTGTCTAGAAAAGAAAGCAGAACTATCGAAGATATGCTGACAGGCCACAATTTGCTAGCGGCACACGCATACAAGATGGGATTTACAAGCAATGATAATTGCATATTTTGGAATAAACTAGAAGAGAGGGAAACTGTAGAACAACTTCTATGTTCTTGCCCTGCATTATCTAGAACCCGAATTAAATGTTTAAGAACTCTACAATATGAGAAGCTGGAATGTATCTCGGGATTAGAGCTTTAGAGTCTACGCAGACGCAGACGTATTACAATAAGGTCGAGCTCCAACTCGTAACACTAAAGACCAAACGGTCTATGTAGAGGTTTTCAGCCAGTCTGGTAAACTTAACTTAACCTAACCTAAAGTAAAAGTAATTGTTTCATTCGTTTAATTTTTTAATACTAACTGTTAAAATGTTTTATGGTCGATCTTTAGCTCCTGAACGATGCTACTAACATACCGGTTACCTTCGATTATTTCTGTGATTTTATCAATATTTTCGATATTATCTTTAACATTAAAGGTGCCTAAACAGAATCGTCTTTATCAAAGAAAAACTGTAAAATGTACCGAATTTTCTCTTTGTTGACTCCCATTGTTAACACTCAGTGACTCACAACTGAATGGAACAGGAAAAAAAATAGCAAATGAGTTTTTTTATGTGAAATGTTATCTTGATAACGAGCATACACTGCATAAATTGTTTGATCGATACTTTACGAAATATCGATCAGCATAGCCATCTACCGAGAAAATAATGGAGTTTTTCCCCCTAAACTCTAACTCGTTGTGAAACACGCTACTTATATATGAATAATAGATATTTTTTCTAATTTATGCAAGTCTATAGTTTGCAAGAAAAAATTTTGCGGACCTTTAGAAACTTTGAAATTTTGTAAATTGTAAATTTTACTTATCCGACTCAAAAGTCTGCCGACACCTGTCATAGACGAATGTTTATTGTACCAATCAGTGTACTCTCTATTAAGTTAACACCTAAGGGACTGAAAAGTTTGTCCGGTTTTGGGAGGTGTCCGCTTATGAGAAAAGTGTAAAAGAAAAGTTAATAAATTATTATGGGAGGGTTAAGGTATTATGGTCGGGCTGTTCGCTCAAGAGAAATAAATTTCAAAAAACTCTTAAGGAGTTGTGGTATGTATTGAAAATAATGTCCGCTTAAGAGAGGTGTCCGTTAGAAGAGTACAGGGTACTCGTACATAACTACAAGCCGGAGTAGCTCAAATTCAAGCAACATACCGTAGGATTTATATACATACGTGAAGTGAAAGCCAAAAAAGCAACATTGCAAAACTTCTTCTATTTTGAGATGTGCATTTTTCCACAAGATATTCTTGTCTTTTCATTTTCAAGCTTTTCACTTCAAACGTATTTATGCGGCAAAAAAGAACATATCAGCGACTAAATGCCACACAATAGTGGGCAGGAATCAAAATATGTCACAGTGATTTTGTGATTATACCGACCATGACATGCAGCTAAGTGGCAGCAAAAAATATTATTGCATGCATTACTTTTATGCATCCTATCTATGTATACCCGTAGGAACACACAAGTCATTTTATACATACTGTATTGTACATACATGTTGATATTGCCACAGCACTGGTACAGACGTGTATTCTTAGCAAAACTTAACTTAAGCGAATAAAAAGCAGCTCATTGAAAACTAGGACTAAAAGTAAAGCAGTGCTTCTATGTAAATAAGTAGATATATATATGAGTATAAACATACTCATATACACCTCTGTGATGATATATGTACCATAGTAAAAAAGCTTAAGTCGACTTAAGTTAAAAGTGAAATTATTTTCTGAACTTCTCTAACCGTTCGCATGTATGTATGTATGTATGCATTTCTTTTTTATTATCGTTATTCCTTCTACAGATTTATACGAAAAATGCATGATTTAATAATAAAAGGTTTGCTCAGTAAGCAGCTTTCTCATTCCCTCTTGACAAATCGGCTCCCTTAGCAAGACACTGGGTTGCTAGCTCGAGAAATTTTGACTAAAAGTGGAGGAAGAGTAAAATTTGTAGAAAAAACATTTCATTTTCAAAATGGTCTGCTTACGAGTAACAACTCGCTCAAGAGTTTTCATCGGTATGTTCAGGACTATGGCAGTATGACATGGAATACATACCGCTTAAGTCAAGACATGATAGAGTATTTGACGCAATCCGAGATCGAGATGGAGAATTTACAAAGCTTTATTTCTTATGATGTGGTGATTTAAACGGAACTCATGTTTTGCAGCTAGCGTTTGCTAAAGAGTTACAGCAGGGAGAATTATTGAATAGTCCCGACGCAATCGATTACATTGCAGACCTCATTATAAAAAAGTTGGCAGAACTTGTTTCCAATGAGCCCACCTTCCTATGGATGGATGAAGTGTCCAGAGGAGGCTTAAAAAAGCACAGTACCAGTATGAAAGAGCTTCTCATAAAAAACGATCTACCGGAATCGGCTTAAAACTGTAGCCCCTTCCAATTGTGGAACGCGCGCTACAAATAGGAGGAGGATCTCGGCGAAACACCTAACAGAATTGTACGTGCCAATTATTTATTTATTTTTAACAAAATAGTTTCATATTGGCGAAACTTCGCGATTGGTTTTAAATTTAAAAATTAATTCACAAAATAAAATCTTGGATTATGTGAAATAATTTCTTGTTTTAATATTAGACTTGGCAATTTCCGCTAACCACTTCTATCTATACCATTATTTACATTCAAATATTAATTAAAATTTATTTTTTAAACCGTTCGCAGTTTGTTTCCATTTAAGTAACAAAATACTATTTTGCTACCATTTTTCCCAAAAAGGATTTAATTTTTTCCTTTTTATGCACCTTCTTAAATACAACCTTTTGTAAGGGAGTGTCAAAAATCGAATGTCACTAGTAAGCAAACCTTTAATAATTGAATCATGCGAAAAATGTATGTTAAGATTGCATACTGGAACAAGTTAGCAAAAAAAATTAAACAGAGGCGACTATGCCAAACGACCACATATACTTACTATACCGCGCACTTATGTATAAGTACAAATAAAAACCATAAATGGCTAGCGCCGGCGTTTCGCTGCACCGCTAAGCTGTTGGGACATTGCAGCAGTCGTATGCGACTGAAATAATAAATAATAAAAACAAAACAAAAGCAATGTTTTTGTGACAAAAAATTGACTGCAGTGCCTCATGCCGCAAAACGGCGCTTGTAGCATACAGAAAAGGTAAGAGGAAATAGATTTTATTGAATTTTAATAGAAACAAGTAAGGAAGTGCTAGGTTCAGTCGGAACAGAAACTTATTTAAAAAAGGAAATACAATGAAATTGACAACAAAAATTATTTCGCTGCGGCCTATCTTGACGTAGCTAAGCCTTTTGACAGTGTATGGTATCACGGAAAAAAGCAAAAGTTAAAAAAAATACTTCCAACCGACTGTTATCTATTTTTGCGAAGGTACCTTAGATTAGGTTGAAATTAGGTTAGGTTAAATAGCTGTCCTTGCGAGTGGCTTACTAGGACAAAAAAAAAATCAAAATTTGCCCGTTGTGATACCATACAGGAGGAGGAGAGGAGAAAAGGAGAAGGGAACGAACCAGACAGGTGGAAGAAGAACAAGGGGTGTTGGATGAAAGAAGTTACCCTAATGAAAGATATTTTTATGTTAAATATCAGGATGAATACTCTGATGTAATATACTACGTATGGAAGCAGGTATACAAAGAAGCGGTCTGGGGCCACTTCTATACAAATGATATACACTGTTCAAGTGATAATAGCCTGATTGCAACCTTTGCTGATGACACCATTTTAATGACCTATAATAAACACAAAAAAGTTATCACAAGCAAGCTACAACAGCTATTAAATCAACAATGACTTGGTTTAATATATGGGGAATCGAAATTAATTATACAGTCATTAAATATGAAACAAAAGCCAAATATTCAGGCATAATAATTGATGCCAAACTGACATAGAAGGAGCATTTCTTCAAAAGAGAAATGAACTCAAAAACCGCTTCAGACAACTCTACTGGCCACTACGAAACGACTTGCGTCTTTCACTTTGTTATACAATAAATTGATAATCTACTATACAAAACTGGTAAACCTCCAATATAGCATCGAACTATAGGGAACATCAATTAAATCAAACCTTAAAAAGAATGCAACGGCTACAATAAAAAATCTTAAGGACTATCACAAACGCAGTCTGATACATAACCAATGGCGACATACATAGAGACCTCAAGAATGTCTCAAATTACTTTTAAAGAAGAACGGTCGCCAAACCAGTCGTACATTGGCGGAAAAAACTAACTGCGATCATAAAACGTTTCTCAATCACCTTCATTCAGTGGGACTTATCGAAAAACTGGGAGCTTGGGTGGCACACCAGCTGAACGAAAAAAAACAAAGCAAGTCGCCTTCAAATTGCTACTCAGCATCTCCCGAGCCCTCGAGCAACTCGCGGTCATAAACAGCGCTTTTTGTACCGAATCGTCACGGGAAATGAGAAATGGTGCGTATACGTCAATACGAAGCAAAGAAAGTAGTGGGTGGCTCCAGGAGATACGCCAGTCCCTGTGAAACGCTCGAAATGCCACGGTCGACAAGGAGCCCAGCTGAACAATGTGAATGACGCTATTCTACTGAAAAGGCCTGTTAGGCATAGTCGAGGTCGTTAAAAGCAACGATTTTAGCTCTCGTGACACGTTGCATTTTTCTGATGAAGAAGTATTTTTTTCTTTTGTAAACTGGATCTGTTTAACATGATTTTTTTCTTTCAGCTGGCCCTATTATTATCCCAAAAATGGATCCGACACCTTCTTGGCCGACTTCTGGGCACGAACTCGTTTCAGAGCCAAAGAACCAGGGTCACACCACTCTTTAGCCTCTTGCTTTAAATGTTTCAGAGAAAGTCGGAATGTGATTTCGTTCACAGCACACAGCTTTCTGAAACTCGATACTTCAGTCAAGATATTGCTTACACTGCCCAATGAGATTCCCAGGGCTTCTACTTAATCTAGTCAATTCAGTCACTCGACAATTTTCCAATATGATGTCCTACATGTTTTTTACGATTTCTGGTGCTGTTGCTGTTTTTGGACGACCTTGACGAGGATCGCCTCGACCACGTTTCAATTCAGCAACACATCTTTCTACTATAGTAATTGATGGTGAAAACAGTGATGGCCCTATACACTTTCAACATTTGTTCATAAATTTCCTTTGCTTTTAAGCCTTCCACAAATAAAAATTCAATCACTGCACGATACTTGATTTTTTCTATTTTAGAAAATACTATGACTCGTCGGTACTAAGTGACCTGTAATCAAAGAATGAATTGACAGATTGAAATGAAATTTCACACACGTTCATATTGAGAATGTACTAACATAACAAAAAAAAATTAGGTTCCTTTATCGAACAGCAAAGCTTAGTGAAAAAAAACCTCAACAATGAATCAACACAGCAACTACTGCTTTTGTGTAAGGCTCATACGTTCAAAGCCATGTCGACAAAAAGGGTACACAAAACCATGCATATATGTGTGTTAGCTGCACTTCGGATTCATGCAATGTTGCAACAGAGTACATTCTAGGAAGAAATTCCCATATTCTACTGGGTATTAAGTGTATTATGTGTATGTCTGGCGTAATATGCTTGAGTTATCTTTGCCGCATTTTAGCGGTTGCACGAAACATGTTGCATGAATCATTCGGCACAGCAGCAAAAGCAACTGACAGTTTTTCACCAAAATAGCTGCTCTAATATTTTCAGCTTTATTAACGCTATCACTTGCCACTGTCAAAAATTCAGATCAGCTTATTTTCGCTTATAATTATACGGTATGTATGTATATGTGTGGCACAATATTCCAACCTCCCTTGTCGCCATAATTTACCTCTATTAACACATGTATGTATATGAACATGTGCGTGTATTTAAGTTGGTGGTTTTGCCACTTCTATATTCGGGTGATGGCATCGCCGTTGCCACTCATTGTTTGTGCCACTTTACTAGCAGCATGAAAAATATAGAATTAAAAGTAAAATACATTAAGAAACTGTAATGCACATTGTTTTTAAACGTAGTTGTTGCTATTGTTGCTTTTGTACTAAATAATTTTCGCCCCTTATATGAATAGCGCACGACTTCCATCTACGTTGTCGCCTATCAGAGCCTTCATCATCACTGTAATCACCGTACGCGCATCATCAACATCAACAACAACAGCAACTGCGTGAATAACATACAGCCAATATAGTAAAAACTCGTTCGTATACTCATAACTGCAAGTATCATTTCTTCAAGTGTTTCTCTGAGTCTAGTGAAGCAGACACTGCTCGTCTTCATCAACTACATATACATTTTCGCTCGAGCATACCACGGCCTGCATTACATGTACAGTAGCGGACAAAGAAATGCCACACCTTAAAAATTCATAACTATTCGGGTTTATTTAAGAACAGTCGATTGTTTAAGAAAATTTGTGATTGAAGTGGTTTTATACAAATATTACCAACATAAAAATATATTTCGGAGGAGGATACATTTTTTGCCATTTATTAGAAACCAAATTAGGTGATATTTTTATTTCCCTCGAGGTTTTTACAAAAAAATGTTTTTAAAACCAAACGCTTAACCATAAAAATAGATTGCAGTTTTTTCTTTTTTGCACTAAAGGTGAGGCAAAATATTTTGAGTTCAAATTTTGTAGTCCCTCCTTGCTTTTTATAACGGTTTTTATTCGTTCGGGCATGGAATTAATTATATATATAAATAATTGGCACGTACACCCTTGAGCCGAGCTCCTCCTCCTCCAATATTTGTGGTGTACGTCTTGATGTTGATCCCCAAATGGAGGGACCTTCAGTTTCAAGCCGACTCCGAACAGCAGATTTTTTTATGAGGAGCTTTTTTCATAGCAAAAATGCACTCGGAGGCTGCCGAGGGACGACCGCTATTAGAAATTTGTTTTTCTTCATTTTGCTCTTTCACCGAGATTCGAACCTACGTTCTCTCTAAATTTCGAATGGTAGTCACACACCAACCCATTAGGCTACGGTGGCCGCTACAGCGATCATAGAATTTATACCTAGATACCAGTATAACATACGTCTTCAATTGGTTGGCCAAGCTCTGATCTTCCTCGTTATCCGCAATTTTCATTATTCTTCTAAATTGACTGTCAAGCTGAGAAATTCGGTACTCTAGCAGGTCTGGAGTTAACCGAAATAATTTTTCTAACTGGAAAGGATTATCCATATCGCGGAGCAAACGTCGATCTATTGTTTGAGGAACCATTTCCTCCTCTCCACGCGACAAATCATAATTCAAATACTCAATAGATTTATTTTGGCTTTCTTTAATAACTTTTTGATACTGTAATTTCACCGTTTCAATGAATTTTTATTTTCTCGACTGAGCTAACTGCACCAAAACTGTTGTCGTCCAGGTGGCGATAATCGATTTGTTAACCCAAGCAGCTGATATTGCCTTATCGATTTTTGTTATGAAGCTGGTTACTGCAAAGAAGAAAGTTCATATAGCAAAGGTGCTCTTCATTAGAAGGAAAGAGGTTTCCCTGTAAGAGCTGTTGGTATTTAATTGCGCGCACATTTGCATCTATCAGGCCAGCTTTCTGCCTAACGGTACGTCTGGTCCATGTTTGGTGCAATTTATCACTTTTGCCGCATTTTAGCTATAGCTTTTTAATTTTGCTTCTAGGAGACGTCGCCGTAAAGTTTGTCTGTTGGTTGGAATTGCATTTATTTGTTGAAATTCACTCTGATGCCTTCAGCTGCTTTGAACTGGTCATTCTTAAGGCTGGTATTTTTCTTCCAGAACGAGCTTTAGGTATTCATGATCCGGTATTCGCATATTTTGAAAAAAATTGTCGATAGTAGTTAAACTTTTTTCTCACGAATTTTGCGTATATTTAAATTTTGGGATCGCAAAGCCTTATCAACTTCAGTTAATTTTGTATTTTTGATTAATTTTTGTATTTTATCACAGTTATGTGTTTATATGAAAATAACAAGAATCGTTTAAGTGTAGCTGCTTTTCAGCCTTTTCCGAGTGTCTGGTCGATCTCCTTCTCCTATTAGCGTCCTGATGTTTTCCCTTACATGGAAAGACCTACAGTTTTATGCTACCTTTGAAGGACAGTTGGTTTTTTATAAGGAGCTTTTTCATACCAAAATGACACTCGGATGTTTACCTACCGAGGGGCGACCAGTATTAGGAAAACTTTTTCTATTATTTAGTGTTTCGTGGCCGGGGTTTCGCACATGTGAACTTTCGAATGATAGTCACACACCAAGTTATTCGGTTAATATAATCCTCTTTTTTTGTCCGTTACTGTACATATGTATGTATGTACACATAAACTGTATTCGCCCTCAACAGTCTTCTTTCTGTCTGTCGCTTAAGTCTTTCAGTCTACAGCACTGCACTTGACAAGCGACGTTGCGTTCCACTGGCCCACACATATACACACCCACAATTGTGCACATACATGCACATACATACATATACTTTTTGTGTGCTGCAACGCAATCATGTGCAACATGTTGCCGTTTAAATGAGTTCAACGAAATGCGCTTTTTTAAAGCATTTAATGCTTTTTTTGTTTTATTTCATTTCATTTTGCTTTTGCTTCGCTAATGTTGCACTGCCGAATGCTGCTGGCACGTTTGCTGTCTGCTACTTACTGTGCGAATGCTCTTTGCTGGGTTCCTGTGTTCTTTTGGTTTTGTTTTTGTTTTTTAGGTGACATCACAATGCGAAGGTGTGTCATGTTTGTTGAAGGCAACACTTTGTGCGTATTCTCATAACTTGTGCTTTTCGGTTTAATAATTTTGCATGCCATTTGACTGTTACGTGTTTTCACGTCATCTTATTTCGGTGGTTGCCGGCGAATTTGGCATAGCCGCCAATTTATGTCCTTTTATTTACTGTATTCTGTATTTAAGGTTCATTGAACGGTTTTTGAGCTTTTCAGTATTAATCAAGGTTATGGGGGTGATCATCGGTCATCGTTATTTGTGGCCACAACGAAGTTTTATTAAAAATTACAAAAAAGCGGGTTCGGTTCAGTGATGGTACGCAACGTATAATATTTTTAAAATTGTATCCATTTTTTTTCTTTTTAAACTTAACCGAATGATGAATTGAAATGGTGATTTCATTTGGCATTGAAAAGTCTGGTTCTGGAATATTTTACAATAGGACTCACAAAAACCAATTGCGAGTGCAATAAAACTCCAGTCTTTACAATTATTTTTTGTTATTTTTTTTTTTTAATCAAAATATTGGTTTTCAAATTCCTAAAGCGCGAATTAAAAAAATTTCAGCACTGGCTAACCGAATTAAATCAAGTAGAAAGTCTTGCAATAACATTGGACATTTTATCATTTCATACAAAGTAGCTACAATAATTATTGTAAGAAGACTCTGACTTAACACAGATAAAAGATGTTTTGCCTCAAATGCTGACTTATTTGGAAAACAAATTTTTGTAAACTGGCAAAATCACGGCAAACAAAATTTAATAATTTTTTCTGTGGCATCAGCTTTATCAGTTTTTTTATATTTTTTATTTACAGCTAACCAGTAGTAGAGAAAATACTCCTTTTCCATCAATTGCTTTGCTCCCACGGCTTCTAATTCGCTCTCTCATTCGTAATTCAATTCCCAATCACCCTTCGAATTACATAGAACAGGTGGAAAAACAGAAGGAAAAGAAACTTAAAGAAGTTCACCAGGTGGGTGATATTTAAATCCGCAATATCCGCTGGTGTATCGAAAAAGGGAGAGCTCAAATGTCTAAATCTTTGTCCAACGAGAGTTGGGCAGCTGAGAAGAAGGTGCCGAGATGATTGAATTTCATCGTCCAGAAAGCTTCTGCAGAAAGGACTTGAATCAATCCCAAGTCTCACTGCATAGACACCTAACAGGCAATGCCCGTTAAGGATACTTACCAAATTAGAGAGCTGCGGCTTTGCTAGCCTTAGAAGTTACCTCGAGCGCCCCCGATCTGCCCATGACCAGAAGTATCTCGCGACTTGCATGTTTGCGTACTAGTACAGTGATTGCTGAGTTGAGACAAGGCCAATCTTTCCAGGAGCAGACCACAGCTTCTCAAGAGGATCCTAAGCCTCTCGTATTGCGATGATGCCAGTCATCAGCCCAGAAGTTTCCATCTATGCCCCCGTGACTGAGAACCCAGATGAGCCTAATCTCGAAATATTCAGATGCAGTCGAGCGAGAAGTTAAGTATTCCCCGGCTAATTTCGATGTGCCCCAAGCCCTAATTGCCGCTTGGCTGTCGGAGTAGATATTTACAGCATTTATAGAAGTAAGCAACCGATCCACTGCTTTCAGCGGCTACCTCCACTTACATAATGCGCCATACAAAATTCGAGAGCGAATTACCTCATTCGTAAGTAATTCAGTTTCAATTCCTTTGCGAATTACGAAGAAATTAGGGTCTTCCTTAATTTGGGCCAACATCTCAAAAACCCCATGAATAGTGTTGTTGAATAAAAAATAACTTTTATATATTATATATAACACTAGTCTACAAGGAAAAGTATCCGAAATAATTTAAACTAATATCTGCTTCTCTGTCCATGCAAAATTCGGATTGATAACTAAAATTAATTTATTAGTTTGAGTATTTACGATAATCGTATCTTTCGTGTTTAATGGAACTAGGCCGACAAAATTTAACCAACATTCAGACCCAGAAACCAGACTATATATTTCCGAAGGTTTATGATGCGCTGAATCCAAATCTGGCCTCAGAATTGCTCTATCAGCTCTGGTTTTCGAGATATCCTAACCTAAAAGTGCAAAAAATACAAAAAAAACATGAAAATTTCAAAATGCGATATCTCTGCGAAAAACAATGATATTTGAGCAAACAAAACGCCATTTGAAAAAAGAAGGATTGTATTTAAAGATGCCATCCTTTAATTTTGGTGAAAGAAAACATCTGCAAGGCTACATAACCTCAAATATGGGCAAAAATGGGGTTTTTGCACTTTTAGGTTAGGATATCTCAAAAACCAGAGCTGATAGAGCAATTCTGAGGCCAGATTTGGATTCAGCGCATCATAAACCTTCGGAAATATATAGTCTGGTTTCTGGGTCTGAATGTTGGTTAAATTTTGTCGGCCTGTGTAATTGGCGCGTTCACCCTTTTTGGGTGTTCGGCCGAGCTCCTCCTCCTATTTGTGGTGTGCGTCTTGATGGAAATGGAATGTCTTATATAGTATTTCCTTTTTTTCTAGCTCGAAAAGTCTTTCCGAATGAGATCCAGATTTTCGAGATCGTGGTTTCTTCATCATTCTTTTGACAATAAGAGGAGCAGGACAGCTTTGTTGACCTGAAGTAAAAGAGCAAAGTAAACTACGACGTGTTTACTAAGTAAGTTTTTCTCTGACTTCTTAAATCAGTTCGGCTTCACGTTCATAACCTCCATCATCCGATATTGGTAAACCAATTTTAACAATGCGTTCCTCCATATCCGATAATGGTTTTGGATCTCGTGGTCCATTTACTATCTTTTTATTACAGAGTTTATTAGGTTAAGATACTTCTTAAGCTGAACTGAAGCAGAAACAGTAGAAATTCCCTACAGCTGGACTAAGACGGAGTCTCACTATACGATCATTGTGAGTAGAAGATGAAAGGTCCTACCAACCTGTGCAATGCCCAGGCAGGCACAGCTTGATAATAACGCATCAAAGACTAACCAAATGTAGGGTATGACCGCTACGACATCTCAAGACTAACCTTAGTTCTTACAGGATACTGGAAGGTAGAGGAGCACGCGCGCTTTGCTAAACTCTAACTGAAATCGCTTAAGCCTTTATCGTCCCAACCAAGAAGACGAAGAAGTCTGGTAAATCCAGCCACTCAAGCGATTGTAACAAAAACAACAATATCATGTATATATGTATGTACATACATATGTACGCATAATTCTTATTTACCATTTGCGAAATCCACGCTTCTTTGAAATAAGTTTTGAATTCATTATTAATTTTTTTTTCTACTTCAAAGAATTTTTATGAAAAAATACATACATACATAAATATTGTGAGAACAAATTTTTACGGTCAATATAATTTTAAAATGAAAACAGAATCGCATTTGACATGAAAAGGTGAAAAATATTTTCATTTCACCACTTCGTAAAACGAGAATTGACTCCCAGGTGCGTAAGGGCTCTTTGATATAACAAATTGGCAAGCGTACTCTAATCAATCCATAAGTAGTCTGATTACCATATAAGCCTTTCCTCTTTAAAACCGCTTATAAGATTTCATCGACAGTACCATATGAACTGAGTCCCGTCATCAATTAACTGCTTGGTCCTTATCAGTGTGGCATTAGACCTGGTAAATATGCCGCAGATCGGACTAAAGCCTATAAGATGCCATTTCATTTTTTTCCAAATAACAACCACTTATCGGCAGTCAACATACTAAACCTTGGAGCTCATTTCGGATATGAAAATGTTTCTCATTAAAATTATTGGAAAGCAACGCAGATATGTATGGTAAATAATGTATATAAGCACAACAAAAAGCGGAGGGATAATCGATCTGAATCAGTCAATATTGTGCGATATTACTTTTTCATTAATTTGTATGCCAACTGCTTAACATTAATCCAAAAGCTTATTTCCATGCCCATCCATTATAAAATTACATTGAAAATAGGCAAGCGAATCTGTACAGGGTGGTTCATATCTTTATCTTTAAAAATTCAAAAACAATTAACTGAAACTACTTTTTTTTGTACATTATTGATTTATTCGTAAGACAAACTTCGGCATTATTTATAGAACACGCTTTCATTCATCTGGCTCCATAAGCTGGGTTTGCACCAGGTAACCCTGTTAACATAGTTTTCCAAGGCCTTGGTGACGGTTGCTGACTCAATTCCACGCACAGTTTGCTCGATATTCGCCTTAAGGGGTTGAAACGTTAATGAATACACTCGAAAAATTTCTAATGGCATCAAAGCGCAATTCCGGGAGGACCAATTGACGGCGCCGAGACGTCTCACAAAACTACTACCGATCTTGATGCGTAAAAGACTAATTGTGACATAAACTCTGTGGTAGGCGTTGAAAGCGAAAATCGTACAAATGCACGTCTTAAATTTCCGGCCACAAACGACCATTTATCATAACTATGTAGCCTGCCATTTGAAAATAAAGAAGGCCGATATTAAAATGAGCTTCTTAAGGAAAAAAGGTCAAATTGTTAAATAGGATATTTAATGTCAACAGACAGATGTATAAAACAAATGAGAAAATAAAAAAATAAAAAAAATTGGAAAGATGTTAACTTCTTTTAAATAAACGCAATATTTTGGCTACAAAACACTGACTTTGGAAACAAGTCTGCAATATTTCCTCGCCTTGTTTAAGCTTAAATCGGTTCATTTCCTTCCGCGGAGTCATGCTACTGACTTTATGTCAAGATTCTTCTTAATTGGCGCGATAACCGCTTACGCAATTCTAGCTGAGTTTAATAAAGCGCTCCAGTCGTTGAAGTCAAGCCCTTCTCCACCTGATCTCTCCAATGCAGAAGAGATCTTTCTTTTCCTCTCCTACCAATAGCTGGTACCGCATCGCATACTTTCAGAGCCGGAGCGTTTGTATCCATTCGGACAACATCACCCAGCCAGCGTAACCGCTGGATCTTTATTCGCGGCGCTATGTCTATGCCATCATAAAGCTCATACAGCTCATCGTTCCATCGTCTGCGATATTCGCCGTTGCCAACGTGCAAAGGTCCAAAAATCTTACGCAGAATCTTTCTCTCAAACACCCCAAGTGTCACTTCATCGGATGTTGTCATCGTCCACGCTTCCGCGCCATACGTTAGGACGGATATGATGAGAGTTTTGTAGAGTGTTAGTTTTGTTCAGTTGCCTACTTAGTCCAAAGTAGCACTTGTTGGCAAGAGAGATTCTACATTAGATTTCAAGGCTGATATTTTTATCGGTGTTAATACTGGTTCCTGAATAAACGAAGTCTTTTACAACCTCGAAATTATAACTGTATACATGGGTGCCGATACGCGAGTGCGCCGACTGTTCTAGTTTGGAGAAGTCAGAACTAGCAGCGCGCTTATTAAGGCCGATGATGTCAATGTCATCGGCATACGCTAATAATTGTACGCTCTTATAAAATATTGTGCCTGAGCGATTAAGTTCCGCGGCTCGTACGATGTTCTCCAACTTCAGGTTAAAGAAGTCACACGACAGCGAGTCACTCTGTCTGAAGCCTCGTTTGGTATCAAACGGCTCGAAGAGGTCGTTCCCAACCCTGACGGCGCTGCTGGTGCTGAGCAACGTCATCTGGTATAGCCGTATTAATTTTGTGGGGATACCAAAATCAGACATCGCGGCATACGGATAATTCCTTTTCGTACTGTCGAATGCAGCTTTGATAGTCGGCGAAAATATGGTGTGTGTCGATTCTCCTCTCATGGGTATTTTCCAAGATTTGGCGTATTGTAAATATTGGGTCGATGGTAGACTTTCCAGGTCTAAAGCCACACTGATAAGGTCCAATCAGTTGGTTACGGTGGTCTTCAGCCGTTCACACAATACGCTCGCTAAAACCTTATGGGCAACATTTAGAAGACTAATCCCGCGATAATTGGCACAGATTGCAGAATCACCCTTCTTATGAATTGGGCAGAGCACACTTAAATTCCAATCGGCAGGCATGCTTTCATCCGACTATGTTTTGCATAGGAGCTGATGCATGCACCTTACCAGCTCCTCGCGGCCATGTTTGAATAGCTCAGCCGACAATCTGTCGACGCCCGCGGCTTTGTTGTTCTTTAGCCGCGTTAAAGCTATTCTCACCTCGACATGGTCGGGTAGCGGAACGACAATTCCGTCGTCAGCCATTGTGGTATCGGGATCTTCACATTCTCTATGACATGCGCATCTATCACTATTTAGCAGGTTCGAGAAGTGTTCCCTACATAAAATAACTTTTGATTTATATTAATAAAAAAACACTATATGGACCACCCTGTGCGTACACCAATACACGCATATACACATAAATGCAGGTCTTGAAACGTAGTAAGTTTTCATTGCAGAAAAATGTAATGCTTGCACAGTACTTAGCCTGGTGTAAGTGTAAGTACATAAATAAAATATTTCCCTTTCCACAAATTTGTAGAAGCATCCAAACATATTTGCACGTACATACTCACATAAACACATAGCACTCGCATTAATGAATAATGACAATTTCTGAGTGAATTCAAAATTGCTGGCTAAGCGCCAAGTTTACAGATTTGTAATTCATATTTGTCATAGTGATCGCGTTGATGGCAATGCCTCCGGCCGGTGGTTGGCGTCTGCTGATGGTTGCCAAAAGTGGTTGCGGTAGTACATCAACGCAGCCAAAAAGTGCTAAGAGGTGGAAAAAGTTATTTAGAAAATATCTTATATATAATAGTTCGTTGAGGTGGCAGCGACTATACTGATTTGGCAGCGGACCATTGCGTAGGAGCAGAAGCAAAACAACTTAGAGTAAAAGTTCAACCGCCGCCGGAAAGAGCAAAAAAAAAAACGTTTCAAATATGCGAATATACTCCTACGATTTCTTGCGATGCCACATACAATCAGAAGATACTTAAATTATGGTATACGTAAACAAGAATTCGAAAAATTCTATAAGTGAGAGCTATAAGTATTTATAACATTTCTGTGAAGCAGAGTATTAGACGCCCTTATAAATCAATGTAGGCTTACGGAAAAAATGCAAAGAAGGTCTTTCCATTATTAATGTTTTTTCTTTAAAAATTTTATGTACATAGTTGCGCAGCATTGAAAGTTTTTGGGAGGGATAAGAGATAATATACAACAAGTTGGTTTATTATATCAATGAATAGAAGACGATCTAATTTAATTTCCGGAGATTGTTTCCGCATCATCATCCAATCAGAAATAGTTGATATCAGGAAAATATATTTTTTATTAGTCCATAAGCCTCTGGAGTGCAATGGGGTATAGTGGTATCCCTGGCTATACAGTTATAGTTATGCGAATATGCTCCATCCCGACTCTTGCGTCCACCTGATCCCTACTCCCTTCGAATTGTGAGCGATCTTTGTGTGAGATGCGGTAACCAACCCGTGAAGGCATAGGGCACGACAGAAAGAAGTGAAGCTTTTCGGTTTAAGAATTCATTAATGTAAGCTGGGTCTGTCTAAGAGCAAGCTGCTCACTATATAAATATGTATAAGAAGTTTAAATCCCAAAGAGTGACGCTGTGCGTTGAGCTTGGGACCCGCCACGTAAAATAAAGGAAAAATAAAACAAAGCCTGAGTTGAGACCCTGTTTCAAGGGCTGCTCCTGCTAAATAGATATGACTGAGAAATACTCCCGATCCCACCAATCGTTGACAACGGTACTGTCGTACCGCGTCCCGACCATGACGTAGTGTGAATAGCAATAGCACATCCTTCTTTAAAAATATAGCTGCATGAATGCATGCCTATCGATCGGAATTTAAGTGTGCTCCTTGCCCAAACCATAAAAAAGTGATCCAGCAATCTAAGTTAACTCTTGTGAAAATAGCACTCTAGCCATTCCTCATAAGGTCCCATCGGTAGTACAGCGCAAAAAGCTGAAGCCATCAACCAACTAATTGGACCTATTCAGTGAAACTTTAGACATGGAAAATCAACAATCAACCAGATATTTACAATACGCCATAACTAGAAAAACGCTAGTGAAATAAACATTGGCACTCACCACCTCTTTGTCGATTTTAGCCCTCCGTTGGACACCTTTTTTAATACCTTCGGTTGGGCATCCGGGTCTGGCCTTTTCTCGTCCTGTTCAGTGGTCCTTTTTAAAAGGAAGCGTCCTCGCTAGCTATAACATAAATATGTTAAATGCAAGTCCAAAGTCGATAAAGTCACTCTGCCCACGAAAGAAAAAAATCATCATTACTTTAAATTTTTGATTTGTGCATTGGACCTTTTTTGACTCTCCGTGAAGTTGGGACTCTACCACCGCAAAGACGCTTATTTGAATATAATAAATTAACATCTTATTTTGCCTTCCAATAAGTTTGGGTTATTTTCAGTGGTATTTAGTACTGACGCACGACGAGCTTATTTTCTTTCATATTTCTTTTCTATTCCAAAATGAAATTTTCACATCACAGAATGGGAATATTTTTAGTTGAGGTTTAGTAGCACGAAAAACCATATTCATTTTCCTTTTTTTTACTTGTACGACCGTATTGAAGAAGAAATCTATTGTTTTGGTTCAAAGCGTCACCAATTTGCTGAATATATTTTCTCAATGTTTTGCGCGTAGTGGAAAATATTTCGCCTCAGTAGGCTTATGCTCGTGTGTACAAACGTCTGGAGTCGATCTGTGCTATTTTTAAAAATAGGGCAATCGTTGCATAAACAAAAACTGCTGCCGCATAAAGTTTAATGCACAAGTGCACTTTTTTGGGTGGATACATACACAGCTACGCAAGTACGTGTACGGATTTGCATGTGGGTGCTTGCACTACTGCAACAACAAACGTGAAATGGTCTAATATTTTTGAATACATAGATATCCGATAAATTTGAAAATAATGTCATTTCGATAGGGGTGAGCAACTGATTTGGGGACTTGGGCAGCCAAGAGAAACCACAGTCCTCTCTTTTGGGTTATCCTAATACGAGCAGAATAGTATAAAGTTTTTCTCTGTAATCACCAACTTGATTTGCTTTGAATATTTAGAAAATCTAGTGCCCTAAGTGCCCATTTTTATGATGTACTAAAAATTAATTAGAGCCGAAGGAACGAAATTCATAGGTGGTTTAAGCACTCGACATATTCTGCCATAGCAGATTCTGCATGCATATGAGTGATTCCATGTTAAAAGATCCAAGCATTCTGTGCATGGTCTTGAATATTTCTAAAAAAATTGGTGAATTTGTAGGCTCAAGTATAAGCCAGAAGTAAAAATTAGAAAAAAAAATTATTTTCAGATTTATTTCAAGGTTTTTTTTAAACTTTTTGTTTTTTTGGGATAAATGTACTACAAATAGAAATTTTGCTGGAAAAATTGCTTTTTGGTCTTTAAGGAAAACACCCCTTATCAGATTTTTTTTATTTTGTTTTTTCATTAATAGCTGAGACTATGCCCAATTTTCTCTGAAAGTTTCATAGCAGAATTCCTTTAGCTTTATGTTATGTTCAAATATGCACATTGAACCAACCAAACCTAATGAAATTTTCTCCAAAAATATTAAACTTTAAAGTGCCTAATCCTATTTTCCATCCCAAAAAATTGTTTGGAAAAAACACCTAAATCGTACAGGTTTATGAATAACTAATAATTGTTTTACCCAAGAATGGAAGCGTCCAATTTCCCCCAAAACTTTTCGCTGAATCCGAAAATAGGTATGTACTTTTTTCTGCCGTTACGTTTTCGACATACCGCCAAATAACGATTTTGTATTAAAGAAAAAACTTAAATCATAAAAGAGGCGAGGACACGTCCCGCAGCGGAAGACCTCCTGAATTCGATGAAGAACGTCTCAAATCACTTTAGAAGGAGAACGATCGCTAAACCAGTCGCGCATTGGGGGAAAAAATTGTACCGAATTGTCACTGATGATGAGAAATGGTGCCTATATATCAATATGAAGCAAAGAAGGAACTGGCTCCAGGAGATACTTCGTAGCCGAGAGTCAAGGCGGATGTTCATCCAAAGAAGATCACAATATGTATATGGTGGACTAGGAAGGAAAGGTGCACTAGGAAATGTTGGAAAAGAATGCCACACAAGGCAAGGAGCTCTTCATTGCCCATTCAAGTGAAAAGACCTCTTCGACATGGTCTAACCATACTCCTTCACGTACCGCCAGGCCCTATGTTGCACAAGTCGCCAAAGTCGCACTCCAAGAGCTCGAATGGGAGATCCTTCTGCAACCGTCGTATTCTCGGACCTTGCACCGACCTACTACCATCTTTTCCCTAACTTTTCCTGTCAAACCTTCGTTAACAAAGAGGGCCTTAAAACCTGGCTCAACAACTTCTTTGACACCACGCAAGGTGATTTTTGGCGGAACGGCATCAACAAATTGGTCGAGAGGTGGGAGGAGGTTTTAAACAGCAATGGCGAATATATAAATAATTAACTTATTGAAATAATTATTGTTTTTTGTTTAAATAAAAGTATTCGGTAAAAAACTGGCGGCGACGATGAATTATTAAAGAGAGGCGTGAGCAAATATGGTGACTGAACGCACAGCATTTTACACCTTTGGTGTTGATATTTGGTGGTGCTTATTTACAACGCTAAAACTGAGTATGCCGTAGTGGAAACACTTTTTGAGACTTTTTAAATAAATACAGATTTTGGAATAATCCCTACAGTTCGTAAAAACTACTCATGTTTACGTAGTTTGCAGAATAACTTGTTAGAGTATGAAAGATAACTATGTTTAAAAGTCATATAAAACACGTCAAATGCTCTTATCTCTCATGCACTAATGTACCAAACAATACGCCCGGCATTCTGTATCGATGCCAAAGTACGTATTCATCACACAGCTTGGCAAAATGACTAATGAAAGCCACAGCTTCAGTACTCTTCCCCGCACCTCAGTCATGTAGCAAACTCCAATGAATCCTTAAATGTTCTCCAACTAGACAACAACACTCGTTGGCAACACTTGAATGCCAATACTCGTAATGGCTGCCGCGTCTCGGCACTACCTACAACCATTGTGAGTGAAACAAAAAAATGTTCCAGCCAAAACGCATCTAATTTTGGCTGTCACTTCAACCATGGAAAAGAAGATAAAAGCGCAGCAACGATAGGAAAGTTCCGAAAACAATGTAAACAACAAAAAGCCGCTAACCACTTTAAATGTTAATTTCGCTTTAAGCTAAGCTAAAGTAGAAGCGTATGCAGGTTTATTTGGAATGTACGAGTATGTGTGCGTGCGTATGTATGCACATACTTATGTCGTGCGTACGATAGTGATCTGGCACTGCAATTATACATTACTTACATAGTTCCATTCAAGGCATCGTTTGTTGAATTTTCCGCCGACAAAAGAGACACAATCATTTGAATGCTAATCGCTGCCGGTTTTACATCGAAAATAAAGAAATTCTGTTACAGCGAGATTATATAGATACGAGTAGAAGAAGTTAAGAAGACTTTAAAGTATATACAGCGATTACAAAGAAGAGCCAAATGTCTGCACTGGAAAGATGAGATTCGAACGAAATTACAAATCTCTTAAAGGTGATATACATATTTTTACAATTAAATGCTTCATTTCTAAAAACCAAAAAAAAAACAGACAGTGGAAAATAATAGGCTTTTATTGCCTTTATACTTGTGATTCAATGACTAGTAAAAAGAAAATTTGCTCTAGTGCCTATGATGAAAAAATTCAATTTTCTAAAAGTAAAGTAGAGCTAAATTCACTTCGAAATGAACTGCGCATACCCAGATACATTTTATAATAGTGAAATTTTATTTGGGCTGTCTGTTAATTTTTTGCAATCAAGCAAACTCATAGACAACGAGAGTTAAACCTTGTAACGTCACATGGATGGACGGAAATTTAGACCGATCTCAATAATATGTATTTATGTCGGATCTAGAGGAGATGGAGTGCAAGTTAAGTTAAAGTCAAGTATTATTAAGTCATATAACGGGAAAATGGATGTGACACCGCTCGCTTTATAAAATTTCGGTTTATCAATATTACTAAACTTGAGTAACTTTGCTTAAAAGGGGCAGCTCCTGCAGACAACGTGTCTTGCAATCATTTTTTGCGAAAAACTAAACTAAACTGTATGAGATGAAAGAGATTTAAAGTGATATGTCTGTGGATCTCCTTTTTTTAATTCAATATTTTAAGGATAAAATATACTTAAAGAACAAATTTGATTTAATTTTCATCAATAAATTAGACTATGTACAATAATACTTGAAACTTTCAAAACGAGGTTCCCACAATTCTTCGAGGTATTTTCAAATACTTATGTACGTCAAGCCATTAAAATATAAAGTGTATCTGATAGAGCGATGAGACCTACATTGGATTGTTTTTGAGAGTAGAAGATTTTTGGAACCTTGCAGTACGGCGACATAGATAGAGCGGCGGCATGCTGTGAATAAAGATCCAGAGAGTCTGTTGGCTAGGTCATGTCATTCGAATGGGTACAAACGCTCCGGCTGTGAGATATTCGATGCGTTACCAGCTGGAAGGAAAAAAGCTGTCTCTTTTGTGTTGGGAAGTTCCGGTGGAGAAGAACTTGCCTTAAGCGGTTATCGCGCCAATCAAGAAGAATAATAGAAGTTATGGTTGGGTTTGCATACTTGTTATATTTATGCCTGGGTTTGCCATTGTATTGTCGTCTTAGTGCTTGAGCCCCTTAAATTAAAATACCTACAATTAAAATAAATTCAATCAACATCATAGACAGAGAGAGTTCAAGCTTGTAACATCAGATGGACAGACGGAAATTTAGTCCTAACTTATGAAGAGAGTTCGACTATCACATCATGAGTTGGGAAACGGTATTTGTATGTAATGATTGTAATAAACCAACAATCCAAAGGTTATTTGATTTTTGAAAGGCAAAATAGCCTAACACAAACTTAAGCCAACATTAACACATTTTTAATAAAAGATACACATTTTACCCAGGTATACAGTGTGCAGGTATACAGCGAGCTAAAAAAGTATGCATTTAAGTATAATGATATTTTCCACTTTTTCATATTTCCAGCCACACATTTTTTCATGGCATTGCAGCCACTACCAACAATGAAGAAATTAATTACTGATTTCTAATCAGTTACTGTTGTAATAGTTTACGATGGGTCATAACTTCGTGAGCACTTTTATAACTTGCACGAAACTGTGTTGTTGAGCGCATTATGACAGCAACATTAGCTTTCAGCCTAGCATAGGTTTCATGTTGAGTAACTCAACTTTCAAAACATGTGTTGTTTTAATATGAAAACTATTTGAATGAAACAACATTAAAAACAGCCCCGCAATAACTTCTGCTCAAATATGAACGAGACTTTATCAATAAAACGGTCCTCGGATGACATATGGCAAAAATAAATTTTTTTGTTTTTTGGTAGGACTGTTATAAGCTTACATGGTAAATTTCAGCGTGATATGTCACATAGTTTGTTTTCTGTGCTACTGTAAACAAGTCAAGCTAATGTGAAGAATCGCATATTTTTTATACATACATGCATACATACATACATACATACATATGAGTATATAGCGCCGTCGGTTAATGCTGGTCAGGAAAACTAGATCGGTAAGCCACATGGTGAGCCTAGACACAACGGACTTGCACTTGACACAACTGGGAGAAACTTGGACGATGACGACAACTGATGAAAGAGCACTGGGAGCGTTCGAGAGAAAAAATTTCCGAAAAATCTTTAGTGCCCTTCGCATAGGTGCGAATGAGTTCCGTATCCGATGGAACAGCGAACTATAAGAACTATACCGAGATGTGGGCATAGTGAAGTGTATTAAAATACAGGTTTTGAACAGGCTTGGCCACGTCTCGAGGATGAACGATAGTGCTCCGACACGACAGTTCTTCGAGGGGGTATCCACTGGTGGACGACGAGGAAGAGGAAGACCTTATCTACTTTGGGAAGACCAAGTTAGGCATATCCTGCAGCACTCAGTTTCACCAACTGACACCAGCAAGCAGCGAAACCAAGGAGCTTTTTCTTGGCAGAAATACACTCGGAGGCTTGCCATAGTCTGCCGTGGGGCAAACGCTACTAGAAAACACTTTTTCTTCATTTCTTCAAATGGTAGTCACGCACCAACCCATTCGGCTACGGCGGCCGCAATATAGTATATCAATCAAGTTGTCATCAGACGACTGAAGGTGAATTCATTTTGCGGATAAAGAGCCCCAAATATAAAACTTAACTGGATGCTTAACAGTTCGATTGAAGTTGAAGTTGTCGATTATCCTCTGTACACCAGGACCGACGTATGCAATTATTCGCCCAAAAGCAAGATTCGTCTGTGAATTTTACGTTTGCCCAATTCTGTTCTGAATTTGCCTTTGCCCATGCAAGTCTTTTTTCAATGTACTCCGAGATTTGCGGTATTCAGCACGTACACGTCGTCGCATCATGCCTTTGCATACATTAACACTGTTATTCCTTAAAGCTGCTTCAACTTCACGCGACGATAAGCTCGGATTTGTCACGGAAAAATCAATGTTCTCCTGATCTTAGTTAGGAGGGGAATTTTTGACCTCGTTCAAGTAAGTCGTCAACGGTTTTAACTTCAGTTTACGGTTGCACTCATTTATTTATGAACGTTTTCGACTTCTAAATTTTTCACAAAACTAAGAAATTGCCCAATTGCGCCATCATTCCCGCAAGGTTCGTTTCGTGTCAGAGTCCTATCTTTCGCCTATTTGTATTCCACGATTCTAAAATAAAAATCAGACGGAAACAGTTGAGGCTTTAACGTAAGAAAATAACATTCCCTTTGATGAATAATAGACAAAACAACGAAGAGTAATGTCAAATTCAAACAGCAGCAATTTTACTATCGCCAACAATGCCATGACCTACACCAAGAGCCACAAACATCTACACTATCAACAATAACATCCATAGGCCTAAAAACGCGAATAATGAAAACAAGAAAACGCATTTGTAAAGAAACGTTTATATTTATAAAGAAATAAGTATAATATATAAATTATGCAGACCAATACTGCCAGATATCCAAAACTTAGCTTAAAAAAGAAAAAGTCTTCCAAAATAATACTGTTTTTATTATGGTAACTACGAATGTACTATATGACAAATGCTACTACAACGTAAGCGTTGGCGAACAAAGAATGGAATGTCAGTGGTTAACGAAATCGTCTGGAGACGATTCGTTCGTCTGACCTGTCATTCCCAATGGAGAATGAGGCTGTAAGTTTAAAATTTTCCAGTCACGGTTCCATTAGACAGACTATATGTTGCTGATAAATCTTCCAAAACAAATCATTTTATCACTCTACACGATTATCGGCTTTTGAAGGATGTGGAAGTGCTAAATAGAGTCACAAGTGTACCAATTTATCATCAAGGAGCAGAAAATAATTATTTTAAAAATCGCTAAAGGCCGTTACTATTTTTGTCAAAAAATTATCCAATTAAATTTAATATAAAGAGTAACTAATTATTTAAGAAATATAATGAAAATCTTAAATTTTTTTCTGAAGTATGGAAACTTATATGTTTTAAACTGTCTAAATATAATTTATAATATTTATATAAACCTCAATTAAAAATTGAACCTTCACTAACACAAATTTTATCAATTGTTTTTTAGTTAAAACTTTTGTGTCTTAGTGTACTTAATTGCCACAATAATTAAAGAGGTGTAAATTCAATGATTTTGGTTACTCACCAAATAGCTGAGCTGGCGAAAATGACTCTATCCATATTGAAGTTGAAGTTGCTGTTTTTATTTGGACTACTCTTGTTGCTTTTTCTTGTATTTACTTTATAGTTTTGTTTGCTGTTAAGTGGCTCCACAGAGGCTGTTAGTCAGGCAGCGTTTTAGCTGGCAATCTGGCTAATTGGCATCAAAGCGATATCAATTGCACAATTGTAAATTGCTGCTGGTATATATTGTTGTTGTTTTATTACCCAAGTTGTTGTTTTAACAGTACTCAGTATATGCTAATGTAAATTGTTTGCAACCAAGTGTTGCTGGTTTGGCTGTTTGTTTTAATTCACTTAGTAATTTATTTCCACTGATCGCTTTTCTACTTTTTTGCTGGTTTTGTATGAATTTGGTTGCAATTTAAAACTTTGAAATTTCCAAAATTTATAAATTAAAGCTCGGGCACAAACACGACAACTGAAATTAATTATTTTATTCTACAATAGATAAATTTAATGTTTTTTTATTTCGCCGTTTTGCATCTAAATTGATTAATCACTCACAATAAGCATGAATTGTGGATTATGCCATAGTGCGATAATTTTCCATTAAATTTTCACAATTTTATAATTTCTTAAGCTTTGATTAGGATACATTTTGTGGTTTCTGTTTCTGTATTAAATTAACTGTTGTGAAACTTCAAAGACCTTTGGAAAAGCGCAATTGCTGACGGTTGTAATTATCGAAGTGGAATATGGAGTGCAACTATAATAGATATTGAACTTTGTTTGGAGTTTCAGAAAAGGGGAAATACTTATACAAGTGGTTTATAAGTGTATGTGTAAGTGCGTGCGGCTACTTTTCACAACTGAACTTATGTATATAAGTAGAAGTTTGAAATTAAAAATGTCAAAAAAAAAATAATGAAAAAATTCCGTAATCAAAGAATGCGAAAACAAGACCTTAAAAGTTGTATGCCGAAATCTTAAAATATCAAAAAAACTGCGTAACCATAGAAAACTAATGTTAGTCGATTCGACTATCATAGTTTATATTTCGCAGCATAGTTTTTCTCTCATTTTGCCGATCACTTTCAAATTTCGCGTCATCTCAGTTGCCGATGATATCTTGTTGTACGAGTATATGTTGTAAGATATGCTAAATCCATGGGACTAGGTCTAATTGTGGGATGTGACGCAAATTCACAGAACACACTCTGGGGTAGCACAAAATGTAACTTCAGGGAGCATAAACTCATGGACTCAATTCCGTCATCTCACTTGGGCATACAGAACATTGGCACCAGTCCGACTTTTGTGACTAACAGAAGGCAGGAAGTGATTGATATGATATTATCTAACTATAAAATATGAGAGCATATCACTGGTTGGAAAGTACTCGATAAAGATTCCCTGTCCGACCAGAGTTCAGGAAGTAAGCACTGGCCACAGTCAGATATACCACCACTTGTCAGTGCGGCGCACACTGTTCTCGATGACAGAGATCAATGGTTAAGTTCAGAGAACCTATTAACGGGATATCAACACACTTTCTACTACTGGCTAATTGACAAAAAGTAGCGGGGCAACAGTATTGGAATTTGTAGTGACAGTCAGGTTTCACTGAAGGAGCTTGCTAACCCACGCTGTTCTTCGAAGTTAGTCGGTGAATGTAAGACAAAACTGAACATTGTTGCAAAACAGAACAAAATTAATCTTATTTGGGTGCCTGGACATTGTGGTATTGCAGGGAACGAGTTAGCTGATAAATTGGCATATAAAAGCTCTGGAAGTATGCCACTAGGCCCTGAGCCCTGAGCTCTTTCTAGGTGTCAATTCCGCATCGATTCCATTATGGATTGAGGACGACCCACAGAGGTCGTTGGTCTGGTTGAACTCGTGCAGAGTTGACAAGTGCTTTGTGAAAGAACCAAACAGGAAAACAGCGACCTTTCTCCTACAACTCAGCAGGAAGGACCTGAGAGTACTGGTGGGTGTAATCACAGGCCACAACGTGTGTGGTCAGCATATGGCTATCATGGGGGTCGTGGACAGCCTGATATGCCTATCCTGTCTTGAAGATGACGACACTGCAAAGCATTTTCTTTGTAGCTGTCCTGCATTTTCCAGAATCAGACTTAGGATATTGGCTTGCGATACACTGAGTATGGACAAAGTTCATACTCTTCGTCTTCTGGATCTCTTAAAGTTCATCAATGAATCCAAGAGATTTGTGGAACAGCGACCTCAAACTAATTTATCCGTTTTTACCATCCACCTTTTATCCTTCCCATCTCTCTTCCTTCTACTGATATCTATCCGGGTGTAGTACAATGGTCTACTGACTGAGTGCTTGGACTTGTCCAGCCCCCCACAAATCTAATCTAATCTAACGAGTATATGTGAAAATATCATTGCAGACAGTGTTATTGTGTTGTAGTCATGAACCTCGTATTAGTCGATTCAGTCTGCTTTTTAACAACATTTTGCTCTCGGGTTATGGCCAGTGCTAACATCACAGCCTTGTTTACCGTGAAAAGTTGCTAGCAACATTGATTGTCATATGAGAAGCTGCTCAAATTTATGAGCATCGTCCCAGAGCTATTGGCAAATTTTGTTTTTAACAAATTAAATCACATATTTATTGACAACAAAAGTATAAAGAAGATTTATTTACACTCTTTGCGAGGACGTTTCGCTTAAAAATACCATGTCTTTGGACTATTCGAACTCACGCACTTCACTCGCATACGGACCGTCAGTTCTCGCTGAATTTTAATAAAAATATATTAGAAGAAGAACCGAAAAACTCTATGGTAAGTATAGTAAATGTAGTAAATAACAAAATAGCATTGGCACTCCTAGGTTAAACTTCTTTTAATCCTAAAAAACACCATTTACATTCTTTGCTCTTCCAAAAAAAGAACCAGCTCCACATAACATACTGGTTGTACTGAAATATCAACTTGTTTCTTTTTTCGACGTCTTAAACTTTTTCCGGCTTTCTACTATTTATCGTCTAAAAATGTTTTCGACATAGGATGCTTTTAAAATTTCGAAGAGCTTTGCTAAAGATTAAAACTATGACAAAGTCCATCCAAGATTGAGGTTTTGTTGATCTTTTTTTTTTTGTAGTCGTTAAGTCCAAATCTTTAGTTCTTTTCCGCTGGCCAAACATAAAATAAGATGAATTATGTGAGCATCTTATCCGAGGGAAAATGTACCTGCAAATGGCCAGAATTGTGTTTTATTCACCACAACAATCTACCGAATTACACATCTCATATTATGCGAAACTATTTAACCGACTACCGTAGCTGAATGGGTTGGCGCGTGATTACCATTCGGAATTCAGAGAGAAAAAAGTTGTTTCTAATAGCGGCCGCCCTTCGGCAGGCAATAGCAAACCTCCAAGTGTATTTCGGTCATAAAAAGTCTTCATAAAAACTATTTGCCGTTCGGAGTCGGTTTAATAGTGTAGGTCCCTCCATTTCTGGAACAACATCAAGAATAGGAAGAGGAGTTCGGCCAAACACGGACCAGAAGTGTCCGCGGCTATTATTTTTCCAGTTCCTGTCCCCAGTTTCTTATTTCACTAGTTCACCATTTTGAGACGATTGAGGCGATATTCTCTGTATTAGAATAATTCGCAGAGAAGGCTAAAGGCAATGTCAAAATCGGCTTCCGAAAAATATTTGGAAGATTAAAAGAAGTATTGGATTACTTAGTAAATAAGCAATGGTACTAAAGGATTACCCGTAGTGCGACGCAGAAAAAAAAGTTTTTTCAAAAGCATTTCATTCAAAACTTTTAATTTTTCAACATAAAAATTATTTTTTATGCGAAGCAATAAATATCAGGAATAGATCACCCAAAACAGATAAGAACAAAAAAATGTGCTAATATAACATTTAGACCAGTATTTAATCTACAAATATAAATCCTTTACAAAATGAATGTTTTTAAATATCAGAAAACAGCTTCGATGCAATCACTTTTGATGCAAATGTGAGACTTAATTTGTTAATACATGAAATAATATACAATATATTTTCATTTAATTCTTAAAATTATGTTTAGAAAATTTGCCGAAAACTTTGACATTTATTGGTTTAGCTTTTTCTGAGAACTGTTTTTTTATAGCTTTAACGAAAGGCGTTAAAAGTTTCAAATATATGTGTCACTTCGAGAATATTTTTCATATTGATATGAAATATTGATGTAGCTACTCTACAACTAGAGTGATGCTGATTTCATGTACAACTTTTTATTAATACATTCAATACACAACTCTCTTCTACTCGTTGGGATTATTCCACTGTTCAAAACAGATAAATTATACTTTCAGTTATTTCAGAACTCGTGCCGCTTTCTCTCATATACCTATAAAAATATGTGTAGATACAAACGTAAATTATAAAGCAATTTGAATATTGAAAATTTAGACCGCATGAACTTTTGGTTCCAACAAAAAATAAAACCTCTATCAAATACCGGTCGATTCAAGTCTGACTTCAACTAATATCTATACTAATATTATAAAGAGGAAAACTTTGTTTGTTTGTTTGTTTGTTTGTTTGTAACGAATAGGCTCAAAAACTACTGGACCGATTTTAAAAATTCTTTCACCATTCGAAAACTACATTATCCAAGAGTAACATGGATTACATTTTATTTTGGAAAAAAATAGGGTTCCGTAAGATATTTGGATTTTTCGGACACAAACTGGAAAAAATCTTATATATAAAATAAAGTCAACTTTTTGTGTGTGTTCGCTAACCGGCCGTGTCTGCACCGAATTAAACCAAACTTACACACATTGTTAAGAAGGTATTGAAGATGGTTTCCGTATAGTTTGGATACCTATTGGTAGATAGGGTCTCGAGATATAGGTCAAAACGTGGACCCGGGTAACCTTCGGATGTGTAAGTACAATATGGGTACCAAATTGAAACTGTTGGTGAATGCTTTAGTTCAGAGTATTTTTCATGCCGCTCCATGACTGGGGTCTCGAGATATAGGTCAAAACGTGGACCCGGGTACCTTTGGATGTGTGTGTACAATATGGGTAACAAATGGAAGCTGTTGGTGAATGCTTTAGTTCAGAGTATTTTTCATGCCGCTCCGTGACTAGGGTCTCGAAATAGAGACCAAAACGTGGAGCCTAGAATGTGTTTGTACAATATGGATATCAAATTGAAGCTGTTAGTGAATGCTTTAGTACAGAGTATGTTTCATGCCGCTACGTGACTGGGGTCTCGAGATATAGGTCAAAACGTGGACCCGGGTAACCTTTGGTTGTGTATGTACAATATGGGTATCAAATGAAAGCTGTTGATAAATGCTTTAATACGGGGTAATTTTCATACCTATTGATGACTAGGGTCTCGAAATATATGCCAAAACGTGGACCCGCCGTGTCTTTGCACCGAATTAAACCAAACTTATGCACATTGTTAAGTAAGTATTGAAAGTGGGTTTCGTAAAGTTTGGTTGTAATTCGGAGCAGTGGCAACGGGTGCAGCGTTCTTTTGAGCCAGCTTGGGGCGGAACTGAACTGTCAAATTGACAGTGTTAGTTACAATGTGTCAATATTTCTTTCTGATTTGGATGCCATAAGGAAAAAACGTAAGTGCAACATGTAAAAATTGTTTGTGAATTTTTTTGGAGTGGATTTTGGAACAGTGAATAATTTCTTACGAAATTTGAGAATTTAATGTGAAATCCGAATGAAAACCATATATTTTCTGTTCTAAACCACATCTATTCTATTTTAGTGTGCCCAGCGAAGGGGGCCGGGCTTGCTAGTGTACAATATTTGCAAAATTATATAGGTTGCAGTTTGCTCGCATGCAAAGCTATATTCAACTTCCCAACTTGTCACACAAATTTTGGTGCTACGCTTAAATGGCTTTAAATTTAGAGTAAAGCATTTAATCAGGTTGCAATAAATAAGAACTGATTTTAGCATTAAATTGTCATAGCAAACCGCAAATTTAATATCCGCCTAGTTGCTGCTTATCACAGACATACCATATGCCAAAATTTTCCAGATCAACCCTTTTTTTTTTAAATAATTGTTATGCGCCGCGAAACAGCCAAACTGGATTATACGTCACGACAAAGACTCAAATATCTAGCGGTAAATACACGAAACGCGCCGCTGGTACAGGGTCCGCCATATAACTTTACGGAATTAAAAATGCTATAAAAAAGAAACTACTCAATATTTTTCCAAACTGTTTTTTTTATTTTGAAATACAACTACACAACTTCATTCATATGGCTGCCTCGGCTAGCCATGCACCATCCCATACGATCGGTCCAATTTTTTAACACATTTTCGATTGTATGCGGCTGTATTTCAGCTATGACATCGCGTATGTTGGTCTTCAGTGCATCAATTGTTGCTGGTTTGTTGGCATAACACTGGTCTTTGGCGCACGGTTTTTGGTCGGTCACGCGTTGGTTTGTCAATGAGCAACCCAGTTTCTCTTACTTTTTTCGCAAAGTAACGCACATACGCTTCATTCGGTGCTTTTCTTCTTCCCATTGCCGTACGTAATTTTCGTACACATTCTGCAACATTACCATGATTTTCAAAGTAATGTCGCAATATTTCCCAGCGTTCTTTGAGCGTATACACAACCATTTTCGTTCAGCGGAAGAATAAAACTAATTTTCTGTCAAATCAGATGACAGCTAAGTGTTACCATTCTTCAAATAATACCTAGTTCAAATCCGTAACGATAGATGGCGGGCCCTTTATAACAAATAGCACAAACATGCCCGCCTAATTCAAAGCATACACTTACTATCCCTGATAGAGTTACCCATAAGCCCCATATGCCCTGCCCACTATTACACAGATGCTGCTTTGCATACCGGCTGTTTTAGCCTTTAAAGTTGTCTCACTTTTCTTTTGATTTATATAGCATTAGGCCTATAGCTCATTAATCATTTTTTTGCAATGCTTATGTGTGCGTATAACCGCAAATAAGCATAGTAAATGTGCACACGCGTACAGATTTATATAAGAGTACGAGAAGAACCTCTCGCGCATATCCACTACTAGTACGAGGGCTATGTTCTATATTTTCTACTCTCGCAAAACTAGAGGCTATGAGCTGTAATTCGTTATTTTTATGGAAAAGTTTGGTATTTTTTGGCATACACTTGTATAAATTTTCCACTTACAAACTTATTTGTTCTTTTTTCAGGCGGTTGGAAAATACATCTCTGTGAAACACTGGCACAACGAGTTCCAACGTGGCCTTTGATCCTTACAGGATGAATTTCAAGAAGACCGTCCAAAAACGGATATTGTGCCAGAAAAAATCGATGCTGTGCATCAACTGCAAGCGCAAGAACGCCCAGTGACAGAAAGCCCAGAGACATAATTAAGCACTAGTGGGGCCAGAATACATTCAGTATTGCATAGTTTTGGTCATCACGAAGATTTGTTCTCGTTGGATATTGCAAAATTTGACAATTGCACTGATATAGATAAATGTTGAGGAAATTCAGCAGTCTACGACATCACATGACGTAATGAATCTTGTGTTTAAGTCGAAAACAGCAATCGACAGTAAGGGTGTTTCAAGACGAACTTCATCTAACAAAAGTTGTTTGCGGAATAAGCGCTTCAAAGCAAATTGACGTCTATTTTCGCGGAAAATCTGGTCATGTCGCAACTGTATCACTAAAGAAATTTTGAGCATTCAATTCTGCGTGGTTCACAATCATTTGTTTGCCAGAAACTTGAGGTAATTCTCCTAAAAGTGAGCTTTTGGGCATTCAAAAGATCGACCAAATTCAACAGGTTTGGCACCTAATGGTTTCTGTTTGTACAGAATATTAAAAGTTAAATGCGAAGTAAACGTTTTTTAATGCCTGAAGAAACTATTCCATCTTTGGTTTGGAGGTATCCACTTCTAAATGGCCAAAGTGCTTTGAAAATTGGTTCAAGCGAATGCAGAAATACATTGACTTCCAAGGAGAATATTTTGAAAAACCATAATATCATTTCCATTTTCATTTTCTGTATGAGGCGCAAAATATAAAAGGCAATCCTCGTAGGTAGCTAACAGCGTGTAGTTTCACTTGCCCGCACACACTAACACACCGTTTAGCCCAACAAATTCTACCAACCTCATATACATGAACGTTGCATATGTTTTGGCGTTTAGGCGTTTGCCTCGACAATATTTTTCAGAGCCACTTTACACATAAATACTTGTACAAACGATTTAGGCTAAAATTTTGAGTGGTATGTGTACCAACAAATTACTTTTCTAGTATTGTCGTAAACTCCAGTGGATATACAAATCCATGTACAACAAAGCTTTTTCTATCATACCTTTGGTTGCAATTCACTTTTACAAGTTATCTGCTTTTTAACAGCTTTCAATAAATTTCAACTTATTCACTTATATTTTCAATTCCTTTCCAGCCAAATGGTTATCCGATACAATAGCACTTGCTCGTAGTTCTTGTTTCTTGTTGTTGTTGCTTGTTGCTTGTGTGGCTGAAAATAAATTAGAAACGATTTTCGATTGAATATTTTATTGGTAAATATTGATTTCATTGATTTGATATACAATTTTGAAGCAAAATAACATAAATATCTGCATACTGCTTTCATGTGTGTTAAAATTGAAAATAAATAAATAAATTTAAAATGATAAATTTTGCAATATATTATAAAAGAAAATATATTTGCTTTAATAGTGAGTGGTGATATAAATCTAGTTATCCATGGACTTGAATGTAGTGTGCAGCAAGCCTAAAGAAATGTGATTTTAATTGGTGAAAAACAAATTTGTTTTCTTACATTAAAATAAGTTATAAATTTAAGGATGTTTTTATCTGAAATAAGAAGTAATTTTCAGTTACTTTAACTGTATCTACAAATTTGAGTTACATATATGAAAAATTCATATTTATTTCATTTATTTTGTAATTTTCTATTATTTTTATTTATGTCAAACATGCATCCATGGGTTATTTTTACAATGGGTGATCTTAAGAATAGATTCCAAATTCTATTTAAATCCTAGATTACAAAGTTTAACAACACAATTAGGAATAAAAAAGCAGTAGTAGTACCTAAAAATTTTAAGTGGTAAAATGTATTAAAGAAAAGATAAAAAAAGTACTCAAAGTGCATACAAAGTGGAGTACATTCGCAATATTCGACAAAGCAATTCATTTCTGAAGCGCAAGTTCTCTTTTTTACATTTAATTTATTGCTTTAATTATTCCATAAACGAACAGAGAGCTCAAAGTATTGACGTGCAGTCATTAAACAACCGTATTTCATTGGGACTACGCTTAGCGAACTGCAAGATTTTGAAAGCATAAGTCGATCTTTCAAATATCTGGGCTCCCAAGTAATAATCATCTTCTGAAGCAACCCTAAATATAAGCCTTAGGTAAATCTTCAAAAAATTTCGATGCAGTTTATTTCGCAAAAACAGAAATGTGGCCATAACATTTTTTACTTTTATTTTTTGTAGTTGGTACAAACTAGCACGTATAGCGCTCAGACAATATTAAGTCCATTGTAGTGCACTTGGGTTCCCTTTTTAATTTTCTTTAAATCTTCCCGACCTCCGAAGAAATCTGATCTTGGTGGTGCCAAGGAGCCAAGATGGTGGCTTCTTAGCACATCAGTGCCAAAGACCTCAAGCCTGATTCGAGCGAAGGCCAGACAGAAGAATAGAAAGTGGTCCGCCGTCTCATCCTCCTCTCCACATGCTGGGCAGAGTGCACTGTCTGATATGCCTACCTTTTCCATGTGCTTCGCCTATAGAAAGTAAGCCCTCATCAGCCCAACCAGATGCCTACAGTCCCTTCTACTTAATGACAGGAGGATTTGCGACATCGGTCGGATATGGCAGGTAACATCAGTTTTGTCCATCTGCAGCTTCTCTCAGCCTGCCCAGCTCACTTGTGGTTTGAAGTAACCGGTTTGCTAACCATGGCTTTAACGGCTGCAGAAAAGAGTGACAGCACGGGCACCGGGCGAAAGAATTTCGCTCAGAGCGCATCCTAGCTAAAGCATAAGAGGTATCCTTACCCCCCATATCCACGTGTCCCGGGATCCATGTTAGCATCAGGATATTATGTCTAGGAGCCATTTAGTCTGCGGCGTGCTTCTACTAAGCAGTCGCATTGAACACTAATTTTTTTTTGTGCGGCAAGTAAGTTTGCAATGTCCTGTTAATAGGTGTAAAGTTTTATGTAATTTCAGCTGAGTTTTAAGATAGCGTCTACCGTTATATGTTCTGGATCAATGAGTCTTTTTGATTGCTGCATGCCGCCGTTTGTGTTCTCCAGTACTCTATTAGGCCTCCTCTCACGTAGAAAGGCAATTTTGAAGCTGTTATTTATCCGCAGAAGGATTCAGGTCTTATGAAGGGAGTGTTTGCACCATTTTTCGCAAAAGTGTTCGCACATTCATTCCCTTCGTGCCCCTCATGTGCCGATACCCACATCAGAGTAACAAAGTTTCTTGATGCTCGAGTATCAAGAATTTTAAATGTCAGCAGGCTCACAATTGCATGCCAAGGAGTGACCTTTATTTTAAAAACTATATATATTCTTTAATTTCACGTTTCATGTTCATAAGGAGCTTTCAACTACGACCCACCGAATGATAATCACCCATAAGCTAACACAGCCACGGCGGCTACTGTCAACTAAGCACCATGAAAGCCTAATGACTTACCGGCACTGAAAGGTGTCAATGTATTTTTAAGCGGTGTGTGATAAACACGCATGCCAACAAACGGAGTAGAAGCACAAAAGAAGCTCGCAAATAAAGTGTAATCGTAAACAAATTTTTCATAACTACGTTCCACGCAAAACGGTGCAAAGAAAATCAATTACAAAGATTACATTGATATCTTTCGCTAAGCTGTTTTGTTTTTATGGAAAAAAGTCGATTGATTGGTAGTCGATCTTTAGCTATAAAAATTATGCCAGAAAGAATACCGCAAATAATTTTTTACAAAGTAATCCTTTGATTTGTAACGAAAAAAGTAGAGCCAGGGACTTACACGCATACTATATTTTATCGAGATGGATTAAAAATCTTCTTAAAGAAAAAAATGATTTATCAAAATATATAACACATTGGTCCATAAGCTTTATAGATGCGTAAATTAGAGTAGAAAGAGCGCAATAATCATGGTGAAAAGATTTTGATGAAAGATGAGCCCTTTAACAGACCGTTACTCGGCTCTGAGCGAATTTAACAGAATCAGCTGAGGAGCTGACGTCATTTGGGGTGTGTTTAGAAACAAACTAAGATTGTGTTAGTGATATACGAAAGAAATCATCCAACGACACTTCGTTGCCGTCTGAACAGGTGTGAGAAATGATTGTGCAGATTTCGACTGACGATGAGATTGTCTTCGCTAATGTTGCTTCGTTATCACGTTAACAATGACTACGTGTAAATATATGTACAATGATCGTGCAGAATTCGGCAGCCGAATTCCAAAGTAACGTGCCAAACAAAGTTCTGCTCACAATTTTCTTTCCACCACAGTTAAAGAGGAAACCTTGTCTAAAGTAATGTATTTCGGAATAATTTGACACTCATCTACACCTTAAACCTATCACCTTAACGAAAGCACTAGCATTTAAGTTTTAAGGTCAACATTTTTTTAGTCGATTTGTGCCAAGTTATTTTACATGTATTCTTACGCTCTTCTAATTGGTCGTTGTTCAGACGGCAACGAAGTTATATTAGCGCGGCTGAGTTCATTTTTTCTTATGTCATTAATACAAACTCAGTTTAGTCGTGCATATTTTAGGTCAGCAAATCAGCTGAATTCTTCAAAATCGCCCAGAGCCGATTTACGATCTTATGTTGGCCAACTTACTGAATTCTCTTGATTTTTGGAAAATTCTGCTTTGACAGATGTAAGGGTCGTTACGATAACATGGACTCGATTATCTTGAAAAAAATCGTTGACATTTTAATGACTTACACAGTCAAGTATATTTAGACCACCTTTACCAAAAAGTCTAACTTCGTGAAATTATAGGTTTGCAATGAACGGTGGATTATTGCACCAAAAAGCGATTTTATGTTGTCCTGCTGAATACCGTACTATCTTATATTTTCAATTTCATTAACTTTTCAAAATGCGGCTGTGTAGGAGTAGCAATTTGATATAATACAAATTCGTATAAGTATTATAACTATCGAGATGAAAGTACCTCTCACCAATAAAGGTGATTTTTCGGCTCAGAAACGTTTCGTTGCCGAAATGTTGGACCGCTTCTCCTCAATTTTTGTTTGAATTTGAAGAGTAAAATTCGGATAATACTAAGCTGATAGTTTGTTGGGAAACCCGAAATTCGTAGATAGAGTCGAAATCTTTCGGTTGCAGCAGCTAGTTTTACTAATGCATACAGTTTCCGGGGGAAAAACGGAATACGAAGAGAATTTATGTATTAAAAAAAACAAAAATGGTAAGAAAAAAAAAGAATTCTATCTTTTGGTAAAACAAAACTCATCTCTGCACTGCTTTTACTTTACGATTCATCACAATTATAGGTAATTTATAGTGTACCAAAAATTTGGTCCTTAAATGAAACTTACAAATGCATCCCAAATATTATCCTCATTCCCCTCTTACTCATGTTTAGTCTTAAGATACGAACGAACTACATGGAAATTCGCGCAAATCCAATAGAGCTTCTACTGTCAAGAAACATAGATGCTGTGAATGATTTCAAGCCGAATATGATGGAAAAATCTTGAAATTATGTTCAAGCCCAATTCAATTAATTGTGTCGTTAAAAACTTCATAGATCATGCACCATAACTTTCTTTGGTTTTTTTGGAGTGCGAAAAAGAAGCTAGACGTTGACATATTCTGTTTAGCGTGAAATTCACCAAATATGCCTTAATACGCCACAAGCAATATTTTTATATACTTATTTAAGTTTCTACTTTGTGTGTGTCTGAGGCAGAAAAAAATAAAAACAATCATTACAAACTCCTAAAGTACTAACGAGGTTGTCAACATTGAATCACAATGGGATGTTGAACGGAAAGAACTAAAAAAGAGCTGGAATTGAGCAGTACCATGCGAAGGAAATTTAAGACATATAAAAGTAGGTGATGATGAGTTTTAAAAAGAGAAAAGTGCAATGTGGTATAAGTACATGAAAAGAAAGGATTTCTTAAGGAATCAATTATCTGTGTGTGTCATACAATTAAGTTAAAGAAGAAAACACTTCAGCACATTTCAAATATTCTCAAACAAGTACCGAAGAGAGAAAATTTCCACACCTTAATGCATGCGCTCTTAGTCTGATACTTGTCAGAAAAAACAGAAAGGAACACTGTGCGAATGTCAAAAAGCAAGGAAATTAATTCTATACATACAGATGTAGGTAAAGGGTGTTTGAAACAACGCGCCTAGATGCTGTTTTAAAATAAAACATTTAAAAACTAAGATTATTTAAAGATCTTATTCAAAATATGGCCATTCGTAATTATATGTGAAAACTGGCACCATTTAAATATCCACCATGAGCGCATCAGCAGGTCAAATTCGCCAGACAGTTGGTTCACGAATACCTAATTGTTGGGAACGTCGAGATATAGATGTTGAAGGTTGTTCAGATACACTTTGCGCTACAGCAGCCATATTATTTTTGGTCTAACTGCCCTTTTTCTATCCACCTTTCCATTTTTCCACCAACCTTTGAATTATCGACTCATGCGGACGATCATTTCCACCAAAATATCACAAATTTTGAGATATGTTGTTTAATTTCATTTTTAGAATAAATTTATATAATTTTAACGCGTTGTTCTATCTTGCAAAAGTGTACATCTGTCTGCTTGACAAATGCCAAAGATGACATAAAAAATACAAAAATGATACCAACTAAGAATTGTTCACTACTGACATCGAGCCGTCACTTTTTAAAGGCCCTTTATATGCATAAGTACATCTATACGGCTGGAGACTGGAAAATCAGACGCACATCAGTATACTTTTTTTTCACTGACAAATTTCTCATTCTTTCCGTTTGCTTTACACATATCTTAGATTCGAACGTTTTATGTATAAGTATATGGCCACTCAACTAAGTGACTGTCATATTAAGGAGGATATTGTCAACTGTTTCCTGCTTAGCTACCTGAACATAAACGTTGGAAAACTTACTGTGTGTATACCTACTCGCATGTGCTGGCATAGGTATGTGCTGATATACTTATATGTACTTGAATAGCACTCAACTGATTAGCACGTGTGTCCTATCTATAAAAGCAAAGGAAGCATCGCTAAGAAAGCCATTGAGAAAGTTTTCAAAACTTCCGTTATTGATTATAGGCCACAAAGGAATGTTTGTGTGAACAGGTAGGTATTGAGGTAAAACTACGATTTCTGTGGCTACTATGAATTTGAATATAAAGTTAGTAGAGCTCAATCTCTGTTTTTTAAAAAACGCAAAAACTGAAATGATCAACATTTTCGCATGTTTTGCGATGAATTTTTATGACGATTAATATTTATGAATAATTTTGACGCATGTCTCTTACCCCCGTTTTAGCATAACCAAATAGAGCTATTACTAATACAAAAGCCGAAGATTGGTGCAAATCGTTGCAAGCTTATACTTCAGCGTAGTTACGCAAAGTTTTCAATATATCAAGATATATTGCTCGATTATTTTCAAAACGAATAATGAAGAACTAACTTCCTCAACGGTAGATAGTTTTTTACTAGAAGCTGGGTTAAAGCACCACACAACAACAAATCAATGTTCACAAGTTCAATGTTCACTCTTTTCAACAATTCAGTTTTTAATGATTGATGTGAGCGACAAACACTAAGAGCCATCCATCATTTGGTATTTATTCTTTTAATAATTTGGTAAAATATTGTGGACAACATCAAAACTATCAAGTCGTGGTAGAATCAAGAAATTTGTAGATTTTATATATTTACTCAGATTTGGTTCATACTGGGAATATATCGTAACTAAATACAACAAGAAAAGATTTTAAACTTATTAATTGTACACAGTGTAGACGACTCCGGCAATATATTTCTAGAAATCAGATTTATTGTCCAATTCGGGTTATACTCAGAATGTAGCTTCTGCTCAAATATGAACGAGACGTTATCAATAAAACGGTCCGCGGATGACATATGGCAAAAATAAATTTTTTGTTTTTTTGTAGGACTGTTATAAGCTTACATGGCAAATTTCAGCGTGATATGTCACATAGTTTGTTTTCTGTGCTACTGTAAACAAGTCAAGCTCGAGTGTGTTCATCGAATTTAACGATGGAAATTCAAGTTGAACAAAGAATTTGTTTGAAATTTTGTTATTCCAACAAAATTTCGGCTTCAGATGCCTTAAAAATGTTTCACACAACCTATGGGGACTCTGCTCTATCGCGTGCACGTGTTTTGCAGTGGTACAAATCGTTCAAAGACGGCCGTACATCGGTTGAAAATTTGCCTCATGAACGTCGTCCAGCAACATCAGTAAACGACGAAAACATCGGAAAAGTAAAGGAAATTGTGGTTGAGAATCGCAAAAATCGCAAAATCGGTTATCGCTGAATATTGTTTAGATGTTTTAAAGCGTTTGCGCGAGAACATTCGTCTTCAAAGGAAGGAATTGTGGGACAACAAGTCATGGTTCTTGCATCACGATAATGCACCAGCTCACACATCACGTCTTGTTCGCGATTATTTGAACAAAAATAATGTTAATATCGTTCCGCAAGCACCGTATTCGCCTGATATGGCTCAATGTGACTTTTTCCTGTTTCCCAAGCTCAAGTTGCCGCTCCGTGGAAAACATTTTGAGGCAATTGAAGTCATAAAAGAGAATTCGAAAAACACACTCGAGCTTGACTTGTTTACAGTAGCACAGAAAACAAACTATGTGACATATCACGCTGAAATTTGCCATGTAAGCGTATAATAGTCCTATGAAAATAGAAGAAATTTATTTTTGCCATATGTCATCCGCGGACCGTTTTATTGATAACGTCTCGTTCATATTTGAGCAGAAGGTATATATATATATACATATATACATATTCATACATTTTTAGTCGATTTTAAGAGTACTCATATTACATATAAAGGGTGATCAATTTAGAGGTATCGGATTTTAAATTAAAATAAAACAATGTATGGAACCATTCAAGACATTTATTTTTTAAAGTAATCCCTTTCAAATATTGGCTGCAACTACTTCGTAATTTGGTCATCCGTAAACACCAATTTTGAATGCCTCGCTGGTGGACTTCGATCGGAATCTCGTGAATAACTTTAGTAATGTTGGCTTCATATGCCTCAATCGGAGCTGGTTTATCGACAAAACATTTTAATTTTACATACCCACTTAAGTAAAAGCCCAAAGGTGCCTCGAGTGATATCACACGATTTCGTTGGTCAATCCACTAGTCCGAGACAAGATATAAATTGTCCACCGAAACGACAGAAAACGACGCACTAGATCCATTGTTTCACAGGCCGTATGGCAAAGAGCGTCGTCTTGTTGGAACTTGTTGTGGAGATCACGGGCTTCAATTTCCGGCATCAAAAAGTCTTTTGTCATGGCGTAATAGCGTTCGCCATTCACTGTTGCAATGGAGTAAACCTCGTCTTTGAAGAAATATGGGATGATGATTCCTATAGCCCATAGACCACACCAGACGATTGTTTTCAAGGAATGGAATGGCTCTTCTTGAATAGCTTCAGATTGTTCTTCAGCCCAAAGACGGCAGTTTTTCTTATTGTCGGAGTCATTAAGTCAAAAATGGGCCTCATCGATGAACTCCTTAAGTTGGCCTGAGCGCGCGATGAACACTTTTCACACAGCGTAGATTTTCGTAATACAATTTTAGGATGTGCAAACGTTGTTGAGGCATAAATCTTTCCAAGGAGAAATTCCGATGAATACTGAAAAAAAATTATGTATTTAGTTTGAAAAACACCCTATTAGAAAAAGTACCCCCAACCTGATCACCTTTTATATATAATTCACACTGAACCTCTTTTTTTATGTTTGGTCGAGCTCCTCCTATTTTTGCTATTGTCTATCGAGGAGCGAGTGCCATGGAAAAAACTGTTCTATTGGTTTCGGGTCCGGGGTTTTAAATCTGTGCACTTCCAAATAGTGGTTACTCACTAACCTATGCGACTGTGTCCCAACTTTTGAAAAGTAGCCGGTACAAATTCTTTTTTTATTTTATTTTAATTTTTTGACCGTTTGAAGGCTATAGTCAAGGTAAAAGGTGGTCATATCGAGCTAAAGTGAATAAATGTTAAAATTGCAATAATGTTCGAACAATTTTGTCTTTGACATCAATAAAAACTAATTTCACACAAAAAAGTTATGGTGTTTTGAATAGGTAACACTTCATATCGTTCACTCTGTATATATATTTACGTGTACTGGTATTCTAATTAATTTAATAATTTCATTTACTCAGTAATTTGCTAAAACCTAATTATAACACCAAATGTACAGCATCTGGCTCGTTAATTTTCTATGTTCATAGCAAAATTTCATTGTCAACCCCGACCTTAAATATTTGCTATTGAAATCAATTACGCAATGCAATGTTCGCAGTATTTTATGCACGTTGACTTTTCTGTTATCTTTATTCCTAATCACTAGCCACAGCTACACTCTCATAAGTATTCCCATAGTAGCTGTTGAGGTTTTATTAATGTGGACCAAGCCTTTTAGCAAATGGACGTATTAACTACCCGAAACTGTTTATTTTCTTTGGTCAGGTGCCAGCAAAGCTCTCCACAAAGCGCTCCCTTCAAAAAAACAAAGGAACGACCAACAAAGTACACCAAAGGAGCACATTTTTGCCATTCGTAAAATGACCTTTTCCCATGGGACCATGCCAAACATGCATACAGCAACTACGCACGATCCCACAAATGACTACTTAGCTTCTTAGACCTTGCGTCGCACAATTACGCAGTAAGTGCATATGTTTTCTATGTGTGTGTTTTTTCGTATGTTATGGCCTCTCTTGTTTGCCTACGTGCCACATACATAAATACATACATATATACAAACATAAGTATGAGACAGCATGTGTCTTGCTTCTGGCAAGTAATCAAATGTAAGTGGAAGTTGCCGCCGGCTGCTATGACTTTTAGCTGGTCCTGCTTAAAAGTTTAGTGCGTAAATTTGAGCGATGTATTGTATTATGATGCCTTTGGCCATCACTTCTACTTCAGTTTCAACAGCATCCCCAGCATAATGAACGTCAACTAGTGTTGCAGCGCAGCTTATTTTTTACGCTAAATTGTCAACTTCATTTACTTACTAGCCGAGAGGGTTTATTTTTCCGACACATTTGCGACTATTAGTCTCATCTCTGCAATACCGCAAAATATCTGCAAAACATAACATACCTTTTCATCTTTTTAGTTGCCTTTTGCAATACACTCATGCATACTTATGTACCTCTAAATGTATATGCAGCCATGCTTCCAGAATAACTTAAGGTAAGGTGATAAGCAAAAAGTGATATACATGTACTTTACATATACATATATAACTTCCACACAAGCAAATACTTAAAGACACAAGGATGTACTGTCAGCTTCAAAGGAAAGTGCACGCTATGCGAGTATATTGACAAGTTTTGACTACATCTTTACTCATTGTTTGATTTGAATTTTTTTTATAAAAATATAGGTAATTTCAGGTAACCCAAAAATCACATTGATTTTTGGCAATTTTTATTCCTGACGGTGTTGATTGTTTTCCTCTAATAATAAAAAAAAAATCGCATGCGATAAATGAAGTAAATGCATAAAACCGCCAGCAAAATAAAATAAAAATCGATGCGAATTTTGACTCATTTCAAACTTGCACTTTATTATACAAAACTTCAAAGGACCTAAATGTTTCTAAAAATTCCAATTAAAAAGTTTAAGAATTTTAGGAAAATTTGTCGAATTTTTTTATAATATAATAAATATATTTTATAAAAAGTTTGAAACTCTGGGTTATATGTTTGGGTTGTAGTATGAACTACATATGTTTTTATAAAAAATAACTGAAATTAAAAAATAAACAAATAAATATTCAAAATTTGTTAATATGTGGTGTGCATTTTCTTTGGACGCTTACTGTATGTGCATACGCGTACATCATCCGCATTACAACATGTAAGCGCTATTGGTACTGTTGTTGGCATTTCTCCGTAAAGTTACATATGAACTTGCCTCACAGCAAAGAAAAATGATTATCCTCATCGTTTTGTGGCATTATTGGAATTATAGTGAATTTAATAATTTTTTTTTGCATTTTTCTTACTTTTTCATTATTTTTTTGCTCCATTGTTGGCTTCCAGAAAAACCGCTACTTAGCTTCGCTTGTTAACGTTGTTTTTATATGGTATGCCATATAGAGGTTGTTAGAGAGAGGGTTTGCGCCTGCCTAGCATCGTGTTGGCGCCGGGTTTTATGCTCTTTATGGAGGTGCTTCTTACTTAGTTCTAATAGCGATCACATATTGGCAGATAATAGCAAAAATTGTAGAAAATTCCTGTTTCTCATAAAAATTGCTAGTTTGTAATTTTGCTAATGTATAAAACCAGTTTCGATAGCCTTTTTAGATGATTATCCTAATAAGTATCCATTAAAAACAAAATTTTGAGCATTTTGCCGCCGCCTATTATTTTAATTAAATGGGTTTAATGTCATATGCAAATTGGAGGAGATGCTTGGCTAAACATCTAACAAAGAATACAGTGAAACGTGGATAAATGAACTTTGGTAAAATTAAAAATTCCGACAAAAAAAATGTTTGCAGAGACCGCTGAAAGCACCTCCTCATTGCGTTTCCAGTGCTAGTTGCTCACTTAGTTCCGTTTTCAGAAAGGAGAGTATGGGAATATTTCTGTTGTGCTCGATCTCTGAAAGCAAATACCTACCCAAGCTCATCGGCACTCTCATTTCCTTCTATTCCTTTGTGTCCTAGTATCCAGTAAATTGTGACCTGCCCGTTTTCGCAGCGTTCATCGATTTTGGATCTGCATTGTTGAACATATTTCGAGTTAGTTCAAGGGGTCATAATTGCTTTAATAACCGCTTGACTATCAAAGAAAATATTTGTCCAAGTATTAACAGGGGTTACTTCCAAAGCCAATTGAGCTGCTTTTGTTGCGGGGTGTTGATAACAAAATTCACAAATTGTTGGTTGAAAGAGAAATCATCTAAATTTATTGCTTACACAGAAGTATGCAAATTTCAAATTAAAAGAAGTGGTAAATGTACTTTAAGTTATAAATTATTTTACTTCATGAATTAATGCAAAAAAAATATTTTTTATTATTATTCTTTTATGATATGCTGGGTTGAAGGCAATATACCTAGTTTGACTTGAAGAGGAGACCTGGACTTTCAGAGAAAAACGTACAAGTATTGCGTAAAGCACTTCCGTCATATACTAGGACATTTTCAATGATAAATATATTTTCAATTTTGCTTTCATATTAATATTTTCTCAAAAAATGTGTTATCCTTTTCCGAACACAAAATCTTTTGGGCGCTTAACCCTCCTGCCATACTCTTGGTACGTCATTGCTTCTGTGCCGACAGACATTTTGTAACGCTCATTATATACCACCATAAGTTCAGTCGATATGAATTGAAGGTCTGGTTGATTTTATTGAAGAAATTAGCAAAATTTTATAATATTATACAAATGTATGTAACTCTCCAATTATTGACTATTTGCAGAATCGTTGATACTTTTAAACTCGCACACCCTCATGTACGGTTGCATGTAACAGTATAACGGAATCGATATAGATGGTAGACATATATATACACGGGGAACAGACTAGAGGTACTTTTTTCCAATTGTTGTTGTTGTATGTAACAGTAAAAACTAATCGAGATAGATGCATATAAAGGTTGATCAGATTGGAGGGTTCTTTAGAGGGTACCCAATAGGGTTTCTTTGATAAAACAAGCGTGACTACTGTCAAACTAAATACATACTTTTTCTTCAGTATTCATTGGCATTTCATCATGGAAAGACACCTCCACAATGTTTACAAATGCTAAAATTGTATTACGAATATCGACGCTCTGTGAAAAGCGATCTTCGCGTGCTGAGGGCAACTTAATATGTTCATCGATGAGGCTCATTTTTGACATCATGACTGCCTCCATAAGCAAAATTGCCGTAGCCCGAAGCCATTCAAGAAATGCCATTACATCGATTAAATAGAACCGTTTGGTGCGGCCTATGGGCTGGAGGAATATTGGGCCTATATTCCTTCAAAGACGAGGCTGGTGGCAATGTAACAGTAAATGGCAAACGCTATGGTGCTATGATAAACGACTTTTTGATGCCGGAAATTTAAGCTCATGATTTCCACAACATTTTGCTCCAACAAAACAGTGCTACTTGCCATACAGCTCGTGAAACAATGGATTTACTACGTCGTCGCTTCGGTGAGCAATTCATCGCTCGCCTCGGACAAGAGGATCTATAAAATCACACCTTTGGACTTTGATTTGTGGGGGTATGTAAAGTCTAGTAGTTTTGTGAACAAATCAGGAGTGGATGGAGTCGAAACGTCTCCCCTTCAGGTTTCTTTTCAGGCGCGGGAACAAGAAGAAGTCCGGAGGGGACAGGTATGGGCTGTAGGGAGAGTGGGGAAGCACCGGAACCCCCATCTTGGCCAATTCAGAGGTGCAGAGGAAAGCGGTGTGCGCCGACGCATTGTCGTGATGAAGGGTCCAATTGTTGACGAGGTCGGGCCGAACCCGGGCGACGCGGTTTTTCAGCCGAAGGAGCACTTCTTTGTAAAATGCCGCATTTACAGTGCTTCCTGGAGGTATAAACTCCTTGTGGACGATGCCTCGAGAGTCGAAAAAGATGGTCAGCATGGCCATCGCCACTACAAAATCCTAACACACTTTTCAAACAGCTTTCACGCGCGGAGCGATGTTGCCAGCGAACTGGGACCGGTTTCTAGTGGAAGGGGAAGGTCGACCCATCATTTTCCCCCACCAACCGATTCGGTTGATCGCTTGGCAGACACTCCACGCAGGAAGGCTCATTACTTTTCAATCAAACCGTGCGTATACCATAATGCTCAGCATCAGCAGTGGAGTCGTCTTAGCCATGTCTATCCGTCCGTACCCGCAATAGCTCGAGGAAAAATTAATATATCTTAATGAAATTTGATGCACATATTACACTTTGTCCAAGGCAGTCTGGTATTGAAAGTGGACGAAACCGATAATTAATCCCACTCATCTCCCACATAATGTTAACTTTTACAAAAGAAGCGAAATTTCTGCCATTTGATACAGATGATAAACACAGAAATTCGATGAAAGAAAATTATGGGAAAATGTTCAAAAATGGATGGTATCACGCCCATTTGTGGATAAATGCTTGCATATCGATAACGATCTAATGAAACTCGTCCCAACTTAAAATAAATATTGCTCCCCACTACATTTAAACTCGACTCAAATGTCATTGGTATTAAGGCACGCCTTGATGATAAGACAACGCCCCTTTTTGCAAGCTTTGATTCTCATTATTTGAGTTTGTTTGATTCCGATTCAAAAAATTAGCTGCCGGCCCAAATTAATTTCCATTAAAACGTACGCGGATTATATTAAGTTCGGTCCGTACCGAATTTAGCCTTACTTAACCCTTTACCACTTATGAGCCCTTATATGGTACCGCAGTTTTGATTCAATTTTATTTCCAAATTAAGTATTATAAAGTATTTCAAACTATTTTAGTCCATAAAATACATATATACATATTTGGCAATAATAAAACGCGCCGGCGGTAGTAGCCGAATGGGTTGGTGCGTGGCTACCATTCGGAATTTAGAGAGAACGTAGATTCGGTAAAAGACCAAAATAAAGAAAAAGTTTTTTCTAATAGCGGCCGCCCCTCGGCCAGCTATGGCAAATGTATTATTGCCATCGCAAAGCTTCTCATAAAAAACAAAAACAAAAACCAAATATCTGCCGCTCGGTGTCGACTTGAAACTGTAGGTCTCTCCATTTGCTGAACAACAACCACAAGACGCACCACACAAAGGCGGAGGAGCTCGCCCAACAGGGTGTACGTGCCACTTATATATATGTATATATATAATAAAAAGCAAAAAAAATTTCCTATGATTTTGTGACAGTTCGAATAGCTTCAATTGTGTGTGAAAAGACCGAATTGAAGTGTGTGAAAAGACCGAATTGAAGAGCGAGTGATTTTTTTTTTTTCCAAAACACAATAACAGAGTAAAACGCAAGTTATTTTTGACATAAAACAAATATTTTCATGGAGTCCATATACTCATCTTTTTCGGCGGATAATATATATTAGGTGCGCAACTAAGTTCCCGCTGTTTGTCAATAGATGGCGCCAGCAGTGTATGCTAATCGATTCTAACATAACCTAAACATCATAAACCAAGCTTATGTATTTGGTGGGACCAAGGTGGTGTTGCTGGGGATCGATATCGAAAAAGTGATTCTACAGCATGACACGTTGCCAAACCCGTCAAAACCTACCTGGAAATACTGAAATGGGGAATCCTACCGCACCCGCCATATTCTTTAGATATTGCGCCATCCGATTATCACCTGTTCCGATCGATGGCACATGGTCTCGCTGACCAGCAGTTCCATTCATATGAAGACATCAAAAAATGGTGTGATCCTTGGACAGCCTCAGAAGATGAACAGTTTTACCGCTACGGTATACGCGATCGACCAGAAAGATGGGAAACAGTAGTTGCCAGCGATGGGCAATACTTTAACCATTTTTTCAGAATAAAGTTGTATTTTCATCAAAAAAACAGCGAGAACTTAATTACGCACCTAATAATTAATGTTTTAATATAATTTTTCATTTTGCTTATTTTACCTTTTTATTTCAAGACGTGGGAAATGCAACTAATTACCTTTTTTTAATATACCAAACGTATTCATGCACTCCATTCTATGGTAAATATTTCTGTTGTTATTGCTTTCATATTCCAATATTGATCAGTGAAGCCATAAGAACTCAGCTGTAAAAGTTCACTTGAGTACATTTACCCAGTTATGAAAAGTGACCACTTTCCTAGACCTGCATATAAAAAATATACATACGTACGTATGTATGTGTTTACTTGTGAATAATTATGGAATCAGCGTGCATGTGTAAATGCATAAGTTATAAGTAAGTGCGTAAGTGCGTAAGTGGCAGACAATAAAAATGTAACAAGTAGTTCATTGTCATACTGGCGTCAGCCAAAACACAAAAAACTAAATAGGAACAAAAACAGAAAACAGGCGATCAAATGTGGGTAATATTTCTATACATACATATGTGATGTGCTTGTGCATACAAATAAACATTAATAAGTATAAATGACTTAATTGAAATCATAAGTCGCCGGCCGGTCATTGAAAATATGGCAGATTAAAACCAGAGATTACAACTGTAAATAATAAATACATATGTATGTAGCACAAGAATTGTATTGCTTAATGAAGTTGTGAAAATAATACAATTTTTTTATTTTTAAAGTTGACATATGGAGATACACATACCCACATGTGTATGCATGTGTATAGGCATGCATTTAAATATAATATAATATATGACAGCACACTAATTATAAGTGAAGAGTGTTGTAACTTAACAACGATGCATCTGTACATATTTGCATATATGCACATACACATAAAATATTTATTTATATTGCATGTAAAAGTCAATTTACATACCCACTCGCACAGTTCTACATTGCACTGTAAACACTGATAAGGCAACGGCCGGCAAGTGTAGTAAGTAGTTGCTATAAATCTCATTGTTGTTCGTGCATATTTTTTATTATGCCCGCATGCACTTGTCCACACAAGTGTAATATCATTTTGTTTAACGGTTATATGTAACAGCATAAAGGGATAGATATAGACACGCACATACACACAGTTGGCCGGAAAATAATAGGAGTGCCGCCATGAGAAATATGCAATATTAAATTTTTAATAAAATAGGCCGTTTATTTTAAATTTTTGTGTCACCAAATAAATTATAAAAGTTGCATTTATCTTGCCGCAGTTAGCATATTTCAATCAAACGTAAACAAAAATTAAAATTTCAATTCAATTAAATCAAATAGCTAATTAATTGCTCTTTACAGTCCACCCAGACACCAGCTGAAATCTGAGGACTATTTATTGTATTTGACCCTTTTAAATAGTTTAATAGTTAAATAGTCAAGGTCGCTTTATAATTGGTGGCAGCTTTAACACGAAGTATACACCAAAGGACGATAATTGTATGAAGCTATGTATGTAGCGTGAAGGCTGTAATTCAATTTCAACTGTGTAACCGACTTTCTGGCCATTGGAGACAAAGAAAATTCGGGATTTAATTGATTTTTTAGTCTACAAAGATATTCAGACAGCCCATTTGTTTGTTAGTAAAGGTCGTGACATTTAAATTCAATCATTTTCTGTCTGGGCTCCCACCTGATAAAAGCACCGAATATTGTTTGTGGAAAGCTACTAAAGAGCTAAAAAAGAGCGCTAAAAATTGAAGAGAGATACTTGGTTAAAACAAGCGAGCAAAAATTGAATATATTTACTGAGCATTTAGCAAAAACTTTCAGCTTTAATGAAGGCACTGACGAAGTAAAATCTACTGGAAACTGCTCTGGGTATGGTGAATATATTTATTATTACTTTAGTTACGCCAGAAGAAGATCGTAAGGATATAAATAAAATGAAGCTTAAAAAGTATCCTGGATCTGATTTAATTACAGCTGCAGTGCTTCGTAATCTGTCAAATAATTCCATTATCTATTTAACAAGTGCCTAAGCTGTAGATACGTACCTATTTATTGATAATTCGCCGAAGTTGCCATGATGCCTCAGCTTGGTAAATCACCCAAGGAAGTATTCTCTTGCAAGCCAATATTACCAGTAATGTCGAAGTTTTTTGGAAAATACGTCTAAAATGTCTTGAATAAAAAGTAAATAAATAATTGGCGAGTACACTTCTGTTAGGTATTTGGCCAAGCTCCTTTTCCTATTTGTGGTGTGCGTCTTGATGTTGTTCCACAAATGAAGACATCTACAGCTTTGGGTGACTCCCAATTGTAGAAATGTACTCAGAGGTACGCCATTGGCTGCAACCGCTATTAGAAGAAAACTTTTTCCATAATTTTGCATAAAGCAAGGAAATCTATGATATATTCGTCTTTAAAATATATAAAAACAGGCATTCAACAGGCGAGCATTTTGGGTCGTTTAGTATACCTCCCATATGTCGATGATCTGCCATCGGCAAATCAGCAACCAACAGCAACATTTACAGATGACTCTGCAACTGACAGCTAACGAGTTAGGAAGAAGTAGCTGTTAACCTTAAATGGGCTAAGTAATGGAGAATAAAGCCATGTCAGCACATATAGTGTTTTCTCTAAAAAACGCTACTTACAAGTCAATATTCATCGATGCGCCGGTAATCCCATACGTCGGTGAGGCCAAATACCTGGGTGCCAAACTGCACTTCAAAGCCCACGTCCAGAAAACCGAAGTAGATCTTGACTTGAAATTAAAAAAGTTATATTACCTCATTGGTGGGCGCAAACACTAAAACCGGTCTAGACTTGCAGTATACAACGTCTGGATTGCTCGAAAGTTTCTTAAATGATAGAATGGTTAAATTGCTAAAATTGCAATTGATAGAACTAATGCAATAACTCTTCCTAATTTGTTAGGAATAGAACGTAAAATTGCATATGCAAATAGAAAATATCATTCGGGTTGAATATGAACTGGTGTTACTAAAGGATTAGCAGGAATGAAATTATCTGGGTCTCCTAATAAATAAGGGTTAATTAAAGTTACTAATAGAAGTACTATAATTATAATAATAAATCCTACAACGTCCTTGTATGTAAAATATCCTTCGGAGCATTGTAAACACGATTGTATGACAGATGGCAATAAAATATTCGATATGGCGAAGTAAATTTTTAGGTAATCAACGTGGAGAAGAAATTTTGAAAAGAGACAACTTGAACTTAAATCATTGGCAAAAATTATTAAGAGTACTTTGCACAGCTATGATAAGACTTAATATCATCTACTCATCAGTGGTCTGGATGAGTAGACTCTCTCTCGTAGGAATCAGAAGGGCGTTATAGAGACTATAACTGTGGCCATTTGTGCACCGGAGCTTTTACGACTACTTTAGGCCCAGCTTTAGATGCTTTGGTTAGTCTACTACCCCTTGATGTTTTCATCCAAGGAGAGACCTTCAAGGTCATCTGCAGGCTGAAACACAATGGGATTTGGTACGGCCCCTGTCCGGCATTGGACAACAGAGAAGACATGGACTTCGATCCATGCCCCTGGATACCGCCTCTGGTGTCTATGTGGAATCCAACGGGACAAAACTACACTTCGCTTTTAGAATGCACACATCTGTGCTGCAAGCGGAGGTGTATGATGTTCAGAAAGCGATGAACTTTCTTGTGGAAAACAGATGGAGAGATCTGTATGTGTCCGCAGCGACAGCAAAGCTGCGCTCATGGCCTTCGACAGCTCTTCTTCCGCTTCAGGGGCAGTCAAGTCCTGTAAATCCAGGCTGAACTATATCGACAGACATAATATCCTGATACTAACATACATAGGTCCCGGGACACCTGGGTATCGCGACTAAAGAGGTATCTGCCTCTTTGGCGAGCCATAGAAGCCACGGTTAGCAAACAGGTATTGGATTGGATTGATGACGAGCGACTTTCTATGGACGAAGCACATGGAAAAGGTGGACGCGAGGATGAAATGGCAGCCCACTTTCTGTGCGTCTGTCCGGCCTTCGTTCAAATCAGGCTTGAGGTCTTTGGCACTGATGTGTTAAAAAACGACCACCTTGGCTTCTCGAAACCGCAAGATATACTCAGTTTTCTTCGAAGGTCGGGTAGATCTAAAGAAAATTAAAAACGGAACTCGAGTGCACTACAATGGAATTAATGTTGTCCGAGTGCTATACTTGCTAATCGTCCCGACAAAAAACACACAAAGAAGAGAGTAGTTGTCTTAGAATACTGAATTCAGCAACACTAGACTTTGCAAAAAAAATGCAACTCCGTGTAGAGCTATCGAGACAATACTCAGAAAAAATTACACGATTAGACACCGTAGACGTCTCACTACCGATTCTTAATAACCGTCTCAAATAATTTTAAAAATGTTGTGAACTCGCAATAGGTCTATAGTTTGCGATGCCATTCCTATTCCCACTTTTAGAAGTTGGAGTTGTATGAGTAATTTTTCAATCCTATAGATATAGTCCAACAGAGAGATTCTTATTAATTATTTTAACTGGGCTTTTAATAGAGCTGATCAGGAAAAGCATTGCTCCAGTCCTAAGATTACTTGACAAGTTGTCACACCATATTCACTTAAGACTCAATTTTAAAAGCCATCCTTCAATTAAGATGTCCAAGCAAATTATTTACAGTAACTCATTGCTCGATACTTCCAATTGATGTGTGGAATAAAAAAAAATATTAATTAAAAAATAGGTCATTTCAAATTTCACATTCTGTGACACAAAAACAAAGTGTCTGTTCTTATATTTTTTTTAGAAAAAAAAATAGTCTTCCCTGCGCCTCTAGGCATAGATTTTAATTCACAATGCGCCCATAAAATATGGTAATAATTATTATGAAGCCGAAAATTTAATTATGTATATATTTTTGTTGCGAAATATCTGGTTGTTATCAACATGTTGCGTGATGCTGCCTGGCATTGTTTTGCCTAAACATCATAATTAAAGAAATAATAATAAAAACTCGGCGAGAGTAAAAAAGTTTACGAGCGCATAAATTTAAAAGCCCGCATACACATCTGTACATACACGTATATAAATACGCACACCAGCCATAGTGACAAGCAGACGTACTTACGCACCGGCAAACGTTTTGGAGAACTGAAACCCCGCGCATATGCCTTGAAAATGCCCATTTTTTGTTGATTTGAATCTGAAATAAGTAAGGAAGTGCTGTATTCGGGCTAGACCGAAATTTATATGCCTGCGCACATTTCAATAAAATTTTATTTGGGATGGCTGTTATTTATTTTTATTTATTTATATATTCATTTCAAACACTTAACATCAAGTTATTTATTTAATTAATTCGAATAATTTGTGCTCTACGGGCATCTATTTGTATACAGCAGCTCTCTAGTTCACAGGTGTCAAATACGATTGACCTACGACGCCAGTTGCAAAAAGTATAAATTTTCCGCTGGGGTGATTAATTTTGCGCCGCATTATATTCATATAGATATAGTGCTGATCCATAATGATCGAATCATACCATTGATTTTGTCAATTGCACAATAAATGTGGTTCGTTGACAGAGTTCTGTTGACAATTACTCCTAGGCTCTTTGTAGGGTCAACAAATTTTATAACAGAATTGTTCAGTTTCTCATTTCATTTCATTCTTAAAGTTTCCGAAGTCTCTGATTAGGTTATTAATACACAAAAGGACAACTGACATGCAATTTGACATCATCGGCTTAAATATGAATATTACAGTATTTTAGCACATTATGAAAATTATTGGCATACAATACAAAACACAGTGGGCCAAAAATTGATCGTTTGGGAACACTCTTAGTTATTGGTCAATATTGATACGGGAATAAGTTTCCGCCCTCGTAAAAGAGGTGTCGCTGCTGATATTGTTTTTGTGTTCACTCTAGCAATATACTGGTGATTTGAAGGTGTATATCTGAGGTCTCGATCGCAGTAGTTGGCATTCATTTGAAGCGTAAAGATCCTCTTTTATCTGACGTCAAAAATGTATACGTTCGTTCTGAAAAAAACAGCATTTGCGAGAAATCATGCTGCATTATTACCTTTTAAAGAAAAGGGCAGCTGGAATGTGTCGTATGTTGATCCATATTTCCGGTAATTAAACACAAATTGTAAAGAGTGATTCCGACGCTTTCAAAGTGGCAATTTCGACGTGGATGCAAAAAACCGCGAAGTGGCACCAAAAAATCCATTACTGGATGAAGACACATGTCGAGCCCTTGATGATATGTCTAAAGAGTTGGATGTTGACAGATCAACCGTCGGTAAACATTTGCACGCGATGGGAATGGGCTAGAGATATCAAGAGACGTTAAAACATGGATCTAATCGGTCTAGAAATATTTAGAGGGACTGAATTAGGAAATCTTGCCCCACTCGCTGTATTCCCCAGACATTGCACCTTCAAACTACCATCAGTCCCGATCAGCCCTTATTCGAGAGGAGTTCACTTCGGAGAGCATTCGAAACTGTCTCAATGAATGGATCAAGTCAAAAGAACTCGAATTTTTTGTCAGAGGAATCCGTATGCTGCCTGAAAGATGGAGTAAAGTTGTAGTTTCCAATAGCACATACTTCACATAATATCATGTTTTATTTAATTGTTTTAAGTAATTCGTAACTTTGGCTAAGAAAGGAGGGAAACTTTTTCCCATACCAAATAGCTGAATAAAATTATACTGTCACGTACGATCACTGAGGTATAAGTTTATTCAATTCAAATTCAATTCAATTAGGTAATTATAATACCCTTGTGCACAAGTGCGCATGGGTATAAACAGTGAAAAGTAATAAAACAAAACTAAATTTGCCGTTGATATGTATTATCAAATATTTCCGGCATTGGTTTTTCTATCCAGACCCCATAGCCGCCACGTTGTGTGCCCTCAACAACAGTGGCTAAAAATACAAGCAATATAGCTGCTGTTCGTTTTTTTGTGTGTTTGTGGATACGACGCACGATTTGTCGAAGAAAATATATTGTTTTTTCTTTTATTTTTTTTTTGTGAAAAATTTGTGTTGGAAGGAGCTATTTTGAGCAAGCAGTTGGTAATTAAAAGTGAAAATCGCATTGAAAAAAATAAATAAATTTTATAACTAAAACAACAAGCAACTGAAAGTGAAACTATATAGCATACATTCGTACATACGTTTGCTCGCTAACAGATGCATATTGCAAAGTTCATAGAAAATTTATGTCTAATATTTGTTGTACATGTGGAAATTTCACGGCATAATGGATGGTATTACAAAGCTACATTTGTATTTCACGTTCACTGCTCACAAGAAGAGTTGCCGCATGCTTTCTCATTGATGATAAACAGATGAAAGGGAAAATGCGTTCAATTCATTCAAATTCATTTTAAGTTTTATTGTAGCTGTCGGGGAAGTCATTAGTTGGAAATTATTTTATTGTTTAAATATATTCTGATTGATGCTTATTATTTCGTTCGCCTAACAATATTAATGAATTTCACAACAGCCGACGGCAGCCAGAACGTGCTTTCCCACTAAGAGTACGACTCGAGCACCACTTTTAAATAAATAGCGCGTTATTTTTGAAACTCTGAGTTGAGTTCACGATTCTTTGAAGAAAGGATTGGCAGAAAAACGGCAGTGCTTGGTCTCATGGTGTTGCACGGGTTAAAAACTACTAACTTCTTCTTTTCATATATGTTTACTATAGGCTCTCCTGGTGTTCTTTACTCTTTAACATATTAACTTAATAACTTTTTGATACAAACAAACACCTGAGCTTATAATCATTATATAGTAGTAGTAGTCATCATCATTGTTTCCTTCAACCCCTAGCGGACATAGGGCACCAGCAGCACCTATGCGCCACCTCGTCCGATTACTGGATAACGCCTTCACCTGCTTCCAGCTTATTCCGAGTTGAGCCGTCTCATGATCCACTGTTTTGGATCTGGAAATTACCTTGGATTGCCAGGCGCCCTTCCTCTCGCTGTGAGTGGGTTACATTTCCAAGTGGATGTGGCCAATCCACTTCCATTTCTTTCTTCTATTCGAAATGTCTAGCGGCTTCATGTTTGCTTTTTCGAGCAATTCCTTGCTTCACAGTATTTTTGGGCAGTAAATTCGGAATAGAATCCTTAGACAGCAGTTGACAAAAACTTGTAAGCGACTAGTTATTGCGGTGATGATTTTCCAGCTAAAGTTGCTGTACAGCAGTACCGACAGCACATCCGACTTGGAGAGCGAAACTAACTTTTAAACTGGAACTCAGGTTGTTGTTTCGCCATACAGAGTAGTAGTACATAGTATCACAGTTCAATATATTATTGCATATTAGCGACATATGTATGTAGTTAATGTTAATTTTCTGTTACAACCAGCTTTCCGCCCACCTTTTGGGAGGTCTGCCTGAATGCGGTCTTCCAACTGGTATTTCGATGCAAACAATCAGTCGACAGTCGAAGGTCAAGCAACATCGTCGGCATTTGCTTGGCTTCTTATGTCCTGATAATTAACGCAATGCCATCTTGATTTCCCCCGCTATTCACAAAAACGATTTAAAAAACTATAAATGGAAAGCCTTGCCATGCATACCGTATTTTCAAGACTTGATCCAATCTGATTTTCACTAGTTTCAATCAGTGCAGAATATTCTTTTAGGTTCACTTCAACTGCAGGCATAAAATATGGCAAAAGGCAATTTTGATACACAAAATGCGATATTAACGTCTATATTGAGCGCAATAACGTCGAAATTGAAAAAAAGTTGAGAGAATGAATGCTTTTCCCAGTTCCAGTTGAGTTCGGAAAATGTCATATGTGTGAATGCTATAGCGACGTATTCCATACCTTAGACATCAGGTTAGAAGAGGCAGTGTTATTTTCATATTAGGATGCTGGACAGCTGAATAGATGATATAGTAACTACCAGTAAAATACGGACGGCTTCAGTGAGGAAAACTTATCTTTGAGAATTAAGACGCACGGACTAATGGAGAATAGCCAAATATAGGTAAACTATGTTAGATAAGGATAAGTTGAAGCGGTTGTCCGCTGTAGGACATACTCAAGCTCAAAACCCATTGTGATGGCGTTGTAAACTTTTCAAAAGTTTTAGAAGTCCCTAATTTCCACAGGAGTGAGATCTTCCAACTCGTTAGCAATTATCTAAAGTCATGAATCTACGTCTGGATAGAGCAGGTAATAGGTACGTTTAGACAGCTTGTACAGAAGCTATAGACGTTCCTGCCTATTAGTCAATGGCAGGGTGCTAAGACTGTAATAATTTTGATTTAGCAGAGATTCTGTACTGTTTGGCATTGAGAACCGGCCACAATTGTTGGGAGATTCTGCTGGTGAATCCGTTATGCTATCGTTCATTCGCTGCTCTTATAATTTCTTCAGAAATAAGTAGCTTACAAGTCTGTAAGGGTATGTCTATGTCATTTTTTGTGTACTCATCAGTCAACTTGGCGCAAAGTCTCGCTAGTTTATCGGCCCTAGTTCCGCTCGATGTCACAATGGCCAGGAACTCATGCTTTGGGTGAAATGACTCAGCCTACTGGTTAAGAGAGGATACTTTAGAAGTTATCGATTGAATTGTGAGGGATTTTATCGCCGCCTAGCTGTCACTGAAGATTTAGATAGCATCTCTAAGTACTTCATCACACTGTTTTACAGTCACGGTTTTTATTATTGTTATTATTGTAGTTCAGCATGAAAGACACTGTAGTAGTCGAGGAGGCGAAAACTAAAATATGTCCCCAGATTTTCGAAATATGCACCTCCGCCCACCTTAACCATCTGTGTATACATAGATGAACTCGCCCTGTCTTGCATCATGCAGTTCCCACTCTTCTCTTAAGGGTAGGGTCGTTAACATTATAATGGCAATTGTAGGAGTGAGTGCATAGTACACTAGTCCGAGAAGCTGTGAAATACCAGTTAGGATTAGTGGCCGTAACTAGTATTTGGCCACTTTTTTAAAATCTTCAGTCTTGCTGCCGAGCTGCTTGCAGCTTCTTTTGCCTGCAAACCTACTAGCAGGAGGTTTTGTGCCACATACATATAATGTTTTCGATGGCGTTGTTCGCATTACACCGATTATGAGAAACGATGCGAATCTTTGAGCATTGTCAACCATTTTAATGTTCACACGCTTCTCAATGGCATACCAGCACACTACAATACCATAGTAGGGAATTGGCATAATTACCGCCGTGTAGAGATAATATATTATTCTGGGTTCCGTCCACCATTTTTACCCAATTAACCTTCTTCAGGAGTACAACGCCATCATAGCTTTGCGTAGTCTATCTGCAACTGTGAGCCTCCAACTTAGCTTCCTAACCAGCACGAGACCTAAGTCTGCTCCTTTACTCTAGCGGTTTTTCACCTAGAGATATTTGTTGAAGAACAGGGTTATATATGTGATATTGTTTTTGTGTTGATAACATTCATAAAGTTATGGAAATACCAAATATATTGTTTAGAAATGCGCAATATATAAAATTAGTATAATTTTGATCACAAAAACTGTAACTTTAATTAAGTTATTTTGCAAGGAGAGATGTTAACTGGCAAGTATTTGCAAAATTATCGAAATTTTTTTATTGCCTGAATCTTATTCAGATTTGATATATATTCTACTTATTCTGGTATTTACCATTAAATTTTTGGTTACATTATAGACTTACATATTTATATTTTCCTTTTTTTTCTTTTTTTTATATTTAGCAAATACGACCCAAAAAAAAACTAAAACTGCAGTAGCAGCTGACATTTAACGCCAGTTGAGTAGATAATAAAAAATATGAGCTGAATCAGCGTTTATCATGTGCGTGTATTTATTACCAATACAAATTTAATACAATTCATGTTTTATAGCCACACTGAGTCGACATTTTAGGCCTATGTGTGCCGCAATGTGAGAACATGACATATTTTTTACAAATAAACTAAAAACAAAACCGCTTAGCTAACGAGCATAGGGGAAGTTGAAGGTCAAAGCTTAGGAACGCAAGGCGATGCAGCGACAGTTATAGTACAGCAGCAGCAGCAGTGAAGTTGGACGGTTTGTGACCAACCGACGATAAGCACAGACTTCAGAGTGAAACCCTCACTGCAATATCGCTCAGAAGACAAGACGGTAATGGGTTAATATAGCACGTTAATATACGAACTTTTCCAATGTATCCTTTACTTTAGAACCACCTATGGACACAGTGGGAGTAATTGGGACTATCGACGGCGTATAGGCTTAATATGCCTGCAGGAGAGGGGCCTGGACGCACGTATTTGTTATGACATAAAAAAGGTCAAAGCTTTAATTTAATAATAATTTGTGTGTTATTCACGAAACAAAGGAGCTATTAACAACCCTTGCATTACTGTAAATACAAAAATAAATAGCTACTCCCCAGCTGTAGCAATAAAAAGGGTAATTAAAATAGAAACGTGTTTTTTTGTTTGTTTAATTGCAAGGGGAAAGCACTCTAATTTCAATTAAACTGAAACCCCATGAAAATATCATTCATCGTTTGGCCATAAAATGTCAATCAATTAAAAGAGAGGTTGTTGTTGTAATCTACTAATATTTTATTATTTTATTCTCGATGACAGCTTTTAAGCTGCATTCGTTTTTCCCACTCCGATTTTGATATTTATCTTATGTACCTCCCACGATCAACCAATTAGCGCCATCACATTAGAAATGCATTCACTGCAGTGGAACAAACTAGCTAATGCTGCGCACAAACAATGCGATTGAGAGCCACTAGCTGTAGTGCATACAATTAAACTCTGATTGAAGATTTATGCGACAGGTGGCATTAACCAGTTTTAGTTGATTGCGGCTGAGTTTAAAGCAAGCATTTGTTAATAGACTTCGAATATGCTCGCATTTAAGCAAGTTTTACGTATATGCAAATCTCATAAATTGTCGAGCACAAAACCGGCTTTGCTTCAATAAAGTTGACAGCTGGAAAATGATGAGTGATTGTCATAAATATGTAAATTTTTTTTACTGCAAGCAAATTTACGGTACATATACTAATGAACGATAAAATTTGTAACTGTGTATCAGTTATACTAGAATTACAGTTATGTAGCTATAACTCCAGGCCATAATGGCTACTGTTCCACGCGTCAAGAAACAAAATTGTGAATTTATTACGTTGTTACCGATGGTGGTGTTAGTATTATGCACAGTGTTCTAGTGCTGTATAGAATAAAGTATGTTTTAAAATGGGCTAGTAATATGCAAAAACATATTATAGACAAGTAAGATTATTGAGATGTATAACAAAGACTTTAACTTATTAACAACAGATACCAGGAAATGTAATTCCTCTTCGTTTATACTTGAGAAATGCAGAGTTTCACTTTACGTGCCCTGAAAATATATTTTCAATCTTTACCTCGCTAAAAGTATTAACCTTTATCCAAACTCGCCAGCTTTCTGAATATGTAGTGAAAGAAATAATTAACCGGCATCAACATGGCTTTGTCTGTGGGCATTCGACGGTTACCAACCTGGCTGAATTCTCCTAGTATTTCATCATTTAAAACTAGTCATCATATAGACGTTGTCTATTTTTTAGATTTTTCTAAAGTTGTTGAAACTTAAAAATTTAGATTTCCGTTCAATATACTTTTTTGTTTAAAGTCCTAACTCTCTTACCAAACGGCATATGTCGAAATTCTTGATATCAAATCACACGCCACCTCTGTCGTATCTCTGAGTAGCATTCTTTTTCCGTTATCATTCGTGCTTAAATTTCTGCTCTATGCAAATGAGATTTGAATATTTTGAGCAGAATTACCCGCATCTCGGATATTTCATTATTACAAAGCGATTTGAACAATCTTCGCGAATAGAGTAACAGAAACCAATTGTCGCTGATATGGGAAAATGTATCCAGACGACCTTCGCTAAAGCTCTAAGCTAGTCTTTCCGCGGTAAATGAATTTTCGTATTTAGGTGCTTTTTTTGACTGCAGATTCTCCTCTCTTATTCGCATTAGTTTTATTATACCCAAGTGGTCTGCGAGGTTATGCGCGAGACTTTTAAGATCCTTACACTTAGAAAACACTTTAAAAGCCTCTACTGAGGTGAGAGTTGAAGTAGCTCTCAGTAATTTGGAATCAAGTCCATACTGTTGACTCCCAAAGGATTGAAAATGTTCGACGCAGCTTTGTCCGATTTGCTCTGTATCTCTTCATTTTAACGAGCCACGTCCGTCTCATAGGGCTCGTTCTATGTTAACAAATTTAAAACTACTAATAATATAATATAAGTACACGCATTAATGTTTATCTAATGGCATTGTCTGTGGTATCACTGATTCTTCAGATCGTCTGAAGCAGATAAGCTTCAATATTCCCCAAAGAATCTTGCGTTTTTACTTTCCGTTGCATGTAAAAATATCTTTAAATTAAGCATCTATCTATGATTAAGCATCTATTAGTCTTAAAGAAATTAATAGAGTATTTTTTAAGTAGTCCTGATCTTAATTTTACTCTTCCTAGATCTCTATTTATATCTAAATCTGCGATTGGTGGCGTTTTACCTTAGCCATAATCATAAACACAGCAATCACTGTTTTGATCACACATATGGGCATCACTGCAAACCATTTAAGATGCCGCACCATAAAGCCGTAATCATACCCTTAGCCGTATGTATCTATTCAATTTTGGTTTACCCCCGAAACCGTAAGCAGCTGCGAAATACTTGAAACTTGTTTTGATATTTGCGATAAAAATTTGAATATTAGAAATGAACGACAAAAAATTAATTGACTTAGTAACAAGAAGTGCTTTTACGAGTATGACAAAATGTAAATGTTGTCATTAGTTTTACTTCCATATCAGTTGTCTATGATTGCGACATGACTAATCGACAAATGCTGTAATGGTGCGGCTACGGCTTTCGTTACGACTATGACGTTATGGCTACGGCATCTCTAAATTCTAACCCGATTACTTTTAAGTCTTATCGTTAGATATTACTAATTTTGTGCATCCAGTCTGTAAGGTTTTTTAAACAAAGACTTAATAAATGAAATGAAATAAAATCGCATCAGAAATTGTTTTACCAAAAAAACAGGAAAATAGCTCGAAAAGTACGCGCTATGAAAAGAAAAAGATGGTTTTTTTCTCATATTCCATATACTTTTCTTTAAGCCTAGCGCAGATCTCAGATATTTCATAATGTTTATATGAGCTCATATCATCAACCAAAACTGTGTGTAAAGGACTTCACAAAATATAGAAATAAATGATTTCAATGAATTTTTTCATTCATAATTTTTTTTTTTTTTTCAAATATAAATTATAATCTGATAGGGCTAAACCTCGAATATGACGAAAAATTTATAGAAATGATGCTTTTGTAAGGTAACCATAATAGCATGACTCTTATGAAAGGACGCATTAACGTGCAAGAGGACATCTCAAGGGCGATTTTCTTATTCTTCTTTTCTAACTGGCACATTTTAGTTTTTCAAGAAGTTTTCTTTAAGCTTATTCTCTCATACTATTGGCAACCTTTCTTTGGTCCTTTATAGTTAACCAAAAACAAATATATCTCAAATAAACTAGCCATCAGCCTATCAGCCGATTGTGACTACTTGAACTTCTAACGCTTTTCTAATGCAGATTTAATGGCATTGCGTAGACTATTGGTTCTGAACTTTATAGTTCTGAAAGCATATCTTTATTCCGGTTTTCGCCATAGAGAAATCTCGGCTGCCTGCCGACCTCACACATACAAAGATGATCATAGAGGATTTCAAAATATTTCGTTCAAAATGTATGATAGTGACGTGCATTAACTTTCCCACTGTTTTTAAATTTACCACAATATTTAAAAACATCATCTAATCTGCACCCTCAACGCTAATAGTTTCCAACTGATTATTTATCTTATTTAAATAGACTCTGCCGCTCATTAAACAGTTTTTTCCTCAGCAAGAGTTTCCGTAAGCAGACTACATCTTTCCGTAATAACACATAGTGTTTTTTCATGAAAAGTTAGGAATCTAAAAATGGAACGAAACTCAATTTTCCTCTTAGTTAATATTTTCCTTCTTGTTGATTTGTTCATCCGTACATAACGGTAGTATTTATAATTGTATTGAGTAACCAAGTAATGTTAAAAGAAAATACCATTTCTTCTTACGAAATCTTCTATTCCGAAAACTTTTTGACCTCGCCTAGTATAAACAAAAACAGCTAACGAGTTGTGACGTCACTGGACCTCTAAAACTTCGTTTTTCGGTGGAAACATATATACTTTTCTATAAAATATAGCCTTGCACGAACTTTTAGTTTTCTACTGGTAGAGAATTATACAGAGAACTTTGCTTTATGTTTATACAAAAGGGTTTTTACGACAAAAATATTTAAATTGTGATAAATATTTACTTCCTTGATTATGTAAGCGATGAAGCATAAGCACAAATGGAAGAGCACAACTTATGCTATAAATATTTGTGAATGAATTTCACGTATTTACCACAATACCTCAGCAGAAAAAAATCGTATCGCTTCTTTCATAAGACATGTAATTGTTCAATATATATTTATATATTCGTGATCAATTTAATAATGTTCACGCACGCCGGTAAATAGCTATCAAAATATGTATAATTCAAATAAGACTTTTATTGGACCATCCGATTTTGGGCATCACAAGTAAAGAGATAATAAAATTTCTATTAAAATAATAACCCGCAAATTTTAATTTGGTCTCCGATTTCCAAATTCATACAAACTGTCGCAGCTTAAGCTTTTCCAATCTCGGTAATCTTCTTCTAGGTAGTTAAAACGACATTATTAGGTCTAAACTAAGGCCTCTTCTCTTCGCTACTTCTCTGATCGCTTTCTGTCTGATCGGCTCACTTAACGTAAAATTTGTATGTGAAAGCAACAACAAAGTTATCGAGTAAGATTCGCCTCTAGCAAGTATGGTTATACCTCATAAAACTTGTATAACTCGCTATTTTACAAACAAATGTAATTTTAGGCAGCTCTGCATATTCCAGCGCTGCCAAAATATGTTCATTTATACCAGTTGCTTCATCTATTCGCCACTTACTAACGCTTGAAGAGGGATATCATACAAAGTGAAGTCCATAATAAACAAGACTGAGCTAAAATGGAAGCGACACGGGCTTTGTTCTGTTAACTTCAAGTTTATTTATTCAAACTAGTCCCCTCTGGCCTCCATACACTGCTTTGCGCGATCTAAAAACTTTTCGAAAAAGTGTTTGACCCGAATATCCTTCAGGATGTCGGTACAAGACTTTTGGAAGGCCAAAACGTTTTCCTTTCATGGCCCAATGCAATTTTCGGAATAAGTGGAAGTCATAGGAAGCCATGTTAGGCGAATACGGTAGGTGATTGATAGGTAAATGCGATTTCTAGTCAAAAAATCAGTCAGAAGGGTGGATCGATGAGATGGTGCATTACCATGCAATAAGCGTCAGCTTCCTCCTTCGCAGTATTCAGAGCGAATTCGATGAATGCGATGCAATAAACGTTTAAAATCGCCAAGATGGAAAATTGCATTGGGATCGTAAAAACAAATGAGTACGACCCGATTTTTGACTTCTCCAAACGCGATTTTTTGGGTGGTGGCTCGTCTGGGGCCTCCCATTCGCCACGTCGATGCTTAGTTTCAGGTTGAGGTGTTTCTAACACCACGTTTCATCACCAGTTAGAATGTTGGAAAAGAAGTTTTCGTTTTTTCCCGCCTCTTTAATGAGATTTTTCGAATGTTGAATCCTGAGCAATTTTTAGCCCTCAGTCAACTTGTGCGGAATGAAACGTGCACAAACTTACACAAAACGGATGGCTTAGATTAAATTTCTCCGCAACACGATTTTTTGTGGCGTATACGCCATGTGTGACTTTCATTTTATAATAATTTGTTTGCTCTTTCTGTATTCTGTAATCAAAATTTAGTGTTAAATTTGTTCGTTTCTATATACTCAAATTCCTAATATTTTGGAGAAAACTGACGATTTCAATATCACGAAAAAAATAGCTTGCATGAAGTCGCCTATGAATGAAACAAAATAACAAAATAAATGCCTGCTTTCGTCTCTTATTTCACTGAACATTTAGTACGTTTCTTTCCTATGAAAAAAAAACAGCACATATATCAAACACTTTTCATTAGTTATTCGCAGTACTGCTTCTTTTCGTATTATTTCTTTAAGGCATTGCTGATTGATATGACCTAATCGCTTATGCAACAATTTATTTTCTTCAGGAACTCATAAATTTGTATGTGTCGAACATAGAAAACTACTCGTAACTACAGCACTTTGCTTCGGTCACATTATCTTCAGATTAATTTAATATCGACCTGCTGTGTATTTTACCTGCCTGAGAATGCCAAACTGTGTTAACATTTCTATTCAGTGAAGTTTGGCAAGTCATCAACCAACAAATTGTGGAAATGTATTTTGAAAAAAAAGAATCATCGGTCCTTATTTCTTTCGAAATGAGGAAGGAGCTGATGAATGACGACGAGCGCTATCGAGCTATTCTGGCTTAATTTTTGAATGGTGAAAACATCGACGACATTTAGTTCTAACAAGATGACACAACTTGCCATACTGCGCGTTTAACAATCGATTTATTGCAATATTCAAGCCCCCCTTAACGCCATGCGCCCAGATTTATTGAAAAAAAGTCGCAACGGACTTATGCCCGATATCATATCAAAAATTAAATGCCAATTATGTAGCAGATTATAATGAAACAAAAATCATTCCAACAATATTTCTGTTTCGTATTATCATTTTAGGTTCTAACGCTCTTAAAAAAACTACCAATTCGTAAATTCTCAAAGAATCAGTTTGCAAATATATATGATATATTAATTATTTACTTTCGGGAAAGAATCTGTCTGGTCCTGCCTGGGTAGAGTAACCCTACAAATTCAACTCACATGTAACTTCTATCTATGCCCCTATGAGCTAAAACCCAGGCGTTGTGAGTTTGTTCCGTTTAACTATCTTCTATAGAGATTAGCGAAAGTCCATCACAAGTCTAGGACGAAATGTGAGTATACTAGGAGCTACGCCAAATTTCAAGAAAAGATTTTTTTCAGTATTGCTCGATTAGAATTCTGAGTACATACATATACATTTGCAACTTGTTAAGTAAACTAAGGTTAATCCTCTTCAAGGCAGAAACCATAACATCCCTCTATACAGGATAAAAGATATTACAACAGCAGTTGTAATAAAGCGCCAGATGTGCTATTGTTCTCTTAGTTCATCTCCTCAAGAAGTTCTAAAGTAACTACTGATTGATTTGCATATATGTGTGTATACATGTACTTGGATTCAAGAAGCTTCCCCTATCATATTCATTATTGGAAGGCGTAAACATTAAAAAGCAACAACTACTAAAGACATATTCAAAATGCGTCAGTCAACTCCCACTATTTTCGATAAATGTAACAGCTATCATTAACATAGCGGCATGTGAAAGTAGTTACAATTTCTACTCAGAGTCACCCAACCCAAGAAAACAGATATACCAAACTTACAGGAAACTCGACTTTTATAGAGTTGCAAGATAGTGAGTTCAAGAATTTGGGTATAATACTCAAGGTATTTTGAAAGACGGAATTTAGATCCCACGAAGATAAGTTTAAGTAAATCCCAAATCTCAAAGTAGGATATTTCTGCAGCTACTACCAAATGAAATAACTTCGTGCTGATTTGAATCGCTAAAATAGTGGAAAACCATCTTGCTTTCCTAAGACAATCGAATCTATCCATGGTGGACCAAACCGAATTTATATCATCTCAGGAACTGTAAATTCGTCAAAAAGGTAAATAAGTTATTTTACGTGATTACAATAACAACAACTAGCGCTAACGGTTTTTTCTCAATGAAAAAACATGCTTTATAAGTAACTTATTCAGCTTTCCAAGAACTAGTCTCTTTTTATGATTTGTGGACCTCTGCGGCTATTGCAGACAGCCAATTAAGATTGGGTAATCATCCTTATGGAGTCCATTCTCCAGCCAGTGCATCATTCGAAAATACAGCTGCTTGTTAATTGGTAGCCTTTTCTTCCAGTGGCTCACAGCTTATTTCAAGGAAACTGGAGGAAAGGTTTTATATAAACTATATTTAATATTTATTGTTTTAATAATTTAGATTTTTAATTGCCATAAAAACTTAAATAAACATTCAATCAAACACTTTTTTAAATTATGAATGAATTCAAAGTCACTTAAATTTAACAAAAATATTTACAACAAAACAAAATACAGCGTAAATCACCTTCAGAGCTTATTTCGTGTGTTTAGGTAGGCTTAAAAATTTATACGAATTTTATGAAGATTTTCACTATTTAATATGATATTTTGTAGGATATACTTTTCTTTATACTGAGATTGCATAGAGCATACCAGTTTTTTTTATACATTCGAGAGTTATTTCCTTCCACTCTTCTTGTAAAGTCTTTTTTAAGCCCGGGCGGTTGCTTGTGTGTCAAGAACATGCAAACAGTTCCAGTTCGGTTATCTTGAAAGAATCGAAATCTATCCCAAATACACAATTTTCGAGTACGTTCGAATAAATTTAAGTAAGTAGATTTATCCATAGTTTCCTCTATAAGGCTAAGTTTCCGACCACTGCTCATGACCTAAAACCCCAAACCGTAATGTGATATCCACCATGTTTCATCTGCAGCTCTGAATTAGGTTACTGCCGTCGGAATCCAAAATATGAAATTTGCTTTCATGAACAAAAATAACGTCATTCCAAAAGATTTCGCCCTCATCAACATGACTTTCAAAAAACTGTTATCTGGCCTTTATGTGTCGCGCACAAACAAATGGTTTGTTCCGAACTGTTCTTCCATGAAATTCGGCATTACGAAGAATTCGTCTTATGGTTTCCGAAAAACAAAACTGCTAGAGCACTTGTCCTTCTCAATTCTACAATATTCATGAATCGTCAGCCTCTGTAGAAATTTTGTTTAGGGCCTCGTGACTTGGGTCAACTCCTCTATTTTCTACGAATAAAAATAAAAATTTTTTCTTAACATTTTTAACATTAAAAATTACAATAGAAGGAAATATAATTTTTTTCTAAATTTTTTTTTTCAAAATTTGTAAATCTCAAAATTATTTTTTTTTTAATTTTTCCAATTTAATTCTTATTATACTCAATTTTACGAAGAAGTACAATTTTTTCCAACAACATTTTTTTTTATTTCTTCTAAAATATTTTAACGAAGAATATGTACAATTTTTTTTTCAAACAAATTTTTTCTCAAAATTATTATTTTTTTTTTATTTTTCCAATTTATTTCTTATTTTACGCAAGCTTATAATGAACCAATTTTCAATTAATTCACTACAACGTCCAAAATACTTAAATTACACAAATTGACTGTTTGCTCAAAAGCAATTAATAATTTAAAAATTGTCAACAGTCTCCTCTCTAAAAGCATATAAAAACTTAAAATTGCTAGAAACTTAAAGGAACTACACGTGCGTCTACGCCATTTTTTTAAGAATAAGTTGAGAATTTGAGGGTATGGGAAACTTTCCAAACACAATCTAGTGTACTATGCGACCATATTTGCCAACTCTCCTAGGTTTCTTTTCTTAACTTTATTGAACACAAGCAGTTTTAGGCTCATCACACTGTGCGTAACTACATACAGGTAAATGCAAATGAGCCAACGCATATGAGCGCGTATTTCATAGTTCGACAATATAGTCATACACTTTGAAATATATGAGGCGATCAACGCTGCTGTTATCTGTCAGATAAGATCGGCATTCATACAATAGAGTTGGTATAGATTACAGGCATACACGAGCAACTCTGCAGTGGAGGCAAATCCAAGTACTCTCATGCATACAAAGCAGACAGCGAGTGATTTGTGCTATCATTGTGTATATCGTCGACAAGCATCGGCAAGTCAGTAGCTGTGGAATATTTGCATCTACAAACTTATGTACATATACTACATACATATATGATTGGTGTTAAGGAGGCGTTATTTCAATGTATTGCTGGTGGCGCTTAGCGGCTGATGAGTTTGTTGTAGTTTTGCCATTTTTGAATTTTCAATTAATTTTATTAGCCAGTCGACCGGTTTGTTTTTTGTGAGCTGCATAAATTAAATTGCAAACCGCTTAATTCATCTAAAGTTTGCTCAATTCAATGCAGCTGCATGGATGGCTACGTATGCGCATGTACCAGTATACTGCACGAAAGTGTACATATTATATATACTTATATTATTTTACGTGTCATGAAATTGAGTTGTTATCATTCCTTAATCACTATGCGACTGACAGTGTGACGGTTATAAAAATTTATACAGCCCAAACACAAATATTCTCGCTGATTTATTTTTGCTTCAGAACAAAATGCTGCAATCCTACTCACCTGCCGAGAAAATTTTTCAAATACCCATGTAACAGACTTTCTAAAAAAAACCAAAAGAAAACACAAGATTGACTGGGCATTATAAAATTCGAATGTCTTCGGTTAGGGCACACGAAAATTACACAAGAAAATAACACACGGCCATCGTATGAATAACACAAACCCAATACACAGACTTGCAATACAGATATCATAGTCACAGTTACTCATCTTTTCCTGAACTGCCCACTGCCTGCCACATGTAGAGAACAAATATTTACTAACGCAAACCCAATTTCACTCTTCTCAGTCCTTTCTATTGAATCAATATCCCTAATAACTAAATTCCTTAAAACAACCAATCTTTATCATAGGATCTAAAATAATATTTACATATCTAAATTTTAGAACAGAAATACATATGTATGAAATTATCGAGCTGAAGGCCTAGCTGCTATAGCTCCTAACACAAAATAGCTTACAAGATTTATGTTGCAGCTAATTTTATATAAATACAATAAATAAATAAATGTTAGGTGGCTTCGTTAAGACAATGACAATATTTGCATGAATTTTGCTTTTGGAAGTTGTTGGTTTGAGTGTCAAAATGTCAATCAGAATGTAAACAAGCAAGCAGGGCGACGGTAAAGAAACAGCGCACTTTGAAATTGAAATTACTAAATTAAATGAGCTGCTACTACGAACTCACCTTGTGTGGATTGGCCTTGATATCTGCATTTTAGACAGTTCTAAGTGGTGTGAATTATTTGAATACTTATTTCGTTTCAAATAAAGTTGAAAAAAGGAGGGGGAAATAAAATCCACATTACTACAAAATGCATAGTGTAATTTATATTATTTTTTGATCCATCATCAGTTTAAGCGATATGTGGTTTACTTGCTGTTTATGTCCAAAAAGAGATTTGGTATATAGTGGGGCGGGTATTTTGCTTGCGGTAGCTTCGAATGCACTTACCAAATTCGGATTCCCAAAGAAGCCACGGAATTTACCATAAACTTTCCGAGTAGGTTTAGCAAAAAGATTAATTTTCCTGACCAGGAAAAGCGCTTGATGTAGCACCGAAAGTTTCTTTGGGAGGCGTTTTCGATTGATAGCATTGAGAAAATTAGTGTAGACGTTGCTATTGCATCAGTAATAGGTTTTAGTATGAGCCCAACAATCATGTGTAGACACGTTCAGTTATGCTCGGAAGTACAGATTCAGCTAAAATGTTGCGGATTGGAGTGATGGCAAATGCAAGTAAACGTTCCGGTATTGCAGCGTGATTTGGAGCAAGAAGATGTTTCAAGTTGCTTTTGGCACAGGCGTCACTTGGAGTATTTGAGAGAAAGATTCTGTGGATGCTCTTTGGAGTTGTCCCCTTTGGTGACGGCGAATATCTGTATGAACTTTACGACGACATATACATAGCGCAGCGAGCAAAAGATCCGCGACTACGCTGGCTGGGTCATGTCGTCCAAATGAATACCAATGCTCCGGCTCTAAGATGATTCGATGCGATACCAGCTCGAGACAGGCCTCTTTTGGCTTAGAAAGATAAGGTACAGAAGGAACTCTCTTGGTGTGTCCAACTAGCGCCGGTTATCACGAAAAAGAAGCTACTGGTGTGCTTTGTTAAGCTACTTCACACAGCTTCAGTTCAGTTGTTGAGATCGATGGTCAGTCGATGTTCCAGGATTATGCCGTAGACGGTTCACTGTTTGGGCACAACAGCGACTTTGGAAATAAGTTTCCAATATTTTCCTATGCTTTTCAAACATAAAACGTAAACAAAATTCATTACGTTCATTACGTACATTTCCAGTGCAGAAAAATTAAAAAAAATTTTCGATAACTAGCTTTAAATCCACCTAACAAAAATCTTTATAAATAGGAGTGATAGCTTCTTCGCATGCCAATATTTCTCTCCTCAAAATGGCACGCCAAGCCTAAAAGTAGCCAGGGACTTCGTAAATTAAATAGTATATTTACTATATGTACTAACATATGTTTGTATGTATTGTGTATATATTTTTTTTTTTCAGCTTGATATTTTGATTACTAGGTTTACGCATTTCAACTTGAATCAAATTTTAATAAAATGACATATTACACATAGATATGCGTTTAATTTTCAAAACACGACATAACTCGCAAAATTGAAAATAAGAATGTTTTTACATGCAAATTACTAGTAGTAATAAAAAACGTTTGTAAACTCAATTTTAGATGACAATATTTTCGCATGAATATTGGAAAAACATGACAGCCCACAGGTACCTCTGTAAATATTCCCAAAAGCGTACACGCCTACGACCCACGCTCACTCAACTATTAGTAGTTTCAAAATAAAATCAATAAAGTAATTCATTGGCCATAGCGATGGTACAGCATTGAACTTGTGGCCCACATCAAAGTGTCAATTCATTGCAGCTGCGTCAGTGCAACGCAATAAAATGTGCGACCAATAACATCAGCGCCAGCAACAATGACGACAAAACCAATATATTTTCACATTTTAATGGAAATTTAATGCACTCATCACAAACACTTGCACAAATCAATAGATATACAAACACACAGATGCACATACATACATGTTTTCCGAAGAGTATAGATATACATATATGCACGTATGTGCTCGTACTAGGCATACTCATACACGTAGATAATAAATAGACTCTGAAAAAGCGTGCGCGACTTCAATTGAGCAAGAGGAAAACCCAAAACCGCGCTAGACAAGCAGCCATCAGCAGCTTGGTACGCAGCAAATCGTATGCATGGCATGAATCAATTAAAAGCGATTGCAAATAAATTGTGATAAAACGATGTAAAGCGCGATAGCCAGACGCGCATGCGCCACACGCATTGCATTCTAAATTAGATGACGAATGGTAAATGGAGGAACGTGGGACGTAATAAATGATTTGCAAAAGAAACTGTTCATAATGTAACAATATAGTGGAAAAATTCTTATGTAGAGTATAGGTACGCGCTCCAACACGTGGTACAAGAGTTGGATGGCTGTTTAAAATACACGTTCCAACACGGTATACAACGTGTTAGCCGAATTTATTGTTTTTATTATATTCGTGGTGCTGAACATTTAGCAGAATGCAGGAATTAAGTGAAATTTGCTCAATTGAAGAAATTTTATTTAATGAGAAAAACGAGATAATAAAAGACGAGAGCTTGGGCAAGGAGTGGTGTTTAGAACGAAATGAGTTTTCTGATCAAAAACACTTGAAAAAATTAAATCAAGCGACCTAGCCCATTACAAAAATTGCATCGCAATGTATTTAGTGTTATCATGCTACCTATCTTCTAAAATTCGAGAAAATGAAAAAAGGTTCGAGCGAAACCTTAACAGTAAAAATTTAGATCTCTGTGGTCTCTCTATTCTTCCATCTTTTAAAAGACAAGCTTTGTTTGAAGTAAATATTATCTACATATATATATATATTTATAATTGGGTGTTTGGCCGAGCTCCTCCTACAATTTGTGGTGCGCGTCTTGATGTTGTTACACAAATGGAGGGACCTACAAGTGCAAGCCGACTCCGCTTTTTCATGGCAGAAATACACTCGGAGGCTTGCCATTGCCTGCCGAGAGGCGACCGCTATTAGAAAAAACGTTTTCTTAATTTTGGTGTTTCATTGAGATTCAAATCTACGTTCTCTTTGAATTCCGAATGGTAGTCACGCACCAACCCATTCCGCTACGGCGGCCGCCGGAAGTAAATATTAGTAAATTAAAATCACACAAATAATCGAAGTTGACCGTCATGCTAGTAGTCGTAGCATCACCCAGAAGCTAAAGATTAACCATAAAACAGTTTCAAACTATATTGATCACTTGGTTCTTGGGAATATTCAGCTTACTTGCGCACTGTTGCTGATCGCTCAATATTAATGTAGAAGCTAATAAATATTAAGCCATACCCAGAATTAAAAAAAAAAATCAAATAAAGCTCTGAAGTTGAAATATTCCTCTGTTAGTAAGCGTACATATGATATGTGATATGAAGTTAAGTGTTATATGGCGCCATATTCCAAATTAAAGACACACAAAAAAACACATAAAAAACAAATCGTTAAACAATAGTCAGAGCGTCAATAGATTGGTCCATCATTTATGGAATTGTTTAACATAAAATGTTGAAGGCTTCAAGAACTATAAAAAACATAATTCTGAGCTTTATTCAACCATACGAGTTTTTTTTTTTTTTTTTTTGTTGGGTCAACTAGCAAGTGCAGCACTCAGACATTAATTAAGTCCATTGTACTACATACACTTGGATTCCCTTTTAATTTTCATTAAATCTACCCGATCTCCGAAGAAATCTGAGTAGATCTTGTGGTGCCAAGGAGCCAAGATGGTCGCAGCTTAACACATCAGTGGCGAGGACCTCGACCTGATTCGAGCGAAGGCGGGGCAGACGCACATCCTACTCTTCACAAGCTGGGCAGGGTACACTATCTGAGATGTCTACCTTTTCCATGTACTTCGCCCACAGAAAGTGGTGTCTGCAGAAAGTGTCTGTAGTCCCTTCTACTTAATGACAGGAGGATTTAAGAAAGTCGATCGGACATGACAGGTAACATCAATTTAATCCATCTGCACCCTCTTTCAGCCTGCCAAGCTCACTTGTGGGTTGTAGTTACCCATTTGCTAACCGTGATTCTGATGGCCGCAGAAGGGAGTGGCAAAACGGGCTCTGGGCTAAAGAAGTTGGCCTCAGATCCCATCTTAGCTAAGGAGTCAGAGGTCTCGTTACCCCCAATACCCACGTGTCCCGGAACCGAGGTTGTCATCAAATGGAGTTGGAAATTGGAGCTTTGTCGAAGAATCGATGAGCAAATATGTTAATTTAAAACTTCGGCAAAGAAATGTAGTTCAAATCGCTAGAAAATAACATTACATTGAAGATGACTTTCGCCTTAAATATTATAAATGCCTCCACATTGTTGGATCTCGTGCAAAATCAACGGATTTGAACGTCATCGAAAATTGGTGGTCGTTTTGAAGGCAAATATAAGAAGCTGTGATATCCATAACAAATCTGATCATAATAAGGCGATACTTGAAGAGTGGAATCACATTAGTCCAGCGCGCACAAAAAAATTTATTGACTCCACACCAAATAGACTTCAAGCTATAATTGATAATAAAGGACACACAACAAAGTACTAAATACCTTAAAATATTATAAATTAGAAATAACTAGTTGCTCTTTTTTTAAGTTCTCCGTACGTGTTTGTTGAATGAATGAAATGAATGAACACTTTTTTTGTATTTGGTATTGAAAAGTGAAGCAAAAAATAATAAATAAAATATCTGCATACTCTGTTATTCCATTTCCGCAAAATATTATGAAATATAGAACACTTTACAAAATAATCGTCGTCATCATGTAGTGATTACAGCTCAGGGTGAGCTTTAGCTTCGTCCACAATCCTCTTCCAATCTGCACGGCACATAGGAATATGGTAGACTTCCACTTCCCAACTCGTAGCTTTTTCAGGTCGGCTATGACTTGGTCAAGCCAAGTTGGCCTTGGACGTCCTCGGACTCGAGTCGTTAGGGAGTTTGTTGTTAAAAAGATTTTCTCCATGCGCACATTGTGTCCTAACCATTGAAGCCTTTGGGACTTAATGTGTTAAACGAGATATTTTCCGCGGCATAAGTTCAGCAACTCATCGTTGTAGCATATTCGGTACGTTCCATCCTTGCAGCGCATGGGAGCAAACATCCTTCGGAGCACTTTTCGCTCGAACACTCTTAAGCTTCTTTCGCGTTTGGTTGGCGCATAATTTGCTTTGTTTGCTACCAATATTCTGTTTGTATTGCCTCGTGACTACTGTTGTCATTTTTTAATAACACTCCCAAATATTTGAAGTGTTGCACTACCTCAAAGGTAAATGTCCCGATTTCTATATTTTCGGGATTTCGTCTCTCATTGCTGCGCGAGATCTTTAGATATTTATTCTAAAGTCTACTGCTTTTTCACGACTTCCAATGGTGCACAAGTTTTCAATGAGATATCTTTTGCGCCTTGCCACTATTGCGATGTCGTCCGCATACGCGATTGCTATTTCTGTGCGACTAAGAAGATATCTGAACTTGACTTTATTTCTATTCAAGATGTGTAGAAAGCGAAACGCCTTGAATCTATATCAAATATTTAAGGTGTGATTGATTGGATATAAAATTTCGCTAAATTTCATAGTCGACAAACGCAGGCACGATATCGTCTTTTTTGCGTAAAAAAAAATTAAACAAAGCTGGTTGTACAATCTGCATATACACATTCTAACTCACCGCTAACTCCACTCACCAAAAATTAAAGCATTTTTATTTTCATGCACCATTAAATAAATAAATAATTGGCGCGTACACTTCTGTTAGGTGTTTGGCCGAGCTCCTCCTCCTATTTGTGGTGTGCGTCTTGGTGTTGTTCCACAAATGGAGGGACCTACAGTTTCAAGCCGACTCCGAACGGCAGATATTTTTAAGAGCAGCTTTTTCATGGCAGAAATACACTCGGAGGTTTGCCATTGCCTGCCGAGGGGCGACCGCTATTAGAAACATGTTTTTATTAATTTTGCTTTCACCGAGATTCGAACCAACGACCTCTCAGTGAATTCCGAATGGTGATCACGCACCAACCCATTCGGCTACGGCGGCCACCATTGGACCAACATAAAAATCGATTGTACAACCTTACTATACATGGTAAAACCCTTCATCCAACATGCTCATGTTGATACAACGGTTGGAGCGTATATACTCTGCATTATGTACGAGGGGTGCCTTGTATATGTCGGGATTAGAGAACAAAAACAAATTTTAATCATCGAAAATCACTTTATTGTTTTTCAAAATATTCTCCATGAAGATCTATACACTTCTGAATGCCGCAACCGCTTCTTCAGGTGTCGAAAAACGTTGACCTCTCAGTTTATTTTTTACGTACGGGAATAAAAAGAAGTCATTCGGTGCCAAGTCAGGAATATACGGCGGATGACCCATTAATTCGATGTTTTGGGTGCTCAAAAATACAGTTGTTTGATCCGATGTGTGAGAGCTCGCATTGTCCTGGTGAAGAGTGATCCGTCTTTGGCGATTGGTTTTCCTAATTTCTTGGAAGACAACTGGCAAACAAATGGTTGTGTACAACTCAGAATTTACTGTTCTGCGTTGTTCTAGTGGTACGGTTGCGACATGTCCAGTTTTTCCGAAAAAACAGGCGACCATTTGCTTGGAACTGCTTCGTGCGCGAACAACTTTTGTTGGATTTGGCTCATCTTGAAACACCCATACAGTCGACTGCTGTTTACATACAAATACATCCATTTTTTATGAGAAAAAATATATGAATTTAGTTAGTAAACATTAGAAACGACTAATGCTTTGAAATAAAAATGTTGTGTAAAAGAATTCCGGAAACATGTTAGAATATTGCACTCAATTGAACAAAGAAAAACAGGCTGGATGCCAGCAGCAAGAACCGACAACATGTTGCAAACATTTAAATTTTTACACAACAGCACAACGAAATGTCAAAAATGTGTATGTTTTCTTGATGTATAAACAAAAGAAAATTTCAAAGTTACTACAGCAACAACTTTCGCTAATAAACATTACACGACATAATAAATAAATAATAAAAAAACAATGAACAATAATGCGCTGCTGTAGTGTGACATTTGCTGTTGAGAAAAGGGGTTAGAATTAATGTTGCACAGTGTAGCACGGGATGTGGGCAATTTCTAAATCATTCATAGCGAATTGTAAAAAAAACCTAAGCTAGCATAAAAGTATCGCGGCTCGACCGGTAGCGAATTTTACAATACGATCGTATGATCACAACTAAGCATTTTTTTTCGAAATGTAATCGGGGGATCGCTCTAGTCGAATGTGATGATTACTCTAAGTGTCAAGGACATGTTTTCTAATACTGCTGCAGGCACTATATGATGAAGCGTGATGAAACGCGCTACCAAATGAGCGAATAACTTAAAGAAGACGTAAAATTAGTTCATTACTCTTTTCATTACTTTTGCATGGCGTTGAAGACTCCCTTTAGTACAATCAGAATCATCCAATTTAAGTTAAATATGCACAGCTTTGGCCTTCTTCTTTGGCAAGTTTTTGTCATTTTGAAAGTAATTCTATGATGCCCCTATCATAAAAAAGATAATTCCTGTTGGCAAAGGACAGAGGCAGACAATATTCGCGATAGACAGGCACAGATATTAATCAATTGGATGTCTAAGATCTTGCCAACTAAGCGTCCGAAACTGTTATATAGTAGTAATTGTTTGTGCTAATGGTGTGTAATGCCATTAATGCTAACATAGTTCCCATTCTATTGGCCAAAATTGCTTCTTTCAATTAGATCAATTAGATCGTTTATAGTATAACTCTAGGGGGGCATTGCATTGATAAAGAAAAAAATGAAGAAGTCGTCCTAATTAGATTACCTCCCATAAGCAGGTAAAACTTGCCCAAGTTCGGACGGGACTCGTGCACATCCTAGTAAAAGTTTATTCTGGCTGCTAATTTTTAGAATCAAACAAACATATCTTCGAAAATTATATCGTTAACACTATTCCGGTGAACGATGAACTTTATCGTCACACCTTAGAAACTTTGGCACTATTGCAAACTAAGTTCACAGGACGCATTATCTCAAGAAACAACGAGACCTGCTGGCCGCCGAGGTCTTGCGATTTAACACAATCTCCGGAGCTAAGTGTAGTTTTTGCCAATAAGCCGGAATTGATTTTCCAGAATCGAAGAACGAAATCATGTGCATATAAATGGAGTACAGCCTGAACGATGCCAAAAAGTCATGGGCAATTTTTATATGCGCTTTCGATGTTGCCAGAAAAGCTGAAACAGATATTGTGTAAAAAAATCAATAAAAAATCATTTCGACAAATTCTTGTTCTTTTTTAAAAAAAAAAGTGCGGTGCCATTGAATGGCACTGTATAATAATTAAAAAGCTCATTATGGCATAGACAGACGGAGACGGTAGTATTAATCGGGATTAACGACTTGATTCGGCATTATCTCAGGAATTAAGTGGAACTAATCCGGATCAACTCTTAGACTGAAAAATAATCAAACTTTTAAAATGAGGATTAAGATAGACTGGTGGCAAAGCAACACAACAAGTCAATCACCATCATCAGTAGTATTAAAAACACACGTATTACCCATCGGAGAAGTATCAAAATCAAGTGGTTACCTAAACACTCCGGCATCCAGACACACTTTCAGGCACAATTGTCAAGGACATTTCGGTATCCGAAGTCCCCTTACCCAGTGACCTTTACCGACTTATTCATCGGCAGAGGCAATCAAAGTTACTACGCGAATGGGCCTATTCATCATCAGTACCCACCAACCACATTACCCCATGCAGACGTATCCATATTATGCATACCAGCGCACACTTGTTACAGGGTATTATAACCACCATCTACCCGTTCTGGCAACCTACAGCCAGTATGCATCACCTGCTGGTGTCCTGCGCAGAACTCAAAGGCATCACCACTTCGACAGCAAGGATCCTGTTCTATTTTTAAAAGGCGCCACAGAAGACATTATAAACAAAAATATACAGAAACAGTACTTCGTCGTATCTGCTGCTAGTGCTGCGTTTGTTTCAGTTTAGCTGCGTTTGTAATAGTTTATTATCAACTAAGTTTTGTAAAATAAAAAATAAAAATAAATAAAGTGGATTTGTGGCAAATGCTACTTTATTAAACAAAAAATCTTTGCACAACCATGGCTACACGAAATTATATTATGTTTATAATTTTCAGCCAAACAGTTGTCAGTTTTGGTTTCGGAGAGCAGTTGACCAGCAGCTCATCAAAACTCGACGAAATTCACATGTAGGCTGCAAAATTAGTAATACTCCCTTCTCGTATGATTAAGAAGAGTTTGCCATTTTTAACCACAGACTAGACGGTTATGAGACACTATGATCTGCCCACTGGGGAAAAAGCTTAGCGATAAAGGCAAGAATTGGGAATGGCAAGAAAATGTTGCAAGTACAGCGCATAATTTGTTGAAATGTTTTGTTTGAAATGCTGGTTAGTATGTACGGCATGAGGAAGTATACTAGTGATAAAAACCCCAAAAACAGAATTAAATAAATTAATTCATTTTGGTTTTCAGTTTTAAATACAGTATGGAAACAGTTTAATAATATAGCTAGAAAATATGTGTCACAATGTTAGTCGGCCGACATGTTTCACCACTCGTAAATATAAATGTTAAGTTTTCCAAGCGTACGAAGCATTAAAGCCATCAAGGCATAAATATACAAATTTCAAGTGACTTCCTAAATAATTCTTGGAACGTTCAAGCCTTGCCAAATATGTAAGTATGTAAAAAAGGCGATATAAAGCCATTTGAATTCCCTTTACGGTAGAAAACCATTTATTATTTTATTGCTACTTTAACGCTTTATTCCTATCGAAATATGTACGTTAGTTGGTGTTAACAATTTATTTATTACAAACGAAGCACTTAAACGGATATAAACATTTAAATCGTACTTGTTAAGAAATATATATATGTATGCATGTAGAAGAACCAGCAATGAAAAGAACGTATTGACTTTCAAGCCATTTACAGTTTCAATGAACACTTTTTACCGACTTCCAAAAATGCGAGAGAAATTCAATGCATGTTTTATTGTTGTATTCGATTACTGCATGTTACGTTTCATCTATGTATGTATGTATGTATGTATATCCACACGTATGTATGTATGAGCTTTTATTATATCGTGCTCAATTCCACAGCCCGCCCAATAAGTAAATGAATGCAATCATCCCCGGCATGGAATTAAGTTGAAGAATTAATGCACTTAAGAATATTTTAAAAATAAACGCGGAATGGCCAAGCCTACAAGTGCGAAATGCAATAAAAGCTTGTATGTATGTATGTGTAGAGCACAAAGTTGAAGTTTGCAACACTTGCTCTTAAAAGGAAGAAAGTGATATTTTTGGAGCGCCATTATTTTTAAAATTTTTTATTTTTATCTGAATATATTTTGTAATTGTGAAATTTTTTGTTTATGTGTTTATTTATTTTTTTCACTTCATCTTACAAACGTATTTTTTAAAAATGAGTTTTTTCAAGTTTACAAAACTTTTATATTATTACACTTAAAACAAAAAAAGTATTAAACCTTTGCTGATGATTAACGTCTGCTAATTTTTTTTAATGCACATAAATAAAATTAAAAAAAAATCTCTATACGTATTTGCAATTTCTTACTTTAAGGTAAAATTAAAAACAGATGATTTTACGTTAAGCTTCTGTGCCTTCCAGATGACTCACTCACGGTATGTGAGTCAGTATGGGTGTAACACTTATGAGGAAAGGTTATCCCCGAAGGAAATTAGAAAGCAGTAATTTCCGCGATGAAGTCCAAGTTACTTTTTCACCATTTTCGCGAAAAAAAAATACTGTCTGGGTGTACGCATATACATTCCGTCAAAATAATATCGATAATTATTCATTTAAGGAGCGAACGTTACACATATGTCTAAATTTTTTTTGCTGGAATGTTGGTACAACTGTCCCTCTACAGTGTCGCAGATTTTGAGCGCGATCTGTCAATTAGCTTATTTTTGCCATTTAATTATATCAGTCAACCGCAGTTGTGCTCTGCGATTTTCACCATAGATAAAAATATTGAAGAAAGAATTTGTTTTAAATTTTGTGTTTTGGACGGGATTTCATGTGCCGAATCGTTGAAAATGTTGCAGAAAGACTATGGTGAGTACCCTTTATCAAAAACAGGGGCTTACGAGTGGTATAAGGCTTTTGCAGGGGGCCGAGAAGTCGTGGCCGCTTTGCCCCAAACTGGTATGAAAACGTCGACAAAGTCCAGGAAATTGGGATCGAAAACCATCACTTAAGTTTGAGAGAGGTAGCCCGTGATCTTAGCGTATCTCACAAATCAATTCTCATCATTTTACACAATCAATTAGGCATGAAACGCGTGGCTGCTCGACACGTTCGAAGGGAATTTAAGTTCTTTCAAAAAATCATCGGAAGAAGGTGGTTGAAGAGATGCTTGACCAAATGAACTCGGATCCAACGCTTATCCAGCGCATCATAATAGGTGATGAGGCGTGGGTATATTTGTTTGACATGCAAACCAGTCAACAAGCGGCTGAAACCCAAAAAAACTACATTAGCCGAAACACAAAAAACCACGTCAAAGTCGGTCAAAAGTGAAAGCCATGCTACTCGTTTTCTTTGAATAAAGAAAATTATTTGGAAGTTATGCGACGCTTGAGAAAGAACGTGTGTAGAAAACGGAAAGAAAACTCATGGATCTTGCACCATGATAACGCACCGTCTCACAACGCTCACATTGTGAACACTTTTTTGACCAAAAACTCGACAAATATCATCGAAGAACCACCGTATTCACCGGATTTAGCCTCCTCTGACTTTTTCCTTTTCCCAAACTTAAATTCCCACTCATAGAACGTATGTTCGAATCTCGGTGAAACATCAAAATTAAGAAAAACATTTTTCTAATAGCGGTCGCCCCTCGGCAGGCAATGGCAAACCTCCGAGTGACCTCCGAAAAAACATAGAAATATCTGCCGTTCGGAGTCGGCTTGAAACTGTAGGTCCTCCATTTGTGTGGAACAATTATAATAAAATAATAAATTAAATTGTACCATTTATTTGAAAAAACAAAACGCACATTTAAAAGACAATTTGTCACGCATACAAAGTTTTTTCAGTAATTCAATAAAAATTTAATATTTTATTTTCTTTAAATGGGCATTTTAGTGCGTTTTTATATTCAGTGCAGTAGAGAGAAAGAGAGAGATATTTGACTGTTGGAAGAGAAAAACATCAACAACAACGCAACGGCGGTTAATGTGACCAGATGTTAAAAGCTTAATAAAACCGAGTGAACTATTGAACTAATGTTCAGTGCTAAAATGCATATTTTACAAAATTAAAAGCATTACATTTTAATTAGAACAGGCTAGAAAATTGTCATGAAGAAAGATCTAAAACTCCGAGAATAATAACAAAAAAGAATGCTAAATCAACTTACGAATGGTAATCTGGCCATAGTGGTCACCAATTGTGCTAATATGACGTCACTCATTGTTACATTCGCTAAGAACCAAGTAACAGTACCACGATAGGCTCCATCTCATTATTCTTTCCATCAAGCCTTTCACACGCAGCCGATTGTAAAACCCGATGGGAAAATCGTCAACTTCGCCAGACACACGCAACCGATTGCAAATTGGTAAAATTGTTTATCAATTTCCGATCGGTTTGCCAACTGCGCCACACACGTGTCAATCTGTTGAAATTTCAACCGCTTTTTTCGATTTTTTTCCGTTTGTAGCCTTCATTATAAAATAAGCTGGTTTATAAAATAAGCTGTAGTGTGGTTAGCAATGGCAATGGGTAACCAACACAAACAATATTAGAAACAAAAGAAAAAAACAAAGACACCTCTGTAGCCACAACTGAACACAAACCAAAATCTGTCAGATGACTCTCATCTAGCACAAAAAACATTGTCTTTTGTTTTACCAATGCTAATCGATAACCGCAGCAACCACATCAACCCAGCAACTGCTTAAACTTTTCTACAATAAATAAAATGACAAGGAAACAAATCCTTTGCGGCTGGCGTATTTTACAAACACATTTGCATTTGAACTGCAATAAATTCGTTGTAGGAAAACGAACCGGTAAATGATGATTATTTGAAAAATTAAAATTGTCTGTAATTTCTTATTTCACTCATAGTTGACTACAAAGTACATATATTTAAGTAAAAAAAGTTGTCATAATAGGAATAGACTCTCTTTCTTATAAATATTTAATGCCTTTGCAGTGGTATTCATCTTCATAAAGATGTTTTTCCAACATATACGTTCATACATACATACATATACATATACGTACGAGTACGCCATACTTTTTTAAACAGCTGGCATCGCATCAGGGACATGGCATACATAAATTCCGTGCGCATAATGTCATTTTATTGTCATTGCCAACCTTGTCTCCTCGGCGCAGAGCAGCACCCATACCCATGGCAGCAGTCATGCAAATTCGAGTATGTGCAAAAATATTTTTATAAATAGCTATAAGCCCATATACAGTATATAAATATTGTAAGGTATGTAAAGGGTGTTTTTTAAGAGCTTGAGAACTTAAAATGATAACGCAAAAGAAAACGAGTTGCGACGCAAACGATGTTCATTTGGCTTCTATTCTGGCAAGAGCTGTATTTTATAGGCACGTAAGCCAAGTTACCTACGTAAAGTTTTCCGCGTAATCGAAGGACAAGGCGAACTAGTTGAGAAATACGAAGAATTGACAATTCAGCATCTTCTGCAATACGCTCTATGAACTTCGCGGACAAATGTATTTTTTCCCACAATTTGGAAGCGTTAGTCTTTCGTTAAATGACTCATGATGACCAAACCTTGATGAACAAAAAAGTCAACATGGTTTGCCATTTTCAGCTGTCAAACCATAGTTATCGATACCGATAGTGCTCATGCAGCTGAATAAACACCCGATATTTGCGATACTTTCCATATTTTTACTGTCTAGCTCGATGTTTTTCATTCAGCAGTAAATGACTATTTTCACATTGTTTGCTTTCAGTGCCTGTCAACAGTGATTTAAATACTTGGCATTCATCTTTTTGCACGTTCTGCATATATATAAGTATGTATGTATAAGTATGTACATAACAATTAAATGGACAATGACATGCAATGCTTTTGAAAAAGAAAAGATGCCACCAAATTCAAGGTCGCCATAGGATGAGCAATACATACATAGCAAAACCCCTTCTCTATTACATATAAATATTTACATATATATTTTTCCGCTTAGTACCAACAATGAAATTAACACCATCAGGATTATCGTATTTAAATTAATTATGCACCGTTTTGTTCAATAGCTTTTGTCTATTTGGAAGTAGCTTCTGAATTTTACGCTTGAAAGAGTGTTCCCCATTGGTAAAAAAACGTTACCAGCGTGACCATATTATTGTACCTCAAAAGAACATTTTAAAAATGCTCGATAAAATGATAATAACTACTACTAAAGCTCTGATGTATTCGGCGCGTCATTAAACATGTGGACGATCTGGTATTATCTCAATGGAACACTACTTATACTTGTACATACTTCTTATTTAATCTAGTTCATTATCGATCCAGGGACAGTAGCTCAAAGTAGATAATTCCAAAACAAAACTTTGGTGGCTTATTACGGCTGTTGTTCTCGTATGTCATTCATTTTTTTATGGCCAGTTACCACGGCACACTAATGCTCCGGCTCAGTGCCCTACTCTATTACATTAAGCCATCTCATTCAAATATATGCAACAGTCCCATGTAAGTTTAGAGTAAAAAGTAAATGGGCCCAGAGCCCTAATTATAGTATGGCTATCACTAAAGATACATGCCTATTAATAAAAAAATAATACATCTTCCTCCAAGATTGTGTCCATTCTCCATGGTCACATAAACTAAAGTCTTGTAGGCACTGCAGTCATTTGGTAATCGAAAATGCAGTCTTAGAGAAAAGTCATCACATAGTTAGCTGAGTATCATCAAGGGTACGTAAATACTAATGCTCATTCCAGCGGAGTCAACGCAACTTAAAATCAATGCAGTTACATTTATTAAGAACCGGTTTTTAACTCTAGCTTTTCAGACACTTTTTTTGAATAGAAGCTGCAGAATTGTAGTGACTAGTATTTCAAGTTATTCATAACTGGTAAGTCATGGTTGAATACGATGGTTGCTTTCATATATTTGGCACCCAATAATGAAAATACAGTAAAATAATAATGAATATGGCTTTATTGTGTTTCAAAATATTATCATTAGAAGTGAACATATCGATGGTTTTCGAGAAAAGCGACACAACTCAAAATTAACTCAAATTCGGAGTTTTGCCGTTAAAAGCAAAAATCAACTACAGATTTTATATATTTTTATCTGGAAAAGCGTCATAAGCGAATCTTGAAGCAATTCTGAGAGATGGCATTAGTGTTGTTTTGTCAGGTGATCGAATTGGCGCGTCACTTATCTCGAAAATTGACCCAACTCAGTATTTTGTATTTTTGAATTATATCACTTTTCTCGAAAGCCATCGATATGTACTTCTGCATTTGCTTGAGCCAATTTTCAAAGCACTTCTGCCACTCAGAAGAGGGTACCTCAAAAACGAGCTGTATAAAGGCTTCAAAAGACTCTTCAGGCGTAGAAAAACGTCGAAAGTGAAGGATTATTCTTCATCGGTTGGTTTTCCTTAACACTTCTGGTTGTGTACCACACATAATTAACTGTTTTAAGTTTATTTAGTGGTACATTTACGACATGACTAGATTTTCCAAAAAACAGGTGGCCATTTGCTTTGAGGTGCTTCTTCCACAAATACCTTTTGTTGGATTAAGCTCTCCTTGGAAGACCTGCACTGTTTTGTTTTCGGCTCTAATGCATATATCCAAGATACGTCACCTGTTACGAACTTCGAACCACCGTCAAAACAAATCTTCTTGACGACCAAATGTTTATGCAACATTGAAAGTATCTATCTCGCGATGTATCACTTGACAATCATGCATTATCAATTGACGCGCAGCAACAATTGTTTCTTGAACAACAACCGTGTTTGGAGTGCCTTCACGAAATTCATCCTGTAACAAGCACCGGTCATGTGGGAATTCTTTGGACCAGCATTTTACAGTACCTAAATACTATATAATGTTTCAATGCCAAAAGTCGAAATAAATAGGTCAATGCACTCCGGCCTGCCTAATCCACGTCGTTAAAAATCGTAATAAATCATCGTACGAAAATGTTCACAAGATAATTCCATATTCAATCAAGATGAATTTTTCAACCCAAATTGTTGACAGAAAGCGGTCCACGGCGAGTAGTATGTAATAGTGAAGCAAACGAAAAAATACGTTCCACCTTTTCGATGCTTTTTTAATGCTTGAATATCGCTTCAGTATGGAATTGGTGTAGATTTACCAACCAAATATAAAATAGAAACTCTTCCTCTACTGATGAAGAAGTGTTCATATTCTAATGCACGGGATCATCGTAAAAGTAAATTTGAAACTTATTTATGGATTTAGAAATTTGTAATATTAGCTATCGTTTTTACTATTGAAAGAGAAGTTGAAAGTTTTATGACTGCTATTCGCGCATGGCGTAATGCTTCTGATAGAGCAAATAGTTTGGTCGCGTTCTTTTGATAAAATATTTTTCCTAAATCGTTTATTTCCTTTACTTTGGCTGTATCAAACACTAATTTATTGTCGACGTAATTCAAGTAATTTTCAACTCAATACGCTCAACAAAAATAATATTAGAATACAATTTTATTGCAGGCTTCCAATATCTAGAAGTTTGTTACAAAATTAAAGCACTACACGAGCTTTAAGGTATGGCATATATTATACTTATAAACATTAGATCATACATGTTCTGCAAAAAAGGAATCAACTAGAAAGTGTCTAGTTTATTGAAATGGGGAAAAATGGGTTTCAAGCGGCTGAAATGGCGCACAATTCGGAGCGTCTAGAAGTTTTTTGACAACCAGTTTTGAAACTTATTAAAATAAATAAATAACCTTATTATAAGGTTGGCAATAAAACATTTAAATGAAACAATATGTTCAAATAAAACATATTTTTGAGTTAATGCTTTTTCTAATCTACCGCGTGCCTTAGCTAAATGCTTTTGAAGAACGTAAGAATATGAGCTCACATACAAAAAGATGCGCTGTTTTGTGATTTATTTCAATATTTTGCTGTTTTTTATTTTTATTTATCGCTTTCACAGTACGAGTTCTTTTTTTTTTTTTTTTGTTTTTTTGTTACATAACGATTCTTATTAATTTGTAAAAGAAGCATTATTTTATGAAGTTGGAAGTCTGTATATGAAAGGAAGATGCTCAACATCATATGGGATTAAAACTATAAAAAATCAAAACGATTTTTGAGCAACTTCAAACCTGCATTTTATTGTAATAAAATTTAATGTTCTTTAAAACTGTATGCCCAGAAGGTTTTTGAAGATTCGGATTAAAAAGTTTAATGTTTTAAGGATAATTTTTTTAATTCACTAATTTTTTTTTTATTTTTTTCAAAGTTTGGAACTTTGATTTATGTAAAACGGGTAATAAGCTTGAAAGTGACGGCAGATAAGTACTTACTTATATACATACGTATTATTAATTCAAAACGAAATTTAAAAGTAAAAGTAGTCACTGTAATTAATAGTTCACTATCAGCATACTGATTTCTGTAAGTTTCGCGAAGTACAAACACCAACTAAAGCATGCATACAGCCGTTGAAAAATATTTAAGAACGGTTATTATTATTATTTCCATTCTCCTCTAGCAACTTAAAGATTCAACTAAAGTTTTCCCAACATTTCTATTTCCGATAGTCCTTCATTAATTCATTAATGGTCTGCCTCTTCTTCTCGTTCCTTGCGGGTTCCAAGTCAAGGCGGCATGCGGTATTTCCTCATAAGACTTTCGCAGATCCATCCGTACTCTCTTTTCCTTATTTCACTGTTGATGCTATTTTGGTGTGTAATTCTCTAGAGCTCCTCGTTTATTATAACTCTTGGCCACCATATCTTAAATATATTACGCAGACAATTGCTATACAACGTCTATTGACGTTATGAAATGTCGACCAGGTTCATAATGAATGTGAAAAAATATTAAATAAAACACGCTATTTTCGTCCCGAGTTCGAACAGTCTCGGCGGTCAGATTCTTACTGTATTTTAAATCGTTATAAAAAGTAATACAAGGTATGAGCTTAGATTTTTACTATGTTGAGCTTTTCTCTCTCATTAAATAACAGATATTTCTAAGAAAATAAAGAGTACTAATTTGTTGGTATTTAATTTTTGACAATGAATGAATTCCCATGTTGTCTTAGACTTTTCAAATAACTGATCCCAATTTGTGATATTCTGCATACTGAGTGCATTTTTACGTCGTTTCAAAGATATTTTATTGGATTTAAGTCGGCACTCGAAAATGCCCAATCCAGAACAGTGAACGAATTGTATTCGAAAACCTCTTTTTGCAACACGAGAAGTGTGCTTCAGATCATTGCCTTATTGGGATTTCCAAATCACAGGTACATTTTCTTCCGCCTAAGGCAGCATTATATTTTGAAATACCTGCACTTACTGACCGCATCCGTATTACCTTCAATACAATGATTATTGGTGAGATGAACTTGGGGTCGAATGCACGTTTTGGCCAGCGCACGTAATTCCTACAGTATCTGAACTAGCTATTTTTATTTTGGTTTCATCGCTGAATGAAATATAAGGCAACTTATTTTGAGGCCAGGAATAATCAACTATAGGTATGATTGCTTTCGAAGAGCTAAGGTACAATTTTTCCCTTTCGAATCGTTTTAACTAAAGTAAGATATTGTAGAAATATTCCAGACACTTAATTTTTTTCTTACTTACCAGTTACAATGTAAAACCGAAAACGATTCAAAAAATGAAGGAACGAACAATTGAATTGAACGAAAACCCAATCGCTCCTAAGTAGGTAGGTGAGGTAGGTGAAATGGTTGAAGTACCACCCCGTTCTTAAGTATATTCCTCACTGCTCCTGCATTCTCAATACGAGCCCTTCAAGAGAAATACATAAATGAACGCATTTAAATGAATATAATCCATTCATGTATATATTCAAGCTCAAAAAGTACCATTACGGCACCATACTAGTTGCATATATGGCTGGCATCGCTCTTAAGTATTTTTCAACGGCTGTACACACATACATTTGTATATGTATGCATATGTTTTTTACTTACATATGTATGTAGACGTGCTTGCATCTATCAGAACTTGTCCTTATATATAATAAAAGAACAACAATAATTGCATCACCATATTCGAATTGTGTAAATATGATGCAAAATAATCAATTTCATTTTCATTTAATTGACTTTCATTCATGTACTTTATATTTTCATACACTCATACATAAATATGTACACATAAAAATAATAATTGTTGCATGTTCAATTTCATGGTATTAAAATAAAAAGATTATTGACAGCTGTTAATAAAGTTTTACAAGTCGCAAAATATTTATTTTGAATACGGTATCAGCACAGTATACACAGCTGAGTGCTCATTTTCCAGCGTTAACCCATAACTTCCCATTGTCTCATTGAAGGTGCACTTACATTTTAGGTAAAAAAGTTGAATGTTAAAAAGTGTGGGTAAACGGTACAATTTTTCCTAATACTAGACGTCTTTACCTTTGAAAGTAACAGAATGGATAATTGATAAGAGATGAAGCGGAAAAGAGATTTGAGTCTTTAGTGATAATCAGGCTGCGCTAAAAGCTTTGGACAACGCAAAGCAAACCTCAAAGATTGCTCAAGAATGTAAAAAGAAGCTTAATTCTGTTGCAAGACAGAATAAGCTTCTACGTATATGTTTCCAGGACACTACGGTGTTCAAGGGAATGAAACGGCCGATGAATTGCCCAACTGTGGATCAGCGGTTCCCCCACAGTGACCAGAACCAATAATCGGAATCAGTTTTGCAGGAATCAAGAAGTGGTCAGCGATTATATTTGCATAAAAAGCGATCGTCCCATCTAGAGCGCTGTAGACTTCGTAAAACTTCGAAGGAAAGACGTTCGGTTGATAGTCGGTATTATTACAGGACACAATCCATAAACATATGACCAAATCATTGGAATCATTGATCACCCGTTTGCCTGCCTTGCTTAGAGGAAGTGGATGTCACTGAGTATTTTCTCTATGAGTGTCCCGCATTTGCTAAATCAAGGCTGCGAATTTTAAGTTCCGATGTCATGAGAACGAGTAAAATTCGTTCTCTCAAACTGGAGATATTTTTAGATTTATCAAAGAATCTGGAAAATTCTTACAGATCTAACTACCTCTATTCCTCTATTCTATCTCCTCTTTTTCCTTCTGTTACTTCTCAGCTTTCCTCCTTGACTATCTACCCTCTTTCAAGAGCTCTAAATACAATGGGATTTTTAGCCTGAGTGTTTTAGGAGTTACCAAATCTCTCGGCGCTTCTTGGCTCGACCTTTCAAATTTCAATTTCAGACGTCTTTATAGTTAATCAAGTAGTGGTTGACAGTGGTTGTGCTCACTTTTTTTTATGAATGTAGTTTTTCATAAATCTTTGAGTTTTGAGAATTTCAAGCAACATGAGTTCCAGAGAAGCCCAAGTGATGACTTTCACTGGTAAACAGCCATTTTGGCGCAAGTGTCTAGGAATGATATCTTGAGTAATTTGGGTGTGCTGAATCAGAAAATCATGTCCATTTTTCCCCGTCAGGTCAAATTTTTAAGATATTACGAAAACATCGTTTTTGCACTTATATACATATAATATATATATATATATATATATATATATATATATATATATAATTGGCGCGTACACCCTTTTTGGGTGTTTGGCCGAGCTCCTCCTCCTATTTGTGGCATGCGTCTTGATGTTGTTACACAAATGGAGGGGCCTACAGTTTTAAGCCGACTCCGAACGGCAGATATTTTTATGAGGAGCTTTTTCATGGCAGAAATACACTCGGAGGCTAGCCATTGCCGCTATTAGAAAAATGATTTTCTTAATTTTGGTATTTCACCGAGATTCGAACCGACGTTCTCTCTGTGAATTGCGAATGGTAGTCACGCATCAACCCATTCGGCTACGGCGGCCGCACTTACATATGCAAAAATTCAGCATTTTTTCATAGTTTCGCAAATTTTCTCAACGACAACACATCAAATCGAGTCTTCATACACCCAGTGAACAATAAAAAAATTTAAGGGTATTTCAATTCAACATAAGAATAATGTAAAAAGTTACCGAAAACATGGTTTATTTTACGCGATTTGACAACTTTATGAAATTTGCATGGTTGTAAAACTGACATATCAGGTTGGATTGCGATAAAATTTACAAGAGTTATTGTTTATTAACGTTAAAGAAAAGAGTTATTCCTACTTAAACATGTTCGAATTGTGAACCAATCGAATGAGGATTGTCAGAGTTATGAAAAAATTTCTTGAACATTGCAAATTACGCATACTGATATATGTACGTATGACCAGAAAATTCTTACTGCTAAAACAGCAAATAATTTTTACTCTTGTTTATCAAACATGATTATCGAATCCTTTATAGTACTTTGCATTACTATTAATATGGGCATGGTGGCCCTAAAATTCAGTTTCAAAAAAACTCATACAAATGTAACGCGTATGTTCAATTTAATAACTACTTTATTAATATATTTAACGAAAGCAACAATTATATAAAAATTTAGGAAAATATGGGTTAACATAACGCATTCGCATAGCCATGAGTCCTCTTTACGGTCTATTTCAACAAACTCGTCGCGTCATATAGATACATATATATTGATGCAATGAGATCGTTAATGTATGCCCTCTTTTTTACATAGAAGTATATCAATATAATACATTTCTACTCGTACCAAAGGAAAACCCTGAATATGCAGTTTTTCGGCTTGAGAGAATTTTCCACTGCATGTTTGATGGAAAGTGTCTTTAAACTGAAATTCGTTTGTTTCATTATTGTGTATGTACTTACTGAGGTTGTGCAAATTGTTACTTTTATTATTGTTTTTCAATTTTGCTAGTCAAACAACTGATAGGACTCTTCTATACGGCACTTATCTGCCCGGATTCTCTAGGTATCGGCATGTGAAAGTAACAACAAAGTTATCGCGTAAGATTCGCCGCTAGCGAGTATGGTTATTCCTCATTAAACTGGCAAAACTCTATATTATACAAACAAAGGCACCTCTATTCCATCACTGCGAAGATATGTTTATTTAGACCAGTTGCTTCATCTATTCGCCACTTACTAACGCTTGGCAAAAAGAAGAGGCCTGATACCAAATGCGACCCTTCGCTATTTTTTTATCTTAATCACGTGATTTTTATACACTCACGCACTGGTTCACAAGGTCCAGTCATCAAAGCACCTTTTAAACGCGTTTGAAGAGATCTTCTTCAGCTCTTTCAGCGAATTCTCCATAATGGCCTCTATCGACTCAAAGCGGCGTCCGCGGAGTGGCAATTTAAATTTTAGGAAAAAGAAAAAGTCACAGGCGGCTAACTCCGGTGAATACGGTGGTTTTTTGATGATATTTTTCGATTTTTTGGTCAAAAAAGTGTTCAAGAATTTCAACTCTCTTGGAAGGAGTCGAGCAGCCACGCGCCTCATGCCCAATTGATGGTGTAAAATGTTGCGAATTGATTCGTGAGACATGCTAAAGTCACGACATACCTCCCTCAGACTTAAATGATGATTCTCCAGTGCCATTCCTTTGACTTTGTCGACGTTTTCACCGTTCAAGACGTTTTCATCCGTTGACGACCAGATCGGGGCAAATTTTCCACGACGCAAAATTTAAGACGTATTCTTTGTTCGATATTTTCATCCATAGCGAAAATCGCATACACACCTGCGGCTGACACTAAAATGATAAAAAGCTGTTTCTAATAGCGGTCGTCCCTCTGCAGGTAAAGCTCCGAATGTATTTCTGCATGAAAAGTTCCTCTTAGAAAACCATTTGCCATTCGGAGTCGGCTTAAAATTGTAGGTCCATCCATTTGTGGAACAACATCAAGACGCACACCACAAATAGGAGGAGGAGTTTGGCAAAATGCCTAACAGAATTATTTATTTATTTTTTATTGAAAAGGCGCGAAATCGGTCAATAAGCACACCCACCTCTCTTATAGCGTTAATTTTTAAAAACGCAAAAAATGTGATACCTTTACTATAAAATAAGCTCATTGGTAAGAATGATAAACTCAAAAAAGAAATACGATGAAAGAAAAATGTAAAAAATGGGGCTGCTACGCTTGGTCCGGACCAAATGTAACCTTTCTTTAGTTGCTACTGTAAATTATGTTTTAAAAAAGTGTAAATAAATACATATGTATGTTTTGATTGAAAATTGGAAAAGCTAAAATGGGCAAGGGAGGCACTTTTGAATAACAATGAAATTCTCCCTGGAACTGATTGTACTAGCTTAATGGCTATGCATATATATGTTGTATATGTATGTATGTATGTGCCTCTATGTTAATATAAATTCATATATGTATGTATTTACTCAAAGTATGCGAGTGCTTTTGATACATTTCCCATTTCATGCATTTTAAAATGCAAACAATAAATTTCTGTTATCAAGACTTCCGTTTTCATACGTCACCGTGAAGGGGCTTCCGCGCAACTCACAATTTTATCTGCTAACCATAGCGAATCACACAACCGCAGTCAGCATGTTTAACGCTATAGAAATATTTACAAACCTAGGCACACATACGTATGTACATATATTACATTCATTGAAACAAACAAATATGCATATGAGTTGTAAATAAAATAAATTACATGAAAGCAACAAGCACCAAACAACAGTCATTCATCATTTGAAAGCGCACTTAAATCGGATTATTTACATCCACACTTACAAATGCATATCTACTCGAGAGATTGTAGATATATATTACATGTGTAAGCATACCTACAAACATACATACCTACATCCATCCATGCATACATATATTCAAATGTGTTTAAATGCTTGCATGATCAAATGAGTCATGAGCCCAAGAAACCAATACCACTAATTGTTGGTTGCAACAGGCTAAGGCTATGCATCTCACCACTTTTATCTTGTGCACCCTTGGCCTCAGCCAGCGTTCCTAACCTAGTCAATTTAGGTGCTAACCAATAATACATGAGTACCACTTACGAACAGCAGTGGCATACATATACAATACATATACATCCATGCATACGTACGTATGTATGTATAGAAAATGAGACGTCTCAACAAAAGGAATACAAAGTCAAGAACATTTTTGGGCACTAGGAGCATTTGTGTATACATATGTACAAATACACACACACATATGTATGTTCTATAGGTCTAGCGCGGCGGATAGTTAGTGAATTGGCGGTGAAAGTGTAAGAAAAAGGCTTTCCTGTAAACATTCCTATGATATTGCACGCGCCCATTTAAGAAAAGTATTAAAATTAGCCATACGTGTACGAGTATAACTAAACAAACACCACTACAAATTTTTAAATAAATGATAAGCAGTGGCGTGTGTGCAAACATACACATACGACCTTCTTGTTTGGTTATGAATGGCTACGGTTAACCAAAAATTTCTGAAGAGACATAAATAAAAGAAATTAATTGATGCCTAAGCTGCAAAGAAACAGGGTGATTCATTTAACGTTTGCGATTTAATTTAACTCGTGTACATAAGAAATCCCCGAAATTTTTTTAATTAATACTTTTTATTGGGAATAGCAAAGCTTGCCATTAAACAGGGAACATAATTTCATTCAATTAACACCCACGTTTGACTTCACAGGCGCCCATTCTGTCACCCCAATTTATCCGTATATTTTCGGAAGTTCTGGTACTTGCAAATCTCAACTATTAATTTATCTCTGGATGGTTAACGTCAGGTTACGCTTCTAGGCAGTGGCGTAACTAGGGTATGGCAAGCAGGGTACGTGCCATGGGCACCACTCTATGGGGGGCGCAAAGTGACACCTCAACTTAGTATATTCAATCGCGATTTTGAACTTTAGTTTTAAATAATGATACAAGAAGTCAGGATAGTCGACTCTGTCTGTAATCTGTAAATTCGCCGGTTTAGCTGACGACTCCCGGTGACTCGAAAAACTTCGAACAGTGTGGAGAGGCGCGAGCGCGACGGAGAAATCAGTATGAGCGATCGACAGAAAACACCGAGGTGGGAAGTGAAGGGCCGCCCCCCTTCCGGACACTTTACGTCTTTGCATGCAACTAACTTGCTACGTCACGGCACTTGTGGTGTAAACATAACCTTCGCTCAGTGTTTTTCATCCCCTTTTTCTCAATGCAGTGAAATATTGTTGAATAGTTTGATTGTTTGTCACATAAAATAAAAAAAATTGTGTAAGGAGCCAACATTTCGGTAAGTATTCTTTTTTATCGAAGAATATATTTTTATTTGTTATGTGATATCTATGATCACTAATTTTCGAAATTCATTATCGAAATTGCATTGCTATACATAGGAGATCGATCATTGAAATTTTAATAAATATGACTTAATTACTTCCTTACATTATATGCAGCTCTATCAAACGTTCGTTGATATTTTTGCCGACGAATTTGTTAGTATAATTTTATAATTATGTAATCAAATCTTTTATATATATATTAGTTGTCATTTTCTCTTCCAGGCTAATTTTCGAAACCACTTAACCGATTTCGATGATTTTTTTTTAATTTTTGCGAGAGATCCTTCAGAAAGTTAAAACTTATACTGTCTTATTTAAGAGCTACAATGGACGAAGAGAGACTGTGCGATTTGCCGTTATTAAATGTAGAAAGGGATGAAACTGAAAAAACTGATTTCGATGATATTCGCATCAACAAAAGCAAGAAAAGTACAACTGTAATTTTTGCAAAGATTTAACAGCAGTAACAAGTTAGTTGAAGAAATATTATTGTAACGATGCGCGATCTTTCAATAAATAATTTAAATCTAACCTTAAACGTGTTACGTAATTATTGAAAACCAGCACCTTGAAATAACAAATTATCTTGAAAATGGATATTTACTTTCCATTATTTAGCATTATGAGAGTGAAATAAATTACGAAGTACTTCTCATTAAATTATCATAAAAATTTTTTTAATTCATAACAATTAAAAACGAATTCTACAGATTAAATACAACACAAAAGAGGAGCGGGGGAGAGCAATTTTTTCGCTGCCATGGGCGGTACGTCCTCCAGGTACGCCTCTGCTCCTAGACGATCATCTGATTTCTTCGTTGTAGTAAATTATTCGATTTTCGCATGTGTGCGATTGTTTTTTATATTACCCATTTTGTAAATGTCCCCCAAACTAAATTTCTAACACATCACAGATATTATTTTAATAAAAAAGTCAAGAAATTTATAGTTCCAATTTAATATGCTAATTGTACCACCCTGTATAAACGAATAAATACATGTTTCTACAACGGATGATACAATAAAGAAGGCCGGTCTATTGTAATTTTTCGGTCACCATATTAACCACCTGGCTTTGTGAGAGACAATGACACCTCAAGCTACCACATCTACTAGAAAAAACATTTCGAAATTATTTTGCGAAAAATTTGTTTTTGAATTGCAAATAAGCGAACAAGATAATTGGCTATTTGTTTTCTTCTATTTCAATTTTTTTTGTTCAGTTTATAATTCACCAACTGTTACCACTCTGCAAATATGTTTAAATATAATAAATATTGTATAAATAAGTTTGGTCGTAAACTTGAAAAATTTGTTTTCTACTTTATAGCTTTAAGACCGAAATAAAAATACATGCTCGTACATATGTATGTGTATGTATGCGTGTATTTTGTTTTCAGGAATAAATTCGGTACAAGCAAATGATGTTTTGCGAAATTTAAAAAATGTTTAAGTCGCATAATAAACATTTTTAAAGATAAAAATAATGTTGGTGTACGCACAAAGTGGCGCAAAGTTAATCACCCCATCGGAAAATTTCTAATTTTTCCAAATGGCGTCGTACTTCAATCATATTTGACACTTTTGAACTAGACAGACAGCTGCAGTATACAAACAGACAAGTATGGAGCGTGTAAAAGTCAAAAGAATGATTTCCATCACTCAAAATCAGTTATTTTATTTCATAATTTTCTTATATTTTTAAAAGCAATTCAGAAACAAAATTAGATTACTAATTTTGCGCCACGTAATGTACTATTTTGAACTAAATACATATTCTTACAGAAAAAATTATTTTTTATTTACTAATATACAGGGTCCTACAATCGAAGTGTAACCAACTTCAGGCCGCTCGCGCAGCTGATGCATGGGCCGAGTAAACGCGAAAAGGAAATCAGTAATGAATTTCAAACGTAATAGTAAGATTGCATCATATTTGGCTTGTAATTCACAACAAGCGATTGTTCGTGAGCTCTGGCGCCTTAAAGTAAATAATGCTTTTGTTTATCGCACCATTACTCGTTACAATGATACTGGTAGCATCGAGGAACTTCATGGAGTTGGTCATCAAAAGACTCCAACGTCACGTGAAATGGTTCAAAAAGTGATGAAGCGACTCGAGCGAAATCCTCGACAAAGTTCCAGTCAAATGGCGAAAAAACTGAAAATATCTCACCGCAACATCCGCCACATAGTGAAAAATTCCCTCAAAGCCAAGCCTTACAAGAGCCAAAAGTCGCATGATCTCAGAGTCAAATAAGTCAGACTTTAGAGAGCGAAGGAGTTGCTTCGCTTAGCCGAAAACGGTCAATTTTTTAAATTGAGCAATTCGTTACTTCCCAAAACGATAGAGTTTATTTGATCGACCGTTCATACGAGAATTTGAGTCATCGATTGGCCACCAGGAGGCCAGGAGTATTCTGGAGGTTGCTTTGAAGCCGTGGGCAGACAAACTTTTCGGTGACAGACCATGGACGTTTCAACATGGAGTCGTCACCGCCTCACAAAGCTCGAGATAACCAAGAATGGGTAAAAAACAACTTTCCGAAATTCATAACTTCCACATAATGGCTCTCAAATTCACCAGACGCGAATCCGATGGATCATTCACTTTGGGCCATTTTGGAGAGAAAGGTTCGAACTACCTAAAATATTCACCAGTGTCGAGGCGCTGAGAAAAGCCATTGTCCGCAAGTGGGCCAAAATACCTACAAGTTACATTCGGGCACCTTGCGATTCGTTTTTGCATCGTGTCAAGGCCATAGTCAAGGGAAAATGTGGTCATATCAACCAAAATTAAATTGATTATTAATTTTGTATTATTTTCGCACATTTTTTACTTTGAATTGAATAAAAGTAATTTTCCAAACTAAATGTATGATATTTTTAATTGGTTACACTTCGAGTGACAAGCCCTGTAAATAACCCTTTCATTGATTTCCCCTTGGAATACAAAGCAATGGTGGAAACAATCTCATTATAAGGCTTAACATTTTACGTACGTTAATAAACCTGAATAAATCATTGGAATGCAACACGAATTCTGCGTTTTTAAATTTGGTTCAAGAGGCTAATTCGAGATTTGTCAAAGTTAATGGAAATATGTTAACAACTCTTCGAAAGTATCATATATCAGAAACTCACTGCTAAAAACAATTTCAATTTACATGGAACATTTAAGGAGGCTTTTTAGTGGAAATATTTTCAAATCAAAATTTTAAATGTCAACAAAATTATTAAGAATCATATCAATCATACAATGTACTTAAGTAAATATCAAAATTTTATACAATATATAATTCCACATAAAATTGCTAACATTTCCAATACCAAAATAAATCAAATAGGGCATCCTATTACCAAATGTTAGCATCTGGACCAATATGGCAAATATTTTCTTAATAGTAAAAAAACCACAAAAAAAAAATCCACAAAAAACGAAACATCGTGTAAACAAATATAATTTTAGCTTTTCTTATTTGACTTTAGAAAACGTTGACTAAATAAAAAAAATGAGCTATCGTTGCTACAACAGAGTAAACAATCCTCATACATTTCTAATGAATGCTGCGAACGGGAAAATCCTTGGCTAGTTCTATTAATTTAGAGGGAAAGCTAAATGTTGAATCCCCTCGAAATATGAAAGATGTTTTCAAGAATTAAAAATTAGCTTTAGAAAGGAAGGAAAAGTCTGTTCCACTATTTACGTGAATGTCCGGGACTAGCCAGGGCACGACTCCGATCCTTCGGTAAGCCTTTCCTACAGCAAATTAAGGAGATCTGAGTCATCGAGATAAAGGATTTGCTCCTATACTTGGACCTCACTAAATGGATCTGACTTGGAAACAACAAAAAAAAAAAAAAAAAAATCTCATCATTTCACGAGATAGTGGTAGTAAAACGGTGCTGGTCACTAATTAGAAACATTTCAGCTAAGAAATGTTCAACCACCTCAACAACAAGCTTAAACATAAACATTTTTTTTTTCTTTGTATAAGTCTCGTATATTTTAATATCAACTGAGTAATTCGCTGGTCTACAGCGAGCATTCCACTATCCAATTCTTATGTTGAATCGCTTCCTGACCCAGAACATCGCGCTAATTTTTTTGTTATTCAGCCAAAAAATAACGCGGTTTCGTTCTCCCTATACATACATATACTTCATGTATGTATATGTATCGCTTTTCAATAGGCTTAAAAGTTTCTGAGAAATGGAACTATTATTTTAGATTTTATTTTTAAATGAAGAAAAACGCAAGTTTTAGGAGTGAAAAAATTTATAATACATATGTATAATTTTTTTGGGATTTTTCCCCCATTATCAAGTTACTAACAAAAATTCTTATATACAGGGTCCGGCACTCGAAGTGTAACCAATTAAAAAGGCCACAAATTCAGTTTGGAAAATTACTTTTGTTAAATTCAAAGTAAAAAATGTGTGAAAATAATACAAAATTAAAAATCAATTTACTTCTGTTCTATATGACCACCTTTTGCCTTTACTATGGCCTTGAGACGGTGCAGAAACGGCCCAGAAATTGGCCCAACGAGAATACTCCATCAAATTCGCGTCTGGTGAATTTGAGACTCATTGTGTGGACGTTATGAAGTTCTAAACAATGTTTTTCACTCGAGGTTTGTGGGACGGTGCCGAGTCCTGTTGAAACGTCCGTAGTCTGCCACTGAAATGTTTGTCTGCCCGCGGCCTCGAAGTAACCTCCAAAATTCTTTTCCCATAATAGATATTTCGCATTTACCTTGGCACCAAGCTCGATGAAAACGATTGGAGAGTGCCCACCTGCGGTTACAGCAGCCCAAACCATTACCTGGTGGCCAAATTCTCGTATGAACGATCGATCAAATAAACCCTATCGTTTTAGGAGTTTACGAATTGCTCAATTTGAAAAATTTGCGTCAGAAAACACAATGTTCGGAAATTTACCGCTTTCGGCCAAGCGAAGCTAGTATGACTTGTTGCTGCTTTGGTGTGAGATTATGTGCCTTTTGGATCTTGTAAAGCTCGACTTTCAGATCATTTTTCAGTATGCGGCGAATACTAGGATCAGATGTTCTCAGTTCTTTCGCCATTTGATTAGCACTTCGTCAAGGATTTCGCTCAAGTCGCTCCCTCACTTTTTGAACCATTTCACGTTACGTTGGAGTCTTTTCATGACCACCTCCATGTCGTTTCGCGATGCTATCAGTATCATTGTAACGAGTAATGTACGAAAATTATTTACTTTAAGGTGCTCGAGCTCCCGAACAATCGCTGGCTGTGATTTTCCAGCCAAATATAATGCAATTACACTATTACATTTCAAATCCATTACTGATTTTCTTTTTTCGCATTTACTCTCGGCAAAATACCTCCGCGCGCTTGTAAACAATACTCTGGACTGTCATATAGCCAACTAACAGACAGCTGATGCCCATGCATCAAACTGACGTCGTACATATCTCGCGGATCCTACATTGTTCATTTCAGCTGCAATGACCTATGAAGGCTCAAAAGGATCTCTCCTGGCAAGGGTTGCAATTAAATTATTAGTATTGCAAATAGTTTTCTCTTTACCACCCCGTATTGTGTGGATTTTTTGTGCTTAAGGACTTAAGAACTTTTAGGATCGTCAAAGTGACTCAGCGATAAATATGTACAATTTTTTTTTCGAAGATTGATAACACGCCTCCGCTCCTCAACTGTGCAATGCAATCTTTGAAATAAATTCATAATAATTATTACTTATTAAATGAACTACCTAATTCGCTTAATTACTTATTTATTATTTATTTTATTATTAATATTTATTATTTTATTTAAATTTTTTTATTATTTAAAATATAAGAGTTATCCACAAAGTACATATTTTATTGGCCACACACAATTACACTTTATGAAAGTAATCGCATCTGTGCAACCAATAACGCAACTTAATGTAACGGATCTTTTACATTCACAACGAAGCACTGGTGCCATTTGTCGATAGATAAAGACAGCGTACCTGTTGTAATGACCATTTGTGTACATAGGAAATAGATAGTGGCATTCGGTTCGCAAAAAAAATATAAATTTCTAAACCAGTGTTATGGACATTTCGACTGATTTAATCAATTCATTCGATGACGGAAAACAGCGAAGCTGTTAATGAGGCTCCTAAAAATGTTGTGAATACTTTTTTTGATATCCACTTTAGTGCGCAATTTTGTTTTTGAATAAATTTTGTACTAAATAAAGAAAAGAAATAATATGTAGAAAAAATTTTGAGTATGGTAATTTTTATTTTAACATTTACGCGATATATTGCTTGTCTGTCTGTATACTGCAGCTGTCTACTTCATAAGTGTCAAATATGGTTGACGTACGGCGCCGTTTGCAAAAATTATAACTCTTCCGATGGGGTGATAAATTTTGCGCCACCTTGTATATATATGGCGTAGCTATTAACTAATCAAAAATAAAATGATTAAAAATACCCATACCCATACATATATGAACGTAATGCAGCGAACTCGACTTTGTATGTACAAAAGACTATTATTATTTTTCTTTACTTTAACATTTTTTTTTTTTTCATTTTATGAATCTGTATGAAATCGCATACTCATTACCTCGCTCATCCTTAATTTGTCATGATCCTGTAGATTATTTAATGAGAAATTTTACTTAGAGTTGGAAAAAGTTAATACTCCTTTTCCTACCCACTTCTCTAGCAGTTGACCGCATAAAAATACCAATAAAATCTATCTATCTACATACATACACACAAGTGCGCGCACAATAATAAACAGATTGTGAATACGAAGAGAATATGCTAATTGTGCTCTGACCCGTTATGAGTTGCATATAATCGCACAGCGTAAAGTATACAGAAGCATGGAAGCTTAAATGGAAAAGGCTGTAAAGGTGCGGAAAATTAATTTAATTTTTACTGAATTCAAACAATACTGCCGGTTGGTGTTGCCTCAGTAATGCGACAAAATGAGGATTTTTTAAATAATTCACATTGTAATTGACTAATTGTAAAAGACTAGTGAACTAAAACGATTTTAGAGTTGTGTCGGCCTACCGTATCAGGCCAGCTGTTCAAGTGATAAGCGGTTCAATACCGACAGATTTACTAGCCTTTCAGAGGAAAAAGTTGTGGGCAAAAACAAGTTAATTAACCGTCAGCATGCGAAATAAAGAACTATACGATAAGGCTATTGCAAGGCTGCTGGAGAAACGAAACACGAGCAGATAGACGGCCAGGCTATTAAAAGAAGTTACTTCATGGTATAGCAGCAGTTTCGGCGAAGTCAATATTTCCAGAAATATCTTTTCAAAATGGGGATTTGCGAACATCCATATTCGGTGATGCAGCCGAAGATGACGCAGAAAACACATTTTTCCATGTTATGCGTGTATGCATAAAAAAACGTCTAACGTTGGAGAATGCAGTCGGTCACATAACCACAGAAAATGTAATTGACAAGATGCTAAGCAGCGAGGAAACGTGGGTAATCATTAGTGATTTCGAAGAAAAAGTTCTCTGGTTGAAAAATCGAAGCCTAGATGCAGACGCACAAGCATACACCTTGTAATGAGGACGATGGACCGCCACTCTGAAGTAATGCAAAAGCGCTTCCAGGGTGGGTGACGGTTCCAAATGACGGGGAATTTTTTAGTCTTCGGACATACCATTGCTTGGATCGGCAAACAAAATTTGCTGTCATGTTATAGTAAACTATGGTGTATTTCAAAAGTGACACCTAAAAGTCAATAGTAAATAATTCCTAGAGGGCACCTTTTTTATATCATCTTTAACATTTTTCAAGTAGACAGATGTACAACTTTACATTATAGAACAACGCGTGAAAATTATTGAAACTTATTATGAAAATGGTCGATCTTTCACAACAACATGTCGCAAAAGTCGTGATATTTTTATTGGAAATTTTCATCCGAATGAGTCGACAATTCAATGGAAAATTTGAGGAGGAGGATGGATAACTAACATGGATAACTAGATGCGAAGCTCTACCATTGGACAAGGTGAAGTCGAAAATAAACAAGACTGGCGTCATAAAAATGTTTTTGAAGGCGTCATCTTTTTAATGAGTTAGTGCGTTGAAAGTTGCATCTCTAGCTGACTTCCAGTGAAAGCTTGGTGACATTCGGTTCAGTTGAAGCGAAGTTATTGCGTCTAAAGCGTCAGAATGTTTGTGTCATCTTTACAAAAATGAGTTTCAAACAAAGAGCTAATATAAAATTTTGTTTTAAAATCGGTAAAACGTTTACCGAGACCTTTGATGAAAAAAGTTTATGGCAATGATTGTCTATCTCGTGCCAGAGTTCATGAGTGGTTATCACGTTTCTGAGATGGTTATGAGGGCATAAATGACAATGAACATACGGGCCGCCCAAATCAGTAATCATCGAAAACTTCATCGAAATTGTTCGTTAATTTAGCAAAACTGAACCGAAATCATCGTTGGAATTGGAGTTGAATATCTCCAAAACATCGATTTATCGCATTTTAACTGATCATTTGGGCTTACGAAAGGTATGTGCTCGTTTCATTCGCACAAGTTAACTGAGGACCAAAAATTGCTGAGAATTCAACATTCGAAAGATCTCATTACAACATTGTAACTGGTGATGAAACGTGGTGTTTCCAACATGAACCTGAAACTAAGCGTCAAAGTGTCGAATTGAAGGCTCCAGACGACCCCCACCAAAAAAAAACGCGTTTGGAGAAGTTTTTAGATCGCGCAAATCAGTGTATCGAAGCCAGAGGGGGATATTTTGAATAAATAAACTCGAAGTTTTGAGACCAAAGCGCCTGTTGTTTCTATTTTAGCTCAGTCTGGTTTATTTTGGAATTCAACTTGTATATGAAAGCGGACCCAGAAACTTGTTAAGCACCGCCCATTCCTGGGTAGATAAAGAGCTGATAGATGATGGCAAGCTGTCAAAAATATAGAGATAAATATTAAAATTAGTGCAAGGTTGATGTTTTGAGCTAATAAATTAGATTGTAATGCTGGTTTTTCAGCAAGAAAATATCAAAAGCAAGAATAGACGGTTCGAGCATGTGTCGGATCCCTGTATTTTCATCTTCCTAAATCAGATCTTATACTGATTGCGCTTATTTTTATTATTTTTATTGCGCTTATTTTATTCATGATATGGTATAAAAGCTGCGAAACTCCCAATTTTTTTTAATATTCAATTAATGTTTCTTCGAGTGTGGCATCACCGGCTGAAGATATAATACATAAAATGCCGTTTTCGACAGCGTTCTATCGATAAAATGGCGCGTATCAAGTTTTCTATGATATAATAGTGCTATTACTCTAGAAGTTACGTAAGAACTTAAGGAAACTTACTCAAGCTTTCAGATCATCCTACGTACATATACAACATTATGACAAGTAAATGAGAGCATGTAATTTTTGTATATATTTTGCTCCCAGTTTCATTGAGCTCAATAAATAAATTATAAATTATTGAATTAAAAAGAAATCAAACATTTGGCAAATAAATAGAAACCTTTAACCACAGTACCATACAGCTTAGAAATGAAATTCACTCTCGTCAAAGCAAGAAATGGCGCGAAAGCCTTAGAAGGTAAGTGGAAACAAAGATGTTTATCAACATCGAAATTCACTGCATTATGACACCGCTATACTAGCACTCTTACTGGCTGTTTGGCCGACAGCGTCATTGCTGGAAACATTATTGTCGATATAAGGTTACTCTCCCCTGTGAAATAGAAAAATAACTTACAGCAAGCCCTTATATATATAAGGAATTCATAACGAAGTGCACAGCAACTATAAAAAACTAGAAAAGTACATAGAAGGAAGCGCTTAAAAATAACATCATCTTCCGCACGCGAAGAAGTTAAGAACAGCTGTGTAAGTGCGCTAAAGCGCTAGATTCCAAAATAAACTTGATTATTATGCAGATACTATGCAAACGATAGCGCTAACTCTGATAAAAAATAGCCCAACTATAGCAAGAACAGTAGCTGGGAGGAGCCGCTTACATAGCAATTTCTAGATACCAAGTAATTGCGTAGGTACGATTAATTAATCTACATAGTTGACAATTTTTTCTTTGCAAATTGTAACGCTGAACTTGAGACACTTCATTTAAAGTGGCAGTGACATTTAAAGCATGAAGTGACAAAAAGTTGAGTAAACGATTGCGTGTCACTTTACTTGTGCTTTTGTGTAATTTGGATGACTTGATTACTGAGCATACATACGAGGTGTGTTCAAAAAGTATCGCGAACTTTGTGTTTTTCCAAAAATTATTTATTTATTCATTAATATCTATTTTGTCTCCTTCAAAGTAATCCGCATGAGATATTATGCTCTTGTGCTAACGTTTTTTCCAATCTTCGAAGCACTTCAAAAAATCATTTTTTTTACTTGTTCAGCTCCTCCTTCGATGCCGGCTTTATCTCGTCAATCGTAGCGTAGCGTCGTCCTTTCAATTTCGGGAACAAGAAAAAGTCACAGGGTGCCAGATCTGAGGAATACGGTGGCTGTGGCATCATTAGTGTGTTGGGCGTTATCGTGATGCAAGAGCCAATTTGTGTTCTTGATTTGTGATCCAGGCATTTCTGGCGAATTGTTTAGTGCAAATTCCGCATAACTTGCAAGCAATATTCCTTATTGACAGTTTTACTCTGTGGCAAGAACTCATGATGCACAACGCCCGTACAATCGAAGAAAACGGTAAGCAAAACTTTTACATTCGACCGAACTTGGCGCGCTTTTTTCGGTCTTGGTTCATGCAACAGCTTCCATTGAGATGATTGAGCTTTGGTTTCCACGTCATAACCAAAAACACACGATTCGTCACCAATTATGACCCTCTGGAGCAAATTTGGATCGTCGCGGACAGAGTCCAACATCCCATTAGCAGTGTTCATGCGATGCTGCTTTTGGTCGAAATTGAGCAGTTTTGGTACGAATTTTGCGGAGGCCCGTCTCATGCCCAAATCATTGAAAAAAATTGAATGGCACGAGTCATCGATATGTCAATACCATTTTCTTCACTTCATCAATTTTTTCGTCTATTGTTGAAGTGCTCGGGCGTAGGGCACGCTTCTCGTCGTTCACATCTTCTCGGCCTTCTGAGAACATTTTGTAACACCGATAAACGTTGCTTTGGTCCAAAGTAGCTTCTCCGTATGACACAGTCAACATTCGGAATTCACGCTAAATGGCTCATGGAAAGACATATGGCCGGAGATTGTTGCAAAAAATAATGCCGTGCCACCATTACATGTGGAAGTGAGCCGTATATTAACGATGGGTCAACGTTTCAAAGGAGAAGGCTTTGGCGATATGAACGAAGATGACATTTATGAAATTATGAATGAAGGTACAGACCTCACCGAAACAGACCTAATTCAATTAACAACTGAATCTCCATCCGTCTCAAATCTCGCACAAGATGACGTCACTTCGGTAGAAGATATCTGTGAATCAATTCCCAATTTCACTCTGAAGCGCATACGAGAGGGTTTAAGTTTGGTTGAGAAAATGAAATCTTTCTTTACAACTAATGATCCTTCGCTGGAGAGATCCAGCAAAATAATAAGGGAAATAGATATTAAACTAGCACCTTATTACGAAATTGAAAAGGAGCTTAAAAAAACCACCCACCAAAAACTGATAACAGATTTTGCAATTATAAAACCAGTAGAAGAACCACAAGGTCCCACAACTATTTTCTTATCCAATAGCGAAAACTATGTTGAAGAAATATCTTCTGATGAAGCTATTGCTCCCCCAAAACGCCCACGTGCAAAGATCTTTGAAGACAGTGAAACAGATTAATTACCATATGAAGTTTGAAGAATAACAATGAAGTTTTTAATAAACCTTTAATTTGTTTTAGTTTGTTTTTAAATTTTTTAATGTGTACATAATTATTTAAATTTTGTTTTTTGAATTTTGAAATATGTATGTACTGATGTATTATTATTCATATCTTGTGTTTTTAATTGTATAAGAAAGTCTGAACTTTAGTATTGAGTTGAAATATATGTGCATCTGTTATTTTGTATGTATTTTATTTAATAAAAAAAACCTAATGGAACATAACCCCCAAATTTATATGTTTTAGATGACGCGGAATTACATAACGCGCAATTCTTCTGGAACGTAACTATCGCGTTATACGAGGGATACCTGTATATATATAAATACACATATTTATTACTATATCTATATGCATATATGTATCTATATTTATGTACATTATATTATTATATATATATGTGTATATACAGTTAGTTCATTTGCATTTAAATACTATTTACCTTTGGCTCTTTTCAGTTTTTAGTGCGTTATTTGATGTGTTGCACTAATCGCCTAACATATCGCTTGCGATGTGTCAGTTGTGGTTGTTGTTATCGTGTTTCCCACTTTTTATAGCTTCGTTTTCTGTTGCTTTGCGGCTGTAATTATTTTTTATTTTGTAAATTTACTTTACTGTATTCTTATAATATATTTTTTGTCGAATTTCGTGCTGTATTTTCACTTTAAATATTTAATTAAGTTACTTATTTTAAATTTACTGTTGCAATATTTCACACTTAGTTTTCAGTATCTAAGCGAAACCATTGATATAATATTTGACTTGGCTCAACAACAAACTTTGATTTTCAAGATTCACTTTTACGAAAGGTTACTATACATTTTGTTATATCTATTCATTTACATGTTTTATTACTTTTTTCCATTACCAATATTAAACTCGATCTCTTAAAGCAATAAAATCAAATATATGCCTAAACGGGTCGTAAACTACGTAAACTTGCGAGCTCAAATGACTGTCAAAATTTCTATATGTGAGTTTATATGGTATGCGGTTTACACAAGTTATATAAGTTTAAACGACAATGACAGTGCCTAAATTTAAGCGAAGACAGAAAGCAACCCTGTCCAATAAAATCACATAAATATTTCTCGAGGTGCGTCCATATACGAGTATGTAACAAAGCGTCTGAACGTTTAAATTTCAGCATTTCGTAAACTTTGATGTTTAGATGAATACTCTTATTATGCTCAGTTAAAGACAGTTACATTTTCCAGAAGAAGAGGAGGGATTGTTTTAGTGGATACACCACACGACGCAGTAGACGACGATCGCTGTAAGCGCGAAGGCATTTTGATATTGTATAATAAAACTTCTTTCCTATAAATGGATCAATGTATTTCTAAAAAATATTTTATGAGTAAAATATCACCAAAACCAAAATTAAAGAAAAAATAGTATGAAGCGCGCATGCAAAATATGCCAGTAACCGCTTAAGTTCATACTAGAAATCACGAGTTTGTGCTGTGCAGAAGACACTGATCACATGAGGCTAATATGTAGTGATTCAAAAAGAATTTAGTATTTTTAATGTTACTTTGAAAGTAAAAGCAATATAAGCGTACACTCTGTCTGAAGGATAATGGAACCACAGAGCATATCTGGGGCAACTGTAATACCCTGGCATCGCAATCAAATGGATCCGAATGAAATCAAGAATGCTCCTGTTGCAGATATTCTGAAATTAGTACGCAATGCACAAATTTTACTGAAAGAGGCAGAAAACATCTATCTAAAATAGCACCTGATGTAAAATATTTAAAGTAGCAGTGTCATTCTGTAGGGCTACGAGGGTCGACCAATAAGTACCCGTATTTGATGACGGAGGGCTTTCCTGAGCGAATTTGGTGTTAGCATCGTATGTTACCATCTATCAACGACGACAAAATAAATTTCAGACTGATTGATAGGTTAGATTGGATTTATTATTCGAGTAAGACGTGTTTCGTGATTTTCGCTAAGATTGGAAAAGTGTAGTGTCGCTCGGTAATTCGCTTTTTGTTTTTGGATGGGTAAAAATACGAGGAGATAAAATCAAAGTTGGATGCTGTCCATGGGGACGCTTCGGCGTTTATGACCACAATTAGATATTGGTTCAACGAATTTAAACGTAGGAGAACATCTGTTTTTGATGAGGAACGACCAGGTTACCGAGGAAATCATACAAAAGGTCCGCGACGTGTTTCTCACTGATCGACGAACGGAAGTGCGCCAAGTAATTAATATTTTACGTGATAAGTTGGGTATGAAATATTTGTCGGCCCAATATGTGCCGCGATTGCTCACAAACAACAACAAGCGAATGCGGTTGTTAACTTCGAAGCAGTGTTTGGAGTAATTACAGCGAGATCCAAAGGAATTTTTGAATCGAGTTGCCACCATTGATGAGACCTGGATTCATCATTATACACCAGAAACTAAGAAACAATCGAAACAATGGATTTCTACCGGTGAATCTGTTCCGAAAAAGGCGAAGACAGTCATATCGGACGGAGAGTGCATGGCGACGAACGGCGTCGTCCTCATGGATTTTTTTGAAAAAGTGGCTGGTGGGAAAAAAAGTAGTTCAAATGAAGGAAGTCATCGCCAAGACAGAGCCGTGTTTTGGAGAGTTCAACAAATCCTTTTTTTTTTGGAAGGGTTAAAAAAATGCCCGAACGTTGGAAGAAGTGTGTCTTTCTAAAAGGGGACTATGTTGGAAAATATTTTTTTTTTTTTTGAAAAAATGTTGTCTTCATTTCTAACAAGGGTACTTATTGAACCCCCTCGTAGTATTAACTGTTTCTGAAACATGTAGTAAGACACAAATGATTTTTCAGATAAAAGTGCCGGTACACTATAGATACAAAATTATTATAATTATTAGAGGCAATATTAAACAGTTGTTCATGGCAACGTTATCGACATATGTAAAAGAAATTGCTGAATTTTAATAAGTCATATATTTTTTAGGTCGGGAATCAATTGAATTTTGAGATATTACCGTATGTACACGTTGGCTCTGATCGATCATGGTTCGTACTTAGTAACTCCGAAAGCAAATTTTTTAAATTATTATAATGGAAATCTCTTAACAGGAGTAGTGAATAGGCTTCCAGTTCTTAAAAAGCGACAGCCTGCTTTCAACAGCCACACTTTCAACATATTTTCTTCTCTTCATAATGAAGCTTTCACGTTTTCACCCTTTTTGGTGTTTTAGAAGCTTCCACATTTGCATTTTCATTTGCACTCTCCGAATTCCGAAGTTTCGAAATTTTTAATTTTATGCATCGAAGTCAAATTCAAAATGCAAGTGGAACAATGGCAAAGGCACCTTTCATATTTATGTGCATTTTTATGGAATGAACAAACAGAAGTACACAAACTTATTCTCACACTATGAGTGGTTGTATGTGTTAAGAGTTTGAGAGTGTTAGAAAATATTTAGGGAGCTGATAGTATGCGCTAACAAAAGCAAACAAGTCTTGATGAACGAAGGTCCGTAAAATAACGATTTTGGAGAAATGGCAAGTAATTCTTTTCTAAAAAATTTATTTCAGTTCACCTTTTTATTTAATATACGTTCGTATACAAACAAACAAAGCAAGCAAACAAAGTTACATAAAATATTTGCATTTTCAAGCAGGCGCGACATCTTTGACCTCTCTTTCTAATGCTTCCTCAGTGGCTTCGATTTATTGCCATTATTGATTAATTCGTAGCTGCAGCTTTTCAAGGGTACTCACAGGATTGCCAGCATGTCTAGAGCACCTGGGAGGTTTAGATCTAGCGATCACGCAGGCCATAATACGGACCCGCTCTTCTTACCCCTCTACGTGGAAAAGTTTGGTGTAAATGATTTCTAACTGCAAATGAAAAATGAGGTGAAGCGCTTCGAACTACTTTATTGCGTTTAGTTCAACGGAATGAATTTCAAATAAACAACCATTTTTGGTTGAATTTTGCAGTCGGTTTGGTAAAATGGCAGAACCGAAAAACTTGACGCCTATAATAATATTATATATATAATTGGCGCGCACACCCTTTTTGGGTATTTGGCCGAGTTCCTCCTCCTATTTGTGGTGTGCGTCTTGATGTTGTTTAACAAATGGAGGGACCTACAGTTTCAAGCCGACTCCGAACGGCAGATATTTCTATGTTTTTTCGGAGGTCACTCGGAGGTTTGCCATTGCCTGCCGAGGGGCGACCGCTATTAGAAAAATGTTTTTCTTAATTTTAGTGTTTCACCGAGATTCGAACTTACGTTTTCTTTGTGAATTCCGGATGGTAGTCACGCACCAACCCATTCAGCTACGGCGGCCGCCCGTAGTAATATTAGCCTGCTTAAATGCTTAAAGAAAAACATGTCTGTTGTGTAGACTCCGCTAGAGCATTGGAATTTTTGTCGGTCCAAACAAGCGTATTATGAATTGTGAATATTGGTACTTAAACTCTTTACTGAGACTCCATTACATGTGGGGGCCAGCCTCATCAGCGAGCTCTTGCTCCCATTTGTGGTTTGCATCTTGATGTAGTACCACAAATGGAGAGACCTCCAGTTTTAAACCGACCCCACACAGCAAATGGTTTTTTATGAGGAGGTGTTCATGGCAGAAATACACTCAGAGGTTCGCCATTGCGTCCCGAGCGGCGACCGCTATTAGAAAAACGTCTTCTGGGCTCGAATACGCTCACTTCCGAATGGTAGTCACGCACCAATCCATTCGTCTTCGACGTATCATAAGTATGTAAATATTGGCAAGATACCGATATTGAATTTAGTTACCCGCTCGTGGAGGATTTCTCAAACAAGAGCGGCACTCATTATTACCTCAGATGATATAATTCGCGTTAGCAGCGTAATAGTCCGTGTTGAAATGTCATATTTTGCTCTAAGAGTAGATAAAACCTTGATCTTCTGAATAAATAGGACTGTTTGCTCAATCAAGCGGTATCCCGCGATCTTTGGTGAATTCATCCAAAGATACAGGTTGCAGAATCTGGCGATTTGGATATGTTTTAGCATAAATATGTCACATAACCTAATTACTCTGCTTTGAAATAAATATCCATAGCGAATGAAAGCTTGTCAAAATTGTTAAACTTGAAATTGTGTTTCGGATGGTAAATAAAAAACTTGAAGAAAACTTAAAACTCTTATTAAGCAAAGTTGACAACTGATAATTTTCATCCACGCTATTACCTCTTTAAATATTTCACACTCTTCTACGACATTCTATATATGTTACGATGCACCTCGCCTATCCAATTGCGTTAATTTTTTCAATTCAGCTGGTGTCAACAACAAAGCTGGTAGTATGAGTTGGCGGCTGTGAAATAATAACCCATCGGAAAAGGTTACCCATAGTCATGTGCCCAGGTATATACTCTGAGGCAGATGTATGGTATTTTATAGACTTATACATACTTTTTTCATGATGGTGCACTACGCCTTGTACACTGTTATATATTCCAATATTATACAATGAAGGATGTTTAAAGAGGTATACCGCGTCTCAAACTGAGAGCGTAAGATCTGCTAGATAAGTCGTTTTGGATGGAATGTATATTAGCATATGTATATTTTTTATTTATTTTATTGTCCTGTTTTCCATTAGTTGCTCCCATAGAAACGTTTGCGTCTTTGCATACGTCCTAAAAGCCATAAATGCTGAAAATTCCTCGTGGGTGCTAACAACACAACCACAACGACACTTGCAGACTCAACCGAATGGAGCATAGAAAACTATGTGGTAGAAAAAGTGATTAAAAGTAGTGAAAAGTTATTGCACTTCAGCTTTAATTTAATGAAATATTTTATAAAACTACAAAAATGCGTAGGACCAGCACCAATACACCAATACTACTGCACCCGAAGTATTTTTGTAATTGATTACTTTTTTTGTTTTTAGTTTTTATTTCGAAAAATTCACTGAGATTTCACTGAGATTCACCAAACTGAGATCGATTTATTATTTTTTCTTAAAGGGGGCTTCGGCCTAGGGGTGGCCTAGAGCTCGATAATTTAGGGTATTTTCAGGATTTTTTTTTACAATAAAAAAATGAAAAACTATTTTTAAAATTTGTAGGCTTTTTATTTAATTTCTTTGCATACAAAAATGAATTTTTACTTTTTAATTTTAATAATTTCAAAAATGGCGCTGAAGTTGATCCTCCCGAAAAATTGGACCTGGACGGTGTTGTCTATTTATGCTCTTCTATTTATCCGAAACATAAAAACCAAAAAAAATTATTAATCAGTATGACTGTAGCTATGTCCCGTACTAGAATAAAAATTTGTTTTGAATTTGACACTCTAAAAATCGGGGTTTTTTCAGTTTCTTAATCAAAAATATACGAAATAATTGAAATAATAATATGATTCTAGTACGATGTTGTGAACAACACATTAATATTTCAGACGATTCAGTTGAAGTGAGTGAATTTAAAGTTTGAGGTACAGGAGTGCGCGGACCACTCTCTACCTAGTTAATGGGCTGTAAAAGCAGTAATATTAGCAATATCTGCATGAAAATTTCACAGTATGTTCTTAAGATACTATACTTTCTAAATTTCTAGACCCCCGGGTCCCCTGAAGAAAACTGATTCTATTCATTCTATATCGCTAGGCTTTGAAGTTTGCTTATATTTGTTTATGTCATAAGTCCAGTAATATAAGAAACATTGTAAGAATATACAGTGGCTCAAATGAATTTGCCCAAAAAGGTTAAGTTTTACGTGCGAATATAAAGTTGTTCAATATTCCGGGAGCGTGCTTATAAAGAGTGGTCCATACAGTGGTTTCATTTCAAAAATTCAAAAAAATTAACAAAAATTAGTTATATTATTGGTTTATTCGAAAGAGCACATATATATTATTGGTTTATTCTTAGTGAGACCTTAGTGACGGTTTCTAGCTCTATCTCACGAATAGCACCATCCTCAAAACAAGTCTAACGGCTTCAAGTTAAAGCTCCAGGGTGACCAATGCACATCACCGAGACGGCTGATACCACGACTACTGAACTTGGTGCGCAAAATATCGATTATAGCATAGGCTGTCTGTCATAGTGTCGATCCAGCTAAAACCAAAGATCATCCAAGTTTACGGCTTCTGTAACACTCACCGAAAAATTTGCCAATGATTCCACCGCTACAAAATCCCAACAATAGTTGCAATATTTCCCAATGTTATTCATTTCGTTCTGCGGAAATTTGATAATAACTTTTCGTTAACACTTCCAGCGGGAAAGGGCTGTCACTGCCAAAATTGTAAATTATTAAAAAAATAAACCACTATATGGGCCACCCGGTATATATGTATGTATATCATCGCTTTTTGATCTTTCTAAAGGAAGGCGACCGCCGTAACCGAATGAGTTGGTGCGTGACTATTATTCGGAATTCGGAGAACGTAGATTCGTGAAACACTAAAATGAAGAAACAATTTTTTCTAATAGCGGTCGCCTCTCGGCATACAATGGCAAACCTCCATACGTATTTCTGCCATGAAAAAGCTCCTCATAAAAATAATATCTGCCGTACGGAGTCGACTTTAAACTGTAGGTCCCTCCATTTCAGAAATAACTAACAAACAAGAAGGGTGTCCGCGCCAAATATTAATATATAGTTATATGTATATATATGGTAGAATGCGGAATAATTGTGAACATTTAATTTTATTATTTTAATTATTTATTTTTTTTTTTTTTTGTTACAGTAGTTGCACTTTCATTGGAGTTTTTATGTGTATTTAGGAATTTAAGGCCATTAAAAAGCTTATTATTTTCTTGTCCTATAATTATGTATATCCACCGGTGTAGTATTTCGTATTCATTGATAGCATACTGAGAAACAGAGGGTGCCCGTTTACCGCGATAGCAATTTTTCTCAAGTTTTTAATATATTTTCCTAAATTGAAGTTTTTATGTGCTGATTTTTAAAAAAATTTTAACATCAGCTGAAAAGGGTGCACAAAAATTGCATGTTCACTATATCTTTGTTATCTGCAAATTTTAGAACATAACGGTACTTATTAGAGCGTTCATGTATTAAATAGACGATAAATTGGAATTGGAACCTTTAAAAATTTTATACACGAAATATTTAATATTTTTTTGCACTTTTAACTTTCACTTTAATTTTGAAAATAATATAAGCTATGAAGTGGGACATTTACATTAAACACTTTTCAAATTTCCACTTTCCAGATGATTATTTCAATTGCTCGAACACACTAAACTATTCAAATTAGTTTTTCACTAATTTGTGTAGACACTAAAATTAGTTCTTCATTTCTTGTTTACTTTAGATGAAAGTTGATTCATTAAATCTTACTACCTATTTTATAACGAAAACATTTATTTGATTATAATTAATAATTCACACATGTTTTGTATTATCATTCAACTCATCATCACCCACCTTCGAAAAATCACTAAAATCGAAGAAAAACGTCAACGAACCGAAATTCGCGCGCCTTTTTATCAGTGATGAAATTTCTTTCACTGCTACACTATTTCGTTTTATTTTAAACTTTTTATTATTTCTGATTCCAATATGCAAATCACTGTTGTTGGAATCTTTGCTTCTTTTTCATTTCTTCTTATTTTGACTACTTCGAATGCCGACCGATGCCAAAGACAAACGAAAATGACGATTACGAGGGAAACGCACGTTTATATTCCGTTCGCAAACGAATCGAATATAATCACACTTACTACTCCGCTTCAATGCCGCCTCTGTGCGCGTCAAACGACAGACTGAAGCAGGCCGTACACGGTCACAACGATGATACCCCAAAGCAAAACACACAAGCACAAATCAGCTGCCAACAGACCGTCGCAACAGCAACAGCAGCAGCAGCAGCAGCGCATAACAACGGCAGTGGCGTCAACAACAAGGCATCGAAAAGCTTAAAGCAACCAGCCAACCGGCCACAAAGCGAGGAAGCCCCCAACAAAAAGTGTAAAAACAACGAACAGTCGAGACAGAGCAAAAGGCGCAAAGTCAAGCAGGCAGCAAAAGCATACAGTTTGTGACTAAACCCAGAAGCTAACACACAACAAGCAGCATGTGTGGCGTAGCAGTCAGCAGCGAATCTCTGCGGAGCTTATGGAGCCAAGGTGGTGGGTGTAGTCAACCTGTGCCTGTGAGTTATAGTGAGCTAAAGTCGGCACGGTATTGAAGCAAAGTACTTGTAGCAGCCGAGCTTTTAACACTATCTACATGCGTACTTATAATATGTACATACCTAGCTAGCTGTCTGTGTATGTAACTGAGTTTGTTTGTGAGGGCGATGACGTTGATGGCTGAGACTGGAACTGAGACTGAGACCGAGACCGAGACTGAATGGAAGCTAACTTTGTGACGACATATCCATGCCGGCATTCAACTTTATTTTATAGGCAGAGAATTTCTGACAACAGAATTGAGCAAAATACTTACAGCTTCGATATCAGCAAAGGGCAAAAGTAAAAACAAAAAAATAAAAAGAACACCAAAAGAGCCGAGCAAAATGTTTTTCTTTTAAACCATTTAATTGCCCCAGCTAGCCGGTATACCTAAGTGAGAGTGACTGCTGGGCTTATTGAGCAGCCTGTTGGTTACATTTGCGTATTTGTGTGTGTATGTATATTTGTATTTGCTATTCGCAGTTACTGAGCTGTGGGCTTTGGCAGTAACCGCCAAGTGCCGTTTCGCTTGTGCTATACTTGCATGTACGAGTACTGTATAAAAATGAGTACGTTTGTGTGTATGGATTTCATTTTTTTCGAACACCAACAAACTCGACTATACCGCAAAAACAATTACAGAAAATATCGTCCTTCCTTGGCTTATTAAAAATTGTGGCAGGCGCGCAGCATCGTTTGGAATATTCTACGCTACCACGTCATAAGCAAAATTGGAGCCACTTGAAGTGGGCACAATAAATGTATATCGTAATGTTTAACCCAAAGCTTCGAGGGGATATTTTGCACTTTCACGTGAATCCAGCATTGAATTTCATACGAGGGAAAATTCCATAATTTCATTTGTCTCATTGAATTTCCTTACTGCTGTTTACCCTAAGATCTTTCTATATAGTTGGGACGTGGTAGAGAATACAAAAGGTGGCACCTTCGGAAAGCTGATCAATAACAACAAACAAATTCTATTGCATAATCAGTAAAAATCATCAGAGGAAGTATTTACATCAAGTAATTACTTACAAAAAGTCTTAGCTGCTGTGTTACGAAAATTTCTTTCAACGAGTTAGAAGTAAAATTTCTAATGTAAGCGAAGTATTACTGTATAAAAATCCATCTCAATTGGTAATTTATTGTTTCGCATCCGAACGAGAGATAGGCGACCTCTATTAGGAGGAAGCAGAACCAAGTTATGATTAGGACGCAAATATGGCTTAGATGCCACGGCCTGGAGCACGCCAAACATAAGACTGAAGTCATCCTTATGACACGACGTCACATGCCACTCGAGATCAGCATGCAAATAGGCGTCATGTCCTTAGTGCCCCAAATAGTAGTGAAATACTTAGGTATTCAACTTGACTGCACGTTTCCTTTCCGAGTCCAGATACGCCATTTCGCTATCAAAGCAGTAAAGGTCACGGGAATGCTAAGTATGTGTATGGCAAAGATCGGTGGGCCAACACAGAGCAAAACTGAACTAATCATGGCGGCCACAAACTCAATTCCCCTGTATGACAGCGAAGTATGGGAAATTATGCTAAACTGCAAAGCCAAGCGGAAAGCACTGGAGGCTGTGCAATGAATTACCTTAGCCTACCGCACTTCCTCTGGCGCTGCAGTGTTGCTGATCTGAAGAAACACGTCATCACTAGCGTCGCGGAACGGAGATGCCAAAACATGCTGCGATGGCAAAGCCGATGGGACACTGAACCGAGTGACAGGTAGACGGCGAAACTTATTTTATCAATAGGCAAATGGGTCCAAAGGAACTTCGGGGAAGTGAATTACTTCTTAACTCAGTTCCTCTCGGGCCACGGATACTTCCGGAGATACTTATTTCGCAAGAGCAATCTAAACGATCCCAAGTGCATATAATGCGAAGCACCAAGCAATGAAGCTGAACACACGTTTTTTAGTTGGGACAGATGGCTCGCGGAAAGAGATGCTCTTAGGAAGCAGATTGGCGAGCAACATAATCAGCAAAATACTCGAACGCGAGGACAGTTTGAACACTATAAAGAGATACATCGAGAACGTACAATGAAAAAAAAGATAGACCTCGGCGCAATGTAACAACTCGAAACCGCACAAATAGAGACAGAAGAAGCTGGCTACAAAAACGGTGGACCCTGACGTGGGTGAATAGAAATGAATCCTCATGGATACCGTTCTGGGCCCTATCGAAGTAATGCAAAAATTAGTTCCGCGAAGGGTGTTTCCCCAGAAGGAGAGGGGGGTAGTTTTAGTGCCAACCTCACTCGATGCAGTAGACGACGGTCGCTGTAAGTACGAAGGCATTTGAACCCTAGCTCCCCCACATAAAAAAAACACAAATAACACAGGAGAGTCGTGGTGGGCATTTAAAGGATATCAGTCTGTATGACAAATTTGGCTGTGTTTTATTTGTAAGCGAAAGCCGGGAGTCTTATTGAAATAGCCAGAATAAAAGCAAGAAACAAAAAAATGTTTTTATGCACTAAATCGAATAAAGATCGGTCCGATAACTTTCGAACTCAACGCAGAGACTTCTCCTGATATCAAAACTGTGCCTGATACAGATGAATTGTTTTAATTTTTTTTCACGCACTATAATTCAAGCAACTAACCAAAATTAATAAATTATTATTACACATTCAGTCACAGTGTCAGGCGTCCACGTCTGTCATAGAATACACTTTTACCGAAAATAAAAGCAAAATATATCTTATTTTTTTTATCTCCGGTAAAATTATTATTAGTAAAAACAGCGAAAGGGTCTCTCGTATTCATATTACAAGCCTCTGCGTAAGTGCAGAATAAAAACAATGAGATGTACTGGATGCTTTATTCCGTTTTTGAAAGTTTGAATTATCTTTTTTTTCAGTACTTTTTGATTCATGCAATATGAAGAGGAGAGTTTCATATTAGACACACTTTTATCTACGATTTCATTATTTTATTCTTATTTATTTATTCACATTAAACATATTTTATTAATATTACAAAATACTATTTTTAATACTAGAAAAATAACAAAAAAAAAAGCAACTATCAGCAGAAGCTATCGCCCTAACTTATACCTAAAGGACTTTATAACTTATTCAAAAATACCTTTACCATTTTTAAATTTGCCGTATATTGTTATTTATAATATAAAGGATTAAAAACGGAAATAATCTTTTATTTTAATTTTTTCTTATATCATTTAATTTCACTTCGTTTCAATTTAATTACCTCTAATTACAGCAACAGTCTTATTATACGGTCAAGGGTTAAGAGAATACGCATTTTTTACAAACATCTTCGCCATCAATTTATTTTACAATCTCTTTTACATCGCACCGTACGCTGTCTCACTACTACACCATGACTTTCGCCTCCTTTAACGTTACTTCCTGTTAACAAGCGGAAGTTGGCAACAAGCAGAGAATCTGTACAGCATTCACGTTGCGTTAAGGGCGATTATGAACGGCATATCAACAATTCGCTCGTTTATACAATCTTGCCTCATTTCAATATTCATGCCATCCTTCGTCACTTGCCATGCATTCAATCGTTTTGGCGACATCACCAGCCGCCATAATAGCAACAGCATCCGCAAATTCATAAATGAACATCAACGTAGTAAACGTCAGCGTCAACTTCAGCGTTAACGTCAGCGTCAGCGCCACTGTTGTTACCAACGCCAACGTCGTCCATTGTACTGCTTGGTCCATTGCTTTGAATATTTATGATGCTGACCGAATGAAATGAGGCATTAGCTTCGACCGGCATTTTTATTAAACAACAACAATGACCATAATATCATCAACCATGGCCAATAACCACCACACAAACAGAGGCAACAATACCGACTATGAGTCGCAAAGTAGTTGAACAATGACTGCTCTCCACTGCTGCTCATCATTCTCTATGGTAGCCCTTAGCTGTCTGGTAATGTTGCGTTTGTCGGCAAACGTATTCACCCGCAAGGATGCGCCACCTTTTGTTGTGGTATTGTTGTGCGCCTGACAACGCACTGTGAGTGGTGGGCCAGTACGTGGGTAGTTACCACGTTGTACAGAAGCTAATATATCATTCTTGTGGAGTTACTAGACTTTCTTCTTATGACATTCGTTACTACATAGTAAATTTTCTTGTGACTTTAGCTTTGTTAGCAATGTTTTTTTTTTGTTTTTTCGTGATTTAATTTTTTTAAGTAAAATTTTTTACAATAAATTTTGTGTTTTCTTGGGCAAATTCATGTCTGTTTCTTACTTTTCACACATTTTATTGCATATTGTCTTTTTTTATCAAAGATCAGAAATTTGATAATTTGCAATTTACTCAATTTTGAAATTTCGCAATATTTTTAATACCAGCATATTTCTATTGAAATGCTAAATGGTTGTATAACAACAATATAATTAAATGTATTTTATATTACTTTAAATTATATATAAAACAACTTCTCCCTGCGATATGGTAATAAGAATAATAAATATTTGTAAGGTGATTAGACTAAGTCTAACGTTCAAATTGTCCTAAAAATTCGGACATCTATAATAGAATTACATCTCTTCGTAAACTACTCTCATAGGTACGCCATTATTTGCCCAAGCGCGACTTCTATGAGAAAAAAGCAATTTTAAGTCCGCTGTGAGGCCAGCTGAATCGGTAGTTGACTCAGAATGTTTTCTTGTATGATACCTCAGGCAAATGGAAATTTCTTTCCTTTTGTCTTCTTGGTCAAAAAATGTTCTTATAGATTCAAAACAAGAAATCAAATTCAACAATTTCGGAACTTTCAAAGTAAAATTTGGGCACGTAAAGCTATGAACCAAGTTTTCAATTTCATGTATGTATTTACGTATAGACAAAGTAGTAGTAGTAAATGCAAGTTTAAAAAATGAGAAAGATTATACTTTGATTTTAGATTAAATTTTGAAATGACCGCCAAGGAAGGTAATGTGGTGTGTTTGGTGGGATTAATAAGAAGTTTCTACCGTCTGACCAAGTGATTGACTCTGATTTCTACTATGAGTGATTGAAGAAGCTACAATAGGCAATTAAATTAAAGCGACCAAAACTGAGCAAGCACTTTCGGCGAAAAGACTGACTCCATATACTACAGATCTTATGATCGCAAGCAATCATTTGATTTCTTACTCAGCAAAACTTTTCGAATGATCTCAAGATCTCTACCTTGATGGCTTTACCTGCAAATAGCGTAAAATTTTTGTGCAAATGGTTTAAAATGGTTTTATGGTCGGTCTTTAGCTACTGGGCGATGTTACGACTACTGACGTGCGGGTCAACTTCGATTATTTCTATTAATTTGTATTCATTTCATGTTTTTATCGACATTTTCTTTAACATCAAAAATGCCTAAATGGAATCGGCGAAACTAAAATTGCACGTTATAATATATTTCAGTATCGACATCGGAATGAGATTATCGTCACAATTTCAGCGGCCTGGCTTCATTTGCGCATTTACCAAAGAAAAACTGTAAAATGTACTGGATTTTCTCCTTGCTGACTACCATTGTTAACACCCTGCAACTCACAATTGAACTAGCAAAAAGCAGCAACAACAAATTTTTTAGTGTGAGATGCCACCTTGTTAACTGGCATAAACTTTACATCCTTTGATCAATGCTTTACGAGATACCGGTAAATATATGTACTGAGAAAATATTGAGTTTTTTTTCAACAAAATGATATTTGCATATTTGGTTTAATAAAGCTCATGCGAAAACCAAGAAAAAGCTAAATTGCACAAATAAAGGCAAATGATCACTAAATATTTAGTTTTTGTAACCAAAAAGCAGTACTAATCAAAACGTTCTTTAAAATTTTCCCTCGCTTCTCTCAATACCTTATTTTCATAAACATTATACATATATACGTACTCTAGTTGGAAAATAACCTTTACACAATCACATATGTACAGGTAAACAAACACACATTTGCATATATTTTTGATGTTTAAAAATCGAAAAGAAATACATTTTTTTCTTTACAATCTTGCATGCCCCAATTGAACCGGCCCTGTGCGAGCATTCATACAAGTTGCTGTGCGTAAAAGTTTGCAAACGGTGAGAGTGAAAATACAATGTGCCAATAAAAACAAACACGCAGCAGTAAAAGCAAAAACAAACACCAACAATAACAATAATCAGCTGAGAGTGCACACAATGCCGTCAACTTCTAACGCTTCCAACGCAAACCGATGAAGCTCAACGACTCTGTTAGCGCCAACGACTCTGCCGACCACTGCGTTGCAAAACAAACGCCAGCATTAAATCTTAATGTTTGTATGTAAAGGTCTGAAACAGGCACTTCATTGATTAGATTTTCAGTTATCGCCGGAGATTTGCGCGGCAAAAGGAAGATATGTTAGAAGGATATCCTACAAAAGTAAAAATGTGAGGTAGAGAGATTATCATGAGCTGAATAGCTAAGTAACTATGTATGTGGGGATGAATGGATAGTAATCTAAGCATACTCGTGTATGCCTGTATAATATTATATACATATACCTATATGAATATGTAAGCAACAAAAACTCAGTACAAACAGTTAAATTTCTGCATTAATGGTAAGCGATGTGGTGCCGAATATTTCCATTCAGCGTCGGAAATTGTGGTATTGGCAACGAGCCACTATTGCATGTTGCATGTATTAGTCGCTATTTTATTTTATCTCTATTGTTTGCCTGCTATTGTAAACTTTGCCTTGCCTTTCCGCGTATTGACAAGCGGCTAGATTTGGCAGATCTGCTCTCTATGATCGAGTGGTTTTTTAAGAGCTTGAGAACTTAAGATGATAATACAAAACAGAAATATCCTTGAGCGACTCTTCCCAAGCGATCCCCAAGCCACCATCTCGGGTTCGAAACACCGGACACCTAACAGCTTCTCATAAAAAACCATTTGCCGTGCGGTACGGCTTGAATCTGTAGGTCCCTCTATTTGTGGATAATATCATCACAAATAGAAGGGATAGCTCGCCAAACAACTAATAAAGGGTGGAATCGCCAATTATATATACTTAAAAAAAGGGTTTTTCAATAAGGGCGGGTAGATGTTGAAATGGAATGTCGTGGCGTTTGCAGTTTGGCACGTAGCGCCGTCCTGCTGGAACCACATGTCGCGTAGGTCCATATGGTTCAATATGGGCCATAAAAAATTGGTTATCATCGTTGTGTAGCGCTCGCTGTTGGCGGTGACCGCCTCACCAACGTCATTTTCAAAAAAGTACGGACCAATGACGACGCCGGCCCAAAATCCACACCAAACGGTAACTTTTTGAGGATGCATTATCACCTGGTGAACCTCATGTGGATTGGTGTCGTCCCATATACGGCAATTTTGTTTGTTAATACAGCCATTCATCCAAAAATGCGCCTCGTCACTAAAGATGACTTTTCGCCCAAAACTGGGGTTCTCTTCCAAACGATTCGAAGACCATTCAGCGAACAAACGGCGTTGTCTATGGTCATCAACTTTGAGCTCCTGGATCAGTTTGATCTTGTACGGGCAGTACTGTTAAAATAGTTGTACAACTTGTTTATGTATTAGGTGTGCAACTAAGTTCTCGCTGTTTTTGTTTTTTGATGAAAATATCATACAACTTTATTCTGAGAAAATGAGTACACGTGAATCATTGAAAGTATTGCCCATCGCTGGTTTCTACTTTTCCCCATCTTTCTGGTAGATCTCGAATACCGTAGCCGTAAAACTGTTCATCTTTTCATGCCTCTCCGCGTATTTCGGCCGCTTCTCGCGCAGTGCTCGGCTCAATCGCATCAATTGAAGTCGATACCGATCCCCAATGATGGTTTCGCTTGGTTTTCACAATGGTTTTCATAATAAATAACACCAACTTGGTCCCACCAAATACATAACATAACCTTCGCAGCGTAAATATTCGGCCGAAGCGACGGAGGCAGTCCGCATGACTTTATTTTCTTTGGATTGCTTTAATGAATCCATCACCCATCACGATGGTTTTAATTCATAAGGAACCCAAGTCCCCTGTTTCTGAATCATTCCCAAAGCACCCAATCGCTTAGAAATGAATTGGCGGGTAACTTATAATACTGAAGCAAGCTCTTCTTGCGTTTGACACGGATCCTCATTGAGCAATGCCTCCAATTCAATGTCTTCGAAGGTTTTTGGACTTCCTTCACGCGGACGGTCGTCAACATTAAAATCACCACCTTTGAAGCGACGGAACCAATCTCGGCACGTTGTTTGACTTAAATCAGTTTCTTCATAAGCTTTTTGTAGCTCTCGATGCGCTTCAGCCGCCGTTTTTTCCGAATGTAAGAGGAAAATCAACACTTCCCGCAAATGACGATTACAGAAAATCAGACAAAACCAAAAGTATATGATACCATAACAAAATCACTAATGTGTCAAAGCAGTTTGTTTACCATATGTCTGAGGTTATATTAGAATCGACTAGAATACACTGCTGGCGCCATCTATTGACGAACAGCGGGAACTTAGTTGCGCACCTAATACATATAATTAATCGTGGTACTACTCTCTCTCGGCCGCCGTAGCCGAATGGGTTGGTGCGTGACTACCATTCGCAATTCACCGACGTTCTCGGTTCGAATCTCGGTGAAACACGAAAATTAAGATAAACATTTTTCTAATAGCGGTCGCCCCTCGGCAGGCAAACCTCCAAGTGTATTTCTGTCATGAAAAAGCTCCTCATAAAAATATCTGCCGTTCGGAGTCGGCTTGAAAAGGTAGATCCCTCCATTTGTGGAACAACATCACGACGCACACCACAAATAGGAGGAGGAACTCGGCCAAACACCCAAAACGGGTGTACGCGCCAATTAAGTATATATATATATACTACTCTCTCCAGTACTTCCATTTCTGACATCTCCGCAAATTAGTCACAAAAAATTCTATGAGGCACAGCTCCCAGTGCTGATATCAGTAAAAATTCCTGTTTGACCAAATTCTTATTGGCCAGCCAGGGCTAGAAAACTCACAGTCAACTCGGAAATTTTACATGAATTATTTCTAGTTTATTTAAATTTTATATTTCAATTTATTCATACACTTATGGCTTCTTCTTTTTTAAATGGTCAAAAGAACAAAGCTTCGTGAGAATAACTGTCATAGCTATGTACTATTCAACCCCTTTTTGAGTATACTCACGCCGAAAATTTATGAAAAAAAATTCTTTTAAAATTGTTGCATGTAAAGAATTTTATAGACACCCTATCCTCCACTACCCCAACTTAAACCATTTCCTTTCATTTCGATGTTGCACACAAATCTGTGTTCCCTGCAAATTTGGGTGAAAGTGGCAATAACGTTGGGGGAAATAATAATCTGAAACTATGTATGCTGGTTACTTAAACTTTTTATTACAAACATTTTTGTGTTACTTGCCCATTCGTGCACATGAAAGCTCGCTTTGATTGTCTTTAAAAAAATCCGAAAGGTACAAATTTGAGAGGAATTATTTTTCAAACTCAATATTTGTAATGTTACATTTTGTGCACCTTTCGTACCTATTTTTGGTCTAGGTCCTTTGAAGTAAGGAATTTTGTAATCCCAAAAGTTCAGTTTATCTCCGTGCCTTACTCATAAACAGCCTAACTCACAGGCCGTGCTTATTGTCAACTGTAAGAATTTAGAATAAGTGGTACGGGATTCATTTGGCTAAGAGTACAATGTAAAATAGTTACTACTGTTGCTACTGCATGCGTTTATTGCGTAAATGCGTTGCTGTTACCCAAGCCGGTTAGTTTTTTGTTGTACTCCACTGCATTTGTACCATTGTTCTGCTCTACGGATGCTGCAGTGATTTCTTTGTTTATGGAGAAATCTCTTTGTTTTATTTTCGTCCCATTTGTTTGCGTAATATTGCTTCAGTAGTGTGACAGTATTGTTTTACAGATTCTGCAATTTTTGTTTTCCGGCAACATACCTATACCATAGATGGACATTGCCACCAACAATAATAATGATTCGCTTACTGATGTTGAAGCTGTTATTAATAGTATTTGCGTTCATTTATAACCTTCCTCCTCAACGCACGCCAATCACTTTTGGTCATTGTCATTATTTTTGATTCGATTTCACACTTCTAGTTGTTATTCCTGCAATTTTCCGGCCTGTTTAGCGCATACGTGTTTGACTCGTCTGCCTTCCTTTCATACTCATGATACATACATGTAAATCAAGGGTGACCAGGTAGAAATAACATTACACTGTAATACTTATATTATATTATATTTCAGCAGCTGTCAAAGCTACCAATAAATCTCAATCCAGCTCTTAAAATAAATAATAGGGATGTCGATTCCCTTATGCCGATCGTAAGGAAATTATTACAAATTGTAATAGAAACTATTTCGGCTAAGTTGTAAATACTCATACGCAATGTGAATTTGTTATATTTTCGAACGAGGCCAATATGTGGCTGAGCAGCTAAGACAATAAGCCGTCGGCCAATCAGCAAGTACATTTTCGCATGCCATTGCCATACTTGCAAGTCGATAACACTATGCAAAATGCAACGAATAACGTACAAGAAGTTACATGAGATAAGAAATGGAGACTAATGTATAGTATTTTCACTAAAAACCGCTACTTACAAGTCAATCTTCATCGATGCATCGGTAATCCCACATGTCGACGAGGCCAAATTCCTGGGTGCCAAATTACGCTGGAAAACTCACATCAAGAAAAAACGAGAAGAGCTTGACTTGGAATTAAATAAATGGTAGACGCTTAAGGTTATCAATCCGCAACAAATTACTTATTTACCAACAAACACTAAAACCGCGTTGATTTGCGGTTATAATTCAAAAGTACATCAGCACCTATCCAATGTCTCCAAAAGGTCCATACGCGCGTCACCTATAAAATGTCATTGGTGATCTTGATATATCAAGTGTGACTGAAGTAGCGAAGCAATTTGCCATAGCTCTCAAATAGCAATTAAAAAATCATGTCAACGATGTAGCATTCAGCTTACTTTGGCTTAACCCCTTAGCCTACACGATATCTACCAATTGCGCGAGCTATAATACGCAAGAAATTCGTTCGCGCGCCGTGCCATTCAACTGTTCAGCCGTGTACCCGAACTGGCGCAAAGTGTATACTTTTCGTAACATATATATTTCAATGCAACGAAAGGAATTGTGAAATAATAAACAATGTTTAGGTACAAATAGTAATTTTAAGATGTCTAGGAAGTAATCATAATCAATTGATCACAAAGTCTTTACCACGAGTCAGACTCGTTGTTTTCGCTTATGGCACAAATTCTTTACCACGAGTCAGACTCGTGGCTATAGGCTAAAGGGTTAATTCTTCTCAAAGACGATTAAAACGCACAACGGTCTTAAAAAAGTTAAATTATCAAATGAAAATTGCTTGTTACTATCCCTTTATATTCTATATACTACTATATACTTGTACAATTTTACAACGCTTCTAAATGCATAAGAATCGGTAATACAAAATCAAATTTGCATACTCAAAGGCTAACTGTTTGGTACGTTTTGTAGCATGAAGTATCATTGAACCTTATTTCTTTCGAAATGAGGAGAAAGTCACTGTTACTGTCAAAACTCCTCTGTATAGAGCGATGTTAACAGAATTTCTGTATCCAGAGCATAACGACATCGTTATATCGATCTGTGGTTCCAACAATGCTGTGCTACATGGCATACAAGCGACGCAATGCACGTTAATAGTAGTGAAGGAGAAATTTTAAGATAGAATAATCTTACGGCTTCAAGACTGTCTGCGGCCGCCGAATGAGTTGGTGCGTAACTACTATTCGATAGTGCTCAGGTACGAAACTCTAGCCATGAAACACCAAATGAGAGTAAAAGAATTTTTTATTTGCGGTCGCCGCTACACAAACAATGTCAAACCACCTCTTCATAAAGAACTTTCCGCCGTTCAAAGGCGGCATAAAACTGTAGGTGGAAAGCATTTTCTACTCCACACATAATTCAACTTAAAAATAAGGTCAGAACCAATTTGATATATCATCGTTAAATTTATTTCCCCATCGTTCTCACCTGGCTACCCTAACATGCGCCACAATATATAATTGGCATCAATGATATTAACACTACTAAAGTATTAACGACGGCCACCGCAGCCAAATGGCTTGGAGCGTAACTACCATTCGGAAGCCCACAGATTCGAATCTCCGTAAATCACACAGCAAAGTGATAGAAAAAGTTTTTTCTAATAGCGATCTCTCCTCAGCAGGCAATGCCATACCGCCAAGTTTATTTTTGCTAAGACCAAGCTTCATAAAAATTTAACTGCTGTTCAAAGTCGACTGAAAACTGTAGATTCCTCCATTTGTGGAACAACACCAAGACGCACACCACAAATATGAGGAGGCGCTCGGAAAAACGCCAAATAAAGGATGTAAAAGCCAATTATGTATATATATATATATATATATGTAGGGGTATACCATATTAACGGCTTTAAAGCTCTTTCAAAAGCAACACAAAGTCTTCAACACCACGCCAACATACATATCAATACACTTACATATATACGAGTACAAAGTGCGTTGCTTGCCCACAGGAACAGGCCAAGTTCAATCACAAGTACGCAAGTGCCATAAATGGTGATTGAAATTTCGCATTTCCCTCCACTGCAATGCATTCCCTCCGAACTAAGCAATTTTTTCGTACTGGCTTTACTCGGTCGCATTTGCCCTTCTTGACGGCTACTATATCGAACGAATTCCCCATAATTGAGCTACTTGCATGTGCAACACGTGCTGTTAGCCATCGTTGGCCAAATGCATTTACACAGAAACCCATATGCACACAGAAACCTTAATACTTTTGTTTTATTATGGGATTTTTTTTTTTAATTTTTATGCATTCAATTGTATTTTAAATTCGCTAGTAATCTTTTTTTTCATTATTATTTCACGCATGCCTGTATTGAATGGAATCCTTTGGGATTACACCCACTTTGAATAAAATCACGACTTTTTACTGTAATCGTATGTGCATAAGCTTCTGTATTTTCAACGGAATATGCATATATATATATACAGTTAGGTCCACTATACGAATATCAACTCATCTTCTTTTTCCTAGATTTTGTCCGGTTTTACTTGTGGTCAGCTCAGCTAGGCTGCTACGAATGAATCGGTTTGGTGATTTGTCCAACGTTGTGATTCACGTTGACCAGCTCAGCATTTTCTTTTCTGCTGTTTGATGTTTTCTTTCGTGGAGCTTTTCTAGAGTCTGGCATTCGGCTCCATACATATGAGGTAACAGAGTGGGGCGGATAGCCATTTTATAGATTTAGCCTTTTACATGGAGCGGCATTCTTATGATGCATAGCACGCCGGTTAGTACCTTTCATTGGCTTCCCGTCTTCATTGACTTCTACGGTATTAGTTACAACGGAGCCCAACTACTTAAACATGGAGACCTCGTTTAGTGGACTGTAATCCAGCAGGAGCGGTGATCTGCTTGTTATTGTTAAATTTCAATCAATTCGCGGCACATGGTCTCAGTCTTTTTCAGCCCATGCGATTCAAGCTTGTTATACCACTAATTGATTGCGGCTTAAATATCGTCTGGATCTTCGCTCATTAGCACAATTTCGTCTGCGTTCAGTATAGTACACGAAGCTTCGCGTTGAGTGTTAGCGGTCAAATAAAAGAGGCCGCAATACGAAGAGGCCTTGGTGTACTCCCACTTTTACAACAAACTTATCACTTTTGCCAGCTGCAACCCTAACTTTTGTAGTTACATTGTCATACATGCCCTGTATTATTGTACTTTGACGCAGTATTCTGGTACTTTTTATGTCCTGAGGGTCTGCCATATTCTGCCATGCCTTTCTGACTTCCCATTTCAGCTCAACAGACGTGAAAGTAGTCCGTGTAGAAGCATCTAGTGGATTCTGCTACTATTTGGTTTCTGCATACATGGCCCACGAAAATGCAGCACTTCTTGAGGAAGTGGGGCGTTTGGTGAACTTTCATTTAATAATAAGGGCATCCTCATCGGCTGCGACGCCAATGCGAGATATACCATTTGGGGAAGCCGCGAGATAAATGATCGAGGTGAGTCTCTTTTTGATTCATTATTAGCCGTAATCTCCTTACTTGGAAGAAGGGCAACACCCCAACGTTTGTATTTCCAGCATCGGAAACATCAAACGGTTGGGAGGAGGTTTTTGACATCACTCTTTCGACTAATTCGGCTACCATTAGGGTTAATAATTGGAACGTTTCTCAGAGAAATTCCTTTTCGCATAATAGGTTGATCCTTCTCGAAATCAATTTCGCACGGGAAATCATATCTGCCCACAGGAATCCTGAAAGAACAAGGACAAGTTTCTTGATATGGAGTTGGACCAATAGTGAGAATAAATGGCAATTTGGAAAAGTTTGCTTATTCTCAAAAATACGATGAAGGCATATTTCTTCGAGTTCATGGCACTAAACTGGTTATTCATCCACGATAGCAACTCTCATCATACAGCAAAAGTGGCGAAAAATTGCTTTTCCACAAAGAGAAAAAATTGAAGTTCTCGATCAGCCAACACAACGTTAACGACATTGTGAATCTGTGAAACAATGTTAAGGTTAAAGTTGAGGAAAAAAATATAAAAGTGGCAAAGGCAAGAAGTACAGGAAGCGTGGAATATACATGCAATAAAGTGCAAAAAACAATCAGAAAAAAAATTAAAAGCTATCAAACTGACTATTCCACAAATTATATTTATATCCACCTTAATGTATGTGCGGCCTTATGTGAATATGTCATACCATAAATATCATTTGTGCTGACAGCAACCTGTTGAATGCGCTCTGCTACCAGGTTTTAGGGCTTTAATTAAAACGAATAATAAACTTAACAAAGAAATATGGTTTGGTAAAGTCAGTACATTTAATGAATGATATATTAAGTTGGCTTAAGTTAAAGTATAGCGTTCATCGGTTTTGATTCTTACGTTTTACGATTACACATTCCAGTGCCTTGCATCTCCATTTTCCGGTGACCAGTAATAGTCACTATCATATTACTTAGAAATGAGCACCTCAAGATGCATATGTGAAGTTGAATCTCCTGCTACCGATTATAGGGCAAATCTGAACATAAGGCGTGGCCAATATCAGACCGTCAGCCGGCACTCAGTGATTTCGAACAATCAGCTGATTTGCTGAGGTAGCAGGAGATATGACAGCAGTTTGTTTACGACAAAACTCTTATTGTGTGGGTTATATAAGAAACAATTAACGCAGCTATTAGTCATATCACTTCGATGCCTCCTGAACAACGACTGATTGGAAAAGCGATGAACCGAATACTGCAGTAGAGTTGTTTTGATATCTTTAGTCTCATATAAACCCAAGCCAAGTAAATTATGGACTGCCGTCGTGCAATTACAAAGGAACAGTGAATATCAATATTTCGAAGCCTAATTTTATCTATTTTTATAACGAAACCAAAGGCGGTGTCGATACCTTCGAACAAATTTGCTCCGCAGCCGTAAGACAAGCAGATGGCCAACGACCACTTTTTATATCTTATTGAGTATGGCTTAAACAAATATGCATATTACACACCATCCCAACATGGAATCTAGAAAACTTATTAAGTTAACGTAATTTCATTAAAAACGTTAGCAACCTTGGGTGACTGAGAAACTGAATATTGAAAATTTGTCTAGAAATTTAAAGGCTAAAAGAAGAGAAAGTACTGCACATTTGTTCCTTCAGGTATGGGAAAATCTATAAAAGATCAATGAAAAAAATTCCTTTGTGGGAACATAAATCGAATACTTACCTTTCGTGTTTTTACGAAAGTTTCTGATGATGTCCTATTTAACTACTAAAGTTTTTGAAATCGAAGATGTTACAATTTGTATTATTTTTTTTTAATTTAATTGTTTCTTTGTATGCATATTTTTTTAATAAAGGAGGATTCAGTGTTTATATTTATTTTGATTTGAAAAATCCGAAATCATTTTATTTTTCTAGGGTTAAGGATACAACATATTTTCACCTAATCTCCGTGTTCGTAATGCATATGAGGGTGAAAGTATTAAGACTACGAGTGTACTCGATATATCCCCGTACATATTCCTTTCGCTTTCCTATTCATTTTGCTTCTTCATTTAAGAAACTTGGATCTTTTGAGAATGTTCCTGTAAAAGGACTCATTTTTTCAGGTAGAAGTTTCTTCTCCAAAACTGTTTTTCATCATCCTTCAATACTTCAGGTACTTTTTCCATATTCTGACGAAACCAGAGCTACTACTCAATTTTACTTTGCACAGCCAGATTTTCCAAAAAAATTCATTTTCGATCGGCTCTATCTTTTTGCAGAAATATCTTTACATATTTACCTGGAAAGTCCACCTAGATACCTAAGAAAATTATTATTTAGGTTGGGTAGGTAGGATGGTTGTCGGTTATTATTTTTAGATTATTTGTGAATAATTTGGTTATAAAGGGGTTTTTTTAGGAGACACCTAGGTGTCAGTAGTAAATAATTCGTGGATGGTACCTACTTTTTTATTTTTTATGTCTTCTTTGACTATTGTCAAGTAGACAGATGTACAATTTTAGACCGTGGAACAACGCGATAAAGTTATTGCAACTCATTTTGAAAATGGTCGATCTTTAAGAGAAACATATCGCAAAATTCTTGTTTTTTTTTTGGTGGAAGTAAACGTCCGAATGAGTAGGCAATTCATGGGTTGGTAAAAGAATTTCAAGAGGAAAATAGAAAAAGGACTATGCGCGAAGTGTTACTGAACAACCTTCAACATCGATATCTCGACGTTCTCAATAATTAGGCATTCATGAATTGACTGTTTGGCGGATTTTACCAGTAGATGTGTTCAGAACATTACTCAAAATATCTACGAACTTTCCAGTATTATTAAGGATTGAAATCTGTGGAAAAAGGAACATTTAAATGCCACCTCTTGTGTATAAATTGAGAACATGAAATTGCACTCATTTGTGGCCTCTTTATTAATATTGTTGTTTTTATTGTACCAGCTTACTAAACCCTGTCTGTGCGATGTGGTCACTTGTCGTCCTCGTCTAACTCATCTAACTGTAGACCCAGAGAGCGTGCTATTTCGACAGGTTGTGTCCAGTGGAAGAAGTGTGTTATGCGAATAAGTTTGATAGGACATGTGAGCACGGGGTGGATTCGGAATTGGTAGGAGTTAATCTGCTACAATATCCAGAACGAATTAGGCCAAAGTTATGCGGGTCTAGCGAAGCAGCTGAAGCTCTTCGTCTGCAATAGCTGGCGATTGGACTGCGATAACGGCATTTGGGGATCGGTAATTTAGGAAGGTGGTAGGGGTCTCCCGATGAATGTCATTTAGGATTTGCTCGTATACTGTCCGATTCAGTAGTTGTAATTGCATTTTGTCCTGTATCTCGTCAGTGTAGTTAAACAGATGTTTCCTGACGTTCCTGAGAGGTGGCTCAGACTCAAGTAAATATCTGCAGGGGTGACACCATCGACAGCACACAAGAGAAAACTGCTTGCTGAGCATTTTGTTGTGCTCCTTAACATGAAGCATTGATGCCTCATTGTGTAGGTGTTGCAGGGGGACATTAGGAGACGTCCCGTGGCTACCCTGCTAGCAGTATTTTGACAAATGTGTAGCTTTATCCACTGCGAATCACTGGTTCCAGACTACCAAAGAGGCACAGCGTTATTTATAACCGGCGGTCAATCGCTTTAAATGTCGCCAGCAACATTTCGTTGTCTTTGCCCCAAGTACTGCTGACAAGCGATTTGTAGACTTTATTGTGGTTTTGGACTTTAGTAGCAATTGCGGTAGTATGCGCAGAAAAGGAGAGTAAACTATCAAAGGTAACGCTCAAATTGTTTGTGCTATTTACTGTTGGGATTGGTGTGTCATTGACTTTTTCCTTTGTCTCTAGTTTGACCTCCTTCGACCAGGTGGTAAAGTGGGTCGCCGTGGATTTAGTGATTTCCTCGCAGTGAAAGAGCGAGAAAGCCTGGTGAGATAATCATTGACCTTTGCCAGGAACTCTGTATCAATGATGTTGGTTCCTATTTTAAACACTCCAAAATTCTACACTATGCGGTTGATCTGAACAGTATAAGAAAACTAGATGTCTGTCATATGTTTCTGCACTTCAAATTGTATTAAATAATGTAAACAATAAACTTGCGTTCAATATTAAAAAAAAAATTAATATGGCACTCTCAAAATCTCATAATCAGATCCCTGCAAATTATTTATTGTTAAATTTCGAAATTTCTATAATTATGCAATTTTTGGATTCGCAAGTCTGTAATATTTTAGTTTTTACTTTCATTTACCATGTGAATTGTGTAATACCTCAAAAATCTTACTCCAAGCTCTAAAATTTCCCATTCATATGAATTTTATTGTTAATGAACTCTTCACTCGCTGACAAAAGCTCACCATGTCATAAGTGGCGCTAAATTATTATTTAGTAAGTAATTAGGAAGGCGGCCACCGTAGCCGAATGGGTTGGTGTGTGATTACCATTCGGAATTCACAGAGAGAACGTTGGTTCGTATCTCGGTGAAACACCAAAATTAAGAAAAATATTTTTCTAATAGCGGTCGTCCCTCGGCAGGCAATGGCAAACCTCCGAGTGTATATCTGCCATGAAAAAGCTCCTCACAAAAAATATCTGCCGTTCGGAGGTCCCTGTAGGCCCCTCCATTTGTGGAACAACATCAAGGCGCACACCACAAATAAGAGGAAGAGCTCGGTCAAACACCCAAAAAGGGTGTACGCGCCAATTATATATACATATATATATAATTACATATATATATAATTAGGAAAATACAAAAGTGAATTTCCATGGAAAGATTGCGTTCAAAGTTGCCTGCCTTAGACATATTTTCATCTCATCAAACCAATCTGCTTGACTTAGACAGAGACCTCCGTATCGTCACTAGTGCGCGACAAAAATCATAAAAAGTTGTTAAATCCATATAAAGTCTACAACTAAATTATTATTTTTGATGTAATATACAAATAGCAGAAAGAAATCAATTTAAAAATCAAAAAAGAAAAAAATGTGCAATGCCCCCTAAAGTAAAAAATTTTACAAACTTTAATAATAATAGGTCTATGGATAAGTTCGTGCGGTTTTACAACAGATGGCGTAACTTGATTATTATTCCATCGATCCACATTTCCAAACATTCATTGGAGAGCTACTGTCGTAAGGCACAAACGTCAGTATAAGTTTTTTATTTGAAGCGTAAACAACAATATTTTTACCACACTTGAAAATGTCGAATTTCGTGCCAAATAATGTGTTTTTGCGGGGAATTCTTTAATATGAAGAAAAAAGCAGCCGAAAGTCATCGTATCTTGGTGGAAGTTTATGGTGAGCATGCTCTAGCTGAGCGAACGTGCCAGAAGTGGTTTGCACGCTTTAAAAGTGGTGATTTTGGCCGCGCCGCCAAAGTTCATGGATACCGAATTGGAGGAATTGCTCGATCAAGATCCGGCTCAAACGCAAGAAGAGGTTGCAAAAACTTTGGGAGTTGATCAATCAACCATTTCCAAACGTTTAAAAGCCATGGGAATGATCCGAAATTCAAATTGTACGAATTGTTCTTTGAGCAAATGTTTGTATGTATTTATTTCATAAGTTCAATAGACGTGAATATAAATTTTCTAGCCCAATGCTTCAGACAAACTAAGCCACTAACAGCAGACATTAGACAGTAGCAGGAAATACTAATTTATTTTAGCATAACTGACAGTGGGTGTAGCAATATTGCACAATTGTAATAAAAATAAGAGACTATGTGCATTTTGATTGCCGCATTAGACGGAAAATAGCAATTTTATGCTTAAATGTACCTCCGAGCAGGCGTTAAAAAAGGATTAAGTAGGTCTATGTCATGTCAACGGTTCATGACCAGGTTCAATATCACCTTGTGTAATCAAGTACTTGCATATTACCTCCTGGCCATAAACTTCATATTCAAGCACATTTTTGCAAACTTATCTTGTGCACACATACATATATAAAAATGTATATACATATGCATGCACATTCATGCCGGTATATCCATATGCACATTACTCATGCAGGATTATGGCGGATAAGCGCAAAGGCCGAACTTTTTGTGGTAATAAATTCGTAGACTACGAAGTAGACTAGACTCTGGGACTACACAGGCACATATGTACATATACACAGGCGTATCTACATATAAGTCTCTATGTATGTAAGTAAGTTTATATTTTTAGGACATTCAATGGCATGAAGCTTCGTTTAGCCAACACTTGGGTGTTGCAAATATCGGTATTTTTATTATAAGATGATGGAAGTTTCATATTGTTACACTTTCCTGATAAAATAACAGCACAATTCTGCAAAGTTAGCGACTACATGCACTGAATTTTACAGTATGCATTTGCCGGCTAAATTTGTAAGCCATTCGTAGCATTTTCCCACACTAATCTCTCTTCTCAACTTATTCTCAAACGGTTTTTTGCAAACAATTGGCCGCCTGGCTAAGCTCGAAAATCTGCTGCAGACAAATAACATGTTCTTGCCACCAGTCACAATACATAGTTTAGCAGTTATTGTTGGCAGTCGGTTTTACGATGTGGCATGTTACCAGTTTCCTACTTTTATTGTCTAGTACTTTTGGATTTGTTTTATTTTATTTAGAGCTTGGCTCTGCTCTACACTGCTGTCCTGCAAGAAAAATCCAAAATATTTCATTTCAAGGGAAATGAAGAAAACTTTTTCAGTTGCCATTAGAAAATCGAGTCATTAAGTATCCGACTATTAGAACAGAAGTTGCTGACATTTCGCCATTAAAGAGACAAAAAAACTCCTACTATTAACACATGAGTTGACAAGTCCAAGGCCTAACACATAGACGGCATTAGTTTTATTGCATCCACCTATTGCAGTTAGTTAGACAGCCGTCAAAATTTCATGATATTCTATTCAATAGCTCGTGCGTTATTGTGCTAAGAGTGACACTACTTTGTTCTTTTCCAAACCTTGGAACAAAAAGAATTTTGTTTTTTAATTTTACACTGCGTCTTGATGGGGAAAAAAAACTTTTCGAATGAAGCAATGGCTTGAAATGTGTTGTGGGGACTCCGCTCCATCAGACCCAACTATAAAATGATGCTTTGCTGACTTTAAACGTGGTCGTAGGGGCGTGAGACGCCGGTGATGGACAAAAAATCCACAAAATCGTTTTGAATGATCGAAAAGTTAAGTTGTGTGAGTTAGCTGACATCGTAAAGATATCAAAAGAATGTGTTGGCTTTATATTGCATGAGCATTTGATTATGAGAAAGCTTTCTCCAAAGTGGATGCCGCATTTGCTTACTTTCTAGACAACGCACCGTATCTATCACAAGTCGATCAAAATAATAACAAAACTACATGAATGGAGCTTCAAATTGCTCCCACATCCAACGTATTCGCCACATTTGGATCCCAGCGACTACTGGGTGCTCGCAGACCTGAAAAATGCTCTCCGGTAAGAAATTTCGCTCAAATGAATAGGTTGTCACTGAAACTGAGGCCTATTTTGAGGCAAAAGATAAAACGTCCAACAAAAGTGGCATTATGAGTGCTCAGACGCCAGACGACCTATTCGCAGAATTGAGATCACTACGCCAAAAGTGGTCTGTTAAATCCACGGTATGGTATGACAAGAACGGTGAGCTATCACATCTGCATATCAGTGATTTCAGCTTTGCATAAATATTTCGATAGCAAAATTCTACAAGAAACGGAATTATTCAAAAACTTGATTCACTATCCGAACGGGTTTTTTTCTTTAATTTTTAAACCGTTGATGAATCATAGATACCCCACAATACTTCAGAGACCAAGTAACAATCGAAGCTGTAAGCTTTAAGTGGTGAATCGAAGCCAAAAAAGGCTTCACCAATAATGTCATGACAATCGCCCTTTGAGACGGGTATGTGATTCACATCGACTGCCTTTGTGAAGACAAAATCTCTAGGTATATTTTTGAAATGAAAAAGATCCTCATAAAAACTTTCTTATTGGGTAAAACTGTAGGCTCCTCCATTTATGGAAAAGACGCACACCGCAAATAGGAGATAGGAACCCGCCCATACACCGAAGAAAAGGGGTAAGCGCCAATTATTTATACAAATAGGAGGCAAGGTTTGACTATTGTTTTTTGGGTTTAATTTTTTTATATTTTTATAAAAGTATTCCACAACGAACACCATATAACTCAAAGATCCAAATTTTATACAAAATTCACAAAAATTTAACAAATTAAAAAAAATAATAATTCCAGATTTCCAACTTTTTATTCAGAGTTTTCAAAAAAATCTGGGTATGTAGTTTTATAGCCCAATTAAAAGAAATATGTACATAGACAACCGACTACGAAAAAATGATTGACCTCGACACAGTGCAACAAAGCAAAGCCGCACAGATAGAGACACAAGATGACGTGCCTATAGCATGAGAGCTGGTGGACCCAGATTTGAGTGAATAGAATTCGTCCTTTATGGATGTCCTTCTGGGGTCTCCCGAAGTAATATAGAAAGTAGTCCCGGGAAGGATGTCTCCCCAGAAGGAGAGGAGGGATCGTTTTAGTGGGCACAGCACTCCACGCAGTAGACGACGGTCGCTGTAAGGCATTTTGAACCCTACCTCACCCATCAAAAAACAAAAAAAAAGAATTGCTCAATTATTATTAGTATAACAATGTACAAGTATAAATTTAATTAATTATCATAAGTTAATTTTTTTTTCGCTGAGTTTTTGAACATTTTCATTCATTTACATACTCGTAAAATACTTTCGAATAAGTGCTTTATGTCATTATATTGAACCCAGGTGTATGTATATTATACAATATTTTTCATCTCAATAACGTTTGGTTTTTTATTAAAGCAATTTATATGACGTGTTTGCTATAAGTCTCAGAGGGGCCCCCGCTAAAGAAAAACTTTTGAATGTTAATATCAGCATTCTAAGTCAACGAGTCACCAAGAAAGTGGTTTTAGAGCGAATTATTATGCTATCACTTACGTAAGCCTCAATATATTTTTTTATAGATAGGATACCATCTCAACTTTCACGTTTTATTTATTGTGTTTTATTTTATTTTTAAATTTTTTTAATTGGTAAATCACCTGATTTGTTTTTTTTTCGCTGTGTCCATGTGGCTGTCAACACAGAATAAAACAAGTCGAATTAATTTTTTGTTGTCTAATTTTCCAATACTTTGTCATGACAATCAAACATTGTTGTTGGCCTAGTGCCACCACTTTTAATAAATGCGCCTTGTTTACTTCATTTCATCATGCCTCTAAATAAAGCCGTCTCAAATATTTTTCAAGCCGATAGCCTCAACTGCTAAAGGTATTTTCAAAAGTCCACCATTTTGTTATTTTTCAAACAAATGTTTCCGTTGTAGCACCTGCCAGAATGACAAGCCTGCAGAATAATAATCAGTTTAACTTTTTCGTTTCAAATGTCCTGAAGAGCCAAAATCCTGTTGACAAGCCACCTATCTTTTTTTTAAGACGCTTACTTTGCTGCCACCCTACTACAAAAAAAAAATTTGAATAAAAAAAATTGTTTTTGTATACTATTTGATGTCAATAATAACATATCATACAATCAAAATGATTGCATTTTATTTTCTTAAAAAAAATTCCTAAAAAATATATATAAAAAATGAGTATTTGGCCAGGCTACTACTACCTTAATTGTTTATATTTCATGAAAATAAATGAATATTTTACGTAAATGATAATTTACTAAAAATTATTAGCAACTATATTAAAACTATTTCTGCATTTTAGCTATTTAGCCAAAAATATTGTAATAAAAAGCATTTCAAAATTGGAAACGTCGAGGTATCGATGTTCAAGATTGTTTAGCAACACTTTGCGCTACAGCAACAATATTTTCAACAGATCATCCAATTTTTTGGTTTGCCAGTCTTTATTCTATCCTCATCTTGAAATGTTTTCACCAAGCTTTGAGTTGTCGACCCATTTGGGCGATTACTTCCACCAAAAAAATTACGAATTTTGCGATATGTTGTTCTTAAAGGTCGACCATTTGCATAATACCACAAGTGCCAATAATTTTAACGCGTTGTATCGTGTAAGTATCCTAGTACATATCCTATGTATGTCTGTCTACCTGACAAATGTCAAAGAAGGCATGAAAAGAGGTATCGCCTAGAAATTATTAATTACTGATAGATTCAGCACCACTTTTCGAAGACCCTCTATTATTGAAAACAATTTTAAATGTTTGCTTTCTTCAGTATTGAAACCCCATCCGATAGTATTAGTTTGCAACTATAGGTATTCAAAAGTATCTATAATAATGTTTTGCTTTAACCAAGACCTTCTGAATACTTCACTCTAAAAGTAGTCTTACTAAAACTCGTATTGAATTCATATTCAATTGTTTTCTAACATTTTCCTCTTTCGATTCAGTGAAACTTTGTATCAAAAAAATGATTCGCCTTCCTGGAATGTTGCTGCTGAATGAATAAAATCATTCTGTAGTATTATTTCAATAAAAACGAGTCAGTCTGGTAGTGATAGTCTAGGAATTGATGAATTACAGGGCTTAATTGCAGAACAAAATCAACAGCTACTTCCATTATAAGTAAAGAAGTGCTAATTGCTGTCCGAACCGAACTTCATCTATTTCCTTTTTTTAAGTAATTTTGCTTTATTTATGGTATAACAGAGTTGTCATTCCCGTTTCTTTTTCGAAAATACGGTCACATCAGAGGTTAGCGTGGTTATTGGCCGATTTTGCCCATTTACAATACCAAACTACCTTGGCCAAAGCGTAATATGTGTACGAAGTTTCATGGAAAGTGTGCATATCAAGACCAGTTAGAGTTCGGTAGCATTCCCTGCAAGGAGTGAATTTACTCATACATACATACAAACATAAATGTAGGTATGCAAATTTGTTAATTTTGTGTCCTATCCTATACAATGTGCAAAAGCATTGTATTTTGTAGCTGTTAATTTGTTGTTTACTTACTGATAAAAAATTTAGACTTTATTCGTTGTTTGCTGGTGTTATGGTTAAGAACAACTTCGTTGCCGCAATTCAAATAAACACAAACGTGAAAAGTGGAGCGCCATATGTAAGTGTCAGTGTTTTTAGGAAACGGGTCCGATAGTGGAATAATAGCTTTGTCAGTGTAATTGAGTTGAACAATAGCAGTTCTTACACATCCTGCCGGAAATTCGAATGAAAGGAATTTGGTGAGCGGCCGCATGCAGAAGTGTAAAAATGTTCTTTAGTAGAGTCCAATAGTACCACTAAATGAATAGGTACAGAAGATACCAGCTTTAGCTGATATAGAAATATTTCTTATTGTAGTTTAATATTACCGAAAAGCAGTTGCCGATATGCCGCGATGTCTGAATTTAGTATCCCCGTAAAACTAATACGGCTATGCAAAAAAGTATTGAGCAACGCCTTTAGAATTGGGAAGGACCCCACCGAGCCGTTTGATACCAAATGAGTTTTTAGACAGGGTTACTCGCTGTCGTGTGACTTCTTTAAGCTGATGTTGGAAAAGATCGTGCGAGCCACAGAACTTAATCAGGCACAGATTCTTATAATAGCGTACAATTGCGCTATTAGATCTACTTCTTCTAAGCTGGATAAAGAACCAAACCGAATGGGTCTGGTGGTGAACGAGGACAAAACGAAGTACTTCCTGTCATCAAACAAACAGTCGACGCAATCGCATATCGGCACCCACGTCCCTGTTGACAGTTATAATTTCGTGGTGGTAAAAGACTTCGTCTATTTAGGAACCAGCATTAACACCGATAACAATGTCAGTCTTAATATCCAATAGAGAGTCTCTGCTGCCGACAAGTGCTACTGTAGACTAAGTAGGCAATTGAGTAGTAACGTCCTCTCTCGACCAACAAAACTAACGCTTTATAAGGTTTTTATCATGCTCGTCCTAACGCATGGCGCAGAAGCTGACAATGTCCGGTGAGGCGTCCTTTGGAGTGTTTGAAAGAAAAATGCTGCAGAAGATTTTTGAACCTTTGCACGTTAGCCGTGGACAATGAGCTGTATGAGCTTTACGATGACACAGACATAGCACAGCGAATAAAGATCCAGCGGCTCCGTTGACCGAGTCATGTAGTCGGAATAGAAACAAACGCTCCGACTCTGAAAATATTCCATATGATAGCAGAGGAAACGAAGGTGTGTCTTCAATCATAATCAAGAAAAACAATAATTTAATATCAACAGTGTTTCCCATTGTTTTCCCATCTAACCAATATGGTGAAATTTACTGACCAAGTTCATAAACTATTACTAGTTTAAAATTATCTTTCAAATCCTTTCGTTTTCTCAATTTTCTGACAACCGTAAACCGACTATTTTGAAAACAATACCAATTTATTTAGTTCTAATATTTTCGAGGCTGCCTTTTTTGTGACGAGTTCTCATCATTTTAGAGAATTTTAATTTTTTACTTTCTTTCGAAAAACCTGCGACTGAGACTGTAATTTGTAAGTGAACCTACCGTGAGTGATATGAGTACTTTAAGAGAGGCGATTTTGAATTCCTCCATAGGTGTGATATCTTGTGAACTATTAAAACCAACTGAAACCATCATAATTAACCAACCAAGATTAATATTAATCCGGTCAAGAGCTGTTACATCAGTAACATTTCCTACCCCCAAAAATTTGGCGAGATGTTTATGCTGGAAACAAAAAAAAACAATCAATGAAGGGAAAACGGCCACAGTATCAAGAGAGACATGACAAAGGTCATAATAATGCTCTGCCTCATGCCACAAAAGGTGTGACGACTTACTTGGAAGCCCTGAAATGGAAGGCCACATTTCACCTGCCATACTCTCCTATTGATGATTCTTTTGACTATTATTTATTATTATGACTGGCTAATCAGAATTCATACCCGAGAATACGAGTGAGTCATAGAGGGTGCACTATTGGCGCGTATCGAGATTATGTTTAGTCAGTAACATCACTAGGAAGAACACAAACCAAGTTTAAGCTAGATCGGTATATTTCTTTGTGTTTGGCATTCATTTGAATCGAAGAAGTCAAGTGATTTTCAAGTGTGATTTCAAGTGATTTTCCAATTCGTTTCAAGTGTCCCCTATTCTCCAGATCCTCTGATTACTTTTTGTTTCCCAATTTGAAGAAATAGCTGGCGAGAAAAAAATTTTTTCAAGCGAGAAGATGGTTGCACAAACGAATGGCTATTTTTCAAACTTCAATCAAATCCTATCATTGGGAAGGGATCAACAAACTAGAATAGCGTTGGACGAAGTGTATGAGCCTAAAAAGGTGTTATATCGAAAAATAAAAAAGTTTACCCCAAAAAATTAAGTACTTTTTATTTTTGCACGGACTTTTCAAACAACCTGAGCATTTTATGTGATGATTTTCTTAATTTTTTTATTGCATTTGGTTTTTATTCATCCCTTCCAACTATGGGCTATTTAATTTTTATATTCTCTTACAAAGGGCAGACACACATACATATGTATGTATGTAGATTCAAAATTAATATCACGAAAAAATTTAAAATTGATTTTTTATGTTTATATTTAGATACTTTGTTTTTACATTATATTTGCCTGGCAAACTTCAAAACATTGAGAATTGAAAGAATGTTTCTTCCTGAATATGATTAGGGCTGCAAAGAAAAATCGGTAACATTCAGTTATGCGTGTGAATTGACACATGTCAAACTCCATGACAATAAAAAAAGACGATTAGGAGTTACTGTAAAAGAGGGAAAATATCCCATAAATGCTTCTGTTGCTGCGTGTATATGAATGTATTTAAAGACGCTCAAAATACTCGTAACGCAATCTTACTTTATTATTATTCATGAGATATGCAAAGAACATTAACCGCAGATGAGCTGAAGGCCTACTGCCTGGCTGACTGGTGGCGACAGTAAAGACTCACAAGTGCTTCCGCTAAAGAAGCACGTGCCAAAAGGCTGACGGCAAGGGGAGAAACGCTAACCTAAGCGTAATAAATACACAAAGGTGAAAATAAAAAAGGGGAGACCAACGAGTTTGTACTTACTTTGAAACAAGGGGAGTAAGTCAATAAAGCTGAAAACGACCGGGTGACATACAAACCTATTCCGTAAAGTACATACACATAAGTATGTATATACCGAATAAGTAAAGCGAGTAAGCGATCAACGCATTCATATAAACATAAACACATGTCATTTATGTACATATGTATGCATATATAAATATATGTATTAATGTGCATGTGTAGTAGGCGTTGCTAGCAAAACTTAAATTGCTACCGGCACCTGAGGCTATAAGACCCACTGCCACACAGAGGACAAACCGTGAAGCTGTCAGGCAAGCACGCACGAGTACCAAATTTGCATTTCCATTTACGCGACAAATGCGTCGTTGAATGCGGCATACAACAACATGCTTCCAACAGAGAGCACCAACCACACTTTTATGAAGCTGCACCATCAGTCAAAATTCAAAGAGGCTGACTTTATTCGCCTTCTGAAGACCAGCAGGCTTTCACACCTACAGTAGGCCGGTGTACGGTGGCGCGCAAATAACTCGCATTTTTTCTTACTCACAAAACATATATCGAATTTTTAAAGCCACGCACATAGTTATCGTTAACAAGATAAGCGATATGAGGAGTGCGATTGTCGCCACCTGACAGCTGCTTAATTTCGACTTCAGCTACGTTGATTGGGGAGTTGAAATGCTACAGCCGCGGATGGGTGAATGGTACTCGTATGAGGCGATGGACTACTGCGTAAATAAGTGGTAGTTGGAACTAAATAAAGAAACAGTAAAGTACAATTAAAGTAATTTTTTTATAACAACCTGTTTTGCCGTCAACTTCTTCAAAACGTTGGTGGTTATTTTTGAGTTTAAATTTAAATGTCATAAAATTAATGAAGTGCCTGGCGTAGTAGTTCTGCTCGGTCATTCGGTTGATTCACAATTTTTAATTAACAATAATAACTAATTAAGAATTTCGCAATTTTTGTTACAACTCAACCTAATGTTTATTCCTTTCTTCTTCAAACCAAAGGCGCTTGGCTATTTTAACACACTTTTATTAGGTCGGGTTGTATGTATGTATGTATGTATGTATGTAACGGAATCTTTGAGCTTAATTTTCACTGGCTTCTAAACATCTGATCGACTTGAAATTTTGCACACCTATCAAGGACCGATGGCAATGCAATAATTTGATAAAAGTTTTCCATTATCCTTATTGGGATTGCCAGGATTAATATTTTCTGTTTTTACCTGTGGGCAAAAAGTAAGGTGAATTTGGTTGTAAAATGAAAAATCTTTTTTTATTCTTGTAAATCAGTTTCTCAGGCTCCCTCCACGAAATAAGTTCTTCATTCCGATTACTTCTTTATCACGGCCGATAACTGCATAGCTTTAGACTCACAGTCGATAAGAAAGGAATTAAATATAACACGAATATATCGAATCATTTATTCACTGACTGCAATGATAACAATAATTTTCATTCATAATAAACAAAAAATAGTTTAAAGAAACTAAAAAACACGCTTTTTTGCTAATCGAACTAAAAAGTAAAAAAAAAATAGTTTAAAAAAACTAAAAAACACGCTTTTATTGCTAATCGAACTAAAAAGTAGAAAATAAATTTTAATGACAAAGAGACCTATAATGAAGTAATAGCAAATCGAACGATCAGTCATAGTCAACTAGCTCAGAACAGAATTATAACAAAAATTAAGATACAAATGGAGTAATTCAAATTAGAGTTAAAAGCGTGGAATGCTTGATATAGTAAATATTACAATCATTCTATTGGCAACTACCTATGTACAGAGGGTTATGAAAGTGAAGAAAAATGCATCCCACGCTTTTAACTCTAATTTGAATTACTCCATTTGTATCTTAATTTTTGTTATAATTCTGTTCTGAGGTAGTTGACTATGACTGATCGTTCGATTTGCTATTACTTCATTATAGGTCTCTTTGTCATTAAAATTTATTTTAATTATATTAGATGTGTTTGATTATTCGGGATTTTTTTAAATATTACTAGAAAGGCTAAGTTTTTCTGGATTAAACTGGAATGTTCTTCTGAATACTTCTTTTTTTACTTTTCCTCTAATTTACTAACTCGAAGAGGTCTAAGAGCCATCTAGCTGAATGGAATGCTGGCGACTATTACTCACTCCTTGGTAGGCAATGTCAATCCTCCAAATGCATTTTTGCCATAAATACAAACTTATCATAAAAAATAATTTACCATTAAGAGCCGGCATACAACTATAAGTTCTCAGATTAGAGAAAAAGCTCGGCCAAAAACCTTACCTAGCGAATTCGCACCAACGAGCATTCATAGTTTATAGAGGAGATGAATACCTTTCGGTCTAATTGGAATCAACAGGACATAAAAAAGAGTTTAGCATGTTTAGGTTTTCTTCCACCATACGTAAAATCGTCTAACAAATATCCAAGCGAATCGGAACTATTTAATAGGCCTTACCAGAAAATGAATTCAAATCTTTGAGCAGAATTGTTTGCAATGACTGTCTGCTAAAACCGATTTCAACAATTAAATTCCTTCTTGAAATGCCTGGAGAGAGCTGTATAGCAAAAGCTGTTTCTTGCATCCGTCGGGTGCCGTAGTAAAATGGTTTAGTGCGTAATTTTTGGGCATATCCCGAGCTCGAAACTCACTGGTGCACGAAACACCAAATGATAGAACATGTTTGTTTTTTATATCGATGCCACGCGACACGGAATGACAAGCCTCTAAATGTGCTTTTGTCATTAAAAAGCTCTTCATAAAGAACTAACTGCCTTTCTGATCCGGCATAAAACTATAATAACATTAAGACGAACTCCAGGAATTGGAGGAGGAGCTCGGTCAAACACCCAACAAAGGATATGTAATTTTATATTTATATTCGAACTGTGATATTTTGCTAATAAAGCACATAGGCAACTGTTCCATGCTCATCAGAAGAGTTTATAAGCTTTATTACAGTCTTTTTCCTCGAAAAAATTAAAGAAAAACATTGCGAAATTTTTCAGACGAGAAGTACTGACCCCATGTAGTGGAAAAATATGTGAAAGCAGCTGAGTACTAAAACACGTATCTCATCATCGCGACTGTCAAATATTACTAAATCTGAATAGCAATAAATAACAAAAAAGTTAAATTACTTACTCAGAAAAAAGGCGAATGCACTTTCTGTTTAGCAGCGCGCTCCATCAATATTTCTGTCTTTTATAAACTCTCCAGTAATGATGGCTATTTATTTGGATCCTTAGGCTTTAGATAAAAGTCGATCTAGTTTTATGTGCCAGACATTCGCTCATCTACCAGCCTTAATCCACAATCTATTCGTTCATTGATTGCCGACACCACATTTCGTCAAAGTTATCATATCTACGGTTTTCTTCCACATGAATTTTCAAAAAATATGCTTTAACAGCCTCCGGCTTTCAATTAACCAATTAACCTTCGCAAATAACTTCTGCTCAAATATGAACGGGACGTTATCAATAAAACGGTTCGCGGATGACATATGGCGAAAATAATTTTTTTGTTTTTTGGTAGGACTGTTATAAGCTTACATGGCAAATTTCAGCGTGATATGTCACATAGTTTGTTTTCTGTGCTACTGTACTTAACGATGGAAATTCAAGTTGAACAAAGAATTTGTTTGAAATTTTGTTATTCCAACAAAATTTCGGCTTCAGACGCCTTAAAAATGTTGCAGACAACCTATGGGGACTCTGCTCTATCGCGTGCATCGGTTGAATACTTGCCTCATGAATGTCGTCCAGCAACATCAGTAAACGACGAAAACATCGGAAAAGTAAAGGAAATTGTGCTTGAAAATCGCAAAAATCGCAAAATCGGTTAACGCTGAATATTATTTAGACGTTTTAAAGCGTTTGCGCGAGAACATTCGTCTTAAAAGGAAGGAATTGTGGGACAACAAGTCATGGTTCTTGCATCACGATAATGCACCAGCTCATACATCACGTCTTGTTCGCGATTATTTGAACAAAAATAATGTTAATATGTTAGTATTCGCCTGATATGGCTCCATGTGACTTTTTCCTGTTTCCCAAGCTCAAGTTGCCGCTCCGTGGAAAACATTTTGAGACAATTGAAGTCATAAAAGAGAATTCGAAGAACACACTCGAGCTTGACTTGTTTATAGTAGCACAGAAAACAAACTATGTGACATATCACGCTGAAATTTTCCATGTAAGCTTATAACAGTCCTACCAAAAAACAAAAAAATTATTTTTGCCATATGTCATCCGCAGACCGTTTTATTGATAACGTCTCGTTCATATTTGAGCAGAAAGTATATTTATCAATAAAATTTTTGTTCGCGGTTATACCAATTTGGAGTGCGAAAAATTAAAGCAATTTAGGGCTCTTTTTTTGTTCTCTACTAGTAAATTTATTTTGAGGCTTTTTTGAAGTAAGTAATGAAATATTATATTGTATATGTATGCATATACTTGTATGTATTTTTTTCGATAAAAAGAATAAAATAACCTCACAAATACACATCGAAAACAAAAATTTTTTTTGCAGAAATTTTTTAACAGCTCCTGGAATAAGCAAAAAAAATAGTTATTTTTTTATATGAGTTTTTCTAAAGACTTACAGGTACAGTTAAAGTTTTAATTTAATGGCATATAAACGCAAAAACTTATTCAAGTTTCAAAACGATATAAATACATATGTGGTTGTTTTACAAATTAAGTTAAAAATAGTTCTTTTCAAATATCATGCCTATGATATTTTTACAGCATTTAAGAAAAAATAAATAAATACACAATTTCCCCCTGTATCTAGCCTTTAGAAAAACTTACTTAGTGCATACTGATATGCATAACTACTTGCAAAAACACTAAAAGTTAAGCGTCCTAGTTTTTCTATGACAAAACTTATTTTAATACCAAAAGAAACTATTGCTATTCTCCTTTTTGTTTTTCCAAAAGAAATCTGCACAATTTTTCACATTTACTTAATTTAAATTTTCTAAAAAATCTATTCGGATGCAAACCACAAAAATCAAGATTATTTGCAATTGTGTCCAAAAGCATGCAATTGAAAATGTTGCTCGCCTATATATCATTACGGCTTTCAACTGGTCAATAGTGACCATTTAATGGCAACTGCAAATTGAATTAGTGGTTGTCGATTGCGTTGGTTTTAATAGATTCCGCTTTGATAAATGACTTATGTGCATAGCATTTTTGTTGCTATTTAACCATTTATTTGCTACTAGTTTGTAAAATTAATTGTATCGATAATTATCCGTTTTTATACTATACTCATACCAATAAAATTTATTCGTAATCAAAGTTCCCACCAAGTCTTAATATTTCATATTATCAGTTTGTAAATTAAACAAAAATCGGCGCTTTTAAACTTCTTAAACTTTTGGTATATTCTTTTCTGGTTTTATCATTAATTAGGGATGTAAATTGGTGTATATGTTTGACAAGATCAAAGCAATATTTTGATCTAATTACGAACACGAAAAACCTAATGAAATGTCGTTAAATTTTAATTGTTTAATCAAAAATGCTAATATTGGAAATAGTTCAGCAGCATGACCAGTTTTGAAGCAGTTGGCATTTTAGCAACTTACTGTTAGGCAGTATAGCGTAATTATAACAGAAGATTTGTACAAACAAAAATTGATACAATTAAAGTCAAACTGGCATGTCATGTGTTGTTTGAAATAATATCTAGAGCTTAAGCGCAGGGTATCAGAACTAAAACAAAACATTGACAATAGTTATGGGCGAATTTAACGCATGCTTAAAATAACTCTGGTATATAATATGTATAAAAGGTCTGCCTTGTGGTCAGACTTTTGATCTTTTGTCGTGAGCATTCCAAAGACGAACATAAAAACGGAGAACTGACGGGTCGGGACGTCTAGTGAATTGAATTCGTTCGGCAAGGTAATGGGGCTCACTGGAGTTAATGGCCTTGGGAAACAGCATTAGGCATTTAACTCTAATAAATTATCAAATTTTATACAAAATATTTTTAAGGGAAAAACTGATATGTGATAACGACCTTTTACACAATACAATACATACCTGGCGATGCTGTTGTAGAAGATGTTCTGAGTATCACAATTGGCGTACAATTCATATCCATTCAAGAAGGTTGGTAACAGAAATGTTTGAGCTGAAAGCAGTCGTATTTTCATTGGAGTGAAGTGTTGAGTAACCCATTATGAACGGAGCATACTGTAAATGTGGCTATTCCACGATAGAGTTCTATTGAAAATTATTCCTAGATTTCTTGCAGTGTTAACAAATTTTACAACAGTGTTGTACAATTTCACTTCACTTGAGATTTAGCTGCATTTAAAAGTAACACATTGTCACAGGCCCACTTGCTGACGCGATCTAAAACGATGTCGAGATTATTAATACATTGACGGATACAATTGTTGACATATAGCTGGACATCATCTGCATATCGATGAATGTCACAATGTTTTAACTCACTTTGTATATCATTGATGTATTTATAACACAAACAGCAGAGGGCCAAAAATCGAGCCTTGGAAAACACATTTTGCTTGAATCGAGGTAATATAACTAGAATTTTTATTATTATTATTAATTATTATATTAGAATAATATAAAATATTACACTAACTTAAAAATAAAAAAAGAGCACACTAGCTGCTTAGGCCTTCGGTGATGACTAGAATATTTTATTCTTTCGGTTTGATATAAAAGTTGAAATAAGTCTACACTAGACTCGACTAGAATATCTTATTCTTTCGGTTTGATATAAAAGTTGAAATAAGTCTACACTGGCACAAATAACTTTTCAAGATACAAGTACATATGTATGTACATGATTTCCTAAACCTAATTTCTACTTTAGAACTCGTTGTATCAGCATTTCACAATGTCTAAATGTGTTGCTTCAATACCGAAATTTGAAATAAGTTGGTCGTTTCTCGGTAAGCCACGTCGAAAATTGTTATAAATCATTGCAAGGAAATTTTCATTAAGGGATCCTGGTGGTCTAGAATTTTCAAAAACTCGATTTTTTTTGATATTTCGAAAGATATATACTGTCAAATTTTTGGATAGATATATACTGTCAAATTTTTGGAAGGATATTCCTAGTATTTTCTATTCTACAGCCGTTTAAGCAAGTAGAGTCAGATTCGTCACGCTGAGGCATCAATGTTCGCATTTTAATGGTCAAAACTTTAAACTCAGTTATCTCGAAACGACTTTTTTCCACCTGGTGTCGCCAAAACATCAATGGCTGTCGCTCTCACAACATCAATGGCTGTCGCTCTTTCTCGAACCATATTATTTTTTCAATTATTTCATATTTTTTTTGATTAAAAAACTGAAAAAAAAACAATTTTTAGAGTGTGAAATTCAAAACCGCACCGTTTTGTCAAATTTTTTTTTTGTATTGTAGTACGGGGCATATAAGTATGTAGCTACAGTCATACTGATCAATTATTTTGTTTGGCTTTTGTGTTTCAGTTAAATAGAAGAGAAAAAACCGACTACACCGTCCAGGTCCAATTTTGGGTGTGGGTCTACTACAACTACAGCGCCATTTTTAAAGCGCGCCTTTTTTTAATTTTTTTATGTAAAAGAAGAAAGTTAAATAAAAAGCATAAAAAATTGAAATATCGTTTTTCAATTTGCTTATCAAATATCTGCCACTACACATAAAAGGCGTGCAAATCCCGTATCACAACACCGCCAAATACTTAGGGATGACACTAAGCTTAGATGGAATGCTCACGTTAAAAAAAAAAAGAAGAGTTACATGTCAGATTTAGAAATATAAGGTTGTCAAAAAAGTCTTGCGGTATTTCCGCAAGCTTGTCTTTGCAAGCGCGTAGTTCTAGTTGTATTCGTCGCATCGGTTCACGCTAGAGCTTTTTGGAAAGCTCTTTTCACGTGCTAACACGTGTTTGATTAATTGTTGTTTGCTTTTAGTCGTTCGTGAGTTATAGCGTCGCAAACATGGAGCAAAATAAAGAGAAAATACGGCAAATTTTACAGTACTACTACGATAAAGGCAAAAATGCATCTCATGCTGCCAATAAAATTTGTGCAGTTTATGGACCCGATACAGTTTCCATTTCCACCGCACAACGATGGTTTCAACGTTTTCGTTCTGGTGCAGAGGTGATCGAAGATGCGCCACGGTCCGGAAGGCCTGTCGTCGAAAATTGCGATAAAATCGCTGAATTGATTGAAAGAGACCGGCATAGTAGCAGCCGTAGCATCGGCCAAGAGCTGGGCATGAGTCATCAAACCGTTATAAACCATTTGAAGAAGCTTGTATTCAAAAAGAAGCTCGATGTATGGGTGCCACACGACTTGACGCAAAAAAACATTTTTGCCCGTATGGATGCATGCGAATCGCTTCTGAATAGCAACAAAATCGACCCGTTTTTGAAGCGGATGGTGACTGGCGATGAAAAGTGGGTCACTTACGACAACGTGATGCGCAAACGGTCGTGGTCGAAAAGCGTTGAAGCTGCCCAGACGGTGGCCAAGCCCGGATTGACGGCCAGGAGAGTTCTTCTGTGTGTTTGGTGGGATTGGCAGGGAATCATCCACTATGAGCTGCTCCCCTATGGCCAAACGCTCAATTCGGACCTGTACTGCCAACAACTGGACCGCTTGAATGCAGCACTCATGCAGAAGAGGCCATCTTTGATCAACAGAGGCCGAATTGTCTTCCATCAGGACAACGCCAGGCCACACACATCTTTGGTGACGCGCCAGAAGATCCGGGAGCTCGGATGGGAGGTTCTTTTGCATCCACCGTATAGTCCGGATCTCGCACCCAGTAATTACCACCTATTTCTGTCCATGGCGAACGAGCTTGATAGTCGGAAGTTGTACACAAGAGAGTCCTGTGAAAATTGGCTCTCCGAGTTTTTTGACAATAGGGAAGCGAGCTTCTATAAGAGGGGCATTATGAAGTTGGCATCTCGTTGGGAACTCGTCATCGAACAAAACGACGCATATTTGACTTAAATCGCATTATTATAACCAATTTTATGAACAATTGAAAATTCAATAAAAATACCGCAAGACTTTTTTGACAACCTTATAATATGTACTGGCTTATGGGCAACCAATGAGCCTTATCCCTATACAATAAAATTCTTTTATATAAGCAGGTGCTTCAACCAATTTGGACCTATGGGATCCAGCTATGGGGCTGCTTAAGCTCAACCAATATAAAATCCATACAAAGATTCCAAAATAAGGTACTACGATGCGCTGTTAATGCACCTTGGTACGTCCGCAACAGCAATTTCGAACGCGACCTTGGCATCAATCAGTTGCCACTTCGATCAACATAACAGCTAAGTCTCATATGGAAAGACTCCGCCACCATGTAAATAGCGAAGCCTCAGCCCTAATTGACCCCGGTAAATGGAAAGAAAAACTGAAATGAAGAAAATCGCACCAACTCACGCAGTAGCCCATTTCCCTGCAAATCTAGTGCATAGTAGTTTTAAATTTAGTTGTATTGTACAAAAGTAAATCCAAATTGTTCGTTAGTTTATAATTTATTAACTAGTTACAATGTAAGTAAAAAAAAATCCTGAATATACCCTAACTTTTCGAGCCCTAGACCACCGGGTCCATTTTTGCCGAGATATATTTTTAAATCCACTGTAAACAAAAATCAAAAATGTTCTGAGTGCGTTTAAAATAAAATATATCAAAACTTTCCAATGGAAACGTCAGATGGCTCTTGAGAAACTAGAAGTGCCTAAGTCTCGTAAGTGCATGTGGACACATATGACACATTCGACCAGTTTTTATAATATCTTTACCCTCTAATGCCCACGCCTTAACTGTTGCAATACGAGTTCATAATTTTGTTGGAGTTATTTTGCCACGAAAATTAGAAATCCGTAGTCGGAACTTCCATTGATTGTTGGCAAAAAAGTTTTTTGTTTTTTTGTTGATGGTGTAACGTCTCTTCTGGCATACAAACCACACGCTCAAATTATTATATGGAAGAAAATGTCAAGCACCGTAAAACAAAACTTTCTAAAACTCACCGGTATTTGGTAGTTACCTGAAAATTGCGCTTTTAATGGGATATAAGAAATTCCAAAAATTCTATTAAACAGTTGTAGTATGGACAATATTTTTTTACAAAAATAGTTGATTGCTTATAAATTTGCAACGGGGTGCAGCGTTGCACAATTGCAACTAATATAGTAAATATAAAACGATACTAATAAGCAATTTTCATTTGATAACTTAACTTGTTTTAAGAAGAATTTTACAATATTTTTCGCTATTCGCTCTTCAAAAGGCCTGCTACTGTTGTGTGCTTTAAACGTCTTTGAGAAGAATTCAGCAGAAGAATGCTGACATTGATATTTTTGCTTACACACTTTTTCACACATCCGCGTTATCAGTTACAATTTTTCATTGTTTAATAAACCAAAGCCAAAAACCAACAAATGCAAATAGTTCATTTATCTTTAATTAACATTATTCAACAGTGCTCTTAAGTTATTTTAATAAATATTAAAATTTTTCGAAGTTTACCGTATTTTGTAAATTATTTCGAAATGTACTGTTAGGCAACACTGTGTGGTGAGAGAGCAATCAGCTGACACGGTTCTACGGGAATTTTCAAAAATCCTGCGATAAAATCTACGATACTACGGGAACTGCGTTTACGTCGGTGACTGTTTGTAGCATTACATGGCTTATACATTTATGGTAGTCATCAGAACTTGTATAAAGATGTTCATTCTTTGTTTTTTCACCATACAACCAGCCTCGAGTTGCCGTGGTCAGATTTCGCTTAAAATCCATGCATTTATCATTTATGTATCTCTTATTTCATATCTTCAGCAAGCATATTTGCCACGCGATTGACAGGCTTGCGGTCACAATGCCATTAACATAAAAGATGAAATATGAAATGAGATAAGCAAAAACAAATACCAATGAAAACTGAGTTTTTGTATGAATCCATTTTTGTTATTAATAAGTCATGAAAGGGCATAAAAGGAAGCATTGCACAAAAAGAACCGCTTATGAAGATCTTTATTGTATAAACGAGCATACATAACTGCTGATGCATTTATTTTTGCATCACGAATGTTCTCATTCGTATACCTTCTGTAAAATTAAACACGGGGCTGAGTCTGTCAAATTGATTTTTTTATGAGGGCGCTCTATTGATGCGATGGGCATATGTTCTTCTGGGCGGCCACTAACAATCAAAGGGAAGAAACTGATACTCGATGGTAGTGATTACGATCTCAGAAAGCTTTAATAGCCCTAGAGCTCACAATGAGAGTCTCAGAAATGGAGATTTTTTATTAAATAAAACAAAAGCACTTAAAATATATGCGGCCAATTGGAAGTACTCGGTACAGTTACTTATTAGACAGAACGTAAAGTTTTTTGGAATGGCAAAACCAAGTAAAGACATACTTTTAAAGTTGATTTAATTTGATGCATGTCCATAAGAATCAAGAATTTATGTCTGGTTTAAAGTTTGGTCAAATTTAAATGCGAATTAATTCAAGTACGCATATTTTTTATTGCAGTATTGCTGTGGCGTCTACATACATACTTACATTAAAGATAAATGTAGCAAAATGTAATTTTGCAAAAGCTTTAATGATGCTTTCACCTTTTGTTCTTTTGTTATATAACTGTATTGTACTGACCCCTCTGTTGTGTTTTTGCGGTCACACAGTGTTTCATCATGCTAATTGTAAAGGGTATTTCAAAAGTGAGACGGCCACTGTAGCCGTGTTTTGGTGCGAGACTATCATTCGAATTTCAGAGAGAACGTTGGTTCGAATCTCGATGAAAACTAAAATGAAGAAAAAGTTTTTTCTCTAATAGCGGTTGCCCCTCGGCAGGCAATGGCAAAGCTCCGAGTGTATTTCTGCCATGAAAAAGCTCTTCATAAAAAACTATCCGCCGTTCGGAGTCGGCTTGAAACGGAAAGTTCCTCCATTTGCAGAACAACATTAAGACGCATACCACAAATAGGAGAAAGAGCTCGGCCAAAACACCCGAAACGGGTGTACGCGCCAAATATATATATGTATGTATATATATTTCAAAAGTGACGCCTAAGTGACAGTAGTGAATAATTCCTAGACCATTAACTTTTTTATGTCACCTTTGACATTTGTCAATCAGAGAGATATACAATTTTACACGCTAGGAACTTATGAAAATTGTCGACTTTAAGAACAACATATCGCAAATTTCGTGATTTGTTTCGCAGGAAATAATCGTCCGAGTGACTCGACAATTCAAAGGCTGGTGAACAAATTTAGTTTGAGGATAGAAAAAAAATTGGACGTTCTGTTGCGAATATTGCTGTTCTGTTGAGAATACTGCATGGCTTGACTCCAGAATTCAGATAAACGACATTATTTTTCGAAAATTTTAAACGATAAAACGAGGAAAAATCTTATATTCGCATTGATGAAATTCATTAAATTTTGAAAATTCAAGTTCTCGGACCAAGCTTTAATTTCTGATAGTTTATTACTAAAGGGTACAATAAACCATGTACAAATTTGTTGTAGATTCTTTCAGGTTTCCCTCTTTTTATTCGACATACGGCTCTTAACAAATACATATATGTGAAAAACGTTATTTAAATGTACACATGAGCACGTCTACTGGTAAATTCCGCTACATAGTCAATTCAGGAATAACTAATTTTTGAGAACGTCGAGGTATCGATGTTGAAGGTTGTTTAGCAAGACTTTGCAGCAAAGCAACACTATTCTCAACAGAACGTCCAGTTTCAAGTCTGCCAGTCTTTTTTCTATCCTCGTCTGAACCAGTTTCTTGAAATTTGTTCACCAACCTTTGAATTGTCGACTCATTCGGACAATTATATCCCTCGAAAAAATCGCGAATTTTGCGATACAAACTTCAATAGTTTTAACGCGTTGTTCCATCATGTAAAGTTTTACTTCTGTCAACTGTCAAAGATGACATGTAAAATGAAAATGTACCGTTTAGGAATTTTTCACTACTGACTTCTGGGCGTCACTTTACTTTATTCACAATTTTTGTTTTTAAGTACACGCTTTGCTACGCCAACAACTAAAATAAATTTAAGAAAAATAACTTTAAAGAAAAATCAGTACACAAATATTCAATTCATTCTAAACCATTTATTGATTTTATTTATTTCGAAAAAATTGTGACACTACAAAGTTTAGTTTCAATTCGGTGTTTATTGAAGTGCTGTGGAATACACAATATTTCTTGTTTTTCATCTGGTGCGTAGACAAATAAATCAGAAGGTTTTCCGACACATGGCCAAGCCACATAGAGCTGTCCATGTGAGAAGCATGGATTTTCCAAATTTAATCCACACACTTCTAACAAAAGTCGTTGCAAAGTCGTGTTGGATTTATGTTTCGAAGAAAAATGATGGGTACGCCAATTTTCAATGTAAGAACGTGCAGCGGCATGCCTGGTAAATCAAGCGAATTCAAGAACTCAGTTGGATTGTTGACAACCTCGACTTGATTCTCCACAGTATCGATGGACTTATATGTTGTCGTTTCACTGGGTATTCCATGCTGAATGGTGAAGTTGATGGTATTGACATCGATGTTTTTGGCTGCTAATATAGCACGCGTACTGAGCCACTGATGGTTTTTGTAGTTTCATCCCATGTTGGATTGCATGTAAAGGTGACGAACAAATCTAGACGACCATGTGCGCGAACGTATGTCATCGCATCTTGTGCGTATTCATGGATGTGCCGTAGACTCTCCGTGAATGTAGACGGTAATATGACCATTATACCCAATTCGTTTGGATTGACGATACCATCATTAACGATTGCGTCTCATAAATGGATGTAATCTTCAGAACGCAACTCGGTTTGATTCAATCGAATATATAGGAGCCGTTCGGTTTCAATCTTCGCGTACATGTCGACGATATATTGATGGCGAGTTACATCTATGAACATGTCATATTCGTTTCCTCTGTGTAAAAATACATGGTCATACTAATTTTTATGGCAATCGGTTGAACGGGGCAGAAGTTGCTACTCTGCAGCGCCACCTGATGGCGAGTGGCATCAATGAGCATATTCTACAAACCTTCTCCCTGGAAAATACATATATATACCAATTTTTATAATAATTGACCCAATAGTTTTTAAGTTCATCGATAACACACAGACAAACTATCATTTTTATATATAAAGATTTGTATTTGCATATGAGCCACTGTCAATTAAGTACCCGCTGACTCTAAATTAATGTATATATATTCTACATACAGTGCCTCCCAAAAGTATTCGGAAATATTTTTTCTCGGTTATAAAATATAAAGAACTCTTTTCATTTTTTATTTATTACTGATAAACTGATTCAGTTAGTTCATTGTGGTCTAAACTTTAGTTTAAATATGTAATTGTTTTTTTTTTTCAAGCAGATATACTTTTGCATGCATACATATAATTCGTGGTATTTTTAACTAATATTATATCTATTAGCTTAACATTTCATTTTAATAACTTCTCTTAATCTATTATGCATTGAGAAAACCAACTTCCCCGAACTCACAGCCGATATCTCTGCCCATTCTTTGAGTATCGCTGCTTTAAGGCAGTCCCTTAACATTATTTTACTAAATGGTATGCTCTGAATTTGTCTACAAGTGATCGATTGCAATTAGATCCTACGACTGAGGAGGTGTTTCCCAAACATTTTGGATTTTGTATAATAATAATGATATAACCAGAAAACGCAAGTTTATTGGCGCTAGCACTCAAATTCTACATTCATATTTGAATATAAACCCAATGATCCATTTTATCACTGATAAATTGCATGCTACCGACACAGTTTGCACTCATGCATCCCCACAACATTACATTGCCACCGCCTTGCTTATAGTCCAAAGTGTGTTCAAAAAGTATCGCGAATTTTTAATTTTCGAAGGTTACATATATTCGAAACTCGATTTTTTTGTGGCGATATGTTGGTAGTCATGTCTCTCACTCTTCCCGACGAGTTCGGCGATTTTGAATGTTCAATTAATTGTTGACAGCTGGTTTGCTTGCACGTGTTTCGACTCGTCTTCGATTTTTACCTATTCAAAAAGATGGATCAAAGAATCTGTATCAAATTTTGTGCGAAAAACGAAATTAAGTGTGCGGATGCATTCCGAATGTTCACTGTGTCACTTTGGACGAAAGCGACGTTTATCGGTGTTACAAAATGTTCTTAGAAGGTCGAGAAGATATGAACGACGAAAAGCGTGCCGGACGCCTGAGCACTTCAACAACACACGAAAAAATTGATGAATCAATGAACATTGCTAATGAGATGTTGGATTCTGTCCGCGACGAACCAAATTTGCTCCAGAGGGTCATAACTGGTGACGAAGCGTGGGTTTGGGTATAGTTATGACGTGGAAACCAAAACTCAATCATCTCAATGGAAGCTGCCGCACGAACCAAGACCGAAAAAAGCGCGCCAAGTTCGGTCGAATGTAAAAGTAAAAGTTTTGCTTATCGTTTTCTTCGATTGCAGGGGCGATGTGCATCATGTGTTCTTGCCGCAGGTTAAAACGGTCAATAAGGAATACTACCTGCAAGTTATGCGCAATTTGCGCGAAGCAATGCGCCAGAAACGCCTGGATTTGTGGAAGAACAAAAATTGGCTCTTGCATCACGATAAAGCCCCTACTCACACATCGTTGCATGTGCGCGACGTTTTGGCCAAAAACAACACACTAATGATGCCACAGCCACCGTATTCCCCAGATCTGACCCCCTGTGACTTTTTCTTGTTCCCGAAACTGAAGAGGCCCATGAAAGGGTGACGCTACGCCACGATTGAAAAGATAAAGACGGCATCAAAGGTTTTAGTTTTTTTCATTTAAAAGCGGCTTAATGCGTGAAGTTCGCACAGTTTCATCCCTAGCGTTTATTCTGCTAAACTCAAGGAGATTCCTACTAATAGGACTATGAATAAGTTCGTGCGGTTTTTTTCGAAATTTGAAACTTTATTGACGTAAAATGGTTACAAATTTAATATTCAAAGTATTGTCCATCGCTTACTACTACTTTTTCCCATCTTTCTGGCAATTCACGGATTCCCTTTGTGAAAAATTCGGTCGGTTTTGCCGCAATCCACGAATCGATCCATTTTTTGACTTCATCGTAATTACGGAAGTGCTGGTCAGCCAGGCCATGTTGCATCGATCGGAAGAGATAGTAATCGGATGGCGCAAGGTCTGGACTATACGACGGGTGGGGTAGGACATCCCATTTGAGCGTTTCTAAGTATGTTTTGACCACTTGTGCAACATGTGGCCGAGCATTGTCATGTTGCAAAATAACTTTGTCGTGTCTATCGGCGTATTGCGGCCGTTTTTCTCGCAGTGCTCGGCTCAAACGCATCAATTGTCGTCGGTAGACATCCCCCGTAATCGTTTCATTCGGTTTCAGTAGCTCATAATACACAACACCCAGCTGGTCCCACCAGATACACAGCATAACCTTCAGGCCATGAATATTCTGCGCCGACGTCGATGTTGAAGCATGGCCAGGGTATCCATACGTTGCCCGACGTTTTGGATTGTCGTAATGGACCCACTTTTCATCGCCAGTCACAATTCGATGCAAAAAACCCTTTCTTTTGTGCCGTTGAAGCAGTTGTTCGCATGCCATAAAACGGCGTTCAACGTCTCTTGGCTTCAATTCATACGGCACCCAATGGCCTACCTTTCGGATCATTCCCATGGCTTTTAAACGTTTGGAAATGGTTGATTGATCAACTCCCAAAGTTTTTGCAACCTCTTCTTGCGTTTGAGCCAGATCTTGATCGAGCAATTCCTCCAATTCGGTATCCATGAACTTTGGCGGCGCACCCTCGCGTTCTTCGTCTTCCAAGCCAAAATCACCACTTTTAAAGCGTGCAAACCACTTCTGGCACGTTCGCTCAGCTAGAGCATGCTCACCATAAACTTCCACCAAGATACGATGACTTTCGGCTGCTTTTTTCTTCATATTAAAATAATGAAGAAGAATTCCCCGCAAAAACACATTATTTGGCACGAAATTCGACATTTTCAAGTGTGGTAAAAATATTGTTGTTTACGCTTCAAATAAAAAACGTATACTGACGTTTGTGCCTTACGACAGTAGCTCTCCAATGAATGTTTGGAAATGTGGATCGATGGAATAATAATCAAGTTACGCCATCTGTTGTAAAACCGCACGAACTTATTCATAGTCCTATTAATTTCTTGGCAGAAGTGGGTGGCTCTCGCTTTATTTTTCTAAAAATAACGGCCTTAACGCGGGACTTAAATTTTTCAGGTCATCCTGATCGCTGTGTAAGTTTAACGAATTCTTCTGCAAAATGCTGTGGATGATTGAAATGCATCTTTTTGTGGAATTTCATATCTCTTTTAATTTTTTCCCTTCATTCAGTAACTGAAATATTAATTTTCTTTCCTCCTAAGTTATTTCCTTTGAGCTTCTTGCCATATTTTAAACAACTTCTCGTATTTTATTATACATTAAGGGAAAACAAATGAACCCATCGAATTTTACTAACAGAATAAAAAATTTTTATCAACAGTGACGTGCTTTTGTGTGTGCCTTTGCAAAGCCTATTACGACTGAAATTCCCGAATTCTTATGTATGTTATATGATGTGAAATCAAGTAAGTCAATTCATGGTTCAGTTTTCAGGTTTACATTATTTTTTTTTTTAGATGCTGAATAATTTGTTTCAAGAGAAAGCTAAGTGATTTTATGTGTTAAAAATGAATTTTTGGATGTAAACCAGAGATAAAATAATCTTTTTTTGGATTTTCTACTAGGAAAATTAGATTTCGTTTTGTGAGGCACTGTTGTATATGTACATATTCTTACATATTGCAGACTCGTGTATACTTGCACTCGTATATGCATTTATGTATGCACCTATGATGATTTTTTGACTTTTAAGTCGACGCATATAATCCACCGTCAGTGGAAATATGTATGTAGCAGAAAGTAACAAATTTGGAAGTGAGGTGTGAAATATTATATTTTAAGCTCATTGATAGTCAAAATGTAATATAAATACTTGTATAATAAAATACAAAAATAGAGGATATATTTGTATTAATTTTTTATCTGCACTAAAGTAAATTTTAATCAACTACCTCCCTTAGTATGTACTGCCAAATAGCTTTTGATAAACATGTAATATATGTATGTGCGTATATGTGTATGTATAGTATTAAAGATTTATATATATGCGTGCGTATATCCGTATACGCATTTTACGCACATTTTCATGTTAATACGAGAGCGAAATAATATCAAAAACTGTTCCATTAATACAAAAAAGCAACATTTTCACATTTGAATTAAAAAAAAAACCTGAATTTAATACATTTTTTATATCTGATATCATTTTCAAACACCTGCAGAATTTTGCGTTATAATTTATGGTGGTTTTCACCTTCATTAATCGAAAACTTGCTCTGAAAAGTAGCTCTGACCCAATTGTCATCAATGAACAAATAATGATTACGGTTTGTGGCTGTATTGCTGCGTATGCCTCTCATTGTGTTGTGATATTTTAAAAAAATATTGCATACAATAGTGGTTTATTTTGCATTTGTGACATTTTCCAAATGATAAATTGCTATGTGTCCGTAAATTTATAAATTATTTTACGTAATTTTCATACGATTTAAAAATTAATAATATGCACATGCATACATACATATGTATGTACATTGTACAAGATGGCGCAAAATGAATCATCATCAATTTAGTTCTTGAATAACTTTTTTACTAAATACAAAAGTGGCTTTGAGTGATGGAAATTTTTATATGGGCTTTTACGCGCTCCTTCGCTTGCCTGTTTGTAAGCTGCAGCTGTTTACTTCACAAGTGTCAAATTTGATTGCCGTACAACGCCATTTGCAAAAATTAGTAATCCTCCGATACAATGTTCAATTTTGTGCCACCTTGTATATAAAGAGTGTTTCAAAAGTGAGGAGCTAAAATTACTAAAACTTATTATGGAAGTGGTTGATTTTTAAAAACTAGATCCGTAATTACTTTTTTTTTGTAGAAATAATTGTCCAAATGAGTCGGCCGTTCAAGGGTTGGTAAAAAATTTCAAGAAACTGGTTCTGTCGAGGATAGAAAAAGGATTGGCAGACTAAAAACTGGATTTTGATTACTTTTATTCCTTTCAATATTTAATAATCATGATTACTTGATTAATTATAATCGCTTACTAATTATTAAACAACAACCAATAATTATTAAAAAAATTAATCATTAAACAGATTTTTAAATAAAAAAAATAATACAATCAATAATCGTTGCAATTAATAATCAGTATTCAACAGCTTTGGATGAAAGCAACCCTTGGACGTAAGGTCTTCATATGATCATTAAACTAAAATGAAATTTGTTTTTCTTCAAATCGATTTTGCAGGAAATTGGCTTTCTATCACAGTGCAAAATATTATTTTCCTCATAGTATGCTATAATCAAATTTTGATTTTCACTTCCCAAATACACATGCTTGTATTCACTTATTGTTAGTCTTTAGAATGGTTTTAAGCCGTTTGTAACTTATAAACACTACTTTGTATTATTGGTGACATCAAATGACTTTTAGTGGTACATGGCTAGCCGAGGCAGCCATATAAATGAAGTTGTGTTCCATCATTAACCGGAAAGATTGTACATAAAAAAAAAAAAACAGTTTGGAAAAATATTGAGTAGTTTCCTTTTTATAGCATTTTTAATTCCGTAAAGTTATATGGCGGACCCTATATTATGGTTGATAAGTTGTGTCGGTTTTTATTATTTATTATTTAAATTTGTGTTATTAAATATTAAAATATTTTTTTTTTTAAGTTGAAAAAACTGCATTTGCGCTTACACCCTTTTGGATGTTTGGCCGAGCTCCTTCCTCCTCCTATTTTTTGTGTGGCGTCTTGATGTTGTTCTACAAATGGAGGGAGCTATAGTTCTAACCCGACTGTGAACGGAAAATGGCAATTTCTTTCTGTCGAAAAAAATATGTGCTCCTCCATCGAGTGTGGCTAATGAGCATTTGTTCATCCAGTAGATCAGCTCAATATAGATGGTGTCGCTAGAGAAGGTAAAATGCTGTAAAATTATTACTTTTACATGACGACGTAAAATTATTCAGCTATGAGTATTAAATAATTAATACTCGTACACAAGTTTTGTTACTTTTACTAACATAAATATTGAAATTAAAGGGTTTGAAACATACGTACAAATTTTGCACACATATTTAAGCCCTTGAATATGTTCGGTTCGGTTACAGTTCAGCTTCTGCCGAAGTTGACCGCTGTTCGGTTTTCGGTTCGTTTTCTAGCGTCGAATATCGTTGCAGCTCAATAAATTGCTCAAGCGTCGACTATCTGATCTAACCCAGAAATCGTGTTGTTTCGACGGGAGGATCCAGAGGGAAAATGATATTAAATGAAAACGTTTAAAAAAGACCTGTCACTAGGTGGTTAGTGTTGTGCGAGATTCACATGCCGAACATATGTTTCTTGATTATACCTGGGTTGGTTCTGAATAAGAAGGAGTATAACCGGCTACAATATGCGATCTGGCGTGTTGCTCTAAGCCCTTTTAATACTTTTGAAAAACTTACAGGTCAGGATTTGATAATATTCGATACGATACGATAATTTGTGTGCACTCTGCTGGAGTACACAACAGTGTCATCATACACTATTGGCTCCCAAGAAATTTTCGCCTTTAGGTCACTTCTTGGAAAGCAATGGCTAGTGCTGGGTGAGTACATTTTTTTCAAAGAAAAAGTTACTCATAAAAAGCCATCCACCATTTGGAGGCGGCGCACTAATTGTATGTCCTTCCAGCTGCATAACAATACCTTTTTTTAGATGACACCCGTGAAGAGGAAACTCTCGTGACTACTGCTTTACCGACATGGCAGTATGCGCGAATTGTGGCCTCACAGCTCCACCTACGTACTAAACACCTCTCAACTATCTACCACTCTCCCCGCGGAACTGCCAAAAAGGTATTACCACATGGGGCTGGCTAGCTCAACGGCTCCCAATTATTGTTGACGCCTGCGACACTCGTCTTATATCGTTATGAATCTGTGTTACATACGGTAGGTGATAGTTTGTTCCCCGTAGTTCCTTTCTTACCATGTTGTAAGAATGAGTATAAGCTCATGCGTCCATCGGCCCTTAGGTGACCTGTTTCACCAGTCCAGCAAGTGGGCGAGGGAGCGACGCCCTTCTTCTTCAGCGATTTCTTTACCCATTGCTCATTCGTCGAGTTCCGATAGCCTTATAAATATTCTTTGCATTTCTTTAGGCGGAATGTCAACTGCAGAACAATACCTATAAAGACGCGTATGACAAATTTGAAAAGATTATCTTAAACAAATTTCAACGATGCATGCACCATACTCTTTATATGTACTTATATATTTATTTCTTTTACCCCAAAGTGAAGCATAGGGCCTATACTCTAATAATATACACTATTTTTTGCGCCTCTTTTTTATTTATCTATAATATACATATTTTTTTCTTTGCTGAAAATTTTCAACGTTGACTCAGTAATTAAATAATTAATTGTGGTAGGAAATATTTAACAGTCGTACTTCTCGAATTAACACTTAAAGCTGTTAATATTTCTATTTCTAATATGTACAGATTTTCTACCGCCTTTAACTTTAGTTTGTCTGCTATTGGCAATAAAATTCCTACAGTATGCCACCAGCAGCGTGCGAATGACTTTGTATTAGCAAAAAAGACACGTTGTGTTAGTGGTGGGCGTTAATTTTTGGGTGCCTCAGTGTTGCGTTTTTTTTTTCAAGAATTTTAATGAAAATGCATTTGTTGTCAGGTTAGTAACTAATCGCTAGATATTTCTTATGTCTCTCGGCGGTTCAACAGTTAGTGGCATGCCACGTTTGCTTTATGCACAGTACATTCGATACGGGAAATATGCCATTTTGCAATAATGCAACATTTTGCGGTGGCATGCGCGACAGCCGATGTCGTAAACCCACGCATGCCCCAATGTCGTTGCTAAAATCGTTGTTACTTTTTCTTGGCAGTAATCGATTTTGAATTTTCTATAAATAACCAACCCAATTCGCATTGCATTTTCGACTCAACTTAGCAGGCGGGTGTGTCTGTGTCATTGTTTGCTTGAATAATATGTACGAGTGTGTCTGTGGATATTGTCGTTAGCCGTTTGCCTGTTGCATGCTACGCCGTTGCACTGCGCTGAATTGTTGCGTTGCACTTGCATTGTTCTACGCCAAACTAAACGCAATTATAAGGCCGGCTTACTGTCGAAATGAAAATTAAATTTTTTTAGACAAAGCAAAATGAGAAAAACCAAATAAACTTCCAACAAAGGTGTGTAATTAATGCTTGGTGAGTTTTGATTGTTAGGCGTGAAGTTTATGAGGTTAAAACGCCAAATGTGGATTTGTAAGTGGTGCATAACTATAATTGAAGCCGATTGAAGTTCATTTGAACTTTTATTTTGTTTTGCAGTAATTGACTTAATAAGATTTGAAAATTGTTAAAGAAATCTGTCGAAAAACAATTCAATCTTTGCAATCATGCTTAAGGTGTACTTGTAAAGTTTAAGATATCGAAAGACGGCACTGATAGTCTTGCTTTGGCAACAGATTATCTTAAGCAACAATTGTTTTGTTATTATTGGATTTGTATTGAACTCACGTTTTTTATCAGTTTTGTCGCCAAGTGAATACCATTAAATATAAACGTACATGAAAACGTATGTATAGTATGTATGTAAGTAATTTTGTCCTAATCCATAGCACAACCAAAAAGTTATGAGCTAAAGGAATAGAAATTTTCTTATTCATAAGGCCTTTTTTCTTCTACTATAAGCAGCATTAAATGCTATTCAGACGATAAACTAATTCTTAATTCACTGGACTTTATGGTCACACAGATTGTCGTTGCCCAAAGTAAATACAGCCTTTTTTCGCGAGAGGCGAGGTCCATTTTCTACGAGCGCGACGGCAGTTTCGGGCTACAAGTGGTGTCGGCATTATTGTTTTTTTTTTTTGTGTTATGTTTTGTATTCTTTTTTTGATATTTACTGGCGGCCGCCGTAGCCGAATGGGTTAGTGCGTGACTACCATTCGGAATTCACAGAGAGAACGTAAGTTCGAATCTCGGTGAAACACCAAAATTAAGAAAAAACATTTTTCTAATAGCGGTCGCCCCTCGGCAGGCAATGGCAAACCTCCGAGTGTATTTCTACCATGAAAAAGCTCCTCATAAAAATATCTGCCGCTCGGAGTCAGCTTAAAATTGTAGGTCCCTCTATTTGTGGATCAACATCAAGACGTACACCACAAATAGGAGGAGGAGCTCGGCCAAACACCCAAAAAGGGTGTACGCGCCAATTATCTATACTAATATTATAAAGAGGAATACTTTGTTTGTTTGTTTGTTTGTTTGTTTGTTTGTAACGAATAGGCTCAAAAACTACTGGACCGATTTTAAAAATTCTTTCACCATTCGAAAACTACATTATCCACGAGTAACATGGATTACATTTTATTTTGGAAAAAAATAGGATTCCGTAAGATATTTGGATTTTTAGGACACAAACTGAAAAAAATCTTATATATAAAATAAAGTCAACTTTTTGTGTGTGTTCGCTAACCGGCCGTGTCTGCACCGAATTAAACCAAACTTACACACATTGTTAAGAAGGTATTGAAGATGGTTTCCGTATAGTTTGGATACATATTGGTGGATAGGGCTCGAGATATAGGTCAAAACGTGGACCCGGGTAACCTTCGGATGTGTATGTACCATATGGGTATCAAATTGAAGCTGTTGGTGAATGCTTTAGTACAGAGTATTTTTCATGCCGCTCCGTGACTGGGGTCTCGAGATATAGGTCAAAACGTGGACCCGGGTAACCTTTGGTTGTGTATGTACAATATGGGTATCAAATGAAAGCTGTTGATAAGTGCTTTAATACGGGGTAATTTTCATACCTATTGATGACTAGGGTCTCGAAATATATGCCAAAACGTGGACCCGCCGTGTCTTTGAACCAAATTAAACCAAACTTACACACATTGTTAAGTAAGTATTGAAAATGGGTTTCGTAAAGTTTGGTTGTAATTCGGAGCAGTGGCAACGGGTACAGCGTTCTTTTCAGCCAGTCATAATGTTGCTTACTTTTTTAACGCTTGAGGCGGAACTGAACTGTCAAATTGACAGTGTGAGTTACAATGTGTCAATATTTCTTTCTGATTTGGATGCCATAAGGAAAACACGTAAGTGCAACATGTAAAAATTGTTTGTGAATTTTTTTGGAGTGGATTTTGGAACAGTGAATAATTTCTTACGAAATTTGAGAATTTAATGTGAAATCCGAATGAAATTATGTGTTCGTGGAAAAAAAATTTTTTTCGTTTTTTTTTTTTTGAAAAATATAAATGGATAATGGTTAAAAAAGCTCCAATGCTTAATAAAACATATAAATTGAAACGAAAAATGCATGGATGATCAGCAAAAAAGACGATTGTTTATTCATATGCGTTGATTTGAAATTTAAAAACAATCTTCTTTTTTCCTGATTTTCAATTTATATTTTATATTTACTCAAAAACAAATAGAAAAACAAAAAATATTGTTTATGCCAAAGCGCTTGAATAAAGAATAAAGAAATAAATAATATGAAAACCATATATTTTTTATTCTAAACCATATCTATTCTATTTTAGTGTGCCCAGCGAAGGGGGCCGGGTTTGTTAGTATTTTATATTTACTCAAAAACAAATAGAAAAACAAAAAATATTGTTTATGCCAAAGCGGTTGAATAAAGAATAAAGAAATAAATAATATGAAAACCATATATTTTTTGTTCTAAACCATATCTATTCTATTTTAGTGTGCCCAGCGAAGGGGGCCGGGTTTGCTAGTATATATATAAATATGTACATATATATTGATATTTACTACTTTTTGTATCTTGAGATGTATAATAAGTTCGATGTTGAGTTCTATTAAGTTTTTAATAAATATTTTGGGAGTAGTCGAGTTGCTGAAATCTCAAATGGAGTTATCTTTACAGTATTTTGTTTCCATACTCGTTTTATTTCTTGAGTTAGTTGAGTATATTCTTCAAGTTTTTCTAGATATTTTCTGTGTATGTTGGTATCCTTCGGGTTGCTGGTTTCTGTAAAGTATGTAATTTTGTTTACTTGTACTTGTTAAAGTAATATCCTGCCTATTGCTCATTATAGTTTTATCGGTGTGTATTGTAGTGTTCCTGTATAGGGTATATTCTTCACTGTCTAATATGATTGAAGGGGTATATTTGTAATATGGATCTTTGTTTTCTGTTAAATGTTGTTTATTGGCTATTGTACTATGTATTATTTTTGCAACTATGTTGTGTCATTTGTATACTCTGTGCCTCCTAGAATTTGGCATCCTGCAGTTATATGGTCTATTGTTTCTCTATTCATTTTGTCAATAATTCATTTGTCAATTGTCTAACTCTATTCATTTTGTCAATGTTTGTGTCTTCCATACTGTGTAGGTGTTTGGCATGTAGCTGTTTCTGTGTCCAAGCTGCCTTCGGTTCTTCAACTGTTGTTTGGGTGTTTGCTATTTCAGCGTTTTGTAGGCTTAGTGGGGTGTAGGGCATATCTGCAAGGACTATTGGTTTGTGTAGATCGGATATGTGGGTGTGGAAAAATTGTCTTAATTTTGAAATTTGGTTATGGTGAAGGTTTTGGATATCAATGAATCCTCTTCCTACTTCTAGTCTGGGTATTGGAAGTCTTGTGTGTATGAGATGGGGTGAAGTTTTCTAATATATTTGGTAAGTTGTCTTCTTGTTGTTCTTTCCATGTTGTCAATATTAGTTTTGGTCCAGTTTATTATTCCCAAGGAGTATGTGAGTATTGTTTTGGCGGCGGACGTATTGATTGCTTTACAAATATTCTCGGAATTTAATTGTGTTTTAAGTGTGTTTGTGTGGATACGTACAGTTTAAAGTTATCCATGTATAGACGATGATTTATTTTGTGTTTTGTAATTTTTTCGAGTTTTATATTGTATCCATGTTTTGTATTGTTGAGGGTGTTGGAAAGAGGTTTAAAAGGTTACTATTATTAATATTATTATTTATTTGGTCTATGAGCACAAGTTTCTTACAGACTAATTACAACCAAAAGAAGAACAACTATCGAACATGATTTAAATACCTAAAAAATTGAATATAAAGTAATTAAAAATACACTTTTCGAAGATGAAAAATCTGGTTGGATACACTTAACACAATAGAAAGGTAAAGAGCTACGAAGATTACAATGTGGTATATTGAAATTAATTCTTTCCAATTGAAATAAGCAATCCATCTAGCCATTGATGGTATAATAAACAAATGAAACGGGAGGATTGATCTTCTAACTTCCAAAGACTTTAGGCTAATCAAAAGCAAACGAGATTGATACGTACTGTATTTACAAACAAATATAAAATACTCGCTTTCAAGTCTCCTCACTAAATGATGTGCGACTTACACTTGCTACCGAGGTAAAATTCCTTGAAATTATTCTAAATCGTAAACTCATCTGGAGCCGAAACTTCGAAGACATGTCACCTAAGGCGGACACTGCACATTGAGCTCAAGCCCGCTTATAGTAGGTACACAAACTGTACATTACGATTTTAAGGCCTACGCCCTTCTACGTTTAGAAAATATTGTATTCAAAAGCAAAATGGAAAGGGTATAAAGAACAGTATCCATACTTACTACAAAATCGCTGTCTTCTACTCCAATCATAGACCTTCTCCTCATAGATATCTATGGGAAATTTCGGATTAATTGTTGCCTAATCCTATTGAATATAGCAGAAATGTAGGTTCCGGTCTACCCCGAAATAATTTCCGAACTGTGTACTCGAAAATTCTCGAAACTTTTCTGGAAACACATATTGAGCTGGATTACTCTACTTCACTATTTGTGTGTAGCCCAACCGATCACTATCTACTTTGATGGTCAATTTCTACATTGCAATAATACTTCTTCGAAAGTAGCAATTGAATATAGAGCTATTCTTAAAGAACGATACCTCACGAACGTTGTCTGGGTTTCTGGACACAGAGACTCTCCTGGAAATCTCACCACATATGGGTAAACTAAGAAGAGAACTGTCCTCGAATTAGTCAATCCTGCCCAATATGTGGGCATCCTCTTGTCCTCTAGCAAGCTCTGGATCAAGTCAGTCTACACCGAGCAAGCCAACAGTAGATGGAACATTTGCGGGATAACTAGAAACTAGAGCTGCCTTCCATTTGTACGGTGAGATGCGTCCGGGCGGCCTAAAACGTATGGGATTTCTATCAAATGACTTCTGTTCTCTCTTTCCAAATGGCGATATCGCTGTCTAAAATTTACTTTATACTTACGCATATAAATGGCACCGGCACCTGTGTTCGTTTTCCGTTCCAGATACATCTGCTTCGTTTTTAATCCAGTTTACAAAGGTAAAAGTTATGGCCGTTTATTATGCTGGTGATTTTATATGAATATCGTTGAGATCCGCCAGCAATTTAGCGCTCTTCAATAATGAATGGTGCCTGAGCGAATGAGCTCGGCAATTCGGATAATATTTTTTTATATCTTTCAATAGCAAAACTGATATGATATGATACTAATTATTTATTGACTGAAATTACGAAAGTAAGAAAGTAGACAATTGAGTAGTGGAATCCTCTCTCGACGAATAAAACTAACACTCTACAAGGCTCTCATCATGCCCGTCCTCACGTATGGCGCAGAAGCTTGGACGATGACAACATCCGATGAAGCGTTTCATGGAGTATTTGAGAAAAAGATTCTGCAGAAGATTTTTGGACCTTTGCACTTTGCTGAAGGCGAGTATCGCATTCGATGGAACGATGAGCTGTATGAGGACGACATAGAAAACCGCAGTGAATAAAGATCCAGCGGTTACACTGGCTCGGTCATGCCGTCCGAATGGATACAAATACTCCGGCTTTGAAAGTAGTCGATGCTGTACCAGCTGGTGGTAGGAGAAGAAGAGGAAAACTTCCTCTGCGTTGAAAAATCCGGGTGAAGGACTTTGCCTCACTTGGTGTTTCCAACTGGCGCCGGTTAGCTCGAGAAAGAAACGGCTCTCGCGCTTTGTCAAGCTCGACCAAATTGCTTAAGCGGTTAATGCGCCAATCAAGAAGAGAAGAAGAATGCATGCACCAATTTTGCTTAACCTCAATACTGTTTGAAATAAAGGTGTCTGTAAATATGAAAATATTTAAATCAGCTTCATTTCAGTAATTATTGCAATTTCGTTCAAATGTTCGGAATAAAATTATATAAAAATAGTAATAAATTTAAACACTTGTACTTTCTTGAATGTGCCTTGATTCTATTCGTTTTAGAAAAGGTAAAATCGTTACCAAAGTGCAAGTGGCAGGTGTGGTAGAAACCCAAATTAAAAATGAATATGTACTGCAAGTGGTAGAAGCTCGCACACGGGTTGTAAGTATATAACATAATAGATTTAACTTCTCTCAATTTAAATTTTTTTACGTTCCTACACAGCTATTTTACACACGCCTGAATAGTGTTTGGCTTGGTATTGTTTTGAAATCAAATAGTTGTTGTTATTCACAAAACTTTCAGTTAAGGCTACCAACACACACCTTCGTAGCCCAATGGAAACATTTAACTTTATTATCCACGCCAGTTTGTAAACTTGAGTCTTCCACATGCCACAGACTTATGGCATGGGCTAAAAACGCCGTCTACATACAACTTTATCACTGAGAACGCTTGTCAGCTGTAGTGCAAGCGTTAAAAGCAAAAGTAATTAATTACGAATTTAAAATGTGCACATGAAACAAGCTGCATGCAACACGAGTAACAATAATAACAACAACAACAAAAAACACTAAAACACAGCCGCAAATATCATCGAAAACCCTGCCTGTCACTCGACTCATTCATCAGAAGAAGAAGTAGTGAAGCAGCTGAGTGGATTCTTCCATAGTATACGCTTTTGCAACAACCTTCATTTGCAATTTTAAATATGTATGCTGACATTTCATGCATTTAAGTGTCCCTGTAGGAACACCTTGAACCAGTGAAACCAATTACATAACAGAGGCATAATATAAAAAACAAAAGACCTTAAATATAAAAAACAATATTTCTAATGAAAACAAATTGAATCCAAAACACAATGCAGCAACAAAAAAAACTATTTAAGTAATTTAATTTTGGCTAGTCGATGGTTTTCAGAAAAATTTTCAAAAGATGATCTCATTCTTCATTGCTTTCAACTTTTTTGGTGTTCGATTTTAAAACAAGCTTAACCCGGCGAGGAAATTTTGTGTTCGATTCTAAAAATTCCACATTCAACGAAAGACATAGCCAAAAAAGGCAAATTTTCTCCCCTGAGGTGCTTAGTCAGAGATGTTGGTTGCTCTAAGTGATTAAAACAGTAACCAGTAACACATTTTTTAAAACCTTGGATTGGGCACAAGGGTTTGGCTTTCTTTGGTCCTGTTCAAGGATCCTTTATAAAAGTTGATATCCATAAATCGAAAGAAAATTAAATTTTAGGAAGCCGCCTTGAAGCTCAAGTCGTTAGCTGTAATAGAAATATGTTTAATTTCGGGTGCCCAACGTAGGGTCAATATTAAAAATTATGTGTAGCAGACAAAGATAGATACTATACATACGCGCAGAGTTTTGTGCTCTGCAATAGGTTGAGGGCACTATTTTTTACATTATTTCCACGTACAAAGAAGTGCTGTCCCATTCAACTGCTCTTGTGCTATGGTACTTTTTAAATACACTCCCTTTAAGGCCAAATACAATATTTTCCTTTTGTTTTTGTGTCCCATTTCTTTCAGAGTCGGTGAAAAAATTGTTTTTTTGGATTAATTAAATTTGATTCTGAGAAAACTGATTGCTAAAAGGACGCTCTTCTTCGATGGTAGAAGAAGAAGTTTTGGTGGTAAACTGTCATTTGGTTTATTTACCATTATTTTTGTGAATTTTAATGGCCCTCATGATTTATTTATTTATTGATTTATTTATTTATTTATTTATTTATTTATTTATTTATTTATTTATTTATTTATTTATTTATTTATTTATTTATTTATATCAATAGTACAGAGTAAGACTAAGGTTCGTACAACTAGAATGATTTTAACATGAAGTAGGAGTAGGAAAAGAAGTTGGTAATAGGAAAAGAAAAGAATGATTACGAAAAGAAAAAACAAAAGTAGTAATTAGAGAATATAGAATGAAATGTATTGTCCTAATTTAATGCACTCAAATACTTTTAAAGTAATGATAGACTTGTGCCCTGTAGTTAAACCTGTTAAGTCCAGCCTTCACAGTGTCGGGTAATGAGTTCCAACTTTTAACAGCATTAATGAAAAATAATCTAGATGGTGCTAGGTAATTAAATGTTGGAACGATGAATTTGTTGTGTCTGCGAGACCTTACTGGTATCAACTTCTCTGTCAGGTAGTGAGGTGACTTGAATAATGTAGGTTAGGTTAGGTAGTGATGGTTGCCCAGAGAGTGGGCCCACTTGGACGAAAAAGTTTGGTTCATCCTTTGTGATACCATTGCAAGAGGGGAAAAAGAGGTGAAGGAAAAGGACGATAGGGCGAAAGGGAAAGGGGTGATGAGGGTTGAGTGTTTGTGGACTATGAACGGTGACTGGTCTGCGGATGTGTTAACCTCTTTATGCTGCTGATGAAGTTCATCAGATTTTTGTTATCAAGACCCGCTATATCAGCAGGCGCAGAAAAGAAGTGAGAGCGGTATATACAGTGAGATTCGGTAATGAGCTTCAACGCTTAGTTTTTCCGAAATTGTGAGCCAGGTTGCGTGTATGAATTGAAATTTTACCCAAACAATTTTTTTAATACACACGAACGAATTTAATCCTGACATATTTTCCGTTGAATTTTGAGATTTGGCGGTAAAAAAAAATTTTATAGCAAATAGGTTTATGGTCCATTTAGACCCGATTTCCATTTTCCGTAATTAGTAGTTTTTGTTCTTTTTGAATAAAGGGACAAAAAAGATCCATCTATTGAGAAGTTTGTGGGTTAAAGTGTTACACAAAAATATTCCTCTTTAATTTTTACATAGTACTCCTGAACATTTCATGTATCTAAAATGTAACGATCAGATAATTTCCTATGCCGAAGTATCATAAGAGCGTTCAAAGGAGTGAAAACTTTGAACCCACTGCCCTAACTTTGAACCGTCGTCCTCTGAACTTTCTAATCACCGATACAAATACATATATTTTTTTTTTTGTTTTACTCCACTCTACCGGAATCTGATATCCGATCACGTGGTTTTCTATGCCGATTTACCACAAGAGTACTCGAAGAATGAAAAATAAAACTCAGTCGTTAACTTTCGAATCACCGATGCAAGTATACTTTTTTTATCCTCTCTACCAGAAGTCATTGGCGACAAATTGCTAATTATTTTGTTTTGTGCTGGTCCTTACACCCGTATCGTCGGCTTTTAACGGAGTAAGTTGCAGTTCGAGAGGTAAACATTTCTTCTTCTGAATGATGATGAATGAAAATGTATTTCCCTACCGACTATTTCGAACACTGATTTTTGCTGATAGATATAAATCTCAAATTTATCACCGATTCGGAACTATCAAAAAAGACCTTCAGAGCGAACTAGTTCTCATCTATCAAATTTAGTACTAGTTCCAAATGTAAATATATATAATTAAGGGAAGGAACAGGAATCAGTCGTAGTTAAAAATTCCTTACAGGGAGTATACCATATACACGTGAGAACCTGTCAACGTCACTTAACCAGCGAAAAAGATTTGTCAGCCTCAAAACTTTGTAGTAGCTTGCAAGAATATTGCAAGTTTGTTAAACTAATTGCCACTAAGACCACTCCCTCATACACAAATTTACATATATATGAATCAGGGTAGTTCGTTTTTCTTCAAAAGCACAATAATGTTTTGTTGCGTCAACTAAGCGCACTTACAACTTTGTTATACTTATATATGCTAACGCATGATGGTCATCTTAATTACAAATTACTAATTGTGAGTCGTTTGTGCACGCAGGGCTATGAACCATAACTTTGGTATTTGGCAAAGCGGAGAAAGTCGCATAACCCTGTGAGAGCAAGCAAATGTAAGTATATCATAAAATTATGTGTTGTAATTTGTACGATTAATATGAGAATTGTAAAGTATTTTTTGCACGACACTGAATATAGCTAAAAAACAAAAGAGATCTACAGTTTCAAGTCGACTCCGAACGACAAATGGAGACTTTAATTTAATTTTATAGAAGTACTCTTATTCCAATTACAGCCAATTGTAAAACAAAAACATAATGTAGTGGATCGTCCAACCAAAGTTTTCTGGTATTTTACAGAGCATAATTTCTTTCACATTGATACGTATTCTTACCATAGGTGACATGCATATACATATGTACACGTATCCATATACATATGCAAAATCCTGCGCGGCTTTAACGCGACTGATGCCCAATGTGGGTGGACCAAGTCAACAAATGAGAGCATTGTTAGCAAGCGTCTGCAACTCGATCCTGTTTTACGCTGTGGAAGTGTGGGGCGACGTAGTGAAATATCCCAGCTATTTGAGACAGGCTAAACGGGTGTACAGATTATGCAATCTCAGAATCATTAGAGGCTATAGGACCATATCTGACGAAGCAGCAGGGTTAATAGCAGGCAGAATCCCCCTCGATATATAGGTAAAATGCATGAAACAAAAATACCAGCATGCAAAAAACGCGTGGGTATCTGGTGACAAAGCCTCACTGAGGGACGCCCTACAGAGGATCGATGATGCCGCTCTGCAAAACTGGCAGACCAAATGGAACGATAGTAGGAAGGGAAGAACCACTTTCACTATGATCCCCGACATACAGAAATGGATCCGGAGAACATATGGAAACGTTACCTTCATGCTGACACAGTTTTTAAGTGGGCATGGCTGTTGGCAGTATTTGTACAAATACAATCACACAGACTCCCCATTCTGCCTATACTGCCAAGAAAAACATGAAACGCCTGAGCATGCCTTGTTGGAGTGCTCTAGATTTGATGGGGAACGAAGCATGTGGCGCTCAAATATCGGCGAGAGCATGACAGCTGCTAGCCTAGCACAATATATGCTAGAATCTGAAGAAACGTGGAACTATGGTTGTAACGTAGCCTCAACAATTATTCGAAGGCTGAGACATGATGATAATAAACGCAGACAAATGAGTTGATAAACACAACCTGCCCCCTCGAAGGAATATCTTAACTGGTAATACCGAGGGGAAAAGCAGAACAGCGAGGCTGGGGTGGTTTAGTCCGCAAGCACTACGAAACTCAGTTCAAAAGGGCCGGGGAAAATCGCATGTGAATCGGGCATACGTATGAGTCGGCTCATGAGTATCTTTAGAAGATTCCACCTCCAAGGTTCGCATACCAAAAAAAACAAGGAACAAAACTTATTCGACGCACCAAAATATGAGCTACCCTATGAAAGTTGGCAGGTTCATTTAACGACTTGTATGTTGCAACAAAATGTGAATATTTTAACACCAACACGAACTAAATGTCGTGTTTATTTCATGTATTTCGCTGGCGGTTAGAATTTAATGGCTCACAAAAACTTTGGATGCGACTTTGGTTAAATTAAATAAAAGATTCAAATAGCAGCAACAGGTAAGGCAGTATTAAATTCGGCACAGGTCGTACTCTATATACCCGCGCACATTTCATTAAACTTAGACAGCTGCAGTATACCAACAGACAAGCAATTGGGTGCGTAAAAGTCAAAATAAGGATTTCTATCACTCAAAAAAATTTTTATTTAGTAAGAAAGTTATTCAAAAACTAAAAATATATGATTAATTTTGCGTCATATTGTGCATGTATATGCCTATAATTGTATCAATCTCTTTTCCTATTTGCAGTTACATACAACCGTTTTGTGTAAGAAATTAAAATACCCTTGTGCACAAGTGCGGTGGGTATAGAATTCCTGGAAAAACTTGCAACATCAACAATACTGTATGGGGCAATTTTATTAATCGCATTATTGCCCACACGCATACATACGCACACATACACATACTATTTACATAAAGCGCAGCCCACCAACACAATTTTTACCTAGCAGCTATATAAATATGTAAGTGCAATATTAGGCATTGTCCATCCTCTCCATCCCACTTTGATTAGTACTTGCGAATTCAGCAAAAGTGAGTGAATGTCAAAGTTTTGACAGTTTAAGCAAATTACCTTCATTAGACAAATTATGTAAGATACGAAATATCTAAGTTTCGAAGTACCTCAAACTTACTCCTCGTTCTTGAACCCATAAATTTATATGGGTACGTACATAGTTATATGCGATAGGGACGCTGTAAAGTAAAGTAAAGTTTGCTTATTGCAATAAAACGTAAGTGCATCACCAATTATTTTCTATTTAATACACAGTCACACATTTCCTCCGGTGTGTGCAGCACTGCCTTGCATTGTCTCACATCTGCGTTTGGACTTTAATGTGGGTAGTAGGTTCTAAGTGTAATCTTCATGGTGAAAATTCTACTTTAAAAAGTAATTTATAATAGCAGTCAAGAACAGTAACTGTAATACATCGGTCACTAAGTCCCAGGCCTGATCGCTAGATGGCACCACTAATAGCATATCGATTTTGTCATTTAATAGTGCTAACCTCTAAAGTTATACTGTCAAAATTTCAAGACATTCGGTTTATTATTTGCCAATTACAGTGCTTTAAGCGACGCTACTTTTACTATTTTTAAAAATAACGAATTCAAAGTGATTTCGTGTGTTGATTTATCATTGTTTTCTTACGAAAAAAAAAATACCGTTGAAGCAAAGCAATGGCTCGATAAACGTTATCCCCACTCTGCTCCATCGGAAACAACCATCAAAGGATGGTATGCTAACTTTTTAAACATGGCCGTACAGACACCGATGATGCTAAACGTCCCGGTCGTCCAAATGAGGCAGCTACTCCAGAAATTATTGAAAAACCCTCAAAATCATCATGGGAACTAGCAAAGTGAAGTTACAAGATATCCTGAAGATAACAAAAGGCTGTGCGTTCATTGTTTTGCACGAACATTTGCATATGAAAAAGCTCTTGTCGAAATGGATGCCGCGTTTGCTCACGCCGGAAACAGCAACGAATTGATGATTCAAATCGCTGTTTGCATATTATATATTATGCGGGATAAGTCTGAGTTTTTGCGTCGATATGTGGCAATGGATCCACCACTACACACCATAGTCGAAACGGCAGTCATCTGAGTGCACTGGACCCGGTGCAAGCCGCCCAAAGTGACCAAAGATGCAACGGTAAGCTGGAAAGGTTTTAATTTTCATTAATTATTTGGAAAATGGCGAAACAATTAATTCTGATTATTACTGTGAATTATTGGAACAATTGAAGGAGAAAATCGCAGAAAAACGGCCCCATATGAAGAAGAAAAAAATTCCTGTTTCACCAACACAATGCACCGTGTCACAAATCGATGAAAACGATGGTAAAATTGATCGAATTTCATTTCGAATGGCTTCTCCACCCACCGTATAGTTCAGATCTGACCCCAGCGACCACTGACTGTTATCAGACCTAAAAAAAATGCTCAGGGAATGAAATTTCAATCAAATAAGGAAGTTATCGCTAAAACTGGAGCGTATTTTGAGGCCAAAGTCAAATCGTTCTACAAAACAGGCATAGAAAAGCTACAAACTCGTTGGAATGACGGGTCTACATTGATGAATAAATAAGAATGTTTGAAAAAAAGTTATTTTTTTATCCAGGCCCGGGACTTATTGACCGATGGGTTCTTTCTATCAAAAAAAGCTTCTCATTAGAAAAAATATCTGCCGTATGGAAGTAGCATACAACTGTTGGGCTCTATAAGTATTTGTGGCACAACATCACAACGTCAGTTGAAATTGAAGGAAAAGCTTATACAAGTAAAAATTTTACTTTATGTGACTGCTGCTATAGTCAGCGAATTTTTCACATAACAAAATGTTCCTTACACAGCAGTTCCGCGTTAATGTTTCTTGATGTCCCAAGGCAAAATTTTTTTGGTACCCTTGGAAAATTCCACATACAAAATTTATTAAACTGTATTGCTTTGTTTCATACGTTTAACTCAAATATTATAAATGAGTACAAAATTTAATATATTAGTTTTGGGTGAAAAGATATCCAATATTCTTGCGTAAATTTTGTACGCAAATGATTTATTTTACCGAATTTTCTCTCTGTTGAATTCCATTCTTGACAACCTGTAACTCATAACTGAATGAAACAAAACCTAGACAATTTTTTAGTGTGAAAAATGAGTATAAGCTTTAAATTGTCTGATCGATGCTTTACGAGATATTAATCACTACAGCCATCTACCGTGAAAATAATGATTTCTTTTTCCCCAAACTAATATTTATTATATTTTGGTGAATATTGTTTATTTATAAATATCAAATTTTAAATGATCTCCCCATCCCAGCTAACACATATCATGATCTTCTTCGGATGAAGATCCGGCTTTGGCGTATCTCCTGGAGCCACCCACTTTTTTGTTTGATTCATATTGATGTATAGGTAGGTACCATTTCTCATCTCAAATGCTGAAAAGCAATTTGAAGCAGACTTTCTTTGTTTTTTTTCGTTGAGCTCTTAAGGCTAAATCCCATTGAATAAGGGTGATTGAGAATCCTTTTATGATCGCAGTTCATTTTTGCGCCAATTCACGACTGGTTTGGTGACCGTTTTCCTTCAAAAGTGATTTGAGACGTTCTTCATCGATTTCAGTAGACCTTCCGCTGCGGGACGTATCATTGACGTCAAAGTCGCCATTTTTGAACTTTACAAACCATTTCCGTGCCGCAGACTCACCCATGGCACCTTCTTTATACACGTCGCAAATGTCCCGGGCTGCTTCGACAGCTTTTTGACCTCAATGAAAAGCGAAGAAGAGCAGGTGTCGAAAATATTAATTTTTTCCGCCTGGCTATTCCATTTCTAAGCCTCGAAACTAATAAAAAATTAAATAACTCAAAAATAGAATTAATATATTTTAGTAGAGCATAAAGTGTTCTATCGAATAAATACTTACTCTTTGTCAAACAGCAATCATATCATTGTAAACTAAAATAAAACGCTATGAACTTATTCCCCAATAAATATTATTTCAAACTCGGCGAATTTACATAACCTGTAAGCTGATATTAATTGTTAGGAAGGAATAAAGAAAAACAAAAACTGGTGTAGTGTTTCTCGATTATCGCTTAATAAAGGGTTTTCCAATAAGAGGTGTTATTCCCGTAAAAGATCAATGGTTTCGCTGCTTGTGTGGCACGTAGCGCCGTCTTGTTGAAAATAAACGTTGTCCAAGTCAATACCATCCTATTCTGGCCATAAAAATCGTTAGTCATCTCTCGATAGCGCAATCCATTCACCGTAGCTGTTGCTCCAGCTTCATTTTCGAAAAAGTAAGGTCGGATGATTTCGCCGGACCATAAACCGCACCTAACAGTCACACGTTGAGGTTAGAGGGGCTTTTCAACAATAACTCTTGGATTTTCTAAGCCCCAGATCTGACAATTTTGCTTGTTGACGAAGCCACCGAGGTGGAAATAGTCCTCATCACTCAAGATGATTTTGCTATGGAATTCTGGATCATTTTCATGCATTTCAACGACACAATCAGCAAAGACACGACGTGGTTGATGATGGGCCGGCTTGAGTTCTTGTGTTAACTGGACTTTATAAGCCTTAAGACCAAAGACTAAAGAGCCAAATCTTTATGCAAAATACAGTGTAAAGCCGTTTGTGGAATTCCTAATTCCAAACATCGACGAATAATGGAAAAACGGGTTTTATTCTTCACATCACTAACTTGTCCGAACAGCTCGAATTTTTCCACCAATTTCTTTATTGCGGTCCGACAAGGAGTTCGAGTTTTACGAACCGTCTCTGCCAAATTTTCACCATTTTTATAGTGAATTTTAATAATTTCAATGCGTTGTTTAAGTATGTATCGTTCCATTTTTATTAATGGCGTAGTTTCTACTTGTCAAATATCAAAAAATGATAGCTTCAAAAGTGACATACCGAAATAGCGGGCTATTCGAAATGACACCTGTTATTGGAAAACCCTTTATTAGAAAATGTTTTAAACTCACGTATTTAAAAATATCGAACATCATTCCTAATTGTTATAACATCAGTGATGATATTCTCCAATCTGTTGGAGAAATCAAAGTCGCTTTACATATCTTAATCATATATGTAGACTTTATTCTATCTAAAGCGTAGTCTGCTCTTGGTTTTATAAGAAGGAATAGTTTAAAATTCTGATACTCTTAAGTTGGTTTTTACGTAATATATATCCGTTCTATTTGCATAAGCTCAGAACAAATTACGCCTGGAATGACCCTATCGCTCGCTCTCTTCATGAACTCAATAAGATTTCGAATTCTATTTATTAAATGTTTGGCGGATCTCTTCTTCCTATCTGGGCGTTTTGTTGTTTTCCACAAATGGAGGGACCTACAGTGCCGCCTCCGAACTGCAGATTGTTTTTTATGAGGAAGGGGTCTTGCCCTTAATTCACACGCGGATCATTTTTTCTAAGAAATACCAGCATACAGATTGCTCAAGAAAGCTGTTTCGATGGTTAAAATACTCTGAATGATACCCACAACATTCTTAGAACTGTTATTTCAAAAATGCATACTAATATAATAACATTTTAGTACTATTATATAAAGTATATAAGTACAGACTTATGTATACCCATATGCCTTACTTTCATAGAACTTAAGGCTTTAAGTTGACACAGCAGAAGTTAAAAGCTGACGATATTATCCTCACCACGACACACATGGATCGGCTAAATGTTAAAGTTACCAAAAGGCGCAAAAATTACCACCACACCTATTACAGCTTCTCACGCATTTCCTACATCCAACTGCCAGTAGGTAAGCTACTTTTTCGAACGCCAACTCCAATGCGTGGCAGTGCAACGTGCCTTTAGCAGTGTAAAGGCAAAAGTGCAACTGTTCAAGTGTAAATCGAACGTGCCGATGATGATTTACTATGTATATGTCTGAATGAATACATAAATATTTTAAGTAAAGGAGATGCGGTGGGCGCATGCTTATTTGTTTAGGAATGTATTAGTGGCTGTTAGGATTGACTACAGTGGCATTGAAATTGTTAAAACAGAAAAGTGCCTGCTTGACATTAAACATGTCGGATGCAATCAGGGCTAATGTATTTTGAATTTGCACCTATGAAGGATATACATGCATACACTAAAGGTGGAAAAATAAAGATGGTGCTATCAATATATCGGTGGTTTGCTTTCCCACAAAATACTATCGAGACTATCATACTTTAACTATATAAATTGCTATTAGACATAAACCAAAAGTCTATCGAGGCATCGCAGTCTGAAATATTCGAAGGGATTGAGGGAAAAAGTCATTTGTATTCTCACCGACAATGCATCTTCATTGCTGAAGGCTTGTGAGTCTCTGGAAAAGCGGCATCTGCCATCATTCAGTCAACTTAGCTGCTTTTTGATGATATAACTCAACAGTTATCTAGTTCAAAGAAAGTGAAATGAAGAAAAATATTTGATGCAGGTATTTAAAAGCACTGGAAAAACGAGTATTTCCCTATGAAGAACAGGCCCTGTCCCGGATATTAGAGAGAGAGAGAGAGAGATAATAGAGAGAGCGCCATTTTTTAAGTCGTTATGTAAACGCTAAATAACTTTGTCATTTACCAACTGATCTACTTCAACATACATGATTTCGAGACGTCAATTTAGTACTATTTCAACCATGAATCGATTTACACCGAAACAACGCGCTGAAATAGTGATGCTATACGTCGAAAATAGTCGTTCTATTGTTCTAACTCAATGCGCATATCGCAAAAAGTATCGCGACAAACAGGCACCGTCTGACAATACTATTCGTCGTTCATCAACGACAAGACGTTCCAATGAACTTGTTGAACCAGTGAGAGAGAGAGCGTTGCCCAGGAGCCAACAGTGTCGTAGCGTCTTCCCGCTCAGCATTTTGGCGTCAGTGAATTCAGCATTTTAAATGATGATTTAAATTTGTTTGCGTGAGTATAGCGCATTAAAAGCCTTAATATGTTGATTTGAATTCGGTCAAGGGTATCGATATATCGATGGAGGATACGAATACTATTGCAAATATCGATAGTCACAACTAGCTAGAGGAGCATACACATGCATAAATTTATGCACACAAAAGTTCTGGCAATGCTTTCTATTGAATTTTGTCCTTAGATGCCTTTGAGTCCCTATTTTATGTTTTCCTTTTGTATACACTCATTTATGGATATACTCATACAATAATACAATACATTTCTCTGCCAATTATTCAGATGAAACCTGGTAAACCGCGTCGTAGCGGTTTTTGCAGCGTCGAACCTACACACGAATGGTATGCACTCGACCACTTCAAATGCAAGTCGTGATTTTAATGACAATGCAATATCGATTAGATTCTACAATTATTGCAAAAGTCATACATTTAAATATTCCTCTTATACCCGAGTCAATTTAGGAATGCCTGTCCATCCGTCCGTGCGCACGATAACACGCCCCCTCCCATATAGCAGTAATTTTCAAATATATACTCAAATTAACCACAAATTATGAACCCAAGAAAAGAAATAGACGCAGGTAAAATTTTGAAATATGACGGGCACCAGGTCCACTTTTGAGTAAATACTTGCATCTTGCTAATGTCTTTAATAAAACTAATCCGTTGTGCCCGTATTGCTCCCCACCTAACTTAGATCCTACACAAATATTACTCAGATCGGATAAAAGCCACGTCCACCCTTATTTGTTAAGACGAAATTCCCGACCGTCTATGTGATGTTAAAAGCTAAAAATTATATTGCGACATTTTTGCGAGAAAAGAAAACACAATTAGAAATGAAGAGCTTCCAAATGGTACAAAAAGATTTCGTTGTAAAAGAGTTATTTTTGTTGTTGATATTTAATCTAATAAGTTTTTTTTCATTTTCTTTATTTATAGAATCTTTCTTGCATAAGAAACTAACATTAAGTTAACAAATCTTATGTGCCAGAGTATTATGTACCCTTGCCAGTGCTAAGAAACTAATTATTTGTTCAATGAGATATATGTATTTATATGTACATATACAAGTATAATTAAATCGGAAGTGATGTGATGGCGAAGTGAATGAATGGAGGCAGCCAGAAAGGGCTGCTTTCCAGACTCCGATTCTGGGTAGCTGGGAGCCGGACAGACCTAATTCCCAGTCTCCCTTAAAGCTTCCGTTGTCCCTAACGACGATTATGTGCGTTTATTTTTTTTATTTTTGTTTTTTTTTTATCTAATGGAATTGGATAGACGTAGCCAAAAAGACCCAGTGACCAGTCTCCCTTGAAACTGTGTATATCTCTTATGACGATAAAAGATTACTAAAAGTCGGAATTGCCGAGACTCCGTTGCCTTCGTGGACGGATCCTAGTGTGAGATGAGATAATCAAGGTAGTGCAGACTTCAAGATGTCCTTTTTTCTCAATCGTTTATTAGAAGTAGATTTCGGGCAAGTTTATTGGGATGATGAGCTTTTGTAGGTATTTTTTGCTCAACCGTACGATTTCATCGGCTTCACGAGGTATGCAAATGTCTCTGGAATGTTAGCGTTCTTTATACGAGGTGTGTTCAAAAAGTATCGCGAATTTTGTGTTTTTTTTGATGCAAGAGCCAATTTTTGCTCTCCCACAAATCCGGGCGTTTCTGGCGGACTGCTTCCCGCAAATTCCGCATAACTTGCAGGTAATATTCTTTACCCTGTGGCAAGAGCTCATGATGCACAATGATGATGATGCCCCTGCAATCGAAAAAAGCGGCAAGCTAAACTTTTACATTCGACAACTTTGCGCGCTTTTTTCGGTCTTGATTCGTGCGGCAGCTTCCATTGAGATGATTGAGCTTTGGTTTCCATGGCCGAACTCGTCGGCATGAGTGAGAGACATGAGTACCAACATATCACCACAAAAAAATCGAAATTCGAATATACGTAACCTGCGAAAATTCAAAATTCGCGATACTTTTTGAACACACCTCGTATGTATGCCATGGAGCTCCCGTAATTATCCATAAGGCTTTAGAATGCACTCTCTGAAGTTGTTCGATATTTGAAGGCGTAGCAGTTCCCCACATTTCTTTACCATATATCCATATTGGTTTCAGCATGGCTTTATATAGTAGCACTTTGTACTCTAGCGGTAATGCTGATTTCGAATTGATATTAGTCAGTATCTTTTCAATATGGTTGCGCCATGTGAGTCTTCTTTCTAAGTGAATTCCAAGATATTTTATTTCATTTTTTTGTGATAAATTCTGACAATTAATTGTAACTGCAGGACAAGTTTCTTTCCTTAGACTGAAAATAATATGCACGAATTTGGTGTCATTAATCTTTATTTTCATGTTTTTTAAGCTATGCTGCTATTGCAAATATGCACCTCTTTTCAGAATCCATACTTAGCCAGTCACCATTCTCTAGTCTAATTGGTGATTCGTACTGTATGGGCCGATTTATATTTTTTGTTGTTTGTTCTAATAAATTACGTTAGAAAATAGCATCACATTGGACACAAAAGTATTTAAAACAATTATGAATTAGTCCTTCAACAAAAAAAATATTTAATAAATAAAAATAATAGTAGCTGAAACATGCATAAATCCTCTGAAAGACTGGTGGCTCCCACAACGCGTACCCATTAATATGCATCAACATTCACAATTTCCTCAAACCTTACTCTCCACCATTTATTCCAGCTTGTCACCCATCTACATAAGCACGAGTATATCTAATCCTGACATTCAGTACTACAAACTGTTCAAACACGCTTGCAAATTGTTAACCACATGCCCGCTTACCGCTATTGTTTCGCTCATATGTAGCTCATCGAAGCTAATACAGGCTATGCATGTGTATATATGTACGTACTATAGTATATATCCTTTACATTTCCACTTTGGCACTGAAGGCAGGGGAGGACAACTTTACACAAAGTGTCAAACTAGTATATCTCTTTCACAGTATACCGCGTACGCGTTTGGAGCACCGCACCGAGCGCCGCGCCATTAAGCGCTTGATTGGTTTGTGGGCACCAAACGTCGAAACGACGGGCAAACTGAATCCGAGCAAAGGCAAAATTAATGACTTGAAAGGTACTAAATGGCGGTCATTGCGATGCTGTACTACCACAAATACTGCTTTCAAAAACCCTTCAGCAAACGCTTCTTCTTTTGCTAGCACTACTAGTTTGTGTTTGAATATTGGCAACAATCTGGAATTTATGGCATTACACGAAATGGCCAATCTGCGAGTGTGGAAACAAATGAATCGCTTGCATCGGCAGCAGCAACGATTTTATCGATTTGCCTGGGCAGCGAGGACTTGGTCTCGCTATAATGTGAAGTCTGCATGTTGTCATAAACTTAATAGAGTTCTGTATGTCTACTTCTGATTGGAATTTACGAAAAGAAAGATTTTACATACATACGTACTTATATTTATATGTACATGTGAAACCGTCAAATTTGTTTGTTATTTGTAATTGATTACATAGGAGTATGTAGGTGTAATGAATATTTGTAATTGGTGAGAATAAGTAAGTGTTTGAATCATTAATTAAACAATTACAATGGTGTCAAAAACGTTGTATTATTTATTCACTAACCACCGACACGTGCACATACATATGTACTTATATGTATGTATATAAGTTTACATGCATAGCTAACAAAAAGGACCCTGCCGGCAACTCAGCTACTTTTTATTGCACCTTAATCTAACTACTTCACAATTGGAGGTGGTTTATACTTGGATTATTTTAACGGCTGGCTGTTATACCATAGCATTGTCCGACTCTGTATGACTTTTCAACTGGAGCATTTCTCTGAGTGTAACTTCCTGAACATATAGAATTTTAACATTTGTCCTATTTTATTTCCTTGTCTGATAAATTGTGTTCACGCAGGTGTTTGTCCCGCTTATGTATCAGTGCGATCCCGATCCAATCACATGTTTGGCGTTTAGATTTCCCTCCATGCAGAGCCTGCAAGCTCCATTGGGGTATATTCTCAGGTTAGTAAGATAATAATTCAATCTACCTACAATAGCCCATTAGAATTCCTGTGATGATTCTAAAATTATTTTTATTTAATTTCTGTCAATATTTAAATAGGTTTAAGTTAAAGCTACCGATGATTGATTTCGATTGCGGTAGGCTTAGTATGTTCTTCTTCGTCTTTCCTCTACATCCTGAATAGCAAGGGAAAAGATACCCTTTCCAAGGTCTCCAAATGGCTCTGGGCCCATAAATGGGGATATGACGTCCGCGTGGATAGGACGTTTATTTTTATAATTCTTCATACGCAAAACAAAATAGCAAATATGTAAAAGAGTTCTGCAAATATGAAATAAAAAACAAACAACAGTTAAATTCTCTTTAAACAGGAATAAAAAAAATATGTGAAAAGTAGCAAATTCACTGCACAAAATATGGCATGACATATTTTGATTTTGAAAAGTAAAAACAACGTCATTTTCGTAGTCGACTACCGAATTTCTTATAGGGCATATTCAAAGTGCAATATTTCTTTGCTCCTATATGGGCATACCAATAAACTGAAACTGTTATTTAAATGGTGTAGAAATTTAATTGAACGATCAGAGGTGGACGGCGTCAGTCTACTGGGAAAACGTTTATTGCTTCATATGTAGGCGTATAAAAACGTGTAGTTAATATTATTTCTATCACAGTCAATGAACTATTTCCGCTAAATAGCTGAAGAGCTGAAATAGCTGAAGATCTTTACCGGCTTTCATCACGCGAGATTCGGCGAAGATAAACACAAGTAAATTCCATCTGCAGACAAAACAAATATTTGTCGCCAGTAACTGTGAAAAGCTGTAGAAACTTAAGAGGCCGTCAAACATGGCATGGTGTTTCAGCAAAACTGTTAAATGTAATCATTTCAGAGAGTAATTGCTTTCCGAAAGTACTCAAAAAGTAACTTGCTTACCAAAGTGCAGATCGCCTCCGCTGGGCTTGGGCAGCGGCCTTAAAGCCGAACGTTAAACGCCTTTGCTTCCCATTTTGAACTATCCCTTTTTGTTTATACAAATTATTTGGATTTGGGATCTTTGGGCTGGTGGTTGCGGTATTCTTCTACATGTACATGTTGGGGTGAAATCTAGCAGGAATAGCTAGTAGGTTAATGTCGTGACTGACCCGCTTGTCATAACTTGGCTGGCCTCAGAATACGTTCCAAAACCATCGCCATACGGTTGGTGGTGTAGATGCAGTTGAAATGACTCCTGCCTTTAACTCCGGTCTGGCTCAGAAAGCAAGCCTCATTAGGGCATGCGTCAACCCTCGTATGGATTTCCTTCCACGGCATAAATAAAGATAAGATCATTAAAAGGCAAGAAGAAGCACACGACTAGTAGCGGGCTGAACAAATGTTTAGCAAACTCGCTATACAAGCAGACTCCATTGCCCGTGGGGTGGGAGGCGAAGGAAAGGCGGTGCCATGTGAAAAAAGAAATTGAAAAATATGGCGCCCTCTATCCACCCTATATCAGGGTGATAGAGAGAAAGCTGAACCTCCCCCTTGTTAAGAAAGCGCAAGGACTCTCAAGCGGATTGTCACACCGACGAGCGTTTGGCTACTATGAGCATGTCCAGAAATGCATTATTTAAGGAGATTTGGAAGGCACCGAATGCTCTACTCCGGAGGAGATGAAGGAACTACTCCGCTACTCTAACCGTAAACTGCCCTCTCGCCGAAACAAATCATCATGAATGATTGAAAGAGGGTAGTCCGTAAGACCTAACAAACCGATGCTAGAGGTATGCCCTGTAAATCTATATAGTGGTGTGGGAAGGAGTTAGACCCTTGGCAGAGAAAACTCCTGTGGTTATGGATGTAGAATTTGTCACGTTAGAGGTTAACAGTGCTGGTGACGTACTTTCGTCGGTATGATCCGAAGAGTGTGAACGTTAGCCTAGGGTACTTGGGAAGATTACTACTCTTCAGATAAATGTTCATCACGCTAAGGTGGCATCCACCGATTTACTACTCCACCTCAAGAAAAGATTTAGTCCTGACTAAGGAGACCCAGCTGAGTAGTATAGTATTTCCGAAATCAGGACGAAAAGCCACAAACTAAGGGTGCCAGTAAATAAAGCGCCTCATCAGGAAGAGCTTGAAGCTTTTCCGTGTAATATTTTTGATGAAATACTATTTTTAATCTTTATCTGAAAAACATAGCGATTAATATTTTTGCGTTGGAGGTACCACGGACAAGATTCTAAGTGTATGCGGCTACACATTACTCCTAACTTCTTAAATAGAAAATTTATGATTGAATTTTTCCTACAATGTTTAATAGCTGTTGTTAATGGTTCAAACTTTTTCGGAGGTTACTATTTGGACGCTCCAAACGCTCCAAACTATTTAGACGCAGCTGAATAAAAAACCAAAAAAAAGCCCTTAGTGATGACGAAATACCAGGTAACCCGCATAGTGATTTCATTAAAAATTATAAAAAATTGCTCGGGAAACATGATGAAATGTAAATGTGGATTCCTCAGAGAATTATGTACTCCGTTTTCACAGAGTATTTACGCCCTCGTAAGTTTATTTCAATATTTGTGCTGCACAATTTGGCAAAAAGCCATCGAGTTGATCATTTTTAGGACTTCATTTCTGAGAAAAAGCCAAACTGTTTCATTGCACTACATTTTCAGCATATTGACTCTATTCGGCGCCCTGCAACGATTGTCTTTTCCCGAAACTACAGCGCTGCAAGTCAATCTATTGAAGCCATCCAACCCACTTTGACCACCACAACATTCCTACAGCTTATTTGTGTTCGTTTAAGAACTTGGAAAAGCATGTAGAAATTTGTATCAAAGAAAAAAGCGAATATACTGATTATTAAAAAATTATTTGTCACAAAATGTACAATTTTTTTCTACTTGTGAAAAGTTGGAATTTTAAAGTTAATTCCAATAATACTAAATCCGAAATGGGTATGTTGTGATAATATCTGAAAATTTACAAGTTCTCTAGCTCCATTTAATTTCAAAACCAGTATTTGGTCGATAGTTTTACCTCATGAAATATTTTAAATTATTTTTTTAACACCATGTATAAGTGTATATATATGTGGGTACTTATATACATGTACTTTTTCTTAGTGGGGCATTTCGCCGAGCTCCTCCTCCAAATTGTGCTATGCATGTTGACGCCATTCCACAAATGGGGAGCCCAATAGTGCGTACTCCGCGCGGCAGATGATTTCTTTTATGACAGAAGTACACTCGGAGGTTTGTCATTACCTCGTGAAGAGCGACTGCTATTAGAAAACACCTTTTCTATCATTTGATATTTCATTTCCGCAATGTGTTTCAACAGGCAGCCGCCGCACACTGGGGATTTTTGTACAGAGATGCGGAAAAAAGTATACATCCCAAAAAATATTTACATTTTTACTACTAACGAAGTTGCATATGTTTGTGTATGAAAAGAACATGTTTAAAAACTATTTTTAAAAAAAATTTTAAAAAACAATGTTTTTTAAAATTCATAAATTTTTTTTTTTTTTTTTACTTTTTATTAATATAAGCCAGCAAATATTTACGCACAGGATACATGTAAGTTCATAATTCTGAATTACCCTCAAAATGTCAAAACAAAATTAAAAGTGTTTCGTTATCATTATGCATACACTAGAAAGCGTTTAGTTATTATCATTGCCAAAAAATAATCAGTGGCGCCTGGTGGCACCTGGTGGCACCTGCAATTGATTAAAACTGAAAGAGACGCTATTAAGCAACACGTTGATACTAGTTTCTGACCGTAGGTAAATGTAGCTCAACTTGCAGACCCAAGAATATGAAGGAATATAATTTTTTTTCTTAAATTTATTATAAATAGATAATCAAATGCTTCACAGCCTTTGTTCTCCCGGCTAAAATATATAAAAATATCGTACCCTAAATGAAAAATAAAAAATTGGAAGTCGGCTCAAGCAAAAGGAAAAAAAATCACCTTGGGCTTTGAAGTCTTTTCTTAGTCAGTTCAATACTATAAAAAAATTATACTTTTGACACATCTATAAAAAAAAAACTGTAAGTCGGAGTTTAGTAATTCTTTTTGATTTTATTGTTGGTTCTATTCTGGAATTTAGAAATACCATTAAACATTGCGTAGGTGGTATGTTGCAAATTTGACTTTCTTCCGCTAAATCCCCAGTGTGCGCCGTAGCCGAATGGATTGGTGCGTGACTACCATTCGAAATTCACAGAGAGAACGTAGGTTCGAATCTCGGTGAAATACCAAAATTAATAAAAACATTTTTCTAATAGCGGTCGCCCCTCGGCAGATAATGGCAAACCTCCGAGTGTATATCTGCCATGAAAAAGCTCCTCATAAAAAAAATATCTGCCGTTCGGAGTCGGCTTGAAACTGTAGGTCCCTCTATTTGTGGAACAACATCAAGACGCACACCACAAATAGGAGGAGGAGGTCGGCCAAACACCCAAAAGGGGTGTACGCGCCAATAATTATATGTAATGTGTTTCAACCTGGGCACGTTCTTTGCCTAGCCCGCGGACGCAGAATTTTAAAGCTCTCACAGAGATTAGATCACACACACAGGGCAAAAGCTCTCAATGCACTCTGAACTATGAAAGTATGTTTTCTAATGCTCGCTAAAATGTTGATTCACTACTGTTGACAGCGAAGGCGCTAAAATTTATGCATGCGATGGGAAGAAATATGAGTGGGAAGAAAAATTTGTATTTTCCGAAAACTATTTCGGTAACATAAAGTGTTTACTTTGTAAATTTAGAATAAAACGCGAAGAGTATTAGGCATTATCCTACTGGCCATCGCAGTTACGAAGCTGTAGCGGCTAGACAGCGAAAACGCCTAATTTGACGATTAAATAAGCCTTTTTCTCATAAGAGCAACATATTACTGATTCTTCGGGTGAAATAACAGGCGTAGACTGTTTTCGATGAAAGGCCAGCTTTGTTGTAGCCATAGCGCTTGCAAAACAATGCAGACCAAAACAATCTTTCAGTACTCTCGAACCTGAAAATCGAATCTCTCATCAAATTCTCGAAACGAATTAATATCTTTGACCAAAATCTACAATAAAAATCTCGGTTAGGTGGGGAAATCATATAACATAATGAGCTCTAGGGCAACACAACGGACCCAACTTGCGGTCTACGTGGCACTCCGATGCGGGGTCACCCTTAAACCAACCAACCAACCAAAACAATGCAGATGACGGAATTTTTTTAAAGAGTTGTATCAACACAATATTTTACATTCAAGATCATTGCAAAGGAGCAGAACAAATATAGCAATTTCATCTTGACCTTTAAGAAAAATTACTTGTTTTAATGGAAAATAGGTATATTAATTTCATAATAACGCAAATGCAATCCATTTTTGTTTTTTTTTTTTTTGTGTTTTGTGTGCACGAGTTTTTTACAAATAAAATTTAGTAACAACTGTAACAACTAATTAATAATTTTTCCACTTTTATATATTAAAGCGATAGCTTTCGGGCTTTCGACTTAATCAACAGAATTAAAATAATTATATTTAGGGACAGTTTTTCATTGCTACTTTAACTATGCTTTCCACTTAAACTAAGTTTAAATATCCAATGTCGCAGGCTCACTTTAAAAAATTCACCACAGTTAAACCAGCACAGAAAAACTACCCCTAAATTGGAGAAATTCCACCCCACAAAAGTATATCAATCCCTTTTTAAATAAGTTTATTTGGCACAGAAGGACTATTTTCTCCTTAAAATGTGGGTTTGAACTGCTTGAGCGACTGTGTGCTCTGCTTTAACGTCATCTAAGGTTTGAGTACCAGATTTCAGGACATTTTAGGCATTTTCGAACATTCCTGCACTCAGCAAGTTCCAAAAATATTCCCAAAACTTTGAGGCATTTTTCATGCTAACAAATATCCCTACATGCGCGTAATTTAATGAATTCAGCACTAGGTAGAAATCTCTCCAAAGGATATCGTAAAAACTGCAGCAACGCTAAGGTTTGCGTCTGAATAAAAATAAGGGTATTTTTGGGCAGGTGGCGAGACAAAAGGACTGAAAACTGCTTTACGCCACAATGGCTTCTTCCCTTGCCGCTTTAAAATAACTCGCGCAATACCGCTTATCACCTAATGCTGCGAGTTTAACAAAATATTCAACTGGATCAATCGTTAAAAAAACTTGGGGTCTGAGGGCTGTTATTTGCTGGCACACAGATTTAGCCAGTGTTTACAAATTCCAGCCAACGCGTACATATGAAAAGGAGCTGAAAAATGCATCCCACTAATAAAAACATGAAAGGCTCTATATATGCTTACATACATCTATTAGCCTTTTAAATTATCATTAAAACAAAATGTAGAAACTCCGCCAAACCACAAAACCCAGAGTTTTTAGCGTATTTCAAAATACCATTTCCAAGACATTTAAAATTTTTTTTAAATTTTCCTTTTTATATAGCAGTGGAGTTTGGAGCTTTTCTACATCCTGGTAGATAAGTACATACTATATCTGCTGAGAAAATGTTTTGTGAAATATTTAGTACCCATGCCGTATACGCAATATTTACAAAATTCAGCCTCTAAGTTTTTCATATAATTTCTTGCAAGAAATAAGAAAAAAAATAAATTATTGACTTAGGTCCCACCGAGACTTGAACTCGGATCGCTGGATTCAGAGTCCAGAGTGCTGGCCATTACACCATGGAACCATTTAACGGTACACCTGTTATCAAAAGTATTTATTGCAACAGATAGGCAACATAAATGTTAACGAATAGATAACAGAAAAGTGCATCCTTGCTGGTATCGATTGAGGATGCAGGTAAACCATGATTGCCAACAATTTCAATTCACTTTCGGTCAGCGTACTTTCTATGCGCGCTGTCGCATAAAAAGAATTCTGAGAATACTGGGAATATAAATGTCCCTATTATTTCCTTAATTGCATTCTTTTTCATAACTGCCGACGTAATAAAAACACAAGCATTTATATTTGCATGCATATTTAATAACTTTTATTGAATGCTTGAGTATTTAATACTTTTAATAATGAATATGATTTATTAAGTGTGTTACATTGAAGCAAAAATCACTTTTTAAGTGCATTAATTTATGTTAGTAATAAATTTGTTGGTTATCGTGCATAGCATTGCCAATTTTCAATTGGAGGATATAATTTTCAATTACTATCATTTGCACGATTTAATTCAAAGCAGTCGAGGTGAGCACAGCTACGCCACGTTCATAGAAACTATGTTGATCTTGACCGGCGGCTACCGCCAAATCAACGGTGAACAAAAGCTCAGTTCGCGTGGAGTTCAAGTACACCGGCAAAGTAAGTTTGCTAACGCGAGTATCAGTAGACGCCCTGCAAATAGTGAACAAAACAAAAAAAAAATTGTTAAAAAATAATCCTATACAAAACGATTTGAAACAAAATCAACGACTTATACTTACTTGACCCATTTGAGTATAGTGAGCGGCAAGTCCATCATAATTGTCGAGGCCAATAGTAGCTCATTACTCTTGCACTGTGCGCCTTGCAATTTCAATCCTGTCACTCCAAAACTGCTATCCTTTTGATCGGGATTTAAGCCCGACTCGGTGATGGTTACTTCTAAGGCTAATTCCTCTAGCGACCAGCTGTTAGCCTGTGCTACGCATTGGCGCGTTGCAGTGATGTAAGCTTCAGGATTCAATAAGCCACCCAACCAAACAGGGAATGTCTGCAGAATATGGTGTAATATAACAACAAAACAGAATAATTTATAATAAAATTGCTTAATTTGCACTCACCTGTAACTCCTTGGCTCCTGCTTGCGACACTAATTTGGACACTTTTTGCAACTGCTGCACACGATTACTGAAATCAGTAATCCACTGTATAACGGTGCAGCCCAGTGGCACGGTATAACGCTTCCAACCTATTGGTATTATGCCACGAACTAACTCTGACAGCATTGATCGATGATGGTTGGTCTGTTTCTTTTCGCCTTGACAAATCAACACTACATCCTGCAGATCGGAAATGACAGTTGTCAACAATTTAGCTCCAGAAGTGACCTCACGTTCGAAGTAACGGTACAACGGATCTTTGATATTCTCTACAGTACGCTTAAGCACAGGTAAATTTTTGGGTAAGAGCTCTAACCAAGCAGTTGCCGAATTGTGCAATGCCTTCATCCACGATGGGCGTCCATCTTCTTGCCGTGTCGCATTGGCATTAGCCGCCTCGGCGTGCTCCTCCACACTGTAGGCCAGCTCGTCGTCATCCTCCAGCTGTTGCATCTTCAATAGCTTGCTCACCAAATTTGTGCCGCGTGTTGTTAGCAACACCTTTTCCGCATTGTTGGGCAATCCGAGCCACGAAGGCGTCTGGCGGTCGGACAAATTCTCAATCCACTTCAAGAAGTGATCTCGACGTGTGCCGTCGGGCATGGTGATATGTCGCTGACCGCCGGCGCCGCCATCAACATTGGCCACAAGAGCGAAATCGCTTTCGAAGCTGCGCGCAGTGAATAGTTTTTTCAAGAATGAGGTCAGCAAGCGCTGATCGAAGTCATTGTCAATTTTACCGCCGTAGATGGATTGCGACAATAGTGTAACCAATGCATCCCATGGCACCTTCTCCGGCGGCAAATTTGTGCGACCCATTGCGGTCGTGTCGATCCAGGTGTCCAGCGTGTCGCACGCGACGCGCAGATCCGACTCATTGAACTCGTACTTTTTGGCCCAGCCAAGTGGCACATAGCGCAGACGCTCCTGCACGATGGCATGGAACCATGCCAGCAAGAAGTAAAGGCGTGCACGTTCGCTAGGTGTTTTCATCATGCGCGCCGCCGGCACCGTCGAGAAAGTGCGCAGTAAGTTAGCGCGAATGCCTGGCGGCGGTTCGAAAACGAAAATGCGGCCGGCGCGCAACAAGTTGACCGGCACCTTGGGATTGATCTCCATGGTGAGGAACAATCTGAAGCCAGAATGTGGCTGCAGGGAGTGAAGCTTCTTCTCCAATTGTACCAACCATTGCGGCGCCAAGTGAACGTTCTTCAACAGCACCCAGCGACCGCTCTTGCAGGCCATGTTGATGGCGCGCTCGGCCTGATTGAAGCCTTCAGCCGAACCAATGGCAATGCTCGAGATCTGTTTGTTCAGCTCAGCAGCCAAGTCGTCCACACGTCCGGAGGCGTCAAAGCCGGGCACTGAGCACAGTAATGCGGGTGTGTTGCAGTTCAACTGTTTGTCCACAACAGCGGCCAAGTCTAGTTCTTTCTCGGCGTTCGGCATGAAATCAAGGCCTAATACAGCATCGACCACCTTATGAGCAGCGGCAATAACCCGATCCGGTCGGAAAGCTTGTATCAGTAACAGCTGGTGAATAGAGCTAACGATGGGTGTGAGTGCCTTTGACTCATCCCACAATTGCGGTACACACTGCTCAGGTGAGCTTTGCTGCAACCAGGCGCCGATTTCGGGCATCGATCTGAGTTTTTCGATCAACTTGCGGAAGATGGGTAAACGTGATTGTAAGCGATTGACGCTTTCTATTTGCTCTGCTGAAAGACCATCTACAGGCGTCGAAGATGCAAGAAGACCCTCGCGGCTGCGTAAGAAGAAATTGAATTCAGAATCCAGATTCTGTTCGGAAGTGCCTTTAAGATGAATCTTGCACATCAGCAATGCAAAAGTGAGCCGATCATTATGTAGCATGCCACGCGCCACGCGTTCATAGCAGACCTGCAATCGAAGAAAAATAATGATTATGTTTAGAGATACAAATTTTAAAGCTCTATTTTACGAGGTTTGATCTATTTTCCCTAACAAAATATAACTAACCTGGAACAGATCTTTGGTAATGATGCCCAAACGCTCCGCATACTCGCTCTTGCCATCCAATTTCGAATTGTTGTACAACACAGTCGAGAAGATGTCCAAGAACATTTTCAGTGAATACTGGTAGAGGAAATGCACCTGATTCAAGCTGTCCATTGTGAAATAAATGTTGCTGCAAGCAACGGACAATGGCAAATATTGTTGCGAGACGGTCTCAATTTCCGCAATAACCTTATCAGTTTCATCGACTTTCTGATTGATATCGTAAGCTTCCTTCTTCAACGTCTCGAGCGTAGTAATCACTGAATCATCATCAAGAATTTTACCCTTCGCATCATTCAAAGCCTGCAACAGACTCTTTTCTAGCTGGCGCAAACGCAAACGGAATTCGCCCTGCAATTTCAGGAGATCTGAGCGTTTCTCATCGATATCTGGACGCTCAGCCTTCAGAACTTGATTTAAACATTGCGACTGCAAGGAGCTGCGCGTAACAGTGAAGTTGACAAAAGTGACACGTGAGCAAATATCCGGTGGGAACTCCACTGTTGGATCACGCGTGGACAAGAAAATGACGAATGAAGGCGATAAATCGATATCCTGATCGCCGAGTGTGATCAGCACACGACCACCAGTGCGACGCAATTCGCGATTGAGCACGGGGTTCAAAATTGGATCGTAATTCTCCACATCTTGCACTAACAAAGGATTACCGAACCGGAGCGCAGATTCCAAATTCTTCCGGAAGGAGTCGTCCAAGAAGGAGGTCTTTGTGATTTTTTTGCCAGCATATTCGTTAAGCAAGAAAGTGGTAGCTTGGCCTGAAGGATCGATAATGAGTGGATAGCGATTGAAACGCTTAAGCATGATGGCATTCTCAGTGCACAAATCATCCGTTGGTAAAGCATTGGCTTGCCAACGCAAGCGTTCATCGGGATTGGAAAGATATTCGGTGCGTGCCATATCAGAGCGATACTGTATGTTGGCCGACTGCAGATGTTGCGACCAAGTGGTGAACAGATTCAAGCGATAGTGCTGATCGAAGTAGCCGCCTGTAAGCAAGTCGCAATAAATTTAGTTAGTTTGATTCGAAAATTCATACTTTCAGAAACACATTCAGCATTTACTGAAATCTTACCATATGCAATGAATGCTGCCGACAGTAAAACATCACCAATAATAGTAGACATTTGCGACTTGAATGTCTCGCTGGTGCACTCCCAGCGCTCGCGTTCGATATTCAAGCTCTTCAACAAAGCAATAGACCGATCGACCTTAGCTTGTACATTTTCCAAGTCGGTCTTGATGGCCTGTGCCTGCGAGATGAGCTGTGCATACTCTTCCTTGTAGGCGGCAATACTGCGTTCCAGTTGCTCAACCAGATCCTTAGTCTCTTTTGCGCTCTGTTTATTCACATCCGCTTGTTCTTCTAGCGAGCGCAATTCTTCACGCAACGGTTCAACGCGTTTCAACATATCGGCATATTCGATCTGAAAATTACCAAAATAGATAAGTGCACGTGTTTATTTTATTATATTTTTTCACACGCATTTTTATGTACCTGTGCAATAGCCCATTTAACCATAGGGCCACAAGCCATACTGGCACGATTGACCTTCTCAAAGTTATAATCAGGATTGCTTAGATATTTGTTCTTCATCTTTTCACGCACCTCATCGCTATAGATGGTAATTTTTTAATTCAGAAAATAAATATTCTATCAGTTTCAAATAGTGGCTTATTGTTTGTAGAGTAATGATAAAATCACCAATCAAAGTGTGAGGTATGCAAGCAAAGCATTTACTACTAACAAGAATAAAAAATAAAAGCCAAAATCAAAGTGGGGAATTCAACGAAATTAATAGGCTTTATGTAGGTAACGTTAAGAGAAATTAAACCACCACCGAAACAATTATAATACAACTAAAAATAAAATACATAAATCAAATTAACTCGAACCAAGTGCCAAACGCTTTTATGTACGAGTATTTCGCAACGCTAGGGCAAAAACTACGAAAACGCGTATATCCAATTGCAGAAGAAGGTGGGAACTAGACTTCGTAAATAAAAAATAAAACTACAACAAAAAAATTAACAATTTAAAAATTATAAAAATGAATATTGCTTTAACACAAACGAATGAGAGTTTGTGCGATTGATTGGAAAAGAAATATAAAAAAAAATTACGGTTTTTTTTTAACAACAGAGTAAACATTTTCAAGGCGAAATAGATCATACAATTTTAGAGCCAATGTTCTTATGTTTAGTCCTGCTTTCCAGCTAAGCAAAGTTAAAACTAAAAATTTTACTCTTAGAGAAGCACTAAAAAATTATTTTTCCATAACTTTACATGTCAATTAAAATATTTAAAACGGTCAATCAATTGCACAACTCATTCAAAGAGTACAAAAAAATACGAAAAACAACGAAGGTGTAAAAAAATTAACTTATTATATTGTTGTTGTTGTCATGCTTACGTTATATTTTCAGTATTGAAGTTAGATACAATTGAATTTATAAAGTTTTCTCGCATTATAACGGCACGAATTGATTTCCAGTCGGTCGCATTCTCACCCAGTAGCAGACAGATTGACTCCAGAGCCAATTTCACCACCGATGGTGGATTGGCCATGGTACGGACTTCAACAAGCTGCTGCTTTCGGATCGATTTAACGGCTAAAGTGAATTAAGCGGGGTAGGAGTGTGTGGTGAGTAAGAGTAATATAAAATTACGAACTGACTCGTTTAGTAAAATTATTAACGTTCATCAATCTAATTAAATATTAAAGTAAATTAAGAGGAAATTAAATTCTTTGCAATGATACGTTTAGTGGAGTGTTGTTGTATGCAAGTCCAATCCAGTATCTTTTGTATTGCCGACGTCGAAGTATAAATAAGTTAAGATCTATCCTAGCCAAAACCTGCGGACACATACATTCATTCGTATATACTTTAGTACTAATTAATATAGACCTTATAAGAGCTCTGATGTTAAACGGTTTGCTATTTTTTCCTTCTTTTTTTGATGCAAATATACTATTTTAAGATTTTTAATATCTAAATAGCGAATTACAGAGAAACTTCCTTACTTCTTTATTTTCACCCCAAAAACCTTTGTGCATATTTTGGGCTCCTTTAAAGGAGGCAGACAGCTTCTCCAGCACTTTCAAATTTTCCATTTGATTTTTTTTTTTTTGCTTTAAACATTCATTTGCATCTAAAGAATACCTATATTTTCAATGTTTTAAGCTTAATGGAAAGTGAAGTGATGAGTGTCGCACAAGAGATGCGTAAGAACGAAAACTTGAATCGCGTTTTTCTCGAAATACGTTTTTTTCCGCGCTGTTGAATATAACTCAAACAGTAATCAAGATATCAATTTCAAACTTTACAGGGATATTCTTTAGCATATTGGCCTTTGCATGTACCTCAAATTTTATATTAATTATCACTAAAAATATTGTTTTGATCAATTTGTTTATAAAAAAGTGTAATTTTTTTCTTTTTCACTAAAATTTACATTTTGCTTGTTAAATATAGGTAAGTGCAAGGCGGAACAACTTATTTTAATGAAAATTTTCTATTGATTTCAGTTGATTACAAGAGGCTATACATTCCACGGCACAAATTAAAGGAGCCACGTTTGAGCAGCTGTAACGCCGCCTTTTTTTAATTTTAGATTATATATTCATTTAAGCATGAATATTAATATGTAATTTATTTTAAGATAATAAATATTCAAAACTCGTTGTCTGGAGGAGTTGCCCCCTTGAATTGCTTGCCGCCATGCCTATGAGTCGGTTTTGCTTGATGCTGATGTGAACTTAGATGAGCCTTTTGATAGCGCCTGTTGCAGGCTATGTTGTGAAATTTTAGCTAAATTTTACTTTTTTTTTTTGCTGGCGCGCTAAACTAAAATGGTTAAAAGATTTCCGTCCAGCTTTTAAATATTATTTACTCAGAACTCTTAGCCAGTTTATATTTTATAGTTGTTAAATGCATAAATTATTATTAATTATTGTATTATTAGACAAACCTATGCTAACAAAAACAAATAATATAATTAGGGTGCTCACAGTTCTACTTTATCTGGTGTGCTAATTTTGACGCATTCTAACTTTACATATTTTACCAGGTGGTCACATTGTTTGTTTTTGTTTTGCATACAAATGAAAGTAAATGCTTTGGTTTAATATTGCCTTGCATCACTTATTCGAATCTTAGACTATGACCATTACATTTACCATAGTTTTAATATATTCTCTTTACCACTCGGGCGTGGAGTTTGTTCCGTTTAATTTTCAATTTCACGACAAAGGCAAATTTATAATTTAAAATTAGTAAAGAGATGCTTACAGTTTCAACGATACCGCTTTTCCAAGTTACCACATTTTTACTTCTGGAGAAAACTGTGAATACCCCAAGTATATTAAGGAGCTTCATATTAATTGAGCTTAGATTAGATATTTATAATACAGAAAATTACTTATTATATATTTAATGTACAAATATTAAAACAATTAGGTCACACATAGCTAACGGTAATTATTTAAATTAATATTTTTGCTTAGCAAATGCAAAATGTGATGAATGCATTATTTGGTGCGTAAATGGACGATGCAAAAGTAATCAGTAAACAAAAAAAATATTCTGTTTAATCGGAAATCAGAGAGTAAAGAGGCAGCAAACCCCAGCGCAGTTATTTATATTATATGTTTTAGAAAAATAATACATATGTACATATGTATTACACAGTACTGCTCCACAGCTAAAATATATGTATAATTTATTACAACAGCCACATTAAACCAATTTTGATGTTTGGATGAAATGAGTGATAAGTGTGTAAACAAATGATATATTTTTTAATTTTTTTTGTGGCATGTTTCGGGTATGTAGTATATATAGTTAATATATGCAGGTGGGCATGTGTGTGGGTGAAAATTTTGAATTTTGTTCCCTTAATATAGCTTTAAGTTCAGTTAATGTGTATATTATAAATGTTATATGATTTTTTTTTCTTTAAAATATAGTAATCTGTATTGCCGTACGTGATATTCTCAGTTTTCAAATTAACAATGGACGGTATAAAACTATCTTTGACAAGTATGCCACGAATCGCCTTCCAGTCGGTGGCAGTCTCGCTGAGCAGCTCACAGACTGATTCCAGTGCCAACTTGACAACAGCCGGTGGATTGGCCATGGAACGCACTTCGGCCAAGTGTTTCTTTTTAATGGCGCTTACAGCTAAAGTAGTAAAATGTTTTCAAAAAACGCACATTGAACAGTGATGAAAAAAACAATAAATGTGATAAATATAAAATTAAAAAATACACCAGTGTTAAAATTTGCTGCAATATAACACACACACATGGTGTGAGATACTTTTTAGAAAATATTTAAATATTAAATTAACCTGAAAACTATCCGCTAATCAAGTTGCCTAAATTAAAATTAACACTCTTAAGTTTTAAATCAACTGTTAATGTTTTACTTTCAACAGCTATATATTAAGCGTTTACCTTGTTGCGCGTCTATCACAGCCGGTTCTACTTGTGCCAAATCGGCCATGACATATTTACGTTTTTCTTCAATCTTCACCGTCTGATCGGCTAAGCGTATCTGTATCTCCTGTGATTGTATCTTCTTCTTTTCTGCTTCCTGTTGATCCTTAAACATCTGCTTCAATTTAGCATTGGCCGCTTCGTTCTTCGCCTGTAGTTCTTGTTTCTTGACGGCCAAAGATTTTTGCATCTCCTCCACTTGCTCCACAGTTTCGGCAATCTTATTGAGACCTACGTTCAGATGCAATTGTTGTTCTTCCAAATCACTACGTTTCTCATTATACAATTTGACAAAATGATGAATGAAGTCCAAATAATGACGTGGCGTGACGGCCATTGTGCGTCCACCACGCTTGGCCAGGCGTGCGTTGGCCTGGTGGAGCGTTTGATGCACATATACGCAACTGTTGATGACAGCATCGCGATGTGTGGGCTGAGCTGGTACCAAGGGGCACACGGATGGGAAGAAGTCGGGTGCTGTCCAGCCTTGTTTTTCCAGGTCCACACGTGTTGTGAACTCTTTGCCCACCTGGAAGAGCGCAGAATCGGACCAATCGCCGAACCAGTTGAGTACGCAACGATTGAAAAGAGCTGGTGAGGTGGCAGCACGATCTTTTAGGCCGTCTGTAGAGGGGTTCATGGTGAAGACCACATGCAAGTTGCGCATAACTTGTTGAGTGAACCTAAAGATAGTATAAAGAAAAATCAATTAAGTAGGAAAAGTATCAAGTTACTTCTTCTTTGAGGTAGTTAATTAAGACATGCTTAAATTCAGAAGAAAAAAATTGTATTTTAAATAATTTTCCAGTCCTACCATTTGTATAACTCGTCGCTTGAGTCCAACATTAAGCCCTCGCGCTGGGCGCCTTCTTTACATTGTGTCATCAGCGTAGTGTATTCATCACCCTCGAACAAACCGGGCACTTCTCCATTAGCTAACAGCGTATTCATGCGCTCCAAGAAACCAGAATCTAATACATTCGACTCGTCCAAAATGAATGCAATTTTCTCATCCTTGCAACCAGAACGTCTCAGCACACAACGCAGATCCTCATCGAAATCTTCGCCAGTATATTTGTTATGCACCTTAATTTGGAAGATAGATAACCCATTCATCCAGGCGACGAAACGCGAAAGCGTAGTTTTGCCTGCGCCAGACACACCGATTAGTAATAGATGACCTTGCGGCTGACGGAATATACGATCAATACGCAAAACATGCTCCAAAACTTCGTCAAACAGTACGAGCGGCACATCGAGCTCCTCTTCGTAAAAGACCTTTAAGCGTGCACGGACATAGTCACGCAATTCTTCGCGATTGACTGGCGTATAGTCCTTGGATAGCCAATTACTGTAAAGAATGGGGCGTGTCAATGCCTCCTCCTGATTGATACCAGGGAAGTGTTTAAGTGCCACAATATCGATATTTTCATTGGTCCAACGACGTTCTGATTCTTCAACCAGCCTGTCTTGGAACAAACGTAACGCCTCATGCGCCCACAAACGCACCAAACCCTCCACTGGTAACGAATCAAGCGGACGTATGGCCTCGCAAATACCGCGTACCCAGCGTGTCATCTCACGCGGCGAGTACACATAGTGCGGCTGCATATCCTGTGTAAAGCGATCCTGTGATGCCAAATAAAATTCAACCATAGCGTTGGTGAGTGGTTCAGCGTAACCACGCAATGATGGCATCATGCGCAACATGGCGCGTGAAAAAGTGCCATAGATTTGTTTAAGCGAAGTTTCGCCCGGATAGTCAACATAGATGATGGGTACGTGACGTAGGAAACGATGTGAAAGTGGTTTACGCCCTGGATCTGTGGGAGGATTACAAGCGCCCACGAATTGTATGCGCTCCAAAGAGACCCATGCTTGGTCGCTGGCGCGATAGAAACCTTTGTGTTCGACCAGCTGACGCAAAAATGAAATGACACGTTGAGTGCCATAGGTGTCCATATCGGGTAAATTGATTTCATCGCAGAAAAGTACTAGCCATTTACCAATCTAGATTGAGTATTAACACGAAAAGGTTATTATTATAATTATTAGTATAAAAAACAATATGTCCGCCAATTATGTATATACCTGTACAGGGGAGAGTACAACGCCATTAGGTGTCTTACGGTATTCGCAGTAGTGATCGAAAGTTTTGAGCAAAAGCTCTGGTGTTGTGGCTGATGAGAAATTCAAACCAACCACTTCCATGTCTGGTAGAGCACGCAATGCTGAGAAAAGTGTCATAGTCTTACCAGAACCAGGCGGTCCACATAGTACTAAAAAATAATAGGACAATATCAGTAAATAAAAAATATTTTGTTACTTTTTTATAACCAACCCAAAGGCTTATGTTCTGCCAGCCAGGTGTACAACAACGATTCGTGACGTACAGTATCCAAAGTGGGCACAACAATATCTGGTGATGCCACTTTGTGGGTTTCGACCTCAATAACCGGCACTTTGTTCGACCATGGAACCCATTCCCCATTCATGCTAACTTCGTAGTCGATAATAGGTGCGCCAGCGGCTCCTGGCAGTGGTATCGTAGTAACACTACGAACAAAATCACCCAAATCAGTGCGCACTTTGAGCTTAGCATCGCCAGCAAAGGACCAGAGGACTGAGTAAATAAGTGCCTTCGGTATATACTGCTCCAGTTGGTCGGCGGAGCAAGGAAAGTCTGGATGTTGTGCATTGAAGTCGAGCACATTTCTGAAGAAAATAAATGCAGCAATTATTTAAAGCAAATTTTGGTTGTTGATATTGTTATAACAGCTATGATATTCGTTTTTAAATAATTCTGTTTAGCGGCTGTCCCAGTGACCAGCACTATGACCCGACTGTCATTTGCTTAAAAAATGAGAAAACAATTTTATTTACCTTGCGGCTTGATTTAACATTGAAAAGAGCGAACTAAGTGCACGCAAGCGTGTAAAGTCCATAATATGCTCTTGTTCCATAGCGTACTCCAGACTGCGCACCACAATGCCATCTGCCGAGAAGTATGGCTGCAACAACAATGCAATATCGCGCTGCACTTGCAATGAAGGTGACACCTCTTCTTCTTTATCTTTAGTAGAAGCTGACGGTTTAACAACGCCCACAAAATCTTCATCGCCATCTTCCAGTGGAATACTGCGCAATCGTGAGAGATAATTCTCGAATATCATCTCTGTGGACAGGACATCCTCCGAGAACCAAACCATGCCACAACGCGAAACTGTAGCGAGTGTTGCGAACTTCAAGTCCTGTACTTCAAACATTATGCGCACATTGGGTGGTAGTGAAAGACGTTCACCATTTGGCAATGTCAACAATTTGTTGTCATCCAACACGGAGTTCAAGTTCTCAACCCATTCGGGATCGACATCACCATCAAAAATTATCCACTGACGCTTGTTGATTTCACCGCGCACGTTGTCGATAATTTTGCGTAATACATGTGTGAACAGACCGTCGGTCCACTCGCGTGTGTTTTGATCCATGACACCATAAAGCGCCTCCTTCGAAATTGCTTTGGGATCAATGACATGTGCTACGCCTTCAGTACCCTCGAAGCGCTCTAAAGCCTTGAGCAATGTACGCCAGGCGGTCGATTTGCCTGAACCGGATGGGCCCACCATCATCAAACCGTGATTGAGGTTAGAGATTTGGTATAATTGAAGCACCTTTTGGTAAGGAAATTATCATGTTATTAGTACAAGCGCAGCATATAGGATATCGAGCAAGCTTAAATTTCTTATAGATCAATTTGGCAAGCAGTAAAAATATCAAGGAATCTCAATACAATTTCGTCTAATTAAACTTGCTTAATATAAAATTATAATAGGAAAAATAACTTAAGGCATTTGGAAAGGGTTAAGCATCTTACTTTTTCCACCCAGGTTTCACCGAATCCTTGCGCATTCTGTTTTATACACGTTATTCATTGTGATTTTCGGTAATTACGCGTGAAAAGCAAGCATTAATTAAATATTAAAGTGCATACATTAGGAAAGTTTTTAAAATTAATTTTGAATCACTAAGTATACACATCAATTTACACACAATACAAATAGCGCAATCTCAAATATTCGTGCGAAGGAGGTGCTCCAAATAAGTCTTTTTTCGAAAAAGCATAAAATCATATTCCTAATAAAAAAAAATTAAATCACTCCTTCATAGCTTCCACACGCTGCACCAACACATTAACTAAACATAAAAACTACACAAAAACATAGCGTCAACGTCATAACGTCCTCATTTACCTTCTCCATCCAGGCAGCACCCTGTTCATCGCCTTCGCCGCACACCAAATAATCTTCTTGGCACACTTTGCGTATCTCTTCTTTTAGACCCTTCATCTCAGCACGTGTGTAGCCAACATTCGGGAAGACATCGCTAAGCAACGAGAAGAGCAAAGGAATATCCTCTGCCACCAACTTGGGAACCATTGTCTCGCACACCGATTGTATTAGAATCTCTTGCTCTGGCAAATTTTCAGCCACTGAGGCTTCATCAATGTTCTCTTCGCCGCGTTGACGCAAGCTTTCCTTGATTTTCATGATGCGATCACGTTTTACATTACCAGCGGAGATCAATACCGACTTGAGCGCACGTAAACCGAAATCGTAGTGGCTTTGATTGGAAAGTTGTTCATCGCAAAGCTTAAAGAATGGTACGATCTTGCAGGCCAACTTTTCTGCCGAGCGGAAACCTTGAGAGAACAACATAACCTCAGCGATCAGCTGGCGATCGGGTGTTGTCATAGCCAATGAACGGAATAATTTCTTTAAGTTATCGGGCAGATTGGAACGGCCTGCGTAACCAGGATTCATGGTAATGAAGATGGCCATATCGGGAGAGACGCGCACCTGCTTGCCTACCAGCTCAACGGTAATACTCTCCTTATTGCTGTCCATTTCATATTTCAGCGCCTCCTGTATAGTTTGAATCTGTTGCGAACAAGCCGACAACATACGCTCTTCTAAACGATTGAACTCATCAAAGCAACCCCAAGCACCGACTTGACACAGACCAACAAAGATACGACCCATAGCTTGGAAATCGAAAGTCTCGTCACAATTGAATACGAGCACAAAACGACCAAGCTGATTGCCAAGCGCCTTAACAGATTCAGTTTTGCCAGTACCAGCTGGGCCAAAAGGCGAGCCACCCAAACGTGACTCCAATGCTTGTGTCATGGTCAAGTAGCAGCGATCAGTGAGTGGAGTCTGTACGAGACGATCCTGTACGCCTAGATATTCAAAGCCATAATAGAAACGAGCATTGGCCATGTGAATGGTAAGTTGTTGTAGAACCTGTGTGCGAAAAAAATGTCTATAGTATCAGCAAACATCTTTCTCAACTAGTAAAGGATGTAAGCAAAGTTCGCAAATGCTCACTCACGCGCTACTCATGAGTCGTTCAGTTTGAGCAGGCAGGGCGAAAAGGCGCGAGTACTTAATGTTATGCTTACAGTCTAGCTGCAGTGAACAGCTTGAACGCAAGTTTCGAGCGGCATAAAGAGATATTTACCTCAGTTTGTCGTGGGTCAAAGTAAAAACGCATCTCACAAAGCCATTGGAAAGATTTGGGGCTGGTGACGCCATTAGCAATCAAGCGACGTGTAACTGTACGCTTATGTACGAACTCATTGATCTGCAATAGGAATAAATATGAAATGTTAAATTGAAACTTCTGGAAATCTAAAAAACCCATGGCAAAAAATGGAAAACGTACCAAATGTTCCAATTTACGTCTACGCAATGGCGGCTGTTCTTGTAACACGGAATCGGCGAGTACATTCAATGTTGACTCCACGGTGCACAGCACACGTTGCATTGGCTTTGAATTGTTGCTCTCTGAGGCTTGTTGCAAAGCTGCCTCCACATCCTCGGACCAAAGAATTTGCGCAGCGAGTACAATAATCTGAGCCTGATATCTGTCACACCATTCCATATATTTCTGTGGATCAATTTGACCTTCACGAAATTGTTTGATGTCCTGTACGGCTTGTGCCAGAAGCGATGCCAAAGTAAAACGCATTTGTTTCTCAACCAGGGAAAGCCATTCGTTTATTTTCGGGTGCTCCACGGTCGAAACTGGATTCATGAATTTAACTTCCTCGCCTTCGCGTGATGAAATACCTAAAATGACGGTGTTGTCTTCGTTCAACAGAATAGCAGCAACGCCAGCAAACATTTTTTTGAAGTGCTTCTGCAGGCGAGCAATATTTTTGCTGTTGCCAATAATCTCCAAAAGATCCTCATCGCCCACGAAGTAGAAACGAGGGAAGGAGGTACGTTCACGCTCCAAATATTCGCCCAAAGCCTTTTGTATTTTGCCTAAAAGGTCAGCCAGACGTTCAAGCGAACGCTGTACGGCAGGTATATTCAATACATCCATTACTTTCGGTGACTTGGTTACTTTCTTCATTAGACCTAAGAACTCAGAGCTGATGCTTTGGAAGCGTGAAGTTTCCACTGGCAAAAGCGTTTTAATATCAGCACTACCAGAGAATATGCCTTCCAAGTAGACCCAGCGACGCTGCACATCAATCCAAACATCGAACAGCGCATTTATACGATTCAGTTTCTCTTCCCAGGTAAGCGCTTCTTCCTCGAAGACTTTATAGTAAGGCGACAGTTTCATAGCTGCAACCGAATTTATGTGTTCTTTTACTTTATTGAAGAGATCATCCCAACCCCTTATGATGCGACATTTGTTTTGATAATTGATCAGGTCCAGTTCATAGCTCAGCCAGGACTCACGCACCTGTTTCAAGAATTCTTCCAGAGCCATTTCACCCTGGGCAACAAGTATTATGTCCTTTACTACATTTTCATTTTTCTGCAAATTCACATCCCACACTTGTCCAAGCGTAAGATCAGAAATGACCCAATTCACACGCAACTGTTTGGTGAGTTGTTTCCAGTGGCGTTCCTTAAGAGCATCCGACTTTAACTCTACGATCAACATGTTCACCTTGATATAGCTTTGAATTAATTTCTTTACGTATTCGTATGATTCGTACATGCGTAAGCGCGCAGGTAATTCTTTCAGTTGTGTCATCATTGCCTCGAGTTGTTGCCGCAATTTGCGTGGCTGTACCGAAAGCCAAGGTTTCTCTCTGAAAGTCCGCATAAATTAAAATATGTTTTATTGAACCCTTAATCAATTAAAAGCACTCACCTAGTCTCGTCAATTTGGGTCCAAACTTTAGAGAGTTCACTCCAGACACCACGCAAGTCTTGCAACTCCTCTAAAGCGACATTCATACGCTCCGAACTATTATTGGGTATAGCGGACTCCTGCAATTCTAGGGCCTCCTTGGCCTTGGCGACATTATCGCGTTCCTCCTTCAACCGAGAATACTTAGTTTCAAACAACTGCAATTGTTGCAATGCATCATCTGGCCGTATTTTGCCGCCAGTTGGTTTGTTCTTTTCCCAGTCGTTCAAAAAGTCTATAGTACGCGTTTCCACAGCTTTATCTTCGGCCACAATCTTAGCTTGCAAGCTGGCCACTTGGGTCTGTATGGCTGTATCTTTACGTTTGATGATCTCATTGAAGGCCGACCATTCGCCTTCGATGTTGTCGACATGCAACCAGTTATTGGGAAATTGGAAGCGTTGACGCTCGAGTATGCGTTGTGCCTCACGGAATACTTCCACTTGTTTGTCCCAAGCAATCATATCTTTCTTGAGCGATTGCACATAAGTAATGAAGCTGACGGCATCAGAAGTGCTGGCGGCTTCTGCAGAGCCAGAAAGAAAGTTTATGGAATACAGAAAATCTATAAATAAAACTGCCACACACTTTATCACACTTACCAATGCTTTGCATTTCCAAATCAGTGCGTGACTTGGAAACCTTCGAGTGGAATGTAGTCATTTCATTGCCGAGTAGTGTGCCGAATTTGCCCAATGCTTCCTTATGCCAAGAATCGTACTTCAAAGTAACCTTGGCCTGCACTTTAGCATAGTCAATTACAATAGGCCCATAGGCGCGACGCGTATCGGATGTGTCGAATGTAGTTCGTGATTTCTTAATGTCATTCAAACATTTAATCCACAAATTAACATCTTCACCTAAACGACCATACAAAGTATCTGCTTGCAAGTCCCACAGGCTCTGGTAACGCAACCACTCTTCCACATAATTGCGCACTTCACTAATTTTGTTCTCAATTGCACCATAGGCATTCTCCAAAATCATGGCTTCTGGCAATTTAGTCAATAAGTTGCGGTAAGTTGGTGGCGCATGTTTGTCCAAGCCCACTTGGTATCGCGTGCTCTGTAAGCGCACCTGAGAGGTGACTATTGCCTGCCAAGCGAACAGCTGTTGCATGATTTGAAAGCGTGCCTCCTCGATTGAGGGATACAAATACATCTGTTGGTTAGTAATACGAATTTCATGAATGGCGTTCTGGATCTGTGGTTCACCGCCGAGCTTGTGTGTTGGCTGAGCTGGGGCATCAGTGTCCATGGAAAGATCACGTTCCTTCTTGCTGCCAGTCAACGCTTCAGTCCAGGCTTGAATACCAGCCTGAAGTCGCATCGCCAACTTCTTTTCAACTTCTTCATCGAGGCGTGTTACCCAAACGTTTAAGTTAGAATATTGCTTGAGTGACAATGCATCAACGGCATGTTGAATTTTCGATAAAATTTCGGTAAAAGTAGCAGCACTGTAGGGGCAAGTCTCTAAGGAGCGTACATCAACGTCTAACTGTTCCTCGACAACAAGCAAATCCTCAACCTTTTCTTGGAACTGAGTGACACATTCTGACAAACGCAACACATAAGGATCGAGCTTGTACGACTCCCAAACCAGTCCAATGCCTTCGGAGATAAAGTTCAGCACTTCTTTGCGTAAGCCAGCCACAAGCGGTACAATGCTGGCACGATCTTCAATCTAGCAATAAGAAAAATGAATTAAATATAGGAAAATCTGCAAAAACACACATAAAGGTGGTTTTTGATGTACTAAGCATGCGATTGCATTAAATATGGAATATGAATATTTTGTTGGACTTTTTTACTACATGTAATTACAATAATAAAATATTCTAAGTGCAAATGATTATAGAAATAGTTTTATTTTAGAGACATTTATGAACATCAACACTACCTTGAATACTGAATTTTGTGCTAAACTCCTATTACTTAGCTGCATGTAAGAAAGGGAGGTATTCGATATTGGTTGTTGAGACAGAGTAAACTCATTTCGCATTTAATGCAAAATTTAGTAATAATATAGCATTTGATTGTTACGAAGTAATATCAAGAACGAAGCAAAATTGAGATTGAATATGGAACTGAATTGAATGTCAAAACTAAAACTAAGCAAAACTAGATAAAGTATGTTTTTGTTATAACTAAAGCTTCAAAATATCAATGCATAAAAAATCAGCTCGAAACATCGCTAGCATTTACAAAACAAATATGTATACATTTTTTTTAATAACGTCGAGTTTACAAGCTGCGCACGATTTCAAGTACATGCGTATTTTTTGATAAGTGTTGTGAGAAAAGTGTTGAAAAAATTAAATGATTTTAGAATATTTAGTGAGGTAGGTGTAGTGGCATATGTTTGAGTGTAAAATCAGTGCAAAATTAAAAACAATACATAATTATACCTTTTCTAAGGTGCGCTCATACGTGCGCACGCTCTCAATCAATGAAATGGCATATGGATAAATCTGATTCGCCTGGTGTGCCTTGTTAACAATCGTAAGTGGAACTCTAAAATGGAATTTGGTAAACATTAAAAATTTGCAGTAATCAAAAGATATTTTCTAGCCACTTGCCTGAATCCTAGATTCTTAATATTACGCACTTCTTTAGAGAGTGTAATGATTTCCGGCAAAAAGTTGACACGTAACTTAAGCACGTTGCTGCGTCCGGTACGTGAGCGTGAAGATTCAATTGTGAAAATACGCCCCGAGTTTCCGAAATTACGTTCCTGTACTTTACGTGCCCATTCCTGGAACACTTCGGAAATGGAGAGCTTGGTGCGAAAACTGTCCCCATCCGCTTTTAGTTTCTGACCCTCCAAATGTGTTTCCCAACCTTTACCCAAAACATCTTCTACGCGTTTCAAATACATTGTCAATTGATTATCGATTTGACGTGCCCAAATGATCGAACCAGCTACTGGCGGCAAATCGCGCACTGTTGAAAGGCGATAACTTTTGCTTTGTGGATATTGAACCTAAAAAAGGGAAACTATAATGTAATATTTTATTGTTAGAAGGATTTCATTTATCATACCTTGAATTTTTCGTGCAACGCATCAATATCATCCTTGACACGTTGTATAAGCTGTGTTTGATATTCGCGAATAGCTCCGCGTATATGCGGACGCACGAAAAGCGCATTGAAGCGCGAGAATATACGAAACATTTCGTTGGCATTCTTAGCAGTGCCAAGTTGATCGCGCAAATGTGCTGTGATGCGTGCTTCAACTCGATCTAAAAAAACGTAGCAGTTAATTAGTTGTTAAACATCTCAGATTAAAAGCATTGTTTCGCAACCCACCTATTTTTTCTTCATAACGTTTAACAGCTGCCTCCCAAGCTTCGGAACCCTCCTTGGTTATATCTAAGCAGTCCACTTCTTTCACATTCTCATAGGCCAAGTTCACCTCCTCAATAGCATTAGCATCAGCCGCTTCCAAGCTATACGGCTGTTTGGTCTCAACAGCATTGGCATCATTATTTTGTGCTTGCTTTGTTGGACGCAATACGCGCAAAATTACGGTACGCAATTGTTCATGCTGGCGACGGAATTTGCGCATGTGCTCCATACGTGTCTGAAGCTTCTTATGTGAAGGTGATACACGCCACACCATCTTCAAATGCTCATCACGCTTCTTCTTTACAATGTCACGCAATAAACCTTGCAACTTATCATACTCGTCGTCCCAGCAACTGAATATTTCAAAACATTGATTCATTACACGCTCAAATTCATCGAAAGGAATATGCATCAGACGACGTGTGCCCAACACTTTGAGCAATTGTTGTGAAAGATCACGTGAAATAGCTTCTATTAGTTTGAGGCAACGCTGAATTGGATACTTGGTGTTTCGTACCTTGCGCAAATGTGAGAATATTTGCTGCACTGCAGGGCGTATCTTCTCCAGTTCAGTAGCCGACAGCAAGTCATTAATCGGAAAGTCTTTCATTAAGGGATTATAATCGGCAACCATTGCCAAGGCCTGTTTGAGGCCAGTGTCAGTATCAAATGACACTGTGGCATGGAAACGTTTGCCATGTTTCAGTATGTCCAGTGTAAGGGCAACCTCCGGTGATTCACGCTTCTCCTGTATGCGATACAGAGCGCGTTCCAAGTTCAACCAAAATGAAATTTCCTGTTTATAGAAAATGAAAAATTAATATTACTATAACTGCCGCATGCAGATTACTTTTTACCTGTAGTGCTGTTCCCGATGATGGATCACGGTCCAATTTAGTCACCTTCTTGATTTCCTTAATCCAACGATTTACACCATTTTGCAGCTGATTAAGAAATGATGAATCCTCTACTTTATCACCAAAATCAGCCACTTTTGCTTTACGATTTTCATCGGCACATTTGCGTATTACGGCATTCACAGAAGGGTGGGCTGTCAATGTTATTTCTGGTATATCAATATTTTGCTGTAAATGCAGGAGTCCCATCTCCAGTTCGGCCAATTTTTTTTCAACAGATGGTGCCATCTTATCACCATCGCGATCTGCACGCCCCGATTCCTTGACGTAAGACTTGAAGTAGGGAGCCAAGGACTTGGAAATAAATGCATGCAACGTCTCATAAGGGGAGCCATCGGAGAAGTTAATCAAACGCAATTGGGAATGTATCGATTTGTCTGCTTCAATCACAGCGCCACGTTTGATGCACGCTAAAGAAGCCATACGGCTGTTGGTGAAGTGAACATCATTACTAATTTGATAGTTGACCAACTCTTTTTCCTCTTCCCCTTCAGCTGGTTGCTCATTTTCATCTTCTAAAAGAAATTATGTACTTAATAGTAGTGCTATAAACGTACAAGAAAAGGGAAATTGAGAGCGCAAAATGATATGTAAGTCTGAAGGAAGATATTTTATTGGCTAAATTTTTACTTGTAAGAATTGCCAGTAAGAAAAACAGATGTTTTCAAGTATATTCCCATTCAAAGCATTAAAACACTTTGTGCTCATACAATAAACAAATAATAAGATTAATTTTTAAAAATCTGTAGTGAAAAAGTTTGATTAGAAACAAATTAATATAAGAAGAGTGCAGTTTTTCTTTAATCGCAGTGTAATTAGCAATTTCCTTTTTTACTTTTTTGAGTTGCGCGCCATCAAAACTTGCAAGTTCTTAAAAGTTTTCTTTCTTGTACTGTTCAATGTGCATTGATCCATATGAATAAAAAGTACATACATACATATATGGCATACAGGTATGCGCATAATTTTTTGTATACCAATTCGTTGCCTATGGCATGTGCAGTGCGTGACATACATATGTAAAGCAGCTGTTTAAATTTGCATTAAGCCTTCGGATTGTAAACAAATATCAGCCGTTATTTGTTTACTAAGAAAATCACCGAGCAAAATGCCGGTTAGAAGAAAAGATCTTCCAAAAACAATGTAAATAGTAATAGAGTTAACGAGCTACTCTGTACTAGATTCACATTGATGACTCATGCCAAAGTGACATCACTATGTCTAACCAACAAAGCACATCATCCAAGCGAAAAAATTGATATTTATTGATTTTGCAATTGGATTTCATCATTTTCTTTTCACCTTTGATAAAAACTTGTTGCAAAAAAAAATATCCCTGCCTAAATACAGATTGCCTTAGTTATAAATGGATCGTTTTAATATTAAATGGAACGTTTAGAAGAACCCAAACTTTAGACGCCATTTTCTGTACTTTGGGCGTTGGCATTCCCTATCTAATACACTATAGAAAGCAAATGCCGTTAGCTTATTTTAACACCAATTACCTTTTAAGCAATTCCTTTGAATGTACAATGCTTGCACCTGTGGATCTGATAAAAACTTTTTTATGCGTTCCTGATTATCTAGATCCTCTAAAGCAACATTTAATGCTGGTGGTACAACATCTTCCTCAGGCAGCAAAATCGTCACTGCTTTTCGTATATAATTAGCAAATGCACCATAATCGACAATGGTCACGTTTACCACCGCCTCCACAGAGGTGTCGGGGTTCTCCAGCGAATCTCCCATAATTTATTTGCTAGTTTATGCACTAAATATTCCGTTTTCTTATAATTTTCAAAGAATTCGCAAGAGTTAATCTGATTACGTCTGCAAATAACTATTGAAGAACAAGCAGTGGTGAAAAAAGTGTTGTAAACGCAATTGTGTGGATAGGAGGTCAAAATAAGGGAATACCATTATATGAAAACTATGTTTGTAAAATACTTAAATATGTACTATGTCATAAGTCTGAATAGATATATTTCAAATATAATGAAAATAAGTATTGAATTGATGAAATACTATTAAAATTAAGCAGAACATGTGTTCTATTTTTACCCACTTCTGTGGTCGGAAAAGGCAGGCAACACTTATGTATATTTGCGGCTGCCACATGCTTAAAAAAGAAATTACCAAAAATTCCAATAACAATTTTATTGATTTCATAATAAGATATAATATATAAAAAATATATACTGAAAATATATAGCTGATACACGTTTTGATATTTTAAACTTACACTTCAAGCCATACCATACCATAAAGTACTAATTGTCAAACAGCTGATTGTTATTTGCCAAATATGTCGCATCGCTTTAGTTGGATTTACAAAAACAAATTATAGCTATAACTGAGAAGAAACGAAACATCGTGTAAAGACCCCTTGCATACAAGCACTGAAAAATTGGTCACATTCCCACTTTTGGCACTGAAATTTAATGTTGCACTTACCCTTACAAATAAATTTATGCTGAGATCGATAATACATATTAAGCAGTACTATCTCGACTTCGTTACAATGAGCATTCAGTCGAAAATTATGGACCTTTTTAAAACTATTAAATAAGGAAAACATATTTAGTATAAATATGTAGAGCCCAATGAATGAACCAAAATGCAATATAACTGTTTATTGAATCTGAATCAGTGTATTTGAAATTTGTTGGAAATAGATAGATATAATTAATTAAAAGAAATCAAATCTGAATTTGGTTTTGTTTTAATTGGAAATGGAATTGCTTGTGCTTATCAGCGGGATTCTCATATAAATCCTTTCTGTTTACAAGCATCGGGTCTCGGCAATGAGTAAGTAAGTTCGTACATATCTGATGCTATATTGACTAACAAATCAACCAAAACACCTACATTTTTAAAGTAAATCAAATTTTTTGCACTATATATTCTACGTGTTTGTTTTAGGATTATGTCATGTTATGCTAATGTTATTTAAAGAACATTAAAAATATTCATTTCAGATACCACTTGCTGCAAATATCGGAAAATGTGACAGACAGCCTGATATATAGACTAGATATGCAATTTAGCAAATAAAAGTGATATAAGCCGTACACTGGACTGTACGTATTATCCAATTGACTTTTTTGTTTGTTGGAGTTTTAGTGAAAAAAAAAAACGCATCCGCATAAAATTGATATCGGAGTTGGATAGAACAGAATTTGTCAATATATAAAATCTTTTTTTTGAAATGGAAAAGCTAAATCACTAATTTCTTTTAGGGGTAAAATACGGTGCACTAGACAGGGCTAGTGTACTGAGGCGGCAGCCCTTGGTCGGGAGTAAAAACCCGAGTCATTCCGGTAACGTAGAACCGGCTGCCATGGGAATGTAGTATAAATATACTAATTTCTTTTCGTGTAGGTTGGTTCATCTATTACAATTTTCATATCAGCTGTGTATAAAGCCGTGAATATTTTTCTCCGGCATCAAAAGCAGCATAAATACTAAAAGTGTCGTATATTTTGTATCTCCTTCCAATAATAATTCGATATCATAAATCAAAATTGTGACATGCAACTCTTACTGCGGCCTGGTATGCTCCAGCAACTCAAACTGTTTTTTGGAAGGCGTTTTCTAACACAAAGTGTAACCGGCATCCAGGTAAAATTTCGCTTACCATGGTCTCATTAATAACCTACTTCTATTTTTTTAATAGGTATCAGAGCTTACAAATGATGTGAAACGTCAAATTGAGATCCATTGGCGCGCGCAAGTTTCACAGGGACAGTTTGATCCATCACGTAGTGATAAGTTTTATGTACTGTCAATGTTTCCATACCCATCTGGTACCTTGCATATGGGACATGTACGTGTCTATACCATTAGCGATACTGTAGCACGCTTTCATCGTATGTGTGGTAAAAATGTGTTCCAACCTATTGGTTGGGATGCTTTTGGGCTACCGGCTGAAAATGCTGCTATACAGCGCGGCGTAGAGCCAGCCACATGGACAGAGGCAAACATAGCACAAATGAAAGAGCAATTGCTAGCACTGAGTTGTTCATTTGATTGGAAACATGAAATGTGTACTTGTTCACAAGAGTACTATAAATGGACGCAAAAATTGTTCTTGATGCTTTATAACAGCGGATTGGCTTATCAAAATGAGGTTATGTAGAATTTAGCTTGAACAAGTAGTGCATATAATAATTTCTGTAATATACTAATTATAGTTTATTACAATACTTACTAGGCTTTAGTCAATTGGGATCCAGTCGATAATACTGTTCTGGCTGATGAACAGGTGGACTCAAATGGTTGTTCATGGCGTTCAGGTGCAAAAGTTGAGAAAAAATTGCTTAACCAGTGGTTTATACGTACCACTGCGTATGCCAAATCGTTATTGGATGGACTGGAAGATCCAGTACTTCAAGACTGGCGTGATATCATAAATTTGCAGCGCCACTGGATTGGTGAATGTGATGGTTATGCATTTCAACTGCTTACATCGGATGCAAACTCCTTACGTGTTTGGACAACACATCCGGAACATTTAAAAGACCCAAATTTATTTATAGTTATCAAACAAAATCATTACCTATCGAAGTTACCTAATGCACCACGTTTAACGGTCGAAAATCCGTTCGCTGGTACAGTCATACCAGTAATTTTTAGTGATGCACCTAGTTTTGCTGAGCACTGCGACGTATATTTAGCTGCGCCAAGTTTTCGGGAGCAGGACAAAGAATTGCAAGAAAAATTTGGATTGACCTTTTTTGCTCATACAAATACTCACCTCCCATTGAACCCAAAACATGCACGAGAAGAAGTACTAGAAGCGGCGACACGTTTAAAGATAGGTGGCTATCGCGTTTCTTCAAAATTGCAAGATTGGTTGATATCACGTCAACGCTATTGGGGCACTCCCATTCCGATAATTCATTGTAATAAATGTGGCGCTGTGCCTGTACCTGAAGAACAGCTGCCTGTAGTGCTTCCAGAGAAAAAAGTGCTTGAGGAACAACGTGAGGATGCATTGCGTTGCACGTGCCCCAATTGTGGTGGCACAGATGCGCAGCGTGAAACGGACACAATGGATACATTCGTCGATAGTTCGTGGTATTATTTGCGTTTCTTGGATCCAAGCTATAACAAAGATATGGTAAATAAGGATCTCGTCAAAAAATCTATGCCTGTTGACTTGTATATTGGTGGCAAAGAACATGCGGTGCTGCATTTATATTATGCGCGTTTTGTAAACCACTTCCTGCATGATTGTGGACTATCACCGACTTCTGAACCGTTTTCTCGACTGCTTGTGCAAGGTATGGTTATGGGGCGCTCTTTCAGGGTTAAGGGTTCAGGACGATATGTAACAGAAGATCAGGTAGATAAAAATCAATTATTAAACGAAATCAATTATTATACATAAATATATTGGTCTATATTGATTAACAGGTTGAAATTGTTAATGCTAAAAAGAACCAGGCGCGACTGAAAGATACCCATGAGCCTGTTGTGATGACATGGGAAAAAATGTCTAAATCGAAGTTAAACGGTGTCGATCCAACAGATATGTTCAAGGAGTACGGCACCGATACCACACGTCTCATATCACTGGCTGATGTGGCGCCCACATCGCACAGGAATTGGTCCAGCGCTAGTACGGATATACGATAAGTTGTGACAAACATTTTTCTAATTAATTTCATTTCGTTCATAGCCTTTCCTGGAATACTTAATTGGCAAAAGAGACTTTGGTTAACTGTAAACGATTTTCATGAGGCACGTACTGCGCCTAATGAACCTGAAGAACAAAAAATTGACACGGAAGGTGAATCGTTCAAGGCCGAAGATGCAAAGTTGTTCGATGCGCGTAATTTCTACGTGAAAGGTGCCACATTTAATTATCGCCATACACATCAATTAAGTGTCGCCATCTCTAAAATGCAAGGCCTTACGAATTCTTTGCGAGTAAATCAATTCTAAAACTTATTTCACTCACTTTTTATAAACTTTCCCGTTAATTCTTTTATTAGCGTGCTCCCAAACATATTGTGCGTTATAGCCCACAGTATGAACGCGCATTAGCTAGTCAAATTATTATGCTCGCGCCGATGGCACCACATTTTGCTTCGGAGTTGTGGTCGAAATTTGTAACTGTGCCGAACAGACTGAACTCATCAACGCCAGAACTACAATGGGAACGCAATGTGCTGGAACAAAGCTGGCCCGATATTGACGCGGACTATAAACTGGATTTAACAATCAAGGTAAAGCAATGCTTTATCAATGTTGTAATTTCTATTAACCAACTTTTTTATTGCAAAAGGTGAATGGGTTTGAAAACTGTGCCATAAAGATAGCGCGCAATAATTTGGATAGCATCACATATAACGATGCAATGGACATTGCCTTCAATACACCATCGGTTACTTCATATTTAACTGATAAGAAGATACGTACGACAAATTTCGTTTTATATCCGGGGATAGAGGCTATATTAAATATTTATGTCGACAAAATTAAACAGTCCACTGCGCAAGCAGCTAACTCAAATGAAGAGGTTTTTAGCAAATAATTTTGTATATAAGTAGAGGTGTTGATATGGTTGTAAATAGGCGCAATACAAAAGTACTAATAGTTGCATATGTAGAGTTAGTTATAATGAGTCGAAATCTTATTTATTAATTTTGTTGCTGTTAATTTAAAAATTAATTATAAAAATGGTAATCATGGTTTGTTTAATAAATACGCATTTGTTACTGCCCTAACTTCTGCTTCGAAACATTCCTGCAGCTTTAAAAGTAAACACGTTATGTTTACTAAGTTTAGATACATTTTTCACTTAATTTCATTATTTTGAAAGATTCTATTTAATTGCGCTAAACCCATAACAGATAATTTTTTTAAATTTTACTTTTTTTAATTTTCCTAAAATTTAGTTAAATCGAATTTAATTTCATTTTTACATGATTTAATTCCAATAAGTTTATGTTTTCGCTTACGTACGATTTCGTTTGATTGAAGTTTGTACAAGTTATCACATAATCGCGTTCGTTTACGCAAAAAACTTGGAAACTTGCATGGAGAGCACCCAATTTCGGCATTTCATTTAGAAGAATAATTACAAATTTTTGCTTGGAAAATTTTAGCCTGCAACAACTTGCAAGCAGGAGCCGATGGTGGCAAATGGTTGCTTTTTTAACAACAAAAAAATCAGTTGTTTAAAATTATAAAGGTACAAAGACATAAAAGGGTGATCCAATAACAATGGAAGAAAGAAGGAAGAAGATTGTAATTTAATTAAATTTCTTATCGATTTATCTAATAGAGGTACCCGTTAAAAGGAAATGTGTTCGTGGTAGCGTGCATGTTCAACATGTTCATGTGTGGCATGTTCAACAAGAGGCATGTGAAAAATATAAAATATAAGCAACCCCCAAATTTTAGGAGTTGCCTTCGATAGTTTGCTCTCCTTTTCTATGCACACAACCGCAACTGCTACTAAAGTCTAAAACCGCAACAAGATCGTCAAATCGGTAGCCGGCAGTACTTGGAGCAAAGACAAAGAAATGTTGCTGGCGACGTTTAAAGCAATTGGCCGGCTAAGTTCTAAATTACTCTGGGCCTGTCTGGCTGCCTGGAACTAGTGATACGTAGTGGGGGGAGTGATACTCTTAGGACAGCGACGGAATGACACCGGATGTCCCCGCGTCAAGACCTTCACCACGAAGCACGGATGCTACCTATAAAAGAGCACAATAAAGTGCTCAGCAAACAGTTTCTACTAGGGTGCTATCGTAGTTTTCACCCATGTAGACAACTGCTTGAACCAGGCACATCAGGAGGCATCTCTTCAACTACTCCGACGAGATCCAGGACAAAACAAAACGACAACTACTGGACCGGATAGTGTTTAGACATACACTGAGTCCGACTACCACCCACAAGACATGAAGAGCTCCAGCTACCTCGAAAGACCCGTGTAACTTTGGTACAATTACGTTCTTGTAGCAGGTTAAACTCTTACTAAGGCACCTTGCACGCTACTAACCACCTTTTCACATGCTCCATCAAGCCCACTCATCTAACACCCCTTTCCCAACCTGTCGAAACAGCAAGCTTCCTGGGCTTACCGTTAGATGAGTTATGGGAGGGCGATTGGTGACTACACCGCACAGACCTAAACCCTGTAAGCTGCTACAAAAACAACGAATAAGACAATCGCTCCAACGAGAGTTGGTTCTACCTCACCGGAACGGCCCGGATTTTGGGCCAGGAACTGTCACCTCGGCAGCATTCCCCGTATATGTATGAGGAATGCTTATGCTGCTACAAAAACAACAACGAAAAAGACAAGTTTTCTTTAACACTTTGGTGGAAAATACTCTTGGTACTACATCTATTTTTGGAAAGTTTTGATTTCGATTACAAAAACACTGCTACAGAATAGTGATTAATTTTTCATATATTTTAAAAATTGGGCTACAAATTTTCATAGTTCTACATTCTATAATACTAACTTAATATACACCTATATATGTGTATGTGTATGTGTATATATATGTACGCTGTCCCTTGTTGTAATTTTCTAAAGTGTATGTATGTATGTATGTATATGTGTTTCTATATTCGAATTCACTAAATTTATTGCACTATCGTATACTGACGGTGGCGACTACCATCGAATTGAACACAAATGACGTCCTCGGAGACGTCAACAATTTCTGCCGCAGGCGCATAGTTATGTAGATACTCCCGCGCGTAAATAGTGCCTTTGGCCACAGGCGACTTCGCTTCGTTCACTCTCCCCATCAAAGCGGCACCCATGTTTGGTGTTGTTACTTCATGATTTCCTCCATTTCATTGCGCAAATATTCGTCGAGATGCGAGTAATCGAGTAGTGCATTCCGCACGATATCCAGCAGCATACTTGACCACAGCGATTCCAGCATACGCATTTTCTCCATCGCGTTCACAGTGTTCTCGAGCATGGTGGCAAAGTGCAAGCGGCCCCGTTCGCGCATACTAAGCGCATTGAAGTTGGTGTTGGGATTGACGCCCACGACTACACTGGCCTCTTTAACGGCATAATGCATTGGCTGTTGGTGGTGCCCACTAGTATTCGCGGCGTTGCCATTGTTGTTAGTGCCATTAGTAGGTGTTGGCTTTTTCCATTGCAGCGCCTCCTTGCCAACGACTAGGCGCAATGATTTGTTTTCCGGCTTCATTAGCCACTCTTTAGGCGACATTTTACTGGCCGTACATGTTTCGTCTAACCGTAAACGCGCCAACAATGGTTGCAGCATCGTCGCCGGCATCGCCCACAGCACTAAATCGGATAGACCTTCATACAATTCATTTGATGTCTCGATTTCTGCCTCCGTGACCGTGACACCATTGATCAGCTTAAGCCCCCAGTGTGACAGTCGATAAATGGCATATTCACGCCACAAATCCTTTGTGGTAATTGCATTTCCCTCCGGATCGATGGTGAGCGAACTAATGCCTTGCAGTTCGGCCAATGCGTTCAGCTGGCCAATATATTCGATGTTCGTTTCACGAAATACAAAATTTTCAACATTTGGAAATCGCGACTTGACGCGCGCCAATATTGTAGAGGCGATATTGTTGAAATTGATGTAGCTAAAATTCAAGGTATGCACATCCTGCGCTTTCGTTGCATTCCACTGTTTGTCGATATAGCGCAGTGCGCCCTGGCCGTACACGTTCAGGTAGCGGCCACAAATCTCGATGAGATAGTCACCGCCCTGTTCGCGTTCGCGTTCGCGCACCTCTCGTTCCCCCTTGCCAGCAGTCGAAGCGCGTGGGCCGCCTAACAGCGAGTTGTTCGCTGTGCTGAGTGGTGTAGGCGCCACTATGCAGGTGACAGTTGGCTTTGTTGGCGCTTGACCGTTGCACGGCGTCAACGTGGCATTTGCTATCGCTTTACCATTATTGTTGTTGCTTTTGTTGTTGCTGCCGCTGCTTGTGTTTGCTGTGCGCTTACCGCTGCACACTTCATTTCCGTTAATGGCTGCGGCTGGTGAGCAGTTATTTGTGCCAACACCGCTGGCGCCCACAATTGTCTGTGACCTCATTAGGCGACGACACACTGTGCGCGTTGCCGCTCTTGCATGTCCTGTTGGTCCGCCATTGCCACTGCTGGTTGTTTGTTGTGGCGCCTGCACAGGCATACACAGGTGCTCTTTAAATCCCAGACTTAGTGAGCTACCTCGGCTTGTAATTTGCGCTGTGGGGGTACTTCCAATTATGGCTGTTGTGGTAGCCACTTTTTGTTGTGCCAATGTTGTTTTGCTGGCATTAGAATTGCGGTTCGGCGTCAGTATTGATGAGTTATTGTCCACCTGACAGACAGACTCCAAAGCCTTTACTGTAATATTTTCTTTTACGTTTGCTTGTGGTGCCTGTTGTGTCGACAAATTGACTATGTCGGGGCTCATTGCATTGGCATACTTTGTGGTTATTCTATTTGCCTCCAATTCTGACCCAGTGGTCACAGTGCTAGTGGTTATGTTAGATCTTTGTTCGTCCCTCTCAGCTTCGTTATTGGCTTTGATAGCCATTTCAGCGTCACTATTGGTAGATTTTGCGTTTTGCGCCGAACTACTCTTTTCTTTTACTACAGAATTTTCAATCCCAAATTCATTCGTCCCACTCCGTCGCTGTTGTTGCCCCGCTGCCTTTTGGCGTTTGTGTATGCGTGTGGCGCGTTGGCGTAACTCAGTGGAGTCCTCGTTGTCGGAACTAAAGCAACTAGAAGAGGATTGAATATTCGGGCCTAAACTAGACACTGATGAGCCGGAGTTACGTGCGCTGTTGCTGCTGTTGTTGCTATTTTCAACATTATTGTTTTTGTTTTTATTGCATTTGGCATTGCTGCTTAAATTATGTGGCTGCTGTGCATTAGGTTTTGTTGTTGTAGGCGTTGACGTAGTCTGCTCTGGTTTTTGTGGCTGTCGCAGTGTCTGTTGCAGTTCATGTTGTTGTTGTGGTTCTGGATGCTTTTGTTGCTGCGGCTGTATGGGCGGCACCTTAATAAATTCTTCTAATTCTGACACAAATTCAGCCACGAGCAACCCACCCTCTTCTGTGGTATTTCCTGCCACCTCAGTGGATTCGTTTATGCAGGCCAATTCGGTGGGTATTGCGATGCGTGGCGCTGCTGGGTATGCTTGCGTCAGTCGTTGCTGTGTATGTTTTTGTGTAAAACTGTGCTGTTGCAACGACTTTTGTGACCTTAACAACTCCCAATTTGTGCGTGCATTCGAGATTACCTCCTCTCGTTTAATGCTCTGATAGGCGTCAGGCGAGAGGTGTGCATAATGCGTGTCCGAAATCTCTTTATTACGTCTCCAAGACATAGCGGCACAACGTACCTGCTCGGTAATGGGCATCTGACTGAGCGATTGCAGGCGCGGCAAATGGCTGACAAGAAATGAGACACAGTCACCTGCCAGAGAAACGGGATTATTCTCGATGGCTATCTCAAGTAAATTGGTTGCCCTGGCAATGGAAGCCATATCGTCCACGCGATGCAGCTCATTGTGACAGAGCCACAGCCGCTCCAATGCTATGAGATGTTCAAAACCACTAATGCGCTTGATTTTATTGCGCTTCAAATTTAGCTCTCGTAACTGCCCCAGGCCACTAAAATCGTTTGGTCCTATTTGCCGCAATAAATTGCCAGCCAAATTGAGAGACTTGAGCTCTTGAAGACAATTGAGTTTATTAGCGATGTTGGCGATTTTATTGCCATGCAGATCGAGTACACGAAGCGTTTGCCTCACTGAGCTGAGTCCACCGATGTCGGTCAAACGGTTTTTACCCAGCAACAGCACGGAGAGCATAGGCAAGCCGTCCAAGTTGCCTATGCGTTCGATTTGATTGTCGTAGAGGTCGAGAAAGACTAGATCTTGAAAAATCATGCCATAAGAAGCAACAAGTTGTCTATTCTTAACAGTCAGTTGTTGTAGAGGATTGTCTTCTTCGAGCTCGCTCACAGCAAAAGTTGAGCCATCAGAGTTGCTCGTTTTATTGGTGACAATTGTATTTGTAGTCGAAATTTCCAAAGTAGATGAAGACGACTCTGTGATGTTGGTTAGCGCGCTGGTGTTCGAATCGAAACTTTTTAGCCGCGCTTCTGCACCTGTCGTGCTGAGTTTAACACGCGCTATTTGCGTTTTCAGCAAATTTTGCTGAATGATGCTCAGATGGCGTGGTATGTTAGTGATAAAACTTTTGGAGCGTTTAAGTGCAAAACGACAAGGCATCGGCTGACGTACCAGCGGTAGCAATGGCGCATTGTACTGCAAATTTTTAATCAAATTATTACTTGCACCGGTAGTTAGACGTTGCTGCAGCAATTGTTGGTAAAGATGAGGAGGCGGAGGACGTGGCAGTGGGTCAATCTGTCCCAGCGGAGAAGGCGGTGGGGCCGGTGGTGGCGGCGTTACGGTGTTGCTATTCAATTGACGTGCATTTGTTGATGCCAAAGCAAGCGTCAAGCGTACATTGACACCGTTAGCAGACCGGTCTATCTTTCCGGCACCAACACGCTCACTTTGGCGTCGTAGTGGTTTCGCTAAATTTACGTCATTAGCTAGAATGAGCGCATTTTGTTTGCTTCCACCAAACTCAGATTGAACGTCTGCTGGTGCTATCGTGGGTACTGAAGCGACCAGCGGTGGTGGTGGTGGTGACGGAGGCTCTTCTTTTGGTATTTGAAAAATATTGATGAGATTATGTTGTAGCGACAGCAGACGCAGCTGTGTTTCATGCTCAAATATCGGTATCGCACTGAGCCCGCGTCGATCATAATTAATTCGATCCGGTTGCTTTTCGCGCTCTTGTGAGGAGCGAGTTATACGGCAAATACCATTTGGCTGCAATGTAACAATAGCTGCATTGGAATTTCCGCTGGCGCTGCTATTAACACTAGGACCGCCATCACCTGCGGCATCAGCACCAGCAACAGCGCTCGCACTATGCGTTGCCGCGATGTGTTGGCTATTCAATAACATATTCGGTGATAAATTTCGATATTTTGGTGGTCGTTGATTCGTGGCGGAGGTGGATTTGGAACGTTGGCGCGTGACTATTGCCCGAACAGGATTGCGTCGCAGATGGACAGCGAGTGTTGCGCGCGTAGTTGTGGCGTTCGCTTTGACGTGGTTGCTATCAATTGCTGCCCCCAACAGTGGGGAATTGAGTGCGGTAGCAGCATTTGTGTTGGCTGGTATTTTCCGTTTATTATTGTTGTTGCTACTGGCTGTTGCAGCTTTCGGGGTTGTGGTGCTTAGTGTAGTATAAGAGCGTCCAAATGGATGCCGCAGCCGTGTAGTAAGACTAGGAACAAATGGTTCAATTTTCAGCAGTGATGTTTGAGGTATATAGGTTTGTGTGGCTTGTGGAAGTTGACTTTGTTGTTGCTGCTTCACCATTACAGTGTGTGCAGTTGTCACAGCAGCCGCATTCGTTGGTGCAGTATTCAGTTGTTTTGTGATCGCAGCGGGTGTTATTGATTTGGCAGTTTTGTGTGCATCAGCAATGTTAGTTCGACTAACACCACTGCCACCGCCTCCATTGGGGCTTCTTACATGTTCCTGCCGCTTCAGAATTGCTGGCCGGCTGCGCAACTTCGATATGGACATGATGCTGTGCGTTTCCGTCATCCAATGCACCTTTGTGCTATGCCATGCATTTCGAGTCCGCCATGCAGCGCCCGCTGTACCACTTCCGCAAATATATTTCTATCAAATCTCAGCCGATCCTTCATAGTAATTCTGAAATTTTGCTCATAGTTCGGCTTTGCTTGAGCTGCAATTGCTTTGCCTGTTAACGTTATGTGATAGATAACTTTGTACCACTCGCTCTGAACTTGTTATTACGCAATATGAGCCAGTACTTTGCGTACAAATAGTAATAACTCTGCTTCCCTTTGCAAATTCTCTGCAATAAAAATTTGTATAAAGCATTCAGTAGACACAGTTGACATTTCTATGTGTTCAACACGAAACCTATCTTAGTCATGCACCACTGCACCGCACTGCCGAGCAACTCAAATGCAATCCAGCATTTTTCATTAGCAAACAACTTGCAATAGGACAGAATTTTTAATTTGGTACGCACTATCTACTTCGATGTATAAAATTTGTCATAAACTTGAAATTGCCTTCGAAAATAGCCCTATTCGAGCTCACTTTCTGTTTGCTACCGTTCAGTTATGGTCCTGCATTCCTTTTTTCACTAGACTTGCGAAGCTCTCATTGCCTATCCAAGTGTATATTTCTCATTACACTACTTTCTTGGCATGTTTTATTAGTTTGTTTATTGGGGTTATATGCGGTTGCTATAGTCAGTCTAGTCAAATTCAATACAAATCCAAAAGCTGCTGTCATTTGTTCAAGTCAATTGGCCTCGGGTGACGGTCAAGCATTGTTTGACAAGAACTTTATATGTGTGCGTGTCGGCTGATTGACGCTAATATCTAAAATTTTTGATTTTCATCATTCAAAAGCCGACAACAAGTATGTGTCACACGACGACACCCGACTGCACTAACACACACAAAGCTCAGTCAAGCATGCTGGGTCGTCTCCCGAGGCCAAATCGGCAAATCCAGCGCATTTCGTGTGCGTTGCCACGACAGTTTTAATAATTTTCTTAACATTTCTATTTGTATGTGTGTATGAATGTATGCAAAATACTACGCTTTAGTTATTACTTAACTTGATATCGTTGCCTGTGTTTATTTCACTGAGCTATTTGCCCAGATACGGTAACATATCGACTTGTTTGCAAATACCGCAACAGGCATAGAAATGGCGGTATGCAAGTGTTTGTGCGTGTGTATGAGTGGGGGTGTGGCTTACACGTTGTAACAGGGAATGACTTACAGTGGTAGTCCACGTGTTAGTTATGAACTAACTAGTTATCATATTTGTTAGCATTCTGGATGTTGTAGCAGGTTAAGCTCCCACCTATCCAGAATCCGCTCCGACGTACTCAACATATGACCGGCTTGAGAAGGTCCCCCCGCGACACTAACCACCTATTCACATGCCATCACAACCGGTGGGCATTGATAACGACCAGTAATCATCGAAAACTCCATCGAAATTCTTCGTAAATTTATCAAAAATGAACTGAAATCATCATTGAAATTCATGGAATCGGAGTTTAATATCTCCAAAACATCGATTTATCGTATTTTAACTGATCATTTGGCCTGACGAAAGGTCTGTGCACGTTTCATTCCGCACAAGTTAACTGAGAACCAAAACCGCTTATTGTATTATAATGCACCATCTCGTCGATCCACTCTTGTGACTGATTTCTGGAGTACAAATCGCATTTAACCATCAATCACTCATCGTATTCATCTGATATGGCTCCCTGTGACTTCTACCTATTTGGAAAATTGCATTTGTCCATGAAAGGAAAACGGTTTGCGTTCGTAGAGGCCATCCAAAAGGCTTGTACCGACATCCTGAAGGACATTCCGGTTAATGACCTGAAATACTCTTTCGCGCAAAACAGTGTATGGAGACCAGAGGGGACTAGTTTGAATAAATAAACTCGAAGTTATCAGAACAAAGCTCCTGGCGTTTCTATTTTAACTCAGTCTTGTTTATTTTGGGCTTCACCTTGTAAATCCATAGTAAAGTCACCCTTTCTTACAGTATGGTAGCAATGTGCACTTTTCTATGCAGGCTAGTCACAATTCGCGTGTATTAGGCAATGCATCAGTGCGTGCGCTTTATTATTTGCAGAAACTAAGTTTTCCTACATCTGACCCAATTGTGTCGCAATTTCAGAAAAGTAAAATGTGGGTGATAATTCTTAGTTTTGGGGATACAGTATAAATATATGTGCGATGGTAGAGCAGTTTCTGTATGATTTTACCATAGAATGGTATGCGGATAAGTAACATCGGTGATGAAGTAGTCTAGAACTCATTTAACATATTCATCCGCCATGGGAAACTGGTGGAAGGCAAAGGCGCTATAGACATTAATAAATAATTTCAAGCAATTTTTCCGAAACCAAACGTCTAATGTACATAGAGCAATAGTTATAGCACTACTAAATCTTCACATCACCGACCATATTATAACATGTACGACAATAGACGAAAAAAAAGCAATTTGGGCACAGAAATAGCTACACGGTAGACACTTACACATAATGCGGGACCAAAATATTTACCAGAAGAACAGCTACACCTGGCTACAAAAGGGAACTGAAGGATTTCCGATCGCCATTCAGGATCATGTTAACCTCACAAAAAATTACCAAAAATAGATTTTGAAAGATCCCAAGGCCTCAGATGATAAATGCTGCAGATGTCAAATACACGCAGAAACAATAGACCACATAATCACCAAATACACAGAAAGGCCTAGTATAGTCGCAAAAATTCTACACCAAGAAAAAGCAATCAAACTACAACTGTTGGAAAACGAGGAACAATTTTATAAATACACATCATGCAATATAATAGAAAATGAAATATACACACTATACTGGGATATGACAATACATACAGATAAAACCATAATTAACAATAGAACAGATATTGCACTTATTAACAAAACCAATAAAACCACCTTCTTTATTGAAATTAGCACCCCAAGTAATGAAATATACAGAAAAAATAGAGAAATACATTGAACTTGCACCAGAAATAAAACGCGTATGGAAACAAAAAAGTGTTCGAAAAATTCCATTTATAATATCAGCCAATCTGAAACATTTAGAAATATATCCTAATATTCATCACAGAAGTCAAAAATCGGTGATTCTTAAAAGTGCAACACAGCAAGAAAATAAATGAACAAATATTAAGTTATATAGTAATTAAAAAAAGAAGTGAGATAGGTATCTTCCATACAACAGCAATATTTTATAATTCTATATAAAATAACAAAATAAAAAAACACTAAACACAAAAGTGCCCACACGACTTGCAGTTCGAAGCTGCCGTTGTGCTTGGGGGGAGAGTGGCGTGCGAATAATAATAATAGCAAATAATAATAATAAACTAATGAGCACGAAAATAAATAAATAAATGCATAAAATATTGCTATTTTTAATTTAACATAAAAAGTGGGTAACAAAAAAACAAAAAAATTGTGAAGTAATGAACAGAATGAGTTTATGCGCCATTCCGTGAACTATTCGGCCAAGTGTTACTCTGCCGTTAAGTCAATGTATTTTATTGTAACGGCTTAGGATATACTTTAAATTTAGTTTTTGCATAATTTGTAAAACTAAATACATTTTTTAGATTTCCCACGCGAGAGTAGGCGACATATATAGTATGTAACTAATCATGAAAGTAAAGTTTTTTATTGTGCGAAGTTTTCATAAAGGAAAGAAATACATTAAAGAAATGTGCTCTATGAAATTTCCGACTTTCTTATATACATATAAGTATTGCATTCTCATTTGCCTATTACTCGTACGTAGATCTATTGGGTTTACCAGTTCTTCAGGCGTGTGGTAACTCCATACGATAATTTTCATGGGAATATATTTTTAAGAACCATTTTCCAATAACAGGTGTTATGAATGAATGGATTGTGCTATCGAGAGATGATTAACAACTTTTTATGGCCGGAATTGGATAGTATTGATCTGAACAACGTTTATTTTCAACAAGACAGCGCTACGTGCCACACAAGCAACGAAACCATTGATCTTTTACGGGAAAAGTTTCCAGACTGTGTTATCTCTCGAAGAGGTAATCACAATTGGCCACCGAGATCTTGTGATTTAACACCTTGTGACTTTTTTCTTTGGGGCCACGTGAAAGAGAAGGTTTACGCCAACAGCCCAGGGTCGATTCAAAACCTTAAATATGGAATTCGTGAGGCTATCAAGTCATAGGGCAGACACTTTGCAATTCGGTTTTCATGGAAAGGATATTGTCCTGTAAGCTTGGCCGTGCTGGTCATTTGCCTGATGTTATTTTCTATTATTAATAGCATACCTTTCTCTTTGTAATGAAATAAACATCCGATCATTTATATTTAAGAATAGCATTTTTCTTTGAATATCAAAATAATACCTCTTATTAAAAAACCCTTTATTTGCAACCACTATGAATAAGCCATTAATAAAATGTATACTTATATAATTTGGAATATTCGAATTTATTTCTTAGCAAAATTAAGTTAAATGTTAGCACACACACTCGTACGTATAAAAATATAAAAATTTGCACATGCTTAAGGGTTTTTTTTTACATTTTACTAGCTACTGGTTAATGTGAATCAAATTGGGTCAGGGACATCTGCAGAGCATAATTTGAAGGGAGAGCAGCATTTAAAGCTGATAGTACTTGAGGCCATTAACAAGTGAGACACTTGGCACAGTTTTGCATTATAAATGAAGTGTGTAGATTGTAGATAATGTATGCATACAGAAACGTACATATGCAACTGAATACAATATGCACATTTTTAAATGCTTATGCACATTTGTGTGAGTTAATATCTACATACATATGTAGATATGTATATTCGACAGCCTAAATTAAAAATCATCACTCGTAAATATTTAATTATTTCTAGAAGCACAATAAGTTACCTGTTGCATGTACATTAGGGTGGAGTGATGCTATTTTAATTTTTTTAATCGATTTTGGCAGACCTGCAGAAAGTTTTCTTTCTATACCAGAAATAAGAGAAATATTTAGTGGCTTCAAATGATTTTCAGTGACGAGCTTGTGTTATGGGTAATAAGTTGAGTCAATTCTTATTATTTATTTTTTAATATAATAACAACTATAACTATCTTACTTTAGAACTGCAGTTAAAAACTAGTTACAACATAAAACTTAAATTCTTTGAGCTGTGTAAAATTTCGAATATTTTTCCGTTTTTGGTTGAATGGTTTGGAAAAATGGTTGACCAAATAATCAATATAATAATAGGAAATATACCGGCGCACCAATTTGGATTCCTCACGAAACATTCGACTATTATCCAGTACATGGATATATGAAAACGCTTTAAAGAACGAAACACTTGTTTTGCGGTATTCTTTGATATCTACAAGGCGTTTGACAAAGTATGCCACTATGGCCTACTGATACAATAAATAGGGAGCATACTTGGCCCTTTATTATATTTGCTCTTTAAATTTGATCGTCCACTCAATCCAAACTGCGTATTAGTACGTCTGCCGACGATGCTGTTATCCTTTCGATAGGAAACACGGAAATTAGCCATAATTTAAATATACGACTAGACCAATAAATGGCATATTAAATTAAATAAAAGCAAGTCTGTGCATATAAACTTCACCCAGAACAAAATCAAATATGGTCCGATATATGTAAACGGTACAAAAGTTCCCTACTCAAATACTTACTTGGGGACAGTGGCGTAACTAGGGTATGGCAAGCAGGGCGTGTGCTATGGGCGCCACTCTAGGGGGGGAGGAAAATACGATCTCAAAAAGGTGCAACGCAATTTTGTCGCTGCCATGGGCGCTACGTTTTCCTGGTACGCCTCTGCTTGGGGATAACTCTAGACGCCAAGTTAAGATAGAACGCTTACGTAAAGAAAAAGAAAGAAGAAATGTAATTAGCACTAGCCCACTAATAATAAAATAATAAATAATATACATAAAAAATGTTGAAACCTATATGGATTTACGGCGCACAGTAATGACGCTACCAAAGTAACATTCAACTTAGACGAAGGCGCCAGAATAAACTTATTAAATGTCTAGTCGATGCTCCTTGGTTTATTCGTAGCTTCGATCTCGAACGCGACCTAAATATTGACTCGTTAGCAGACACAATAAAAATTGCCCACGATGAACGATTAAAAACTATGTCAATACGGAGGCCTCGATTCTTGTTAATCCAACTAATTGGAGAAGAAGATTGAAATGTAAAAAACCTAAAGACTTAAGGACTAAACAGAATCACATCTCAAGTGTTGTGTGCACCTCATATTATTAATTCAATACAAATAGCTCGTCAGTATTTTTTTTTGTAACTAGTCGCAAATACACAAGATAAAAAATATAAAAAAAACTATTATAAAGGAATTTTTTAATTGCTATACCATTACAGAATAAAATATATACAAAAAATATTTATGTATACTATAGCTCCACCTTAATGTATGTATATATGCATGCAATTACAATACAAACAAGGGCATGGGCATAATAAATGAAGTATGTATGTAGATAAAATACTCTGAACGTTTAGTGTAATGTTTTAGTGAGCCATATCTCACTATGTGTATATTGGATTGGACCACTTTAATTAAGCAATTGTGGTGGCCATCGTAGACGCACATATCGGGGTTCCCGAGCCGATCTAAATTGAAGACGTAAAATGCTAAAATATTTTTTCAAACAGCAATAGACCTTCAGTAACCAATAGAAAAGCTTTTAGAGATTCATTCAAACAAAAGTCAAAATTTTCGCATCAAAATAAAATGGGTGGTCCTCATACTTTTTCCTCGATATTACTGAACCTTGAACCTGCACCACTTATGCAAGAGCATTATGATATGCCTTCTCGTAGGAAGATCGACAGTATTTCTTGACCAGCAACCGTCGGTTTGTTAAGGAGTTTTGAAATAACTTGGAAAAGCCCCGATGCCATTACAAAACATATTACATCAATATTAATTCCATCGTAATACCCCGCGCACGGATGCAAAAATCATGGTGAAGAGATTTTTAGAGGCGTCCTATTTATGGCAGCAGGACGTTATTAGGCTCTTAGCGAATTTGACAGCATCAACTGATAGGCCAACGTAACTGGGGTCACAAAGCGGTTTGTTTACGAAAACTAAGATTGTGTTAGTGATATACGAAAAAAATCATCAACACAATGGCACTTCGTTGTCGTCGGAATAACGATGTTTGGACGAGTGTGTGAATACATGTGAAATGATCTTGCATAATTCGGCTGCAAAAACCCCAAGTGACAAGGTAGCCAAAGTTCCCCTCACAATTTTTTTCACCATAGTTAAAGAACAAATCTGGTAAATCTATCATTCTTGATTCATAACTAAGTTCAACTGCTTTGGTACTGCCAAAATGGAACTACCAAAATATTAAGTTTACCCCTAGAATGGCTCAATGCCGAATACACAGCATAAATAGTGATTTACCTTAGTATTCTTATGCTCGTATGTATATATGTATGTTCTATTATAGTTCCGTTTTAGACTTAACATTCATTTTCAGACTAACAGCTCAGAGTAAAACAAGGCAATTAAGATTATCTGTGGTTACCGTGACTATAGTGTAGCCTATAAACTTCGATGTTCTCACTTAGTAAACTATAAATATAACTCTATTTTTACAGGGTCCATACGTTTCTGCAAAAAAAAATCGTAAAATAATTCACTTTTATTAAAAAAAATTAATTTTTATACAATGAAAATTCAATCCATAAGTACAAAGCATTTAAAAATTGAAATTGAAATTAGGGAAAAAATTAATTTTCCAACAATTCAGCTGTACCTGAAAAGCAAAAATACTGTAATCAGTAGATATGTCCGATATGTCAAGCCCATCTGTTAGGTTTCTGTCAAATTATTAACGGCTTTTGTTGGTTTTTTCATTGTACAAAGTCTGTTATTGGCAAATGTTTTTTGCTCTCTCGAGTTTTTTATGCATGGCACCCTATCGGAAAATTTATAATTCTTGCAAACGGCGTTGTACGTCAGTCATATTTGACACTTGTGAGGTAATCAGCTGCAGTATGCAAACGTACAAGCAATGGGGTGCGTAAAGGTCAAATAAAGATTTCATCGCTCAAAATTATTATTTGTTATCCAGGAAGAAAATTATTAAAAAAAGCAAAGGATGATTAATTTTGCGCCACCTTTTACAAATACTTAGCTGCCCACGACCTAAAGATTACGATGAAATTTTAATGCACAGTCAGATATGGTTAGTTCTAAACTGCACTTATTGCATCGTTTTTGAAGGAACATATGTATGTATGTATCTTTACTTTACACGAAAAACTTTATTATAGTTTTATAAGGCCTCCTTTTAGGAATTATATTTTGCTAAGAAAAAATTCCCTTATCATTATGAAACTTCAAAAATTATCCTACAAATGTAAAGGCGAAATAGGAAGCTGTTTATACAACGAAGCTGACATCTACATTCTAAACTGATGACGTGATGAACATGATATGTGTAAATCCATCCATCTCCAGCTAGCGTGTTCCCTCACTAATATTTCCGCCATACATCTGCATATCGTTAGCTGTACAAACACTAATATTAGCATCATTCGGACTTTTATGACAGCAGTAGCCAATTTTCCTCTCATACTTACTAGTTATTGCTACTGCTACCATTCATTAGTACTAAAGAGAAGTAATGCTGAACATGATGCCCTACCAACTACAACAGCAATAAAAAAATCTCCACCTCTTTGCGAAGGAATCTACTTATAGTACGAGTATAGTTTGTACGTAGCAGCAACAAGAGTTGTACGTTAAGGTAACAGCACATCACGCTGGAGGTGAAGGTGAAACAAAAGCCGTCTTGTTGCATGTAACATTTTGAAAGGAACAATTTATTTACAAGAACACAATCCAATGGTATCCCAGACAGTTTACGGGCGAGGATTTGTGTTCGTGCAATTTACAACAGTATTAATACCCTGCCGGCAATTGCGCGGTCGCTGACTCGCCCAATAGGTTAGGTTATTGTGGCAGTTGGTTTTAAAAAAAATATTTAACTCATTTAAGCCACGTAGGTGCGTTGTGGTAAAACTGTGTAACACGGGAACTCGCCAAATAATAAATAAATTTTAATTTAATAATATATTTGAAAATACATTACTAAGGCAAAAATAGGAAATTTTCATACTACATAGTTAATTAAGCAAATCGTTTTTGTAGTAATTTGTAAAATTTAAATTAAATTTGTTTTTCTTATTTATTTCAGTTGAATGAAGAATAGATTCGTACTGATTATGAGAGAAAAGGCTTAAAGCTATTTAAAATAATTATAAAATAATGTACGAACTGCTCAACAAGATAGCGACAGATCAAGGTTTTGAATGGTGAACCTATTATAGGTACATATAAGTAGATTATCTATTTTTTCGAGCTTAACTTCCAATCCGTAATTAAAAAACGAGATTACCCATACGAAATTTCTCTTCCGAAATCCGAGATTGCAAAATAATCTTAGATTTTAACCATACTTTTCCTCATATAACATTGTGTTTCCTCTGTTATCGATAATTATTATTACGAATGTAAGCAGAAACGTCAAAGTAAAAACTAAATAATATGGACGCCGGCAAAGAAAAGAGGTTTGTGGATATAATTCTAATAGAATGTTTGTCAGGTATTATTAAGGGGGGCCTCTTATCAGTCGGTTTCAAAAAATCGATTTTGTTTTTACTGCAATCGATAGATATATTATAGGAGAATATGCCCTCAAAATTTTATAGCGGAATTCAAAGTGATTTCGGAGTTACAGGCCTGTGTACCATCCCTCGTGAGAGTATACTGTCTACCTTCTGAAAACTTTGAAACACGTTTTCTCAAAACCATGTTTTTGAAAATGGCGGGTAAGATTAAAAAAACGAGGAAAGTTATCGTTTCGAACCGAAAATCGATATAAAGGTAATTAAAATGCGCAACTAATTAACTCAAAAAAATACAACAAAAACTCATTTTTTAATGTTATTTAACACCTTTTTTGAAAAAAAGCGAAAAAAGCACTTTTTTTCAATAATTAATTGTGTGTTCATTTTTTCATATTTTTATACAAGAGTAGTTTATTATTTGCGGGAAAGTTTTCAGAATAAGACAATATTTTTCTTTTGTGTTTCAGGTGAAAACTACGACCGCAATCTTACACGCCGTTTTACTAGCGCGCAACGAGAAGCTGTGCGAGATCCCTCATACGTCCGCCATTTTTTTTTTTATTTATGTTAGAAAATTATTTATTACTCTTCAATCATGCCTTCAAATAAATGCAAAAGATTATACCTGTGTGTCGCATTTTTCGCCTCGAAAAAAAATTGAGAAAAAACACCTTTTTTTGAAGCCACTGATAAGAGGCCCCCATTAACTTGACGAAAAATTCGCATGCGAAAGCAACAACAAAGTTATCGAGTGAGATCCGCCGCTAGCGAGAATGGCAATAGCCCATTAGGCCGCGCTGCCTAACCAGCACAAGTAATTTAAGGCAGCTCCTATGCGCGTTGTTGCTTCATCTATTCGCCACTTGCTAAGTCTTGGCGAAAATAAGAGGCCCTATGTCTTTATATTACAGAGAAAAGCGCGTGTCCATAGTCGTCATAAAATGTAATTTTTGTATTGCTGCCATAACTTTTTGCAGCCTCAGTAGTTTTCGCTTATTGATTTCCTCCAACTGCCTATCACAGCAACCAATTGCGCAATTAAATTAACTATTGATTCCCTTTGCCTTGACTTCATATTATTAATAATAATTAAACTAACCGAAAATGCTGAATTATTGCACCAATTTATATTGAGAACAATTTTTCTAAACAATCAATCAGCTGTCAAGTTTGTTAATTTTGAAGCTAATTTTTGTAGATTTATTGATAATCACTGCATATGTGAACGTTGGTTAAGTCCGTTAAGGTTCTCATTTGTTTTTTTTAAAGAAGCCAAATACGAGCCAATTGAAAAGTAAGCAGACTGTAGTTAGCTGAGAAGAAGCTTTTTTAACACAATTCTCATAAAAGCAAGTACAGTAACCTAAGTATCACTGACAAATAGTTGACAAATATCACTGACAAATAGTTCATTTAAAGTTAGCTAAATTCCCAACATGGATACTTGGATACTTACAAATTGTGTGTGCGTCTATACTTCCTTCTCCTATGCACCTGACTCGTATATACAATTGGTTACAAATGGTAGCAACCTAGGATGGATTGAAAAGGTATCATGTGCTATTTTTTGGTATGCGGTGCCACATCTGCTCATTCCACCTAAAGAAGTGCATACATATGAATTAGGTGAGGAATTACTCTTCCCTTTGTCGATACTTTTTCCATATACTACTGTCCTTAATTTGCACTTACGAGTACCTATGTGTAAAAAAATCATAAACTACAAAAACAATATCAAGTAAGGAAGCAGTAAACTCGGTCCGAACCAAATTTGCTGTGGCTGTTAATGTTTAGAATCAAGTAAACTTAAACCAAATGAACGTTGTAGCTTCTAGTATCAGAAGGGCAAACGGAAATTTGGTCTTAACATATACATTGAGTCATTGTTCATTTAAAAAGCGCGCGTTACACCTATGTCTTTTTTTTTTGCTGAAATGTTGGTACAACTGTCCTCTATAGTTTCGCAGAGTTTGAGCGTGATCTGTCAATTAGCTTGTTTTTGGCATTTAATTATATCAGTCAACCGCAGGTGTGCTCTGCGATTTTCACTCTATATAAAAATATCGAACAAAGAATTTTTCTTAAATTTTGTGGTTTGAACGAGATTTCGTGTGCCGGATCATTGGAAATGTTGCACAAAGCCTATGACGAGTGTGCTTCATCAAAAACAGGGGTCTACGAGTGATATATGGCTTTTGCAGAGGGCCAAGAAGTCATGGAAGATTTGCCTCGATCTGGTCGCCCATCAACGTCTTCAACGGATGAAGACGTCAACAAAGTCAAGGGAATGGTGGTGGAAAATCATCATTTAAATTTGAGGGAGGTAGCTTCTGCCCTTAGCGTGTCTCACAAATCAATTCACAACATTTTACATCATCAATTTGGAATAAGACGCGTGGCTGCTCGACTCGTTTAAAGAGAGTTGAATTTCTTTAAAAAAAAATTCATCGGACGGAGGTGGCTGATGACATGCTTAAGCAAGCAATTCGGACACAACGTTTATCCAGCGCATCATAACAAGAGATGAGACGTGGGTACATGAGTTTGACATGCAAACAAATCAACAGGCGGCTGAAACCCAAAAAACCACAATAGCCAAAACCCAAAAAACCACGTCAAAGTCAGTCAAAAGTGAAAGTCATGCTACTCGTTTCCTTTGATTGGCATGGTGTTGTGCTCTCTGAATACCTTCCAAATGGCTCTACGGTAAATAAAGAATGTTATTTGGAAGTTATGCGATGGCTGAGAGAGAGTGTGCCCAATTTGTGGAAAGGAAACCCATGCATCTTGTACCATGATAACGCACCGTCGCACAAGGCCCATATCATGAACACGTTTTTGACCCAAACCTCGATAAACATCATCGAACAACTGCTGTATTCACCGGATGTAGTCCCCTGTGACCTTTTCCTTTGCCCAAAACTTAAATTGCCACTCTGAAACACGTTTAAAAAGGTGCTTTGATGACTGGATTACTCGTTGGCATATGTGTATTGCTTCGAATGGAACCTACTTTGAAGGCGGCAAAATAAATTTTGATGATTACACAATTGTGCGTTTTTATTGAGCAATTCCCGGTACTTTTTTACTGAATGCATACTACTCTTGTGCACACGTGCGAGGGTATAACAAAATATAGTTATTGTAATTCTGCTTATTTTGCAGTAATTTCCAGCGTGCAGATAACCTTTTACGAGTGCAAATGAACAGCCAACTGGTCTTCCACACAGTAAGCAATGATCATTTCCGTAAGTGGCTAAGGACATCTGCAGTGTTCTCCAGTTTTGCTCTTTCCTCTGGCATCTTTTTTATGTAATTCTAACTAGTATCTCCACATCTCGTTGTATTGATGTTGCCTTAATTTTTCCGAAAGAAAACCATACATCTCAATTACGGAGATTGTTGAGTGGCGGTTGATATGACTCATTGATACTCGCATATATTTTTTTCGAGTATGTTTGTACGTAGATTTGCAAAATATTGCAGGATATTTACATGCTCATATGATAGGTCTGTGGTGCGAATATTTGCATGGATTTCAGTATTTCGACATCAAGAAACCCCGGAAGTTGCTCCTCTCCTGTGCGAAGTAGCGTCATTGATTCACATAATGTGCGTGCTGCTCTTTATGAGTTTTGCCCTTCTATTCTTCGGTTTTCTAGTTTTTTATACGCTCGTCTTGTCATTGTTACATAAGTGTAATAGATGTTTTTTAAATACTCAGTTTTCCTTATAATCACTCTAAACATATTTTTCACTGAAGCCAAGATAAAATAGTTTGTCTGGATAAGTTCTATAATGCGCAAAGAAGATGTTAAATAGACCTTTACCTCTTTTCGGCCACTTAGACCAAGCTACTAAGAACTACTCCAGCTTATTTTCCTAGAAAATATTAAATAACGACCTTTCGAAATATTAAATCTTATTTTTGATCTAACTTTCTCATTTTAGCCATTGTAGTTGTTTCAAACCAACCAGTCTGCTACTTTAAGTATTGCAAAATCTTCTAAGTGAAAGATTGTTGTCATCATACCTAAAGCAGTAAAGCCTCTGACATTACTGTCCTAATACCAAGCCACTCTAGTACCATTTACAGTCCTGGAGTCCCCGGTGTAGAAAATATCTCATTTTAGAAAATATTCTCTTTTAGAAAAGCATACGAAATACTTTATTCCATAAGTGATTACAAGTATCCATTTATTATTTGATGCTAAAAACGAAGTGTACTATTCAGACAATCTTTTAAACCACTCTTTGTGCCCGGTATTCCCATCTTCGTGCCATAATCCATAAAAATGTAGTCGACACATCGCGAAGTTCAGAGGTAGCAAATGAAACTAAGCATTAAGAAACTCTTCCCACCTTTCTCTCCCACAGTTAGCAATCTTCCAGAAAGTATGACAGAAATTTACCTTGTGATTGTTTCGGCAAATCACATATGCACATACAAACAAAGTTAGCACTATAAAAAGCCCCCTCCATATCAGCAAAGACTCCCATTGTGTACTCACCTAGTTCCAGTCCTTCTTCAATCTTTGTCACATGGTCAAGAAAGGGCTGATTTGCAGGACTTTCTGCTTTGGGTTGCAAGTTGATGAACACTAAGGTGGCTGCCCACCAAAGCCTTTGATCTAACATACTTACCCATCCTGCCTTCCAGACCCTACAGCATGAAGAATGTCGTACTTAAGATTATGTCTTGTATGCCAGTGTATAGTAATCTCTCTCGATTTTGAAATGAAAATTACCCTGACCTTCCTCTATGAAATAGAAACGTTGCCAAATGCTACACAAGCCCTAAAAACTTTAATTAGAGCCATCTTGAGCTTGCCTCCCTTATAATTAAGGTATTTGGATACACACCATCCGATTCTGGTGACTTAAAGCCGTCAAAAGTGTCTAAAGAAAACTTTACAAATCACCACTAGCAATGCTATGTAGCAGCTTAGTTTGGGGGCTCTTCTCGTCGCGATGACCACTTATGTACATATTTCTGTCTGCGTGAGGAGCTAACCTGCTGTCTGACTTCCAAGAAAATGTTGAATGTTCCCAGCAGCGATATAATATAAGATCCATCAGTACAACCATTAGGTCCGGTTGAAATGCCTTGAACAACCTAGCAGACCCTTTCATGTGGTCATATCACTTTAAGAATATCTATAAGGGCTTACACGAGCTACATGGTATTCGAACCCATTAATCCACCTCTTTTTGAGTTTTTAATGGCTTGAGCCTCCTCGACCTTTTACGAAATTTGGGACTGCCATGCGACCGCATTTCCCTGCCTATTTCTTCTTATTTCTACTTGCTCCGAACAACAAATCAAAGTACTCACGGCCTTGCGGTTCGCATCTTTATTTGATTGAGGTTTTTAAGTTCAAGAAAATTTCGTATTCTCCGATCTTTCCGACCTTTTGGAACTTAACAAGTCCGAATTTAGTCAATCAGTAGAGATTCCTCTTCCAAGGCCAGACATCCTTTGATGTGATTCGCCCTAACATAGTTAGTTAAGGTTAGATCAATCGCTTCTTTCCCGTTGTTGGTGACAAAAGTAGGTGTTTTACCAACATTTTATCTTGCCAGTCCAGAGCACAGAATAAAGTACAGCAGGTTCTTCCGTCGAGAGTTATACCTTATGAATAACCAACTTTATGATCAACTATTATGGTAGGTCCATACTATTCCATTCTTTCTTCAAGGAAAGATCAATATAGAGTCGTATGCAAGTAGGCCAAAACTACAATGAGATTGGTTCTTATCCCGACATTATTGCAAATAATTCTAAGAATCGAGCATTCGGCCCACAATGCGTGCGCGCGGTCCTTCTGTTTTCCTGAGGTGGATTATGTGGAAAATTCCTGAGTTATGGTAATTTGTAGACATACATATATGCAGTTTTGCATCCCTATTGGGACAGTAGACGATTTCTTTGTTATCCATCTATTACTTTTAACATTTTTCTCTTTACTTATCCCTGACTACGAAATGATTTTCGAATCTAGTACGGAGTACTTCCAACGAGTATATGTCAATGCTCACCATCAGAAAAGAACTTTCTCCATTGTTGGAACTTGGTCTTCCTTTGGTGTATGAGAATTTATGCCATAGGCTTGTACTCAGCCCTACGTTTTGGCTTCTGATATCTTTGAGAATTTCACTTGTTTCTCACATGGCCCCGATATCCAAGCGGGGCCTCCGCCCTCCTAAAACTGCTTTTGCCTTTTAGAAAAAATTTGCAGTTTTCGCAGGCTTACATTTTTGCAATAAATTTGATTACCCACTCTCGGGAAACCTCATTAAGATATCACCTTCTATATACATTTCCTCAAAAGTCTGTTAATCTTTTCATTCGCCATTGCCCTTCCGCTGTCTGTCCTTTGGATAAGGAATCGTCTCCTCATGTACATGACGATGTTGGCAGGTGAATTGTTTCCTCCAGCGTGTGTGCGTCTGATAGTGAGACCTCCAACTTCTTTGCTACCATTGCCTTTTGGTCGCACAGATATACCTATGTATATGTTGGGTTGTCCGGAAAGTAATTGCCGATTTTACATATAGATGGCGTTGATAATTGTTTGAACAACTTTTGACTATTTATTTTAATTTTTTCTTTTGACAGTTATTAGTTGTCATTTTTAGCTTGCTTTAGAAAAAAAAGTGCGCGTAATTTTGTTTATATTTGTTTTTTTGGTGTCAATTTTAATATGGTGCCCACAAAAGAACATTTTCGGCATATTTTACTTAATTATTTCCATAAAGAAAAAAATGCAATGAAGTCAATCCGTTTTTGAAGCGGATTATCACTGGTGATGAAAAATGGTTTGTTTACAATAAGCATGATGAAGCGCCACAAACCACTTCAGAGGCTTCAAAGGTTTGGTGGGACTGGAAGGGTATGGTATATTTTGAGCTGCTTCAGAGGAATCAACCGATTAATTCGGATGTCTACTGCCAATAATTGGACAAATTGAATACAGCCATCAATGAGAAGTAACCAGAATTGATCAATCGTAAAAGTGTCATATTTCATCAGGAAAACGCTAGACCGCATACATCTTTGGTCACTCCCCTAAAACTGAGAGAGCTTAGCTGGGAACTTTAGATACATCCACCATATAGCCCTGGCCTTGCACCGTCAGACTACCATTTGTGTCGGTCTTTGCAGAACTCCTTAAATGGTAAAACTTTCGGCAATGACGAGGCCGAAGAATAATGAATTTGTTGGAAAGATGGCAAAAGGTTATCGAACAAAAGGTTTTCGAACGAAAATACATAATTGATTAAAGTTCATTCTAAGTTTTAATGGAAATGTATTTACTTTCTTTTAAAAAATCGGTAATTTCTTTCCGGACAACCCAATATATATATATGTATACATAAATAATTGCCGCTTAAACCTTTTTTGGCTGTTTGGCCGAGCTCCTCCTACTATTTGTGACGTACATCATGTTGTTCCACTTGATGTTGTTCCACAAATGGAAGCACCTACTGTTTTAAGTCGACTGCGAATGACAGGTACTTTTTTATGAGGAGCTTTTGCATGGCAAAAATACACTCGGAGGTTTGCCATTGCCTGTCGAGGAGCCCTTCGAATCTATGTTCTCCGAATGGTAGTCACGAACCAACCTTTTACAATAGTAAGCACTAGATATCTCCCAAAGAGAAGTGAGCATAATTCTTTAAAACCAAGTGGTCGTATGACATACTGACAATACTTTCAGTAGTTGCTGTACATTTTGTAACACGTAGACTTTTATTTATTTATTTATTTGAATTATTATTTTTTATATAAATAAAATATACAATACTTCCCATTTAGGGTACTATCTGCGGTTGATTTTATCTGAAAAAACATACTCCTCGGGTACCTACATTGAGCCACTCTATCAAACTTCCAACGAAAAATCTAGAATGCTTACGAAGGAATTGTTCTCTGCTTATATTGCATCTACTCGTAAATGAAGTGAAGGCAAATAGTGACTCTTTCATCATTATCTATTTGGATTTCATTGGCACTGGTGGCCGCATCAAGCGGAAGCTTCAACTGTCGCGTCGACTGTAATGTAATATGAAAGGAGACAAATTCAAGAGTCTTGCTGATAATAGTGTTTTGAGCATACTTTTTAAATATCTTTATCTCAATGCTTTTTTATTTATTTAAATTCAGACCGTATGGTGAAGCAGTGACTCAGCTGATATGAAGTCAGTTAAACATTCAAATGTAAATATTGTTTTTTATTGGTTATTATAAATATTTATTATTAATTGAAATTTATTTACTAAGGTGATAAAATAATGCATGTTCACTGATAATCATTAAATTTATTTAAGCTGAAAATAAATGAAAAACGTAGTTTGATAACAACAATACCTCTTAATACAGAAATTGCAATTTTATTTAAAATTTTCGGTATAATGTAAATATGTAGGGATAAAGCACTTTTCGTTTCCTAGAGTTACAAGCTGTTGATGGAACTAGCGAAAACTGGTTCAAGGCACTTTTGGATGATATTTTTGCAAAAACCTCTTCGAATTGCCATTGAATCGTTATGAAATTTATATGATGATGTTGTCACGGTTTCAGAATTAAACAATAATTCGGGAAATAGCACTATGCAATATTTTGAGTGTTATTGCCAATGAAGTAAGCATAAATAATTGTTGCATATTCTTATAGAAACTATGAATGTGTTTGAGCTTGATCTAAGCGAGAATTTTGAATTCAGTCCGGACCAAACTCTATATACCAGTGCATATTTTAGTAAAATTTAATTTGGGCTGGCTGTTAATTTTTGTAGTCAAACCAGCTCATAGGCAATGAGAGGTAAGCTTTTAACTTCAGACAAATGGATGGAAATTTAGTCTTAACACATAAAAAGCGTTCCTGGCTTTTATTCGATCTGAATAATAAGTATGCCGGATATAAGAGATGAGTTCGATAAGTGCACGTGTTAGAAATGAAGACACCATTTTTCAAAAATTTTAATTTTTCCAAAAAATATTATTTGTCGAACTCTCCAAAATACGCATACGTTTCGGCGTCAACTTCCTCGTTTGAACTAAATTTTTTTCCCGCTGTCATTCATGTAGTTTGGCAACAACAACTCCGGATGAATGTGCTGGTGCGTTATAATGGTGAAACCGCACCTTCTTTTTCGCCAAATTTTCGATCGATTTTTGACCAAAATTTCGACCTTAAATTGTTCATAAAAAAAATATATTTATCGATGAGAAAAAATCTTCGATTAATTACTAGAAAATATATTTATGAAGCTCATGTTAAAATTTAGGACTAATAGGTTTAGCCTTTTTCGAGTAATGTTGGTCATCGACTTTGAAAACACCATTTTGAGAAAATTGCGTTTAAAATTTGAAAAGCACTTTACTTTCAATCACTCTGAAACGCCTTTTCAAATTTTCGTGTAGCTTCGAAAATATACACCTGAACGATATTGAATTTTCTGTGTATATTCCTAAATATATGTAATATACATTAAGAAAATAAAATTAAATTTTTTGGAAATTCTAACTGTATATAACCCCTTAACAGCCGTATCCTCTTGTTGTTGTTTGTGAGCAATCGCGGCACCCATCGGGCCGACAATTTTTTCATGGGCAACTTATCATGTAAAATATTAATTGCCGTTCCGGTCGACTTACATATGGCCTCTGATACTTTGCGCACATTTGCCCGTCAATCAGTGAGAATCATGTACAATGATTTCCTCGGTAACCCTGTCCGCCGGACGTCATTCCAGTGCCTTTTAGGCGGAAGTATTGGAAATAGAGGAAGCTTGAAGCTGCAGTCCAGACATTGGATTTGACTACAAAAACCTCGAAACTGCTAGAACAAAACAGGGCAATCGCAGAATTGAAGGAAACGAAAAAGGGAATGGATCTGCCATAATGAATAACATTCTTGCGGAATCGATATTCAAACCACCGTGTTCAATCTAGAATGCAGTCTCCTTCAAATTTCTACGAGTCGCGGATTGTAGATGGAGGGATCGGAAAAACCTGTAAAGACAGCAGAACGTTATGGCCATCTACAAACAAGCGTCAAACTAATAAATATGAAACGATGGGCTGCCTCTTGGCAGTGAAAACTGGCCCATAGGAGAGCAGGCAGCCAAATGGGCATCCCTTATAATATATACTGCCATAGTTGTTATCAACCGGAGAAAAATTAAACTATCTTCCACTTCTTCTGTGAATGCGCCCTATGTAAGGCAATATATCTTAACACTTTGAAAACTGCCTTTTGAAAGCCTCGAAGAGCTGGTAGGTATAAACGTAAACAACCTTATAAGGCTTCTCAATCGGACAGACTGGATATAGTAAATGCTATTTAATGTAGTTGAATAGGTAACTACGTGACTATCTTTCGGTAGAGCCTAGGTACGAAGCCCACAGTGTATGTGAAATACCAAACGATAGAAAATATTTTTTTGTAATAGCAGTGACCTATTGGCAAACAATGACAAACCTCAGAGAGTATTTCCGTCATGAAAAAGCTACTCATAAGAAACCACCTGCCGTTCGGAGACTCATACAAAGGCCAACTTCAAAGAAAAGTTTTAAGCATGACCGAATCCAATAACTACTACCAAATAACTTACGCGATTTTGATCGAGTTTAATAAAGCGTGCCAGCCGTTTCTTTCTCGTGCTAACCGGAGCCAGTTGACCACATCAAGTGAAGTTAAGTCCTTCTCTACCTGATCTTTCCAACGCAGAGGAGGCCTTTCTCTTCCTCTGCTACCACCAACTGGTACCGCATCGATTACTTTCAAAGCCGGAGCGTTTGTATCCATTCGGACGACATGAACCAGCCAACGTAGCCGCTGGATCTTTATTCGCTGCGCTATGTCTATGTTGTCGTAAAGCTCACACAACTCATCGTTCAATCGCCTGTGATATTCACCGTCGCCAACGTGCAAAGGTCCAAAAATCTTCCGCAGAATCTAGCTCTCTGGCATTCCAAAATTTCCATACTTATTTCTAACTCTATTAAATATGACGTTTTATGGTTGTAATTTCTGCAATACTGGAACTGTTGGCATCACCTTGTTATTGGTTGCAATTATTGCGAGGAAGGCAATATCTGATATCAAGGTTCGTTTAAATGCAAAATTCGTCATAGATAAAGACAATGAACAATTAATAATTAACATTTAATTAATTGATAGACGGCAATAGTGCCAATGCTGTGCATTGGGCAGATGTCACACATAACTTCTAGACGCCTGTTAACCACTCAGCTGATCATATTCTGACTTAAGTGGCGTATGCACCTTGCCAGCTATCGATAGTTACGAATATCGAATTTCTTCTATGAAGTATTGTACAAAATGCAAGCGCGATTACGGCCATAGCTTTGCGGTTTGCTTGAATTCTCACAGATCATGACATTTTCGTGGCTTAGTTGCTACTAATCGTCACAGCCACTTACACCTATCAATGTTGACAATACAAGTACATATGTATATGGTAGCAATGCCGCATCTGGAATTAATCTTACGTTGTCGGCGATGTCAGTGAGAGTAATAAAATGTGTATGATGCATTTCTGGCTATGTGGGCATCGAGCGAAAATCCAAAAAAAAACAGAGATTTACAGTTTTCAGTGAACTTTAACGTGTTGACACGAATGGCATATTGTATGGTTTTTTTTTTTTTTGCTTAGTCGTGTTAAGAATAAAGGGTCACCGTTATTTGAAGCTGAAGGTATGGTTTTGCGCCATATATTCCATTAGGTAGTTAGTGATTTTAGGTACTTGATGAGATATTAATATCTGCTGCCAGCCCTCTTAGTTGGGCTCTTACTACTCTAGACTTTTTGTGGGGTATTTTGAGAGATTAATGTTAAAAGTTGAAATGAATCAGAAAAGACTATTAAGCCAGTGCCATTCGTGATATAGATTCAGAAACCGTCAGGGTCTTGAAAAATGGGATGCTTAGAATGCGCTCCAGCGTGGACAGTGGTATTTGATTAACAGTGGGAGTGCCATCTCTTAATAATAGTGTCATAATATTACATATTGGCGGCCGCCGTAGCCGAATGGGTTGGTGCGTGACTACCATTCGGAGTTCGGAGAACGTAGATTCAAATCTCCGTGAAACACCAAAATCAAGAAAAAGTTTTTTCTAATAGCGGTCGCCCCTCGGCAGGCAATGGCAAACCTCCGAGTGTATTTCTGCTATGAAAAAGCTCCTCATAAAAAAAAATTATCTGCTGTTCGGAGTCGGCGTGATACTGCAGGTCCCTTCATTTGTGGAACAACATCAAGAATCACGACAGAAAGAGGAGCTCGGCAAAATACCCAAAAAGAATGTAATACATAAAGGGTGATCAGATTGGAGGTACCTTTTCTAATAGAGGTTTTTTGTCAGATCATGCGTGGTGCGGCCTATGGGCTGGAGCAATCATCGGCCAACATTTCTTCAAAGACGAGGCTAGCGTCAATGTAACAGTGCATGACAAATATTATTGTGCCATGATAAAAGACTTTTCGACGCCGGAAATTGAAGCCCGTGAAACAATGCGTTTACTGCACATCGTTTCGGGGAGAAGTTTATCTATCGCCTCGAATCAGTGGATAAGCCATCGCATCGGTTTGTAAAGTCTAGATGATTTGTGGATAATCCAGTTACGATTGAGACATTGGAAGCCAACATTACTAAAGTTATTCACGAGATACCGACCGAAGTCCTCAAGCGAGTCATTCAAAATTGGTGTTTACGGATGGTCGAGTTATGACGCAGTTGTGGCTAACATTTGAAAGAGATCATTGATGGTTTTACACAAAAATAATAAAAATTGCCCAATTAATTTGAATTTTCGTAATTTTTTTTTTTTTTTTAATCCGATGCCTAAGTTGTTCACTCTTTACATGTTGAAGTAATATTTTGATTCGTTTTATCATATTTTATTGAAGAACCAAATAGGCTTTCCCTGCACAGAAGCCTCTACTAATTTTTCCAAGTGCATCTAATGCAAATTAAAACAAAGGCAGCATTTTATTCACACAGTCTATATTTAGTGGTAACATAATCTCATTACATTGTAACGTATACTATCTACATAAAGTATAACAACTTCATTGACATTCTTATTTACCTACATACATACATGCAAAGGTATCTGGCGAAGGGTACAGTATTCATTCTATGGAAATATAACATCTGATATTTTTTAAATGAAGGCTATTTTACTTGTCTTATGAGCATAATTGAGTATATGAATACCAACATATAGAGTTACATATATATGCACACATGTGCATGTATGCTTAACAGCTTTCAAAATGCTTTGGTTATTAGAGTTGTATATTAAATTGTTTATTTACAAAATAAATGCTATGTAATCTCATTGCCAACTACTTTCGAATTACTGTTCATCGTTGCTCTGCTTTTTAATCCATAATCCGTTTTGTTGTCATTTTTTTACTTTTACTACCAATTCGTTGCTTTCTATTAAGAATTTGTGCGACATCTGCATCATCGACGGTACCTTTGAATATGAGTGGATAAGGCCATTCGTGACATATGGTTGGACCGCTGTAATTGCGCAGTGCAGTGATTAGCGCATCTAATCGTTGTACTTCGAGTAGCTCGTCATTCAGGTCCTTCACATCGTCAATTAATTGAGAGACATTTGATTCTAAAACCTCTCCAACGGATAAAAGAATAAACAGAAATTGCGGATTACTCGATACAGAAGGACTCAATTAGAAATGCAATCAAAATATAAGAACTAAATCTATAGTAAAAGCGTAAAATCTACAGCGCTTAAATAGTTAATACAATGAGTGCGGTTCTTACATACATACATACATATTACGCATGACATTTTTGAGCCATTTTTGAGGCATTTTTTAAGTCCAAAATCCGGGGATTGTTGGCATAGGAAATACTCCATACCAAATGGAATTAGAAATCATAGATGTATGCTATATGAGCTACATTTGTAGATGCAATGACGATAAGTAAAATCTGCTTTGAGTATATCTTCGTTGCGATATTTAACTTTATACAACTACATATATGAAATTGGAGATACGTACAAGGTATGCTCAAAAAATAAGGTGAATTTTCAAATTTCGCGGGCTACGTACATTCGACTTTCGACTAATATTAATTTTTATGCTGGTACACTAGTCTCGAAGATATGTTCACGGTTTTAGAAATATAGCACCTCCAGTTTGTTTGTGAGAGGCATACATAAGACGAGTGCTTTGCGTGTTCTGCGATTTTCTGTTCTCGAAAAAAATTCATCAAAGAAGTTACATAAAATTTTCAGTAAAAAATGGAATTAAATGCTCAAAAGCATTTGAAATGTTGACAGTGGCATACGATGAGAGCACTCTGAGTCAAAAAAATGTTTACAAGTAGTACAAGGTCACAGAAGGTCAAGAAGACGTGAAAGTTGGCGCTCGCCCTGAACGTCCCAGCACATCCACAACCGATGAAAATGTGGAGAAAGTGAAGAAAATTGTTATGGAGAATCGTTGAATCATAATTAGAGAAGTTGCTGAGGATGTTGGCAGATCAGCTGGCTCATGCCATGCAACCTTTTCGGAAATTTTGAGAATGAACCGTGTGGCAGCGAAGTTCGTTCCAAAATTACCGAATTTAGACCAAAAACTACGTCAATTGAGCATCGCTCAGGAATTGTTGAATTACGTCCACGATGATCCAGATTAAAAGGTTCGCTGGTGACGAATCATGGGTATATGGTAGTCCAGGAGAGCCAAGACTAAAAAAAGCACGCCAATTTTGATCAAAGGTCAAGGTTTTGCTCAATGTTTTTTTCGATAACCATGGCGTAGTGCATCAGGAGTTCTTACCGCAAGGTCGTACGGCAAATAAGGAGTATTACCTAAAGGTTATGTGCCGTTTGCGTAAAGCAATAAGAAAAAAAAACTCCCGGTTTTTGGAAAAAAATGCATGGCTTTTGCATCATGATAATGCACCTGCTCACTCATTTTTGCTTGTGGGGGATTATTTGGCCAAAAACAACACTGTTATCATGCCTCAGCCACCGCATTCACCATATTTGGCCCTATGCGACAATTTGCTGTTCCCAAGAATGAAGAGACCCATGAACGAATGGCGTTTTGCGACGATTGAGGAGATAAAATCCGAATCGCTAAGAGAGCTCAAGAACATATTAAAAAGTCCATATCAGAACTGCTTCGAGGATTGGAAAAAATTCTGGCACAAATGTATTATATGTATCTGAGAGGGACTACTTTGAAGGAAATAAAATAGAAATTGATGAATTAATAAATATTTTTTTTGAGAAAGTGAAAATTAACCTTATTTCTTGAACACACATCTCGTACCAATGTATCAATATCGTAATAAATAAATAAATCGAAAAGCTCGCAACTTTATTGAGGCTTAAGGTCCGAGTTATTTAATTCTCAATGTTTTACTATGCATAATTTCTGTAATTTGATTTCAGAAGGCTATATATGTAATGAGAATAAATACGAGGTGGCACAAAATTAATTACCCGCACCGTACGTCAATCATATTTGACACTTGGGAACTAGACAGTTGCAATATACAGACATAAAAGTAATGAAGCACGTAAAAGTTAAAACAAAGATTTTCATTACTCAAAATATCAGGTCAGTCCATAAGTTCGTGCGTATTCTACCCATAATTTCACTTTTGTACGATTTTTGCATACAAAAAATTATTCGCGGAATATAACGGAGCTATTTTTATTTTCTTTGATATATTGTGCATTCAACAAGTGATTTTAATCGCGGATAGAAGCACGAGTTGTTATAAAATAAAATGGAATCTTCGAACGCGTATATGAGGCATATTTTGTATTTTTTTATAAAAGTTGGAAAAAATGCAACTACTGCTGCTGCAGAAATAAACACTGTTCACGGAGGGGCTGCCGTGAGTGTAAAGACTGCGCAAAAGTGGATTTTAAAATTCCGAAGTGGTAACTGCGACGTGGAGGATGCCCCGCGCGCTTGTCGTCCTGAAGTCTTTAACTACGACACTTTGCTCGAACTCATGGAAGCTGAGCCAAATTTAACAGTCGATATGATAGCTCGGAGGTTAAATTCATCACATGGAACAGTTTACAGGCCCCTGGTTCAGTTGGGAAAGGTTTCAAAGCTGGAAAAATGGGTTCCGCATAGACTTTTGGTCGCTAACCTTTAGCAGAGAGTGAATATGTGTTCTCAGCTGCAGCAACGGTTTGAAAATGAAAGTTTTTGGAACTGGTGATGAAAAATGGGTCCTGTTCGCAAACGCCAATCGCCAAACGCTAATGCCGCATCCACCATACTCTCCGGATATTGCGCCTTGTGATTATCACCTTTTCCGCGGACTTCAATCCCATATGAGTAACAAGAACTACTTCGCAAAAGAAGCTATAAAAAGAGATATCGAAATGTATTTTGGCTTCAAGGACAAACAAGTTTTTGAGCAGGGAATTAAAAATTTGCTTAATCCTTGGGAAGACATTGTAAATAACGAAGGAAAATGTATTATTGATTAATAAATACTTTAAACATCTTTTTTATTAATTTTAAAACCACCTTTAAAAAACACTCGAACTTATGGACTGATATGACACTTTTTTTATTTAAGCAAAAAAAAAGTATTCAAGAGAAAATATTTAAAAACAATATTCTGTTGCACCACCTTGTACCTGTAATTTATTTATCATATATATTGTAATATTTTTTCTTCTAATTACACTACTAAAAGTAAGTTGTGCTTTGTTAGCAACTGACTGCAAAGAGCATTAGTTGAACATAAAAATGTGATAACTTTTTAAGAAGTATGTAAAGGGTTTTCCAATAAGATTTGATATTCAAAGAAAAATGCTATTTTTTAATATAAATGATCGGATGTTTATTTCATTATAAAGAGGAAAGTATGCCGTTAATAGCGGAAAATAACATCAGGCAAATGACCACCATAACCACGCTTACAGGACAATATCCTTTTCATGTTGGCGTAGACATTAAGGGAAGCGGTTTTGCAAAGTTTCGTAAAAATATCTAACCATTCTCTCAAGTTATGAATTGTAACATCAGACGGACAAACCAAAATTTTGTCCTGATGTATAAAAGGCGGCCGCCGTAGCCGAATGGGTTGGTGCGTGACTACCATTCGGAATTCAGAGAGAACGCAGATTCGAATCTCGGTGAAAGACCAAAATGAAGAAAAAGTATTTTCTAATAGCGGTCGCCCCTCGGCAGGCAATGGCAAACCTCCGAGTGTATTTCTGCCATGAAAAATAAATTTATCTGCCGTCCGGAGTCGGTTTAAAGAACTGTAGGTCCCTTCATTTGTGGAACAACATCAAGACGAAAACCACAAATAGGAGGAGGAGCTGCTAAGTGTGGACGTGGTTTCCATATGATCTCAATAATATGTATCTATATCGGGTCTAAATGAGTTGGGGAGCAATATGTCCACTAAGTTTCGGCGAGTTTTAGTAAGTCGTTATCGAGATATGTGCATTTAGCCAAAAGTCAGCGAAAAGTCTCTTTTTTTAATTTTACTTGTGGAACATTTCCTTTATTTGGTTTTCCCGTTTGCACCAAATGTGATTAATTTTGCTTTATTTATAACAGAGATATCACGTCATACTGTTTTTTTTTTATTAGCATTATATAGGAAATGGCCACGGTTATTGACCTACTTCACACATTTTCAATATTTTCATGATTACTATGAGTCCCAAGTTTCATGGAAACATACTAATTTTAGCTCGAGTTATCTCTTATTGTTTTATATACATATTTATATATTGTACATTATATATATTATATATTATTAACTTTTTAATTTTTTCCTTTTAATAGTTTTAAATTTTTTTCATAAAAAATGAAATCTGAAATGATTAATAAATTTCTTATCGAACAGTTAATATATACATGCGTTGCTCTTGGGAAATTTCATTATCAAATTCCAATTAAAATGTGACGAAAGCTTACCCATTTGACGTCGGACAAATGACTGCCCGCGGCTAAGTAAATTATGTAATCTCTTTTTTATTCAATTAAGATAATACGCAATCTTTACATGGACTTTGTATTGTATTGTACTTCAAAGTGCTTAGTATAACAGGGTCATCACAAATATTTTGCATGAAATTACAGGTGTACTCGTATTCTTGCTCTTAATCAGTGTACGGCTGCAATTTACTCAGATTAGCTACCAGTAATGCTTAAGTCTTCTGTTACTGCCGCCGTTTGTTACAATGATGAATGTCATCAACAGTTTTATTTGCCCATTGACTAACGCCCTTTTTTAACGGCACATTATACTTTACGAGTATGTACGCAAGCATCTACTTAAGTAGCGATTGAGGTTTAAATAATTGTAGACGAGAGAGCTGACGTAGCTGAAATAATTGAAGGTGTTGGTAACGATGCGTTGAGTAGGTGCAGTCTGTTTGTTTGGTTTTGAGTTCAAAACTGGCGTACATTTTGTTCTCTTTACTATTTCACAAATACAACAAATGGACTAAGTGAGCGCTTCCACAATATTGACATTGAGTAAATACTCTAATTGTTGAATACACAAATGACACAATATGAACGAATTCTCAGTAGGAAAATTTAACTACTCGTATTACTTGAAGTGGGAATTCGGTTTTTTTTTCTGTAGATAATATAGGTACACATATTTTCTTTATTGCTTGTCAAATGCTGCGTAATGGCAAAGTAATATGACTTTGTTATCATATCTTTGCCCTTGTGGGTTCCAGTCGAACAGAACTCTGGCGATCTCATTATTTGGTTGGCGTAGAATATGGTCATGGTAACTTCCATTTTCTATTCCGAATTTGCTGCTGTTCGTGCGTAAAAATAATTAATGTGTGGAGTAAATAGTATTACATGAAAAAAGTTAATGGGAACGAAGCGCAGACTAGTAATATTCCACAATGAGATACAGGAGTAGTCGCGTTTTAGAACAGCGATACTTATGTAGTTCGATTGACTACAATTGAAAGTTGTAATTAAAATATTAATTAGAGATTATTTAATTTTTATTGAAGAATATAAAAATAATGAGTCATTAAAATAAATAATAAATAATTGGCGCTTACACTCTTTATTAGGTATTAGGCCGAGCTCTTCCTCCTATTTGTGGTGTGCGTCTTGATATTTCTCCACAAATGAAGCTGTAGCTCCCAGTTTCAGGTCGCTTCCAAACGGCAGATGGTTTTTTATGAGTCATTAGCTTTTTGCCGCTTTTAAAGCTGCATTCTACAGTACGATGTCTTAATTTGGTATACCTGCAAAACTGATAGGGCTACGCAAACTGGCGTTGCTCAATACCAGCAGCGCCATGAGAATTGGGAAGGATCTCTCCTAGCCATTTGATACCAAGCGAGGTTTCACACGGAGTAACTCTCAGTCGTGTGATTTCTTTAACCCGATGCTAGAAAATATTGTGCGAGCTGCAGAGCTTAATCGCTCCTGCACAATTATTTATAAGAGCATACAATTGATTACGTATATCGATGATATTGGCCTTAAAAAGCGTACTGTAAGTTCTACCTTCTCCTGAGGTATTCTCTGAATAATGAAGCAAAGCGCAAGGGTCGGGTGGTGAACGAGGACAAATAATACCTCCAGTACAAACAGTCAGGGCACTCGCGTATTGTCACCTACATCACTGTTGACAGTTATGATTTCGAACTTGTAAGAATCTTCGCTTATCTAGGAAAACTAACACTCTATGGTATAAGGCTCTCATCATGCCCGTCCTATCGTATGACGCAGATGGCAACATCCGATGAGGCGTCACTTGGAAAGTTTCAGAGAAAGATTCTGCGCAAAATTTTTGGACCTTTGCGCTTTGGCAACGGCGAATATCGCAGGCGATGGAATGATGAGCAGTATGGCCTTTACGACGACATAGACGAACTGCAGCGAATAAATGATCAGAATGATGAGAGGAGTTGATTTAGCCATGTCTGCCTATCTGTCCGTCCGTACGCATGATAACTCGAGTAAAAATTAATACATTTAATTGAAATTTGGTAATACATATTTTTCTTTATCCAAGGTAGTTTGGTTTTAAAATTGGACAAAATCGCTCAATAACAAAGGTCGCCTTCCTTCCTCATATTATAAACAAAACAAGTACTACGCAAATTAAAAAATTAAAAAATGGATTGTGCCACTCCGAATTTTAGGTAAATGCTTGTATCTTCATAACAACTATATAAAACTCAAATAAATTTAGTAACCGTATTGCTCCCACACCATTTAGACCCGACATAAATGAATATTATTGCGGATGAAAATAGCACCCACTTTTCAGATATTAAGAAAATTTGTCCATAGGTCGTCCACCAGTTTGATGTTACAAATTATAAGTTTAACTACTCTTGTTGTCTATGAGTTTATTCCATTAAAAAAATATTGGATGGAAACAAACGGTAATACAAACATTAAAAGAAGTCCTAACTAGTCGCATTATTGCTCTGGTTAAATTTGCATTAAATTTTCTATAACTGTAACGAAAACTATCTGCTTATGCTTATTATCAAAAAGTACCCTGAATTTGTTAATAAAAAGTTTAACTACTCATCGATATTTGTTTTATTCCCTTTATATTAATCGCCGTTTTAACCGATACATATTTACATATTCATTCTCTCCTTTCACTTTTTTTCACCTTTCAACTGAACTGATTTGGTAATAGTTTTTTACTCCTCCTACGAATTTTACTTGAGAATCTTAAAAAATCACATGGGGCCCTACCCGATGAATACAGAGCTGGTATAGTTGTATTAACGTTGTTGTTGGTTGAATAGTTACTGACAAGTGTGCCGATGCATTATCGCAGTGATAAGATCTTGAGTTCTTTCCTCACAATTTCGACCTATTGCGATAAACATTCTTCCCCAAACGATTCAGTATGCTCAAATAATATTCCTTATTTACTATTTGCCCTGGAGAAGCGAATTCGGAATGCACCGCACCACGGCAATTACAAAAAAAAACTTTATTTGTCTCAAAATTGAAGTGGTTTTAAGGTTTTAGTTCTTCTGAGAAAAATCATTTTGATGTGTGTCAATCCATTTCATTCCATCCCGTTTCGTATTGCCCGCGATAATATTTATTTGCGTCAAAAGAAAACATTTATTTAGCAAAAGTAATGCCAGTGATGCTTTCGCAACAAATTCAGCAAGTACGGCACAAAACGGGCTTCAATTCACCTCATCATCAAAGCATCTTGCATAACGCTTCACTCTTAGTAAGACGCCAATATCGGCTGGTAACTCCCGGATGCTCACACAACGATTTTCGAACACAATTTTTGGTTCATTTCAATAATTAAAGTGGTTGAACAAGGCAAACCAACAATCAATATGCGGACCATTTTTAGGGGTGTTGGCAGCACTGATCTAAAACTACGAAGTGGTACAAAGTACGAAGAAGAAGAAAACAAGGCAATTTATTACGTTCTTCCATGGGAATTGTTGCCGAAAATGCATTCGGGATATTCAAAATAAGATACATACGATTACTTCAATTCAAGGACAATACAGTCTTGGACATATTATTCGTATGCCGATGTATTTTACGCAACATTTGCTCTTAAAAATATTAAATGTTAAATGAAGATAAGATATTAATATAAGATGAAGGACTGGTAAATAAAACACATTTCCAAGAAAGTGATATTTGAACTGAAAATCGTAATTTTTCAAAAGCGTTTATGCATTAATTTTTTGTTTATAAAAACTTCATTCAACGTGAAATTTATCTTTGAAATAAGAGCTTTTGTAATGTAAAGGGTTTTCCAATAACAGGGGTTATATATCGCTATCGAGAGATGCAACGACTTTTTATGGCCGGAATTGGATGGTATTGATCTGGACAACGTTTATTTTCAACAAGACGGCGCTACCTGCCACACAAGCAATGAAACCATTGATCTTTTGCGGGAAAAGTTTCCGGGCCGTGTTATCTCTCGAAGAGGTGATCACAATTGGCCTCCGAGATCTTGTGATTTAACACCTTGTGACCAAGTTGTGACCAAGGGTCGTTTCAAGACCTCAAAGATGGAATTCGTGAGACTATCGAGGACATAGGGCAGCCACTTTGCAATTCGGTAATGGAAACTTTCATGAAATGGATATTGTCCTGTAAGCGTGGTCGTGGTGGTCATTTGCCTCTTTATAATGAAATAAATATCCGATCATTTATACTAAATATAGCATTTTTCTTTGAATATCAAAATAACACATCTTATTGGTAAACCCTTTATTTCATATAACTTCACTTGCCAGTGCAATTAGAAAAGGCTGCCAAACTAATGACGAAAAATAAAACGATCAGAACGGATCATAAATTGAGGCAGACCTCTGTCAAGACCACAACGTTCTTGTTGCATTTGCACACACAAATTTTATCCGGTTCCCGATAATTGAAATGGCGCACAGACTCTTTGTTCAACTAAATTTGACAGAGCGAAATTCGCATTGTTACAAAATTAATACACACGTGCTGGCCTCAAAAGTCGCATGTTACCAATCGACAAGTGTAGCAAATCTTAAAAAAAATGTTCACAAGCACGGTTTTGTTAGTAAAAAATTTGGGGTACTTTTTGAAGGTAGTATGCAATTAATTGTGTGTGAAATTAAATTAATGGTGAAATAATAAAAAAATTTACTGATATTAAATAATGTTTAAATTGTTGTGCATTTACCAAAATGTCAATATGTAAGTTTATCACACATTTCAACATTTGACGTACTCCGGTGCGTAGTTTTTCGATAGTCAGCAGATGTTGTTGGATGGTTTTAATTGAAGTTTCCGTTGTCATATTTGTCGCTTATATTTTGACGTATTGTCTGGCTATTGTCTGTGGTAAATAATTGACTAATTGTATGTATGAACGCTTCCACACATTTGTATGCATGTACATATGTATGCATATTAGACGTCAGAAAGTTGTAATAGACTGCTATTATTGTTTTTGTTGTTGATGTCACACTTAACACTGTAAAATATGAACCAATTTCAGTTTGGATGCATATACATTCAAACTTATTCAAGTACATAATTCGTATATATTGAATTTTCTATTGTATTTTTTCTAATTCCAACCATATTTGTCACTTCGTTTCACGCGCACTAGTATCATGTGGGTTTCAAAGCGCTTTAGCCTTAGCTATGCGTTAATGACCCCACCATTGCATGCCACTTGCAAACGTACGACCCATCGACATGTGGATTTGTTAAGGCGCAGCCATACATGCCACTATGCATGCATAAATACAGCAATTTTTGTATTCATACAAATTGTACTTTAGATGTAAACTAGAAACACACTTCGCCAACAGGTACACCCGCCGCGGTCATTAGTGTCAACATACGACACATACACAGCTACATACACACAATTAAAAAATGTGCTCACGCCGTGACGTCTGCGACAGTTTCAGCTGTTTCTCGTGGTTCTGCTAGATAAGCAATTGCCGGCAAATTACATATGCATATACATGTGCATATATACATATATGCATACATACATACATACATACCATATATATGTTTGCTTTTTGTTTTTGGTTTTCCTAACCCTACCACATTCGCTGTCTTTATGGAGCTTTTTGCTCACAAAACGAACAAAAACAAAAGCATTAGCCACCCGCTATCGAAAGGTCGTTACGGAAAAAAAGCTTTAGTTGATGGTTGCGTTTGAAATAAAAATTACCATTGACGCTTTCAAAATGCGTTTGGCGTCAACGAGCGTTACTGCCAGCGGTTTTGCTATCCATCGGAAGCAAAGTGTAGTGAGCGACTGATGAGAATTGGTGCAGTAAAGCTGAATGTTAAGGCTGGTTGGTGTGCCCTGCCGTGCTCGAATTCGTATTTTTATGATTGTTTGTTTTTACTTTTATTTTTGTTTTGTTTGTTCGTTTCGCCAAGAACGACTCAACGATTCTGTCGTCCCCACCTATTCTCACTTAAGAGCGTTTTTGCTCTACACTCGTAGTTCTAAAGCTAAATACACACCAGGCAACCGTTGCAGCAACTCGGCCATGTTGAAGCAACCGTTGCCTCGTGTGTAGCTGTGTTGCCAAATGATTTTCGAGTTGCTGCAACCGTTGCCTGAAATATCAAATAAATTTGATTTTTGGGATAGGTTGCTGCAACCGTTGCTTCGTGTGTATCATTGTTTACTGCTTTTACTCGTTCAGTTCGTTGAACACAAGCAAAGAAGAAGGTTCGTGCGGAGTAAAATAAAGTGAAAAAGAAAAAAATGGCAATTGAAAATAATGAAAATTATGTTAATTTTATTAACGAATATAAAAATTTGAGAGAGCTGTGGGATATATATAAGTAGTGAAAAATATAAAAATAAAAATTTTAGAAAAAAAGCATACGAACAATTAAAAAATGAATACAATAAAATTGATAAAAATTTCAAGTCCGCAAAAGCATTTCCTATTGCAAGATACCGCAAAATTATTGCCACTCTAATTTCTGCTGATATTGCCTCTCTCATTATGGTATCTTGTTTCGTTATTTTGGCCTTTACGAAGTCCAACAATTTTCTAAACAGGGCTTCGTCCATCCTCATGTAATTTTTATAGTCCGATGGCTCATTTTCCTTCAGTTCTTTCAGCAGCCTCTCGTTCGAAAATTCGATTTTTTTAAAAGCCAATTTTTGGACCAAATTTTTTTTCTCTTCATTTGTTGCATCTCTTCTTCCTCATTTTCGTACAAAAGTTCGTCAATTATAATAAGAGAAGTAATTTTACACATTTCGTCGATCATTTAAAAAATTTAATTTTACGTATCTTCCGCTTGTACCTTTCCTGCACCACAGTTATACACAATACTGAGATTGAAGCAACGGTTGCAACGTGTTTCTTAAGCAAAGGCAACACGTTGCTGCAACCGTTGCTTCAACGGTTGCCTGGTGTGTATTTAGCTTAATGGATTCGAAAGGAAGGAGGTTATCAATTCGGCTTAAGCAAAAAAAATTAAATAAATAATAGTAATAATAATAATGCTTTAGTTTTAAGGCTTAATTTATTATTTGATTATATATTATATTATAATTAATTCGATTTGAACTCAAAGATTGTATAAATGATTAGTCTAAAAATAAAATTAATGTAAGCGCGTGTAAATTGATTCAGGAACTCTATTCTTACCATCAATAGCTGAATGAGGCAGAACGAATATTATTTAGATTTTTTTTTCGGCACAAAATTAATTACCCTATCGGGGGATTTATAATTTTTGTAAATGGCGTCATATGCCAATCATATTTGACACGTGTGAAATAAATAGACAAGCAATAGAGCGCGTGAAGGTCAAAATAAAAATTTCCATCACTCGAAATCATTTCTCTTATTTAGTATTTTGCGCCACCTTATAAAAAATAAATAAATAAGTAACTGGCGCGTACACTTCTGTTAAGTGTTTGGCCGAGCTCCTCCTACTATTTGTGACGTGCGTCTTGATGTTGTTTCACAAATGGAAGGACTTACTGTTTTAAGCCGATTGCGAATGGCAGGTACTTTTTATGAGGAGCTTTTTCATGGCGAAAATGCACTCGCCGGTTTGCCATTTCCGGACGAGGAGCGATCGCCTTTAGAGAGACCATTTTCAATCTTTTTGTTGTTTCGAACTCGAGCACTACTTATTAATCTTTTTTTACTCCTGGTTGTCATGGTTAGCAGCTAAAATAATAGATTTTAATACGGTTTTATAATTTTTAAAGGTGCTGTGCTGAAATATTTATACTTCTTCTTTATATAAGTCGATATGATGTTAAACTATTTGATTGATGAAACCCTATGGGATATAATAAAAACACTTTAATTCGGATCAATGATTTCGAAGAGGCAAATGCCAAATTTTACACAAGACTCAGGCGAATTATCTATGCAAAAAAAGACCGAAATAAAAGGTTTCATAAAATTTGTATACCAAAATATTATATCTAAATTTCTATTCCAACAGCCAGACAGGGCCTTCGGCTCGGTGATGGTGCCCTTGAAATTGGTCGGCGAATGCCTGATTTCACTCTCGATCGCATCCGAACTCTTTGATATAACGCTCATCTGGATACCATGTTACAGCGACTTTGCAGGAAACTGCGAGGCGGATGAGCTGCTAAGGGACCTATGAGGTAGTTTCCCGCAAAAGAAGAGGAATGGGATCGCCTTGGCTACCTGCGGTCTGCTCTTGGAAGAATGTTTCCAGGCCGCGTGTTGATTGGAGGCGCGCGAGGTATTCTCTGAGGTTAACAAAATCTCAGCGCTGAAATTTTGTGGGTACAATTACAGTTCTCGCAGATCCGCGAGGTATACCTTCTGTGAGCTCGACTTTACTACGAGTCCTTTCCGCGTCAATTGTATGAAGCATAAGGTCGAATCATCTCAGCACCTTAGCTGCTCTGCTCTTGTTGGGCTAAGATTTTGAAATCTTGGCTCTCATTTCTTTGCTGCACCTGCAGATGTAGCAGGCCTTGTTATTGACCAACTGACGAGGTTCATTTACAGCATGAAGCGGCTAATACAACCGCAACTCAGTAATCGTGCTGTCGTCATCCATCCACGATTAATTTTTTTAAGGAAATGAATCGATGGTACTCTGGGGCTTTCAGGGTTATTTATTTTTAGACCACTTCTCCTTATTAGAAAAGATCCCAACTAGTCTTACTTTATGCCCACTTGAGTCTATTTGTGGTTGAAAAATAAAGCAAAATTTAATATTAGTTTAGGGCAAAAAAAATCCTTTACTTTTGCGCAAATGGTTTAAACCTGTTTTATGTCGATTTTTCGCTTCTTTGTGATGCCACCATACTAACATGCCGGTCAACTTCTATTATTTCTCTGATTTTATAGACATTTTCTTTAACATAAAATGCTTGAACGAAATCGACGAAACCAAAATTGCACTTAATTAACTATTATCCAGGGTCCGGTACTCGAAGCGTTACCAACTTCATACCGCTCGCGCAGCTGATGTACGGGCATCAGCTGTCTGTTAGTTAGCTAAATGACAGTCCAGAGTATTGTTTACAAACGCGCGAGAGCATTTTGCCCAGAGTAAACGCGTAAAAAGAAAATCAGTTAAGGGTTTCAAACGGAATAGTGTGATTGCATTATATTTGGCTGAATAATCACAACCAGCGATTGTTCGTGAGTTCGAGCACCTTAAAGCACAATTGCTCGTTACAAGCATACTAGTAGCATCGCGAAACTTCATAGAGGTGGTCATCAAAAGATTGCAACGTGACGTGAAATGGTTCAAAAAGTGAAGAAGCGACTCGACCGAAATCTCCGACGAAGTGCCAATCAAATGGCGATAGAACTGAAAATATCTGATCGTAGCATCCGACGCATACTGAAAAATAATCTCAAAGTCAAGCCTTACAAGATCCAAAAAGCGCATGATCTCACACCAAAGCAGCAACAAGCCAGACTTGAGAGAGCTTGGCCGAAAGCGGTACATTTCCAAGCATTGTGTTTTCTGACGAGCAAATTTTTCAAATTGAACAATTCGTTAACTCCCAAAACGATAGGGTTTATTTCACCAACTGAGACTTTGAGTCATCGATTGGCAGAAGGCAACAGATGGGCGCTTTCCAATCGTTTTCATTGCGCCTGGCGTCAAGTTAAACGCGAAATATTATCGGGAAAGCATTTTGGATGTTGCTTTCAAACTGTGGGCAGACAAACATTTCGGTGGCATTGAGCGCGAATGGGCCAAAATACCTGCAAGTCACATTCGGGCAGCTGGCGATTCGTTTCTGGACCGTCTCAAGGCCAACGGTCATATTGAGCAAAAGTAAATTGATTCTTAATTTTGTATTAGTTTCACACATTTTTTACTTTGAATTGAATAAAAGTAATTTTCCAAACTAAATTTATGACCTTTTCAATTGTAGTATCGGCACCATAAACACCATTCGCGGTTACTACGGCCTGCCTTACATTTTCGCTTCTATCATAGAAAAACTGTGAAATGTACCGAATTTTTCTTTGTTGACTTCCACTGTAACTCACAACTGAATGGAAAAAACAAAAACAGCAAACGAATTTGTTTAGCGCGAAACGAGCATAACTTGAAATTGTTTGATCGATAGTTTACGAGATATCGATCACTATAATGCATCCATCTACCGATAAAATAATGAATTTCTTTTCCACAAACTAATATTACCAAAATTCTAGCTTTTGAGGGTATAGCGATCGCCGTAGACCAGTTGATATGTGTGTGACTACTATTCAGTTGGCCTAGTTTCGAAACCTAGTGCAGGCAAGAAACATCGAACAATACCAAAACATTCTTCGAATAACTATCGCTCTTCGGAAGGCAATGGCAAACATCCGATTGTATTTCTGCCATGAAAAAGCTTCTCATGCATACCATCTGCCGTTCGATGGCAGACCCTCCATTTGTGGAATAATGTGGAAGGTGATAAATCACAAATTGGATGCATACGCCAATCAATTAACGCTGATTTATTGGCATATACACATAAATTTACGATAATTTTAATATGTACAACTTTCAAACAATGCAAAATGTGATAAAATGAGCTCAAAATATTGTTTAGCATACGGCGTCCGTGTGTATTATGCGTTTGCATGTATGCACCATAACTCTTATCGGTACGTTGCAAGGCAACATGTAGCTGCTAATTAGTAGAAAATTATGAGAAACCTTAACCACTTTATTAAATTGCACTTAGCACCTAAACAAAGATGAGCTAACCTATGCGTTAATAACGATTTGGCTAACTATTTCAATAGGGATTATTATTCCACTCATATGCACATACAGTGCGATTAATAACTAAAGCACTGGAACTAATTGATGGGTAGGCAGGAAGGGTGGCTGTTGTAATGACACATTTACACCTGTCGTAGATCCATTGTGATACTACTGGAACTTCTCCTTACACTTACACATACACATACACTTACACTTACTTTAAGAATGCTGTACCAAGACAAGGAGACTTCGCACCTCCTTGTCGCCAAGCCTTCACACACACGTCGGAGGTGTCGGCCTGTTTCTTCTTCTCCCGTGTTAAGACAGCTTCTACAAAAATTGTAGTATGGAAGTCCCAACCTTCTGGCGTAGTTATCTATTAAACAATGATCAGGTAATACACCTACCATATTTCTTGTACCTTATCCATTAAATCTTAACAGGCTTTTTGTATTTACCATGTTGATGGTTGCTCTTTCTAAAGGGTGGTCAGATTGGAGGTACTTCTTCCAATAGGGTTTTTTTGACAGATCATATGTGAGTACTGTCAAACTAAATACATACAAACGTCTTTCAGTATTCATTGACATTTCACCATGGAAAGACTTACGCCTCAACAACGTTTACAAATCGTATAATTGTATTACGAAAATCGACGCTCAGTAAGAAGTGTTCTCGGGCGCTTAGGTTAACTTATAGCGTTCAGCGATTTAGACCCATTTTTGGCTTAATGACTGCGTCAATAAGCAAAACTACCGTATTTGGGGGCGAGGCTGGGGCAATGTACAAGTGAAAAGCCGGATGCCGGGAATTGAACGCCGTGATCTCCAAAACATTTGGTTCCAACAAGACGGACCGTCGTTTCGGTTAAAGTTATTCATGAGATATCGATCGAAGTCCTCCAGCGACTCATTCGAAGTTGGTGTTTACGGATGGCCGGATTATGGCGCAGTTGCGGCTAACATTTGAAAGGGATCATAAAAAATAAATGTTATGAATGGCTCTACACAAAAATAATAATTATTAGCCAATAAATTTGATTTTCGTTGTTTTATTTCAATTTAAATACGATATCTCTAAATTTATCACCCTTCTTAGTAACTTACAAGTGGCTATGCGCATGGGTATCAACGTCTAATTGATAAGTTTTGATAATTTATTTGTTTCTAATTTAATAATATATTAATAATTTTTATTATAAAAACATAGTCCCATAGTCCGTTCCATATAAATACAACTTTAAAATTTTATGCAAATTACAAAAAAGATTAAAATTTTCATTAAATGTTCCAACTTTTTAATAGAACATTTAGGAAAACTAAGAGCACGCACTTTTATTGCCCATTGAAATTCGTTATTGAAAGTTTGCTTTTATAATAGTTTTTAAACATTTTAGAATAAGGAATACTTTTATGAAGAAAACATGATTTGAGAATACTTGTTTTGTAATTCTTGAAGACTGTACTTAGTAATTACCGCAAATTTCATAGCATACTGCAAATCATTAAAAAATACCGTGCATTTGCAATAATGATACAATTCAAGGTTCCGTCGTCTGAATTCGCTATGTTGCCAGGCTCCATGAATAATCGAACAAGGGAATTATTTGTTTGTGAAGAGGAAGAGGAGGCGAAAGCAAAGATGATACACACTCACATTCTTTCTACGGCGTCATTCGCCTAAAACTATAAAAAAAAAAAATACATTTGGACGCCTTATATTAATTTGAGCTTTCACAATTTAATACGCGGCACTTCGTTTTTACTAATATAGTTTGTTTAGTACAAATGTCACAAATCACAATATTACCAAGCCATTCACTGAAATTTTACAAACATGCAAGTTCTTTGCCTCCTGTTTGTTTTACATTGGTAGGGAGCCTGACGTCAGTCTTGTCAAAATCACGAAAAATAAATTAACTGATTTGAGAAGACGCTACCTTCAGTATTCAATTCGCCTTTGTGTATCTGCTCGCTAATGTAAACTGCGACGCTTCGTGAGATCGATTTTCAAACGAACGATTCCGAACGGCGTCTCGACGTCAGTTGTTGATTAAATTTTATCTCACGCATACTTTAAAGTCATCGTGGGGTCAATTAAATTTTCTGGTTTTATCGGACATACATATACTGATAGTGCCGCTGATTCGCGTCTGAACGCCGCAAATCGTGGGCATACATAAAATAGATGCCCTTGCTCTTTATGCTGTACTGGAATTACAGACGACTTGCCAGGAATTGCGTTAGCTGCAAATTGATCTCATCATAGTTTCAGTCAAGGTGGATTTATTATAGGTGACAGCATTCACCCAGCTGAATTTTTCGCTGTAGGTATGGCTTACGTCAAAATGATAGGCTTTGTTTGTATGGATTGGTATGTTTACATTCGTATTGTATTGTATTTTGACTTGATGCTTGTACCAAAGGCAACAACAAATACATGTAGGGTTTTACTTATATGTGGTTGCTGTCACCTATAATAAATTCGCCTTGGTTTCAGTTCAATCATCTTTCGATTTTGGGATTAGCATGTAATCCACTCTCCGTTTGTCGAGTTTTCGAAATCGCTGCTACGTTAGTGTTGCATTGCTTCATACGTATACCGATGGATATCATGCCAGCGTTCACCATTGCAGCTTCATCCGAAATAGTTTTGTATGCGCTTATCCCTATCAGGTAGGTCCCTAACTGTAGGTCACTCCATTTGTAGAACAACATCAAGACGCACACCACAAATAGGAGGATGAGCTCGGCCAAACATCTAACAGAAGTGTACGCGTATTTTGTATCCCCCTCAGTGCGCAAAGTCTGACAGCAGGGTGGATGCAATGATACTATTAGTAGCCTGCATTTGTTACTTCTCGGCCCACCCACGTTCGGAAGCATATGCATGAGAATTGTCGATATCAGTAACTATGGTTTGACTAGTAAGAATGGCAAACTGTGTTAACATTTCTGTACGGTAAGGTTTGGCAAATTATCATGAATCGTTTAACGCCAGAACAACGCTTACAAATTGTGGAAATTTACTTTTAAAAAGTAGTAAAAAATAGTAAAAAATTGGAGTGATCGAATGGGGTATATAAATCGTAGTTGCGGCGAAGATATGCCGGATATCATATTCAAAATATAAATACCATGAAATCTACCAGATTATAATAAAAACAAATTCATTCCAAACATTTTTCTGTTTTGTACTATTATTTAGAGTTCTCAAGCTTTTGAAAACACCCAATATTATATATGTATGTGGCTCAAAACTGAGTCGGTCGTCAATTACAACACTCAGATATTTTAGTTGGAGTAACGATTTAAATTGTTGATGATGTTTCTGTTTGATATAAGGGCTGGCTCTGGTTTTTTAAGGGTACTTATGAGACCGCTTTCGTTTTCTCCCCTGGCCAGTATGTAAGTGTTGCAATAGCAATATTTGCTTTGGATTCCTTTATTGGACGCCAGTTTGGCTACAACCACCATAGGTATATCATCCGCAAAGCCAATGACATGTACATCTGAGGGGAATGGGAACCGAAACACTTTATCGAAAGCACTGCTTCATAGCGTAGAGCATAGCACAGATCCCTGTGGCATACCTGCTGTAATCTCATGCTTTTTTATTCCATCAGCTGTGATATATTCCAGAACGCGATTGTGCAGATAACTTCTGAACAAGCTTCTTCAGATTGAAAATGTTGGCTGGATTAGTTAGTTATTTTAGCCCCGAAGACCGTGTACCCAGTATGCGGAGTTGAAGGCAAGTTGGCACCTAAGGTCTCGATTGTGCAGTCTTGTTTATCACCACCTCTCCATCATTTGCAGGAACAGCATTCTTCAGCTCCTTAGTCTGGAATCTTTGTATTTGCGATGTGTTGCTATAGCTGGTGTATGCCTATAGTTGAATCTCATACGTCCAGATAGGCTTGCGTTGGCAGCATTTAATACTACTTTTTTATTGCCGCTGCAGTAGACCTTTGTTTTCAGAAACTACATTAACTGCAAAGAAATGGAACCGATTTGTACTCTACTGTTGTACTCTACTGTTTATGAGGAGATCCAAAAGCTTGCCCTTCATGTCAAGCAGGCATAGAGAACGGTAGGATTCTGGCATTTCTATTAGCTTCCCTGGCTTCGGGAGCAGCGCAAGCCTTTGTATCTTCCAGAGATTCCGGAACGCGCCATGTTCAAGATACAACTGCGTCTCCCGAGCAAATATCTGTTGGCCCTCTAGATACACATACATACATATGCGCACACTTGCCCACGGCCAACTGGGAGTGCCGTATAAAGATAATTTTGCTTTGCAAGCCAATAACTTTGCAGCACTTAGCGAGGGTCACTTATTGTAAAATGTACACACAAACATACATGCATGTGGGTAAGTTTGTTTGTTAATTTTTTGGCCTTTCTTGCATACACAAAAGATACACAAGAAACTTTTTAATGAAATAATGCGAAATTTTATTGTTTTCACTTTACTTTTATACAGCTTTTGCATTTTCATTTAATGTTTGAAAGAGTTCTTTTTTCTTTGTATACATACATACTAAGTTGCATGCACGCATACATATACTCGTATATATATGTACGTGTAGATAAGTATATTCATAGAACACAAAATTCACAATTGTCTGTGATTTTTGTCATTTATCTCATCTACATACATATGCACATAAATTTCATTTGTAAACACCGCGAGAGTACAAATTATTCTTGGGTGCAATGGCATTCCAGTTGCGTAACATAATTGGGCGCCAACGTATTGCTGACACTGTGTCGGCGTCTAAAATCTGTAAAAGTTTGTCGAAACTTTAAATAAATTCAGCAAAAATTATCACAAATTGGCACAACAGTTAGGTGGCACGGCAGTAAATGGCGAAAAAAGTATGTAAGAGAAGAAAGAGAGAGAAAAAAGGCAAATGTAAAGATACACAGAGGCAGACAAATTTATTTAGATGGAAAATGTGCAAAATTCTCATTTAGAATGTGTGAATAGTAAATGTGCGTAAAAGCACTGCAGTGATTAAGCAATTCCATTGAAAAATATTGTAGATAATACATATAGAAAAAAAAACTTTACGCCAAGTTAAAAATAAAAACAACTAGTGTCATTAAAACTAATTACAGTTTCAAACAAATACGAGGGCTACCCTTTATGTTTCTGGCACAACGTTCTGACTTGGGTCAAACTTTCCAATGGAAATGACAGTTGGTGCCTGACATCACTAGAATCGCTTGAATCCAGAAATATAAATAGCAACCCTCGTGTGCATACATTTATTATATTTGCAATAGGTCTGAAAATTCTTCAAAATTTTTCGTTTTTGTATAAAACATAATACATATTCGATTTTACTGTACAAATGCAGTAGTTTAGAAATAACTAAGTGTTGACATAAAAATGTGGAAATAAAAACTATCTAACAACTAGTAAAAATGGTTACAAAGCATAAACGCATACAAATAACATAAATTGTTGGACTATATAGAAGTTCAGAGCCACTGCTGCACTGCTTCTATTACTAAGTAATCTACATACGAAGTATTGAATACTTTCAAATAAAAAAAAACACAAAAAACAAAAACAAAGCACAATCCAGAATTTTTCACTTTACTAATCTTCTTTGTGCTCGGGCACTTCCCAGAACAATTCATCCTGATGTTGCTCGTCCTTTGACAAAGTGCGCATGCCGGTATATTTCAGCGCAGCGCCTGAAATATATAAACAAGTAAAAATGAGTAAAATTTAATTAAGGCAGAAATTACAAAAAAAAAAAATGTAATTGAGTTATTTGTCAAAGCGGATTACCTGTTAAAATTCCTCCAACAATAGCCACCAGCAAGGTAACTGCAATGCCGCAAAGCTGATAGCCAGCCTGAGCAGAGGCGGTGCGGTCATAGCCCTAATAAAATAAAACATATTTTTATTTAAAGGAACGCCAAGGGTTATTTTATTTACTATGTGCACTGTAGATAAATACAATTTTACTGGAAATGTTGTCCTAGACTTTGTTGAATTCTAAATACAACTCTGCAAACCAATCCTACTCTCTTGTACTTCACTTACATGAAACTTTATACTTGTACAGTTATACGTTAGATAGTAGGCGATGACAAAAATGTAAAAACGGCAGTGAGAATAAAAACGTGAATTGCATCGACACGACTTTTTCTTTCTCTGCGCGGAAATACTGCTTCAAAATGGTTATGGGCCCAGGTATCGATTTGGGTCTCTAAGTTCACGGTCAACATACATAAATAGAAGTTGTAATAATTCGGTTGATTTGCTTATCCGGTGTTAAAAGCAATAGTCGCGGTAAAATGGCTAACGCTTTAGCCAACATCGAAAAATTAAGTGGGGAAAATTATACCACTTGGTGTATTCAGTTAAAGAGTTTATTGATTACTCTAGAATTGTGGAGTGCAGTAGTGGATAAGTGTCCGGAGGAGGAGCCTGGAAAGACCAACTGGATAGTATGCGACAGGAAGGCTCTCGCTACTATAACGTTGAGCGTCAAGCCAAGTGAACTGATACATATTAAAAACTGTACCACAGCAAAAAGTGCATGGGACACGTTGAACGCGCTCTACAAGGCAGATACAGCGTGTAGGAAAGTGAACCTATTTAAAAAACTGATCCGATTTCAATTCAGAAGCAGTGAGAAGTTTTCAGCTCAATTGAAGGAGTTTTGCTGTATTGTAGATGACTTAAAAGAAGTTGGCATATCCATGGAGGACGACTTTTTGTCAATTTTGTTGCTTTGCTCATTACCAGACGAAATGGAGAATTTTGTGGTGGCAATCGAGAGCAGGGACGCATTGCCGAAATTGGATAATCTCGTCGCGAAGATTCTGGAAGAGGAGCAAAGGCACGGCGACAAATGCAGTAGCGCAGAAACGGCTTTTTCGGCAAACGAATCGAACAAAAGTGCGGACTGTGTAAATGGGGTTAGTGATGACGCGAGTGATTGGCATAGGCGGTTTGGCCACATAAATACAAATGATTTAAATAAACTTTCAAAAATGAATATGGTAAATGGTTTGAACTTTAAAATTTCAAAAAACATTGAATGCTTTACGTGCGCGGTATGCAAAATCCATAGTAAGCCTTATGTGAACTATAGCGGCGTTTACACAAAAAGTGTATTGGAACTTGTACATACGGACTTGTGCGGGCCTATGGGTGTGAATTCGGTTGGCGGTGCATCGTATTTTATATCATTTATAGATGATTACTCGCGATATAATGCAGTGTATTTTTTAAAAAGAAAGTCCGAAGCATTCGAAATGTTTAAAATTTTTGCTGCGACCGCGGAGAAGCAGACTGGCCGCAAAATAAAAACAATTCGTAGTGACAATGGGAGAGAATTCGTCAACTCTCAGTTTAAAAATTGGTTACGAGAAAAAGGCATTCGGCATCAAACCACTGTGCCGTACAGCCCTCAGCAAAACGGTGTGGCTGAAAGAGCCAACAGAACTTTGGGGGAAATGGCGCGATGCTTATTAAGCTCTTCTAAAATGCCACAATCATTGTGGGCTGAAGCGGTAAGCACGGCGGTATATATTAGAAACAGGTGTCCTACGAAAGTTTTAGGTGCAGTTACACCTTACGAGAAATGGCATGGGCGGAAACCATCGGTTGCACATTTCCGTACGTTTGGTTGTGATGCAGTGGTTCTGCAAAAGGGGCCAAGACCACGCGGTAGTAAGTTTTTGCCGAAAGGGGTTAAGCTAAAGTTTGTTGGCTATCACCCAACTACGAAAGGTTATAGATTAATTAACTTACAAACGAATCAAATCACAATTGCACGTGATGTCATATTCTTCGAAAATTCATTTGAATTAAATTTAAGGGACAGTGATGTCAACGAAGAAACATTTTTTGTTGAACTTCAAGCAAAACCGAGTAGCGCTGAAGAAGTGTTAGTAAGCGAAGACAGACGTGACGAGCGGGAAGACGAAGGCAGCGAGCATGAAGAACATGAAAGAGCTGAGACTGAGACTGATTACGAGGAGGCTGTTGCTGTAAACAATAACAAGAGGAAGCGAGGAAGGCCAAAAATGGTGCGTACAGGAGGTGTAGGAAGGCCGAGAAAAGTCTATTGTACAGAGGCTGGTCCGGAGATGCTGAACTCTGTTATTGAAAATCCGAACACGGTCAGTGAGGCGCTAAACTCTAAAGATGCTGACAGGTGGAAAGAGGCAATGAGAGTAGAGTATGAATCGTTGGTGCGGAACGCAACATGGGACTTGGTGGATCGACCAGCTCATAAAAATGTTATCGGCTGTAAATGGGTTTTCGCAATAAAACGTAATCCGGATGGCTCAATTGAGAAGTTTAAGGCGAGGTTAGTTGCGAAGGGTTGCGCACAAAAATACAATGTGGATTACTGCGAAACATTTGCTCCAGTGGTACGTCATTCAACAATTCGCCTAATTTTGGCATTGGCCGCGAAACACAAGTTGCTGGTTAACCACATAGACATTGTTGCTGCATACTTGAACGGCGATTTGGAGGAGACGGTTTATATGTGTCAGCCACCCTTGTTTGGAGATTCGAAAAATGTTAATAAGGTATGCAGACTTAAAAAGGCTTTATATGGCCTGAAGCAAGCCGGTCGAGAATGGAACCGGAAAGTTACGCAAATATTGGTGAAGATGGGATTCGTAAGGTGCAAGTCGGACCCATCGGTTTATATTCGTCGTGGTAATGCGAATGTGAGCATTATTGCTCTCTACGTAGACGATATGATCTTGGCATGCTCAAACAAGCATGAGATGCGGAGTATAATAGAAGCGTTGAATCAATACATTGAAGCGGTCGATCGCGGGAAGATATCATTTTATTTGGGGATGGAAGTTGAACGGGATGGTGATCGAGGTGACATTACTATACATCAGAAGCGATATGTCGAGCAACTTCTTCAACAATGGGGCATGGAAGATTGTAAACCAGCGGCAACTCCATGGGCTCCAGGCACGGTGCTTCATAAATGTGACAAGCAGTGCAGTAACTTGAAGGCGAAGGACTACCAAAGTCTTATTGGCGGGCTGATGTATCTGGCTGTCATATCTCGTCCGGATATCGCGCATGTGGTGTCAAAGTTATCTCAATATAACTCACATCCGCATACAGAGCACATGCAGGCGGCAAAATACGTTCTTCGATATTTGAAGAAAACCCCTTATGGTAAATTAACATTTTCTGCTAATTTTGAGAATTTTGTATGTTTCACAGACGCTGCCTGGGGTAGCGACAGCTTGGACAGGAAGTCCTATACAGGTTATTTTGTTACAATGGCTGGTGGAGCAATTGCTTGGGAGTCGCGAAAGCAGTCTGTGGTTGCGCTAAGTTCGATGGAAGCTGAGTACATAGCATTATGCCAAGGTACTAAAGAAATAGTTTTTCTTCGTGGTCTGTTGAATGAGTTGGGTTACCTGGAATATACAAGAGGCCCTACTTTGATTTTGTGTGACAACCAGAGTGCGCAATTTATGGTGAAAAATCCCATGGTGCAGAAACGAAGCAAACACATCGACATTCGATACCATTATATACGAGAGAAACACGAATGCGGACAAATTGAGGTCGAATATGTTCCGACAAATGAGAATACAGCCGACACACTTACCAAAGCGTTGGGGAAGCAGAAGCATATTGAGAATTGTAACTTAATGAATATTGAAATGTAAACTTGAATTTTTAAATGTACAGGCTTGGTTTGAAGGGGCGTTTGTTGAATTCTAAATACAACTCTGCAAACCAATCCTACTCTCTTGTACTTCACTTACATGAAACTTTATACTTGTACAGTTATACGTTAGATAGTAGGCGATGACAAAAATGTAAAAACGGCAGTGAGAATAAAAACGTGAATTGCATCGACACGACTTTTTCTTTCTCTGCGCGGAAATACTGCTTCAGACTTTTAAGGACATTATTAGACAGATAGATAGATAGATGAATTTATTTGTCAGGAAAAATCTTGCATACTAACTATTTACAATATTTTCCACTTCATTTATGATGAAAGCCGCTACCAAAAAAAAATTGAATAACTTTTTTTCTTTTTAAGTTATCTGTTCCATTTTTGTTTTAATTTGCAGATTGATCTTTAAAATTTATTAAAATGGATAACTGGGACACGCAAACAAGAATTTGGATAGTCCGCCGCTCTCACGCACTGGAGTCCGTAGTTTTGGTACAGAGAGAGTACAGGCGGATGTTTGGCGGCGATCCCCCGAGCAGATGGACCATAATGAGACTGGTGAATAATTTTGCTGAGCAAGGAACAGTCGCAAGAAGGCCTTATCATCGAAACCCACCAGTTCGGACGGAGGAAACGATCACTGCTGTAGCTGCAGCTATACAAAGCAATCCAAGGGTTTCAACAAGAAGCTTATCTGCTCAACTTGGTGTCAGCCGACAGTCTTTGCAAACAATAATGCACAAAGATTTAAACTTATTTCCCTACAAAATTCAAATGGTTAACAAACTGAATGCAGCAGACTTGCCGATTCGCTTGGAATTTTGCCAGAAGATCCTGCAAATGGTGGAAGAAGACCAAAACATGTTAAACTGCCTTTTCATGTCTGATGAGGCCCATTTCGATTTAAACGGCAATGTGAACAAACAAAATTGTCGAATATGGAGTACTTCTAACCCACAGATACTCCACGAGACGGAATTGCATCCTCTTCGCGTGACAGTGTGGTGTGCGGTTTCTTCACGCTGTATTGTCGGGCCTTATTTTTTTGAAGAAAATGGTCACACCGTTACGGTTACTGGAGACCGTTATTTGAAAATGCTGAAAGAATTTTTCTATCCAGAACTACGCCGAAAGAGAATTCCTTTCAACTCTGTGAGGTTTCAACAAGATGGGGCAACGTCTCACATAGCACAGACTGTTATGACAGAGTTGCGACGAAAATTTCCCAATAAACTGATTTCAAGAAACTCCGAATTTCGTTGGCCCCCCAGGTCGCCTGACATTTCTGCACCTGACTTTTTCTTGTGGGGTTTATGTAAACAAGAAGTTTATAAAACAAAGCCAACAAATTTGGATGAACTAAAACAATCCATTCGGGCAACAATTGCGGCTATTCCTGTCGCAACTCTCGAAGCAGCAATGAACAACTTTTTACTAAGATGCCGCACTTGTGTCAACGAGCATGGGGGGCATTTAAATTCAATTATTTTTAAAACTAGTTAAGCTACATTTAATAAAATTTAATGACCTTCAACTTGAAAAAAAATAAATGAATTCCATACACTTAAAAAAAGTTATTTGAGTTCCTTAATGTAGCAAAATTCATCAGCCACCCTGTACCTTGAAGTCGTTACCTATAATAGAAATATGTTAAGTTCACGTCCAAAGTCGAAAAAGCCTGTCTGGCCAGACCCGGGTGCCCAACGAAGGGTTAGGCATTTAACAGTGACTGGGTAATCCAAGAAATCATATTTTACTCCCATAGCAGTCATTTGCAGTCATTTAATGTCATTGCAGTCAGAGAATGTCATTTGGGTTTAAGAGAGTTTTGAAATATTCCCTAAATAAACACGGAGTTATATTTGAACGGGCAAAGTGTTGTGGGTTTTGTAGGAAAATCAACTATATTGTCCTAAAATAGTATTATAAAAAAAAATAATTGTCAAATATAACTTCTAGTGCTATTTACGGAGTGTACATTTGTTGAACTCGATCACAACTAAGAATTAAGAATATTTTAATATCAGTCTTTAAGCTCTCGAAACGCTACTATTGGTATATAAGTTTTATGCTGATATTTCGCAAACTTTTCTTTCTTATATTATATTTAGATGCAAATCACAACAACAAAACTATTTTTTGTATATTAATGCAACTTATTAACTTACCCCAAGTATCATTGTTGAAGTACTATTCTGTGGGGCAGCAGCCATAGCTGGAAATATTTGTCCCAACTCGGATTTGTAATTTTCTTTTGTGACAAAACTGGCGAAGATGGCTGAGGCAATGGCTGATATAATAGCCGGCATACCGTGCAAGTTATGAACGCCACAAGTGTCATGAATACCCAGTGTTGCTGTGATGAGGGGCTGCAAGAAAAAATAGAGAAATAATGAATTCAAATTTTAATACAGATGTAAAAAACAAGTGGGATAATTTTTTAAATGCGATTTTTACTTCCTTAAAGATATATTAATTTAAATTCAATCACATAACAGTTGCATGTAAAAGCACAAAGAAATCGAGATAAATGTACATATGAGAGTAACCGATTACTCCATGTCTGTGCATTCGACCGACCGTGCGCACGATAACATATATCACTAGTACACTTGTTACTCTTTGGCCACCTGTTCAAAATAGAGAAATGCAAACACCCCACATGCATATACGGGGAAGCCGCCGAAGATGACGCTGAATACACATTCTTCCAATGCATGCGTTTGGAACAAGAACGTCGAACGCTGCAGAATGCAGTCGAACACATAAGCACTGAAAATGTAATCGACAAGATGCTAAGTAGCGAGGAAACGTAGGAGATAATCAGTGGTTTCGCGGAAATAATTCTCCGGATAAAAAAGCGGGATCTGGACGCAGGCACATACATAGGTACAGGTATACACCTTTGTAATGAAGAGGATGGAACGCCACTCTGAAGGAATGCGAAAGCGGTTCCCTAGTTGGCGATGGTTCCATACGAACGGGAGTTTTTTAGTCTCCGGACATACTATTGCTGCGACGGCGGCTTTGATGATGCATTTGGCATTTCAACCCCTTCATTCGTAAAAAAAACAAAAACTCTTTGTCCATGATAGTTAAGAAGCGAAATAGATCAATAACCGCGCCCATCTCACGCATAACGGTAATATTCCAAAAATCAAAAAAGGCATAACTAAGCAAAATAGTTAATTTTTGGTAATAATGAAAAAATAAATAGGACGCAAATAAAATTAAAAAAGGGGTCACGCCTTCTTTTGGATAAATGCGGTTGTATCGATAAGTATCGAAATACATTTTTTTTTAGACTAAATTTCCGTCCGTCCGTCTGATATTACCAGTTATAACTCCCTTTGGACATGGTCGACATGATTATAAAATTGGATTTTCGTACTAATTTCCGGCTCGCTCATTGGCCAAATTTTCGCATTTGGAAATATACTACTCTACTCTGAGTTAGCAACTATTGATGCATATCGAAATGGTTCTCGTTTGGTAGGGATTTCTTACCTAATGAGGCATGATTGGCCCATGCTATCCATTGAGCACTATTGAGAACTGATAGGAGAACTTAGTGTTACACACGCAAAAATCAATCGTTTAAATACTAAATAGCGCCAACAAGTTGACGAACTTTTAGTAACCAAACCATATCAAGAAATGGATATACATACATATATGGGGCATTCTTCGCCAACCGGACACCCCCATCTGCCCAGAACAGTTTTTATAAAAAAAATTTTTCCCTATGCCGAAATAAAAGCTTATGTCATGTACTTTAATTTGTCATGTGGCACTTTTTAAATATTCAAGATGGACCTACTTTTCTAAAGGGATTAATGCATCGATCTCTTCTCGATTTTCCCGACATTTTTTAGGCGATAATAGTTCTGAAAAGAACTGTTTGACAGGTATTAGATATTAATTTATTCTTTCAGAATTTTTTATAATAATCTCCAGACAGTTTAACGATTAAGACATATACAGAACTTGTGCTGTCAATAAAACTGTTAAACAATGTTTTACGAAGTTTAGCGATATCGACAACAGATGCGATAATAGTTCTAAAAAGAACTGTTTGACAGATTTATTTTTAATAGTTTATTCGTTTAGACTTTTCTATAATTTGTTCAAATTATTTCTGTACCGTTTGATATGTGAAATACATCAAGAACTAGTGCTGTTAATGAAACAGTCGAGCGTTGCACCAGAATCTCTCTCTCTACTTTTCTTAACAAACTACTTCATTTTTTTTGGTGTTTTCCAACATATTTGTCAATATTCGTCGTCCATCTTGAATATTTAAAAAGTTCCACATGACAAATTAAAGTACATGACATAAGCTTTTATTTCGGCATAGGGAAAAATTTTTTTTATAAAAACTGTTCTGGGCAGATGGGGGTGTCCGGTTGGCGAAGAATGCCCCATATATATATATAGTAATAGTCGTCGGGAGCTTATTCATTTTTCCATGCTTGCTAATCGCAGAAAAATGCTATTCTTTTAGCGGCAGTTAATCTTAATGTTCCTTCTTGAGTATCGAGCCATTAAAACATTACAACCTTTGTTCACCATTTGGATCCTAATGCCAAGAGTTTAATTCTCATTTCAGCACTTTTGATACATCGGGCTCGCGCTAAGAAACAATTAAATGTTCTTAACCTTTACAGAAAAGAAAAAACCTTAACCTAATGCATCTAAACTTTTATTCAGCAGATGTGTTTTTCCTATGGTTCTTTAAACAGATTTAGATTTCGACAAAGTTGTTGTCTTTCTTGTGTTTCAAATTATACATACTTCGTGAGTATTGCGCCATATTTATTATTATCAAAGTTGGACATTTTGCACTACCACTAATTTGTTAGTGTCGTACCGCCGCCTATGAAGAAATTGGATTTCGGTAAGCCCGAAAAAACAATTGATACGACGAGGATTACCATGCTGCCGCGGAAAGAAAGGATGCTGCTTATAGGGCCATGCAGCGATCGGGCGCAACACGAGTCATGTGTGATCGCTACCGGGAGCTGAAAGCTCCTATGTAAAATATGATCGGATGAAAGCATGCCTGCCTATTGAAATTTAAGTGTGCTTGGCCAATCTACAAGAAATGTGATTCTGCAATCTATATCAATACTGTGGGATTAGTTTTCTAAATATCGCGTATAAGGTTCTAGCGAGCGTATTGTGTGAAAGGCTGAAACCCACCATTCACCAACTGATTGGATCTTATCAGTGTGGCTGCAGACCTGGAAAGTCCACCATCGCTACGCCAAATTTTGGAAAATACCTATGAAAAGAGAATCGACATCCACCATATTTTTGCCGATTTTAAAGCTGCATTCGACCGTATGAAAAGAAGTTGTCTGTATCAAGCGATGTCAGATGGCTCTTATCACGCCCGCCCTATCGTATGGCGCAGAAGCTTGGACGATGACAACAACCGATGAGGCGTCCATTGAAGTGTTTGAGAGAAAGATTATGCGGAAGAGTTTTGGACCTTTGCACTTTAGCGATAGCGAGCATCGCAGGCGGTGGAACAATAAGCTGTATGAGCTTTACGACGACGTATACATATGGCAACGAATAAAGATCCAATGCTACGTTAAGTGGATCACGTCGTCCGAATGGATACAAACGCTCCGACTCTGAAATTATTCGATGCAGTACCAGCTGGTAGTAGCAGAGGGAAATGAAGGTGTACTTTGCGTTGGAAAGATCAGGTGGATAACAACTTGGCTTCACTTGGTGTGTCCAACTGACGCTGGTTAGCACGAGAAAGAAACGGCTGGCGCCCTTTGTTAAATTCGGCAAAAATCGCTTAAGCGATCATCGCGCCAATCAAGAAGAAGAAGTTGAAATAAGAATTTCATTAACATTAAATCTCCGCTTATTGCATTAATTATTTGGGGCACTATGCCCAATTCTGATTTGTATTGTATTAACAAAATATAAATCACTTTAACGCAGCCTTTATTTACTTAAATTTTTTTTAGTTTCATAGTATGACTCATAGCGCACTACAGTAGATGTAGCAAAAAAATACTATCAGCTCAATTATGAATTAAGTTGCTTAAAAAATTCCAAGCTCGTTTAGCATCAATCAACTAAATGATGCTTGCAATTTTAAATACTTAACTATTTAAATCATATTATTGGAATCAATTAAAAAAATTATAAAGGGAAAAATGCGCTTAATAAACTAATGAATTATTTCTAACACTTGATAAAGTGCACTCGTGCATGACATAAAAAATATTACGACAGCAGAAACAAATATATTTCAAAATTGTTCAAAAAGTACTTGTGGTGCTTATCATAACCGCGGCCACCTCCCCACAGCTAACAATTGAGAACACATAGAGGGGAAGCGTTTGTTGAAAGTAAGGGCGAATTATGGCTACAACAAAGTATTAAGTGTCGGCTGTGCGTTTTTTTGTGCATTTGAGTGTTTTGAGAGCTTTATTAAATTTATTCATATTGCCTGCACATACCCTATGCATTCGATGTCATTGCAGTAACTCAATATTGGAATGGGTGGAAATGGTACCTCTTTCTGCTCTCACAAAACTTTGCAATCAGGGTGCTACAACTAAATTGAAAATTAAGCACTCGACGTTGCGACGAATCCTCGGCAAAAACACTATTGGGCATATGCGGGTGTGTGTTAGTGTGCATATACACACTTATGAGTATATAAGTGTGTGTGACATCTCATTCCACTTCGTAGGCAAAGTGCGGCTTCTGCTGGCCTGTCTTGCGTTGCCTGCTTTGATGGTCTGTAATGGCGCAATAATATGCTTCGCTGGTTGTCGGCAGTCGTAGCAGGCATTGGAAAATATGTAAATTATGAGGCATGTGAACGTGCAGAATGCTTGTCATCGGCGGTTGCACAACCAAAGTACTCTTAGTGACTAATTTACATTTTGAATTAAATTTAATAAATTTGTTATGAAATAATGACTTTTACTGATATTTATACTTATTTGATGATTTTAAAAGGGTGATCAATTTAGAGCTATCGGATTTTAAATTTAAATGAAATAACGAGATTTAATATTTACTATTTTTTTGGTGTAGAACCACTTATGATATTTTTTTTTTAATAATTCCTTTTCAATGTGTAATCCGTAATTCGGCCATCCGTAAACACCAATTTTGAATGCCTCGCTGGAGGACTTCGATCGCTATATCATGAATAACTTTAGTAATGTTGGATTCCAATGCCTCACAATTAAAAGTCCAAGGATGTTATATTACATGATCTTGATGGCAAATGCACTGGTCCACGACGAGAGATGAATTGCCCACCGAAACAACGATGCAGAAAATCCATTGTTTCACGAGTTGTATGGCAAGTAGCGCCGTTTTATTGAAGCCAAATGTTGTGGAGATCACAGGCTACAATTCCCGGCATCAAAAAGTCGTTTATCATGGAGTGATAACGTTCATCATTCAATGTTACATACACTCTTATTGCGAGAAATATGGGCCGATGATTTCTTCAGCCCATAGGTCGCACCAAACGTTTGTTTTTATTGAATGTAGTGGATGTTCTTGAATGGCTTCGGGTTCCTTTTAAGCCGAAATATGGCAGTTTCGCCAATTGACGTAGCCACTAAGCCAAAAATGGACCTCATTGCTGTACACCATAAGTTGGCCTGACCGTGAGATGAATACTTTTCACAGATCATCGATTTTCGTTTTATTTGTAAGCGTTTCGTAATATTTGTAAACCTTGTTGAGGCGTAATGTCAATGAATATTGGAAAAAATTTAGTATTTAGTTTGACAGTAGTCCCGCGTGATCTGTCAAAAAACCCTATTCGAAAAAGTAGCTCCAATTTGAGCACCCTTTATATGTGGCGGTATGTTTGTGTGTGTGTGTAAGTGTATGCCTGCATCTGTGTGTCTCTAACGCTTCACTACTGAATGTCATGGCTGCAAATTGTCAAGTACACTTTTGACTTTTCTCGGTAATTAAACTTTTTTGCTACTCTTTTAAAGCTAATATGAAAGCAAAAGTATGCAAATTTATAACACTTATTGCATTTTCATTGGAAAAATTTAGTTTTTGCAAACAACTTGCAATTATCTAATTACGAATGCAACTTTTATTAATTTTGTGAGCGCAACTTCCTACGGTCCACTTAATCAGTTCATTTATTTATTTATTTTTATGTAACAACAAATGAGGAAGTGATATATTCGGTCGTGAGCAAACTTTATATAACCGCGCACATTTTAGTAAAATTTAATTTGGGCTGACTGTCAAAAATTTTAATCAAACAAACTCATAGACAAGGAAGTTATAGTTTGTTGGATGAACGCGAGATTTGTCGTAACAAATTAAAAGTGGCCGTTTCTATTTCCAAAAAAAAAAAATATACATATTTATTATTATTATTATTACATCCTAATGGAAAACCTCTAAAATTAGAAACCCAAATTAAGTACTTGTATGTTGGAGGAATTTAATAACTAAATTTTCATCCTTTTTAGTGCGAAAAAAATTCAACGTACTGTGTGTTTGGGTGCTTTTTATGTTAAGGGTTCTTTAAAATAGAAAAAGAACCAAATACCTGATATACCCAATTTTATTTACCCCATGGTGCTTTACTCATACCAAAACTTCTGTCCATTTTGAACCCATGTACATGCTTTTATCTCATTTAAATATTTACTTATCCTTAGGGCTAATAAATAAATAGTTTCAGTTACGCAATGCCCACACCAAACCCTCAAAAAATAACGAAGACAAATTAACAAACCTCTTTACACCACATACAAATATTTTATTGATGCCTAGTGTTTTTTTTTGTAGTGCTAAATATCTATATTTTTGTACAAAGCGTATTGAGAGGCATAACTCTGATAATTATGCGCTTAGGCCAAATATTTTAATTAAAATTTTCCTTGATTGCACAAAACCAAATACCCATTAGTAAATTTTATGTACGCTATAGTTTCGGGTAGAAGATTTGCATACTGTATATTGGCATATAAAGTTGACCTTTTTGTCGGCCACAAGGCAGCAAGCTTTACTACTCGTACTACAACACATTCGAGTATAATAAAACCATAGTACACAAGCTGAAAACAAGTCTAATGCGAATACCGTAATGAATATTGTTCCAGTTATTAATAACAATAACCAAGTGTAGTGGTGCAGCATTAAACATGGAGCGTAGAGGGTAGCAGAGCTAAATCAAAGTCACAAGAGGACCAACGAGTTTGGTCCAAAATGTTTTAGTGCTTGAATAAATATACTTGCAAAGCCATAATCAGTGCCCATGCATACATATATATATATGTGTATATGTATGTGTGCATGAACATACACTTAAATACATAAATATGTAAGTGGGCGAGTGTTTCATTGAAAAATGTTACATAAACTTACAAAACGAACAAAACCAAAGCATTTCCAATTCAGAAATTGATGTTCATAATTGTAATGTGCATACATTTTCATATACTCGTAAATGTAAACTGGAGAGCAACGTATTTGCGCCTGACCCTACTAACGTTAAATCTTCTTACACACTGCTGCTTGCATACTATATTTAAATGTATGTACAAGTACATGGCCTGGTAATACACGACGTATGAGCAACACTCTACTGTTAATTAGCTGTTAATGGCTAATGGTTTGCACTTATTGTAAAATACGTTCAAATAATAGGTACGAAATTAGGTACTGGTAAATATGAACTACTAGATCGCTCTTATTTGTTATTACCAATTTTGGTAGTGGCAAGGAAGGTGGTGTTTCAACTCAATTTTGTTGTACAAAATGTTTACTTTATGTGTTTACACCAAAAAAATAGTTATTTAATTATTTATATATAAAATTGGTTAAAGAGTAAGCCTTATAAGCTAATCGTAAAAATTAAGCAATAACATCGAGACCTTATGCTCGATGTGCATATAGTTTATGTTTTAAACTCTATGATGTACACTGGTTATTTTAAGGAATTTGGTGATTAACAATATTGAATCGGGAGTTAGAGAAGATACGTGGGCCTAGTTGGATTTGCTGTCTTCTACGGGTAGAGTAGATTGAGTATTAGAGAATGATACCCCTTGGTAATTTTTATGTCCGGGCTGCACATGCATTTAGTTGTGTTAGAGTTGATCATTAGATTTCCGTGTGTAGTACTCGAATTTTATGACATCTAGTCGGTGTGCACAGCGAGCGAGCCATTGTCAACATGCTTATTTGAAAATTTGTATATGACGTTTTTTTTATGTGTTAGTAGTTTGCTTCCATTAGCCCACAAGAAGTAAATGAGGTAAAAGTACCTAAGAATATCATATGATATTTCAATTAAAATTTTGTTAAACAAAATAAAAAAATAAGTTTGAAATAGAACTCATCAGCTTACGTAGCTATTTTACACAGTTTGTTTTTACTTAATTAACTATTTTTGGATTGCTTTTGCTTCAAAAATGTGTGCAAATGTTTGATTCGAAAATGAATGCTGTTTTTGTTTTGCCGTTAATTGTGTTTCCGTTAATTTCCAAAAATATATTTTCCAAAAGTTGTATGTATAGCATTTAAAAATCTTGCCATTATATATATAATTGGCGCGTACACCCTTTTTGGGTGTCTGGCCGAGCTCCTCCTCGTACGAGTATTTGTGGTGTGCGTCTTGATGTTGTTCCACAAATGGAGGGAACTACAGTTTTAAGCCGAGATATTTTTATGAGGAGCTTTTTCATGGCAGAAATACACTCGGAGGTTTGCCATTGCCTGCCGAGGGGCAACCGATATTAGAAAAGTGTATTTCTTAATTTTGGTGTTTCACGGAGATTAGAACCTACGTTCTCTCCGTATTCGGAATGGTAGTCACGCATCAACTACTGTGGCCGCCAATTAGAAATTTTGTCTTTGGTTTGACCTTTTGGACCATACGAGTCCAATACAATCCAATCTCGTCCAAAATTTGGGTTATTAAATGAAGTTTCTTAATAATATAACTAAAGATGTACCGCAATGCGTCCTTGTAAAATTCATCGACCTCAATACCGTCTTCGAATTTGTTAGTGTTCACATTCGTAACTATTTCATCTAATTCATTAAGTTATACAGAGGGATCTACATTGTCTAACTCAATGTCAAAGCACTTGACTTCAACATTAAGCTTTGTACTCAGTATTTTGGTATTCTTTGCTAAAAGAACAAATTAATCATAACCTACATAATAAGTGTGATTATAAATAAATAAAGTTATACAAATTTTGCACCAAACTCACATTTCCGCAAACAGAACTTTAAGTGAAGTAGGCTGGGGTGGTCATAGTGAAATGCTCCAAGTCATGTTCGTCAAATTTGTTCGTTAAAATTCTTTGAACTTGGAATTAAAAGGGTTAACCTATAAGAGACGTATTCGTGGTAATTATTTCTCGCTGAAATAGTTCTAAATTGATTTTTATTGGAATGATGGGGTTTGACATAACTAAACTCATTTCGTTTAATATACGATATAAATCTGCTTTTCAATTTCAAAGTGTAAGTAATATTTTTGAATTCTGAATTTAAGGTATCGAACCAATCGTTTACAAGTTGTATGAAATCGGCACAACTGCATGCGTTGTACAAACTATGGCCGGTTGAATAACATTCGCAACGGTCAATAACCGTCAAATCTTCTTCCGATAGCTTAAACATCATCGATAAGTTGACGCATAGCTTAAAAACTCTCATACTGAAGTCATTTCGCTTTTATATACTAAACTAGAGTCTAGGAAGTAGTTTCTTAAAAAAAAAAATTACAATAATAAGGAGATTTGTTTTCCCAACTAACACAAACGAAAAGTAATTTCATTCGGGTTAAAGCTAATGACATTTAATGACAATTTTCAACCAATACATTCAAACGAATTGTCAAATAAGCATGTTTATATTGGGTTATATTACAAGTGTACATTTTTCTTTTCTTCTATTTTCCATCCTCCTTATTTTTGTACTCACAAAAGAAACACAGGTGTGACTTTTATGTATCTACAAATTAAACACGGCGAGAAAATGTCCCACCCGATCATGATCCCAACGAAAGCAGTGAAAGCTTCCTTTTCTGGCTATCCAGTTTAAAAGCCCAGCCGACGTTTTTTTATTCACTACAAAACCACGAGGCGTGCACACACTTAAATATTAGAATACGCTAAATCAAGTCAATACGACAATAAGCATATAGGATTTGAGTTCATCATACAGGATATAAGTAAATCAATTAAGATATCACAATTCTGGGTAAGATTCATTTCCATCGATATTTTGCATTAATAACCCTAGGCGAAATCGGTAAAGTATATCCGTATATACTTTCACATTACAGAATTTGTTCGGGGCTGTCAGTCGGCACTATACACTGTCACACCGGATTCATCCACACCATCATGCGTTCATAAAAGTTTTCACCTTTACAAAAAATAAGTTTTTACAATGAAAATAAATTACCATTACGTTTTTCAGTTAACGCCGGTTTTTGCGGCTCTTCTGGCTTACAACAGTTAAGATATATACCTATATCATAGATAATACCTAACAGTTGTTAACAGTTTAAAAACAAACAAAAAAAATTACTATTGAATTAAATTAATGTTGAAATTAAATTAATTAGTGAATTTTTGTGGATTGTGTGCAAAATTATGAAATAGTTAAATAATTTTTTTCTTTAACTTTTTTTCATACATATTTAACATACTAACATTAACCTCCCTCAACATAGTTCTTTGATTTTTTTTCTTATTTTCTACACGACTTTAAACAATTTCATGATTATAATTTTTTTCTCTGAAATGAAATCGGAATCAAATTAAAAAAAAAATTGTTTTTACAATAAATTTTATTAAATAATAAAAAAGCTCAAGTGAATTTATCATAATAAAAAGGAAGAACCTAATATAATTTAAAGCACGAAAATCTAGCAACAACCACATAGCGAGGAGACTTCTACGCGTCGTTGGACTGCTATATGACTGACCATATTTGAGTGAGCCTGCCTGACAAAGGTTATAATATTTCAACAAAATCTAATTTCACGTTTCATGTAAAGTGGCGTCAAAATCCATACCAATTTCACTGCCATGAAATATGCGTGCAATTTCGTATGTATCTCACGGCAAAGTAGTACTCAGTTCACGTCGTGAAAACATCGCGCAATGATGCCAGCCATTTAAGGGAGAACACCACTGTGACAACTTCAAAAAATCGATTTTTTGAAAACCATCTAGAAAAATCTAGAATACATTTAAGAATAGAATGCCGTTTGTCCCAGGTCGAAAAAATAATTATTTTCGGAGATATTAAATATTTTGTGGAGCGGTGCAGCGCAATTTATCGCATAACTTCAAACTTTGAACACGTTTTTCTCAAAACCACTTTTTTGAGTGCGGCACGCAGTAGAACTCGAGCAATTCTTATCCGATCGACTTCAAATTTGGAGTGCATCGATAAAACTAGATTATCTAAAGAAGTACATAGGGTTTTTTCGATATCTAAAAAAAAAAAAAAATTATAGCCTCTTTTCGAAGAGAAATTTTGCTCGAAAATCGACCTTAAATTTGAAAAGCGTTCCAATTTTTTAAAAATCCATATTTTTTCAAATCCCTATGTACTTCTCTTCAAAATATCATATTATTAACGAAAACACTCGGTATTTTTTTTCAGATCGACTTTGAAGACAGTTCTGCTGCGTGCCGCGGATCACTGCAGAAGCCACAGCACCTGACGCGGGAGCTTCCCCAGCGCCACCATCGGGGTTGAAAATTTTGAAAAAGTTTGTTATGTATCTTTAATAAACAACAAACAAAACAAAACAAAAAAATTTGAAATATCTCTTTTTTTCCCACAAAAAAAATTCTTGAAAAACGGCATAAAAAACAGGGGGTCACAGTGGTGTTCTCCCTTAAACTTAGCGAAAACTGAGAGCTCGTTTACAAGTGAAGCGCCTGAGTTCGAGTACCCGAAGACATGGAATTCTTATGCGAAACGTCTTTTTTGTGTCAATATAAAGGGTCTTCCAATAACAGGTGTTATTTTGAATAGCCCGTTATTTTGGTAGATGTCACTTTAGAAACTGTCGTTTTTTGATATTTGACAAGTAGAAAGCACGCCATTAATAAAAATGGAACGATGCACGCTTAAACAACGCATTGAAATTATTAAAATTCACTATAAAAATGGTGAAAATTTGGCAGAGATGGTTCGTAAAACTCGATCAATGGTAAGGCACCTTGTCGGACCGTAATACAGAAATTTTTGAAAAAATTCGAGCTGTAGGGACAAGTTAGTTATGTGAAGAATAAAACCCGTGCACGTCGCTCAAGAACAGCTGAAAACATTGCTGTTGTAGCCGAAAGGTTTGTCCATTCCTCGTCGTTCTTTGGAATTAGGCATTTCACAAACGTCATTACACCGTATTTTGCATAAAGATTTGGGTTTTAGGGCTTATAAAGTCCAGTTAACACAATAACTCAAGCCGGCCGATCATCGACAAGGTCGTGTCTTTGCTAATTGGGCCGTTGAAATGCATGAAAATGATCCGGAATTTCATCGAAAAATCATCTTGAGTGATGAGGCCCATTTCCACCTCGGTGACTTCGTCAACAAGCACAATTGTCAGATCTGGGACTCAGAAAATCCAAGAGTTATTCTTGAAAAGCCTCTCTAACCTCAACGGTTATGTTCCGGCGGAGTCATTAGACCTTACTTTTTCGAAAATGAAGCTGGAGCAACAGTTACGGTGAATGGATTGCGCTATCGAGAGATGATTAACGATTTTTTATGGGCGTATTGGATGGTATTGATATGGGTAACGTTTATTTTCAAGAAGACGGCGCTACGTGCCACACAAGCAACGAAACCATTGATATTTTATGGGAATAACACCTCTTATTTATATATAACACGCATAAATTGTTTAAATCACTTTTCTTACAGAAATTTGCCAAGTGCTCCTGGGGCGAGGCGCATAAATATTTCTTTTCTTCTCATTTGACAATCAATGTTGCATGCTGCTGGCAAAATTTCACGGTTGTAAAGTTAGTACTATCCTATACAATAGAAGCGCAGTTTTTGGAAATTCTCTAATTCAAGATACGCATTGAAGCTTGTAAAATGGTCACAATCACCTCCATTCAACTATTGCGCATGCACACCAAATTGAATGGTTGATTGAACAGAGTAATGAAATGTATTGCGGGCGCCAAATGCCAGTAGCAGATTCGGTTTATACTGAAATTCCAATTTCTCTAATTAGCAACGAAACAAATGTGCTCTGCTATGCACAAACCCATACATATGTATAGGTATGTATATAAATGCGTGGAGGTGTGTTTATGCAGTTGCACTAGCAGCAAAAATGTATCACTAACCGGAAGGCTCATGACACAAACGGGTTTCTGTTGCATTGCATACATGTGGCAAATTAGTACATATTCGCAGCAATACCAAAACTAAAATTATATATACTTGTGTTAAATTCGAGCATTACAATAAAATGACCATATATTTGGAATGGAATGTGAACTTACCGAGAGGTAACGATAACCCAGCACCGAAATGCAGCCGGCAATGATGCCAATTAGTATAGCGCCGTGTGAACCAACTAGCAAATTACAAACAGTGCCGATGGCAACACCACCTGCCAATGTTGAATTTTGCACATGCACCATATCCAATTTGTTCTCGTGACTAACAAGTGCCGACACTATAAATGTTGTAACTGCAAAAGAGTCAAACAAAGAAACAGAGTGATGATTAAATGCGAAAACATGCGTACATATATACTTATGTATAATACTTATACAAATCCTTTTAATATATAAGTAGTGCACATACAATTGTATCGGGTGTTTTCTTAGCTGTATGAGAACTATCGATATCGATAACTGTAGTTTGAAAGCTGAGAATGTCACACTGTATTGACATTTCTGTTCAGTAAGGTTTGATAAGTCATCATAAATCATTTAAGGCCAGAGCAACGCTTCAAATTGTGGGAATTTACTTTGAAAAAAATTAATTTGCTTCGCTAAGTTTATAGAGCACTTCATCCATTTTACGTACGTTTTACACGCTGGCGGCAACATCTTGTGAAATGAAATGAAATTGAAAATCCACTTAATTTACGTTTGCTTAAAATTTGTTTTAAATGCCACGTCAAAATACAGTTACTGAACGTCACCTTGATAATTTAAATATAATTTAATTATATTGAAATAATTTTAATTATAACTTAAAAGTAATTTAACTTCTTCTTCTTGGTCGCCATAGCCACTATTTGACATAAATGTGCGTTTGCCTTTCTTTTTTGAAATTTATCTACGATTTTTGTTGGTAAAAATAAGAAACTAACTGGTTTTTTTCAAATCAAAATTAATTCAAAAATTAAAAAAGCAGAAAAAAATCAAATTTTTTGCACTATTTAGTAAGATAAGTTGCATATTTAGAGGCTGCAAAAATTCAAGTAGCAAACGCGACTCCATATAATATTGGCGAGAAAGTGGACGGCCGCGTGCATGGTAACGCAGATGCATTACTAAAAGTAGAGTATCATCAATCATAAATAATCAAGTTGACGACATCCTCTTGGTTTGTAGCCGAATCAACTGATTTATATATTCTAAATTCGCCTGTAATTTGTTCTTGAATTTTGAAATTTAATTCATTTACATCTATGTTTTTTGCAGCCAATATAGTCCGTTCACTCAACCAATCATGGTTTCTGTAATTTTGAGCAACAACTGGAAACACCTTTTGAATAAGTTCATCTTTTGATCGAGTTAACTGGCAAAAATTTTGAGGAAAGTTAATGCGACCAGTCAAGGTGGCTATAGGAAATTCGCCATTACCAATGTCAATGAGTTGTTTAGAGAATATGTCTCCATATTGGTCATTTTGCAACTCGACGCGCATATTCTTGCTTAAGCATAATACCTTGACATGTTTCCACAAATCGGAGGACTCTAAACATGCATTGAGTTCATTAGCTGGCTTTGATCGTGGAATCACTGGCAATGTTTGACGAAAATCTCCTGCTAATAAAATCATTGCACCACCAAATGGGTTATGATTGCTCCGTAGATCTTGTAAAATATGTTTATCTTCTGTTATTCTTCAAATATGTTCGTCTTTTGTTATTCCTAAAATATATTTGGATTTGTTCAGCCCTGCATCTTAGAATTTACTTAACTATTTGGGAATGAAATCATTCCTTAACTCGTTCTGAAACTAAAACAAAAGAAAGAATATTGCGAGGCCAATCAAATCTATAGCTCTTACATTTTTCACTTTTTAATTTCACTTCAATCACACAATCACTTCTGTGTGAACGCATTAGATCCACCAACGCGAACACGCACACACACGAACGCGTTATTTGTATGAGAAAAAGAAAAGGGCTGTTTTAGGGTTTTCCCGGAAATTATTCGAATTTTTCTCATCGTACAAACCAAATATGCACACATTGGAAACATGTGCGGTATTTGTGTGACCAATTAGGAGGACTGTGCTGCAAAAACAATTATGCATAATTTCAACGCTTTAGAGGACAAATATCGGGTATCTCTTGTTGCCAACTGCTCAATATAGTTGGCACTCGGAAAGTGCTGAGTTGTTTATGGCAATATTCGAAGGTTTTATCTACAACTTAGGCAAATTACATACCAAATCCAATGAATTCGGGATTAACCTGATATCGCAAAATACTCAAACGTATAAAATTAAGGGTATTTTGGAAAAACTGTATTTTGAGCAAATCACTGGCTTGAGTGTTTATATGAGCAATGCAAAAAAAAATTATTCGGTATAAAACTTTTCATGACACAATTCCCAGGTCAAAATTACGCTAATTATTACGGAGCTCAAAGGAAATAAATTGGTTGAAAGTAAATGAAAAAAAAATCCGCACAACCATCTTAGGTTCACGCATTGAGCGTTAAAAAAGTTTTCTGGTTTCAAAATAACAAAGAACGGGATTTCTTTGGATTTACCTCGTGGTTTCTTAGGCTACATTCCACTGAAAGAAATTGTCATTAAAAAATATTGTAACGCTTCTCAAATTTTAAAATATGATCAAAAAGTACCGGGAGTGTTTAATTTAAATGAACTGCGCACGTGTGAACTGGTCCATATTTTTTTCTTATGTTGGTAGGACTATAAGACACAAATCTGTCACTTTTTAGCGCTATCGGATCATTTGAGAGATGCTGTAAGCCGCAAATGGCAGCAAATGTGGGCAAACAGTTCTTGGACTTTGCATAATGATAACGCGCCATCGCACCGGGTCTAAATTGTGCTGAATTATTTGATCAAACACTAAGGAAATAACATCGTCCAAGCACCGTATTTACCTGATATGGCCGTGCGGTTTCTTTTTGTTTCCCAAGTTGAACGTATCACTTCGTGGAAGGAGATTTCGTTCGATAGAGGAGACCGCTATTAGAAAAAACTTTTTCTTCATTTTGGTCTTTCACCGAGACTCGAACCTACGTTCCTCTCTGAACTCCGAATGGTAGTCACGCGCCACGGCGGCCTCTTTTTTTTGTGTCATGGTTTAAATCACGGCGGAAAAATATAGGGTGAAGTTAAAAGGCAACTTTCAGATTAGATAGAGGAAATGTACCTCAGCCTAAAACTGAAGACCGCATCCTCCAGAGGCTTCTGGTTTTTAAGTAGTTTATTGTTATTTTATTTAGCGAAATATTAGTGTTGCAGCCACCTCAAAACAGAAAGAAGGCCATATGCAGAGAGAATTTTACAGAGACGTTGACCAGAAAAGTATTTATCATTTGAATTTTTGCGTAGAACTCCTTTCCGTGTAGGAAAAATAAATAAACTTCATGTATAGCATACTTATAGAGGCGTGATAACTCCCATCCCATCATCAGCACTGAGCAGAAATACTTAATTTTTGTTCGTATTTTTATTTTCATTTGCAGGCATCCGGCAACATAATTTCCCTGTTTAAATTGGGAAATGATGATATTAATAAATGCATTTGCATTTAATATTTATTGAAATATGCTGAATACAAGTAAAAACACCTGTGGGACCGAATATTTTACGAATTGAAATATATTAAAATGTGTTAAACTATAGGGAAGTTGCTAAATGAACTTTGAAGGTAAATGATTGATAAACTGTTATTTCTGGAATGTAGGGAGCATCCCTATATAATAAGTTTCATTAAATAAATCATTATATATATACCCGAGTGAGAACAAATTCACCCAAAAATGTTCCGTTATTTTTGCTTTTGTTCGTATGCATTGTCTACTCATAAATTATGCTCAGTTTCGTGGCAAATGTTGCTTGTTACAATGAGGTGGTGATCTAAGGAAAATCGCATTGCAGTGATTGCATTATGTAAGCGTGGTAAAGTGAAATTAACGAATTGCTGAAAAAACTTAGTGTTTCGAGAATGTTTGTTCCAAACGTCGAAAGTGACAGACAGAATAATAAGAGGTCATTCTCGCGTGGTTCGAACCAGTGCAGCTATAAAAGTCGTTCGAGAAAGAATTCGCAAAAATCCCTTTAGAAACCACAAAATCATATTTAATAAGCGAATGTATCGACTATATCCATGTCGAGCCTAATTACAGATCATCTCCACATGAAAGCCTTCCGTCGCTCAACTGGTCATCTTTTGACAACGCGCTTGAAGAAAATTAGACCTGACAGATGCAAGCAGCTTTTTCAGTGGTACGCGGTCAACGGTCATGAAAATATTCCCTTCAAAGATGAGAAAATTTTCACTATTGAAGAAGTTTTTAATAAGAAAACAAACGACAAAATCTACCCTAAAACTTCTAAAGTCGCAAAAAATGTGGTTACTAGGTTCCAGCGTGGCCGTCATCCAACCTCTGTAATGGTTTGGTGGAGATTGTCTTTTAAAGGCGAAAATGGAGTTAAGACCGGGGCAGAAGTGTACTAGGAGGATGTATTAGAAGGCGTGGTGAAGCAGTTGAGCAGTACTCTCTTCAGTGGAGAGCGTTGGATCTTCAAGCAAAACTCCGCTCCAGCCATAAGGCAAAAATCACCCAGCAGTGGTTAAAAAATGATATTCCTGGGTTCACAGCCGCGGAAGATTGGCCGTCTGGAAGTCCAGATTTGAATCCATTGGACTACAGTTTGTGGTTAGAATTGGAGAATATGGCCTGTCGAAGACCTCACAGAAATTTGGAGAGTCTCAAACAATCCGTTTTGGGTGTTTGGTCGAGCTCCTCCTCTTATTTAAGGTGTATATCTTGGAGTTGTTCCAAAATTGAGAAACTTTCAGTTTTAGGCCGACTTTGAATGCACATATTTTTTATGTCAGAAATACACTCGGAAGTTTGCCATTGCCTGCCGCCATTAGAAAAATCTGTTTCGATAATTTCGTGAGATATTCGAACCTTTACACTTCCAACCCTTTCGGTTATATGTAACACCAATGTAGTACTGTTAACTACTTCTTTTTTAGCTATTAGACCTGGGTGGGGGCCTTTTTAAATGAGTCCTCCTTTTATGGCTAGAGCTTAAGGGCATTTTCATAGTGTACACTTTCACGGTGTACAGAAATTAAAGGTGGCTTCTTCTGAAAACCGGTACTTGTTTTTTTTTGCGATTTTCATAACTGGTTAATGTCATGAACCACAATAATCCAAAACAAACAAAACGAAGAGAAATTTTTTGTTTTTAAATATTCAATATGGTTAACACTGCGTGTTAAACGGTGAAATTACAAATAAATATAAAATCTCCAATGCAGTTTTTTCCGTTTTTTGTGTTTAACCGTTTCTATTGCTTTCGCTCTTCCTCTTCACAAACAAGCAAGGCGAATCTATTAAAATTGGTGACATTCGAGCAACAACAAAATTTTTAAAATTTTAACTGACGAGGTAAAGAGAATAGAGAAATGGAATGAATGACAAATAGGTAAAATTAGTTTGTCGCACATTCACAACACAATAACAACTTGCCGTCATTCCGTTTTACTGGCATTTCTAAATTAAAGGCGAATGGAAGAAGAGGACTCTAATCCACCACCACCACCACCTTCTATAGATACGCCTGGCAAACAAGTAATTTCTCTTTCTTTTGTTTAGATATTCTCGAGGCATGGCATCGCAGCAAATTCGAAAAACGCAATCGTGTACTCTATCATTCTTGGCATGCATTCAGTTTACCATTTCATAAGCCATTTAAGAGATACAGCAATTTGCTCGGCAGATGAAATGATAAACAAAACACGCAACTTGTGTTGCGTCTAATGATGTATTGCGTCTAATGATGAATACTGAAATTGATAGAATATTTCGAAAAGGCTTGAGGCTTGACAACCAAAAAGTTTGAGCTATTAAGATAAAATGAAATCATTACTTGAATGAATACTAAGTCAGCCGAGAAATTAAATAAAAAAATAAATAATTGGCGCGTACACTTCTCTTTGGTGTTTCGCCGCGCTCCTCCTCCTGTTTGTGTCCAATTGATGTTGTTCCACAGTCTTGATGTTGTTCCAGTTTTAAGCCGACTGCGAATAGTAGATATTTTTTACAATATGAAGAACTTTTTCATGGCAGAAATACCCCCGGAGATTCGCCATTGCTTGCCCAAAGGCGACCGCTATTGGGGAAAGCAACTACATAAAAATGCAAACAAAACGAGACAAGATACTGTCGCTTAATTTTCTTAGCTAAGCAACGCTTGGTTACAGGCTGATAACGTCATCAAAATTCATCTCAAAAAGCTAAAATTGTAGGCTTTCTATTCCACGAGCATTAACAAAAACTGCACCTTTCGATGAATGATTTTTCCAGCGCATGCAGAATAAATCAGCTCTTGTTACGAGAAGTAATACGAAAAATATGAAGAAGATGCAGGTTATGACTAACTAACGGATGATTTTTTAGCTATTATCTTTTTAAACAGGTGGTTTAAACAGCTGACGCACGTTTCGTGTTTTGTTTCACTGTCAAACATCTTAAGTTTGGTCTATCATTGAATTTTATTATAAAAATGCGTGTTCTGTTAAGAAAGTTTATCGCGCGCTTCTTCCATTTTATGGTCAGTTTAATCGACCCACCGAAGCGGCTATTAGAGCTATTGTGACTAAATTTAGAGATTCAAATTTACATTGTTGGACATCAAATCACCAACACGCTTACGTAGAGTGCGAACCGAAGAAAATATCGCAGCTGTATCGGCCAGTGTTAATGATGATCATCAATTATCGATTCGTCGCCGTTCGCAGCAATTGGGCCCCTGTTACTCAACAACGTTGAAAATTTTGCGAAAGGATTTAGGTGTGAAGCCTTTCGAAATACAGCTGGTGCAAGAATTGAAGGAGGAGCTCGGTCAAACAGCCAAAAAGGGTATGAGCTCCAAGTATATATATATACATATATATATATATATTATATATATACATATATATAATAAATTATTTAATGAAACTTGTTGGGATGCTAGGGAGAGGTTCCTGAACAACCTGTGTAGCCCCAACATTTCAGAAATAACTGTTTATCAATGATTTGCCTTCAAAGTTCATTTAGCAACTTCGCTATAGTTTAACACATTTTAATATATTTCAATTCGTAAAATATGCAGTCGCACAAGTGTTTTTACTTGTATTCAGCATATTTCAATGAAAATTAAATGCCAAATGTATTTATCAATATAATCATTTCCCAATTTAAACAGCAAAATTATGTTGCCGGATGCCTGCAAATGAAAATAAAAATACGAACAAAAATTAAGTGTTTCTGCTCAGTGCTGATGATGGGGATGGGGGTTATCGCGCCTCTATTATTATTTATACAATCAACGTCAAAAGCAAGTGTACCCCACATATTGATATGTTGCGACTATTTATTTTTTAATTTCAATTATTTTTTTATTAAAACATGCTGCATAATCCAAAAAAACATATAGAAAAGTTTCGAACTTTGTATAAAATTTTTAAGAACGCGGGAAATTACCAACAAAATTCCAAAAAATTTTAGAAAGAACTTCTGAAAAAAAATCAAGTACGCAATTTTATAGCACAATGAATGAAAGTAAAGTGCAAGTTTCCAGGGGGTAGGCAGGTAGGTCAAAAATCACACTAATTTTTGCGAATTGGTTTTGCTTGCGGCCTTTTGTATTTTCTCCACTCTACTGCCTAGTCCACAATTTTTTTATGATACAGATATAAAACTGCGTACCCGAAATTTTTCTAAAAATTCTTAATAAGAATTTTGAAATTTTGACCATTTTTTTATAAAAAATAATTGAAATCACAAAATAAAAAAATAAAACTTAATACCACAAATTGAGGCTGACTCTGTGTAGGACCAAGATTTAATTTTAAGTATAGACTGTGGAAGTTTTTTTTTTAATTAAGCTGGCGTCCTCTTTGCTCGACTTTGACAACCCGTTATCATAGCAAAAATTACAATCCTGTTTTACTAATATGCATGTGTATGTAGGTAAATATTTTTGTAATGCTTGACTTGGCATTTTACGCTGACAATTGATTCTATGGTTGCAAATATTTTAGTAAGTAGTATAATAAATTCCACATTAAGTCGAATGCCGTTTTCTGCTCTCAAACGACAGTTAATAAGCCCAAATAACATTGAACTTTGAGCAAATATACCTGCATATGCAGCTAATAAGCTTTCATTAGAACTTCACCACATTTACAGGAAGGGCCTTTATTTGCTTTATTTGTTGTTATAGCGCAGCTTAGAAAAATTCCCATAAAATTGCACTAGTCGTGTACTATACCTATGACCAAAAACAATCAAGGCTGGTAAGTACCACTTTCAGTAGGAAGCAACAAGGCAGCCATCTGCCATATCAGTTATGTTAGTACAACAAAACCAAATTATATGCACTGTAATGCAATACTTGCACACATAAATACTTACATACATAAATGCAGCAGGAATGTGGCGCCAATGTTGCAACCAAGCGGCAAAGTCACGCTTTACTGCTGTTGTCGATGGTATGGGTGGCAAAATTTTGGGAGAGTTAGGCTTTGGTTTAATTAGTTGGTTGTATGTGTGCTTATGCGGTTGCCCTTCTTGCTTGTTGCCTTGGTGCTATCAACAACTATTACACATTACGTTACGGCATGTTGCAACGTTAAACACTAAATACAGGCGAGGCGAAATTTTCAAATGGCTATGGCAGTATTAGTTTACACACTGTGTTCTGGCGTATGCTAGCAGCAGTAATAGCATTTTTGTACAACATTTTAGCTTAAAAATCAATTAAACAAGATTTTTGTACCAAGCTACTGGTTACAAATGTTTACAACTTTCCCGTACTACCTGCTCGCAAAACTCTACATAAGTTCTTGTAAAGCATTCAATTTACTATACTTATGTATGTTTGTGTACATTTGGGAGGGTATGTGTGAGTGTCCCATCATCGCACAGTGGTCGAAATGGTCGATCTGGCGGAATTTAATTCATACCTCGAAAACAATCAGAGCCTTATAGAGTGTTAGTTTTGTTCGTCGAGAGAGAACTTTACTACTCAATTGCCTACTTAGTCCAAAGTAGCACTGCTTGGCAAGAGAGATTCTACGTTGGATTTCAAGGCTGACGTTGTTGTTGGTGTTAATGTTGGTTCCTAAATAAACGAACTCTCTTAGAATCTCGAAATCATAACTGTCAACAGTGATGTCGATACGCAAGTGCACCGGCTGTTTGTTTGATGACAGGAGGTACTTCGTTTTCTTCTCGTTCATCTCCAGACCAATTTGCTTGCGCTGCTGGTATTGGGCAACGCCATTTTGCATAGCCGTAGTAGTTTCGCGGGCATACTCTTTTACGTACTGTTGAATGCAGCTTTAAAATCGACAAAAAGATGATGTGTATTGATTCTACCTTCATGGGTTTTTCCAAGACTTGGCGTATTGTGAATATCTGATCGATGGTGGATTTTCCAGGTCTAAAGGCACACTGATAAGGTCCAATCTGTTGTTCTTCAGCCTTTCACACAATATGCTCGCTAGGTCCTTATCGGCGATATTTACGACTATTCCGTCGTCAACAGATAGGTATCGGGATCTTCACATTCTGTGTGACACGCGCAGCTGTCATTAGCTAAAAAGTTCGAGAAGTGTTCCCTCCATAATTTAAGGATGTTCGCGGTCTTTGTTCCTGAAGGAAATCGCAGGGTCTTGAAACCTTGTGTAAACCGCCGAATTTTTTGGTAGAATTCTCTGGTGTTTTTCTTGTTGGCCAGCATCTCAAGTTCCTCGAACTCACGTATTTCTGCTGTCGTTTCTTCATCATGTCGCACATGGTTCGTGTTGCGCCCGATCGGCAGGCAGCATGACATTCCTCGTCGTTCCAATTGTTTTTACGGGCTATCCGAAATTGATTTCTTCTTCGGCGGCGGTACGTAAAGAACGTGAAATGTTGTTCCATTGCTCGTGCATTCTGGATTGTTGGGCAGTACTTTCTGAGAGCAAGAGTAAGAGTCGAGTGGCAAGTTGTCTGGCTGTCTTTTGCGATTGCAGCTTTTCGATGTCGAACATTCTTTACGTAGTTAGATGTACGTTTTTTGCTGCACAGAGGCGTGTGCGTAGGTTGGCTGCAACAATATAATGATCCAACTCGATGTTGAGCCTTCGGATCATACGTACATTTAAAACACTAGAATCGTGCCTTTCAACTATCACTAACAAAACATGATTGATTTGGTTTCGCGTTTTCCGATCAAGAGACAGCCAGGTAGCTTGGTGTACTTATCTTAGCGGTTGTTCATTGTACAGGCTGAATTTTTTCCGGCTATGGGACAAAAATTCTCTCTTTGACCACTCTGGCATTGAAGTCGTCAGGCCCTTTTATGTCGTGGCGGGAGAAGCGCTCATAGGAACTTTCCAGGCGCTCATAGAAAGAATCTTTGGTCGCATCGTTCTTCTCTTCCGTGGGATTATTGCGAGAGGCTCATCTACCAGAGTGAACGACAGTACTTGGCGACGCAGTCTCTCTTCTACTATAAATCCAACACCGAATTTGCTCTCCTTTACATGACAGCTGTAGTAGACGTCGCAAGGACCTATGTTTTTCTTGCCTTGCCCTGTCCATTGCATCTCTTGAATGGCAGTGATGTCAGCCTTAGGAGAACGTGGTATATTTTTTATGATGTTCAATATTTTAATGATGCACAATGTTGATCGATGTACCAAACCGGGACATTTACAGAGAAAATGCTCTATATTGTCCTTCTCTGAGAGGTCCCCACAGCTTCTGCAAGGATGCTTAAATGGTAAACCTAGCTTTTCCGCGTGTGTACCGATCGTCCAGTGCCGGGTAAACACAGCTACGAGTTTGAAAATTGAATTACGAGGAGTCCTGTTATGGGGATGTCGATGACCGGGTAAGAGGTCTCTGAGGCCAATTCATTCTCCTTCCTGGCAAGCTCATTAGTAATTTCATTTCTCTCTATGTTCCTATGCCTTGGAACCCAGATTAGAGAAATATTACCTGCACACCCAAGAGATTTGATCTCCTACTTACAGGAGTTTACTATTTTCGTCCTGCTCCCCTCGATCCAATCCTGCCTATTTGGAAAGATTGCCTTAGCACGACCCTCAAACTCTAGTTTGCGTATAGAGAGATTTGTTCGAAGTTGTACGGTGTTACCTGCCCGAAATAACGTAAAAGTCCATGGGAAGATATCTAACTTCCAATGAAAGCGGGAGAACGTGGTTGTTTAATTTGGGAAGTCAAAAGGGGGGAGGTTTATATTTTGTGGTAAATAGCACCAGCTTCGTTTTTTCAGAGTTGACTCGGACGCCGCACGTTGTAGCCCTGCGACTGAGTACAGTTAGCCATGGCTGAGGGAAACGGTCCCGATACCATTAGGACCAAGTTATCGTCGTATGCTACTACCTTAACCCCACCCTTTATAAGAACTTCGTCAATAGCAACTAGCCAAAGTAGGTACGAAAGGACACCTCCCTGCGGCGTTCCCCTGTGAACGTATCTAGTGGTTTTAGCCCCTCTGGCGATCGGATTAACTTCCCTGCATCCAAGCAGGTATGAGATCCAGAGACAGATAGGTCTTTCCACCTCTAGTCTATCTAACGCAGTGACAATTGACTCGGCCCTGATGTTATTAAAAGCTCCCTCTATATCTATAAAGGCCACCAAAGGGAAACAATTCCCTTCCCTTCCGAAGATTTTTCCACAGTCCCTACGACATCGTGTAAGGCTGACTCCATAGATTTCCCAGCATGCAGCGCTGGAGGTAATTTTGATTCGATGTGCTCTCGGATATGATAATTAATCAATCTTTCAAACACCTTTGGGATAAACGAGGTAAGACGTCGTCCCTTCTCCTTGTCTTGTATGAAAACAACCCTCGTTTTCCTACAGCTGGCGGGGACGTGATTAAGAGCAATACACGCCAAGTAGATTTCTTGCAGGACAGGAACCACCGAGGTACTTGTTTTCTGAAGCATCATAGACAAGATATCAACAGATCCAGGAGATTTAAAAGGGGAAAACTATTAACTACCCACGTAATTTTGTCAACGGACAAGATAGATTTCAGGGAAACATCGAGTAGCTGTCGACTCGTGTCGACAATATCACGTGGAGAAATAAGATTTGATTATTTACCGAGATTATCTAAGATTCTTCTGCAGATTCAGCCCGCTCCCTATCCTGCCTTTTTACAGGGGTATTGGGTAGAAAAAAAAACAATTTTGGCGACGTAATTTTGAATAAAATCTCGCTGGATTGGTCATTTCGGCCACTGTGCATCGGGCCGAACGAGTATCAGTAAACAGTTTAAATTAACACCGCCGCCGGTGTCATTTGAACCATAAAATGTTTTTGCAAAACAAAATGGCGGCAACAATAATAGCAACATATGCATTTACTATATGCTTATAGTTATTGGTGTAGCAGCTGGGCTAGCAGCATGCCACAAATTCATTATAGCTCTTGGGCAGTACACAACACTCATACGACACGGTGTACGACATGCAGGCTTGCAGGGTAATGCTGCTCTAATGCCCAATACAACTGAATTTGGTCTAACTTTAATTTCAGTAGCGACAAGGGCTCAATCGAGGTAACGAAAACAAAATTACCACAAACACAAAACGACAAAGAGGAAATACTAAGTATATAATGCACATATATACTATACATACATTTGTATGCAAGGTATTGACGTTTTTGCCTTGCATGAGGCCACTTAAAATTGTGGTTTCACGGCAGCTGCCCCTTAGATATCCGATTTGCAATTGCCCTGCTATTATATATTTAAGGAAATATATCGAATACTAAATTTCATATATTCAATTTGTTTTTGTTTTTTTTTGCATTTTCTTAGAGCATAACTCTCTGAAAGTGTGTACATTCTCGCAATGGAGAGAACTTTTAAGAGTGTTAAAGCAAAAACCAATAAACAAAATATCACTTACAAATATTGTCCAAGTCTCTCAGCTCGCGCAAGCGATATAGTGCATAGATAGCTCCCACACGCAAAGTTATTTCGTGCCAGTTCCCTTATAGCGTAAAACAGATTTGAGATTTGAAAAAGGTGGACATTCTTGTTAAAAAAATATATATAAGAAATGCATTACCTTATAAGGTATTATAATTTTTCTTCAAATACTGACCAAGTTTGGTACATGCATTGCTCCACTCCTTGTTTAGATCCGATTTAAATATTAGGCATATTATCGAAATGGCTTAATTATTTTTTTTGGGTTAATTTTAATTCGGCAAATGTGCAAAAGTTTCTTAAATAGCAATGAAGTTTGGTAAAGAATACTTTGAAGGTAAGTATTGCATGTCGGGGAAAACTTCACCAGTTTTTTCGTACAACAGTTAAAATTATTAAAAAAATTTCAATAGTTTCCTAAATAAATTTTCAAGCGAAGAGTTCTTTTGGCGACGCAATCGAATCCGAGTAACCGCCGTAGCTGAGTGGGTTGGTGCGTGACTATCATTCGGAGGTGCGTAGGTTGAAATCTCCGTGCATGAAACAGCAAAATGATAGAAAAAGTTTTTTCTCATAGTGGTCGCCTCTCTGCAGTCAATGGCAAACTTCCGATTGTATATATTTCTACCATGAAAAAATTCCTCATAACAAATATCTCTCGTTCGAAGTAGGCTTAAACTTGCAGGTTCCTCCATTTGTGGAAAAATATCGAGACATCACAAATAGAAGGAGGAGCTCGGCCAAACACCCAAAAGAGGCTGTAAGTGCCAATTATATACTTATATATATTCGAATCCGAGTTTCTGGAAATCGGTATGTTTAAAAGCTAACATTGATTATTATAATTGACTTTGTTGTTTATTAGTAAATTTTACCACCGGACCACTACAATTTTTTGTCTTTGTTAAAGTTACAGTAATTCTTAAACCAGACCCGACTAAAATTAAAGTTATCCTTTCCTGAACGGTGTTGTTGTTGTTTTGTCTACATCGCTGTAGTTGGTATTTATGCAGTTGTTGAGCTACGGGCAACTTTGATGCACAAAATGCGCAATTACGAGTATGTCCTTTTAGAGTATCCCATTCATGGTAAAATACTTACATATGTACGATTATATACGTGTGTATGACTCCTTGTTGTTGTTGCTTTTGTAGGTGCTCTTTGAACGTGTTTAAAATAATTTTCTAAATGTGTTAACGCTAGTGTTTGACATTTAATTAGTTTGTGAGTGGAATACGAAATTTTGTCGCGTGATCAGACACCCGCACACACACACAGGCATGAAAATTCGCCTATACTTATACCTTATCGCCAACAAATTTCAGCACCATAAATTTCTACAATTTGCATATACGCACATATTTGTGGGTTTGTTTACACACATGCACATACATATGAGTATGTACACCAACCTATATATACTGCGTTGTAGGTGCGAGTGTATACTGACTTTTAATTGAATTGACCTCCAACAAACTGTTGAAGAATTTTGGTCTAAGCTTCTAAAGGCTCTATGGACTACATTCTGGGAATATTTTGCATTTACAGGGGCGGTTCAATAAGTACTCGTGTTTGATGACAGATGGCGTTCCTGAGGGAAGTTGGTCTTAACATCCTGTGCTGCCATCTATCAACCGATGGCAAAATAAATTTCAGACTGGTTGATAGGTTAGTTTGGTTTTGGCAGCTATTCGAGCAAGACTTGTTTCGTGATTTTCGCGAAGAGGAAAAAGGGCAGTACCGTTCGGTAATGCGAATTTAAACGCGGGCAAACATCCGTTTTGATGAGGAGCGACCTGGACGCCTGGCAAACGTGGTTACCGAGAAAAACATTCAACAAGTCCACGACGTGAATCTCACTGATCGACGGGCGAACGTGCGCGAAGTAACAGAGGCCATAGGTGTGTCGAGCGGAACAGCAATTAATATTTTACATGATAAGTTGGCGATGAATTTTCGGCCCGATGGGTGCCAGGATTGCTTACGGTAGATTACAAGCGGCTGCGGCTATTAACTTCGATGCCGTATTTGGATCAATTTAAGCGGGATCCGAATGAATTTTTGCGTCGAGTTGTCACCGCTGATGAAACCTGGATTCATCATTATACACCAGAAACTAAACTACAATCAAAACAATGAATTTCTTCTTTTGAATCTGCTCCAAAGAAGGCGAAGACAATCCAATCGGTCGGAAAGTTCACGGCGACAATTTTTGGGATGTGAACGTGGTCATCCTCATGGAGTTTTCAGAAAAGAAAGAATGATCATTGGACAATACCACAGTGAGTTATTGGACCGCGTTCACAAAAATTTTAAGGAGACACGGCCGCATTTGACGAAAAAGAAGAAGCAACACACATGTGTCAACTTTTAACCCAGTCCTCCAAGCGCCCCTGGGAGGCCGACGAAGGGATGGCCTTCAGCTCCTTCATCGCATTTTCTTTGATATCTTCTATCGACTGAAATCTCCTTCCACGAAATGGTAACTGCAACTTAGGAAGCAAAAAGAAGTCATGCGGGGCCATATCGGGTGAATTCGGTGCTTGTACAATGGTATTTACTTGGTGTTTGGTCAAATAATCCAACAAAATAGGACTCGGTGCGATTACCCGTTTCATCATGCAAAATCCAATAATTGTTTGCTCACATTTCCGGCTGTTTGTGACGTACATCATATCTCGAATGTTTCAAAACTGATAAATATGATAATATTCTTTATTGACTGTCTGGTCCAATGGAAGGTACTCTAGGTGCACTACACCTTAGTAATCGAAGAAAACCGGTACTTTTTGATTCACTGATATAGCAAACTTGATGAGGCATGCAGGCCTATGTTTAATGAAACGTAGAGATCCAACTCTTAGGACGAAGACTGTCAACGTAGATTTAAGTATGTCATAAGGGCGCTTGAAAGATCGTCTGGATAATCTTTTGTCAAAAGATAAAAAGTACTTCAGAGGCGAACGGACTTCGCAAAGTATTATGAATGAGTCTTAATAGTCCAATTATTAATTGTGAAGAAACGTTAGAACTAGACGCAGACGCTTTTTTCAGGTTGTTTTTGTAATAGAAACAATACCACTTTCCAATAAACTACAATAGGGGGCTCCCTTTTGCATTATAAGAGAGGAATGCTCAGAGCGCGCCCGCAATAGGTTCCAACCTTACAAATATACAAATATTCCTGTTGACCTTCAATATAATTTATATATAATTGCACTTAGACTTGAGTTGATCTTTGAGGCGGCTATCCAGTTTAGTTACATCCCCAAGAAGTGGGCTGATGTAAGATTGGTTTTGATTCATAAAGTAGGAAAACCCACACATACGAGAACGGAGGACTTTAGGCCAATTAGCCTATCATTTTTCTTGTTGAAATCCTAAGAGCGATTTTAACAGTGGTCGCTCTTCGGCAGGCCATGGATACTCGGAGAGTATATCTGGTATGAAAAAGTTCCTCATAAAAACCATCTGCCGTTACTTTGTTAGAGATCTACTATATTTTTTATTAATTAATAGCCCCTAATGCGGTTTCTGAAGTGACAAACCTAATGGAGGATGTTAAATTTATGCAAATGACGTCGTACATCAATCATATTGGTACTTATGAACTAGACAGCTGCAGTACACAAACAGGCAAGCAATTGTGCGCAAAAAAATAAAAATAAAGATTTCCATAACTTAAAACAATTTTTTTGTGTTTATTAAAAAAGGTATTCTAAAACCAAAGTAAATGATTAATTTTTCACCACCTTGCATAAAAAAATTGTCCGAAGCGCAAAAACGGGCCGTTATAGACGAAATTTCGAACAATGTAAAATAAATAAACTATTATATTACGGAAGGTAAGACATTTTGTGCGAAATATACGGAAGACGCGGATATTGTCTTATATTGAAAAACTCCATTAACGGGGCTTGGTGATAATTTTTAACTGCTTGTGATTTATCCGTCCTTTGCTCAAAGTTTTCAACTTCAATATATATGGGTTTTTGTCCTTTATAAAAAAAGTAAGTAAACTAAATAATAATTCGTCCCTGTTCTATAGTTATTAATCGCACTGTATGTGCATATAAGTGGAATAATTAACCCTATTGAAATAGTTCGGAAAATGTTTATTTTCGCACAAGCTAGCTCATTTTTGTTTAGGTGTTAAATGAATTTTTAATAAACTTTTTAAAGTTTCTCAGAGTTGTTCACTAATGAACATGTTGCCTTGGCAACGTACCCATACATACATTAGTGCAAACGCATAATAGACATAGACACCATATGCTAAGTGCGATTTTCATCTCATTTTATCACATTTTGTATTGTTTGAAATTTGTACATATAAAAATTCATAAATTAGCGCTAATTAATGTCGTCACATTTTTAATTGGCGAGTATATCCTCTTGTCTCTCATTTACAAATAAAGAACTGCGATACTATTTCACTACGATACCATCAAGTTCACGGGGCGTATGGGAATATTTTCGAAAGGTCGATTCGACAGGAAGATTTTTTTTTTCCAGAAAAGAAGAAAACAGGAAGTTGACCAAAGTCAAAGTAAGCCGAGTGAGAGTTAAGTGATTTTGACCTAGGTTAACAAAGCGCGTCGTTTCTTTTTCGTGCTAACTGGCACCAAGTGAAGCCAAGTTCATCTCTCACTGATCTTTCCAACACAAAAAAACGAAATCTCTTGGAGAATAAGTTCATAGCGATTTTACATTTTCATTGTATTTTACAGCAATTTCTTTGCAGTTTAAAAATGGGTAAGTATTCATTCTGTAGAACTCTTTCTGAAATGGAATACCTAGGAGTTAAAAACTAAACAGCACGGAAATTGGTTGCAAAGTTCAAAAATAGAGACTCTGACGACGATGATACGACCTGCAGTGGAAGACCTTCTGAGTTTGATGAAGAACGTCTTTAATCACTTTTGAAGGAGACCTGACGCCAAACCATCATTGGTCGTGAATTGGCGCAAAAATGAACTGCGCTCATAAGAATTCAGAGCGTGTTTCATCTGTTCAACCAAAACAAAAAAAAAAAACTAAGAAAATCGCCTTTAAATTGCTTTTCAGCATCTCACCCGCCATCGAACAACACGCGGTCGTGAACAACGCTTTTTGTACCGAGTCGCCACGGGAGATGAGAAATGGTGTTTATACATCAATATGAAGCAAAGAAAAAAGTGAGTGGCTCCAGGAATACGCCAAAGCCGATAGCCAAACCAGATCTTCATTCAAAGAAGATCATAATATGTGTTTCGTGGGATTGGTAGGAAATGGAGCGCTGGAAAATGCTCGAAAATAATGCCACGGTCAACAAGAAGCTCTACAATACCTAGCACCACCGTGTGAATGAGGTTATTCGTCTAAAAAGACCTGATCGACGTGATCAAAGCTTACTCCGTCACGACAACACCAGGCCTCCAAGTCGTCAAAGCCGCACTTCAAGAGCTCAGTATAGAAAAACATTTGCCATCATTTGATGTTTTGTGGCCGGGCTTCGAACCCGCACACATTCGAATGATAGTCACGCACCAACCAGTCCAGCTAAACTAAATTTAAATGCATTATTAATTAGTTTGCCATACCGCTGAGTTGCTATATGGTAGACCAGGAGTTGCTATATGTTGCTAGTATTTTTGGTATATCGAGGATACTCGGGCACACTTGGGGTATTTCCTTCTACTCTTAAAACCACCTAGTTTTGTGACTCGATGAATACATACTTAGATAGGCCTTATACAATCCATTCTACATTCAGAGAGGGCTGGTAAAATGGTGTAATAAACAATGTAAACTGGGTTAGTATATGTACTGATGGCTCGAACTTGATGATTAAGTGGGAGGTGGTGTATATTGCGAAACTGCAGCGTATTCCAAGCCGAAATCTCAGGCCAACTCAGAAAGCCTTTTAGTGCTATATAAAAGCGTAGTAAGAGTTAGAGTAATCTTCATTTACTTCGATAGTCTGGCAGCCCCGAAACCGCTGCTAACTCGTCTAAGACAGTAAAAGAGTGTTAGAAATCATTAAAAATACTTTCACAGTATCTTTTGATCAATCTACTCTGGGTGCCAGGACGTAGTAACATTAAAGGTAACTGTAAGACAGAAGAGTTAACTAGATTGGGTTCCGCGCTCCAAATTAGCCAGTACAAGGTTGACTTATCTATGTCCTTGGCAACATGTAAACTTCTAATAGATAGTGTTGCTAATTCCAATTCAGTTAAACAGTTAAACATCTATCGGTAGGCAAACGTGGCTCGAATGGAACATGGGTCGAACTAAGAGTCTACTTAAACTAATTAGGACGGATTCTGTTAGGTGCCCTATCTGGGCAGAATATAGAAGAGGAAGAGACAGTGGAACACCTTTTATGAGGGTACTTGGCAGAAAATCGCCGAATACGCAAAACATTTGTCTTATATATCCCTCTCACAAACAAACTCAACAAGCTATATTGCTAAAACTGTGACTAGTGTACCAACATAAAAAAATAATAATCGAAAGTCGAATGTACGTAGCCCGCGAAATTTCAAAATTCACCTTATTTTTTTAATACACCTCATATAAACAAGCCTTAGCTTATTATAAATAAATTGAAATTGTTGAAGTTAGCACACTAAAACACGTATAGATTGTAATTTGAATTTACCATGCCTAAAATTTATTTTTATACTAATATTCTTCTTACTACTCTATTCTATATAGTTACTTAGTTACATACCATCTGATATAACATAATATTAAGTTCACACATACATATACAGGGTCCGCCATATAACTTTACGGAATTAAAAATGCTATAAAAAAGAAACTACTCAATATTTTTCCAAACTGTATTTTTTATTTTGAAGTACAATCCTTCCGGTTAATGATGGAATACAACTTCATTCCTATGGCTGCCTTGTACGGCGTCATGCCAAGGTCTTTACGCAAAATTCGTCTCAATGATGTCTCCGAAATGTCCAATTTGAGAACGACGGTGAACTAATGTTCCTGGTGATTCACGAACACTCTCGGCCACAGCAGCAATATTTTCGGGTGTACGCACGGTTTTTGGTCGGTCACGCGTTGGTTTGTCAATAAGCAACCCAGTTTCTTTTACTTTTTCGCAAAGTAACGCACAAACGGTTCATTCGGAACTTTTCTACTTCCCATTGCCGTACGTAATTTTCGTACACATTCTGCAACAATACCATGATTTTCAAAGTAATGTCGCAATATTTCCCAGCGTTCTTTGAGCGTATACACAACCATTTTCGTTCAGCAGAAGAATAAAACTAATTTTCTGTCAAATCAGATGACAGCTAAGTGTTACCATTCTCCAAATAATACCTAGTTCAAATCCGTAACGATAGATGGCGGGCCCTATACCTACCGCTTAAATATAAAAACCACTACACATAGGCCGATAGTTACGTTTCTCCTTCTTAATTGGCGTGATAATCGTAAAAGTAATTTTGACCGAGTTTAACAAAGCACGTCAGTCGTTTCTTTCTCGTTATAACCGGTGCCAGTTGGACATACCAAGTGAAGCCAAGTCTCAAGATCTATACAACGTAGAAGAATCCTTTTTTTCTGCTAGCACCAGCTGGTACCACATCGAATACTTTCAGACACGGAGCATTTGTATTAATGTGCCAATGTGCAAGGGACGCCTTATTGGATGTTGTTATCTGCGTCATACGTTAGGATGGGTATGATGAGAGCCTTATAAAGTGTTAGGTTTGTTCGTCGAGGGAGGACTTTACTGCTCAATTGCCTACTTAGTCCAAAGTAGCACTTGTAGGCAAAAGAAATTCTCCGTTGGATTTCAAGGCTGAAATTGTTATCGGCGTTAATTCTGGTTTCTAAATAAACGAAGTCTCTTACAAATTCTTCTTTATCTAGTTTGGAAAAGGTAGAACTAACTGCACGATTGTTAAGGCCAATGATTTCTACAATTGTAGCCTCTTATAAAAAGTTGTGCCCATGCGATTAAATTCTGCGGCTCGCACGAATTTTCCAGGATCAGGTTAAAGAGAGTCACTCTATCTGAAAACTCGTTTGGTATAAAAGGGCTCGGAGAGGTTTTTTCCAATTGTGTCTGCTGTGTCGGCGCTGCTTGAGTAACGTTATTTTGTATAGCCGCATTAGTTCTGAAGGTACACCAAGTTCAGACATCGCAGCAAAAGGAAGGTGTGTGTCGATTCTCCTTTCATTGGTATTTCCAAAGGTTTTCCGTATTGTGAATATCTGATCGAGTGCATTTTTTCAAGGACTAAAGCCACACTGATGAGCTCTTTTCAGTTGGTTGATGGTGACATTAAGCTTTTCACTTAATACGCTCACTAGAAACTTATAGGCGCTATTTATAATCGAATACTAATCTCGCGGTAATTGACACTGCTTATAGAATTACCTTGTTTTGGATTGGGTAGAGCCCACTTAAATTCCAAACGGAACGCATGCACCGTACCAGCTCCTCGCCGCCACATGTAAATAGCTCAGGCGGCAGTCCGTTGGCTCGTGCGGGTTTGTTGTTCTTTAGCCCCGTTATCGCTATTCTCACCTTGTCATGGTCGGGTAACGGAACGTCAGTGCGTTTCAGAGTATGGGAATCTTCACATTCTCTGTGACATGCGCAATTGTCACTATTTAGCAAGTTCGAGAAGTGTCTGGATGTCAGTCACCAGATCGCCGTTTTTGAAAAACGCCCCGCTCTTGAAATCCTCTGTTTATTCGGGCTCGCCGAATTTCGATTTCTTCTGCGGCGGCGGTATGTAAAGAACGATGAATGCTGCTCCAGGGCACCTGCAGGCCGGATTGTTGGGCAGTACTCTCTGAGAGCAGGAATGGGAGTTGACTGGCAAATCATCTGGATGCCTGTTGCGATTGCCGCTTTCCGATGTCCTACATCCTTTGCGTAGTTAGATGTACGTTTAAGTTAGTTAAGTTTGGACTAAGCAATAATAATAAATTACTTTTAAGGTAAATTAAAAGCACTAATACGTGCCCTTCTCACATCCGAAAAGTAAAATACAAAGGTAGCACCAGGCACTTATTGTTACTTTGCGCACTATCGACCTTATATAACAAAAAAGTCCCAAAGACGCTTAAGAGTTTTTTCCATTCACACAATGAGAGTTAAAATAAATCTGTGCAAATACATATTTATGCCCTAAACTCTTGCATGAATACTCATGTGATGAATATATACAAACATACATATTTATATATGAGCGTTTCTAGGCAACAAGTGTTAACTTAGCTTTAATACGCCCATGCGTAAGTGTGAACTTAAGTGCTATTACTCTTGTCCTTGTTCACGTGTATGCTCTTAAACCTACTTATTGTTCGTGTTGTCCGTGTTGCTGGTACTTTTGCATGCTTACCTGTTGCCGCTGCTAATGATAAATACGTGTTGAGTATGGCACGCTCTTGACCACTGCCATCGGCCAACACCGAATTAAAACTTGGCCAATACACATACAGGAACAATGTTCCGACCATGGCAAAGATATCTGATGTATAATTGGCTCCTTCGTATTTGCCTGCTTCGTTCCGGTCCTTGCCAGGGCGTAGCATCAGACTCACAGCCAGACCAAAGTACGCACCGAATGCATGCACTGTAATTGAACCACCGACATCACTTATCTGTGGGGGGTGAGAAGTGGAAGAATAAACCGAAACAAACAGAAAAGGAAAATTAAATTTTTTTTGTAAGGAAAGTGCTTACAAATTGTGAGTAAAAGCTGCGCACTAAAAGAAGAATGGAAAGTTACAGCTTATTTTATGAGTAGCAGCTGTTCATCAGCTTTATGCGGTAAAGCGCTTTTGAAAAGGCTTTGGTTATTTTTCAACGATATACTCTTGGGCCATATACACACGTTTCAATTGTTATATAAAAACTATAAATATATCCCATTACGTACACCTAGTTTTGTAAGTATGTATATATTTTATATAATTGGTGTATAAATTATTTTCTCTGTGTTTGACCGAGCTGCTTTTACTTACAGTTTGTGGTGAGCGCTTTAAGTAATCTAAAAAATGGTGGGCACTACTACTTTATGACGAGTGGAGAAGAATTTTTATGAGGAGCTTTTTCATCGCAGAAATACACTCGGAAGTTTTGCCTTGCATGTTGAAAATTTAGCGCTAGTAGAAAAAATGGACCAACCGAGTGACAGCCAAGCACAAGCCACACTATATAGCGGTCACCTTGTGAGTACGTGTAAAATGAAACAAGTGTATTTAAGTACCCTGTAGGAAAGGCACATTTATTAAAGGTAAATTTTCTTGTGCTAGTTTAACTGTGGTGAATTTTAAATTAAGTTTAAGCGGGTAAAATTGGTAGTTCAAGTGGAAGGAATAGGTGAAATACGAGCTATAGGAAAAAACTGTCTCGAAGTGTAATTCGAAAGCTGTCCTTTTACTTAAGTACTCGTTGTACTATATGACATTTTATTGGGACAGGAAACACCAAATGATACATAGAAACAGTTTTTTCTAATAGCGGTCACACCTTAGCAGGCAATGACAAACCTCGGAGAGTATTTCACTATGAAAAAACTTCTCATACACACAAAAACCATCAGCCATTCGGAGACGGCGTAAAACTGTAGATGCTTCCATTTGTGAAACAATATCAGGACGTAAGCTACCTACCGTCAATGTACCGATCCCCTCCCGGCACTACTGTTAAGCATATCGTCGGAAGGCGGTTTAGCATTAGGCTCTATACCAGTTGCTAATCTCATGCAGTCTGTCAAAAGTAATGTACTTTAATCTTCCCATGGTTTTGTCTATTTGATAAGGGACCCGAAATCGTTGGCATAAAAAAAACACTTGGCTTGCATCTTCCTTTTCAAGGATAACTACACATAAAGGTGATTCACGTACCCTGAAGCGATGTAGGTACTTTTGGTAGCAACCATGACTTGCCAGAAATTGTATTAACTGGGATTGTTTTAGCTTTGACAATTTCATTTTTGTGAACTATGGATATTTTAAATTCTTATTTTTTATATTAAAAGTGTTGAACATTTTTATTATGCTTTAAGAACGATGGTACAAAAATATGCAATACTACACGTGGTTTTTATTGAATTATTTATCATTGTTAGAAATCCTCTCAGGGGGGTGTTTTAGTTTTGGCCAATACTGTAGAAAAGGCGTTGTACAGTATCATCTAAAGATACGCATTTCCTTTATTTTTGTGTCTTGTCTGAGATAAAAAAAAGTGAGTTTTCGGACATAATATTTATTTATTTATTAAGCCAATGAATATAATAGATTCTTATAGGCTAAGTGTACATATTGCCGAGAAGTCCACTTAGTAGAAATCAAAACGCTTACCATAGTAGAAAATCATGTAAATCAGCCTTACGATTAGCTTTTGTAGAAAACCCCAAATAGTGAGCGACCTCAAAATAGTGACCAAACCTCAAAGATTGTCCAAGAATGTAAGAGAAGCTTAATTATGTTGCAAGATAGCATCAGCTTGTACTTATATGGGTTCCTGCACACTGCGGGGTCCAAGGAGATTTTATTAAACTCAATTAAGGTTCTAGTAATAGGAGCATTCTGAGCATAAAAGGATTTGGAAATACCAACCTATGCAGAGCTCTGGCCGGAATATTAAAGAAAATTCTCTCAAGAAGCACCGGACAGTCAACAGCATCACGGATTAAGTGAAAAATGAAAGATAAAGATAAGATTATTCTCCTGCTCTGCAATGATTTTAAGTTGATAAATAAGTATCGCGTTTCATATGTAGGGATGGTATCTAAAAAGCGTGAATTACACAATGCGGAATGTAGGAATACTTTTTGGATACGTTCAATTCTATGTAGCAGCATGGCAAATGAATGATGCATACTCCAGTTTGGAACGTACAAACGCCGTATACAAAAGCCTCAGGGTATAAGGGTCGGAGAAAATTGATACACCAGTTGCTGAAATAATCTAAATCAATTTGCATCAATTCACAGTCGAGGGAGCTAATAATCGTCGAATAAATCTTAACGTCGTCTTCATAAAGTAGGAATCTTGCAGACGAGAAGCAAGAGTGAATATCATTGATAAACAGAACAAAAAGAAGCGGGCCAAGAATACTACCTTGTAAAACCCCAGAGCAGGCAACGAAAGGAAGAGATCTAACATTGTCGACGACGACCAATCAATGGCTATTTTTCAAGTAAGGCAAGATCCAACTTAAGAAAGCTTAGTGAAATCCAATGCAGGCTAATTTTTTATTAGTATTATATGGAAAACCCGATCAAAGGCATTAGATAAGTCGGTATTAACGGTGTCAACCTGGTGCCCTGATTGGAAGGCAGTGGCCCAGAAAGAAACCATGCTGGATGCACTATGTTCTTGACAGCAAAAGTAATTTGTCCTGGATAATGCATTAAAAAAGCTTTGCACCGGCGGTAAACTTTGAAATAGGACTGTAGTTACTAATATCGTTTTTATTACCCCTCTTGAAAATGGGTGAAATGAAATTCAATTTTCAGGCATCAATAAAAGTACCCAAAGTTAGTGATTTGCTAAAGATTAACAACAGAGGGTATAGTAAACAATCGCTCTGCTTAAATAACACCGCAGACAGACTATCGACATCAGTGTTTGAAGAAGATTTAAGTCGAGTAATGCCTCTAAAGACATCTTTAGTGTACAATATTAGCTTGCCGAAGTAAATAGATGTTTATATATTGAAGATAACCTTTTCTTCGCTGTCAGAGGCCGATGCAAAATTGGACTTAAATAACTCAGCGAAGAAATTAGCGGCATCGGCTGGAGTATTAGCAAATTTGTCACCGAAAAAAAAGAGAGGACGGAATATTGGAAACAGATTTTTTTGAATATACAAAATTCCAAAACGCTTTTGGATTCGATTTAAAACTTTCTTGGAATTTAAGAACGTAGTTTCTGTGTAAAAATCGAATCCAGACGAATCTCTTACCATACTCTTTATACAGGGCAAAGAAATTTGAAGTTTTACATGTTTTGAATTTATGGAGAAATTTGTTTCTCTTATTTCGAAGTTAAATCAACGCAGCATTGTGTCAGGTTACTTTATATTGTTTTTTTTTTTTGTTACAGGAGGAATAACACTTTTACAAACGTCTACCACAGTAGTTCTAAAAATATCGAAATACTTAGAAATATCAATATGTGGAAACACATTGATTTTGAAATCTTATTGTGTCGAAACAGGTGTAATCTATGGAACCCTCGTTAGCTAAGTTATCTGCGCATTCATCACCTTCTATACGTTGGCATTCTTACATTTTCTCTAGTATTATTTTGACTATATTTTTTTAACCTACCCTCCTTTTTCTTTCTTGAAAAGTTTTCCAATTATCTAAAAATTTTCTGTTAACTCACTCTGTTGATGGCAATCAAAGCTTTTTAGCCAATTTCTTTGTATTTCCTCAATGGACTCGAAATGCTTATACTTTGTCAAAAATCTTCTAGTATTGTCAACAACTCTGATATTACGATTGTTGTTGTATAAAATTCTGGAATTGCCTACGCAGAAATCTAGCCCTTTCCGACAGATATTCTTGGGTAAATGGTAGATATTCCTTTATCGCCATTTTTCTCATTGAAATAATGAAGAGAGTGTATCACCCCACGTTAATTGAAAGCAAAAATTTTACGGAAACAGGAGATGAATGATAAAAGATATATAGTGGCGGTATATTTGTCTCTTGAATTAAAATTACTCCGTATACTTTTAATATACTAAAACGCAAAGTTACAACCTTTTAAATGTAGCTCCAATATTTCCTTAACCGATGTATAACATACCTTATACCTATTCATGCAAATCCTTTCATTCATTTAAAATAAGTGGGATACTATAATATTTCTCATTGGGATATTATTTTATATGTTAGAATTGTGAAACATATATTTATGTATGTTTACTCCTCATAAAGCGTTCAGTTAAGCGGATTTGGAATATAAACCTTGTGTGGGGATTTAGTGTTTAGAAGTAGCGTCTGGCGGGAATTTAAAGTTTTGCGAATAAGGAAATGCTGAAATATTTAAGGTTTTTTATCGTTAATGAAACGTTCTTAAAACAAAGGAAAATATAGCTGATTTTAAATATATTGGAAACCGGGTACTCTGACCAATTTATTTTATAAAAACCATGCCAATAGATTTAAGGAAATAAAAGAAAACTTTTAAATGACCGATGTGTGCTAAGGTGCTATGGGATATAGGTGCCCTGTATGCCAGAAACAGGAATGAATTTAAACAAAAACGTTTGACATGTAAGTTTAAAATTGTATTATCCTATACATTATATATATATTATATATTTACATATATATATGGTATATATACATACATATAGGGTATACATATATTAGTTTGGGGAAAAAGGAATCCAGTAATTTCTCGGTAGATGACTGTAGTGATAGATATCCTGTAAAGTACCGATTAGAACAATCTAAGATTTATGCTTGTTGTTAAAGAGACATTTCACACTAAAAAAATTATTTTACAAGCAAAAGTTCCATTCCGTTGTTAGTTACATTTGTTAACAATGCCCTGTCAAGTCAAGAAAGAGAAAATTGGATACATTTAACATGAGGCAAAAATGCAAGCCATGCCGCTGAAATTGTGCGTAATGCTTGTGGTGTTAAGCACTTATAATTACGTGCAATTTTGCTGTCGTCGATTCTATTCAGGCATTATTGATGTTAAAGATACACCTCGCACAGGCAGGTGCATCGTCGAAAATATCGCTAAAATCACATCGGCATGTTAGTAGTCGTAGCATCGCCAAGGAGCCAAGGGTCGACCATAAAACAATTTTAAACCATTTGCACAAAAATTTTACGCATAAATAATGCTTATATCCTTTGGGTGTTTGGCCGAGCTCCTCTTCCTATTTGCAGCGTACATCTTAATGTTGACCTACAAATGGAGGAAGCTACAGTTTTATGCCGGCTCCGAATGGCAGATGGTTTTTTATGAGGAACTTTTTCATGGCGGAAATACACTAATATACAGTCATTTCCTGCCAAAGAGCGACCGTTATTAGGAAACATGTTTTCTGTCATTTGATTTTCACAGAAAATGAGGATAAGAGCAAGAACCTTTGTACATTTGCGAAAATGTAAAAGCTCATATTCTTAGCCGTAATGTTTTTCGAAATTCAAAGCACTAGTATGAAAAAAGTGAATGGTTGCCGTTCTCCATGAGGATACAGAGGGGGGAAATCTTACAAAAAAATTCCTAACTAGATGACAGTTTAATGGACTTAACTTTCATTTTTAATCGAACCACTACTTATAGTGTTCTCAGCGGTTTGTTGCAGGATTGCAACATGATGAATTTAAGGGTTAAGAGGTCCTAAAGTCAATTTTCTCAAAAATAAACATAATGAGATATATTAACATAAAATATAAAAGCGATTTCCGTAATTTTGAAGTTGTTAGGAAGCTCTTTGAAAACTTGATAATGGTTTGTGTTTAAAATGTGCAGTTCTTGGTTGAGATAAAGCCAATTTTGGTGTTGCGAAATTAATTACCTTATTGAAATATTTATAACTTTTGCTAATGGTAAGTGGGGCGCGTAAAGGTCAAAGAAAAAATGTCCATAATTAAAAACTTTAGATTCAATAAAAAATTTATGCAAAACTAAAAATTTTACGATTAATTTTGCTCTTGCATTTTTCAACTCTGGGAGCTTATATGACAACTAATTTTTAATTATATCAACAAATTTTGAAATCCTTAAAACTAGAAAATATGGTCGTAGTCCGTTCGAAATACAATTTTGAAATTGAAATTTAAAAAGACGAGTTAAGAAGCACCGAGAGGTTTGGTAACTCCTAAAATACTAAGGCTAAAAAGCTCATTGTATTTAAAGCTCCGGAAAGGGGGTAGATAGTCAAGGAGGAAAGGAGAGAAGTATCAGAAGGAAAAAGATAGGAGAAAATAGAGAAAAAGAGGTAGTTAGACCCGTGAGAGAACGAATTTTACCCGTAGCCATGCTTGTATGCAAAAGCAGTACACTCACAGAGAAAACGCTTAGTGCTATTCGCCTCCTCTAAACACGACAAGCAAATCGGGTTCTCAATGATTCCAATGGTGGTCATATGCTGACCCCATAGATTGTGTCCTGTAACAATACCGACCATCAACCGAACGTCTTTTTTTCCAAGTTTTAGAAGAAAGATTGACAGTTTCTTGTTTGCGCTTGGCAAAAAAACCTTTGCAGTTCTACCACGTTCTAGACCGGACCAGCGTTCTTTATGTAAATTGCATACATAACGCTGATCCATTTCATGATTCCTGCAGAACTGATTCCGATTATTGGCTCTGGTCACTCTGGGGGAACCGCTAATTCACACATTTCATTCCCTTGAACCCCGCGGTGTGCTGGAACCCATATAAGTACAAACTGATGATATCTTGCAACATAATTAACCTTCTCTTCCATTTTTGGACAATCTTTGAGGTATGGTCACTATTTTGAGGTCGCTCACTATTTTGTTTTTTTTTCTACAAACGCAGGCTGCTTTATTTTTCCAAAGGTGGAAATTTCAAATGAATTATGTTATATATTTTTATCGAACTTCGTAATACAATTACATACTCCAAACCAGATAGTTTACTTACGCTAAAAATGTTCAATGCGACATATTCGTTGGCTGCAAATAGCACTATTTCAATGATAGCCATGAATAGCAGTTGAATGGGCGTCGTACGTCCCAATAATGCACCCATGCTAATCAGTGGAACGGCAGCTGCAATATCAGCATCGACTATGTTTTCCAGCGATAAGCTGCAAGAAAAAAATGTTTACGTACATACATACATATTTAAAAGAATTAGAAAATAGTGAAAGCAGAAGGAATGATTTATAAAAACAAAATCTTAAAACTCCATGTCAAAGCTGCAGGCATATCTTGATTGGGGTAGCAGTGAAAAAGAAATTCAAGAAAGTGAAGCGGAGATTCGTGATAGCTAAGATGCTATAAGTCTATAACGTTGAAAAGGTAAAAGCATGGATAGACAGAGAATTGTGGAAATATGTAAGTAGATGTGGACAATTCCATCAAAAGGTCCACAGCAGACAAAACATTAAAAGTTACAATATTTTCATGCAGAAACAATGTAAACAAATTTAGTATTAGTTTGAAGAAAAAGAAATCCACTATTTTTCCGAAAATTTTTTGAGCAAATGGCTTTAAACTGTTTAATGGTCGATCTTATAGCGCCATCAGCTTATTGCGCATTGCCTCAAAAGTTATGGAATACCTCTTTCTCAAAAGAATGAGGCTCGGAATTGAAATTGAATTGAATTGAAACCAAAAGTTAATTCGATATCAGCAATTCTGCTTCCGAAAGACACACCGCAGCATCGAACAGGTACACAGGCTAGTAAATATATTCACAAAGCTTTTGAGCAGAAGAAGTTTTGCACAGTCGCATTTCTCGACATATCCCAAGCCTTTGACGGTATTTGACATGATGAATTGCTATGCAAAATAAAATACACTCTACTCATAAATTATTACACTTTTATCAAAGTCCTACTCAAAGACCGAAATTTCTTTGTTAAGCAAAACGAAGAACACTCTAAATTTTGTGAAAGTTTAGGTGGTTCACCCCAGGGTGGTATAATGAGCTCAATCCTATACTTGCTATACGCCCACGATTTACCAGTCACTGAGGAAACTATCGTCGGAACTATTGCAGATGGCACCGCTGTTCTCGCAAATGTCTCCAACCCCCAGAAGACTTTACTTAAACTCCACGAAAGACTTGATATTTTAACTCAATGAGTATAAGATTGAAGAATAAAACCAGTTGAAGGAAGTTTTACACCCATTCGAAGCATTTGCACCATGAAACTAAATCCCTCAAAATCTTATCCCAACATAATTATAAGAAATATCTTGGTATGTACTTCGACAGATATTTTCTTTAAACATAAAGCACTGGAAAGCAAACTTCGAAATCTATACTGGTTACTTAATCGAAATTTTTATGTTTCCTTTGTTCCTCTCAAAAGCAAGATCTCACTCTACACATCCTTATTAAAACCGATATGGACCTAAGGCATATACCTCTTATACTCCAAAGATTCCAATTGAAAACACTTGGAATAATTCTAAACGCACCATTTATAGCACGAATGCCCAAATCCATCGTCATCTCAAATTTCCCAATCGCCCCCACACCCTTTAATTACAGGCTGAAGAGGAATATTTATTATGCAAGAACATACCACTGGGTGCTTTCCAAGCATGTCTAGTATAATGTCTTATTTTTCAGTACAAGTGTTGCTGAATGTTAAAAGACGGAATGTTGCAATAAATAAATGGATTCAAAAAAATTTCATTTATTTTTTGAATATGATATCCGGCATATCTCCGCCGCGGCAACAAGTCATATGATCCATTCGATCAATCCAATGTGTGCCTCTTTTTCCAATACATGAATAGTAAGACTAAATGAGTCCAATCCGCAAATATGCGACACAAACAATGGTCACTTGGGTTCAATTCTTGCACGAGGTGTATTTTATAGGCGCGTAATCCTCTCCACGTAAGGCTATGCACGCTAGGCCAACCAGTTGAGAACGACGACAAATCGAAATTTCGATGTTTTCTTCAACACTTCGCTCTATGAACTTTGCAAGCTTTCTTGTAGCATTTAACGATTTATGATGACTTACCAAACTTTACCGAATGGAAATGTAAACACAGTTTGTCAGTCTTAGTTGTCAAACTATAGTTACGATATCGATAATTCCCATTCAGCTAAAAAGCAGCCATTATATAATTTCATAAACGTTTATATAAATTTCATTTATATAAGTTCAATAATTAAATTGAAATTCACTTTATTAGTTAGTTGCTACTTTTTCAAATAGCTAACTAATAAAAAGTAAATTTCGCATCATAAATGTCAAGCTGGAAAAAACTGTCACATGTGACATGCAATGTGTTACTGATTAAAATTTATCAAAAAAGCTTGTACAATTAATTAGTAGAATTAAAACCATTGCTAAGAGACCATCAATACGCAATATTCTAAATTTAGTCAAGTTGAAATATTGACTCAGGTTCGCTGACATCGGCGTTTGAATTGTTGGCCGCGAAAACCACTTCTGTTTTTGTTCCGTGCGACTGCCCTGGGGTTTTTTAACTATCTAGAAAACGGAAAATTGCCCAAAATCAACTGTAGAACAAATTATAGGGCTAATTAAGAGCTATAAGTTAAGTCTATTGCCAAAATTAAAAAAAAACCTTTTAAATTAAGTTGTTTGTTCAGTTTGAAAGTGTATGATGGCCAAGTTTGCCATGATGGAAATGCCCATGTTTACGTAAAGCGATAGGAGCAACAGTTGAAAAATGCTGTGGGGATACCTGCACCACTGCATGTGCACCTGTTCTTGCTACTAATAGATTTGCTGTGAAGGTAAAATGAAAATGGTGAACAATGCCGTGTATGAAGACAAAGCGCTTTGGATTTTACCAGAAAATGAAGACGTGTCTAGAGTCTTGGCTTAACTGATGCGTCTTTATATTTCTTACGCTTGTATTTGCAATTTTCATTATCTACAAAACCTACAATAAAACAATATTTATACGTATTTCCGTTTCATTCCGCATACTTACGCGTGCCCACACACACACACATACCTATAGATGTGGCTTGTATATGGGGACGGCGTGTCTGCAATATTTTTGGTTTTGTTTCTCCATGTTTTCCTTTTTGTCCTTTATTTGAAGTTCAAATTTAATGCAACAACAGCTTTTGTTTTTCCGTCGTTAGCGATAGTTTGTCTTTGCAAAGGGAGCTTTTTATTCTTTAGCCTTTTCGTTATTTACCGCAGATTTTCCAACAAATTTCACTTCGTTTCATTCCATTTCATTTAAATTGCAGCAGGAATACAACCAAAGCTGAATTGCTATTAATATTGACTAAGATAACAATTTATAAATAAAAAAAGTTTTGCGGGTAATATTATGTTCACATTGCACAAATTACTCGTTTTTATGGGTAAACACGGAGTTTGCCATACAAGGAATTTTCTTTAAAAACGGCTTAAACACCACTTTCATGTCATTTTTATGGGCATATATGTAACTCTAATTTTTCAAGAAATTTGCTCGCCCTATTATTCAATTCAATTAAATTCATAATATTTTTGATTAATGTACAGGGTAGGCCATTTAAAGCGGGCCCATTTGTTTCTGAAAAAAAAACATTGAAAAAAACATTTTTTTTTGTGTTGATATGAAAAATCATTTATTTTGATTCAAGGAGATTTGTTCCAGCTAGTTTTTGAAAATGATATCCTTCAAATGTTTGCCTCTGGCCTTGATGGCCAAATGTGTCCTTTTTTCGGCGTTTTCCATCGTTTTGGCCAATATTTCCGCCGGTATGGCGGCGATTTCGCGTCGGATATTGTTTTTAAGTTGAGTTAGAGTCCTTGGCTTGTTGATGTATACCTTGGATTTCAGATAACCCCACAAATAAAAGTCCGGTGGCGTCAAATCTGGTGATCTCGGTGGCCACGGAAAATCACCATTTTTCGAAATCAACCTTCCAGGGAACAATGGCTTCAAAAAATCGATTGTAGCGCGTGAAGTGTGGCATGTAGCCCCGTCCTGTTGGAACCAGTAGCCTTCCATGTCATTTTCTTCGATGATTGGCATAACAAAATCGCGTATCATGGCACGATAATTCCTGAGAACGACGATAACTCGATGTTCGCGGAGCCTCCTCAACACTGGCTCGTACAGTCTCGATATTTTCAACAGAACGTCGTGTACGTTGTCTGGATGCGTGGCTGGTATTGCTGAGACTACCGTGGTTAATAAATTTTGCGTATAAACGCTGTAAAGTGCTTTTGGATGGCGCACTTTTAACTTTATTTTTTTTTTTAAACGCACGTTGAGTTTTCACAATTGAGAAGTTATTTTGGATGTAAAGCTGAATTATTTCAGCGCGTTCTTTTGGAGTGTACTGCTCCATGGTAAAAATTGTCTTGGACTGACGCTTCCAACGCGCTATGTCATTAGTCGATCTGACGTTCCTGTCAAAAGTTATAGGGTTGCCAGATGGGCCCGCTTTAAATGGCCTACCCTGTATAAGTTATTCATATGTAAATATAAAAAATAAAGGCTTCTCAAGACTAAGGCTTACCAAAAATGTTGACTTTCCTCTCCATACTCAAAAGAAGGCCACAGAATTTGCTAAAGGCACTACACTTCAGCAGGAAATTGCCTTTGAAAATAGCAATTCATTGCACTACCTTTGCAATCTACTTTCCAATATGTGAATTCAAAATTCTCAAAAATCAATTAACAAGGACTAGACAAAGTTGGTTCAGGCTTTTCAATGTCCGGTTCATTATAGAATTTTGAGAAATAATATTTTGTAAAATTTATTATATGTGTTAACCATTGTTGATGAGAGCAAGAATCAAAAATCACTCGTTGCGCAATAAAATGAAATACTTTTCGCGCAAGTAAACTCGATTTCGTGGTGCATTGTGAATATAGTTAGTAGGAGTAGTGGTATTTAGGAATCAAAAAAGATTTGCATAGCAGCAGAATGGATGTACCGTTACTGAACGCCCTGTTTAACTTTGCAAAAAGCTAACGAAATAACTGATTTGGCAAACATAAAAAGTAAATTGCCTTATGTATTGGAAAATGTTGCCGTCCTGCTCCAGTGATTACATTTTCAGTGGTTTTTCGGTTTCGCGGTTTCATTATTACAATTTAAATATGAAACACTTTTCATACAATGGAAAGAAAATGTAATATAAACAAACGTCACATTCATAGTTGTATTTTGGCTGTGCTAAAGTAGATAATAAAATGAACTTAAGTGTAGTTGTGTAGCAACGATGATAGATTAGCAGGTTTTCTATTTAGCTATGGTGACAAAGAAAATTGTGAAGGGAGCTTTGGCTGCCATGGCAATTGGGATTTGGCAGCCGAATTCTGCATGATCATTTCACATTTATTCACACACTCGTCCAATCAGTCGTTGCTCAGATAGCAACGCAGTAATATGAGTAAAGGTTGTATTGATTTGTTTTCGTATATCACTAAAACAATCTAATTGCCAGCCGAAATCTGCACGATAACAAGAATGATAGAGAAAGTCTTGTCAAAAGTCCATCTATAAACAAACAAAGGGAAGGTGAATGACTTGTTTTTGACGAATAAGAGTAGACGAAGGCAATGGAAACAACCAAACACGAGAAAGTATACGCACACACACATACTTTGTAGCCACGGCGTCTTCCGCATAAAATGACAAAAAACTGCATTTGGAAGATTTATATTAATTTGTGCTTTAACAATTTAACACACGGAACTTCTTTTGCAATAGTTTGTTTAGTTTTATTAGGTGCGCAACTAAGTTCCCGCTGTTTTTCAATAGATGTCGCCAGCAGTGTGTGCTAGTCGATTCTAATATAACCTAAACGTCACAGACTAAGCTTAGACATATGGTAAGCAAACTGCTTCGACACACTAGTGGTTTTATTTTGGTATCATATACTCTTTGTTTTGTGAAAATGTCTGATTTTGAAAAAAAAAAACGGCGGCTAAAGCCCGTCGAGTGCTACAAAAAGTTTATGGAGATGCTGCTTTAAGTGAAACAACGTGCCGAGATTGGTTCCTTCGCTCCAAAGATGGTGATTTTAATGTTGACAAGCGTCTGCGTGAAGGAAGGCCAAAAAACTTTGAAAACACTGAATTGGAGGCGTTGCTCAATGAGGATTCGTGTCAAACGCAAGAAGAGCTTGCTTCAGTATTAGGAGTTACCCGCCAATCTATTTCTAAGCGATTGCATGCTTTGGGAATGATTCAGAAACACTGTGGACCTGGGTTCCTTATGAATTAAAACCAAGGGATGTTGAACGTCGTTCTTTCGCCTGTGAACAACTGCTCCAGCGGCGAAAAAGGAAAGGTTTTCTTCATCGCATCGTGACGGGGGATGAAAAATGACAATTGGCAATGGCATTACAGCAATTCAAAGAAAAGAAAGTCATGAGGACTGCCCTACGTCGTCGCCTTGGCCGAATATTCACGCTGCGAAGGTTATGCTATGTATAGGGTTATTCAATAGGTGCGCTTCAACTTTTTTCCGATAGGGAGGGCGAACGACGCAATATTTTTTATTTTTCGCTTGTCATTTGTAAACTTCATTAGTATACATTTCATCATGGGACGCTACACACTTGAGCAACGATTGCAAATCGTGCAAATTTTTTATGAAAATAATCGTTCTGTTGCTGCTACTTTAAGAGCATTACGGCCACTTTACGGTCCATTTAACAAGCCGTCCCGTTTTGGGGTTATGTGAAGTCATTGGTCTACAGTAACAAGCCGGCGACGATTTGTGAGCTCAGAGCCAATATTGAACGCGAAATTGCTGGAATTTCGGCCGATTTATGCAAAAGAGTGGTCGAAAATTGGGTTCAACGATTGGACTTCGTAAAACGTGCACGCGGTGGTCATGCAAAAGAAATCGAATTTCATACTTAAATGTATATGTTCAAACTCGATAATAAAAAAAAATTAGTTAAAAAAGTCAAACCGTTTGTGTTTTATTCAAAAAAGTTCAAAAGTTGAAGCGCTCTTACTGAAAAGCCCTATATTTGGAGGGACCAAGTTGGTGTTATTTATGATGAACTGTTAAAACCAAGCGAAATCACTGGGGATCGGTATCGACTTCAATTGATGCGATTGAGTTGAGCACTGCACGAAAAGCGGCCGCAATACGCGGAGAGGCATGAAAAAGTGATTCTACCACATGACAACGCTCGGCCTCCCGTTGCCAAACTCGTTAAAACCTACCTGGAAACACTGAAATGGGAAATCCTACCCCACCGGCCATATAGCGCCGTCCGATTATCACCCGTTCCGATCGATGGCACATGGTCTAGCTGACCAGCAGCTTCATTCATATGAAGGCATCAAAAAATGGCTTGATCCGTGGAAGGCCTCAAAAGATGAACAGTTTTAATGCGGTGGTATACGAGATCTACCAGAAAAATGGGGAGAAGTATTATAGTAGCCAGCGATAGGCAATACTTTCAATGATTCCCTTGTAACCATTTTTTTCAGAATAAAGTTGCATTTTCATAAAAAAAACAGAGATAACTTAGTTGCACACTTAATAATCTCACAAATCACAATATTACCAAGCCACTCACTGAATTTTCACAAAAATGCAATTTCTCTTACTTTTGTTTGTTTTGTTCGTTTGTTTTGTTTTGCGAAGGGAGCTGGCGTCACAGTAAAGTAAATGTTTTTTTGATGGCGTCACCTCCAGTAATCAATTCGTCTTGGCACGATAACGTCACATTCGTCGAATCAGTCGTTGTTCATACGGCAACGAAGTTTCATTGGTTAATTTTTTTCGCATATAACGGTATGTTAAAGAGCTCAACTTTGGAATCTTTTCACCATGATCCTGCACAATTGCGTTGAATCTCCTAAGTGACATGACGGACAAAGTCCCCCTCACAATTTTCTTTTTCACTATAGTAAAAGAGCAAACCTGATAAATCTATCTATCTTTTTGTCAGAGCAATGGCTAAAGCCTGGTTAATTTATGTTCGGTGACTTCAAAGTCCAACATGGGTCATCATATGATGAGAAATATACTCGTATGTACAAGCACTAACCAAAAATGTATTTATCGAAATGTGATATGGATGAATATGGATCAATGATTTGATTTATACAAGTTGGCGCAAAATTAATCATCCAATTTTGCTTTGAAAAAAAATTACATTTTTACTAAATAAAAAAATTATTTTGAGTGTTGCATTACTTTTTATACGGTGCCTAGTTTGATTAATTTTGCGCCACGTTGTTCTAAGATTTAATATTATCAATTTCCTGTTGCATTGTCTGAAATTTTGAAATATAAGTTCAAACAAGTACTTGGTTTTTACCTAATTTTTCCATCTTCCATATTAAAGAATCCTTTCGCCAAAATAGACCACTGTACGACTAACGCAGCTAAGAAGAGCGTATAACCAGTTGCACTGTAGCCATATTTGCGCAAGAAAGTCATCAGAAAACCGAAGCCAATATAGATCATCACTTGCACATCTTGGAAAGCTGTTGGGGAAAAAATTTAAGAAATGTTTGAAATTTATTTTTGAGCAGTTATTCCTTAAAATTAATATTACTTATAGTCATATACAAACACATATATTAACTATAGAAAACGTAGAATGTAGAATGTACTTATAAAGCGTCCTTCAAAAGTGACGCCTATATAAGTCAGTCGTGAATAATCATGATTCAATTATACAAGGTTAAGTAAAGTTTGACATCTGATTTCGGATGCTACTTAATCCATTGATGCAATTTAGAAGCAAGGGAAAAAAGGGCATAAGTTTATCCCCTTTCTGAAAATGTAGTAAAAAATTGAAAAAGGTCCTTGTAAGCCATAGAATAATTTTATGTTATTTTATAAGTGGTACTTAATTATTTATATTTTTAACTTAACTATTCCCATGGATTTGTGTCATATACCTCTGCAGTAGATTCTGTTTTTATGCGGTAGATACGTTCCGCAAGAAACAGCATAAAAAAAGCTACCAGTTCTATAGTAAGACTATCGATACGTTTCAAAAGTGCTAAGAACCGCATAAATCTGAAATAATGTAATAAAATCGCATAAAAAAGGGCACTAGTCCCATATTATAACTATAGATACGTTCCATAGACCGCATGAATCTGAAATAATTAAATAAAATCGCATAAACAAAATATTGTATTTTTGAAAATTATATCTTTATTTAAGAAACGTCAGAATCGAAAAATAAATTTACGTCAGAAATAGAATCAGACAATACCCGCATGTTGCGCATTCGTTTAGGATTTGGCGTAAAATCACTTCCGTCACTTGAGAAAATGTACACGTCTGATCTAGATGGTTATGCAGGCGGTTCCATACTTGTAGGGTTAGAATTTTTGATGTAATCTGTGTTGAGTTTTTGCTTAGCTGGTTTAGAATCTTGTTTATATGTACAATTCCCGATAGGTCGACATGCATTTTTTAATTAAAAAAAAACCGCACTATTTCAAAACCGCATAAAAAAAAGCCGCATAAAAACAGAACCTACTATATACATATGTATTTTTACTTATTATTTCATCCTGCTGGCTCAAGTCCATCCCATAGGGCTTTTTTGCAGCAGCAGTTTGAAAATTCGAAAACTTTGTATTGAAAATATCGAACCAATCATTCACCGTATCAATGAACTCTGCTGTTTCCATGGGCTGATACATATCGAGCCCCAACGCATAACACCTTCGGATTACACGCAGAAATATGTGATGTTACTTATATATGTGTTTTAAGTTAGTTCGCAGTTGTAAAACAAATATTAGTTAGATGGGAAACGAGACAAAAGTAAAAAAATGGAGTCTCTAAAGGAGTATTTTCATTACATTAAAATGGAAATGCAGCTAGTAAACAAAAATATTTTGGAAAATTATTTCACTCTTATGCATATAAAGCCATGTTTAGTAACCTTTGCATTACGACGTGTTGCAAATTTCCTCATTTCAGTACCGTACGAACGTAAATGTACGTTTCATAACTGTTTTTACAAAAATGATGTTTTTTTTAAAATGATATCCCACCGTAAAGCTCCCTGCCGTTGAATTGGTTAAACGCTGATTCCAACATTTTAATTTTATCTAAGAACTCGGTGCTTGGTTTAACTAATCCGCCCTTAGATAAAGTGTCAACCCAAGTAAATGTAGGCTCATTGCATGAACAATCGGTCAACTTTAATTTGCGTATTATGTAACCGGCAATATATTCAAGAGCATCTTCGTGTAAGCTATCAAAGACATTGCGAAAGCAGAAGTTCAGTCGATCATTCCTCCACGTAAGAAAAACATTGGAGTTAGAAGAGTTAAAATTGAAACAATTATAAATTTATTAGTTTATTGTTTAAAATTTGTCTACCTTAATATTTTATTAGTATAGTTAGGAAAATATATTCATATAGTCTAAAACTAATACATCGAAAAATTTCTATATTGATAACATAATCCACTTTTAGTAATTGCGATGATTCGGGCAGAAATCAAAAACCTGTAAACCAAAAATCTTAAAAATTGTTAATTCATAAATATAGCACTACAACTTACATGTAAATGTAGACGTAAAGCGCGAGGACTTGCTCGTGTAGGTGTTGCGCATGCATTTACGTACAGCATATTGTTCTAGACCGGGTAGCGTGAAGAGCCAGTTCGGAAGCCAAATTGATTTCAGTGGTAGCAGAACTAGGCACATAATGACCGTCACATGTCAAACACTTACTAGGTATTTGCACCATCATACACAGCACGATCAATGTCATCTATGAAATGGTAGAAATACGCGGTAGAAATACGCGCATACATGCCTTCGTTTCTAAAAACCAGCTCTTCAACACACATCTTCCGCTGCACTTGCTCGTCTGTGAAGTCCTACAAATAAAAACTTTTAAAACCAATTTATTAGCAAATATTCTAATAGAACTTACTAACTGTAGTTTATGTATTGTATGTAAGGTGGTCACTATTATATTTGCAAAAACTCTGTTCTAAAAACCTATTAATGAAAAAGTTTAATAAGAATTTATACAAATGTCTGATCTGGACTTACGTTTATGAAAATTCACCAACCGGTAGTTTTCGGCAGCAGAAAGGCGACTCCAAATAATCGACTACCACGATATGTAAGACATAATCGACCTAAATAGTGAAAAATGCCATTAATTTACAAAATAATTAGCTTTTATTAAAAAGACTTACCTAAATGTGGCTATATGGTAGCTATTTATCGCAATGAAAAGCACAATTGTAATGTAATTTTCACAGAACTTTGAATAGAATTGAAAGATGCGAAAGTCTAAGCAAAATGGAATAGGCAAAACAGTATTGCCTGCTAACTTTTTCAGCAAAAATTTTAACTTCTACGCTTTTGAGTACTTTTTCTTTAGAATTTGCTCTGAAATAAAAAGTAGCTTTTCCAAGAGGACAACACGGATTTATTAAGTAGCTTCAAGATGGCTAACACAGGGTGAAAATTGGCTACTTACATCACCTTTAATTATTGCTTCATGGTGAATAATTACTAGACGGTAAACAATTTTTTCTTCTTCGATATTTCTACAATTTAGATGCACAATTTTACACAAAGTCCGAGTTTTTGTTGGTGAAAATAATCGTCTGATTCAAAGGTTCGTGAAAACATTTTAAGAAACTGGTGTTCGAGGGTATAGAAAAAAGACTGACAGACCATATCCTGGACATTATGTTGAGAATATTTCTGCTACAACCCAAAGTGTTGTTGAACCACCCTTAACGTCGATATCTCGACGTTCTCAACAATGCGGCTCTCATGAATCGACTGTTTGGCGGATTTTACCTGTGAACGTGCTCATGGGGGATATTTAAATGAGGCAATTTTTCATATACAGTCACCCCCACCTTATTTGGTACAGATACGACGTGAATTATTTGTAAGTTTTTGTTTTTTTGCATTACCATGAAATGTGTGGACACTTTTATGTATTTTATGTTGAGATAAAGCAAAATATATAAAATATCTGCATATTTTGTTTTTCCATTTTCGCAAAATATTATGAAACAAAGAACACTTTACAAAAAAATCGTATCTGTATCAAATAAGGTGTGAATGATTGTATAATTGTTAAAAGCTATATTTTGAATAAAAATAGTGAAACCTGAAGTAATCTAAATTTGTTCATCTTTTATTTTAAAACAACATCTCGGGGTGCCTTTTGGAAGACCCTTTAAGCACCTATGCATGATGTTAAAGTAGTATCGAAAATTGGTTAAATAAGCACTAAATACTTTTAAGCTTTTAAATTTTTTATCTCGGCTTTAAAGTTAAGCCATTTGGAAATAATATTGTATATAAGCATTGTTTTCCTTAATATTATATACATATTTTTTATTTAACTCTTATTGGAGCTTAGGGCGTCAGCTACGCCTCTTCGCCAACGGATACGGGTTTGAGCTATATATCCCAGTTCGTGCCACGCAAGAAACAAGAGAGTTAATTTCAGCTTCTGTTGAGCGTTTCCCGGTTACTTTCCATATGGTGCAACTATATAAGAGGACAGATTTGGCATTTGTATTAAATATGCGCAAGTTGGTATGAAGACTGGTACTGTTATTTTTAGTTTTAATATACGTAATCATATAATTAACGCAAACTGGTCTTGAAAGGGTTAATCTCTCATCCACTTACGATAACACATGAGCTGAAAAGTCCCAGGCCTAGCACATAGATGACACACATTTTATTGCACTCACCTCTTTTTCAGTCAGTACTAACCTCGAAAAGATAGATGTTAAAATTTCATGACGCTATTAGTGACGCTACTTTTGTTAATACTAGTTTTACATTTATTTTAAATGATGGGGAAAAAATACACTTCAAGTGAAGCAATGGCTTAAAAAGTGTTATAGGGACTCTCCATCAGAGACAACAATAAAACGATAGTTTGCTTATTTCAAACGTGATCGCAGAACATGTTTCAATGATAAAAGATTTGCTCAGTAAGCAGCTTTCTCGTTCTCTCTTGGTAAATTAGCTCCCTTAGCAAGACACTGGGTTGCTAGCTCTAGATATTTTGAGTAAAAGTGGAGGAAAAGTAAAATTTGTAGAAAAAACAATTCATTTTCAAAATGGTCTGCTTACGAGCAACAACTCGCTCAAGAGTTTCATCGGCATGTTCAGGACTATGGTAGTATGGCATGGAATACATACCACTTAAGTCAGGATAGAGTATTTGACGTAATCCAAGATCAATGAGTGGAGAATTTACCAAACGTTATTTCTTGTGATGTGTTGATTTAGAAGGAATTCACGTTTTCCAAAGAGCTAGCATTTCCCAAAGAGTTACGTCAGGGAGAATAATTGGATAGTCCCGACTCGACCGATAACATTGCATACCTCATTATAAAAAAGTTGAGATTGTCAAACATTTTTTCCAATGAGCCCACCTTACTATGGATGGATGAAGTGTCCAGAGGAGGCTTAGCAGAGCACAGTACCAGCATGAGGAAGCTTCTCATAAAAAACCATCTGCCAGAATCGGCTTAAAACTGTAGTCCATTTGTGGAACAACATCAAGGCACGAGCTACATCAAGGCTGGAGGATCTCGGCCAAACAACTAACAGAATTGTACGTGCCAATTAATTATTTATTTTTAATAAAATAGTTTCATATTGGCGAAGCTTCGCAATTTCGCGACCGGTTTTAAATTGAATAATTAATTCACAAAATAAAATCTTGGATTAAGTGAAATAATCTCTTGTTTTAATAATAGACTTGGCAATTTCTGCTAATAACTTCTATTTGTATCATTATTTACATTCAAATATATTAAAATTAATTTTTTAAACCGTTCACAGTTTGTTCCATTTAAGTAAGAAAATACTTGTTTGCTACCATTTTTACCAAAAAGGATTTAATTTGTTCCACTTTATTCACCTTCTTAAATATAATCTTTTGTAAGGGAGTATCAGAAACCGAATGTCACTAGTGAGCAAACCTTTAATAATTGAATCATGATCGCAGACAACGCACCGCGTCACAAGTCAATCAAAACAATGGCTTCCTGCGACCATTGGCTGTTCACAGAGGAAAATAAAGCAAATTTTAAGGGGCATTTCAGCCCATGTGTTAAGTAGATTCGGTAATTCTACAACTACCCTCTAGTGCGCACAGTAGCGATTATCTTATCGTAAATATAATTTAGGATGTCTTGAGGTTATTCACCATCGCAATATTACATTTTGTTAGTCAAATAAGTGCTAGAGGTTTATGAAAGTGCGGTCGCCGCAGGCGAATGGATTGGTCCGGAGCTACCATTCGGGGAGTGCGAATGCTCGAATCTCCGTGCATGAAACAGCAAAATGATAGAACAAGTTGTTTTTAATAGCGGTCACCCCTCGGCTGGATATGGAAATCCTCCGAGTGTATTTCTGCCATGAAAAGGCTCTTAATAAAAAAACCAAGGAGCTCGGCCAAACACCTCACAGAAGTGTATGCGCCAATTATTTATTTATGTATTATTTATTTATAGTGCGTGAAGTTGCAGGCTAAGAAGAATTAAAAAAAATTATCGTTTTTTATTATCGCGCGATATTTTTGGCTAAAACTTTCGTAATCAGTGAAGCAGTAATATTATAATTTTGTGGATAACGAGAATCAAAAAAATATTTACTCTACAGGTGTTTCATACACAATGTCAAGAAGCAGTAAAAAGAGAGTATTATATTTTGGGAGGTATATAGTATCATCAGCTTTACCACCAGGCATATGTGCAAATAATTTTATTATAACCCAACCAGATGAAAAGAGGTTTTAAATGTATTTATTTTTATGAAAAAAATTAAAAAAATATAAAGAAGATAAATAAATAAAATGCACGTCATGTAGCATTCCTAATTGTTAATAATTACTGCCCCGCTACAGGTTTTTAGTTATCTGCGAAGAAGCCGATAAAAGCCTTAAGAAGTGTAATGCCAGAGGTGGCAAGAATCTCATAGAGTTTATTTGACTCTCTCTCCCTTGTAAAAGTAGTACTGAGATTCTAGTGCATATGTTGTTATTAAGCCACTCACTTTCAAACATCAATTATTATTTATCACCCAGCATGATAAAACATAATCCAATTAAAAACTTCAACGTAGTTAAAAATATTTAAGTAAATATATATAAGTATATACTCCTGAGCCACTCATTATCATTCTGTCATCAGTTTATTAAGCGAATTTATCGTTTAATAATTAAAGTCAAAGATGCACACTTAAACATACAAACGCACATATTTATACATAATTAATATATCCTATATGATACTGCATGCTCCCTGCAGGAAATGTCAACAGTAAACCTGAACTGGTTCTCTTTATTGCCAGTACAACTGATACCACAGCCAATGAGTTCTGCTGTAAACATATAACATTTTCTCGTCATTGAAAAACCAATAGGGCCTTTAGAATTATTGATTAGGTGGTTTTAATGGGATCATTTGGAGCCATTGGAACCAGTGGTTCGCCACTAAATTTTAATAATTATAGTCAACACTTGTGAAGTTTTTTATTAGACTGTGATCAGATAAAAAACATAAAGGGTCCTTTTTTTGTTAAACTGAAACCCGTAAATGTAACCTGGAAAATAACTAATGAAGTATTTAACCAGGGTTTTGAATGATAGACAGCGGAACACAAAACTAATTTCCTTATCATTTAGAATAAGTCCATATTTTAGCGAAAGCACTTCCGCAATAAAATCTTGCAAAATTTCCTAAAAGGAAAGGCCTCACTTTCTCGGAGCGGAACCTCCAAGCCGTCCGCCTTTAATACTTGCGTAGCCAACAGTTTCTCTATACATTTTTCAGAAGGTTCTATTTCAATATTTTTTGCGCAATTTTAATTTTGGAGTAGATACATTTTTTAAAAACAAAGATCACCATCCTCAAAATATAAGCTACTCCATATCAACTGATCCAAGTTTTGAATATTGTCTCAAATTTTTCTGAAAATTGGTTTATTTGCGGGCTTAAGTATAATAAAAAGTAAACTGAAGAATATTTCGGTTCTTTTAAACATTTAAAAAAATTTTGTTTTGATTTTTTGAAATATATAAACTTTAAAGCGTATCTACTAAAAAATTATTTTTATGTTGAAAATTATTGGAAAACATTTTTTGTCCTTTAAAAAACATATTTTTCATCATATTTTTTCATTAATAGCTGAGAAATGGTTCCTGAAGTTTCATACTAGGATTCCCAAAGCTTGTTGAGTTATATTCAAATACGTACATATAAATATAACTGTTAAGGGTTTAAGGTTTATTTTCGCATCACCCACATTTTGGGCTCACCCTAACTTTATTTTCGCATCACCCACAATTTTGGGCTCACCCTATTCCTTTCACTTCTCTATCGCTCACATTTCATTTCATCGTTCACTTCGCTCTTCGCTGCTTTACATATTGTTGTTATCGCTCACATTTCATTTCATCGTTCACTTCGCTCTTCGCTGCTTTACATATTGTTGTAATCGCTCACATTTCATTTCATCGTTCACTTCGCTCTTCGCTGCTTTACACATTGTTGTTATCACTAACTGATCATCATTTTGTGCAGAATTTAGTACATCTGCATTGCCAACAACATACATGCACATCGATACATATGTATGCCGAAAAATAACATAAATCCCACGTCGCATCGTCTTCGCATGATCTTCCCTTCACCTAGCATCGATAAAGGGATAGCGGTGCCCAAAACCATTATAAAAGGACCAGCCTACGCACCTTTTGATACAGTTTGATACAGTTTCGTTTTCGTTTACCATCACGGCTCCCCCGGTACTTGTAATTAAATTAAGCAAATTACTTCGTCGCCCTTTTTTTGCCTCGGGTCTAAATATTGTACGTTTTTATAAAATAAAGAATTAGTTTTTGGATCTAATTTCGAGTTTCAATTTTGCGGATAAACCTAAGTCAACTGGGTTGGCCAGTCATCATCCATAAATTGGTCCTTCGAGCCGGATTGAAGAGCTGGCCATCGCCATCGTTGTCAACCAATTGACTTAAGTTTTTAATCAACACATACAAGTATTGGAAATGGAGCCTCACAATATACCTGCGGATACGTCACCACCATCAACAACCCCCTTTAGAGAAAGCGATTCGGTGCATCATGAGGCGGGAACACCACGAACTTCCCAATCCGTGTGGTCTCAGGCTAATGATGCGTCTGCTCATTTGAAAACGCAAAATGAGTACCGCATCAAGGTCAAACAGCGTCAACAAATTCTGGATAGAATCAACATCGAACGCATACTTCCGCATCTTAGCAGTATCTCCGTGCACGAGCTGGAGGCAAAATTATCGGTACTGGAACGTCAGTACGAATCATTTCACCATCTACAATCAGAATTGGAGCTAATGAACGATGAAGAACTCAATCAACCACATCGGGATACATTCGATGAATCCTTTTGTGCAGCGAAGGCAATCATAGTGCAGCGCATAAATGTGCTTAACCCCGCACGCCGAGAAACTATATTCAACAGCACAGCGATTGCATCTCCGTCACATCGAGTCAACCTTCCGAAACTTCAACTCACGAAATTCAATGGTCATCATCGAAATTGGATGGATTTTTACAACATGTTTTTAGCGCTCGTTCACAACAACAGCCAATTAGCAAACATCGAGAAGTTTCAGTACCTCCGATCATGTCTCGTCGACTCAGCAGCTAGCCTCATACAATCGTTTGAGGTGACCGATGATAATTATATCAAGGCGTTGGATCTGTTACAGTCTAGATATGGAAACAAGCGGCTAATTTTCCAAGCTCATATCCAACATATTTTCGAAGTACAGGGAGAAACAAGGCCGAATGCATCATCGATGAGGGCGTTCATAGACGTCGTCAATACCAACTTACGAGCTGTGCAATCACTAGCTTCAAATCAGCAAGTATCAGATGGCATACTCTTGCATCTGGTATCCTCAAAGCTCAATACAGACACGAAGGCCAAGTGGGAGGAAGAGGTTACCCACTTGTTTGATCAGCGATCAACTGCCATGAGTTTTCAACTGCCCACTTGGGAGGACTTAGCAAAATTCTTAGAACGTCGTTGTCAAATTGCAGATATTTTGGAAGCCGGGCAGCCTAAAACACTCGTACCAAGAACTCAGCTAACAACACATAGGCACAACAAACGTGACGAAAAATGGGCCATGGTGAGTACCAAACAAGCAAAGTGTGAATTTTGCAATGCGGTTCCCCATCATAATGCCTTCAAATGCGACACGTTCCGTGCCATGGATCCACTTGCAAGATATAACTGTGTGAAAGGACTGAACTTGTGCTTGAATTGCCTTGGATCAGGTCATAAATCGAATGATTGTCCTTCAGTCCATCGCTGTAAACACTGCAATGTAAAACACCATACACTATTACATCGAAATGATTCAGCCATTACCAACGTATCACCAAGAGCAGGTTTGCTCTCATCATCTGCTCTTAAGGTGAGTCTCGATCAATCAGAAGTTATTCTTGGAACAGCAATTATTCATGTTTTTAATTCTCGGGGAGTGAGCATCCGAGCTCGCGCTCTGCTAGATTCCGGATCTCAACTGCATTTCATCACGGAGAAATTGGCACAACATTTAAGAGTAACTCGAAAGGGCGTAGATATCGACGTCAGTGGAATAGGTCAAAGGAGAGCAAAGGCACAACATTTATGTTGCATAACGATTAAATCTCTAACCGAAGAGTATAGTGCTACCATTGATGCACTAATCATACCATCCATTACGTCATGTCAACCTAGTCGTCGCATCGATCAGTCAACCATTTCGATTCCAGATACCATTTCCATCGCTGATCCGACATTCAACATACCAGGACAAATTGACATACTCATTGGAGCAGGATTATTTTTTGAGATACTTAGTAAGGGCCAAATACGTCTCAATGGTCCAGTAATACAAAATACCAAATTTGGTTGGGTGGTTGCAGGTGCAATTCCTGCGCACGTAACATCAGCAGCTGATCCATCACCTCCATACAAAGCATTCACATCAGTCACATCAGAGTCCATTTTAGATAAGCTCCTGGAAAGGTTTTGGGCAATCGAAGACATTCCAGCATCGTCATCGTCGACTCTATCATCGGATGAGCTCGAATGTGAATCCTATTTCAGCTCTACTACTCACAGATGTCCCTTTACCAATAAGTTCATTGTTCGCCTTCCATTTCGTGAAGAACCGCATCACCTGGGTACTTCAGAAGAAACCGCAGGCAAAAGAATGTTTTCGTTAGAATCCAAACTGAACCAAAACTCAAATCTTCGCAGAGATTACAATGAATTCATGGAAGAATATATCAATATGAAGCATATGATTCCAGTTAATTTGGAATATTCACCAAGAAATCGCCTAAACTATATTCCCCACCACGGGGTCACAAAACTTGACAGCTCGACTACTAAGCTGCGGGTAGTCTTTGACGCCTCCTGCAAAACCTCAAATGGATATTGCCTAAACGACATGTTGAGAGTTGGTCCCCAGCTACAAGATACGATATTCACAATTTTGACCCGATTCAGAAGACACAAATATGTCATTATGGCTGACATTGCCAAAATGTATAGGCAAATCTGGGTCGACGAACGAGATACCCAATGGCAATGCATTTTCTGGCGCCCTACCTCTCAACAACCACTTACCACATATCAGCTACAAACAGTTACTTATGGAACTAGTTGCGCACCGTACCTTGCTGTAAAATGCCTTCAACAGCTGGCAATTGATGAAGCGAAAACTTACCCAATCGGATCAAAGGTAACACTAAGCGACTTCTATGTAGACAATTTAATAAGCGGCGCAGCTAGTATCGGCGAGGTCATCGAAATCAAAAATCAAACCATAAACTTACTGAATTGCGCGGGATTTCCTTTACGAAAATTTGCATCGAACGCATCCGAAATTGTTGCCGATATTTTACCAGAAGACAAAGAAGAGACAATTCGTTTCCATGACACTGAGTTTGTAAAAACGTTAGGGTTAAAATGGTCACCAGTTGAGGATTGCTTTCTATTTCATTTGGTAGCGGATAATAGCGTTAAAACTACAAAGCGTTCAATTCTATCAAAATTGGCAAGTTTTTTTGATCCGATAGGTCTCCTCAATCCTCTGATTGTAACATGCAAAATTTTGATGCAACAACTGTGGAAGCTGAAGTCGCCATGGGATGATGAGGTCCCACCCGGGATCAAGGTTCATTGGGAACTATTCAATAAACAACTACCGCTTTTACAAACATTAAAAATACCCAGGTATGCTAATATTGATATCGATAGTAAACTTCACGCATTTGCAGATGCAAGCACTAAGGCATATGGAGCATGTGTGTATGCAGCATGGAGTGATGCATATGGTGAGCATTCGTCACTACTCTGTGCTAAATCTCGAGTGGCACCAACGAAAGAGATTACATTACCTAGGCTAGAACTTTGTGCAGCCCTAATGGCCGCAGAACTGATGTCAGCAGTTAACAACATACTCAATCTTCCAGGCGCAAATGTATACTGCTGGTCAGATAGCACAATTGCGCTTGCTTGGATAGCAGGTGAACCGTCGAGATGGAACGTTTTTGTGGCCAACAGGGTAGCAAAAATACAACAATTAACGAAAACCTTTTCCTGGAATCACGTACCAACAGACCAGAATCCCGCTGATATTGTATCACGTGGAGCATGTGCCAGCGAACTTTTACAAAATACACTTTGGTGGCATGGACCAGAATTCATCCAACGGAGCTGTGATTATTGGCCTTCAGCAGTGCATGTATCACAAAACGAATTACCAGAACAGCGACTTCAAAGAACTGCATTAATTGCTATTCCAACTTCTGACTTCATTAGTAAATACAAGTATGTTAATAGCTACATGAAATTGCTGAGAATTTTTGCTTATGTAAGTCGATTTATTCGTGGATGTCGAAAGCAGTCATCAGTTAATGATTGCATCAACATATCGGCATCTGAAATGGATGAAGCATTAGAATTGATATGCAGACACATTCAATATATTTCATTTTCAGAAGACATCCACGCCATTGAGATTGGAGAACAACATCGCAACTCAAAGCTAATTTCATTATCGCCATTCTTGCATAAGAACTTACTCAGAGTTGGAGGGCGACTTAAAAATTCATTATTGCCTTTTAACAGTAAACATCCAATTCTACTTCCATCATCACACGCATTTGTAAATACATTAATTCGACATTTTCATCATCATCACTTGCACGCCGGAGTCCAAACGCTTCAAAACATTTTGAGAGACAAGTTCTGGATAACAAACGCACACCATGTTATAAGAAGGGTAATTCACGATTGCGTATTATGCTACCGCAGTAACCCAATTATTGATGAGCAAATTATGGGGCATCTTCCAGCCGATCGAGTCCAGCAAACTTACCCGTTCGAAGTGACAGGAGTGGATTATTGTGGACCTGTCCTTATAACTCAACGAATTCGCGGCCGTTCACCAATTAAGTCTTATATTGCAGTATTTATTTGTTTTGTAACTAAGGCAGTACACTTAGAAGTTGTACCCAACTTGTCCACACAAGCATTTATGTATAATTTAAGTATAATTTGCTGATTATTTTGGAGTAGTTGACTCCAACCGGGGGAGGATGTTAAGGGTTTAAGGTTTATTTTCGCATCACCCACATTTTGGGCTCACCCTAACTTTATTTTCGCATCACCCACAATTTTGGGCTCACCCTATTCCTTTCACTTCTCTATCGCTCACATTTCATTTCATCGTTCACTTCGCTCTTCGCTGCTTTACATATTGTTGTTATCGCTCACATTTCATTTCATCGTTCACTTCGCTCTTCGCTGCTTTACATATTGTTGTAATCGCTCACATTTCATTTCATCGTTCACTTCGCTCTTCGCTGCTTTACACATTGTTGTTATCACTAACTGATCATCATTTTGTGCAGAATTTAGTACATCTGCATTGCCAACAACATACATGCACATCGATACATATGTATGCCGAAAAATAACATAAATCCCACGTCGCATCGTCTTCGCATGATCTTCCCTTCACCTAGCATCGATAAAGGGATAGCGGTGCCCAAAACCATTATAAAAGGACCAGCCTACGCACCTTTTGATACAGTTTGATACAGTTTCGTTTTCGTTTACCATCACGGCTCCCCCGGTACTTGTAATTAAATTAAGCAAATTACTTCGTCGCCCTTTTTTTGCCTCGGGTCTAAATATTGTACGTTTTTATAAAATAAAGAATTAGTTTTTGGATCTAATTTCGAGTTTCAATTTTGCGGATAAACCTAAGTCAACTGGGTTGGCCAGTCATCATCCAATAACAAAGGATTTTTGTTGAGTGTTAAAAATTTCATTGAGATACACTCTTTTACCCAAAAGTGGGCGCGGCATCACCCATGTTTCAAAATTGTCCGTGTGTCGTATTTATTTTCAGAAGTTCAGCTCTCTTTGGGTTCATCATTTGTACCAAATTTGAATAATTTAACTTCGTTTATAATAGATGCACCAATATTGTTTTTCTTTTCTGAAACTTAACGTTATATGGGAAATGGGCGTGGCTAATTACCAATTTAGCCCATTTCTAAAATCAAACTACGATTGACAAAGAATAATATATTGTGAAATATGCAACTTTGTGCTCGAATATTCCACCATTTAGAAGTGCACATGTTCGATGTAGATCCCAGACGTAGCTAACTCGACACCTCTAAACATTCTGAGTATTTAAGTGTGTATGTACCTAATACATTGGCTGAAAAGTCCTGGGTCTACCTCATAGATGGCACTAATTTTATTGCATTCACCTCTTTTCACTTAGTACTAACCTTAAAAGGACAACTGTTAAAATTTCGTGATATTCTATTCAGTACTTCGTGGGTTATTGTGCTAAGAGTGACGCTAGTTCGCATTTGCTCACTTTCTATTAATCAAAACAATGGCAAAACTACATTAATTGAACTTGGAATTGCTCCCACATCCACCGCAGTCCTAAGTTAATGACCGAAGAGGATACCGCTGAAACTGAAACCTATTTTGAGGCAAACGGTAAATCGTTCTACAAAAGTGGTATTGAAATGAGAGAGCGACGTCGGAAATAGTGGGTTGTTCTTGATGGAAATTACGTTGGGGAATAAAGCTAATTCTGAACAAAAGAAACGTGTTTTCTTTATTAGGCCTGGGACCTTTCAGCCTAAGGGTTAATCTACAGGGTCCGACACTCGAAGTGTAACCTATTAAAAAGGCCATAAATTTAGTTTGGAAAATTACTTTTATTCAATTCAAAGTAAAAAATGTGTGAAAATAATACAAAATTAAGAATCAATTTATGTTTGCTTAATACGGCTACCTTTTGCCTCGATTATGGTCTCGAGATGGTCCAGAAACGAATCGCATGCTGGTTGAATGTGACTCGCAGGTATTTTGGCCCACTCGAGACTGATGACTCTTTTAGTTCGGACCTTCCTCTCGAAAGTGGCACAAAGAGAATAATACATCGGATTCGCGTCTGGTGAATTTGAGAGCCATTGTGTGGACGTTACGAAGTTCGGAACGTTGTTTTTTAGCCATTCTAGGTTTACTCAGGTTTGTGAGACGGTGCCGAATCTTGTTGAAACGTCCGTGATCTGCCACCGAAATGTTTGTCTGCCGACGGCTTTAAAGCAACCTCCAGAATACTTTTTCGATAATATTTCGCATATATCTTGACGCCGGGCTCTATGAAAACGTTCGGAGAGCGCCCATCTGCGGTTACAGCGGCCCAAACCATTACTTGTGGCGGGTGCTGCCCCCTGGTTGCCAATCGATTACTCAAATTCTCGTATGAACGGTCGGTTAAATAAACCCTATCGGTTTGGAAGTTTACAAATTGTTCAATTTGAAAAATTTTCTGGTCAAAAAACACAATGTTCGGAACTTAACCGCTTTCAGCCAAGCGAAGCAACTCCTTCGCGTTCTCAAATGGAGAGAGTCTGACTTGTTGCTGCTTTGGTGTGAGATAATGCGCCGTTTAGATCTTGTAAGGCTTGACTTTGAATCAAATATAATGCAATCACAGTATTACGCTTGAAATCCATTACTGTGCATCCATCCCGTGCATCACGTGCGCGAGCGGTCTGAAGTTGGTTACACGTCGAAGGCCGAACCCTGCATCGTTCTGACGTATTTATATAGGGCCCAAAGTATTGTATAGGGTTTTTTAATAGGTGCGCTTCAACTGTTTTCCGATAGGGAGGGCGAACGACGCAATATTTTTTATTTTTCGCTTGTCATTTGTAAACTTCATTAGTATACATTTCATCATGGAACGCTACACACTTGAGCAACGATTGCAAATCGCGCAAATTTTTTATGAAAATAATCGTTCTGTTGTTGCTACTTTAAGAGCATTACGGCCATTTTACGGTCCATTTAACAAGCCGTCCCGTTTTGGGGTTATGTAAAGTCATTGGTCTACAGTAACAATCCGGCGACGATTTGTGAGCTCAGAACCAATATTGAACGCGAAATTGCTGGAATTTCGGCCGATTTATGCAAAAGAGTGGTCGAAAATTGGGTTCAACGATTGGACTTCGTAAAACGTGCACGCGGTGGTCATGCAAAAGAAATCGAATTTCATACTTAAATATATATGTTCAAACTCGATAATAAAAAAAAAAATTAGTTAAAAAAGTCAAACCGTTTGTGTTTTATTCAAAAAAGTTCAAAAGTTGAAGCGCTCTTACTGAAAAACCCTTTAGTACCGCAGGTCCGTAGGACACACAAAATTAAGCAAAATTTATTTCGTAGAAAGGAAATGCGTTCTTTTAGTTACATATTTACACAATACATTCCATTCTTATTTTTGCATATACACACATACCAAAGCCTAAAACCAACAAATGCAAATAGTTCATTTATCTATAATTAACATTATTCAACATTGTTCTTAAGTTATTTTAATAAAAATTCAAATTTTTCTAAGTTTATTTTGTAAATGATTTCGAAATGTACTGTTTGGCAACACTGTGTAGTAAGGAGCAATCAGCTGACACGATTCTGCGGAATTTATCCAAAATCCGAAGATAAATTCTACAATACTGTGGAATGGAAGGGTGCTGAGAATTCATTTAAATGGGACTCTCATTAGTTTCATCGTAATAGCTGAATCGGGCCTTCGTTTAGGTTGGTGACTGTGAGCGCCAATATACTCGAATGTCGCCGCAACCTTCAGCCACTATGAAGTGCATTTTGTATTCATTGTGCGCTACTTAAAAGGTGAAAAGTTTAATAATATTTTTCCACAAAAAAAGTTTTGCGTAACGAGAAATTTGGCTACAAAGATTACTAACACGCAAATTACTTAAATACTTCCAACCAATCTGTAGCTGAAAAACCACTATACAGACTATCCTTTACAATCCATAAGATTTTGCTGACATGTTTTTGCCTGCATTACAAGAGAAGTTTTGGAAAAGGATTTCGCATTCATTTTATGAGATACTTTGCGGAATATTGCCCTAGATTTTCGGAAATCAGCGAGAAGGAATGGCATCGTGTGTTAAAAGGAAACGAACTGTCCAACAAAGAGAATTATTTCTTTTATAGCGGAATGCTCGCATTTCCTAAAGGCTACGTATTTACATACATACATATATACGAGTACAATTGTGTGTTTGCATGCATAAGTTCGTAGTGATATAGAAAGCTGTACTTCATTGGCCATGCATATTAATTTGGTCTAATTGCTTCAATTAAGCTGTTGCAATTGCATTGTCAAAGGCCAATTGTATTAAGATTAATGACCGAGTTTTATCTCGGCTATCAGTTTAGCGGTTAGGAAATCCAACGTCCTTGCTTAGGTGGATTTAAATATACTAAAGCGCATGAAGATTTCAATAAATTCTGTATATAAACTAAGCTTCATAGGCACAGGGCCGATTGCCAAATATTTTTGTTACGGCCCCTTAGCAAAGTTAACTAACCGTATAGTGTAGTTGTACACCACTATGCAGTTCATAGCACTCCTTTGCTTATTTCTGGATTCTTTCTTACCAGTTCGTAATTTTATTGCACGCAGGATAGGAATTTATTTGAATTTCGCGTGAATTTACTTTTGTTTCTAATTTAGAATATTAGCCAGCCACGAACGATTGACACTCGAGCTTATTCTATTCATCTCGAGTTCTTATCGGCGTACCCCGAATTTCAAAGTCAACTCGCTTTCCTCTTTGCGCTGAAGTTAAAGGGCACCTTCGTTCAAAATAAAAAAAACAAAAAACAAACTTGACTGCAGAAATGGGGATATTGAAACTGCGACTTTATAGGATTAACAACCGATGTTTGAAAGTTATATGGGGGATAGCTTCTGACATTCGTACATACTTCCACTAATCTCAGTATGCTTGCATGTGCCTTGAAACGGGTGAGTGTAACTATTTGTATTTTATAGTAAATAGAACAAAACATTTCCGTGTGCTTAAGCCACTTCGGATTAAATTCATTCCCCCCTGGAAATATACTGCAAGCTGCGCCTTAATTTATCATAAGTTTGTCAACTACACATCTCAGAGAGCTTATTAAATAATAAATTTCAATCGTACACTTAGTGCCATACAGCGCCAACGCATTCCAGCACGATTTACCTCTACAATCAAAGCTCATTGTGAGAGTGCCTGAGCCCACGGTGAAAATATATTCAGAGGTATAACCAACAACTGACGGTTAACTGGCTTTCATGCTTGAGAGGTAAGGTATTTCACACAGTTGCTTTTGACTTCTTTCTTTTGCGGTTGGAAATAGGCGTTTGAGGTTTTGGCAAGACCCACAAAGGAGAAATAACTGCCTGGTTCGTTGATGCCTGTGGAGTTTCTGAGTTTCTTTTTGACGAACTATTCGGTAATTTTGAATTACCCGCCTTGTTTTCTTTTGAGCCACTAGAAGTTTCTCTACTACTGCAGTTCTTCTATTAAATGATCTATTGGGTACACGAATGTAGTTGTATCGAAACATGAGCAGATATATGCCAACGACTAGAAGAAAAATATCCAAAGTGGTTCCATTGTAGTTTTCACAAATACCGAAATGCAAATTTATTACGTTTTCCACTTTCCCTTTGAAGCTAACTAAGCTCAAAAACTTATCCGACTATGAGTTATTTATTGAAAGGTACTCACACGCAATGCGTTGCTTTGAATCTGTATTGATAAGGGGAATTACATGATGGCTAGATCCATTCACTATTATTGTAGTTCTGATAGAAGCTTTGTAACGGGTGGTTAAATTTTAAGGGCCGCTGTTGAATGTGAACCACACCTAAACGTCAAGTCTTTTACTGCATTTCATTAGACATTTTTCAATTTCAGACTAACTCATTTGAGTTAATTAGTTGAACCATGGATAAAGACAATCGAGCAACGCGTTAAAATTATTCAAGCTTATTATGAAAACGGGCGTTCAAATCAAAATGCATATCGCGCACTTCGTGATTTTTTCGGTCAATTTAATCGTCCAAATGTGCGTACAATCGGAAAAATTGTGCAAAAGTTTGAGCAAACCGGGTCTGTAGGAAATGTGAAAACATCAGTGCGCATGCTCGCGCAGAAAATATTGCTGCTGTTCGCGATGGTGTGGTTGAAGAGCCGTCCACCTCAACTCGTCGTCGTGCCCAACAATTGCACCTCTCACGCTCGTCGTTGATGAACATTATGCATAAAGACTTCCATTTACACGCTTACAAGGTGCAATTGAAAAACCAATGCACCCACAAAGAGTGACTGTTTGGTGCGGTTTATGGGCTGGCGGCATCATTGAGCCGTATTTTTCCAAAATGAGACCGGTCAGGCAGTTACTGTGAATAGTGTTCGCTATCGTGAGATGATCACGAACTTTTTATGGTCCGAATTGGAAGATATGGATTTGGACGTTATGTGGTTTCAACAGGACGGTGCCACTTGTCACACAGCTAACGAACCAATGGCTCTTTTGCGCGAAAAATTTGATGGCCGAATAATCTCAAGTCGCGGCGATGTCAATTGGCCGCCAAGATCATGTGATTTGACACCGCTGGACTTCTTTCTTTGGGGTTATTTGAAAGAAAATGTGTACGTCGATAAACCAGCAGCAATTCAAGAGCTAAAGGATGAGATAATTCGGCACATTAACGGTATAGAACCTCAATTATGCCTCAGCGTCATCGAAAATTTGGACGACATGGCCCAGCCAACATAGCCGCTGCATCTTTATTCGCTGCGCTATGTCTATGTCGCCGTAAAGCTCATACAGCTCATCGTTCCATCGCCTGCGATATTCGCCGTTGCCAACGTGCAAAGATCCAAAAATCTTACGCAGAATCTTTCTCTCGAACACTCCAAACGTCGCTTCATCGGATGTTGTCATCGTCCACGCTTCTGCGCTATACGTTATGACGGTCATGATGAGAGTCTTGTAGAGTGTTAGTTTTGTTCGTCGAGAGAGGGCTTTACTACTCAAGTACCTACTTAGTTCAAAGTAACACTTGTTGGCAAGAGAGATTCTTCGTTGGATTTCAAGGCTGACATTGTTATCGGTGTTAATGCTGGTTCCTAGTTATACGAAGTCCTTTACAACCTCGAAATCATAACTGTCAACAGTGACGTGGGTGCCGATACGCAAGTGTGCCGACTGTTTGATGACAGGAGGTACTTCGTTTTGTCCTCGTTCACCACCAGAACTATTCGCTTTGCCTCTTTATCCAGTTTGGAGAAGGCAGAACTAACAGCGCGGTTGTTAAAGCCGATGATGTCGATATCATCCGGATACGCCAACAATTGTACGCTCTTAGAAAATATTGTGCCTGAGCGATTAAGTTCTGCGGCTCGTACGATCCTCTCCAACATCAGGTTAAAGAAGTCACACGACAGCGAGTCACCCTGTCTGAAACCACGGTTGATATCAAACGGCTCGGAGCGGTCCTTCCCAATGCTGTCGGCGCTGCTGGTGTTGAGCAACGTTGCTATATGTCTTAGTAGTAAGTAAAAGATGATAAAACTGCAGACAAAAAAATAAATAGGATGGCGAGAATTTCAGACAGGGGGTCTTGAGTCCACGTAAGCTGAACATTCAATTGCTGCGACGGCAATCTGTGTGGTGAAAATAATATTATCAATATTATCTATCTATACATCTTCTATATGAATATGTAATAAAAGCGAAGGTATTTTTTGTGGCGGTCATCATACCTGCATCGTTTGTCTGATCTTTAAAAATGAACTGCCACATTAAAGGGATTGGCTTATAGATGTACAAAAAGGTTTTAAGGGGAAGATCTAGTAGTAGTAATAGTATGCACCACAGCCAAATTAGGAATTTTCGAGTTTCCAGAGGATCCAAGGTAACTACGTATAAATTAACTCTTAGCGATATTCAGCCAGAGTTCAATAACTTTGGATACCTTAGGAAGAGGTGTGCCTATTTTAAAGTTGTTTATTTTGAAATTTAATTGCAATACCAAAGAGCTAATTTTTTAAAACTGCTATCTTTTACTGGTAAACACACATATTCGTTCTATTAATGGTGCTATATCAATGGTTACTTCAAGTGCAGTAGTTGAAAAATATGACTCTTCTTTACCTGATCATTATAAAATTAATGAAATTTAATTGGGTGCTTGTTGATGTTGTTTGAAAAAAGGAGTGACCTGTATGAATGGTTTTTTATGAGGAGCTTTTTCAGATAGAAAACTCTCAAAGAATTGCCATTGTCTACCGTTATTAGAGAATGCCGTCTCTTTGATTTTGATGTGTCGAACTCGGGCCCTACCGAATGAGAGCTACGCATATCCATTTGGGTATACCGCATAAAAGAAACCTTAGTACAATATAATCAGTAGTGAAAACATCATAAAACAAAGTTTAGGGTAGGGGGCGAACAGCTGCAGACGGAAACGCAGATATGTCTAGTGCTATATATTAACTGCTGTGCGAATTTATGTTATTATAAAATTATTTACAACAATATTTTTATCAATATTATACAGACAGTCCGTTAAACATACAGCTATTAACAATTTACGTAATTTTTCCGTTTTACATCAAATTATGGCCGAAACTATTTTTCATGCATACCTTACATCATGAATTGCTTACATACGCCATCCAGAAATGGTGGAGTTTTGTATGCGCCTGTGCTTATCCATTCGAAAATTGTGAATATTTTTTATTTTCATATGCGTATGTATGTACCATTTGTTTGCAACGTTGTTGTGTTTGCAGTATTTTATCATGCGAATAATTTGATTGACAACTTGTATCCGAACATATGCGAGACGTCAAAATTTTGAGCCTCAGGCATCAAAGGTTCGCAACAATGTGTGTGTGTGTATTAAATATTTTTTTAATGACAATGTTTTTTTTTATTTATAGGAAAATATATGTATGTATGTATAAGCATTGTTACAAAGTCGGCTGTAAAAATGTTCTCACCCATGATAAGCACTCTGTTGATTATAGCTAATGGCTTTCGATGTTATGGGTGCATACAAAGCAGGCTAATATTTGCAGCAAATTTCTACCACGTTATTTCAGGATATTGCCAAAGCAATCCCGGGATATTAGAATTCGTCGCGGGACTAATAGTAAAAATTCAACAACTGAAAGCATAAATAAAACCATTTTAAATTTATGAGCATTTTCGAAATGATAAAGTGGATTTTATGCGTCGATGCATCACTATGGATAAGACCTGCGCCTATCTCAATGATCTTAAATCAAAACAAGAGACTAGGGAGTAGTGTAAACCTGATTCTTCGGCTACGAAACGAGTTCGTGTCCAAAAATCGGCCAAAAAAGTGTTAGTATCAGTTTTTTGGGATGAGAAAGGAATTTTGTCTGAGAATTACTTGCAAACTGCTAAAACAATAAATTCTGAATATTATTGTAACCTCTTAGACCAACTGAAGAAAAATAATTTTGAAAAAACAGTTTGAAAAAGAAAAACAAGATTCATCACGACAATGCAACTTGTCATAAGAGCATTTTGACAATGGCTAAAATCAATGAATTAAAGTTTGAATCGTTGGAGCATCCACCGTATGCTCTAGATTTGGCCCGAAGCGTCTTTCATCTGCGTCCTGACCTAAAAAAATGCATGCTGCTCACGCACGTTTTTGATTAAATGATGAGTTCATAACAGCTGTGGAAGCGTATTTTGCAGCCCTTTCAGGTTCTCACTTCAGTGATGGAATTCATAAATTCGAATCTCGTTGGAACAAGTGTGTTGATGTTCAGTGAGTCTATACTGAATAATAAAGTGTATTTTAAACCATAAAATTGTGTTTTTCTTATCGACCTAATGAACAAGTGAGTATGTGAGAAGAGTAAAGCGTTTGAAGTGGAATCTTCGAATTTTAACTTCAACCTGTTGCATATGAAACCGATTTTTTTTTTTGATTGATTTCCGACAACACTTTTTCGGTTTGAAAAAAATTAGTAATTGGCAAGTAACACCTGCCAATCTTCCGCTTTAATTTCCAAAATGTTAGAACAATTTCTCATCCATTATTCCTCTAGTCTTTTGTTTCATAAATATTTCTTTAAAAATTATATTCAAAAAAATTCAGTTAATCAAATCATAAATGATCGGAAAGAAAGTTACATATTTTAGATTTTGCTGCTAAATACTCATCAAAAGGTTTCATTTTAATATGCATCACGAATAATATTCGAACATGCTCATTTTAGGTTAGCTGTTTGGAATCTCAGCCATCAAAAATATTTATTTATGAAAATATGGTGTAGTTGTGGAATGTTTTTTATGAAAATATGTGAGTATATTTTTAATTTTCTCGAATTTGTATAAGACTAATGAACTTAACTTAACTGAAGCAATACTGAATTAAATATATTATCGAATCCAAATGAAAACGATTCAAATAGTATCTCGAAGTTTTCGATATCCCTCAGAATTGAGAACAGTACCAATCGGGATGTGTATGGTTTTGCTTTTCAAATCGAATCGAAATGTAGAACCGGCTGATCTTTCTGAAGTATAAAGCTTCAATTAGTAAATTAAACCAAGTTGCTTGGAAATTGAAAATCGTTTATTGTAAGCAAAGTTTGTAATACTTTGGACCAATGTTTCGCATAAAGGATCGAGCAACGGTGATGTTGATGAAATTGTGTATTAAACCAGTTTTTATGTACTTGTTTCAATTCGATATTTCAAACTTTTCGGGATTGGCATCCTTAGTTCATATGTACATATGCATACACCCATATCTATACCCATATTATACAACAGCGCTTTCGGTTGTTAGTTGTAGTGAAAAGTTTTATATGACGGAAAGCAAGTTAATAGATTTTCGAATGACTAATGGCGTAAATGTTGTTGAGCGATACATATGCAAATTTTTGTAAATGATATCTCCTGACACAGCTCGCTGGGGAAGGCTCGTTTGACCGGAGTTTATTTAATATTTGTGCAAGGCTGTATGTTGGTACAAATTTTAAAAATTGGATTTAATAGAAATGAAAAAATATAATATTGCATCCAACTCCTCTATTTTATGATATGTGCCTTGAAACGCAAAGGTCTACTGAATCATGTAACCTGTGAACCGCAGATACGAGGTGTATTAAAAAAATAAGTCAAATTTTCAAATTTCGCGGGCTACGTACATTCGACTCTCGATTATAATTTTTTTATGTTGGTACACTCGTCTGGAAGATATATTCACAGTTATGGCAATATAACATTTTTAGTTTGTTTGTGAAAGGCATAAATAAGACAAGTTTTTTGCGTGTTCGGCGATTTTCTGCTATCGACTCTTAGCTCTCCCGGACTCTTCCATTGGGACAATTCCGCTTTGGTTTCGATGTCATAATCATATACCCATGATTCGTCAGTTATGACCCTTTCCAGGTAATTTAGGTCATCATTGGCATCATTCAACAATTCCTGAGCGATGCTCATTTGACATAGTTTTTGGTCAAAATTCGGCAATTTTGTTTGTGAGAGGCATAAATAAGACAAGTGTTTTGCGTGTTCGGCGATTTTCTGCTATCGACTCTTGGCTCTCCCGGACTCTTCCAATGGGACAATTCCGCTTTGGTTTCGATGTTATAATCATATACCCATGATTCGTCAGTTATGATCCTTTTCAGAAAATTTAGGTCATCATTGACGTCATTCAATAATTCCTCAGCAATGCTCATTTGACGTAGTTTTTGGTCAAAATTCGGCAATTTTGGGACGAACTTCGCTGCCAGACACTTCATGCTCAAAATTTCCGAAAAGATTGCATGGCATGAGCCATCCGATATGCGATTCGACAATTCTCCATAACAATTTCACTTTCTCAACATTTTCGTCGGTTATTGATGTGCTGGGACGTCCAGAGCGAGCGTCATCAATCACATCTTCTTGACCTTCTGTGATCTTGTACTACTTGTAAACATGTCTTGGACTCAGAGTACTTCTCACCGTAAGCCACTGTCAACATTTCAAGTGTTTTCGAGCACTTAACTCCATTTTGATGCAACTTTGATCCATTTTTTTCGATAACAGAATATCGCCGAACACGCAAAACACTTGTCATATTTATGCCTCTCAAAAACAAGCGACAAGTGTACCAAGATAAAAATAAAATAATAATCGAAAGTCGAATGCAGGTAGCCTGCGAAATTTGCAAATTCACTTTATTTTTTGAACACACATCTACAAAAATACCAAATTTTCCAACTTGTTGACTGATATTATTGATGATAAGTTATTTTTATAAACTATAATTACAAATGTTAATTTTACGTTTGCAGATTACGTTTGAAGATTAAATACTAATTTATTGCGCTCTGTTTTTCTTTTGTGATAATATTTTGAGGTATGTTTTTGACTCGCTGGGATTTATGATTGTTATGCTTGATTGCGTTGCGTAACTATATACATATGTGTGTATAATATATAATATGCACTTATATATTCTATTATGGTGGTCAATTTAGAGGTATCGGCTTTTAAATTGAAATAAAATAACGAAAATTCAAACTGATTGGGCAATACTTATTATTTTTGTGTAGAACCATTCATGACGTTTATTTTTTAAAGATGATCCTTTTCATATGTTGGCCTCAACTGCGAGTGATTTACTGGTATCTCATGAAAAGCTTTAGTAATGTTCTCTTGCAATGCCTCAATCGAGACTGCATTTAGACTTTACATACCCCCAAAAATAAAAGACCGCAACTGTGATATCACATGATCTTGGTGGCAAATCCACTGGTCGGAGATGAGGAATAGATTCCTCACCGAAACGACGGTGGTTTCACGGGCTGTATGGCAAGTAATGCCGTCTTGTTGGAATCAAATGTTGTGGAGATCACGGCGTTCAATTTCCGGCATAAAAAAGCTTTTTATCATGGCGCGATAGCGTTCGCTATTCACTGTTACATTGGCGCAGCCTCGCTTTGAAGACCATAGCCAAACGATTGTTTTCAATAAATGTAATGGCTGTTCTTGAATGACTTCGAGTGGCTCTTCAGCCTAAATACGGCGATTTTGCTTATTCAGGTAACTATTACGCCAAAATCGTAGGATGGTTATGTACACCATAAGTTGGACTAAGCGCGCGATGAACACTTTTCACAGAGCGTCGATTTTCGTAATACAATTGTACGATTTGTAAACTATGTTGAGGCGTAAGTCCTTCCATGATGAAATGTCAATGAACTGGAAAAAATTATGTATTTAGTTTCACAGTAGTCACGCGTGATCTGTCAAAAAAACCCTATTTTAAAAAGTACCTCCAATCTAATTACTCCTTTTTTTTTTTTTTTTGTTTTGAACTTTGGTTGTCCTTACATCTGCTATCAATTTGATCCAGAAAACATCTATAGGCCACCAAACCCGAGAGGAAACTCGTGTCAAATAGACTCACCACTCACGTTCTTCATATTTCTATGGCAAGAGTATTTTTTCACCGAAAAAGTTTTTAACACCCATGGAATTGACCCTTAAAAAATTCACGGTTCTGACATAAGGGGGAAGTCTACTGTGACAAGGGAAAAAACAGGCTTATTTTCCGGATTTTATTTCTAACAAAATATTGCTCGTACATAAAATCTATTTAAACTCTTATCTTTATTATATATTTAAGTTTTTGAAAAAAAAATTGTAAGTCAAAATATTCAAAATGGCCGCTGTGGCACTTCTGCAAGCGCAGGTCCGCTTTTCTTAGGTGCCTAAACGGTGTACATGAAATCTTACGTTTCGGTGATCTAAAACAAAAAAACAAAATATTGTTATCATATACATAGTATTGACTCTCGTCTGACGTAGGATTATGTCGATAAAAAATTTTGGCGTTGAAAAAAAATTCTTGAAATTTTTTTCTTTTTTTTTGCCTAAAATTGATGTTACTATTGTTTATAACAATTTAACAAATAACGATATCAAAAAAATCCTATGTCAGACGAGAGACACTATTACAGAGAATATATAATTAAATTTTTAAGCTGATTCATTTATCAGAACTCGAGATATCGTGTACACCGTATAGAAAAGCGGACCTGCGCTTGCAGAAGTGCCACAGTGGCCATTTTGAATATTTTGACTTACAATTTTTTTTTCAAGAACTTAAATATATAAATATTTTTTCACCATCCTTTGAATTGTCTACTCATTCGGATGATAATTTTCAACAAAAAATAACGAATTTTGCAAAAAGTTGTTTTCAAAGATAAACTATTACTTTTATAATAAGTTTTAATAATTTGAACCCGTTGTTCTATTGAAGAAAATTGTGGTATATAGTATACTTGACGAATGTCAAAGATCGTCTAGGCGGACACGGCTGACATCTGGGCGTCACTTTTGTAATTCACTTAAAACAAAAATGTAAGAATCACATAAGCTCCTGTGCCTTAGAGGAGTAAGAATATAAAAAAAAAATGAACAATTAAACCAGGCTACCTACTCTAAAATAAAATTAAAACGTAAATTTTCCAATCGTTGATACAGTCACGAGTATATTTTGTTTTTTGATTCCCATCTACCAGAATTCGTTGTCGATTTACAATAAAAATTTGAAAAAGCGGCAGTTTTAACCACCTTTAAAAAATTCAAATATAAATTATTATTAATTGCGAAAACTTGAAAGAAGCTTAGGGAAAATATTCCGCTGATGACTATCAAGTGCGTCGGCTTAGGGTTTGCAATCCCGTGTTATATTTTCAATCCCGGGATTTCGGGATTACATTATCCAAATCCCGGGATCCCGGGATTGGTACCGGGATTAGAATTGGACTATTTATGAAAAATACTTACACATTATCATAGTTGAAAGTACAAAAAAACTGAAAACATAATTAAAAAATTGGTTTAATATTATTATTTATTGAAACAAAACAAAACAAAACTTAATTCATCATAAAAAACAAATAAAAAATAGTATAATACATAATGAAATTAACATTTCTTGTGTTGTTGTAAATAAGCTTTTAGAAAACACAACTCGTCCAGCGTTTCATCGTTCAAACGGCTTCTTATTTTTGTTGCAAATTGTCCTGCCGAAGAAAATGCTCGTTCAGACTCTACACTAGTAGGTTTTATCGTCATTAAAAAGGAGTATGTTCTTTCCAGGTAGTCACCACGTCTCCCTCCATTTTCAAAAAGAGACATTTCTTTTTGAATTTTTGATGGCAGTGTCTCAAATCTAATAGGCTGCATTGGTGCATATCCCTCTTTAATAACTTTATCTAGTTCTTCTGCTACACTTAATGGTTTTTGTGTACAAATTGATTAGTTATTGAATCAAATTCTGAATCAATTTCAAGGTTTACCTCATTTGAAATAGAAGATCCAGTTGCATGAGCTGTTAGTAATGCAGTGGGATTTGAAGCGTCTAGTCTTTCAAGCAAGTCCACTATTAATTTACGGCATTTAATTGAAAAAGGAACTGTGACAAAATCTATTCCTGAGACGTTGCTTATACCATTGTGTAAGTATTGCAGTAAACCACTTAGATCTGTGCGGCGTTCTTCCATACGAAGAATGAGAGCTGCATATAATTTTTTACTTATAGCACTGTTTGCATCTTTAAGCTTCTTTAGCATAAAATTAATGGCTATGTCTGCTGTAAACAGATTGCTATCTCGACGACAGAGTGCTTCAACAGTTGTTTTTATTGGTACAAGAGCAGTAATTATATCAAATAACATTTGAATATCATCTTGAGATAAATCTAGTGATTTATCTGTATTTTTTATGTCTATTAATGCTTTTTGTGTGCAATCTTTCAGTAAATAGAAACGTTCCACCATTGACAAAAGACTGCTCCACCTCGTATTGCAGTCTTGTAATAAGACAATGTCCTTGCCAAATTCTGCTCCGATATATTGTTGTAATAAATCATTCTTTGTTGGTGACCTTCTGAACATTAATATGATTTTTCGTACCTTATTTATCAGTGGACCAATACTTGTTTCGGTTATCTCATTTCTTCTACGACTCTGACTACTGTCAAGGAATCCATCGCTGTCAAAAATATCTTGCTCCTGGCTCGAGTCACTCTCTGTGAAATAAATTTCTTCTTCATTATATTGCTGATCTGATTCAATTTCCAACTTATTATAAATTACATCAATAACCGCCAGCTGAACACCATGAGCCAAACATAACTGCTGATCCACAGATAATATTCTGCCCACTTTTTTCATCACGCTAATATAATATAATTCAGACAAAAATTATATCCCGGGATTAGTTATTTCAATCCCGGGGTTTCGGGATTTGAAAAAACACCGGGATCCCGGGATTTCGGGATCCCGGGATCCCGGGGCTGCAAACCCTACGTCGGCTATTTCTACCAATTTTGAAGGACTTAACACAAAATTGTTTGAGGTGTAAAAGCTGAAATAAGTATTAAATATTTCAGGAGAATATATCGTAAAAAAACGTATTTCATAAGCAATTTCACATCCTTTGCTTCACATTCAGTGAACTTTTTTAACTCCTATCGTACAATAAAACTTTTGTAAATTTTGGCGGGACAGCATTGAATGTTGGTAGCAAAAATTGCTTGCGAGAATACTTCTAGAAGTAGTATAAACTCAGCTATGTGAGTGCTTCCATTTGTGACACAACATCAAGACGCACGCCTCAAATAGGAGCAGGAGCTCGGCTAAATACCCAAAAAGGGTGTAAGCGCCAATTATATTTGTATGTATATACATACATATGTGATTGCTTAGGCGGATAGTTGCCTTAATTGTGTAATATAATCATTTATAATTGTGTTTCATGTAAACAAATAAATAAATAAAAATAAATTTTCAGCATCTAATAATAATAAATGAAAATAGTCGTCGCGTGGTCTGTTTTTATTGAATGTAAAGTAATACTTATATTATATCAACTATCGTAGGCAAGTTGGCTAAGTATTAAGTTATTAAGTATGATGATAAAGATGATAAATATTGAACAGCGCACACTTGAGTAGATCTTGAAACAGCACTCATTTTCTTAAACGTCAACACATACGATAAGTGGGTACTAGATAAAAAGAGTGATGAAGCAAACTATTTTATTTTGATTCCATACATATTTACATATGCATTTATATATATAAACTTCAATATTTACTCCCTGTCCTAACCCAACAGCGCACAGTGTTAATCTTCCAACTGTCATTAATGTGTCAACTCCTTCGGGACATCTGAATTTTCGCTCTTGCAACTTGAAAGTACTAAAATATTATTCCTGTTTGATGCAGATTTCACCTTGGGAAACGTATAGGAGACACACGGCGCAATATCCAGAGAATAAACCTATCATTGGCATACCTCAACCTTTGGGTAGAAACTGCTTGGTAGACAATACAGAATGAGCCAGTACATTATCTTAGTGCAGTATTCATGACTTGACCCACCACAATTCACGTTGATTTTTCTTTATTCTCTCGAGAAGCTATGGTGCTTGCGAGTTTCTATCCTATCATTAGCCTTGTTACTTAACATACACACCTCCTCCCATATTTCCGACATTTGCTTTTTAGAAATTTAATTGTTTTTTTTTTGTTTTGTTTTCTGATTTTTTATGAATTTTCTATTTTCCCTGTTAACACTCGTCGAAATCGTAAATCGTGTGCTTGTATTATTGCGCTCAACTATTCTCACACTAGCCAAGTTATTTGATTCCTTTATTCACTTAGAACTAGGATAAAAGACGTTGAGAAATAAACTTTGCCCGGATACTTACGTGGATATATGGAAACGTGTTGTTCACGTAATTCTTTGCCTTCATCGCTTGGTAATGCTTCATTGCCGTAGCGCACGAACAGCCAAAAGAGTGCAAGTAAAATTATTTGCACAATCATCAGGGCCACGAATCCTGTCACTTTAGTGACAGGCGAATGCATCTTGTCACAGCGGATATACGCCAAAAGTAGTAGAAGAAAGAATTTCAATGCAAACAAGTGCACGGTTAGCCGACAGCACCGTAGTCAAGGTACTGAAATTTGTAGATGGCTTGAGAAGAAATCAATGTACGTGAACGAAGTTATTTACGTATAGCTTTGCCACGAAATTGTCAGGCTCAATATGAGATGGTTGTGCTAAGTAGCTGCATTAGTAGCTCAGTGTTTGAGCTTCACGCCCACACACGTGTACAAGTGAATGTATGTATGTATATGTGCGCTCAGCCAAAATGCTATAATACGTTTTACCAGTTCAATGCATTTGAATTCAGTTAAAGTTCAAAGTTATTCGCCTGTTTTATAAGCAAATCACATAAACCGCATTGATTCAAAATTTATAAAACACTTTCGCACTTGTTACGCGAGCTTCGATGCTGTACACTTTCGCGGTTACCTTACAAATTCTCACTGAGTCGTATTTGAGATTTTTACCACACGTTTCAAAAATATCACTTCCTCTTTGCAACTTTTGCGAATATTCTATAGTATTATGCGCTTATAGTTGCTGCCTGGCATGTACGTCCGCATCGCCCAACTGCTGGGGAATATTTGAAAAATTTGGTTTCGTGATATTTATCTAGCGCATATGTGCGAAATTTGACGCTACTACTACTAACTTGATTTGATGATCTGGCGACGAGCGCCTCCCGCAGGCGTTTAGGGCGATAGGCTATTGTGAGAAAAAGCGACGTTGAGGGTGGCGTACAACGCAGCACCAAAACCAGCGGCAGCAGTAGTTGTGGCAGCAGTGACAGAGGCAGTTACGTAGTTCCGATCTCGAGGGGTGATTAGGCACAATAAGTGTGCGATATCGTTTGTTTATACTCGTTCAGTAAAAACACTAATCCAAAAATACTTTTGTTTGTTTTTGTAGTTATTGCACCCGTAGCTGCCTGTGTGTATATGTGTGGAACGGTCTCCTCTGTCGTTGTCGTTGCGCTAGTTTTAATAACACAAACGCTTTTGTTCTAATATAAATACGTGCACAGAAGTGGTCGTATGCAAAGGCCGCTAAATATGCTCACATGCACTTCTGTTTTCAATTACTTATAATCATTTTGGAATGTTGTGCATTAAGCATTACTTGACTTTGAAATAAATAAAAAAGTGTTTGAGTGTAATTTTAGGTCTGTTGCCAATAGACAGCCACTTACCTCCTTTCAATGGATATATATGCATATCTATGTATGTGAATGTAAATTGGTATGCAGTTTCTTACAAAAACACATTTGACTGTGGGTTTGTTGCTGCACATTAAGAATTAACATCGCAATTGGCAGATAATTTCAGTGTATTTGCCCCATATTAAAATTGCATAACAATTCTTGCTTTAGTAAATTAAAACAACCTTTAAAGTAACTTTAAGTCTTTTGAGAATTCAAGTCGTAGTAAATAATTCCTTTTAGAAATATTTTAATTATTTAGGAAGAAACCAAATATTTGCGGGCACAACAAATAAAAAATTAAAGTTGCGTCAAACAACTTAAAAGGCAATGTTGCCTACTTGGTACGCTGAATCGAATGTCTGTGCGAAATCCTTTTCGCTTGCTTACCTAAAATTGGGTACATATAGTACATATAACACCTGGGCTGAAAAGTCCCGGACCTAGCAAAGAAAACACGTAATCATTCAAGCGCCGCTCTAACATTTCAATACCACTTTTGTTGAATAATTTTTCTTTTGCTTCAAAACAGGCCCCATTTTCAGCGATAACCTTTTAATTTGAGCGATATTTCTTACCAGCCAGTAGCCTCTAAGAGCCAAATCTGGCAAATACGGTGGATGTGGGAGCAATTCGAAGTTCAATTCATGTACTTTTGCCATTGTTTGGAATCATCAACACATTTTCGTTTTTGGTCAACAGTGAGCAAACACGACACCCATTTTGAACAGACGTTTCTCATAGTCAAATGCCCATGCAATATGAAGACAACACACTCTTTTGATATCTCTACGATGTCAGCTAACGCACACAACTTCATTTTTCGATCATTCAAAACGATTTTGTGGACTTTTTTGATGTTTTCTGGTGTTACCACCTCATTTGGACGTCCACTGCGCTGTGCATCATCGGTGTCTCTACGACCACTTTTGCAGTCAGCAACCCATTATTTTATTGTTGTTTCTGATGGAAAGGAGTCCCCATCATACTTTTTATGCCATTGCTTCGTTTGAACGATGTTTTTCTCATCAAGAAGTTATGTAAATAAAACACGTGATTCTCTTTGATTCGCTGCTTTGAAAGTAACAAAAGTAGTGTCACTTTTGGCACAATATTTCACGAACTAATGAATAGAATATCAAGAAATTTTAACAGTTATCTTTTTAAGGGCAATACTAACTGTCTTTTCTTCTTCATGTCATGTACTTTTCAGTCCATGTGTTAACAAGTAAGGAATAGGGCTGTCACAATGAGTCCTTTGCGTCCGTTGGGGCAACGCATTTGACTGACGCGACATGTAGAACGTACCATGGTGCCACAATGAAAGTATTGCCGCATATAAACCAAAGAAGAAACAGATATTGTTGTGAAAGCAAATATTATATTTCATTGTGTATAAAAAGGTTTTTGCTGGTTGTTAAATAAGTTATAAAATTAATGCTTATTGAAGGGAATCAGGGTTTTAATGGAACTTATGGTAGTTGTAGACGGTGGGTATGACCCAACTTCGAGATCGGGACGCGCATCCATTTTTCACACACAACCTGGTTAAGTCTAGCCTTTAATCTACATCTTTTCAAGCTTTTATCAAAGTCATAAGTGTGCATTTAAATTTACTCAGTTAATTTAAATTCCATGTATTATCCGCATTTAAAACGCCACCGATCAAAATTTGTGCGGTACAAATTGTTTTTCTTTGAAAAGCTCTCATTGTCGCCGCACTTGCCGAAAGTCAAAAGTAGAAAGTTGCCGGCTTTGTGCATTCCGGCATGGCGTCTTCGACTCAAATACACATAATCTATTTTGCTGTCAGTTAAGTTCGTTGTCGCATCGGACGCAACGGAGCCATTGTGACGGGCCTAGAAAGCTGAATTCGTTCCGAACCGAACTTTATATACCCGCGCGCAATTTAAATAGTAAAACTTAATTTGAGCTAGCTGATACATTACTTTATCAAACAAAGTCATAAACTATGAAAGTTATAGCTTATAACATCAATGGGGTGGCCTAAACGTATCAAAAGTGGACGTAGTTTTATTCTATTTCAACACCATTTATGTCGGATCTAAATGAATTGGGTAGCGCATTGTAAAGAATGTACCAAAATTGGGTGAGCTTTATTTAATACGTCGTTTTCGAGATACAAGGTTTTAACCAAAAGGAGACGTAGTTCCGCTCATTTTTTCAAAATTTTATTTGCATCGCTTTTATTTTTCTAGGTTGATCATTTGTACCAATAAATGCTTCATTTATAACAGATATAACACGTTTTTCTTTTTTTGGTTTTTTTAGAATTACAGTTACTTATGTTATTAAGCGCTAAACAGAATTAATAATTTAAGAGTATAAGAAAAATATCATAAAATATTATCCAAATTCCAGCTCAGCTGTAAATATGGAGGACGGTGTCGGTAGTTTAGGGCAGTGTACTAGCCTGCCATCCCAAAAGTTGTGGGTTCGTATCCACCTAAAGTTCGGTCCTCGCATTATTCCTAACTTACCTACTTTCCTAGTTTCTATAAAAAAAAATGATAATACTAATTTCATCATTCCTCAACCCCAACAACCTTATCCTTCCAATCCTTACTCCCGCACAAAAAGTCGGCGCATTACTTGCTTGTGGCTGCTAAAACAAGCAAAAAACAAACAAAAAAGAGACAGTTACACATTGCATTAGTGGCTCCAGCAAGAGAAAGTCCGCAACCATCTGTGTGATACTTCTGCCAGAAAAATGTGGCACACAGATGGCGCTTCAAGCACTAAGAAGGCATTATTCCTAAGCAACGACAGGTGGGCATTCCTACTACTTAGGACTGGTAGCGGCAGGCTAATCACCTACCCTGTCAGAAAGCAAAATAACAATAATATCTATGTATGTATATAAACCGGTTGTTTATCTACCGAACTCGCTGACTTTAATATTACATTCCATGCATTATTCCAACACTAAAGGCTCTTAAAGATGGAATCCAACTTCTAGTGAAATTATGATGTGGCAAGAGCAGCGATAGTGGCGTTGTTGGTAATTATTTGTTATTTTAGGAGCAATTGACTTAAATGCTAGATTTTACATAGAAGCGGTAGCAGTAGCAACATTCTCTTAGAAATAGAAGCATTTTTATTTTTGTCACGCTCGTGCTGCTTGAGGAGGACTATAACTTGTGGAAGTCACCTACTCATAAATATTTTAGATGGTCATAAAAATCGAGCGAAGTTCAAATTGGCCTACAAAAAATTATTTGCTTTATGGAACTTGATTCAATAAACGAAAACTATTTTAATACCTATCTTTAGCCCGTAAACTAATCAAGATAATATCATAGCATAAAACTTTACAATTATTGAACTTTTGTGCATATGTAGCCATAGGCTCAAAGATTTTGAGACAACGAACTACACACCTATGCACACTTTTATGTATGTACTCATGCATATGCATATTACACAACACCCTGAATAATAGGTTATGAAAAATGGTACAGTGGTTCATATAGTGGAGTCTTTTTAAATAAAAAAAAAAACAAAAGAACTGATTTTTTTTTCTTTCGGTATATTATGGGTTTATTCAGAGCAAGAATTTTCATTGCTTATATATTAGATTACGATTTTATTCATGTGCCTGCCTGCCGCCGGTTTCTGGCTCTATCTCATGATTGGCTACTTGGTGTTCGCTTTAAAGATTTCGGAAATGCATTTTTGGCACAACATCGATCTCTCACGGTGCTCCTAAAAAAAGTCTAACGACGTCATATGGCCGCTTCGAGGTGCACAAATATTGAAAGAAAGCTTTAAATAGCGATAATATCACACGCCGATAAAAAGACCAGGCCATTGATAAGTTTAATCCGAGCTCCACCTCTTTTGAGCTAACAATTCAGTATCTTACGGTTTTACAAGGTATGGCAATTAATAATGCATACATACATCGCCATGATGAGTTTCATTAAGGTAGGACTTAACGTTGAGGAATAGAAAAAGGCGGTGTTGGGTGATATTGGGGCTATATAGAGTAGGTGCGGCAACGTTGAAATGCCTTCTTTCCCCAACACCCTTGAGCACTTGGCGTGAAAGGGTCGGCGTGTTATCGTGGTGTAAGATGCCGTCGTCCATATATTATACACTTACATATATCCTGCAATTTTTGTACGAATAATAATAATAATAATAAACAGGTGCCAAACACACGCAGAAACGATAGACCACATAATCACAGGATGTCCTGTACTTGCCGGTACCGAATACACAGAAAGACATAATATAAAGCGTTTTTCAGTAAGAGCGCTTCAACTTTTTTTTTGAATAAAACACAGTTTGACTTTCTTAACTAATTTTTTTTTTATTTTTGCATGACCACCGCGTGCACGTTTTACGAAGTCCAATCGTTGAACCCGATTTTCGACCACTCTTTTGCATAAATCGGCCGAAATTCCAGCAATTTCGCTTTCAATATTGGCTCTGAGCTCACAAATCGTCGCCGGCTTGTTACTGTAGACCAATGACTTCACATAACCCCAAAGAAAATAGTCTAGAGGCGTCAAATCACACGAGCGCGGCGGCCATTCGACCGGTCCATTTCTGGAAATAATGCGCTCATCGAACTTACTCTTCAACAAATCAATTGTAGCGTGTGCTGTGTGGCTTGTGGCTCCGTCCTGTTGAAACCACATGTCGTCTAAGTCCATACCATTCAATTGCGGCCAAAAATAATCGTTTATCATGTCGCGGTATCGATTTCCATTCACAGTAACGTGGCGATCGTTCTTGTCAACGAAAAAATATGGGCCAATTACGCCGCCGGCATGTAAACCGCACCAAACAGTGATTTTTTCGGGATGCAACGGTGCCTCATGAATCACGTGTGGATTGCTTTCTGCCCAGTAATGCATATTTTGCTTGTTGACAAAGCCATTAAGCCAAAAGTGAGCTTTATCACTGAAGATGATTTTTTGGAAAAAATCTTGATCATTTTCGAGTTGATCTTCAGCCCAATTTACGAATCGACGTCGCTTCAAATGGTCAAACGGCTTCAGTTCTTGTGTCAGTTTGATCTTGTACGGATGTAGGCCAAGATCTTTTCGCAAAATTCGCCACAATGATGACACAGAAAGGCCCAATTGTTGAGAACGTCGTGTGAAACCAGTCTTATGACGAACAATGAAGCCAATCTGTTCAAGAACTTCGGCACAATCAACGGCTACGGTGGCCGTAGGGATCTTTAAAATCCCTCGCATAGCGCAGCTGAAATGTTAAATTAATGTTAAATGTTAATTTACATTTAATGTAGAAAACTCTTTAACTTTAGAAAGAAGAGCAGTTGATAAAGTAAAGGAAATAAATTCAAAGATTTTGAAAAGGTGACAATAAACATTTTGTTTGTAAAGGGTTTTCCACATACTTTTCAACAATAACTCTTGGATTTTCTGAGCCCCAGATCCGACAATTTTGCTTGTTGACGAAGCCACCGAGGTGGAAAAGGGCATCATCACTCAAGATGATTTTTCGATGGAATTCCGGATCATTTTCATACATTTCAACGACTCAATCAGCTAAGTCACGACGTTGTTGATGATCGGCCGGCTTGAGTTCTTGTGTTAACTGGACTTTATAAGCCTTAAGACCCAAATCTTTATACAAAATACGGTGTAATGACGTTTGTGGAATGTCTAATTCCAAAGAACGACGAGGAATGAACACACCTGGGTTTTCTTCAACACTTTCGGCTACAACCGCAATATTTTCGGTTGTTCCTGAGCGACGTGCACGAGTTTTATTCTTCACATCACAAACTTGTGCCAACACCTCGAATTTTTTCACCAATTTCTGTATTGCGGTCCGACAAGGTGCTTCACGATGACCCAAAAACGTTCGAGTTTTACGAACCATCCCTGCCAAATTTTCACCATTTTTATAGTGAATTTTAATAATTTCCTTGCATTGTTTAAGCGTGTATCGTTCCATTTTTATTAATGGCGTAGTTCTACTTGTCAGCTTCAAAAGTGGCATCTACTGAAATAGCGGGCTATTCAAAATAACACCCGTTATTGGAAAACCTTTTATTTTTATTAAGTGAAAGCTTATTCAGAACACTCCAAGCGACGAGGTTCTTTAATTTTTTTTGTATAAATAGAGTAAAAATATGCAGTACATAAAACAGACCTTAATGTCATTAATAAAAAAGGGGAAAATAAAATAGGGCCAAGAATACTCCCCTGTGGCACACTCGGAGAGGCTTCAAAAGTTCGGGATTTAGTGTTTTCGATTTGTGCAAACGATTTGTCTCTTCTTTTGGAAAGATAAGATCTCAACCATTACATAAAAGTTGACTGAAAACCTAAGCATTCAAGTTTCCGCAATAGGAAACTGTGCGAAACAGTGTCAAAGGCTCTTGAAAGGTCTGTGTATATTATGTCTAATTGACAACTACACATAAGTGCAGAGATACAGCATTGTGAAAGTACTATGAGATCGGTAACTGGCAGACATTTACTCGGAGGTTTGCTATTTATTGCCTGCCGAAGGGCCACCGTTATTAGAAAAAACTTTTTTCGTATGATTATATAATATGTATTCTTATAATTGACGCTTACACCCTTTATTAGGTGTTTGGCCGAGCTTTTCTTCCACTAAAAATTATTTCGTAATGTGCGTCATTCATTTTCATAACGCCACAAAAAAACCGCATAAAACACAAACCAAACTTGCAAATGTGATATCAAACTTCAGCTGTAAAGACAGGCAAGCTCTTGCCAACCACATTTTTGGACACTCTTCTTCACATTCCTCCGTCAATCCGGAAACATTACCAGTCAAGGACTGTGACTTCTGTGGCATTCCCAAAAAGTTTTCGGATGATAATTTATACTTAAAGAATAGCAACATAATCGTTTTAACCACAGAAATGTACTATGTAGTCTTTTAGTAAACATTGAGTGGCTATTTTCTTGTTTATTTGCCTTGCAGTTAGCAATGTGATAAAATTTTTTCTACTCAGAATTTGTTATATGTTTTTATTTACTAAATATTTATGTATATAGTTACCCAGTTGATTAGCACAAATCAGAAATGTGTTAAAAATTGAAGTTAGCAACAGCTGTATACGAATTATAATTTTATATATGTATTAATTAAATGCACAACCAAGTGCTAAAAGTGCTTTTAACTAAAGCGTAACTTGTGATCTATTTTTTATCGTTTAGCTATTTTTCAAATTGCCTGTTCAGAGTTTAGCTCAAGTATTGAAATTTTCAAAGAGAATTGTGTATTTATTTAGCTGGAATATTTATCCATATGAACGGTAATTAGAAAAAGTTCCAGGTGCATACTCCTGTAATAAGCCTATTGCTTTTAGCATCAGATTATAATTATGCGCTTATTACAAAAACAAAAGAATATGCAGAGCTTTATTTCAATTCCACCCATTAGTTTATTATTTAAAATTTACAGTCCGACGATATTCGTAACTTTTTGAAATCTGTCGGTTCATCTCATCACGGAACAATCAATCAAGATTTTTGTAGCCTGCAGTTGAAGTGGACTGCTTTTTCTGAAAAAGTATTCTACATTGAACAATACTCGGTTAAAATCGAATCTAGCGAACACGGCGGATGCGATAAGACTTGAGTTCAGCAGTTTTGTAAATAATTTTTAATCGGTATAGTAAAATGGGACAAAACATTGCCATGCTGAAATATGGCGCACTCATGTCTCGACACATATCCCGTCAGACTTTCTACCAATGCTCTTTTAAAGCGAATCAGCTGTTCCGTGATGTTATAAAAAATCACTTCTTTGTGGTACCACCAACAACACAATATCATCCTCCTAGACATGAACAATTAACTTCGTAGTCGTTGTGCCCGGTTGACCGGGACTCGCACGAATTTTTAGGTCTAGATTTGCTATAGTGAATAAATTTTCCACCTTTCCATGCAGAAATTAATTTTTTGTGGCGTTTAAGAAGTATGTTTGACATGCAAAATCTCCTTTGGCGCTTCAGGCTTCTATTAATCGCTTATGGCACCCAGTTTCCTTCCGTTTTTATGAACCCAAAGCTTTTAAGATTTTGGATATTGTTGCCCATTTCCGACCTGTCGATACTATGTTACATACCCTTCCTGCATTCGGCACGAGTTTTTACTGAGTAACTGTGAAGTTATGTACTTCTCTGAGCTTAGCTACATATATTGGTGCAGACTTCTTATCTTCAGCGTTAAGATTATATGCATATTTTTTCCGATTGAGTATTTTCCAAGCAATATTCGATCATTTTCAACTTATTTCAAGTAAAGAAATTGTGAGATTTTTGTTTGTTTTCGTGCTGGGAAACAACAACAAAATTTACCACAAAGCTATATTAATCCAAAAAGCATGAAATATTAACCTTCTTTTCTTCCTCCTCAAGTGAACCAGTTCCATTTAATCACACGCCGAAATCTGTACACAGTGCGGTCAATATTGTAATCGTTATTCATTAGAGTTTGATGGTTGTTTGCGGCTCATAATCATTTATTAAAAGTTACAATGAAGTGTAGTGCTCGTGATACAAAGTATACAGATGATGTATGTGTATGTATGTAAATGCTTGACTTAAGATAAGCAAATTTATTTCTTTCGTATTGTACTTAGTCTTGGCATAAATTCTGTGACACATTTTACAATGCATACGGCGAGAAGAAATTCGCAGAAAAAAGTTCCGCTTTATTGCTTTTGTTCGTATGTATTGTCTACTCATAACTTATACTCAGTTTCGTGGCCAATTTCGCTTGTTAACAATGCATTATGGAAGCCTATTACCAATTGCATTATGGAAGTGTAGTAAAAGCCCTAGTGAAATTTACGAATTGAGAACTTAATATCAATTAATCAATGAAACGTTTTTCCCAAACGTCTGAAATGACAGGCAGAGAGAGAAATGGTCGTCCTCGCGTGGTTCGAACCAGTGCAGCCACAAAGCCGTTCGACAAAAAATTCGCAGAAATCCCCTTAGAAAGCAGAAAATCATGTCCAGGAAAATGAATATATCGGCCATATTCATGTCAAGACTAATTAGAGATGATCTTCACATGATATCCCTTCGTCGCTCAACCAGACAGATGCAAGCAGCTTCTTCGGTGGCACGCGGCCGACACCCATGAAAATATTTTTTCACAGTTGAGAAAATGTTCACTGTTGAAGAAGTTTTTAATAAGCAAAACGACAAAAGCTATGCTAAAACTTCTAAAGGCGCGAAAAATGTTGTTCCAAGGGTTTAGCGGCACCAATGTATTGGTGGGTAGTGTCTTGTAGACAAAAACGCTAAATCAAAAACGCTAAATCTTCAAAGTGTGATTGAATTTCACAGTGTAATGCATAAATGTACACAAATCGAATTAAAAGTTGAAGCCGAAGAGGAAATAAGAGGTTTTGTGAAAATTCGAAAAACCGAATTTCGTTTCAGTTGAATTTATTTTAAAACAATTTATAAATGGCGACACTTTTCCAAAAGAGGAATAAGGACCAAATTCTTATTTCTGGTGGGCCGCCATTTCGTCTATCAGCTGTTCAGTGCACACAGCAACTTCGTGCCTTACAATTGATAAAGCACGCCACAAACGGAAAACAAATCAAAACAATCGGTTGGAATATCAATAGATTGATGCATGCCGATAGTCTTAGCTACTAGCGCCTTTCGTATTACATTTATTCATAATTATTTTTCTAATAAATGAATAAATAAATAATTTATTAAGGAACTCAAAGATTTGTTCAAAGGCCAGCCATCATTGTGGAAAAATAAGAGCGATGATTATAAAGACAGAAATGAAAAATTAAAATCCTGGTAAATTTTATCAGAAAAATTTAAAGAAGTAGACAACCACGTATAGTATCGAAAGAGTGAAAAAAATCTAGCCTAATCCTATTTGTGGTGTATGTCTTGTTGTTGTTGTGCAAATGGAGAGACCCACAGTTTTAGGCCGTCTCTGAATGGAAAATGGTTTTCATGAGGAGCTTTTTTATGGCAGAAATAAGTCATTGCCCGTCGATAGGCGGATGCTGTTAAAAAGAACTTTTTCTAAAAATTTTGATCAAAATTATGAAGCAAATATTAGAAACTGCTGCACCAGCTTAACTGTTGGTGTAACGCCTAAAATCCACGCAGTATTTTTCCGTGTTGAACAGTTTCGTCGCTTCAAAGACAGTGATTTTAATGTTGACGACCGTCCGCGTGAAGGAAGGTCAAAAACCTTCGAAGACGTTGAATTGAAGCATTGCTCAATGAGGATGAGTTACCCGCCGATGGTTTAGAAACAGTGGACTTCGGTTCCTTATGAGTTAAAACAACTGCTCCAGCGGCAAAAAAGGAAGGGTTTTCTTCATCGCAAGTTGGGGATCGGTATTGACTTCAATTGATGCGACTGAGCCGAGCACTGCGCCAGAAACGGCCGCAACACGCGGAGAGGCATGAAAAAGTGATTCTACAGCATGGCAAGCCCGTTAAAACCTACCTGGAAACACTGAAATGGGAAATTCTACACCATCCGACATATTCTGTAGATATTGCGCCGTCCGATTATCACCTGTTCCGATCGATGGCACATGGTTTAGCTGCGCAGCAGTTCCATTCATATCCGTGGATAGCCTCAAAAGAGGAACAGTTATACCGCAACGGTATACAAGATCTACCAGAAAGATGGGAAAAAGCAGTAGCCAGCGAGAACTTAGTTGGGCACCTAATACTTCTATAACTTGCGCATAAATTAACACAAAGTATGATTCAAAGAAACAAAATGGTGCGGAAGCGCTAGTTGGATTCTGGAAGAATCACCACTTAAACCAACCATGACTCAAAGATGTGCAGCCATTAAAGCTAAAGGTGCTGAGTATAGATTTGATTGAAAATGTTGCGTACGAGTATTATAAATATTATAAGCCCATACAATGCAGTTTCTTAGAATCGAATTGATCAAATAGTTTCCAAGTTAAGGCGCTCGCGCTTCCATTAGACATACTGTAAACCTCTCTAGCTTTTAAGCTTTACAGAAGACTTAGCATTGGAACTAATTGGAATTAAGAAGACGTGGAATCCACTTCTCTCTAGTCAAAGCACAATAAACTTAATCTGAGTATGCCCAAAACGCAAGCAACTTCTCTGCCTTACTTCCCCTACAACTTAGATATCGTTCCTACAATTATGTTTAAAGGGGGTGTTACAAAACATGAGGAGGTTGTTAAAACGCCTGACTTCAAACTGAATATAATCTTAGCAAGTTACCACTTCAGTTACTAAGTCATATTCTATACTGAAACGACTATGGAAACCCGCTTTTCATATCCTTTAAGTTACAATACTAAACATGAGTTTGTCAATACCTAATTAATACCTATAATAGTCTGCCAAGAATTGATGTGCATATCTGTAGTTTTCCCGACAAAGCATCGACGGATAAACAATTATTAATTAACAAGACTGCCAGATATGTATACAGTGAACAATAATTTTACCACATTTCCATCAGTGAGGTTTATTAGAGCTTGTAAACTATAATCGTACAGTATAAAGGCACTAGCAAGTGTCGTAGTATGCCAATACCATCTATGTGGGTAGTACACAAGCACTAATGAAATAGTTTGCTCATTAGTATTACCGTGGCGCCTGATGAATGGTCGGTCATGCAGAGGGAGGGCAATTGACTTCCCACTAGGACATGTTAACGTCAAATTCACTATTTGATTGCAAGGAAAGTTTAGATTGATGCGGGTCCAGTGATGGCCACCAAAGTTTATTGAAATCGTTAGCTCAGGGGTAGTATCTAAAAGCATTCTCTGCAACATTTCACAAACCCAAGTCCAAATGTGCAATAATGCATGCGTGTATACATAACTACGCCCATAATACGTAAAACTTTAATCATAGAACGTTGCATACTTTCAGGCATTACAGTAGTGCTGACTAAACGCATCATTTTCTACAGTGCTGGCCACATTGCTGAATTACAGTGAAAATTAGCTGGAGGTTGGCTTAATTTAAGATCTGTTAGATAAGCTGATAACACTAAGCAGCAGAATAAAAAAAGATAGGTAAGGAAATGTCAAATTCGATCTGAACGAAAATTTATTTTTTCGTGCACAAGATTGAATGTTGTGAGAAAAAATAAAGGCTTGCCGACTAAATATTAATTATATTGTTTTTTCTCAAATAATATTCACCCAACTCTACTTTATATATTATAAATGTCCGAGTTAATATATTTTTTGTCATGTATTTTGTTAAGTTTTAAGTTTGTGTTTTCTATGTACGAATGAGTTGAAATTTGTTTATTTTTTTTTGTAGTTTTGAAAAATACGCTTGAAGAATGAAAATAAATGTGACACATAAACGCATTTGATTTGCATTTGAATATACAATATATAATATATTTTTTATTTAAATCACTTTTATCACTTGGATGTCCGAGTTCTTTATTAAACTACTGCATACGAATTTGTACAAAGTTAGCCTGTCGAGTTTCGGGGGAAACCGGAGATTTACAAAAGCAAAAATGAAGGCATTTCTTGCAATATTGAACGCACGTGGGGCGTATGAAGCAAATACTTTGAGGCTTCAATGTTTGTGGAACAACAAGTGGAGACCATCACTTTTCTCCAGCTCTATGACTTTCTGTTTAGATTAACAGAAGTACTTGCTTCGGAATTTCAGAATTAAGGGCAAAAATCGCACGAAGCTGATGTACGAACTACAAGTGTCAAATAAGGTGTATCAATAACAATAAGACTACAAATATTTGCAATACATACAAAAAGTGTATGACAAAGGGTAAATATTTAAATGTTTTGTTATTTAACAAGGCCTATAAATTCATTTATCTTTTGCAATTAATATTGTACTACTTTTTCGCACTTTTTAAGAGTGAATGAAAACTGGAAGTCATAACACCGCGTTACACACATTCTGTGCTATGAACCAAATATACTTTTTCGGAAAGGGGATAAAAAATAAAAATACACGTGTATCCGCGATTTTCATGTACACGTCACAATTTTTTTTTTGTATTTTATAACTTTAAACGAGCAATTATTGTATGCATGTCTGTATAGCCACACGATCTCAGGATTAGCTTAACGGATTTGAATGAAATTGGGCACACAGATAGTGTATAACATTTTTTTTATTAATTTTATTATATTAAAATTAAAAATTGTTACATTAAAAATCTTAATGCCTTTTATTTTTGCGTTTTTCAATAGCCGCATTGTCCTGATGGCACCTTTCGCCATGTTCATCGCTACAAGCTCCTAAATCACCAGGGAAACAATCTAAATGATTATGAAGGAAATGGATCTTTAGCGACATTAATATGTCCATTTCGCCATATGCCGAAATCATTTCTGCAACAATATTTTTATAATTGTCAGCTCGTTTGTTGCCAAGAAACTGCTCAATAACGGCAACTGTGCCTTTCCATGCACGTTGTTCGATAGCATTCAATTTTGATGAAAATTCATAACTTGCAACTATTTTTGAAGTGAAAACTTCTTTAGAATCGTTGGGAGTGATTTGAGGAAAAGTGGAACGAAAAAGCGACCCTCTTGGCTACGAAGCGTTATATTATATGTTGATATAAACGTAGCGACGAACTAAATAACTTTTATTTTTTCTTGTGATTCGAACCACGAATTTTGGATCGGAAGCTCACATTGCTAGTCGCTCGGCTACCGCGCCATGCTGTCGGCGCTGGCCTAAAAGTTATTTAGTTACGAAGCGTTATATTATATGTTGATATAAACGTAGCGACGAACTAAATAACTTTTAGGCCAGCACCGACAGCATGGCGCGGTAGCCGAGCGACTAACAATGTGAGCTTCCGATCCAAAATCCTTGGTTCGAATCACAAGAAAAAATTTTATTTTATACAGTTATTTTATTTTATTTTATGATATGTTTATGAGGAGCTTTTTTCATGGCAGAAATACACTCGGTGTTTTGCCATTGCCTGCTGAGGGGTAAGCGCTATTAGAAAAATAGTTTTCCTTAATTTTGGTGTTTTCACCGAGATTCGAACTGACGTTCTCTCTGTGAATTCTGAATAGTAGTCACGCACCAACCCATTCGGCTACGGCGTTTGTTTAATTTTGCTGATGCAAAAATGAGGGAAAATATTTGAATAAAATTTGCTTACTGTTTACACATTTTCCAAAGGTGACAGAGAACCAAAAAAAAAAGTCGGTTTTCAAACAAATACGAGTGCATATGTGTAATTGTGTTAGAGTTTCGGTCACGCCCCAGCAAAACCTGCGTGCATATGTGTTTGTAACATTCAAAAAAATGTAATTGTGTTAGAGTTTCGGTCACGCAGGTTTTGCTGGGGACGCTCATAATAGCAACCGCGTGTGTATTTTTATATTCGTAAATATTTTCATTTTTAAATATTTACCGCAATTATGCCGAAAAATAATGCAGAAAAGTGTCGTGAATATCGACAGAAAAAAAAATCAATAAATAATATAGCATCACGGAATTCATTCACGAAAATTTAATAAAGTATACACCAGAAGTATCGCGGATACTTAGAAAAGATTACTATAAAGTTCCAATGATTTTAAGTGGCGATTTTAACGTAAATTTTGCATTGGTCACAGCGGTTCCTTCAATTGACTTTCTCAATACAACATCCAATTTAAAAATGTGTAACAATCGCACTGAATCGACAACACGATCAAGAACAACAATTGACGCGGTATTTCAAAGATATGTTGACAACATCGAAACCAAAGCGTTTGTATCATATTTTAGTTATCATAAGCCACTCGTATCATTTGTTGAAATTGAAAACATTGAGGATGAATAATAATAAAATGAAGAAAATAAAATATGAACTTTATAGCAATATTATAATGAACCTATAATTATCCCGCCCCTAATGCTGCTTTCGCCTCATTCTCTCTCAGTTTGTTTTACGGAAGGTTTCACTTCTATCGCGTCTAACCGTTAGACTGGTATTTTTTTTATCTGCGGACCACTGAAAACACCTTAAATTATACATATCATTATAAAAATAAAGTTACTAAAAGCCTTCGTAAAAAAAATACCTGCATGAATCTTTGCACCGCTCAGTTTCGGAAAAATATTGCGCAAACTTGCAATCGCCTCGCCCTTACGATCCAGTTTTTTAACAAAATTTGATACGACACCGAGCTTAATGTTTAGTGATGGCAAAATGATTTGAGATGGCTGCACTAATGGTAGATTTTCTATACTTTCTACGCCTACTTTGTAGCATGTTCGCGGCTTCCACTTAAATTCAGTGTAATGCTGATCTCTTTTGCGACCTTCCCATGTACACAAAAAGCACTGGTGGGTTGGAGATCCACGCTTAACACACATGAGTAATCCGACCACTTTTAGATCGCAGCATATTTTCCAATTATGCTCTTGGTAGTTTATTAGCTGTAATATTAATTCCATGCCTTCGTATGTTTCTTTGAGGTTGGTGGCATATGCGATCGGGACAGCTGGATGTTTGTTATCGATATGAAGCAGTACTACTTTAAGGCTGTTGACCGATGCATCGATGAAAAGTCGCCACTCCTATGAAATATGAGGTAAACCAATTTTTTCAAACATCGAATTAATATCACAACAATAAGCCAGGTTTTTTCCGATCTTCGTGCAATTTAAAAAATTCGTCATATGGAATACTGCTACCTCGATTACGAGGGGCTTTTATTTTAAAATCAGCCGCCACTATATTCCACTGCTTAAAGCGTGATGCAAAGAGTTCGGCTGTTCTCTTTGACAAATTTCCTTTTTTTTTTTTTTATATTTGTTTATTTATTATCAATTAATATTATTAAGTACTACAATAAACAATAGTATTAGTATATTAATGATATGTCGTACAATGTCTCTAGACGAGCTCTCAAGTACGTATATTATCTGATGTCTAGTAACTTTTCCTTAGTATTGAAATTAATTTTGTTTCCTTCTCGTACAAAGTCATTGAAGTCGGCTTGCGTTACTAAATGCGGCACTGCAGTCCCAAGATCACGGGGTGTTGGTACAAATTCCGATACTTCTGGTTCCCCGCATCTCACATTCGATGCAAGAAATGTTGATAGCATTGTTAGTGCTACTGTTAGTTCTCCATCTCTTAATTCGGGAACATAATCAAAAATCTTCATTGAAGCTGCTATACGTTCTTCTGGTGAGTACAGAACCGCTGGAATAACCGATTCTACATTAGCGTAGCGAATTTTGTTGCGGCGAAAGTATTGGTACCCTTTAGTTTGAGTAAAAGTTACGCAAAAGTAGCACAGTTCACTGCAGTGCTCCTTACGTGGCAGCCAAATTGTTGGTACAGAGTACTTTATTGTTAATAGACGGAGAGCTCATGACCAAAAAACCCAACATATTTTATACTTCTTGAAATTTTGTGTGAGATTAGTTTTTTAATACTAGAATCGATATCCGGCGGGCTGGCTGCTCAATAGCGGTCTTAATTATGCGTTTTTATTTTTTAAAATTGTTAATAAAAAACATTTACTCAACATATTTTACATATACCACTTGAAATTTTAACAGAATTTCATTTACGGTCTGTATAAAATGAAGCGATGGTTGCCAGCCCATTCTCGTGGTCACAAAGTACTGCCAGCCCATGTTGAAAGTGCGTTGATGGAAGCACAAGTCAACATATTTTATACCGGCTTTCTTTTTTACACAACATTGGCAATACAATAAATTGATGAAATGTGTAGAGCCAGCCCATTCTGATGGTCCCATCACATGGAAAATTTGGAAAATTTCATTCCTGTGCGTGCGAGCGAGACTGACTCACGTGAATGTGGGCGCGCGAGAGTGAGCGTATATTGTTCATATTCTGTCTCTCCGTACAGTCTTGCAGGATGAAAGGTTTGTTCATCCAAAAATTAGAGAATGGGATTTTTTTTTTCTTTTTCTTAAAAAAGTTTTTATTTCTAATTTATTATTCCTTTATTTATTTATTTAATTTATTAAATGAATAGAAAAAAAAAAACAAAATTAAATTTTTAATTTTCTATGTCAGAAATAGATTCCGAGTCTGAACTGAAATAGTCATTTTCTATTTCTTCAGCTTCAGCATCTGAAAGAAAATCATACCGTCAATCAAAATACCTGATAGTTGCAATATTTCGGACTATGAATGAAGGCGTAAAATACTATACCTGATTCAATGTTGTCATTCGTTGAAGGAGTTTCTATGACAGCTCCAAGGACTGATTGAGGGAATTGGTCGCCATCAAACCAATTAAAAGAAAGAAATTCTCCATTTCTCACCCAGCCATTCGATTCTGGATAACAAGTTGGAAATTTCAAATAAGCGTTTTGCCATGTATTTCCAATATATTGAGCTCGGAGAAGTTGCTGATGTAACTCGGTTTTACATGGCGGTAAAGACGATGCGTTTTCAGCTGTTTCTTCGTTTACATTTGACGCTTTATATATCTCCCAGAATTTAGAAAAGCGACCGCTGTTCACGTCATTTATGTTTGTTAAATTGTACATTTCGCATACAAATTTTTCCAGCATTTTAAATATATGATTTTTTGTTGCAATGGAGTTTATATTCCCCAGTTCAATAAAAGCATTTTGATGTTCCGGTGATTTTTTTAATATCTGGAAAGGTCTTTTCTTGCCTTTTCTGTAAAAGGCCGGACTGTAATCACAGCCGGTCAGGGCATGGAATCCTGGTAAACTCTGGCATAGGGATGGGCCGAGTTGTTCACTGAGATCACTGATATCTGACACCAATTAATGTCTCGCCAACTGATATCTCTGTTGTTTTGGAAACCATGATCCGCAGCCAAAAAATAGCCACTGAACTGGGACAGTCTCACATTGATGTCACCTACGACTTAGCTATTGCTAAAGTGGCAATGCAGATCCAAGCAACAGAAAAACCACGATTTGACAATTTATTTATCCATCTAGGTGCCTTCCACATAATGCTCGCTTATTTTGGTCTCATGGACGTTGCCGTTGAAAGCGACATTATTGCTGGCGGCTCGGTAAATAGTTTTGTGATTGGAAATATTTTAATAGATGCAAAAGGATACACCCAATGATGGTTTTGGGCTTGCAGTGCCTTATGTTTGAAGCATTCGTAAAGCATGAAAATATAAATTATTGTGATTAAGTACGTTCTACCTTAGATGTATATAAGAACGTAGACAGTTACTTCCTTGATGTAGTCAAGAATCGGGATGTTTCAATGTTGTTGACTAAATACTTCAAATACCAAGAAGATTGCTTGAATGGAAAATTTGGAAAAACGCAGCAATTTTACACAATGTACATAAATCTCGTCCATCATTATCTTACACTAAGTCGAAGTATTAGGACTGGAGACTTCATACTTTTCAAATACATATTACCGAAAATAGCAAACATTTTCTTTGTATCCAACCAGCCGAATTATGCACGTTGGCTAGTCAGATATATCGACAATTTGAACAAGATTGAGGAAACGCACCCATCGTTACATGTTGCCATAAAAGAAGGCTTCTTTGGCATAAAACGAACCGACAAAGTTTTTTCAAGACAACCGATTGATATAACCTTAGAACAAACAATTAATGCCGATGCAGCAAAACGATTGACGGGAATAATCCATTTCACAAATTCCATTTCTGCCCGGCAACGTTGGTCAAAAAGTCATGCTATTCGTGCTGCCATCATTTCCCATGTATATGAAACTGCTGGTTTGAAGAATCGTCCCGATATCATAACGCAACTGGAACCGCATATCATCAAAAGAGATTCTAATCAACTCCGAAATTGCAAGACTGTACGGAGAGACAGAATATGAACAATATACGCTCACTCTCGCGCGCCCACATTCACGTGAGTCGGTCTCGCTCGCACGCACAGGAATGAAATTTTTCAAATTTTCCATGTGACGGGACCATCAGAATGGGCTGGCTCTACACATTTCATCAATTTATTGTATTGCCAATGTTGTGTAAAAAAGAAAGCCGGTATAAAATATGTTGACTTGTGCTTCCATCAACGCACTTTCAACATGGGCTGGCAGTACTTTGTGACCACGAGAATGGGCTGGCAACCATCGCTTCATTTTATACAGACCGTAAATGAAATTCTGTTAAAATTTCAAGTGGTATAAAATATGTTGAGTAAATGTTTTTTATTAACAATTTAAAAAAAATAAAAACTCATAATTAAGACCGCTATTGAGCACCCAGCCCGCCGGATATCGATTCTAGTATTAAAAAACTAATCTCACACAAAATTTCAAGAAGTATAAAATATATGTTGGGTTTTTTGGTCATGAGCTCTTAGACTATAACCTTCCATCAGTAAACTTGCATAAATTTCTATTGCAATAGTCGCACACGACTTCCGGAGTATACCAACAGTAAGGAACATAAACAGTCTCGAATATTTTCTGAAACGAATTAACCACTGTTTTCGTAATATTTTTAAAATTTGTACTTGGTGCGAATAAGCCACAAACGTAACAAAAGTTATTTCGAGTCGGGCACTGCATTTTTCGTAAGATGAAATATACAGATAGACGTTTTCGCGCAACAGAACTTAAAACAATTGTCAAAGTATACGTCTCCTAGTAGCGCAACTGTCAGATGATCGGAACTTCCGGAACTGTAACAAACACACAAACAGCACAGAGTGTGTTGTAAGAAACAATAAATTAAAGGTTAATAAGTTGTTTAAAAATTTGGAGTCCCTTCAAGTTATGCCGAAAATTTGAAAAATTTTTTTTTTTAGAAAAAAAAAAAATTCAAGAAAATCTGAGAGTTGATAAAATTTTATTTTTTTAATTTACATAATAAAAACATTTCCACGAGTCTGCCTGCAGAAATTCAGCGCGATTTATATTTGGTTCATAGGACAGAAAAAAAGTTCGTTTTTGTAACGCAGTGTAATAAGTATTTTTTCTTATGCACCAGTTATTTTCACTGGTTTTGGTAGAAATAGGTATATTTAAATAGCTGGCAAAAGATATGTATGTATTGTAGTTGTGCAATGAGATTGTCTGCATAACTGTATGGTCTGTGCTACTTGATTACCAACAGCCGCAAGGTGCATTGCTTGGGTAAGTCTCGCGGAAGCAGAACATCTGAGGTGAATACTTTTGATCTTTCAGGCAGGTGCTTGCTTACAACTACAACAAATATAACAACCATTGAAAAAATGTTTTCATAAAATCATTAGCTAAACAAAATCCATACGAGTAGTTAACAACAGAAATTTGTTTGGCCTTCCGGATAATTAAGCGTTCTTTAAATTTCCAAAATCGCTTCCGATAACCAAATAAAGTATAAGTAAAGTGCGAAATGTTTATTTTGTAATAGTATTTATGGTATAACAAAAAGTTCAAAAACAAGTTTACTTAAATGTTATTAAACGTGTGTTGGTGTGGCATCACTCCCGGAAAATGGTTGCCTAACTGCAAACTAACAAACTTTTTACCCTTACACACACATATGTAAGTACGTATACACTATTCTACAAGTATTTGTATGTGTGTGTTGTTATATTTTGCTAAAGTATGTACAATGAACAAAGCTTATAGCTTTTTTGAAAGGTTGCGAAGCGTTTATTAATTAAATAGCAAGTAGTGTTCATGTGAAGTAGCCAAAGAGTACCCTAAAAGAGCACTGCTCTTCCATACTAACAACACAATAACACTATTTGGGGTTAAAGTAGGAGTCAAGTTTTTAATTAACAAATAAAAAATTGAGAATGGAAAACTAAAAACTTTGTATCAAAGTTAAAATAAAAGTACCGAATGTAGAAAAAGTACAATAGGTAACGTAGCTGTAGTATCGAGATAAGCAGCTGCATTAAAAAAGTCACAAAGAGCTAAACGAGCAAAGGGAAACTTTTCTGCTAGCCCGAATAGCTAAAAATATATCACTAAGGTAAAAAATGTACATACATATAACTGGGGGAGATCAAAAAGAATGCAGAGTAGAAGAGTTGGTGAGATGAGTGAGAGGAGTTTTTTTTAATATACTTACCTGCACTTTGTGCCAAATATGTTTATTCATTTTTAAGATATCGCCTGATAAACAAGTCAGTGAGGAAGAAAACATCAAATAGCAAAAAAATTTATTTTCTTTCTAAGCAAGACAAACCTCAGTATAAAGGGTGGTTAAATTTCAACGCATGAAGGACTTCTTTCTTTGGGGTTATTTGAAAGAAAAGGTATACGTTGATAAGCCAGCAACAATTCAAGAGCTAAAGGATGAGATAATTCGGCACATTAACGGCATAGAACCTCAATTATGCCTCAGCGTCATAGAAAATTTGCACATTCGGATGGAGGTGTGCCTCCGAGGCCGCGGCAGCTATTTGGCCAATATTTTGTTCCATTCGTAATTGAGCCATACCAATGTTATCATCACAAAGAGAAATGATAATAATTTTCATAAAAAAATTGTATTTTATTCAAAATCAACACCGGCGATTGAAACTTAACCACCCTCTATTTATTATGAAAAACTTGTAACCTGCTTAAAGGAACTCTTGCTCGAGAAAACCCACGATTTAAACGCCAATTGAGACAATCAATATTTAGGCGGGCAGGTGGCGTGGTCGTACGTTTTTGACACTGGCGAACAACTTGTACCGGAAACTATTTTGATATCCCCGGAACAAGCGCCAGATGATGCTCTTAGTCAACTGATTTGAGTTCTGTTTTTCTTTTTTTTCCACATCTGTGGTTAACACTCTTACCAGAGTTTTATCGCCATTGCTTGACATTTCCAAAAGTTACGTCGCGTTAAGTACTCGTAAATCTACCTCCGCACGTGTTTTCGATGTTTTTTTTTAATTTTGCGTTACAAATGTATTCAAAGGTGCGAAAACCTTAGAAATACTGGGTAACTGTTTCGGTAATTATACTATATAAAGAAAACATATGTTTACGAGTGGCATGAATGCTTTAGATGAGATCGTGAGTCCATTGAGGATGACGAACGTAGTGGCAACGGCAGGAAGTCGACATCGAAACTGATGAAAACATCAATTAAGTGAAAGAAAAGTTGATGAATAACCGCAAATTAACTATCAGAGAGCTGCCACAGGAGTTGAACATTGCTTATGGATTCGTTCAGGACATTGTAGTTGATGATTTGGATTTGCGCGGTATTGCCCCAAAGGACAAAAAATCGTCAAAGATATAATTTCTAAGGCTGAATCCGATCCAACATTCATCAAACTGGATACGAGATGCGAGTTTATGAGTACGACACGCAATCCAGACATCAGACGATGTAGTGGAGAGCTCCGAATGAACCAAACCACGTCGATTTCAGTTAAAAAAGACAGCAATGCCCTCAGTGGATAATCCATCCATCCAATAGTATTGTACTTCCTTAGGACTATTATTATTACGTTTACGTGAAGCAATTCGACAAAAAAGAAGAGATTTGTAGGAAAACAACTCGTGGATTTGCACCGTGATACCGCACCGTCACACAGTGCCATGATTATTCGTGAATTTTTGACCAAGAACGAGACAAATACCATGTAACAGCCATCGAATTTATCTGATAAAGCTCCCTGCAATTTTTTTGTCTGATCGAGTCAAAAACCATTACGGGGAACACGTTGTAACAGCCTAAAGCAAGTAATGGAAAAATCGAAGATGGCTATACTGAAAATAGAGTTCCGGATATGTTGCAAGAGCTGGATCAAACGCTGGCATAAGCGCGTTGGAGTTGGTGAGGTGACTTTTGAGGTGATAATATCACTCTTGGGGATTAAAGTAGAGTTTTGAATTTTCTGAATATAATATATTCCGTGAACTTTTTGACCAAGTTACGTTTAAGTTCAACGAAAAATCTGTGTCAGAATGCTCACTCTATTAGGAATAACAATACAATTTTTTACTCTGTGTAGCAAAATGACTATTACTGAAGACGAAGCTTTGGTTTATCGCTATGAACCTAAGTCGAAGAAAGAGTTTATGCAATCACACAAAAAAGTGCAGCCGCTCTTAAGAAGTTCAAGGTGTCACAACTGACCTGGAAACATAATGGTCACAGTTTTTTGGAATTCAGTAAATCGACCATATTATTAATGTCAGTTTTATGGGTTTGTGCTATGTTAAACTAAAAAAAAAACTAAAGAATTGCTCCACAATGTGCGCTTTTACAAAAGGCATGCTGCGAGCTCCCTTACACATGCGTGGCGTTGCAACACTGAACCAATCTCCCAGTAGTCCACTTTTATAAAATTCAGGTAATTATATATTTATAATATAACATATATACCTCTTTTTTTCAATTGCATACACAAAATACTAGCTCTATACAAATTTTATTGCATTTACATAAATTGTAATTTTGTAAATTTCTCTTGCGAGCTTGTCTGCTACTGAAAAGATTTGCCTCGCGTCAACTCAGCGAGCGCTGGGCTTGTGCGGAAACATGCAAAGTCGCGAGATCCTTGTGGCCACGGGCAGATCGGGGGCGCAAAGAGGGAACTTCTAAGGCTAACAAAGTCACAGCTCTCGAATTTCGTAGGTATCCTTACGGGGCATTGTCCGCTAGGTGTCCATGCGGCGAGGCTTGGGATTGCGTCAAATCTTTTTTGCAGAAGCTGTTTGGAGGGCGAGGTGGAATCAAAGGTTTAAACATCTGGGCTCTCACATATATGGTGAAACTTATCAGCAGCTTGAAGCGGTTAATACGAACGTAAATCGCCACTGTCGGTCGTCATCGTCGAATACAAGTCCCCTTATTTCTTTTCTTCCACCTGTCTTATTTCTTCCCTTCGCCTTTTACTCTCCCCTCCCTCTGTATGGTATCACAACGGACAAATTTTTAATTATTGGAAATAATTGGCCGCCGTAGCCGAATGGGTTGGTGCGTGATTACCATTCGGAATTCACAGAGAGGTCGTTGGTTCGAATCTCGGTGAAAGCAAAATTAATAAAAACATTTTTCTAATAGCGGTCGCCCCTCGGCAGGCAACGGCAAACCTCCGAGTGTATTTCTGCCATGAAAAAGCTCCTCATAAAAATATCTGCCGTTCGGAGTCGGCTTGAAACTGTAGGTCCCTCCATTTGTGGAACAACATCAAGACGCACACCACAAATAGGAGTAGGAGCTCGACCAAACACCTAACAGAAGTGTACACGCCAATTATTTTTTTTTTTTTTTAATATTTGATCTTAATCGAGAACGTTAATTTGGGATACATTTGCAAAGCCTGAGCTTAAAGAAATATTATTTGCAAATACATTTTTTTTTGTTTTTGAAAAAAGCTGGTAATTGGTTTTATTAATTTGTTATACCCTCGCACACTAGTGCATAGTAACCAAGCAGACTGGCGTTAATCAGGATTAAGGACTTTATTCGGAATTATCCCTGCAATCAATGCGGATTGACAACTATACTTACAAAACAACTATACTGGCGAAAAGCTCATGCCAGTGTATCTTTTACTGACAAAACTATCCGATAAACAAACAAACTCTTCACTAATCCGCGTATCAAGCGTCTGTCACACTACAATTTTAATCACCACCGTCTATCTAGGTTATAACGGTGCTATAATTTCGTTCACATAACGGTATTATGAATCGAGGTAGATATATGTTAAAACTTATTTAGCATATTTGCTATAATTTAGCATATCACGCTCTATGATTTCCCTTTGTAATCCAAAAATCAACAGCCATCCCAAATCAAATTTTGCTAATATCTGCGCAGGTATACGAGTTCAGTATGGATCGCATTTAGGACTTCCTTACTTGCTTGATGCTGTTGATATACTATATAAAGTATTTCCAAAATGAGAGCGTATTGAAAAGGTCGTTATTTCAATTTTGCGAACTTTTTGCCCTCCCCTCGTATGTATGATACATATGCATGTATGGATATGTTTTGTTAAGTAATTAAAATGCTTCATACTAGCGGTCGTTAATAAGTGTTTGTATGTACTATGTATTTGTATAGAAAGTGCAGGTGATATTTAATACTAATACATATACATACATATGTAAGTTGTGAATGAGATGGGATGCTCAAATTTGTACAATAGTAAACCGAAACACAAGTGTTTTGGATCGGCAAAGGTCGATATGTTTTAGGTTGTAAAAATGCTACAAAAAAGATTAATGCACTGAAGCTAACTATAGCAGCTATTTCCTGTTATTTATCCAGTTATTTTTGCTATTGTCGTTAATATTTATAGCTAAGACTATTCCATCGCTGAATCGGCTAGTCCCTCTATATTCATGCAGTTAAGCTTGGGTAGACTTTGTAGTTCACTCTCATCAGTATCGTTGTAGGTACGTCCGTTGCTTTTTGTTATTAAAATTTAACATTTTTTTGCTTAAAAGTTTCCTTGATAGCTTTCCGTTAAACTTCATGTTGCTTTGCTGGTGTATAAGTGCTTGTCTCCTGCACAGACTTTGCAAGAATTACACGATTCAAGACTAAATAAAGCGCTCCGCCAAGAACAAGTTCACCAATACCTATGAGTACAGGCAATAGCCAACCAGGAATGGCGAGACCGGCTGCAAATAAAAGAGAAAATTTTAAAAGTAAGTAGTAAGTAAGCTTATTACACTATATCTTCTTATTATTCATGAGGAAAATGCACTTGCTCTTTTTTCCAAGTTGAACATAGTAAATTTTTCATTTTAGAACTTTATATAAATATAAATATATACATACATACATGTACCCACATAACTTATTTTAAAACTGTAGCCTTGTATATGCTTAATGTATAGTATCTATTACTCATTTCCTCGCAATCAATAAGTAAACTTCATGGAGGTTAGTATTACTATCATGTAAGGCTTACACTCTATGCAAAATGTGTAGTCGAATGGATTTTCGTGTTAACTAATTTGTGAAGTGCATTAATATGCACACGGTAAACCCAATAAGACTCGCATGTCTACCATAAAATAAAAAATAAGTAAAAATATATTTCTCCTAATCAATCCTATCAAAACATATTATAAACGTAATGTATCAAAGTTGGCCAGATGGCAACTTGGTTTTAAATAAATACTTTAAGCATTTCAAAGCGTGAACTAGCCAAACGCTCCATTTGCCGCGTTTTTGACAACTAAGTTTCTGTCCTAAACCGGGCGCATATACGTTTGTCAAAACTATCATTTCATAGTGAAGAAAAATTTAACATTTTAGCTTTGATCGAGAATTCCAACAACAAATAAAAAAGCAAAAAAAAAATGTATACACACATTCCATTACTACGACTATTCGGCGCCAACTAGGGTTGCCACATGGCCTGGAATGAGCTTGATTATCAAGATTTTTTAGGTCCTGTCAAGTCTCAAGATAAAATATAATTTGTCCAGTTAATTTTTAAAATTAAAAAAATTCAGTATTAAAAAATATGTATCATCATTTCTTAAACACCAAACCCAAAAACTAATTCTTATTTTTTGCCCAATATCAATAATTCATTGCAATCGATAACCAAAAAAGTATCAACACTTGTAATTTTCTCCCTAACTCATCATTGACTTATTGTATATTTTTGCCCATCACTAAAAAAATACAACATTAAACAGCTGATTGGAATTAAGCGTAAATTTTTCTGATGTGTATAGTTAACTTAAATTGTTTAGTATCGTTCATTTCATGGATAATAACGAAGATGCCGGAACTTAAAAAAAAGGAAGATATACAACATTCTGCGATAGATGGATTGAAGAAGCAGAATATTGCAAATGGATTAAAAAAAAGATGATTATACCGCATTTTGCAAATTATTCCAAATTGATATTTTTATAAAATATGAAGGAAGTCGATCATTACGCAAACATGCCCAAGCAAAACGGCATATGAAATCAGCATTGTCTCAAAAATTGTCACACAGCATGAAGTTAATTACTGTGTTCATAATTCCGTATTTAAAAAACTTAAAGATGTAAACCAGAAAATTGTAACGGCGAATTGCAATTGCCATGTAATAAATAACTGCATCAAAAGTGCATTAAATGCTTTATCTGTCGACGTAGAAAACATTGTGATTCAATGAATTTAGCTCATCAGCTTTGTCAAATGAAAAGTTAAAGGAATGTTTTGAGTTTCCATGTATCGAATACAAGCATCTACTTCGGCATGTTCCCACTCGATAGCTTTTCCTTTTGCCTGCAACGGATCGATTATTACATTCTTGGCCTGCGGTTAAAAGGTACTTTTTGCAAAAAGGGGGGAACAAAAAGGGGGGAATTTTTGCAAAAAGTACCTTTTAACCGCAGGCCAAGAATGTAATATCTGCAGAAAAGAAATGTAACAACTGCAGAAAAAAAAACTGGAAATTTGTATCATATGGAAAGTCAGATACTGAACTAAATAATACGGATGAAGATTGCATTTCTGAAGGATTGTCAGAGGCGTATTTGTATTTTATTCATAATGTAATGAATGAATTCCAATCAGCTATACTAGCGTTTGAAAATGATTCTTGTACAATAATGGAACTTCACAGCATAATGAGAAAACTTATAAATAGTCTTCAAAGCCGAAGAAAAGATTGTTTCTATGGAGGTAGAGTTTTGGTTATTTTTTAAAATATTTCAAACAATGATGTTCAAGCATTCTAATTAGAAGCAAATCAATTTTTAACAAATGCTATTTCATACTTGGAGCAACGATATGATTTCGGAGATGAATCCATTTACAAACACATGTCAGTTTTAAATCTGAAACAATCTCTTTTGTCATGCGATACATTAGCAGAGCTTCCAAAAATTTTACAGATATCAAATTCTATTGATAATGACATGTTATATATAGAATATGGCTGTCTTCGAGAAGTGTTTGATCAATTGCCAAAAGATATTCCGATTGACAAAATATGGTCTTACTTTCTCCAAAAATGTGATAAAAATAACTTGATAAATATATTTAAATTGATCTCATTTATTTTTTCTATTCCAATCAGTAATGCTTTTTGTGAAAGAACTTTTTGTACATTAAACAGTTTATATTCTAAAGAAAGGAATAGAATGGCATTTGACCTTATGAAGGCTGAATTGTTAATAAGACAAAACTTTCATGAAAATTGTAAACATTTTCAAACTTTTTTGCTAACGCGTAAAGGAACATAACTAGTTAAGTCTGTTACTAAAAGTACAAAGTATGTGTGGAAAAATTAATATAGTTAAATGTGAATTAAATATAGGATGTTTATGTTATTTGACGTATATTGAATTGTAATATGTTTTTGTTTTTTTTAAGTTTTGGTATAATTTGTTATGTTTTTATTGTTTTTTTAATAAAATTTAATCAATATATTTTTTTGAAATCAAGCTCATTTTAGGTGAGTGTCAAGCTGGCTGGCTTTTGGGATGTGGTAAGCCTAGCGCCAACAGTTATTAAATAAACACACACATTACAAAAACAACAACAAAAAGATGTTTACTCTATGTAAAAAGTGTCAACAAAATCTTTGCATAATTGATGAAAACAACAAAAAATGCGGTTATTTTCCGCAAATTTCATTCATTTGGGGTTTTTTGCAAATGGTATGGAATGCGAAAGGGGTGAGAAATTATTTAGTTGATTTAATTAGTTCCGGAATATCATATTCCAATGGTATTTTTTCCCACTCTTCTCCGATGAATCTTGTTAATTCAGTTTTATTAGTTGGACCTGCATAAATAAGATTTATGTTTGGGATCATTATCTTGATAGTATTTGTATTTAAATTTGTTCGAATTTTCCGGGTCAACAAAGCCAAGATATACTTCCTTGGTCATTATTTCGTCCAAAATTTTGATTTCACCCACTCCCATTTTTGATATACAACCCCAAACCATTACTGACAGTTTTCCAAACTTTACGGTAGGGATAATATAATATTTCTGTTTTGTAGTGCTGTGTGAGGCTTACGCCAAACTCTCTGGGGTCCATCATGGTAGTAGAGTATCATTTTCGTCTCATCTGAGAAAATAACGTCATCCCAGTACTCTGTGGGTAGCGATATGAGCTCGGTGGCAAATCGCAATCTTTTATCAACGTTTTGTGCTGATAACAGGGGTTTTTTTCCTAGCCACTTTTGAAGAATATTTGTGTTTTTGCAACACTTTTCGAACAGTCTCATGAGAAACTCTTAGCCCGTAGTCTTTTTCCGCTTGAAGAGCTAATCCTCTTGTACTGCTTTGCGGGCTATTATAAATAGTTTTAATACTTTTACGTTCAATTCGCTGCGTCACTTTTTTTAGTCTGCCTGTAGATCCTTTCAACTCGAGTCTTTCTTCATTTTCACCACGGTTTAGTATATTATATACAGTTCTAATTTTGAGGGAGAACATATCGGCTATTTCTCTGGCTGATTTGCCATTGTAGTGATTGAAATACACTAACTGAATAATATTTTTTGAAACTCGTTTTCCTGCCATTTTTTTGTATTCAAATCTGAGATCACTTGTAGCACTGAAGGCAATCACTTTATAACTAAATAATTTCTTACCCCTTTCACATTCCATACCATTTGCAAAAAAAAAACCCAAATTATTGAAATTCGCGGAAAATAACTGCATTTTTTGTTGTTTAATCAGTTATGCAAAGATTTTTTTGACACTTTTTAAATATAGTAAACATCTTTTTTTGTTGTTGTTTTCGTAATGTGTGTATTTATTTAATAACTGTTGGGGTCTAATAGTGATAGACAAGTACAGTAATGGAATGTGCGTATACATTTTTTGTTTGCTTTTTTATTTGTTGTTGGAATTCTCGATGAAAGCTAAAATTTTAAATTTTTCTTCACTATGCAAAGATATTCTTGACAAACTGTATGTAGTTTTGTTTCAGATACGAGTGCTTAGAAATCACGATACGACGCAAACGCCATTTGTAAGCAAACAACAGCTCATGGATGTGACGCAATTCATACCATACATTTTTTCTATTATTTTCATTTTTTTGAAGGTTGAGGAAAAATGGTAAAAAATATTCAATCAATTAATTTAAATTGTTGCGTGTGCTCAATATAATTATGCAATTTAGTGTTCTATAATTAATTTAAATAATTTTAGGTATATAATTAAATAATAAATTCAATTAATAACTTACGTGAGTGCATATTTAATGAGTTTATGCCCACTATTAATGCAACACCACTTATATTTTTTGTCCAGATGGCAAGGGGGTTGCATTCGAGCCACAAACACATTTTTTAAATTAGAAATGCCAAGGGAAAGTTAATAGAAGAATAGGGAAATAAGTTCATAGCAATTTCATAGTTTCTTTTATTTTCAACGATTGGCTTGTTGCTTGGAAAAGAGTAAGTAATAATTCGATAGAACTCTTTCTGCTCTACAAAACTATGTATGTATTGTATTTTTGAGTTATTTAAATTTTCATTAGTTTTAAGGCTTAGAAATGGGATACCCAGAAAGCTAAAATCATCATTTTCGACACCTGCTCTTCTTTGCTTTTCATCGATGTTAAAAAGCTGCCGAAGCAGCCCAGGACATTTGCGACGTGTATGGAAAATGTGTATTAGGCGAGTCTACAGCACGGGGAGTTTGACGTCGATAACACGTCTCTCAGCGCAAGACCTTTTAAATTCGATGAAGAACGTCTCAAATCACTTTTGAAGGATTGTGAGCCTAGGTGCTTAACGAGCTCAATGAAAAAAAAGTTGCCTTTAAATTGCTTCTCGGCATCTCGTCCGCCATCGAGCAACACGCGGTCATAAGGAGCGCTTTTTGTACCAAATTGTGACGGGAGATCAGAAATGGTGCCTATACATCATATGGCAACGAAGTGACATTGTCTTGATTTTTTTCGTATATCACCAACACAATATCAGTTTTTTCTTAAACAAACCGCTGTAATGACTGCGATGACCTCAGTCAATCAGCTGATTCTTACATATTCTGTGAGAGTTGGTTAACGGTATGAGCTTGACCACACCTTCTGAATTTTTTCACCATGTTTTGTACTAAACGATTGGGACTGAAACAATGAAGGAACATTGAAAAGGTGTTGAAAATGCAGCATTATTTTTTCGATTCTTACATTAGATACACTGCCGTGTGAACTCATATTTCATTTAAGTGAGAATGGAATTAAAAAATTATTGGCGCGAATGAGAAGAAAAGATGACAATTTAATAGCGCATAATTAGTTATTTCGAGTTGAAAATGATTTCACACACTTCCCCAGTGTTGGAGTGGCAGTGTCATATTTCATGGTTGAGAGTTAGATTTCTTGGACTTAATTTTAATAAATATGATTTATGACATCTGCCAGACAATTATAGCTCTATGCAATATGCTGATTTAATTGTTTTTAATTAATTTTTAAATATTCTGTGGAATAACATAAGCGTCGTTGTTTAGAACCTTAGATAGACGCAGCCCGCAGAAAAACAAATTTAGGTAGAACTCATGCCCGCAGCGACACTTCTACTCTACCTTGTTGGTCTTGTTGTATTACTGTTTTACTGTTTGTTTATTTGCTAATAACTAGTTTCCTTTTCCGCCCTTCGATAAATGTTCTTTACCACTTACCAGTTCACATCGTTCATTTGTAACGAAAATGCAAATAAACTGAATCTGTTATATGTATGTATGTATGTACATATGTTATTTTTCTTATCAATAAAAATATTTTATAATTATTTTGAATTACAGCGGGATAAGTTTCACATTTTCTAAATTCATTACATATATTTTACTTGCTACTTAATTTTCTCACAATCCAGTGCAATAAAATTCTAAACATTTGCTGAAAAAAAAAATCGGTGAAACTAAAAATAAGAGACAGCTAATACCTCCAATGACAAAGATCCAAGCGAATTTTTTGGCCTACAGGTTTGGTTTTCTTCCACTACTCTGTATTTAAACAAATTTTGTGAAATTCGATGAAACAATGCCTCTTTTCGGAAAGTTATGTTTAACTTAAATCTACGATAGGTGGCGCTGACGTGCAATTTTTACGGTTTTTGTGGTTTTTCATTGAAAAGTGTAATATTTCTAACTGTTTCCGTGACTGAGAAATCGATGGTTTGATGTGTTTTTCATTACAAAATTTTGAATGATGTTAAAAAACAAAATGGCTTTACTGTGAAAAACACGTTTTTATATTAAACGGTTTATGAGAAAAAGTAACATTTTTATAGGATGAACAGCATCACAGTAAGTTCTACATGCGAGTATATCCTTAGGTACCTAATTCACTTTTTGTAAAGGGTATTTCAAACGTCGCGTCTAGATGTTATTTTGAAATAAAAAATGTAAAAATGTCACTATTTTTATTCAAAACATGGCTCCTAGCAATTATATATAAAAAATTACATCATTTAAATATCAACCATGAGCGCGTCCACAGGTTAAATTCACCAAACAGTCAATTCGCGAGAGCCGTATTGTTGATGGTTGTTCAGCAACACTTTGCGTTACAGCATCAATTTCTCAACAGAACGTTCAGTTGTTGGTCTGTGACATCGTACAAATTTCTATCCTTTTTCTATCCTCGACAGAACAAATTTCTTTAAATTTTTTAACCAATCATGGAATTGTCTTATTATTATTTCCTCCAAAAAAATGACGGCTTTGCGATATGTTATAACACGAGCTTCTTAAATATATTTTGTAGTAAATATTTTTTTTTATAAACACTTTAAGGCTGACATTTTGGTCAAAAATGGATTTTTGTTTTCAGAAACAGAAATTTAGAAATTTATTTTGCTTATTCCTTCCATTAATTACTAGATTTAACATTACTTTAACGAAATCTGTTTGGTTTTTTTATTTCAGAGGATCCAGTTTAGAGATATACCGCAAAACTTCTTTTTTGAGAGTAGCTCCCGGAGATCAGCTGTAGCTCCTTTCTAAATAAATATTTTTACTAATACTAAGTCTTAAAAATCGATCATTTTCAAAAATTTTAACGCGTTGTTCTATCTTTTAAAATTGTACATCCGTCTACTTGACAAATGTCAGAGATAACATAATAAAGGTCTAGGAATTATTCACTACTGGCGTCACTTTTTAAATACCCTGCCAGATGCAAGTATTCCAAAATATTGTTAATATAATTTCTTCATATTATTGCTTGCACCAGTTAGACTGCTTGCTCTACTAAATTTTCCACAAGCATTACAAAAATGTCGCACATTTTGCAAAGAGTTATTAATTTACTAAAGAGTATTTAATTTATTAATTTTTAATTGAATAAAAAACAAACTTGGCATATAACTACCGCCAAGGACGAACCGTTGAAGTAAGTACAGTTCTAATCTTTCCGTTTTTAAGTTCTGCGTTGTTTCAAGCTTTTTCTAAGTAGCGATCGTTACTTGGCAGGTAAAGGCTATTTCTATATTCCTCATGAGAAAACTCCTCATAAAAACCATCTGCCGTTTGGTGTCGGCTTAAAACTGTAGGCCCCTCCATTTGTGAAAAATATCACCATAAATGGGAGGAGGAGCTCGCCCAAATGACTAATGGATGTAGGGGATCATGACACATAAATATTATATTATGATACTTACTGAAATAGCGACGCGTAAGTGTTCTACGTCCGCGCAACACGCGTCTGGTCGCTTCCGATTCCTGTATACAGCAGGCAAGCAACACTGAAAGGAAATTTGTTCAAATGAATATTGTACGAGAAAATAAATATGTAATAAAGAGCTAACAATTACGTATGCAGTAGGTAAGTTGCATTAAAATAGAAAAAAACTATAAAATAATTTTAAATAAATATGGATGTTGCACTCGTATATTTTTTATAGTTAGCTCAACCGGCATATATACATAAATTCTGAAACTTCCTTACCACCTGCACTCAGTGATGCCACATATAAGGGAAATTCCCCACATGTCTGTATTTTCCTATCTTAAAATGTAAGGGAGTTTTGAAATTTGAACGGACTCTGAAATAATTTAAAAAAAAACATAACTTGGCCAGACAAAATGAATGAGCATTTTAAAAAATATTATGGCCGGTCTCAAATACATAGCTGAAAAATTGTATATTGTAATGTATATACAATAATATTGGCAACGGCCGTAGCTGAATGGATTGGTACGTGACTACTATTCGGGAGTGCGTGGAATCGAATCTGCGTGTATGAAACACGAAAATGATAGACATTTTTTTTCAAATAGCGATCGCCCTCGGCAGACAATGGCAAACCTAATTTCTGCCATTTGCCGTTCAGAGTCGGCTTAAAATTGTAAATCTCTCCATTTGTGGAAAAACATCAAGACACCCGCCACAAATAGGAGGCCAAAACAGGAGGGTACGCGCCAATTATTTATTTTTTTAATGTAAAAATAAGAACTTGCCTCTGGAGGCAATCTCTCAAGGGACATGGTAGCATTTTCTCCGAACTTCGAACATATCTCTCTATCCCCAAACTAGAGTTTGAGGGTCGCGCTAGGGCAATCTTTCCAAATAGGCAGGATTGGATCGACGGAAAAATCTGATCCGAAGCTTGCACCTCTGTCTTCACTGACGGTTCCAAGATGGAATCGGGAGTCGGAGCAGGAGTTTTCTCTAAATCAGCCAATGTATATATTTCCTTTAAACTACCGAACACGGCTAGTATTTTTTAAGCAGAAGTCTTTGCAATCCTGCAGGCATGCAAAATGCGTAGGGAACGCGGGTGCGAGGGAGATGTTAACATTTCCTCCGATAGTCAAGCCACGATTAAGGCTCCTGTAAAGAGGAGATCAAATCTCTTGGGTGTGCAGGTAACATTTCCTTGATCTGGGTTCCGGGACATAGGGACATAGAGTGAAATGAAATTGCTGATGAGCTTGCCAGGAAGGGGACTGAATTGGCCTCAGATACCTCCTACCCGGTCATCGGCATCCCCCTGATAGTTGTTAAAGGGAACTGCACAAATTATTTCTCAGGATAGCGCAGAAAAGATGGAGCTCCATTTCTTCATGTGTTATTTCAAAAACCCTTTGGCCCCAATATGATATACGAAGGACTCAGAAAGTTCTGTAGAGGATTTTCTCTGTAAATGCCCGGGTTGGGCAGCTAGACGGCTAAGGTCACTGGGCGCATCTTTTTTCGACCGCCTGGGGCAGTGCGCCAACCTAATCCGATCAATCTCCTCCATTATATCAACAGCTCTGGATGGCTGTAGATATCTGCCTGTTGGAGGTCTCATAATGGTATCAAAATGGTGCTTTAGTGCTACTTGAGGAGTGACAGACCGGCACTTCAACTATTTCACCTACGTACCTATAAGAACTTAATGGCATTTTTTTAGTTTTAGAAATATTATCATTGTTATGAGCTGGAAGTAGTTTGATTGAAACGCATGATTCAATAATAAAAGGTTGTGTATTGTTGGTTGCATTGTTCTAATTTAGTTAATTTTAAAATTTTAGAAAGACACAATTTTTAACATTGCTGCACCTAAAATCTATGGGGGAATTTTCTGAGGATTCTGTTTTTTGTCCATAGGGATTTTGAAAAAAGAAAAATCACATCTGGCATCAGTGCTTGCAGCAAGCATTATGCATGTAGGTACATTTTTCAAATTTGCTTTTGTGCATTTTCTTGTTTCTATTTCTTTCCACTTTTCTTGTTTTTTCGTTTCCTGTTTTCGATTAAAAAAAATACCTGCGCATAGGTAAATCGTATACTCTGATACATTCCATCTGTGCATTAATGCCAATGAAAATACACCGGAAAAATCTGCATAAAAATCCATTACTAATGGAATACGAGCTCTGCAAAACAAAAACACAAAACAGAGTAAAGTAAACCTTATGCAAAAGGTGGAAACTATGCAAAAAAGTACGAAAGATGTAGTGAAGCTCAATAAATAAAATCTTTTTTTTTTCAGCTAACAAAAAGAGCAATAAAACAAAAAAAGCAGTTCATCATCATCAGTGTCACTATCAACGTCGGGTCTTTCCGTGCCTTCTACATCCGCTCCCGTATGGCATATGTGTGTAACTCGCAACACTATACGTACAATTACTACAATGAAAACCATGCCACAGCGCTCAGTTAAAAACATGCAGAAGAGAAAAACAAATAGTGGCAATAAATGTGATGTTGTGGCTGGCCAACAAGCGGCCCAGGTGAATATGCGTTGCAACGCCCATAAAAATTCGCTAACTCTTTGGGTGGAACGCCATACACAAACGGGATGCACTTGTATAAACTAGAGAATAGGTAGTAAAAGATTTTACTGTTTTTAACTCTGTATGTAAATATGTATGTATTATGAATATGTATATATGTATGTATAACTAGCTGAGTGTAAGTAAATATCTATCATAGTTTTCTTTTTTTATTGTGTTCGAGCGCATGCAATATGGCTCTCCGTTTTAATTTATGTAGAAATCAGACCATGTTGGTTTATATTCTTGTTTCAATCACATCTTTAACACCTTAAGCCGATTCAAATATATTTCAATGCATACGTGCGTGCGCATAAATGAGTATATTTCTTTTTTCAAATTTCACATTTTCTGAATGAAAAGCCATTACCTGCTTACTGGTATATGTAAATACGTAAGTATCATACTATTATATGTAAATAAATGTGTATATAAATGATATATTCCAAACGTCTCCGTGTGAAATTTTCGATGACACTTGATGACTTTCGATAGTTCTTTTTCTCGGCCCAGAGTTTAGATAAAAACTCAGTGGTTCCTCTGACACAAAGGGCAGGTTTTCGGTAATTTCTAACACTATAACTCTTTTGTAATGTACTGTGAGTCAAAAAAATATTGGCACTATCGAAAAATCAAAGTTCTCAGCTGAATTCAAAGTTCAAAAGTTCTGAAGCTGTTTGAAATGGTATATCAACCACTCCTGTGCAAGGTAAGACGAATGTTTTTGGTCATTATTTTGTTGAAAATGCCAAGTTGTCCCATTACTTGACTTGAATTTTTTTTAAGAAGGTCGCGATACACATGCTTATCCATTGTATCATCCATGAACACGAGCTTTCCGGCACCAGATGCCGCGAAACACCCCCAAACCATCACATTTCCTCCACCGTGTTTAACTGTTTTGAGCAGATTGTTCTCTTGAAGCTCTTTATTTGGCTTTCGCCAAATCTCTTGTGCTCCATCTGACCCAAATAAATTGAATTTTGATTCACCACTAGGTAAATATGGTGGTGTTCCAAAAAGCGCTAGGCTTCTTTAAATGCTATTTAGCAAATTCTAGCCTCTTTTTCTTATTTACCTCCGAAATGAAGGGTTTGGGTCGAGGAACTCGACTTTATATAGGGTATTCCGAACAGTTTACGGGTTGAAATTGATTTCAAATGAATTTTGCAGGGTCTCGCACAAGTTGACAGCCGAAGTTTTTGGATTTTGTGCCACCGTGGGCACCACAATTCGCTCCTGTCGTTCGGTTAATTTTTTGGACGGCCATACCTGCTCTCCGGAGCTATTTTGCCACTATTGCAATAATGCATAATGATGTCTCGAACGCTGAACCATGATTTATAGACAAGTTTGCCAATTTCGCGATAAAATATTTTCTCCAAAATACAGTTTTATCATTAAGTGACGCAGTTCTAAGGAAACTTCAGCACCACGGCCCATTTTGGTTTATGTCCGTTGAAATCGCGATCAAAAGAGATTGCGATCGTATGCAATTCTTGGAACGTAGTGTGAAAAAGCAAAAGTAAAAATAACGGGAGTTTACCGTTACGACGCTAAAAGCATAAGCTAACATAAAGAATGCGCCAATATGTACTTTTTTTGATGTGAATTTGTGCCTTATTTTACCTTTCAAGGCTGAGCTTGTAAGCCTATGTTGATATTAATTTTTTTTGTTCAGATACGTAGAAAATCAATACATTTAGAAAATACCGTTTTCAAATTTTTTATACTTTCATTAGAAGAAAAGTTATAGCACTGAGAACTTAAATTTTTAGAGTGTGCCAATACTTTTTTGACTCACTGTATTTGTATGGACCCAAAATATTCAACATATCTTACCACTGAAGCATTCGGTACATTCTTTCACATATGTATGTACGCATAATATTTGTTTATACTTTTAGCCGACTTTTCTTTCCCTTCCATGCCTTTCATAGTTTTGAGCTGTAACCGTTTCCATGAATTATATTAAGTGACTAACAGTAAATTGCGCTTACTAGCAACATGTTGTGAGTCATCTTTGCTTGGCTTATCTTTTGTAAATATGTATATAACTACAAGCAACGCTGATAAGCACAGCATTTTTGTAGAGTTTCGCATGTTCACTGCTATATGTATGTACAACAATTATTATAGCAAAACAAAATCTTATACTTTTCAATGAAAGTTATAAAGTTAAGCCAAAACACAAATGTACATACATATGTATGTACGAAAATACGTACAAATTCACAACTAATTCACAATTTTTTATCGCATAAAATATTACTTCGAAAAGTTTTTTTCTTTACCCAAAAAGATCACCACATAGGCTGCACTCTTTTTCCCCACCACCATTTTGTAGAAATTCCTTCTTCGTCGAAAAAAATTCTTCGTTGCAATTAAAGCACGAGTCGTTTGTTAATTTTAATCAGATTTCTCTGACGGTCTGCGATAAACTAATTTAAAAGCACAAAACCTTAGCATGGCAAGGCTTCATGAGCAAATGTTAGATAAGCATTCCAGTGTGTATTTTTTACTGGAAGTGATAAGATAACTTATAACTTACACATTGTGTAGAGGCGCAAAACTTATTTTTTAAAAACCACAAAAAAACCCACTCAATGAAAGGTCAATATTTTAGTTCGATTATACCTTATATTACCCCCTAGCGTCTAACACTTCTTCCTGCCAGGCCAGTTAAGTTTACGTCATCTAATAAAGCACCTTTATTTTTAGTTATCAAAAGAAGCTGATGGGATTTTTCAGCATAAAATAATGAGTTCATGTACTCCCACAAAAAGTATTCCAAAGGAGTTAAAATACTTGACTTATGCGATAATTCATTCACGAAAGGTGTGCCACAATAAAATGATGATTTGACTCACTGTATGACATTTTGTACTATTTTGGCGGAACTATTGCGTATGTACATATTCAGACGCTTAACCTGTGGCGATCTGGCGAACTCTATGGATGGCAGTGCTGGTTAAATTTTCAGCTTTGAAATAGTCTCTGTTACAACTGACAACCTATACTTTGCAAAACATCTGAACAATGACTACACTCGTCTGTTTTTTTTTTGTAATATTTTTCGTTGTTTATATGTATTTAATTTTTATGCTTTTATGTTTTTTCGTTTTTCCATTCTTTCCTTCAAATCTAATGTGAATACCTGTGCCTGTATATATGTACATGAATAATAGCTTTTACGAATTTCCTATCTTAAGATGACATGAGATTATTTCCCTAATGACGGCGATACACGTATTTGTATCGATAGCCATCGTCAGCGAGCACAGCCGTTTCCTCTTCAGGTTGTTGCTCCGCAACCGCTTGACCTTCCTCCGTTGGTGGTAAATACTCACTACCGGGGAGTTCACTCACATCACGTCGATGACGATATTTTAATCGACGCACTGTTTTGTAGCGGTAACCGTCATTAGCCAAAATGGAAGCATCTTCTGGCACGGCCTCTGTGACTTCAGCAATAGTTGTTTCTTGAATTGCCTCACTAGGTGGGAGATATTTGTTCTGTTGGAGTTCATCAACATCACGGCGCTTACGGTATTTCAAGCGACGAACAACTTTGTAGCGATAACCATCATCAGCTAATTCGGTCTGTTCTTCGGCAGCAGATTCAGTAGCGGTTTCAGCAGCTTCTGCAACTTCCGCTTCTTGAGCTTCTTCGTTAGGAGGGAGATATTCGTTTTGTGGGAGTTCATCAGCATCACGGCGCTTACGGTATTTCAAGCGACGAACAACCTTGTAACGGTAACCATCATCAGCTAATTCGGTCTGTTCCTCAGTAGCGGTTTGAGCAGCTTCTGCAACTTCCGTTTCTTGAGCTTCCTCGGTAGGTGGGAGATATTCGTTCTGTGGGAGTTCATTAACATCACGACGCTTACGGTACTTCAAGCGACGAACCACTTTGTAACGGTAACCATCATCAGCTAATTCGGTCTGTTCTTCGGCAGCAGATTCGGTAGCGGCTTCAGCTGCTTCTGCAACTTCCGCTTCTTGGGCTTCTTCGTTAGGTGGGAGATATTCGTTCTGTGGGAGTTCATTAACATCGCGACGCTTACGGTACTTCAACCGACGAACCACTTTGTAACGGTAACCATCATCAGCTAATTCGGTCTGTTCTTCGGCAGCAGATTCGGTAGCGGCTTCAGCTGCTTCTGCAACTTCCGCTTCTTGGGCTTCTTCGTTAGGTGGGAGATATTCGTTCTGTGGGAGTTCATTAACATCACGACGCTTACGGTACTTCAAGCGACGAACCACTTTGTAACGATAACCATCATCAGCTAATTCGGTCTGTTCTTCGGCAGCAGATTCGGTAGCGGCTTCAGCAGCTTCTGCAACTTCCGCTTCTTGAGCTTCCTCGGTAGGTGGGAGATATTCGTTCTGTGGGAGTTCATTAACGTCGCGACGCTTACGGTATTTCAGGCGACGAACAACTTTGTAACGGTAACCATCATCAGCCAACTCAGTTTGCTCCTCAGCAGCGGGTTCAGCAGCTTCTATGATAGCGGTTTCTTGGGCTTCCTCGACAGGTGGGAGATATTCATTCTGTGGGAGTTCATCAACATCACGGCGCTTACGGTATTTCAAGCGACGAACAACTTTGTAGCGATAACCATCATCAGCTAATTCGGTCTCTTCTTCAGCAGCAGATTCAGTAGCGGTTTCAGCAGCTTCTGCAACTTCCGCTTCTTGAGCTTCTTCGTTAGGTGGGAGATATTCGTTTTGTGGGAGTTCATCAACGTCACGGCGCTTACGGTATTTCAGGCGACGAACAATTTTGTAACGGTAACCATCATCAGCCAACTCAGTTTGCTCCTCAGCAGCGGGTTCATCAGCTACTGCGACCGCGGTTTCTTGAGCTTCCTCGACAGGTGGAAGATATTCGTTCTGTGGGAGTTCATCAACATCACGGCGCTTACGGTATTTCAAGCGACGAACAACTTTGTAACGATAACCATCATCAGCTAATTGGGTTTGTTCCTCAGCAGCGGGTTCAGCAGCTTCTGTGAGAACGGATTCAGCAGCTTCTGCAACTTCCGCTTCTTGAGCTTCTTCGGTAGGTGGGAGATATTCGTTCTGTGGGAGCTCATCAACATCACGACGCTTACGGTATTTCAAGCGACGAACAACTTTGTAGCGATAACCATCATCAGCTAAGTCAGTTTTAACTTCATCGCTGGGCTCCGCGGTTTCAATAGCCACACTTTCGTTAGCCTCTTCAGCGGGTGGTAGATATTCATTTTGAGGAAGTTCGTTTACATCACGGCGATGGCGAAGTTTGAGCCGATATACAGCCTTATAACGATATCCATCATCACCCACTACTGTTTGGTCTTCAGCTGCTTCTTTGGCTGGTGCTAAATATTCCTGTACAGGCAAACTGTTATCCACAACTGGTGGCAGATAGTCGGCCGGCAAAGTAGCCGCTCCAACAACTGCTATCACAGCAAATGCAATCACTAGGAATCTCTGCAAGAAAAAGGTTGTGTAGTTTAGTTCATGAAGAAAAAACTTCATTTGGCTGTCCTTTGACGCAATGAGGAGTCTGTATATTATTTCTCATGGTTTTCAATTGTACGATTTTGCTTACCATTATTGCTATTTAACACTACTTGATGATTGAAGGTAAGAATTTGTTATGGTTTAATTGCAAAAAGTACATGTTATTTATACCCGAAAAATATTTTGTGTAAATTAAAATATAATTACCAGAAATAAACAAATAAGTAGTTGTATTGCAATCGATAATTACGCGTACGCAATTACGTACATACCTACATACACATACGTAAATGTGCATAAGTGTGTGTCGATGTATGGATCATTATGTGGAATCATCTTAGATGGGGCGAAGCTTCAGCATTTTGGAATAGTTTTTTTATATACATATGTAGGTACATACATTTGTTGCTGGATTTAATTTCATATTTGCTATTTAGCTGGTTATGGTAAGCGAAAATCGAAAGTAAGCAAATTATTAGGTTCACTGGTGTTTAATACGTTATTGTTGGTCACCTATGCGGAGGTTGGCAATGTCGGACGTTGAGCGGTACGCTCACTTAGATGTATGTGTATATGAACATCTGTATATTTAGCAAATTGATACATTTGTCGTCAATATTTCCACTTTTGGTGTTCAGCACTGCGCGGTGTTGAAAACGTGTTCGGCTATTTCGGAAGCTTCATAACTTTTTCTCAAGTTCAAATCGAAAATTATTTCAATTGTCTTCAAGTGGTATTCTTCAAATTTTTGCGTGTTTCATATTTTCTATCAGTTGACGGACACAGGTCAAAATGGATTTAAAGTTTATATTAATATCCATTGTTTTTCTTATACCTATCTTTGAAAAGAAAAAATATAAATGAAACGAAATATTGTCTAGTCTTTCTTTAGCTATTCGCTTCCATTCAAGTCGCAAAGTTACATAAATATGCTTATTAATAAACGCTTGGCGTCGTAAACACCTTCAACACCATTCAAGTCACTCATTCAGCAGGTACCGGTTGCCATCTGTGTTTATGCGATAGTATGTATGTATGTACAATATGTACAATTTTAGAGATTAATTTTGAAAATATTTTTTTGCTTGTGCGTCCACTTTTCTTAAATGTTAGTTCAAGGCTCAAATTTGCTTCCGTTTTTAGTTAAAGGGTATGTCAATTAATAAAAATCATCAATAAAGTCTTCGTCACGCCCTGATAGTTAAAATGGTTGCTGGATGAAGTTTTGAATCTACCATGACCACCTTTGTTGCTGATATAAATTCTCATTCCTCCCTGACACCCTCTCGTTCTCTTTTTATTTGCATTGCCTTCGTGTTTTAGAGCCCAATGGTGAGCATTATGGTAGTTAGTAAACTAAACTTAGACTCATCTGCCCACAAGATTTGACATTGGCAGTGAGCATAAATTTGCGAAAATCTTCTCGCATCCCCTTCTTCTATTACTCGCACAGGCGTATTGTGAAGTGGTTACTATCCAGTTGTTTGAATTACAAATCAAACCTTCCATTGCGAGAATTCTAGCTCTTTATTTTTCAGAAAGAAACACATAACTTGTCATAAATAGAAAAGATTAGCCCATTAAATTAAGCAATGAACGGACAAAAAATATTAAATAATTTCATATGTATACTGGACGGATAATGAAGTAATTTAACAACAAAAACCAGATATATGCGTTGAATGTGGGCAAAGTAGAGCATCTGCTGTCTTCGCTTCTTGGACATTATAATATGCCATTTTTGTCAACCAACAATTCGAAACTGTGAAGGACTTTGCCTACTTCGGCACCAGCATCAACAACAAAAACAATGTCAACCCGGGGATGGAAAGGAGAAAAACTCTTGCCAACAGGTGTTACAGGTGGGCTCAGTAGACAATTGAGAAGTAGAGCTCTCTCTTGAAGGACCAAACTGACACTTTAAAAACGCTCATCATTGACGTCCTGCAATATAGCCCAGAGCATGAACGATTTCAACAGCAGATGGACAAGCTTTCGAGAGAAAAATGATCCGCAAAACTTTTGGTTCCTTTCGTATTTGTGAGTAGTAGAGAGTAGAGTTGTGAGAGTAGAGCAACATAGGGGCATGAACATAGTTAAACGTACAAAAATACAGTGGCTACGCTGACTTCGCCATGAACGAAGGCGCTCCAGCAAAGCGAAACTATACCCAAAAAAAGGAAGACGAGAAAGGAGAAGACGACATCTCCGTTGGAAGGAGCAAATGCTGCAGGACCTGCCAGTACTCAAGTGTTTTAACTGGCACCAGCGAGCGCAGGACAAAAACGCCTGGCGCATTATTTAGTATTCGGTCAAAACCGGCATACGGGTAAAGGGTCACATAAATATGTAAGTAAGACATATGTACATGTCTCCTCATTTAGTAAACACTACTAAATATTCTGCTAGAGTGTAGTTCGTTTCAGAGTTCCGCCACTTGGAACAGATATAGTTACATATATGTATATCGTAATTGTTTGTATGTAGGTACTCGGTCTCGTAATGTTATTGGTTAAATTTTTAAACTACAAATTATATTTTCGTCAAATCTTGTAAAGGCGGATCACCAAAACGGTGTAGTGAAAGTCATAAATACAAAAAACGACAAAATCTGACCATCACAAAAATAATACAATTCTTTCCGCTCATTACTCACTGAGAATCGTATATTTACAGAACTAGTTTTTGGTATTCTTTCTACATTTAAACTCAAAACGGAAAAAAACGATTATCCAAAATGGTTGAATCATCATCAAGTCATAAAACCAAATCAATCAGAAATTAACAAAATAGTGCATAGTGCAACGAGAAATATTCCACGGCTCTGATGGCCAGGTCCTGTCATTCGTATGGACACAAACGCTTCAGCTTAGAAAGTTCGATGTTACGTCAGCCGCTGGTAGAAGAAGAAGAAGCGGAAGCAGAAGGTCTCCTTTGCGTTGGAAAGATCAGGTGGAAAAGGACTTGATTTCCTTCACTTGGTGTATCCAACTAGCGCCGGTTACCACGACTAAAGGTGCTTTGTTAAATTCGAAACAAAAATATCTTGAGCAATTAAGTATATTGGACGACTTTCTTGGTAATCCTGTATAGTTGTATACTTACACGCGTACAAACAACTTTTTCGACTTTCGACAACTCGACTTTCTCGAAAATGTAAAATTTTGTAGGAAATTCATGATGTAGGAATTCCACATGTGGACTCGAAAGAGTGTAGCTTCATAGGCAGATTTACAACTTAGACATAATGCTTGAAGTAATTCGTAAAAAGTTCCACTAATACTAATTCTTACACTTCAGTTGTATACACACAAATCGATTGCGTTCTTAAAGTCAAATATCTGAACGAATTACGAAGGAAGTGAAGTTACTTAGACTCTATATTATTCAGACTGGGAATGTGACCGCAAACATGTAAATTCGGCAGATACGAATATATCATATTACTTATATTGTATAATCCCTGAACATAAGTAGTAGTGCTGCTGTAGGTGAAATGGTTGAAATGCCGGTCTGGCACTCCTCAAGTAGCACTAAAGCGCCGTACTGAATCCGAAGAATAAAATTGACATAAAAACAGAAGAAAAGGTCTTACGTTACGTTAACCCAGAATATCTACTAATCTGGACACTTGCAGGATATTGGATCCGCTTCGGCGCGAACTCGACGAGCGAGACATTTATATATGTACAGGGTGATATGAAGTGTTACCTATTCAAAACACCATAACGTTTTTGTGTGAAATTAGTTTTCATTGATTTTCAAGACAAAATTGTTCAAAAATGATTACAATTTTAACATATATTCACTTTAGCTCGATATAACCACCTTTTGCCTTGACTATAGCCTTCAAACGGTCAAAAAATGAGTTGCATGCTGCACGAATGTGCTCTTGAGGTATTTTGGCCCAATCTCGTATAATCGCTTTTTTCAGCGCGTCCATACTGGCAAAATTTTTAGTCCTCACCTTGCTCTCCAAAATGGACCATATGGAATAGTCCATCGGATTTGCGTCTGGCGAATTCGAAATCCATTGTGAGGACGAAATGAAGTGTGGAACATGATTTTTGAACCATTCTTGGTTCACACGAGCTTTATGTGATGGTGCCGAGTCCTGTTGGATCTTCAATGGTCTACAACCGAAATATTTGCGTGTCCACGGCTCTAAAGCAGCTTCTAAAACATTTTCCCGGTAATAAATCGCATTCACTTTGACACCAGGCTCGATAAAAACGATTAGAGAGCGTCCATCAGCGGTCACTGCGCCCAAACACTTACTTGCGATGGGAAATTGCTTCGAGTGGCCATACGTAGGCTCAAATTCTCGTATGAGCGTTCGGTCAAGTAAAAACGATCGTTTTGAGTGTTTATGAACTGCTCAATTGGGAAATTTTTTTCATCAGAAAACACAATGTTAGGAAATTCGCCAGGTTGGGGTGAAAGATCGTGTGCTTTTTGGAACTTGTAAGCCTTGACCTTGAGCTCATTTTTCAATATGCGTCGAATGCTGTCTTGCGATATTTTCAGTTCTTTAGCCATTTTTCTTCTAGTTACATACTTCGACGTGGATTTCGTTCAAGTCGAGCTTTCACTTTCCGAACCATTTCTGGCGTTGTTACGGTGTTTTATGGTCCACCTCCATAGCGTTTTGCAATGCTACTAGTATCATTGTAACGTTTTATAGTGCGATACACAAACATTTTATTCACTTCGAAGTGACTGAGCTCACGAACAATGACTGGTTGTGATTCTCCAGCCAAATATAACGCAATTACACTATTACGTTTGAATTCCATCACAGAAAAAAAAATTCAACAAAACTGAGACACAAATGCTTAATGCTTTTGATGGCTTATAAACAATATATTGAACTGTTATTAAAACCATTTTGACGTTGATGTCATGAGCTGTTTTACAGATACAAGCAGTGTGAAGTTGGTATATACTAATATATGTATATACTAGCAAACCCCGCCCGCTTCGCTGGGCACACTAAAATAGAATAGATATGGTTTAGAACAGAAAAGATATGGTTTTCATATTATTTATTTCTTTATTCTTTATTCCAGCGCTTTGGCATACACAATATTTTTTGTTTTTCTATTTGTTTTTGAGTAAATATATAATGCTGTTGGCTTCCCAACACGTGAACAGCCAACGTATAGTTGACCATGGGTGAATACTGGTTCTTCTAAATTCATCCCGCATATTTCTAAAGTTCGCCCTTGTGATTTATTGATAGTTATTGCAAATGTTAAGCGAATGGGTAGTTGCAAACGCTTGAATTCAAATGGCAATTCAGGTGGAATCATTGGAATTCTCGGTATTAGAACGTCTTCATTTGATGCCCATATTGTACATACACAACCAAAGGTTACCCGGGTCCACGTTTTGACCTATATCTCGAGATCCCAGTCACGGAGCGGCATGAAAAATACTCAGAACTAAAGCATTCACCAACAGCTTCCATTTGATACCCATATTGTACATGCACATTCTAGGCTCCACGTTTTGGTCTCTATCTCGAGACCCTAGTCACGGAGCGGCATGAAAAATACTCTGAACTAAAGCATTCACCAACAGCTTCTATCTGATATCCATATTGTACATACACATTCTAGGCTCCACGTTTTGGTCTCTATCTCGAGACCCTAGTCACGGAGCGGCATGAAAAATACTCTGAACTAAAGCATTCATCAACATCTTCCATTTGATACCCATATTGTACATACACATTCTAGGCTCCACGTTTTGGTCTCTATCTCGAGACCCTAGTCACGGAGCGGCATGAAAAATACTCTGAACTAAAGCATTCACCAACAGCTTCCACCTGATATCCATATTGTACAAACACATTCTAGGCTCCACGTTTTGGTCTCTATCTCGAGACCCTAGTCACGGAGCGGCATGAAAACTACTCTGAACTAAAGCATTCATCAAGAGCTTCCATTTGATACCCATATTGTACATACACATTCTAGGCTCCACGTTTTGGTCTCTATCTCGAGACCCTAGTCACGGAGCGGCGTGAAAAATACTCTGAACTAAAGCATTCACCAACAGCTTCCATTTGATACCCATATTGTACATACACATTCTAGGCTCCACGTTTTGGTCTCTATCTCGAGACCCTAGACATTTTCCAGGAGACCAAATTGTGAATCTAAACCATTCTCGAATCCCATTGAACACACACAAAAAATTTCATCAAAATCGGTTCAGTCGTTTAGGAGGAGTTCAGTGACAAACACACGAACATAAGAAATATATATATAAAGATACAGCCGAGCGGGATTGATTGCCTGTATTTGCTATAATTATGATTCAGGGATAAGTAGGGGCAATATTGGATTAATTCTTATGCGGGCATTGGAGTGAAACTTTATGCATTTTGTTTATTTAAATATTATTAAAATACAATTTTTTTGATTATTCCTCATAAATAATAGCAGCCCTACGTAATAAGATGTAAAATATATAATATATCAATTGAAACACCTTTTTCAAATAAATATTGAAATTACCTTGGTGGACCAAATTTTTGTTGCAAAAAATTTATTTTATAAAATTATATTTTTTCTCCAAAAAAATTATGTTCATTCGATGTATAAAACGGAATGATGAAAGAGTTGGGTAAATAAGACACCTTTTGACCAGCTAATTAATAAATTGACAAAATTGATCGTGACCGCTTAAGCGTCAGCTTTCTTTAGGATTCTGATAAGAATTTTCTTTATGTAAGCCACTAGTCTCATTTGCTTAAAGCAATTAACTGTTAAATCATTTTATGAGTCAATTTGTGGCATAGCCGTACAAATAGGTATACCACGTTAGAATACGCGAAATGAGAGGGTCGGCGGAGGGGAGTAGCCAATATTTCATGATGTAACTAAAAACCAACGTATGCATGTATTTAAAAAATAATATTTCAGTTTTATATATTGGTTTGGGGAAAAATAAATCCGTTATTTTCTCGGCAGATGGCTGTACTGATCGATATCTCGTAAAGTATCGATCAAATAATTTAAAATTTATACTCGATGTCAAGGTGACATTTCACACTTAAAAAAGTTATTTTTCTGTTCTTTGTTTATTTCACTCAGTTATGAGTTACAGGGTGTTAACAATGGAAATCAACAAAGTGAAAATTCAGAACATTTCCCAGTTTCTCCTTGATAAAGACGAAAATGCAATTGTGAATGATGTTTATGGTGTCAATACTGTGAAAGTTAATTAATTAATTTTGGTGTCGTCGATTCCATTCAGGCATTTTTGATGTTAAAAAAAATGTCGATAGTATCGATAAAATCACAGGAATAATCGAAGTTGACCGGTGTGTTAGTAGTCGTAGTATCGCCCATTTGCGCAAAATTTTACGCATTTAATAGTAAATCTAATGTTACTTAAGTTTTACATTATTTACCTGATTGTGTTTTCTTTTTTGTTGTGTTTTGAAATTGGAAAAACAGTTCAAATGCTTTTCTAACCAAAAATTCAAGCTTACACAAATATTGTAAAATTTTTCCTAGTTTATAATATTTTATATATTTAATGTATAAGGTTGTCAAAAAAGTCTTGCGGTATTTTTATTGAATTTTCAATTGTTCATAAAATTGGTTATAATAATGCGATTTAAGTCAAATATGCGCCGTTTTGTTCGATGACGAGTTCCCAACCAGATGCCAACTTCATAATGCCCCTCTTATAGAAGCTCGCTTCCCTATTGTCAAAAAACTCGGAGAGCCAATTTTCACAGGACTCTCTTGTGGACAACTTCCGACTACCAAGCTCGTTCGCCATGGACAGAAATAGGTGGTAATCACTTGGTACGAGATCCGGACTATACGGTGGATGCAAAAGAACCTCCCATCCGAGCTCCCGGATCTTCTGGCGCGTCACCAAAGATGTGTGTGGCCTGGCGTTGTCCTGATGGAAGACAATTCGGCCTCTGTTGATCAAAGATGGCCTCTTCTGCATGAGTGCTGCATTCAAGCGGTCCAGTTGTTGGCAGTACAGGTCCGAATTGAGCGCTTAGCCATAGGGGAGCAGCTCATAGTGGATGATTCCCTGCCAATCCCACCAAACACACAGAAGAACCTTCCTGCCCGTCAATCCAGGCTTGGCCACTGTCTGGGCAGCTTCACCGCTTTTCGACCACGACCGTTTGCGCTTCACGTTGTCGTAAGTAACCCACTTTTCATCGTCAGTCACCATCCGCTTAAAAAACGGGTCGATTTTGTTGCGATTCAGAAGCGATTCGCATGCGTCCATACGGGCAAAAATGTTTTTTTGCGTCAAGTCGTGTGGCACCCATACATCGAGCTTCTTTTTGAATCCAAGCTTCTTCAAATGGTTTATAACGGTTTGATGACTCATGCCCAGCTCATGGCCGATGCTACGGCTGCTACTATGCCGGTCTCTTTCGATCAATTCAGCGATTTTATCGCAATTTTCGACGACAGCCTTCCGGACCGTGGCGCATCTTCGATCACCTCTGCACCAGAACGAAAACGTTGAAACCATCGTTGTGCGGTGGAAATGGAAACTGTCTCGGATCCATAAACTGCACAAATTTTATTGGCAGCATGAGATGCATTTTTGCCTTTATCGTAGTAGTACTGTAAAATATGCCGTATTTTCTCTTTATTTTGCTCCATGTTTGCGACGCTATAACTCACGAACGACTAAACGCAAACAACAATTAATCAAACACGTGTTAGCACATGAAAAGAGCTTTCCAAAAAGCTCTAGCGTGAACCGATGCGACGAATACAACTAGAACTACGCGCTTGCAAAGACAAGCTTGCGGAAATACCGCAAGACTTTTTTGACAACCTTATATATAATTTATTATGTTTAATCTAATTTAGAATGTCGCTAGATGGTTGAAATATTCTTGGAAGTTTTACTAACGATCCCGCCAGTCCTTCGGTGAATTTTGACTTTTTGACTTCTTTATACAACATTCAATTCCCTCATTGAAATATTTTTAATACTTTTAAACGTAATAACATTTGCAGAATTAGTTTTGCTCCTGCTTAGAAGCATCTTCAATAAATTAAAAAATACTAAAACTATTTTTATTTCATTATAAAGATACCGAAAATCAAGCAAATCGGGCGAATGTAAATATATATTCCGAAATATATTTAGAATGAAGCAAGAAACTAGAGATTATAAAAATATAAGCTTGTAATATATAAGTAAATATGTAAGTATATAGATGCGTAGTATTGCTCCGCCCTGGCAATATTCATTTCAATCATCCAGTTGGCAAAGTGACGCTGTGCCACGATTGATCCAATGCATTGGTGTCTGACTACAATTCAATTGCATATACATCACGAAATTGGTGGAGTGACCAGTTGTTGAAAGCACACCTCTCCTTTCGCTTGTCTTGTAAACTGGGCAATCATAAATGGTGCGTCCTTTTGCGCCCTCCTTTGTCGTTTGACTCGGCTCATGTGTCTCTTTCAAAGATGGACGGAAAAATATCACTGGCAATGTATCGAATAATATCTTTGAGTAGGACTCATCCAGTTCGTGTGTCTCACGATTAAAGCGTGCACCTTCCAAGAAGAGGCCCTATTTGATGATGGTAAAGATGGCAAAGTTAGAAATCAGTAATTGGTTTGAGTAAAATATAAATTTCATAATAAAAATTAGTGAGAACATAATTTAATATTTTTTATGATATACCTATGTACGTATGTGCGTTGGTGCATGACTACCATCTACCGGGAGTGCGTAAGTTCGAGTCTCCGTGCATGAAACAGTAAAAATATAAAGGGTGGTTAAATTTCAAGGGCCGATGTTGAATGTGAACCACACTGAACAAGACAATTGACAAACTTTTGTCTCCGAACTATGCGAATCTAATCTGCGCGACAGCAACAAATAATAATAATAATATAGCTGCGCTTACAGCAAGATCGCATCGACACTTGCCTATAATCAATAAAAGCATTTGGCATCACTGTTTAACAAATATTTATTACACCAATATTCTATTTGTGAAGAAACATCAAGACGCAAACCACAAATGGGGGAAGGAAGAAAATGTACGAGAAAAAAAAATTCAAAACCTAACTCGAATTTTGAGCCACCATAACATAAACTAATACAAAATTCACTGTTCGCAAAACTGCGTTCCCAGATTTTTAAAAAGAATTCTGTTTTAAAAGTATGAAATTTGTAAAATTTTTATAAATTGTATGTCTTTTAACACCATTGGACTTCTTTCCCAGGAACTACTGGAAAATTACGGTCAATGCCAATAAGCCCAATATGAACCCAGAGCGAAATATGCCAAAAAGTCATGGGACATTTTTCTTCCCGAACACTTACTTTCTTCAACAAATGTGTGGTTTCGCGGGCAGTATGGCATGCAGTATTTGTCTGTTTCAAAGTTTTTCTGGACTATGTTAACATATTTCTGGAAACTAAAACTAAGACAAATTTAAATCCATGTAAACCAATTTGAAGTTTTTTAAATTTTCGAAAAAGAAATGGCCATTACTTTTTACCTCATGAAAACAAACTATTTCTAATACGAGTGCATATCTTACATGGAAAAATTTTGTCTCATCATTGATAGACTGTTGCTCCTATGTGTGTGTTTATGTACAGCCATGTGTAAAGAAAATATTAAAAAACAGCACATGTTTATAAAGCTTTAAATAATTATAAGAGTTTTAAATCACAATAATTGAATAGTCGTTATTTTTTCTATTTAACTTACCCGTATGTATGCGCCAAAGCTTGGCTTGTTCTCTACTTCCGTCTCATACTTAGTCACTTCAAACTTTATATCCACCATATCGATTTGGAAAGAATTTTTTCGCGAATAATTTTGTAGTACACCAGTAATGAAGGATTGTGTGAAATAAAAGCCCGATAACCAGTACACATCCGGTTCTCCATTGTCTATCCACTGCTGGAAAAATTCCAAACTGGAGAAGGAAAAAAATTAAAGAATAAGTAACCAATATTTGATGGAAAATCACAAGTAAGTAAATATGTAGATATATGTGTAATAATGTAGGTATGAATTAAAAACCTTATACTATACTTTGGAGGCTCACATCCTAACACAGGATGCACCGCAATTTTCTAACGTATTGTAATCCTTAAAGCAATGCAATCATTGTTGCTTAAGCAGTATAATCAATAATGCAAAAACTACACTAGCGAATCGTTCGAATGTTACCAACTTGGGGACAGTGTGCCAATCGAAATCCCATCAATCTGCTCCATTGCATCAACAGCTCTGGCTGGCTGTGGATATCTGCCTGTTGGAGGTCTCTTAATGGTATCAAAACAGCACTTTAGTGCTACTTGGGGAGTGTGAGAGTTGTACTTCAACCAGAGCTATGTCGTAATGATTTTGTTTTCAAATGAAATTACTCTTAATCTCAACAAATTGAAAAAGTAATCAATTCGCTTGCTTTGGGCTGAAGGAATCGATTACTAATTGTAATTCTGAACATTTTCGTATATACTTATATAAAGCTATACTATAATGTTCCAAAGACTTGGGGGTTCCAAATTAAAAAAAGTGAAAAAAGCTTAAATTTTTTACAGCGGTACAATTTGATCGGTATCGAATACTACGTCAATCTCTAGCAGTGACGTCGAATCGCGTCTCTTGAGCACTCCTCATCCATTCACTTCAATCTTTTTGTGTTTGTTCATGAATACTTATAAATTGTATAGCTGTCAAAAAGTGGAACAATGTCTGAAGAGGTTTGTGACATAAGTACACATGTCTATATATCGGGTGTTGAGCTTGGGAACTTGAAATGATGATAAAAAACAGAAATATTGTTTGAATGCATTTTGTTATTATAATCTGGTAGATAATTTCATGGCATTTATTTTTTATTATAATAATGTGTCTGGCATATGTCCGCCGCGCTTACGAATTACATGGTCCATTTGATCAGTCCAATTTTTGGCTACTTTTTTCCAAAAATCTGAATAATAAATTTAAAACCAATCCACAAAGGTGCGGCGCAATTGATGGTCATTCGGCTTTAATTCTTGCGCGAGCTGTATTTTATATGCAGGTAAGCCAAGATCCTTACCTATAATTTTCTACGTAGCCGAAGGCCAAAAGTCAATAAGTTGAGAACAATGACGAAATGTCGACTCGTCTTTTTCACCACTTCGCTCTATGAACTTCGCGAACAGATTTATTTTCTTAAAAGTAACTTTTATCAATTTGGAAGCATTATTCTGGCATTAATCGATTCATAATGACTTGTCGAACCTATCTGAACAGAATGGCAACACAGTTTGCCACTCTTAGCTGTGAAAACACTGTGAAAACATCGTTATTGATATAGATAGTCCCCTTGCAGCTAAAAAAATACCCTATAGACGCATAAAAATATAATTTGTGGTCTTCAACCAGGGACAGAGCGCTTTTGACAGGTTGGCGACGTTTTTCAAATCTGTTATTTACTTTTTTACAGTACTGATGCAAACGGTAAACTTTTATTATGAAAGATTTGCGCGGAGGTGACGTGAATTGATTAAAACACTTTACATCGTCGAATTTTCTGAAGTGGCAGGTCTATGCCAATAAGCTGCAGTGGGTCAATGTCTTGACAGTATGCATTGCTAAAACTCAACCGGCTGTATATAGCAAAGTCATCGAAAATTGGATCGCTCGTATCCATGCCAGCGTACGAAGGCACAACGGACATTTGATTGCTGTTATATTACAATGTTATTGTCATAAACAGAATTCGCTGATACTTAATAAGTTGAGTGGGGTTTCATCTCATTTTAACATCGCCCTTATTGAAAACCCCTATACAATATAAACATATTGCCTTCACTTCATTGGTAACAAAGAAATGAGTATTAAAAAGTGAACAATCGGAGCTCAACATTATTTGCTTAACAATTCATATTATAATAATACTAAAAAAAAAAAAAAAAATTCGTTAGTAATAAAACCAATTTATGCTTAAATTCATAACCAAAAAAAAAAGCGAGAAACATAAAAAATACACTAAGTCGAAAATTTGTACTTTTGTCTTCAAATATTATACTCACCGTGCTAGAAAATCCGTAACATAGCTGCCAAGTGGCTTAAGCGATGGGTAGCTTTTCCTTAGCCAATCGGCTGGTAATCTACCAATCACCAATGACGAATGTGTACGCTCCAATTCGGGTATCATAGCTATTTGACCTTGTATGGCTTTTTGTACGTTGATGAGACTTTTGCGTATGTAATCCAACAAACGATTGAATCTGGGAAGTGACAAGCATAGTAAAAAAATCAAGTTGGCATAGCACAAAAGAACATACAAAACTGAGGCGAAAAGAAATATGAAGATATTAGCAATAAAACTACTATTTATGTCTTTTATTTGACTTCTGCGCTTAATTGCTTTTTCTGGGAATGCCCACTTAAGCATATTTTGAACATTTATTATTCTTTGGAATTTTTTATTTTGACTCAAATGGCCCATTATTTGGAATATATTGTATTTTAAGCTTAAAATTATGAGACTGGTCAATAGTAGTTTTTTCGTTCATCAAAAAATACTTCGCACTTTTTTCTCGTACTAAGTGGTCCTGGCGTCAAAAATAACATCGTATTTATGTTTACGATTTTCAAATTATACTCATACTTGTATTACATATACAGTTTTTTTTTAATCATATTCTAGTTTTACAGTGACTCTCGTTCCCACAGGCAATCTTGACGAAAAATCAGTATCATACCTCCACGGAACAAAATCAGTTACCTTATGTTGGACCAACGTTGGAAAATATTTTGAACTTCAATGTGGTGTAGCCCAAACAGTGCGTTTATTCAAAATAAGTAAGTGATAATAATTTTTTTCTGACGAAGCGCATTTTCATCTCGGCTGCTACATTGACAAGCAAAATTGCCGCATCTGGGGATCGGAAAAGCTGCACGTGATCGTCGAGAAGCCAATGCATTCTCATAGAGCGATAGTTCGGAGCGGGTGTTACAGCGATGGCTTGAGTGGCCTATTTTTCTTAAAAAATTCTGCTCGAAATGCCACATCGGTCAATGCAAGCACTACAGAGGCATGATACCACCTTTTTGTTGTCGGAAATTGAAGATTTAGTTTAGTAATTTAGATTTTTATTAGATTTTTTTGTGGGGTTTGGATGGAAAGGATGCGCTACTGTAAAGTTAACCGAGACAGCCACATGATTGAAATCGTGTTGCATATATGTAAAGGGTAATCAATTTAGAGGTATCGAATTTTAAATTGAAATAAAACCATGATAAATCAAATTGATTGCGCAATTTTCACTATTTTTGTGTAGAACAATTTATAATATGAATATATTTTAAAGATAATCCCTTTCAAATGTTGGTCGCAACTGCGACGTAATTCAGACATTCGTAAAGACCAATTTTAAATGACTCGCTGGAGGGTTTCGGACGGTATCCCGTGAATAACTTTAGTAATGATGATTTCTGTGATATTACACGATCTTGATGGCCAATCCACTGATTCGAGACGAGGATATATTCTTCACGGAAATGACGACGCAGTTAATCAGTTAATTGTTTCACGGACTGTATGGCAAGTAGCGTCGTCTTGTTGGAAATAATGTGGAGGTTTCGAGCTTCAATTTCTAGTATCAAAAAGTTGTTTATCATACCGCGATAGCGTTCGCGACTTACTAGTCCATTGGCGCCAGCCTCGTCTTTAAAGCAATATGGGCCGATAGGCCGCACCAAGCGCGTCAATTTCCGTAATAAAATTGTACGATTTGTGAACGTTGTTGAGGTGTAAGTCTTTCCATGATGAAATGTCAATGAACTGGAAAAAATTATGTAAATAATCTGACAGTAGTCACGCGTGATCTGTCAAAAAGCACTATTAGAAAAAGTACCTCCAATCTGATCACTATTTATAATGGGAATGAAAAAAATAGATTTTTCCTCATTTTTCTGTAGTTTTAAAAGAAACCCTGTACTTTTATTCATCAGTTGAATTAAAAGAAATATTTGTGCAAAATGTATCCGGTATATAGCACTGAGGTTGGGAGATTTTGAAATTGTTTATATGTAAATATGTATATAGCACTATAAGATGCCTAAAGAATATGTGGGTTACGGTAACCACGTGGAAAATTGGCTACATCGGTATGCTTTCGAAAACGGTATGCTCTATATATAATTGGCGGGTATACTCTTTATTGGGTCTTAGGACGAACTCCTCCTCCTATTTATTGTGTGCGTCTTGCTGGTTTCCACAAATGATGAAACGTACAGCTTTAGGCCGACTCTGAATAGCAGATGGGCTTTTGTGAGGTGATTTTTCATGGCAGAAATGCACTCAAAAGTTTGCCATTGCCTGCCGAGGGGCAACAGTTGTTAGAAAAAACTGTTTCTATCGTTTGACCTTTTATGCTCAAAAACTCGAATCAGGTCACTTGCGAATAGTAGCCACATTCGGCTGCGTCGCACATACAGGTATTTGAAAGATCTACGGGGTCAAAAGTCCATTTAACAAAACAATAAATACATTAACAAAAAATGACTTCCTGAGGTACCTGACCCTTCCGAGAACAAAAGCCAGCCCCTCCCGCGCACCCTACAAGCATTTGACATACGATAACGGCAGTCGGAATTCGATCGTGTCACCTCGTGTACGTTATCTGTTCTCGGCACTCTTGCAAAACCCAAACTTTAAAAGTGAAATTTTATGTTTTTGTGTTCAACAGTGGAGTAAAGAGTTATGGATTCTGAAGCATCAGGTTAGTAATGAATGAAATCAATTAGAATCTTTATAATTTTCAAGTATTAAAGTTAACTTTTCAACCCTATAAGTACACACCTTCTCAAACTACTTTTTTTTTCTTAAAATAATATTTGTTAGTCAATAAGTAATACTATCGAGATAGATCCGGTTAAGATTCGATTGTAATTGTTTAGTATGTACCTTGTTTTGACAATTCATCAAAGAATTTGATCCGGATAAGTCCGGATAAACGGTATTTTAGTACTTTGAATGTTGTTGGTAAAATTTTATGAAAATGTCTTTTCCATTCCATTAAGCGAAATATTTATTTGTTGTAGGTTCAATGGGAACATCGGGAATGAGGATTGTGACTAGAAAATACTTGTTTGACCTCATGAACAATGAAAATTTACCCAACATAGAGGCAAGGCTAAATTTCTTGAAATACCTTACCGTTAGACGACCTTACCTTACCTTTGGTCGACCTTACCGTTAGACGATTATCGGACTACCTGGAAGAGGTACTAACAACATTGAAGGTCCAAGAATGTGAGACCCTTAAATTAATTTGTAAATGCGGTTGCGACGGGTCCCAACAGACCCAGTTCAAACAAAAGATTGAAAATGACACGGATTCAGATACGAACATTTTTCAAAGCTGCTTTGTTCCTGTAAAATTAGTATGCGGCCAAAACATGGAAAAGACTATATGGGAAAATCCAACACCATCTTCTCCTCGATTTTGTCGGCCTATAAGATTTAAATTTATCAAAGAGACGTAACGGAGCAAAAAATTAATCACGTCAATAATCAGATAAACAGTCTGGTTGCAACAGAATTTGACTTGAGTGGCAAACATTATTCAATTAAACACGAATTTATAATGACAATGGTTGACGGAAAGGTCTGTAATGCTGCCACAGGAACCACATCAACCAGTCGTTGCTAGATTTGCGGCACAACCTCAAAGGATTTCAACAATTTGGATAAAACAATAGATGTTAATTTCGAGGCTATTCAATTCGGCCTTTCGGTACTACATGCTAGGATAAGAATATTTGAGAGCATTCTTCATTTGGCTTATAAGTTGCCACTAAAAAAATGTAGAGCAAGAAAAACAGAAACTGAAAAAAGCCTCGAGAAAGAGAGAAAACAAGAGATCCAGGACAGGTTTCGCTAAGAAACGGGATTGTTAATAGATATGCCAAAGGCGAATTTCGGTAATACCAATGACGGTAACACAAGCCGAAGATTTTTCGACAATCCTCAATTAGCATCCGATATAACAAGCATCAGCCACGAATTAATATATAGACTGAAAGTTATTCTAGAAACAATTTCTAGTGGTCATAAAATTAATCCTGAAAAATATGGTATTTATGCAACAGAAACTGCTCGATTATATGTGGATCTTTATCCGTGGCATCCCATGACACCCACAATGCACAAAATACTTATTCATGGAGCTGTTATAATAAAGAGTGCTTTGTTACCAATTGGCCAGCTCTCTGAAGAGGCTGCAGAAGCCCGAAATAAGCATTTCCGCTCTTACCGGCTAGATTTTGCCCGAAAATTTACTAGAGAAAATTGCAACAGGGATATTTTTAACCGCCTCTTTTTAAGTTCGGACCCCTTAATGAGCTCTAGGAGGCAAATAAAAAGAAGAAAGTCGCAATCATTTCTGCCAGAAACATTGGAAATGCTCATGCCTGCCGATCCAAACCTAGAATTTTCTTCTCGTAGCGATGAAGAAAATCTAGATAATACCATTTGATTGGAAGCTTTTTTTAATTGTTTATATTTTTTTATGTTTGATCTTGTAAATCTTTCTTCATTCTCATATTATATTTCATTCAATAAATGTTTTAAGTTCATTATTTTAGTTGGTTTTATTTAGCACACGTTAAACCCAAAAAATACTTTTGGCCCCTTAGATTGTTCAAATACCCCTATGTGCGTCGGCCGCTATACATATGATATACCATATACGACGTACCTGTATTAAAAATCGGCGAAGTGGAATTGTTCAATAAAACGAAAAATAATTGTTTAATCATTAAAAGATATTTTGTCATCTTCAAAATAGGTTCCAATCAAAGCAATACACATATGCCAATGATTAGTCCAGTCATCAAAACACCTTTTAAACGCGTTTTAAGAGATATTCTTTACCTCCTTCAGCGAATTCTCCTTAATGACCTCTATCGACTGAAAGCATGACTTTCACATTTGACCGACTTTGACGTGGTTTTTTGGATTTCGACTCATGTGGATAGCGCCATTCAACCACCTGTTGACTGGTTTGCATGTCAAACTTATATACCCACGTCTCATCACCTGTTATGATGCGATAATGCGCTGGATAAACGTTGGGTCCGAATTCACTTGTCTTCAGCTACCTTCTTCCTATGAATTTTTTGAAAGAAATTCAACTCTCTTGGAACGAGTCGAGCAGCCATGCGTCTCATGCTCAATTGATGGTGTAAAATGTTGCGAATTGATTCATGAGACACGCTAAGATCATGAGCTACCTCCCTTAAACTTAAATGATGGTTTTCCAACACCATTTCTTTGACTTTGTCGACGTTTTCACGCATTGAAGACGGTCTTGGACGACCTGGTCGGGGAAAATCTTCCACGACTTCTCAACCCTCTGCAAAAACCTTGTACCACTCATAGACCCGTGTTTATGATAAAGCACACTCGCCATAGGTTTTCTGCAACATTTTCAATGATTCGGCATACGAAATCCCGTTCAAACACATACAATTTAGAAAAATTCTTTGTTCGATATTTTTATCCATGGTGAAAATCGCAGAGCTCACCTGCGGTTGACTGATATAACTAAATTCCAAAAACCAGCTAATTAACAGAACACGCTCAAACTAAGCGACACTATTGAGGACAGTTGTACCAACATTCCAGCAAACAAAATTTAAACATATGTGTAACGCCGCTTTTTAAATGGAGAATTCCCGATATTTTTTTGGCAGAATATATGTAAGTACATATGTACATATACAAGCTTCTATTTCCCTCGATTCTTTTATGCTGTTGCATGAAACAAATAATAATACATACAACCGTTATATGAACAAAATCAAACTACTTTGTTCAAAAGTGTGAGGGTATAACAAAATATAGCTATTGTATACTCTGCTCATTTTGCAGTAATTTCCAGTGTGTATGGATCCCTTTACGAGTGCAACAGTCAACTGGACATCCATGCAGTAAGCAATGAACATTTCCGTAAGTGGCTAAGAACTTCTGTAGTGTCTTCCAGTTTTGCTCTTTTCTCTGGCATCTTTTGTAAGTAATTCTAACAAGTATCTGCACATCTCGTTGCATTGTTGTTGCTTTAATTTTTTCAAAAGAAAATCATACATCTCAGTTACGGAAATTGTTGAGTGGTGATTGAGATGACCTATTGATTTGAGTGTGTTTGTACGTAAGCTTGCAAAAGACTGAAAGATATTTACATGCTTATACGATAGGTCTGTGGTGTGAATATTTGCATTGGCATGGATTTTGGTATTTCGAGTGGTGCAGTATTTAATTTCTTATAAATTAATCGGTTTTGAAATGGCACATTTTGATTGAAATGCAATTGATTAGAATGATTTTTTTATTGCAGTGGCTTTCCTAAACTGAAAGTTCATAGAGTTAGCACAAATTCAATTAATAAGTTGGGAAGGTAAAGCGCTTCCTTTTCTTCTTATTTCCTCTTGAAAGTTGCTCTTCTCCTCTGCGAGAAGGTCCATTGAGGACCTTTATTCAACCTCTGCAAATTCAAGTTGCTCTGATGCGTAAGCAAAAATATCGATGCTTTCTATTGTATTTACAGATCCCTGCTTAGTACGGTAAAGTCTTCGATTGTCACCCTGAAACTCATTTAGCGGTAGGCCCAAATCAGCAGCTGTTTCGATAGGGTGGACCCCTCATCCTTGTTTCAGTGGGCATGCTAAGATGCCATGAAAAAATCTCCATAGCCATTTTGCTTTAATCGTCCTTCGTAGCTCTTCTATACAATCATCTTGGCCTAATATTTCTTCCATTTATCTATCGTTTACTTTTAGGTAGGAAAAAAGTGTTCATATATTCTTCTTCTTTTTGATTGGCACGATAACCGCTCACGCGATTTTGAGTGAATTTAACAAAGCTCGCCAGTTGTTTCTTTCTCGCTAGTGGAACAGACCAAGTGAACCCATTTTCCATCTGATCTTTACAACGCAGAGGAGACCTTCCTCTTCCTCTACTCCCATCAGCAGTTGGTACCGCATCGAATACATTCACAGCCAGAGTGTTTGTAGTATATCCATTCGGACGACTTCACTCAGCCAACGTAGCCGCTGGATCTTTATTCGACGCGCTTTGTCTATGTCGTCATAAAGCTCATACAGCTCATTGTCCCATCGGTCTGTTCATACATTAAGATGTTAATTTTAGTGCGTGCTTACTGTACTTGTATTAATACAAAATTTAAACGAGAATACAAAAACATTCCATTTAACTACTTTTAAAATCTTAATCCCAAAGATATTTTAAGTTTAAATTCCATAAGTGTGGGAGTTACCGTACGTTAGCCTTTCAATGTGGAGCTTATTTCTAAGGTCATTTACTGAGATTTAAAATAAATGAAAATCATTATTTGTAAAAGTGTAGTACACTTGTCACATCAACTTTTTTAACCTACATTAGCTTTTGGATATACATTCTGTCAAAAAAGTACCGGGAATCGCTCCATAAAATAGAAAATATTTATTATTTATTCCTGAAAGTCTTTGTCCGTTATGCTTGACACTCTTTGCATTTCACTGAACCCATAAAAATTGGTGCTTGCACATTAGCCTAAAATCAACAGATAGTAGATCATCCATTCTCTTTCTCGCTTTCCTTCCCGATTCTTCAGCGGAGCTTACGAAATCATCATATTTTCTGGTTCTTCTTAATTGGCGCGATAACCGCTTACGCGATTTTGGCCGAGTTTAACAAAGCGCACCAGTCGTTTCTTTCTCGCTAACCGGCGCCAATTGGACACACCAAGTGAAGCCAAGTCCTTCTCCACCTGATCTTTCCAATGCAAAGGAGGCCTTCCTCTTCCTCTACCACCACCAGCTGGTATCGCATCGAATACTTTCAGAGCCGGAGCGTTTGTATCAATTCGGACGACATGACCCAGCCAACGTAGCCGCTGGATCTTTATTCGCCGCGCTATGTCTACTATATGTCGTTGTAAAGGTCATACAGCTCATTCTTCCATTGACTGCGATATTCCCCGTTGCCAACGTGCAAAGGTCTAAAAATTTTTCCACGCTTCTGCGCCATACGTTAGGACGGGCATGATCAGAGTCTTGTAGTCATGGTGTTGTTCGTCGAGAGAGGACTTTACTCAATTGCCTACTTAGTTCAAAGTAGCACTTGTTGGCAAGAGATATTCTACGTCGGATTTCAAGGTTGACATTGTCATCGGAGTTAATGCTGGTTCCTAAGTATACGAAGTCCTTTACAACCTCGAAATTATAACTGTCAACAGTGACGTGGGTGCCGATACGCGAGTGCGCCGATTGTTTGTTTGAGGACAGGAGGTACTTCGTTTTGTCCTCGTTCACCACCAGACCCATTCGCTTTGTCTCTTTATCCAGTTTGGAGAAGGCAGAACTAACAGCGCGGTTGTTAAAAAATTGTGCCAATCGCTCAGGCACAAAATAATCTGGTTAGGGATGGTTAAAACTAATTAGCTTCCAATGCTCCGAGCTTAGAGCTTTGAGAGAATTTAATACGCTCTCAACCCAAATTGGCTTAGATTCTTCTTCCACAACGAACTATAGTACTTCAAAACGTTACTAAATGCATTTTTTAACTGGATTCTAAGTATGCTCTGATATTCTTTTTATGTAAACTGTAAGAAATGGTAAACTTTCTTTATTAAAATGAATACGTTTAATTCATTTTTGATTATTAGTATTAATCTGTTTTTCATAATCTGCAAGAAATACTGCATTTCTAGATTAATAATTATTGAATAAATAAATTTATTCTATTGACATCTAAGTAAGCTCCGGCCGAAATAACACCATTATGTCAACGAATATTTCAATTACTCTGGCTTACAAATAATTAATGGTTTTTTACCCAAGAACCTGACCATTAAGTAGGTAGGTGTGTAGAAGTGACAGTCGGTCTTTAAACCAACTCACTTACATATACCGTTGCTGATCCATTGTGATACCATAGTAGCAGTTTATCTGTCACTGTTCGTAAAATCATTTTGTTTCAAATGCAACCATATTGATCCGGCTGACACTTATGGATGCCATCAGTATCATTCAAGAACGATAAGCCAAAGTATCTAAACCTAGTGACATGCCACGCAGAATAGTGACAGAGAAGATGCCTGGCAGACTCTTCCTCCTTCTCATTCTTGCAGCTTCCGCAATAGTCGAAATGAGGTACATTCAATCTTTGAGTATGCCCACCTAGAAGACAAAGGTCTGTGATTAAAGCAACTAGCATAGAGGCGTTTTTCCTTGACGGATTGAGTAGGGTCTTTGAGCGCCTGACGTCCCATTTGGCCATTTTTGTAGCATTACATATCAGACTTATGTCGTGTGGGCTGAAGCGACACTGCTTTTGTATCACGCAGTTTGAAGATTGAGAGAAAGGTGAGTGGTAGTACCCTCTCTCGCTAATTTATCTACCTAACACTTACGTAGTATACCATTATGCTGTGGCATATCGTGTCAAATGGATTTGGAAATATTCCGACATCTCGTTAAGAGATGCCCCATATTTGCGCGTAATGATAGATAGAATTAATGACAAACGCACCATAAGATTTAATCGTTGCTTGGTTATCAGAAAAAATAAAGATTTCCCTAAAAGTGGTCATATTTTTAGCCATGAATTTCAGCCTGAAATGCGTTACAGAACCAGGCTATTAAAGAGTTTGATTTTTGTAAAAAATGAAGCGTTAAAAAAGAGTTAACAAATTTAACACCTATAATTTGATATATCATTTGCCCTGTTTTTCGTTATAATTGAAACGTTTTTTCAATAAGTTTAACCTTTTCGACTATTCTACTCTAATCAACTTAAACATGTTTATTACATTATTATCAATTGACGGTTCTTTTTTGACAGAATGTACTTATACTAAAACTATACCCATTGTGACAAGCAATCGCTACTTTTTAACTATAAAGGAGTACGGAATTTCCCATGAATACCCTCACAGCCTAGGTGTGTATGTACGTTGCACATTTACATTTCCCATACATATCCTTGCGGCCCGTATATGTACTCGTATGTGAATATGCACATATTTACCTCATTCTGACTTCACTATCTTCTTACCTTATAAGTTCTTGTCGCAAAACTGTATTCATGGAATTCGTATATACCACCGGATACTTTTGACCCACCTCGGCAACATTAAATGCCTGAGGTAAGCGTGATAGAATCTCTTTGCATATGGCATATGCTGGGTCCACCCTGACACCACCCGCTGCGCCACTCGCCTTCACTGAAGCCATTAAATCCGTTTGGGTGAGTAATACACCGCCAATCAACTGTGTTATTAGTGCAAGTGCAAACAAATTTATATTTAATGGATGAGATTTAAAATAAATACGCTCCAATAAAGAATTGCTAATGCTGGGATACTTACGCTGCTTGTCTCCTTGTTGTTGCGATTGATGTCGGCATTTTCGTGTAAACCAAAAACTTCCGGATGAGGACTAAGTGCAAATGTCGAAATATATTCGATGGCATTGAGACGTGTAGGACTTAGTGGCACACGGTAGGTGCCGGTCTGTGACAAGGGATAACTGCGTAGCAAGAATGAAAATACAAAAAAGAAATTGATGTGGAAATGTACTTTTCTTATATCCTGAATAAGTTTAAACATACATACGTATGTATAATAAGTAATCGCTGTTTCCCAGTAAAACAAAATGCTCTTATATGTAAGAATGTATGTATAAATATTAAAATACTCCACGAGCATACGCTGCTCATAAAGAGTTGTAAATGGCAGAGTTGTAAAAGCGCTTTTGGGAGAATTTAATACATTTTTCTGGCTCACTTAAAATCTTATTTTGTGGCTGTTTTATAACTAATTCTAGGGGAGAGTGATCACTAATTCATATGTACTTGTATTAAAATATAGCGAACACGTGGGTTTCCTCTGTTTACTAAATCAATTGGATTAATCTGATTCAATTTTATTAATTAAATTATTTATTAAGGCCCAAGAGTTTGAGAATGAAAGTTGAAATATACAAAAAAAAAAATTTTGAATATTTTTGAAAATATGACGCCCAATAAATTAGTTCTTATGGCATATATCAAATTTAACAGTTATCACTCATACGAAATGAAATAATCACGATCTTCAAACCGATAGTGTTATAATTAGTAACAACATGAATCAAATAAAAGAAGAAGCATATCGACAACAAAATTTCTGTCAAGAGATTTACAGGTTGCTTAGTATATCTATTACATATTGCTCTATATGTATGGCAGGGCCGAGTCAATGTATTTTGGTGTCTAGAGGCAAAAAAGAGCTCTTCGAAAGTCTTAGTCTTCTGCCAGTTTTTGACTCATTAATCACAAATTTTCAAAGCTACGACCACATAGACATTAGATTGAGTTTTTAACTAAATTGAATGAGTTGAGCGTCGATCAAATCTCTATGGCATATACAAAATTGCATCATTCTATGAAAATCGCCTTGATGAAACCGAATTGATTTGTGCATGTGAAAACGCAAGATATTTACTTTTGTTAAGTTTTGATAGTTATTTTTCTCATGTCCCAATTTATTCCAGAACCTGCACAGATAGATACGGATTGCTAACACGGACAAATGCAGGAAATGCAGAGAGGATGGTGAGGAAACTTTAGAACACCTTCTGTGCGTTTCTACGTCACTATTAAGAATGCCTTTAAAATGCCTGGGAGCCCCACTGTTTGAAAGCCTGGAGGACGTACCAAAAACGGATCTCCTAACTCTGCTTAGATTCGTCAAAAGCGTTGATATCCTACATGATGCCTACTTTCAGTATTCATAGAGGGCGGTCTCCATCTGTTATCGCTAGGGACCAAAAGCTCTATGCATGGCTATTGCCAACCAGGTTAACCTAACCTAACCTACACAGATAGATTGGAAATGATTCTTCTGAATATTGGGATAAAGCTTGGGAATTTATAGATCCTTCTTTGTTATCAATATCCCACTAACCCGCACGGCAGTAATCGTCTTTTCTTAGATAGAATTTAGCATGTGCTGGGGTCAACCACCATTGCAGTATTACATGTAGATAGCAAAATACGCGCTAGGGGTCTATCACTCTCTCGTCTATCTTGTGACAGTCCATTTTTGTTCCTTTCCGTCAAACATTAATAACTTCACGAACAGTGTGAAGAAGCTCTCGACAATCAGTGCGATTGTCAAGGCGAATGCATTGAATGTGGCTTCGCTAGACAAAACCAAGTTTTATATGCACTATGTTTTTGCGATTTCTTAGTTTAGCTAAAAGAAATTCAAAGAAAATATAAAGAAACAAATAAAGCGACAACAAAGAAACAGAACTTGACATTTAAGCCTACGGGTTTAAAAAAAAAAATGAGAAGCGAAGTCATTTTCTGCGGATTCGCCTTGCATATTGTATTTCAAAATTGAAGTTTATTGTATTAAAGTGCGTGTGTATTAAAGTTGCAGGTGAAGAACGCAAAACAAAATTCCGTTTGTCTTATTCTCGCGCGTGTTTCTTTGAACATACCACCTTGATCAAAAAGTCCCTGGAACTAACGCCAGGTGACGCTCTAAGTCTTGGTGTTTTTTATAGGTTGCCGCAGCGGTGATTAACAGTTTCACTAAAATTTTATCGCAATTGCTTGACATTTGTAAAAGCTACGCCGTCTTGACTAAAGTAACCTCTGTACGCGTTCTCGATTTTTTACAGATTTTAAAATGGATTTGAATTTGCAATAATGAGTTTGTTTTAAATATATGCGATAAAAATGCGTTGCAGATATAATAGTGCAAAAAGCTTTAGAAATGTTGGGAAACTATTTCGGTAGTGAGACTCTAAAGAAAATAGCCAATTACGAGTGGCATGAACAAGGAAGGCAAGCGTAGTAGCAAGCCGTCGACATCAATAAAGTGAAAGAAAAGTTGATCAATAACCATCAGAGAGCAGAACATTGCTTATGGATCCGTTCAGAATATTGTAGTTAATGACTCCATGAATTCCAAGGTTGAATCCGAACCAACATTAATCAAACGCATCATTACTGAAAACGAGACGTGGACTTATGAGTACGACACGCAATCCAGACATCAGACGAGTGAGTAGAGAATTCCGAATGAACCAATACCAAAAGAACTACATCGAATTCAGTAAAAAAAAATAATGCTCACCACCAAATTGTGTCACAAAGTCAGACAGTTAACATGACCATTATTTGGGCGTTATGAGAAGTTTACGTGAAGCAATTCGCGGATTTGGCACCACGATAACGCACCGTCGTGAAGTGCCATCATTATCCGTGAATTTTTGACAAAGAATGAAACGAATTCACCTGATAGATAGACCTCTTCGATTTTTTTCTGTTTGAGTGAACACTACGGGAAATCGTTTTAAGCACGTAATGGAAAAATCGAAGGCGGCTTTCATAGCCTCTACCGAAAGTAGAGTTAAAGAAATGCTTCGAGAGCTGGATGAAACATTGACATAAGAGCGCTGCAGTAGATGGAGATTACTTTGAAAGCGATAATGTCACTTTTGTGCAATAAGCTTTTATTTTGAATTTTCTGAATATATTCCGATAACTTTTTGATCAAGGTGGTATGAATTTAAATTTTTCTGTATCACTCAAGTAGCAACTTCAAAGTTTTGTGGGCAAAGCGGATGTCATTTTATGATCGGTGATGTTTTTTTTTTCGTTTTTCTTTTTTATTTCTTGATTTCACACATTTTTATTGAAATCAAGCTCATTATTTATTTCAGAGCCTGCTTTTTATACACAATAACTTTTCAGAAACAATCATAGCACAAAATCATATTTTTCGGGATGATATCATCAGCTGTACTCGTACAAGGCGCTTGTAAGTCGAAATAATAATATTTGCGGTTATAGTTTTGCCTAGAAAAAGGCTTTTTAAAAGTATTTTTAATTAACTATTAAAAATTATACTCTTTTATTTTGCATTCTCAATTGGTAATAGTTACTGTCCGCCTACATCAATTTAGCTTTCTCCTATCGGCCTTGTGAAAGACGTAGGAACTGTAGTTCCGAGGTGCATATATTTTTCTATCTACTATTAACACTGTAATAGTAATAGCCTACTCTCTGAGCTGGGACTACTGCTGTATACTAAGTGGTTGACGATTCGTCAGTCCGGGACTGGTTCCATAAAAAAACCACAAAACAAAATAATACCTGCACATTACTACACTTATGTACGTATTAATACAACTGTGTACAAATGTATTTGAACTAAGCCGAAGGAGTTTTCGATGCTGTCATCGGCAGAATTTAAAATCGAAAATACACGTGACATTTAATAAAATTGGCAAAATTCGATATGTGCAAGCACACTACATCAGATAAAGATAAGGAGATAGAGCTAGCAACTTTTTCACAGTACATTTTCCATCCCTCTGTTTTTGCCCAAACAACAAACAGGAAAAATATTGCGGTAGATACTGCAAATTTAGCCTGCAGCGAGCAGTGTACTTACTTGTCCATTTCGATTGTGGTTGGATTATATATCATGTTGAGCAGCGAAAGGATTAAGCGGCGATCCTTGTCATCAGTAACGCGCCCACCATAGTTGCATTCACCGGTGAGATAGACATGTCCACGAAACGGTATGCTTTTGCTTTGTGCTATGAACATCTTCAGCTGCATCAGCGAAATTCTATTGTTGGTAAAATGGCAGAAAAATGAACGAATAAGAAACGTAAGGTGGATAGAAATATAAAAATGAAACCATTTCAAAGAAGCAAACATGAGAAGGATAAAGTGAAAACAAACCATATCTGTATAGGATTTGTGGTTGAATTGTTTGACATTGTGAAATTGCGAAATGTAGCAAAATTGGAATTTAGCTGTAGAATGAACAAATTCAAAAATAAGCTTGTAATCAACTAAACGAGTTTTTTTGTTTCTCTGCGCACTCTTAAAACCCTCAAGCGCCAAAATTTGAATAAAGTGCCCACATAGAACGCTTAACATTCTTCCGTTGCCCAAACAATCATCCAAAGCAAGTAAGTCAAACTTCTATTTTGCTTTCACTTATACTTACGCTTCGTTCACTTGACTTATTGGCCTCACTTACTTCAAATCCGCTTCACTGAACTCGTATGGTATATTCCAACCAAGTGGCCCAAATTCACGTCGCTCCTGCACAACAGCATGGAAGAATACCAAGGCGAAGACGCCGCGCAGCCAACATTTACTTGCCATATCCGAATATAAAAATGCATTCGTAAAGAACTTATCGCGTACCAAAGGATCAGAATTGAACGACCTTAACATGTTAGCCTTAAGACCTTTTGGTGGCTCATTTGTCATCTTCACCGAATTCTGCAGCACTGACACTGGAAATACATTGCTTGGATACGAGGTGCACCATAGCCTATAATCAGGGTGTGCTGACTCGGCCAATGTGGTATCATTACAAATGCGCTCTAATTCGCCCATCCAACTGACAGCTACGTGACAGTTTTGTAAAACAACCCAATGACCGTAACGATTCGCTTCCAAAATCATTTTCTCTGCTCGTGGACCTTGACCTTGACCCAACGAAATAGTTTTTGTTCTGAAAAATGAAATGTTGTACTTATATATTCGTATGTAGATATCTAAAAGTAAATGGATGTTGGTGCTCTGCTTTCATTTCATCAGATAAATGTATGTTATTGTTGTAATTTCATACGCGCACATTTGCAAATTATTTTGTGGTATTAAGGGGAGAGATACCTGTAAACGGCCATATTTTCCCTGATTTTCATTAAAATTGTTTAAAATGAAGAAGTCAATATATTTTTCACATAGAAAGTAATATCATAAAAAAGATGTGTGCAAAATTTCAGAGAGATCGGTCAATAACTTTTCGAGTTATCGTGTAGGCTAATTCGAAAAACATAGTTTTGAGAAAAACGCGTCTAAAGTTTGAATACAACGTAACTACACCTCTCCCAGCGCTCGAACGTAAAGCATATAGCCGTCATGGTTGACGATCTATAATATAATATAAAATATGATACTTAAATTCACGTTCTAAAATTTTTTTGACATATTCTTAAAGGATTATATTAACATTTTATGAAAAAAAATTACAGGTATCTGTCCCCTTAAATTTGTGTACATTTGTTGGAACCGATTTGGCATTTGAACTTTAGCAAAGGGATTGCTGTACCCTCAATGTTTCTATCTTACTAATTTTAAATATCAGAAAAACATTATCCCCCTCTATAACAAAATCATCCTATGCCTAGAAGAAGCTTAGATTAGTTTTTCTTCGCTTATCGTTTAGTTTACTCCCGTCAGAGTCGTCGAAAGGGGAGGAGGAATGTGTTCCTGAAAAAGTGCATTTTTTTAATGTGTATTTTCAAGATAATATATTAAAAAACATATTTTTTAGAAAACTATGTCATAAATGAAGTAATCAAAGTAATATATGAAGTACAATTTTCGTTTTCTAATTTCAGCGAGTTATTTAGCAGTGCCGTTATTGAAGACCTGAAAATACATAACTATGATTTATGGGTTTTCAATTAAAAAAAAAACAGATCTAACCAGAAAAGAATTCTACTTTTTTACTGTTTTTCATACCTCTTGCCGAAAAATATTGACGCTCTCTTGTCAAAAACTTGTTACTTTACTACTTTAAAAAACGTAACAAAAATTATCAAATAGGTACTCCATTTACAGCCGATATTATATTTACTTCTGCTCAAATATGAACGAGAGTTTATCAATAAAACGGTCCGCGGATGACATATGGCAAAAATACATTTTTTGTTGGATGGTAGAACTGTTATAAGCTTACATGGCAAATTTCGGCATGATATGTTACATAATTTGTTTTCTGTGCTACTGTAAACAAGTCAAGCTCGAGTGTGTTTTTCGAATTTAACGATGGAAATTCAAGTTGAACAAAGAATTTGTTTGAAATTTTGTTATTCCAACAAAATTTCGGCTTCAGACGCCTTAAAAATGTTGCAGACAACCTATGGGGACTCTGCTCTATCGCGTGCACGTGTTTTCCAGTGGTACAAATCGTTCAAAGAGGGCCTTACATCGGTTGAAAACTTGCCTCATGAACGTCGTCCAGCAACATCAGTAAACGACGAAAACATCGGAAAAGTAAAGGAAATTGTGCTTAAAAATCGCACAAATCGGAAAATCGGTTTAAGCTGAATATTATTTAGACGTTTTAAAGCGTTTGCGAGAGAACATTCGTCTTAAAAGGAAGGAATTGTGGGACAACAAGTCATGGTTCTTGCATCACGATAATGCACCAGCTCATACATCACGTCTTGTTCGCGATTACTGAACAAAAATAATGTTAATATGGCTCCATGTGACTTTTTCCTGTTTCTCAAGCTCAAGTTGCTGCTCCGTGGAAAACATTTTGAGAAAATTGAAGTCATAAAAGAGAATTCGAAGAAGGAACTGAAATCCATACCGAAATCGGCCTTCCAGAAATGCTATGATGATTGGAAAAAACGTTGGTATATGTTTATCGCCTCCAATGGTGATTACTTTGAAGGAGATAAAATAAAAATTGAACAATAATTAACCGTTTGTGTGTTATTAAATCAGTCTCGTTCATATTTAAGCAGAAGTTATACTTTTTCACAGGGATGTTATGACTTTGTTCACTTAACGGTTTTATGTAACATTATTTAGAAATCGAGATGGGTAAAAACTTCATATGTGCCTACAACAAAATGCTCAAAATGCTTAGGCCTGGAAGCCCATTGTGAGGCTGTTAGGCTTAAGCTCCCCCTTTAAGTCCCAATGTAGTCAAACCACTGTGTCTCTCTAATAAAGAATGAAATATTGTGGATGGTTACAGATTTAAGTCTGCCAGAAATCCGAAAAGTACGAAATTAGGCCGAAGTAAAGAGAAAAACAGTGGCAAAGAAAGTGTTCAACATTTTGCATCTCATCCCCGTTCCTGAAGCTGCGACAGGAATCATTAGAAAGAACTTGATTCCCATCCCATGTAATCCCATGAGGCAGTACACGATGATAATACCAAGTGTATTATGGGGATAGATACCTGTAATTTTTTTTCATAAAATGTTAATATAATCCTTCAAGAATATGTCAAACAAATTTAGAACGTAAATTTAAGTATCATATTTTATATTATACATATTATAGATCGTCAACCGTGACGACTATATGCTTTACGTTCGAGCGCTGGGAGAGGTGTAGTTACGTTGTATTCAAACTTTAGACGCGTTCTTCTCAAAACTATGTTTTTCGAATTAGCCTACACGATAACTCGAAAAGTTATTGACCGATCTCTCTGAATTTTTGCACACATCTTTTTTATGATATTACTTTCTATGTGAATACAAGTTTTCGAAAATTGTTGGAAAAAATAATTTTATCGAAGCAAAAATAGTAGGAAAATCTGGCACAAAATTAATTTTTTGTTTTTGAAGCATTTTATTTTTTTTATTTATTTTTTCCGTGTTTGTTTAATTCATATAGAAATTATGACATTAATAAACAAAAAAAATTTTGGTTTCTTATATTCAGGTTGAGAAGCCCCGCTACGACCTTCTTGGGAGAATTGAGTGTACATCCGCCATTTTAAATGATTAAAATAAAAAAGAATTATTTATATTATTTTAATGTATAAATAAACTGTATGCCAATTTTGAAAAAAATATGTTGACTTCTTCATTTGAAATAATTTTAATGAAAATCAGGGAAAATATGGCCATTTACAGATATCTGCCCCCTTAATGTAAGGCCTGTTTACATTGATAACGTGCCTGTTCTTTACCAGACCAGTTTAGTTACCTGACAAATGGACTTCCTGGTCCACCCACTGCGTGCTTGCCCGATGGAGATAAACCTGATCCATATCTTGCTAGAAGATATTGTTTGATTTAAGCACAGTTCCTATTCTAGTCTGCTCATCCGCGATGCAATTCCCAGTCTTGTGTCCGTGCCCAGGAACCCAGGTAACGTTAGTGGTGTATCGCTTAGACAGCTTATTTAGAACAGCTCTACAGCCGATTGGGCAATTTCGCTATTTTAATAAACTGTACTTGTCAATGCAATTTCACATAATTTATATCATTGCTTGCAAATGGGAACAATTAAGGAAGGCTTAATTCAGTCCGAACCGGGCTTTATAAACCCTCGTACATTTTGGTAAAATTTATTTTGGGCTGACTGCTATTTTTTGGAATTAAACAAACTCATAGACAATGACAGTTATAGCTTATAGAATCAGGGACGGACAGAAATTTAGTCTTATCACAATGGGTTTTATCCGATCTCGATAACATGTATGTGAGATTTAACTCTTAAACAAAACGAGGAGATACGAGAGATATTCGAAATGCCGGACGTAGTAAAATGGAGCCGCAAGAGAAGCATAGAATGAAACCAGCATGTAAAGTGAATGGGAGGCGATCGTTTGGTAAAGATTGTGATGAAAGGTCAACGTAAAACACCACATCTTCCAGGAAAGCCACCAAAGCGTTGGAACGAGTGTTGGACGTCTGAATCCCCGATGGAATGACGAAATAATTATATTTTTGTTTTAAAAAACAATGACGTATTGAAATTTTTTTGTTTAAAAAACAGGATCTACTCCTACAATAAAGATGAAGAAGTAGAAGAAGATTTAACTGAGGTGGAGAGTAATACACGGATCAAGCTCAGCGTGGTACAGCCCATTTTTCAGTCGTTTACTTGCTTCGAATTTATTTCTGTGGGTTTATGATTCGTGTCAAATTTGAGTAATTTTGCTTTATTTTTTACAGAGCATCATTTTTTTAAATGACTGTTATTTCGCTCATTTTCAATACCAGCCTACATTAAGAAAAAGTGATACGTGTATCGAATTCTCATGCGCACCTAAATCGACTGCATTAGCCATCTTAAGCATTTTGGTACTACTTATACATCCATATGTACATATAAGTATCGATATCTATCCCGATTACTTTATGCTGCTACATACAACCGTTATATTACGATACTCTTGATCAAAAGTGCGCGGGTACAAAAGTAGTTTAATAAGAATTTGAAACGCATTCATATACTCCTATACTCATTATAACCTTACATTGATTGCACGTTTTGCTGTTGACAATCATGACAAGCAATTAAAAATTGAGTGCATTATTCAGTATTAGTGGAACGTCAAGATGAGAAGTTGACGATTAAACAGAGAAAAAAGGTTTAATCACTACTCGTAAACGAACTTGGATTTAATCACAACTTCATAAACTTTTTTTACTTGAAAAACGAAAAATGACAAATACTTAGTTGTACTATATGTCTGCATTGCCATTGTAGATTGTGGAAATGGAGCAGCAGTAAAAAGGAACATCAATAATACGCCGAAGGGGAGTTGTTGATGAACGCGTACTTATTACTGCTCGCATGAGTAGAGTAAAAAATAGCTAACAACTCGTTGGATATTGGACAGAAAAGCTGGTTTCCGGTTGCTAGCACTAAGTTTTCTATAGTAATTTGAGGACAAGCACAGGAACGCCTAAACCTCCATTGCGATTACATATGTACATATGCATCTATGTACGTTGAAGTTTCTTAGCACTCACAATTTTGTAGTAGCTATAAGTGTGAATGTGTACTGTTGACAACAACCGACCGGGTTTTTTAACCCTTGTGAGGACACACAGTTTTATGTAATGTTGAATATCCTTCATATGTAATTAGTATGAACTTACTCGCGCACCTGTTTTTGTAGGTCGTTACTTGCGGGATTTTTTATGCACCTCGAGCTAAAATGTGCATTGATTTCCCTATGCACCTACGCAGAATTCTTAAGCATTCTTCCACCTTAATGACGCAAATGAAGCAAATAATCAGCAAGCATAAACTGTTAAAACGGTTAAGTACACTTCGCTATTTCCGCAAGTGAGATCTATACTCTATTAGGAAAAAAGCGATGGCATTGTTTTTAGGAAGTGCGATGAAATTTACAACCCGTGAGAGTAATCGTGATTTAAACACAGAAACTCAAAATTGTCTACAAAAACAAAAACGGCTCTTTTAGGACAAACTATTTGTATAATCCAGTTTTATACCTCATATGGTCTGGCCAGGCTTCAGTGTATTTTCATATACTTGTCAACCATATTTTTGACTCTTAAACAATTCTTTTTTTATTTCGAGTGCCACCAAATTTTTCCGCCAATATACGAACTATGAAAATTTTACAAGTTGGTTCATGATCAAACGATATTTTTCGGTTATTATGTTGACAGCCACCAAAGCATACTAGGTTGTTCAATAAGTTTTGGGTTCGATAAGAGAGGGCTTTGCTACTAGCCACAATTTTTTTAATGTTATGTGGGTACACTATTCCTATGAACGCATGTGAACTTTAAGATGAATCTTTCAATTCATTCCTTTTTTTCTAGAATGGAAAAAATCAAGTATCGTGCAGTGATTTATTTTTGGAAGTTTTAAAGGCAAAGAAAATTTATTAACGAATGTTAAAAATGTATAAAGACTTTTCGCCGTCAATTTGTGCAGTAGAAAGATGGGTTGCTGAAGTTAAACGTGGTTGTACAAGCCTTGAAGACGATCCACGCCAAAGACGTCCAAAGCCAGCAATAACACCAAAATTCCTAGAAAAATTACAGAATATCGTATAGGAAAATCGTCCAGTGACGGAAAGAGCTGTAAAAGAAGCCCTAAGCATCTTATTTGGCAGTACAAGCAATATTTTGACTGAAGTATTGGGTTTCGAAAATCTCTGGCGCAATGAAAACAACATTCAAGAGAACAAAGACACATTCGAATGCGACTTTCTCAGCAATATTTAGAGCTTTTTCGAATGGATAAATTCGATTTTGTGAGTCGACTCATTACTACGGATGAGATTTGAATGTATCACCATGATCCTGAATCAAAACAGGAGACTAAAGAGTGGTGTGAACCTGGTTCTTCGACTCCAAAACGAGTTCGTGCCAAGAAATCCACAAAAAAGGTGTTAGCATCAGTTTTTTGGGATGCGAAAGGAAATTTTGTTTGGATTGGATTTAGGGATTGCTTGTAAACTGGTACAACAATAAAATCTGAATATTGTTTAACTCTTAGACCAACTGAAGGAAAAAGTTTGTGAAAAATACTCAGTTTGCAAAAGAAAAAAAATTATTTTGCATCAAAACAATGCAACTTGTCACAAGAGAACAATGACTAAAAACCATGAATTAAATTTCGAATTCTTGAAGCATTCACCGTACTCACCAAATTTAGCCCCTAGCGGCTTTCATCTGTTTCCTAGCAAAATTCATGCGTGGAAAGCGTTTTTCATAAAATGATGAGGTTTAGCTTCTTTTTGCAGCCTTTCCAGATTCTCACTTCCGGGATGGAATTTAAATGTTCAGGGAGACTATACTGAATAATAAAGTGCATTTCAAACTATAGAATTGTGTTTTTCTCATCGGATCTCAAAACTTATTGAACAACCTAGTATATGTTTGCATGTAAGCAAGTACCCAGCGAGTTTCTTGATATTTATTTTATTACATTTTTATTATTATTGCATATACATACGTATCTACTAGTAACTGCGAGTAAGTTTTGTGTTGCTTAACCGCTTGATTTTAACTTTGTTTCTTCGTATTTCGATACTATGGTCTGGTTCGTTGTTTGGTTGTGTGTAATGCGGTGCGCCCACAAGAGTTAATTAACTTACTTGTCATACATGTTACGCTGTCTGGCATACATGAATAGACTGGCCATTGGATCAGAGCCAGGCGAGAGCAGGAATACCAATGGGATTCTTGGCGAACTGTCAGCAAATGAAGCGTTTAAATCGAAGAGTGGTGGCTCCACAAATGATTGGTCCATGTTGTTCGTAATGAATGTCTGTAAAATGGATTTTTTGATGATAGAAGAAATGCTAAGAGTAGGAACAATTTTAAAATAAAAATTAAACTTTTTGAAAACATATACATGCTTTTATATGTGTACAGTTGGCACGTATTTGCAAGTATGCATATGAATGGAAATAAGTTTGGCTAGTGTCATATGTACACCCCTCGACAAATTGATAGCGCATCAACATTTTGACCAGTTAGGACTATTTTTTTTTTTTGTTTCCTTTTTTGTTATTTGAATTTTCCTTATTTTTGTCCAAAATCCTCTGCGTCATTGAGTTTTCAAGAGTGTTGTTTCCACTCTCGTAGAAATTCATTGTGTCTAGGAAGTCAAAAAAGGTATAAATTCCATTCCTAAAATATCTTCAATGTTGCTGATGAATTGTTTGCCGAAAGCCAGGACGATTGCAAAGATAGTGAAATCAGCTTGCTTCACCCCTACTTCTCCACAACTATGACATACCTACATATATTGTTGTGTATGTTTAACCAGGCGGCCGCCGTAGCCGAATGGGTTGGTGCGTGATCACCATTCAGAATTCACTGAGAGGTCGTTGGTTCGAATCTCGGTGAAAGCAAAATTAATAAAAAAAAACATTTTTCTAATAGCGGTCGCCCCTCGGCAGGCAATGGCAAACCTCCGAGTGTATTTCTGCCATGAAAAAGCTCCTCATAAAAATATCTGCCGTTCGGAGTCGGCTTGAAACTGTAGGTCCCTCCATTTGTGGAACAACACCAAGACGAACACCGCAAATAGAAGGAGGAGCTCGGCCAAACACCTAACAGAAGTGTACGCGCCAATTATTTATTTTATTTTTTTTATGTTTAACCAGCGTCGCGTGCTTCCCCAGCTTCCACAACCTTGTAAGAACAGCGGTTTGCTTTGAACTGCCGGGTCGATGCGTTATAGTCATATCATATCTTCCTAGACATCAAACAGGTTGGCAGGTCCCCCCATCGTCCACTTTTTTTTCTTTTTTTTCAGAGGAGATTAAAATCGACAATGTCAGAAACATCATCAAAGGTGCCGCTACACCTTGTTTATGCCTTTCAGACACACCAGGTACCTGCGTCCAGGCTCCTCTCTTAATTGCATATTGGAGTTATATGCTATCGATTTCTTTGTGACGAATGGGGCATCGGAAAGCAGCAATATCGACTCGTCGTCTGTTTGGCTTCATCTTGGGACTTTACCTAACGCGTTCGTGCTTGTTGCCTATTCGTGAATACAGTCATCCCCACAGGAGATCTGTTTAAAAATGTCCTCTTTGTATGACGTCTCTGTTGGGAGTTGTAGATCGGTCGCATTCGCTTTGCTTCTGCTTTACGTCCCAATCTATTATAAGTTTCGGAGTTCTATTACTATCCTTGCTGCACATTTTTTTTACTGCTTCCCATTTCTCTTTCGAGTTCAACATTTGTGTTACACAGTTATCTGGTGGGGCGACGACGCCGAGGCCATTTATGAGCTCGAAGCGCTCTTCATATAATCTGAAACACGAAATGATAGAACAAGTTATTTCTAATAGTTGTCGACCCTCGGTAGGCATTGGCAAGCCTTCAAGTTTATTTCTGCCATGAAAAAGCTTCTCATAAAGCAAAACCTGCCGTTCGGAGTAGGCTTAAAACTGAAGGCCTTTTCACTTATGGAAAACATCAAGTCGCACAACACAAATATGAGGATGAGCCCGATCAGACACCCAATAAAGGCTGTAAGAACCAATTATATATATATATATATATATGACCCTATCCGGGAAAACGATCCGTGAAGCCTATCTTGGCTCCAGCTTGCATGATGTCAAGCAATTGAAATAAAAACCACAACCCAAGTTCAAAATGGGTCCGGCAATCGAAGTGTAACCAATTAAAAAGACCATAAATTTAGTTTGGAAAATTACTTTTATTCAATTCTAAGTAAAAAATGTGTAAAAATAATACAAAATTAAGAATCAACTGACTTTTGCTCGATATAACCACCTTTTGCCTTGTGTACGGCCTAGAGACGGTCCAAAAATGAATCGCAAGCTGCCCAAATGTGACTCCCAGGTATTTTGACCCACTCGCAAACAATGGCTTTTTTCAGCGCCTCGAGACTGATGACTCTTTTAGTTCGGACCTTGCTCTCAAAAATGGCCCAAAGAGAACAATCCATCGGATTTGTGTCTGGTAAATTTGAGAGCCAATGTGTGGACGCTATGAAGTTCGGAACGTTGTTGTTTAGCCATTCTTGGTTCACTCGAGCTTTGTGAGATGGTGGCGAATTCCGTTGAAACGTCCACAGACTACCACCAAAATGTTTGTCTGCCCATGGCTTCAGACTTTCAGAAGACATCTTAAAAACTTATCGGATTTATTTTGATGCCAGACTCGATGAAATCGATTGCAGAGCTCTCATCTGCGGTTTCATCGGCCCATCGGCCCTGGCGGGTTTTGCCTCCTGGTGGCCAATCGATAACTCGAATTCTCATATAAATGGTCTGTCAAATAAATCCTATCGCTTTGGGAGTTTACGAATTGCTCAATTTGAAAATTTTCTCGTCGAAAAATACAAAAACACGAAAATTAAGCTCTTTCGGCCAAGCGAAGCAGCTCATTCGCTCTCTCAATTGGAGAGAGTCTCAGATTATGCACCTTTTGAATCTCGTAATGATTGGCTTTGAGATCATTTGGTTACACTTCGAGTGCCGGACCCTGTATGCAAAGAATTTTATATCAGAAAAATTCCACAAAACTTCTCATACTAAATCCATGGCTTCTAATTAGAATTTTTAGAAAAAATTCTGATAGGCAGTTTTTATAGCTTTTTTAGCTTACGTAAATTAAAACCCCGCTGATTCCAAAGCAAATGCACCAATTATTTTTTATATGAAGAAAATGCTCAAAGCCAGCAAGGAAAAAACTTAAACTCCATCTCATCATACTAAAATGTTGCAAGCTATAAAACTGCATACAAATATCTTTCTACAAATTCTAATTAAAAACCATGAAATTATGATGCAGAAGTAGTGACTTTTCTAATTTGTATATAAAATTTTAAATATGGATTTATATGGTTTTGTTAGACAATGAGCTGCACTTTTATCAAAAAATAAATGAAAATTAAAAAATAGCAAAGAAAAATTATCAAAACTGGTCAAAATCTTGTTGTGCCATAGTTTGCCGCAGGGTGTACGTATTGTTTGTCGCATCCTATGGACTCCCACTCTTCTAATGTGTAACAGTAACATACATACAATGACGGAAAGCCTTGACAGTCATTTGGCTATAAAATGTGCTAGCTCTAGTTAGGTTGCCAAGTCGAATTTATGTTGCTAACTACATCCGCCATTAGGCAATTCTATTCAGACCAGATCACATTCGCACATCACGTACATATGTAGTACAAAATATGTATGTATGTATGCAGAAACTGGCATCATTTGGTCATGTAACAGGGTTTTGTTCAATTGTTGCTGCTCATTTTGGGTAGGAGTATTGACGTCAAACAGGCAAATAGTGCGCGGTTGTTGTTCGACATTTCACAATTTCGCAATTTCGCAGTTGACAGTTAGCGTTAATGTTATTTTGGTTAAGTAGTGCTTGGCAAGCAAGAAAGTTGGGTATGCAAACATATATGCAAACATATAAAATAGTACAAAAAAGGGACTCTCAATGGAAATACTTGAAATTTTGTAGCGTCAATAAACTCTACTACTATCAAAATGAGAGCTAAGTTAGAGTCAGGGCTTGTGCCAATTTTCGAATCAATCGAATGGCAATCGCCTGCACGAGGAACAACTATCTCAAATGTGAGCATACATAGTACATCTAAGTGAAATCATTGAATTCAGAAATGATGGTTTCGTTGTCATGACGTTGTAACTCACATCTCAAAACTCCGTAAATTACTAGTCTATGGGAATAAGTGGCAGATGATTTATACTTCAAAACGTTATGAAATCAATATACCATTGACGTGTTCAATTTACATGCAGATTAAGTGAAAACATCGTCCGCAGGATGGGAATAAACTCGAAATCATCGAAGACGGGGAGCCATCGATTAGCAAACACAAAACATTTACAAATTTATATATGTATCGGGGGTTCTTTTTTAGCTGCATGAGAACTATCAATATCGATAACAATGGTTTGACAGCTGAAAATGGCAACCTGTTCAGTAAGATTTTCCATTAATTAATAGTTAAACGCTAGAATACTTTTTCCAAATTGAGGAAATTTATTTAAAAAATATATATATATATATATTCTGTCAAAAAAGTGCCGGGAAGTGTTCAATAAAACGTGAAATATTAGGTGTGCTCGGCTCGGTCGCATCAATTGCAGTCGATACCGATCCCCTTCCTTTTTTTCCGCTGGAGCAGTTGTTCACAGGTGAAAAAACGACATTCAACATTCCTTGATTTTAACTCATAAGGAACCGAAGTCCCCTGTGTCTGAATCATTGGCGGGTAACCCTTCCTTATTGAGCAATGCATCCAATTCAACGTCTTCGAAGGTTTTTGGCCTTCCTTCACGCGGACGGTCGTCAACATTAAAATCGCCGTCTTTGAAGCGAAGGAACCAATCTCGGCACGTTGTTTCACTTCAAGCAACATCTTTATAAACTTTTTGTAGCCCTCGATGCGCTTCAGCCGCCGGTTTTTTTCGAATAAAAGAGGAGAATCAACACTTCCCGCAAATGACGATTATTCGGAACAAAGTCAGACTTTTTCACAAAGCCAACAGTATATGATACCAAAACAAAATCATTAATGTGTCGAAGCGGTTTGTTTACCATATGTCTAAGCTTGGTTTATGACATTTAGGTTATGTTACAATCGACTAACACATACCGCTGGCGGCTCTATTGACAAACAGCTGGAACTTAGTTGCGCATCTAAATAGGCCTTCAAAATAGGCTCCATTCGAAGTAAACAACAAATGCCACCTTTTCAACATCTTCTTAGATCTTCTTCAGCTCCTTAAGCAAATCCTCCTTAATCACCTCTGTCGACTCAAAGCCGCGTCCGCGGAGAGGAAATTTTAGTTTTGTGAAAAGGAAAAAGTCACATAGGGCTAAATCCGGTTTTTGGTAAAAAAAATGTTCACAATATGAGCCTTGTGAGACGGTGCGTTATCATGGTGCAAGATCCATGAGTTTTCTTTGCACAAATTGGGCCGTTTCCTACGCACTCCTACACTCTCTCTCAAATGTCGCATAACTTCCAAGCAATATTCATTATTTACCGTAGAACCATTTGGAACAAATTCCGAGTGCACAACACCATGAAAATCAAAGAAAACGAGTAGCATGACTTTCACTTTTGACCGCCTGTTATGATACGCTGGATAAATTCACTTGCTCAAGCATGTCTTCAGCCACCTTCTTCCGATGAATTTTTTCAAAAAAATTTATATCTCTTGGATTGAGTCGAGCAGCCACGCGTCTCATGCCCAATTGATGGTGTAAAATGTTTCGAATTGATTCGTAAGACACGCTAAGATTCCTTAAACTTAAATGATGGTTTTCCGACACCAGTTCCTTGACTTTGTCGACGTTGTCATCCCTTGGAGACGTTGATGGGTGACCAGATCCGAGCATATCTTCCACGACTTCTCGGCCCTCTGCAAAAGCCTTGTACCACTCGTAGACCCATGTTTTTTCATTTTCATTCATGAAAATCGCAGAGCACTCCTGCGGCTTACTGATATAATTCAATGCCAAAAACCAGCTAATTGACAGATCACGCTCAAACTCTGCGATACTATAGAGGACAGTTGTACCAACATTCTGGCAAAATTTAGACTTATGTATGTGTAACGGCGCTTTTTAAGCGAACAATTCCCGATATTTTTTAGTTTACGTTCATAGAGCATTGGCGTGACCATCGATCCCTATTTGTTTGGAAAGGAGGAAGGAGCTGTCGTTACGCTGAATGGCGTGCGCTATTGAGCCATGCTGGCTGAATTTTTGTTTCCAAAAATTAATCAGCTGAACATCGACCGTTTGGGTACAACAAGACAGCGCAACTTGCCATGCAGCTCGCTTAACAATTCATTTAATGCAATATTCAAGTCACCCTTGACGCTATACGGTCAGATTTATTAGAAAATTTGTTCAAAAATTGGACTCGGCGAACATATGTATTATTGGTCGTGCTCCTCCTTATATTTGTGGCGTGTGTCTTGATGTTGTTCCGCAAATGGAGGTACCTACAATATTAAGCTGACTGCGAACGGCAAATATTTTTTACGAGGAACTTTTTCATGGCTGAAATACAAATACAGAAAATGAGGTTTGCTATTGCCTGCCAAAGGGTGACCGCCATTAGAAAAAACGTTTTCTTTCATTTTGCTGTTTAATATACGAAGATTCAAGCCTACGCTCTTCCGAATGGTAGTCACACACCAACTCACTCGCCTACGGCGGCCATCCGTCATCATAAAATGAATGTCATGTCATTGTCTATCAGACTTTAATTAAAAACAAAAATCATTCCAACAATATTTCTATTTTGTATTATCATTTTAAACTCTCAAGTTCTTAAAAAAACATTCGATACATGTTCTAGTGCTTAATTGGTTAATTTCTGGAGACGATAGACATTATTATATAACTGAGGGACGCAGTTTTCTAAGCTAATGCAAGTTTTTGGATATTCTCTTCCAAGATTATGTGTGGTTCGTACCCCTTTCGACGTAAGAGGAACCCTTAATTCTGCCTTTGTACGATTGTGGTTAGAAACATTAATATGTATGAGTATTCCTTGTAAACCTATGGTGTGTGCCTTTGTATTAAATTTCCCCTCCGAATGGCTGAATACTCGTGGATTGTGAAAAGCTTTTTATTCTCTATGTAATTGTTATAGGAATCTCAGTATTGTACTCGTATGTGTAATATTGCCCTTATAAACGTGATTTCAAGCAGGCAGAAATCTGTGCACATGTTAACACTGTTTTATTAATAGCAATAACTTTCGCATATCTAGGTTTTCTCCTCTGTACTTTGTCGTTTGATTATGCTCCTACTTGTTAGTTTTCTTTCTAAAAGGTCACATTGGTTGGCGTTTGTTTTACTTATAACACTGATATATTGAACAAATGTAAATGTGTATAAAGAGTGTTTTTTTATGTCTATAACTTTTTTAAATTTTTTTTTATAAAATCTTAATATACATAAAAAAAGGTGAAACTAACGCAGTTCGGAGGCCTTCGCACGGATTTTCGATAGCGATATACCTATGCAAAATCAGTCACTTCCAAGTAGGCTACAGTTTTGACAATTCAGTTCACTATACTCGGCTTTCGGGTACTATGCTACTATGCCGCAAAAGCCATGGGTTCTGAGGATATGAGCGGCATCTGGGATAAGTTTATCGACTTAACGTCGTTCTCAACAACTCTGCCTCTGGGCGTCCTCCATGTGGTTAAAAGCTCTTAGTCTACTCTCGTATAACATTTGTCTGGATCCGGAAAAAGTTAGTGTTTTTCAAATCTTCATATGGACTTGAAGGTACTCTCTGTGATAAGCAGTATAGATAAATGATTCATTATCTTTTGGTGGGGTGTAAATAACTATTGTTGAAGGAGTTAAATGTTGTCAGAAAGAAACCTTCGGATGGACTAGCCAATTAGCCGCCTAGCTTAGAGAATTTCACTTTCGTGTATGGGGTTCGGTAAGTAACTGGTATTTAGTGATGAGCCATAACTTCGAAGTTAACATAAAGTTAGTTTTGTTAAAAATAGTCCCAGTCCAGTTCGGAACGACCAGATACCGACATAGTTTCAACAAAACAAATCAGTAAGAAAGCATGCCTACTGTATTAATTTTTTATTTCTATCCCCCTAAAAAATACCCCGTTATAAATGTAATACTTACCCTTACGGCGGGTACAACTTTGTCTGGTCGCAAACATTTCAATATAATTAAGTAAGTCATTTCTTCTACGGTATCGTAAGGTTTCGGTAGCGGATGCTCCTCGGGCGATGATAAGTCATAATATTTCTTCCACAGATGAACGTCCTTTGTGAATTGTTTATAGAAGTCTTTGAGGCTGATTTGTAATGTTAATAAGAAAGTGAAGAGTAGAAAACAAGTAAATATTATTATTATTATTTATTGTAAGAGAATAATACAATTATGCCTTAATATGAGCTGAGCTTGAACGTCTGATGTCATTAGCTTAAGCAAGTGAATAGGTCCTGTTAAACATAGGCTTTAAGAATGCGTTGTGGAGTGTGATCAAGCATTCTGAATTTTATAAAATATTTTGTTTTGTTCAATTTTCTGTACTTATCGAAAATAAATAATTAGATAGATGCGACTCTTACATAATTAAAAGTAAAAAATTTTGGTAGAGTTACTTTGGCACATCCGGATTTAAGGTCAACAAAAGTCGTTTGCTACAAAAATATTTATGAAATAACCAATAATCTAATGTGATGCTGAGCACATACATAAAATATCACTCCAATTAAAGATCAGATGAATGTTTTGTAGGCAAAATAAAATCGTTTTTTTTTTAATTTCGGTAGTATCCTAACCCCTTAAGCAAATACAGACTATGCAATTTGTCCAAATTTATCTAATTGTACTTTCTTCTCATAGATAACCTCTTCTCATATTTCCATAGCCCACTTTATAGTCTATTCAAGTTGAATATTGAAATATATTATGTGTTCCCTAATTCCATGTAAAAAAAAGCTGGAAACATTTGTGTGAAATATTTTATCTCTTTAACTTCTTAATAAGTGGGTATTTTTTTCTCTTGCGAAACTTGCCCTTAAACACATTTTCAGTTTTGACTTATTTCTATGTTTAAGTTGAATTTTGGTCATTGGTGCGTTAAGAGACTTAAGTAGAGCTTTACGACTAATATTTTTGTAGTGTATTTTAAATCAAATGTCAATTAAAAGTTATTACTCTATCTTTTGCCCATTTTTTTTTAAATATGCATACTGAATTTTTTATGGTGAAATAAAACGGAAGTAAAGACATTTCGCCGAGTCCCAATGGATTTTAATAATTTATTACTCGTTGAAAACAGACATGAAAAGAGTTTATTTGTATGTAATCTTATATTTATGTACACAGGCCAACAAAAAGTGCAACACTATTTAAAATTAATATAAATATGTATACTACGAGTATATAAATTATACAAAATTTCAAATTCCTTCCATATTTAGTCTTCTTGCTCGGACATTCCTTACGATATGCGATATTAACATTTTATACAAAATTGTAAGCAACGAAATGGAAATGTAAATAAATAAATATATGCTTCAACTTAGGAAAATCTGACTTTTCGACCCTGAATGCAAGTTTAAGAGCAAATGCAATTTTTTTGTAGGTCTGGAAAAAGGAAATTAAAAAAAATTTTCGTCACAGAGTGTAAAATTATAGACAAAAATATGGTGCATTAGTGTTTTTTTATCTAATACTTTTTTTTATATATTTTAATTTTAATTTTAATATTAATTCTAATTTCAATTTAATATGGTACATAATTATTTAATTTAAAAAATAATATAACTCCTATAAAATTTTTTTTTTCTTAAAAGTAGAGAAAATTGTTGTTTTTCTTTCAAAGACCTGGTCGATTCAAACAAGAAGAGCTCGTTTATTTATTTCCATAATATTTAAGTAGAGTATCCCAATACTAATTTGTCTTATGCCAACTTACTCCAAATTGTTAGTTAGTTTTAAATATTTTGTGACTAGTTGCAAAGTAAACTTAATAAGAAACGAATGAAAAAATAAAAATTTAAATAACAAATAATAGAGTGAGAGCCCGCGACGCCCAGACCTTCGTTAAATTATAAAAGTTGGAAATTTTTCTATATACGTCTCCTATACAGGTATAAGCAAACCCAGATTATTAAACCTGGGTCGCGGTGGCTTTGGCAGGTAACAGGTAGTAAAGGTGAGTAAAATTGAGTCTCAAATTTGTAATAGTATAAAGCTTAGTTTTTATACATTTCAACTTACAATCATATCAGAAACTGCCTCGTCCATTGGCGGACACTTAGGGCGGTAACAACCCCTCCCCAGACACCCTAACATTCTAATTATTTATAAATCTACTTTCGTCATAGTATAAAATCTAATTTTTATATATGTTATTCAGAGATCTATAAAAATAATGTTTTCACAATCCCCAGACAGTTTCGATGGTTCCCCTATCTTCCCAGACATAATGAAGTCCACTCCAGGCGTGAGCGCGATGAATATATATGTACGTTGGTGCGAGTGAAATAGCGCGATTGGTCTACGGCGATCTTTTTCTGCGCATCAGCTGTCTTATACTCTGTATAATACTCCGTATTGTATATTATGTAGTGTGAACTGTTATACGTACAGCAAGCGTTTAATAATTTATTTGCAAAATTTATTATAAAATAAGTGGTCTAGTTGTGATAAAGTGTTGTCATGGAAACGGAGGAACCGGAAAAAAACAAGTTAAGTTGTTTTATTTGTAAGAAAAGTGAGGGGAAATTAATATTGCTTTCTGAAGAGACATTAAAAAAGTGCCGAACTGTTTTGAAAGTCAGAAAAAAACACAACCTTAAATATGCGAATGTTATTTTGCCTGATGAATATGCAGATGGAGGTTATCACCGGGAATGCCATAAAACATTCACAGGCGTTAATAAACAGTACTACAATTCGGAGCCTGCAGATTTAAAAAAGAAAAAAAGAGTAAACAAAGAGTCGATTAGTGTAGACAATTTATCTCCAGATACACCGATAGTACCTGAGTTCACTACCGAACTCGCAACAAAATCTCCAACATCATCAGAACAAAATTTATATTCTGAATTGATAAAGCTCCAGCCTTCAACCTCCACAGAACAATCTCATTTACCGCCTCAACATACAGAACCTTCAACAATTTCACAATCGACTTTAGCTAGTGAATCAGAGGTCTTACAATCGACAAGTTATCAAAAAAATGGTGACATTAGTACACCAGATGTTACTGAAGTAAACAATGTAATTGAGGACGTAAATACTCAACCCGAAAATGTTGTCAGTAGTAATGACTCTCCGATTGTTTGTATATTTTGTAATAAACAGAAGAAGAAAGTGCGCTCAAAAATGCTTCCACTTCATGCAGCTGAAACAAACCAATTTAAAGGTAGTATTTTTTCTAACATTGAAGGTTTAGAAGAATATAACGAGTTTTCAACTACATTGAATAATTACTCTGCTCCAAAAATATATTATTATACTGATTGTCGAGTTCATTTTAACAATGATGGAGAATCCATTTGCCGAAACTTGCCTGGTTTCCGCGCAATAACAGGGTACGATTACCATCCGGCATTATTTAGAAAGGGAAAACTAAGACCTTACAAACTATTAAAAAAAAAACGATGAATTCCAAAAAGCTTTTATAAAGTTCGGCGAAAATAAGTTAATAGAGGACAGCAGTGATCAGAAGAACATTTTCAATAGTATTCAGAAATATATATGCAGTGTATATAATGTTCGGAATGCAATTGATGTCAATTCTGCTCGAGTTCAGATGTTTATAGACTCATACAAAGTTTTCGACATTAATGAGGCTTTCAATCGAAAAAAATTGAGAAACTTTGATGCTAGCAGTTTACCACCTTGTGAAAATGAGCTACTACAACATTTTTTACGAGCTAATTATATTTGTACGATTTGGAACAATGCTCACTTAAGAAAACCTACTTCACATAAACCTGAAAATAATGGCTGGGTACTGGAAAATGATCAATACCATTTTAAATGGTTTGAAGGAGATCAGCTACCTACTTATGTCAGTGATTCTCTACAAGCTTTGTCAGGTATGTTATAATGTTCACTGTTTATGAAGAAATTATCAACCATTCATAATTATTCTAGCTTGCTTTAATTATTACAGAAGCTGATGAAGACGATGACATTCATGAGGACAAATCCGCAGAATGGAGTAGCGGTGATGAAGATAATCGAGATACCGACGAGGACGATGAAGTTGATTAAACATTTTTTTTGATTTAATAATAATGTTTGACACATTATATTTTTACTTTGTATTGTAATGGCTATAATTATAAATATAATTGAAATCTTTTTCGATTGGTTCAATTACGATCTAAATTATTCTCTCTCCTTACAGTAAAACTAACATGCATACAAATTTATCTTCTTAACTTTAAACTTCTAGAATTTTACCATCAGCTGTCGATTTTTCGTATTTTTTTCTGCACAATACTAGAAAAAATTTTCGATTGATATTTACAACTTTCGTAGATCTCCACTTGACTCAATAAAAATCGCATTATTGTATTGTTGATTTAATAATTTGTTGATATGAAAATTTTTCTGCGTTATCCTTTAAAAATTTACTTTTTTTATCTGTTATAAATGTATATAATGAATTTTCTTGATAAATTTAGAGAACAGATCGCACTATTTCACTCGCGCCAACGTACATATATATTCATCGCGCTCACGCCTGGAGTGGACTTCATTATGTCTGGGAAGATAGGGGAACCATCGAAACTGTCTGGGGATTGTGAAAACATTATTTTTATAGATCTCTGAATAACATATATAAAAATTAGATTTTATACTATGACGAAAGTAGATTTATAAATAATTAGAATGTTAGGGTGTCTGGGGAGGGGTTGTTACCGCCCTAAGTGTCCGCCAATGGACGAGGCAGTTTCTGATATGATTGTAAGTTGAAATGTATAAAAACTAAGCTTTATACTATTACAAATTTGAGACTCAATTTTACTCACCTTTACTACCTGTTACCTGCCAAAGCCACCGCGACCCAGGTTTAATAATCTGGGTTTGCTTATACCTGTATAGGAGACGTATATAGAAAAATTTCCAACTTTTATAATTTAACGAAGGTCTGGGCGTCGCGGGCTCTTAGTCTATAAGGAGGCTCTAAATCCATTTTAGAGCTTGAGCTTTTGTTTAGAATTACCAGTAGACTAGTCGCCGCAAAGTCGGTTATACGATAGGGCTTAAAAAGTACCCGTGTTAGGTATGAAGACACAATTTAAAAAAAAGTTTTGAAAGAAAAGAAAAATTCTCATGAAGCCAGATCTGGTGAACACTGGGGGGTACGGCAGCAATGTATAACGCAATTCATGCAGTTAGGCTTCGACAACTCCGGATGAATGTGCTGGTGAATTATCGTGGTGAAACAGCAGCTTTTTATCAAAGCCGTCCAATAACTCACTGTAGTATTATCCAGTGATCATTCTTCCTTTTTCTAAAAAATCCATGAGGATTTTCCGGCCGATGGGACTGTCTTCACTTCCTTTGGAGCAGATTCGCCGGGAGAAACCCATTGCTTTGATTGTTGCTTAGTTTCTGGCGTGTAATGATGAATATAGGTTGCATCAACGGTGGCAACTCGACGCAAGCATTTCGTCTAAATTGATCCAAACACGGCTTCGAGGTTAACAGCCGTAGCCGCTTGTAGTCCACCGTGAGCAATCGGGGCACCCATTGGGCCGACAGTTTTTTTCATCGCCAACTTATTATGCAAAATATTAATTGCCATTCCCGTCGAAACACCTGTGGCCTCCGTTACTTCGCGCACTTGCGTTTGTCGATCAGCGAGAATCACGTCGTGCACTTTTTGTATGATTTTCTCGGTAACCTCCAAGGATGTTCCCCGCGTTTAAATCCGCTGAACCAATATCTGACTGTGGTCATAGATGGCGAAGCGTTCCCATAGACAGCATCCAACTTTGCTTTATCTTCTCGCATTTTTTCCCATCCGACAACAAAAAGCGAATTAACGACCGATACTGAACTTTTTCCATCTTAGGAATAATCACGAAACCCGTCTCCCTCGGATAGCTGAGAAATCCAAAGTAACCTATCAATTAGTCCGAAATTTGTTTTGACGTGGTTTGAAAGATGCAGCATAACAAATTCCCTTAAGAATGCCCTCTTTCATCAAACACTTATTAAACGGACCTCGTATATTCTCCCACTCTCCCTAATATACAATACACACATGTACATATGTATGTACTTGCATACATACATTTTTTTTTAGCTCGGCAGAAACTTTAACTCGCGTTAACATTTGATCATTAACAATATTTGTGTTGCGTTAAGCTACAAATCAGCCGCTTAGAGTGGAAATTAAATTGAAAAATAAATCTTTTTACAAAATAAAGCAAAATAAAATAAATATTTGGTAATGATGCTAACTCTATTTTTGCATGCGTAAGCAGAACATATGAACTGTTAAATATAAATGAGTAAAAATTAAGCAGAAACAGTAATCATTGACAAAAGAAAATCACAAAATTAAAAAAAATAGCAGCTAATGAAATCTGACTTGAAGTTCGTAGGTCCAAAGCGAATGGGAGAATCAAAGCCGTTTTTGTTTAGTGATTAATAAAATTTGAATTTATTACGGCACATTTTGATGGTTGAATTGAAGCAAATGCATATGCAAAAAGAATTATTCACAACCGACTTTGAATAATGCCCCAATCAACCATCTTTACTTTGTAGGTAATATTCGCATTAATTTTTAATGTGCATCTTAGCAATTGCGTGTAACGTACACGCTGTGTACTTGTAGTAAGCTGAACATTTTGCAAATTGATGGCCATGAACGAGTCGAGTTCAGCTGAGTTGAGTTCAGTTTGTGAACGCCTCGCCGCAATTTAACGAAAAGGTTGATTGCAAAAAGCATAGATAAGAAGTTATGAAGAAAAAGAAGAGGAAGCTGTGTGAAAATTATAATGTTGATATTTTGTTCGTTGCCAAGGTCTAGGCGTTTAAATGCTTGACTGAGTAATGAAGACGATGGGATATTCCATTAAGTTAAACATGTACAACTGGCGCTATAGTGTTTTTATTTTATTTTGCCCTTAAAAGTTCCTCCCTCTCCTTGTAGGAAAAAGGTTTTTTACAATTTCTTGAATAGCTGCTCATTTACGAGTCATGCAATCATGTTTTCTTACAGTTTGCCTCGAATGAGAGGTTAAGAATTCCCAGCGAAATTTTTTTTCATAATTTTACTTTTTAATTAATATAATAACAAAACGTAACATATTTAATAACCTATCTTGCCAACAAGCGCTACGTTGGACTAAATAGGCAATCAGTAGACAGGCAATCGTCTCTTTCCGATGAGGGGCGCCCCTTGGAGTGTTTGAAAAAAGATTTTGGGTAAGATTTTCGGACCTTTGCGCGTTGGTGACGGCGAGTATCGTAGGCGATGTAACAAAGAGTTGTATGAGTTTTACGACGACATAGACATGGCGCATCGAATAAATATCCAGCGGCTACGTTGGCTAGGTCATGTCGTCCCTCCGGCTCTGGCTTGATGTTTCCAACTGGAGCCGGTTAGCACGAGAAAGAAACGACCAGATATGCCAAAACTCGGCATATACTGTGCCAATCAACAAGAGGAAGAACGTTAACGTAAGTTGTTAATCAGAAAGTTGTTTATTCAATCTCACCTTTTCGAAAATGAAGTATCAGAAATTATTTAAAAATATGTTTCTACTACTGTACCACATCATCAGATTAAATGGTTTCCCCACTTATTTTAACCAGCAAAAATAGAATAAACAAAATACACGTATTTTTCCCCCTATGACTCTGTTAATTGGTTTCCCCGTGTAACTGTCCAAAAACCTGTCTTAAAAATTCCAAATGCAAACTCCAATTTTGTTCAGAATTATTTGGAATAAAATAATTTACATTCCGAGTTTTCTATTTTTGCGAGAAGTTTTACCAATTCGTCCACGTACTCTTCATAATTATTTCGGAGTATTCTCTATAAAGTTTGGTTGGCAACATTGATAAAAAAATATTTGATTTTGAAGGTGGAGAGAATCTGAAGAGAACGTGTATTGTACCAGTATATCTTTGAATTGGAGAGGCTGTCAAATTACATAAGAGTGACTACTGTAATTACACAAAATAGTGATTTTATAAGTGAAAAATTATTGGATAATTGGATCTCCGAATAATTAAACCCATCGATGAATAAATACGACCTTCAAAAAAAAGAAGTGAGACACGAACAGACCGATGGGCTCAGTGGGCAAAAATTCTAACTGTTCAGCATCATAATACTGAGTATAATATTCGATAGTCTTTTTTTCTTTACGGTATACAAATGTAAATACTTTATACATAGCCATAAAAAGAAGATTCGGAGTTGGAGGAAAAGCTCTTGCTTATAAAGCTATCGGACAGTTATCAAGTCATTAGAACCACAGTGTTATTTGGAAATGGAAATTATAACATGATAACCGCCGTAGCCGAAGCGGTTGGCATTGGCAAACTTCCCAGTGTACTATATTTCTACCATGAAATTATCCTCTTAACATACCATCTGTTGTTCGGAGGCGGCCTAGAACTGTAGGTCTTCCCAATTGAGAGCTTTCTTATGTCATCATACGACTACATACAATGAGGCAGACATTTTCGCGGTGGATAAAACGAAATGTTTCTGAGCAGTTGGTTTCTGATGGATTTCCCTAAATAAAATATCACGGCATCCATCAGGTGAGCACAAAAAATGTCACTTAAGAGGACCCGGTGGTCTAGAAATTTCAAAAAATCGATGTTTTATTTTTTCGTATAGTATAGTATTATATTTTAAGAATATACTGTGAAATTTTCATGCAGAAATTCTGAATATTATAGCTTCTACAGTCCATTAACTAGGTAGCGAGTGCTCCGCTAACTCCTGTACCTCAAATTTTAAACTTATTTATCTCGAGACGACTTTTTCGACACGGCGTGGATGAGAAAAAATATTCAACCGAATCACTTGAAATTTGACTATGTTATTCATAACATATATGGCTATCGTCGGAACTAGAATCATAATTTTATTTAAATAATTTCCTATTTTTTACATTAAAAAACTAGTGAAAAAAGACCCGATTTTACGAACTTTTTTTCAAAAGCTGCCTACTAGATATCTTTTAACGTTTCCAATGAGCACCACGTAATAGGGACTAAAATGAAGTGAAAAAATTGACAAAGGTAATGCTAGAAGTACAGCGAAGAACCTTGTGTACCACACACTGAGGTAGATTACTTGTTCCTCACTGCATTGAAAGGTATAACGGAAGCTACTCAACTTCTTGGCAATTAAGCAAAGCTAATGTATGGTATATAGTAGATAATTGTGCCTATCGTGGTATCGTTACTTTGCTTTTAGCGAGTTTGTCCAATTGATCATCAGTCTGACCAGATTACCTTTTTCGTAACTTGGTGTAGCTTTTTTGTTTGTTCTTTGGTCTTAAAGTTTTAATTATTTCTGCCTGACATTTTGCTAGCTTTTTCTAGTTAAAATGTGATGATTATAATTATGTAAAATATAATTTGTTTTTAATTACTTGTAGTTCAATATTACACCCAGTTCTCTTTTATCATCTGGTCACACTATCGGCAAACTTAGCAAACTTAGCAAAAATTCTTTGCGAATTTTTCTATCGTGTTTACCTCATAGCTTTTCTGTCTCAAAATTGACATATGAAAAATTGACAAAACATAATCATAACTGTGTAAGGCAACGTAAAGTGGGCTACATTTTTTTCGGAAGATGGTTCTCAATATTCTTTTACTTAATTCATTACCAACTTACCCTTCGAGATCGCTCGCGCGAAATATCTGTGTCCAGGCTTTTTCCGGTAGCCAACTATTATCCGGATTAGGCGGTACTGCTTGCAAGCCAACGCCTCCAGTCAGGAAAAACAACAAATGTGATTTACTTATTTTCCCCTTTTGTAGTTTTTGTTTGTTGTTGGCATATCAGCATCAGCATCAGTGGCATGAGCATTTGCAATGGAATTGCAACACCAAAGCATTAACAGTAAATAAATAGTAGCGTCATTTTTGCATTTAGTATCCGTATAATAGTTGTTTGTAGATACATATGTATGTGTGCACGTGTATATATTTTATATGTATATATTGTTGGCAAAGTTATAGTAGTTTTATTTTAGTTATTGTGCAACATAGAAGTAATAAGAATATTTAATGGAAATGTTGGCATTTTAGTCGTTATCATTGCCACGGCCATTGTTGTTGTAGTTGTTTTATTGCAGCATTCATAGTGAATTAAGTAGATAAGTATTAGACGATAGGGCAAGGCTTTAGTAGTTGGCAACATTTGCATTCTCCAAATGTCCAACGCCCAACAGTGAACCATACGAATGCAGCATCGTTTATAATGGCCATCATAGATTCATAGTGTAAAATTGAGTTGGAAATTAGCAAATGCTACGTTCCATTTAGATGATTGCAATTTTAAGTTCGTTCGTGCAAAGGAGATTAAATAAAACACAACTGAGGAAGGGCTTAATTCGGTTTGGATAGCACTTCACATACACGCGCACATTTTAGTTAAATTTAATTTGGGCTGGATGTTAGTTTTTGGAATCAAACAAAAACACAGAGACAATAAGAATAGCTTGTAGCATCAGAGCTTCAATTACAGTTACGTCAGCTAATCTTGAATTATACAAAAAGTGGTCGTGGTTTTTCTCCGATCTCAATAATAAATATTTACGTGGGATTTACTAAGGTGGGTAGTAATACATATATCGGGTGTTTTTTCCGCTGCATGAGAGCTATCGATATCATTAACTATAGTCTGGCAACTGAGAATAACAAACTGTGTTGACATTTCTGTTCAGTAAGGTTTGGCAAGCCTTCACGAATCGTTTAAACGCCAGAAAAACGTTTCCAAACTGTAGAAATTTACTTTGAACAAAATAAATCTGTTTGCGAAGCTCATATAGCACTGCCGGCATCACCGATTCTTATTTATTTCGAAATAAAAATATCAAAAAATAGACGCCATGAAATTATCTACCAGGATCATAATAAAAATTCATTCCAACAATATTTCTATCTTGTACAGGTCCCGCCATGTACCGTTACGGATTTGAACTATGTATTATTTGAAGAATGGTAACACTTAGCTGTCATCTGATTTGACAGAAAATTAGTTTTATTCTTCCGCTGAACGAAAATGGTTGTGTATACGCTCAAAGGACCAACCACCCAATGCGTTTTCGCTTCGCTTCATGGGCTTGGGATCGACTTGAAGAAGATGAAGACTTTTACCGAAAAATCATCTTTTCGGGTGAAGCTCATTTCCATCTCGGCGGGTATGTTAACAAGCAAAATTGCCGCATTTGGGGCTCAGAAAACTCGCACGCACTCGAAGAAAAGCCGATGCATTCACAACGAGTCACTGTTTGGTGCGGATTTTGGTCGAGAGGAGAGCGTCAATGGAGAGCGTTACCGGGCCATGTTGAAGGAATTTTTGTTCCGAGAAATTGAAGAGGAGGATATTGGTGTCATTTGATTCTAACAAGATGGCGCTACTTGCCACACAGCGAATGCTACGATCAATGTTTTGCGCACTGTCTTCAAAGATCGCATTATCAGCCGAAATTCTGATATCGTTTGGCCGCCTCGGAGCTGCGATTTGACGCCGTTGGATTATTATCTTTGGGGTGCTGTCAAAGACCAGTGTTATGCCAACAAACCAGCAACAATTTATGCACTGAAGACCAACATACGCGATGTCATAGCTGAAATACAGCCGCATACTATCGAAAATGTGTTGAAAAATTGGACCGATCGTATGGGATGGTGCATGGCTAGCCTAGGCAGCCATATGAACAAAGTTGTGTTCCATCATTAACCGGAAGGATTGTACTTCAAAATAAAAACAAAAAAAAAAAAAACAGTTTGGAAAAATATTGAGTAGTTTCTTTTTTATAGCTTTTTTTATTTCCGTAAAGTTATATGGCGGACCCTTTATTATCACTATCATAGCGGTCGCCCTTGGGCAGGCAATGAGAAACCTCCGGGTATATTTCTACCAGGAAAAAGCTGGTCATAAAAACTATCTGCCAGTCGGAGTCGGCTTAAGACTGCAGGTCTCTCCACAAATAGGAGGAGGAGTTCGACCAAACACCCAAAAATGGTATAAGCGCTAATAGGAGGTGTGTTAAAAAAATAAGGAGAATTTTGATTATTTACAAAAAAATATTTATTTACCTATCAATTTCTATTTTATATTATATCTTTCAAAGTAATCCCCCTCAAATATAATACGCTTGTGCCAGTTTTTTTTCAGACTTCGAAGCAATTCAGATATGCACTTTATGGTATGTTCTTGAGCTCTCTCAGCGATGAGGTTTTTATATCCTAAATCGCCGCAAAACGCCGCCCTTTCATTGGTCTCTTCAATCTTAGGAGCAGGAAAAAGGAAAGGCGACAAATCTGATGAATACGATGGCTGAGGCATGATAACGGTGTTGTTTTTGGCCAAATCATCTTTCACAAACAAAGGAAGGGAGCAGGTGCATTGTTATAATGCAAAAGCCATGGTTTTTCTCCACAATTCCGGGCGTATTTTTCGTACTGCTTTACGCAAATGGCGCATAACTTCAAGGTAATACTTCTTATAAGACTACATAAGACCTTATGGTAAGAACTCCTGATGCACTACGCCATGGTTATTGAAGAAAACAGTGAGCCAAACCTTGACCTCCTAGACTCTTCCATTGGACGATTGGGCTTTTATTTGCATGTCGTAAGCATGTACCCATATACCCCTGATTCGTCACCAGTTTTGATATGAGTTTTAAGCAAATCTGAATCATAGTTAACGTCATTCAACAAATGCTGAGCGATGCTCATTCGACGTTGTTTTTGGTCAAAATTCAACAATTTTGGAACGAACTTCGCTTCCATTCGCTTCCGAAAAGATTGCATGGGACGAGCCAAACGTATGCCGACATCCTTAGCAACTTCTGTAATTTTCTTCACTTTCTCAACATTTTCATCGGTTGTTGATGTGCTAGGGCGTCCAGAGCGAGTGTCGTCATTCACATTTTCTCGACCTTCTGTTAAGAGGTTGTACCACTTATAAGCATGTTTTTGACTTAGAGTACTTTCACCGTATGCCTATGTCAACATCTCAAGAGTTTTTGAGCACTTAACTCCATTTTTTACACAAAATTTGATCCAACTTCTTTGATCCATTTCTTTCGATAGCAGAAAATCGCCGAACACGCAAAACTTTTCACTTATTTATGCCACTCACAATCAAACTAAACCTGCTATATTGCTAAAATCATGAACATTTCTTCGAGACGAGTGTATCAACATAAAATAAACAAAAAAATTATTTTTTGAACACACCTCGTATACTAATAATTTTTGTTCTCAAGCTCTTAAAAAGCGCCCGATACCAAGGGTGGGAGAGCTGTATAAAGTCGTTATCTTATATAGCCAAAAATTTAAAATATCACCTGCTTCGTATTTGTTTTAGATTAAACATTTATACCAAATATGTATAATATATTTTTAACCTTATTTTCTTTGTTTAGAATTACAGTTACATGAAAGGTGGGCCCGGCTATTTCGCCAATTTTTAATAGCAGCCATGGCTAAGTCGGCTACTCATATCATTCTGAGCATTTTAATACATATACATATATATATATGTCTATACCCTCCTTGCAGAAGAAAGCCGAACTATTATGGAAACATTCTAGTTCAGACATTGATATTTGAGAGAAGAAATCATACCAGTTCGTCATTGGCTAGAATAATAGCAAAAGTAAAATTATCAATTTGTCTGCAATTTAGTTAATTTTTTTAGATACGAAAATTTAAGTCTTGGCTATAGGCACACGAAAAGTATTATGTAAATATGTATAAGTAGATACTGATGAATACATTTATTTGGAAAACAATGTATCCAAGATTATCAAATAAAGACAACAATTAGATAATATTGGCATAAAATTTAAGTTATTTTCTTTATATGTAGCCGCGCATTACAAGTCAGTAAAATTAGAGGAAGCAAGATGCATACATATATAGGGGTTTCCAGTAACAGGTGTTATCTATCGCTATCGAGAGATGATGAATGATTTTTTATGGCCGGAATTGGATGGTATTGATCTGGAAAGCATTTATTTTCAACAAGACGGCTCTACGCGCCACACAAGACACGAAAAACTTTCCGTTATCTCTCGAAGAGGTGATCACAATTGGCCACCGAAGTCTTGTGATTTAACTCCTTGTGACTTTTTTCTTTGGGGCCACGTGAAAGAGAAAGTCTACGCCAAGAGCCCAGGGTCGACTCAATTCGTGAGGCTATCGAGGACAAAGGGCTGCCACTTTGCAATTCCGTTATGGAAAATTTCATGAAAAGGATATTGTCCTGTAAGCGTGGTCGTAGTGGTCATTTGCCTGATGCTATTTTCCACTACTAACGGCATACCTTCCTCTTTATAATGAAATAAACATCCGATTATTTATATAAAAAAAAAACATTTTTCTTTGAATATCAAAATAACACCTCTTATTGGAAAACTCTATATAATGCTACACTATCTCAGTTTAATCATCAAAACGGCAAAAGAAATAATTATTACACATAATTTACGTCCGAAATGTTTCCATACATTTACCTAAAAAGGTAGTATTCACTTTTTTTGCCACAACAAACATTTTTTGTAAGCACTCGAAGAAATTTCATTCTCTAATTATTCGGAGGAAAATCTTCGGACACCGGACACATAATGTGTGAATCTGAAATTTAACTAGCATTAAAATAATTTGTGTTCCTAAGGTAAATTCCTTAAATTTCCTGATTAGTTTTTTAATGAGTTTGTTTTGTTTTTTTAGGATTTACTTATAAGTAAATTTGAACCAATTTTTGAATGTTTAACCAATTACTGTAACTGTAAAAGTTTCGTTCAATTTTAAGAGCAAACAAATTTTGTATACAGTCTTAATATGAAGAAGAATACTTGTATTTAAAACATTGGAAATGAAGGGAATGGATGGAAACTGGTGTAAAACTCTGTTATTAGAAACGTATTGCACCAGAATTTTTCTCGACTATAGTAGTTTAAACTGACATTTTAATTGGTTTTTTGCTGATGCATGGCCGGACAATTGACATTTCGTAGGGAATCGCCGTGTTAGAAATACCGCTTGCTAAGATTGAAAAAAGATAGAACACGCAGTGGTCGAGCTGTAACGTGAAGTGGTATTATTCTGGTTCACATCTTGTATTTTTCCTGATATGCTTCTCGATGCTTTCATGCTGTTACATTCAGCTGTTATGTGAACAAACTTATATGTATGTAATTCCGTTCGACACAAGTGCTCAGGTGTAGACATAAATAAATGACATCAAAAATATTGAAAAAAGTGACTAAATGTTGGGTGAAAGGCATTGCAGTAACTCAACATGTAAAGCGGAATTGCACGTTAATAGATACTTTAACTCGAGAGCGCACTCATGCACACGTTTTTCGTGTCAATGATTGCCCTCCGTCTTATGCCAATTCGGTATTAATTTTTTCATATTAATTTCTTTGTTTTACACTTTTGCGGACGTCAATGCTGTTCCATTAATTTTGATAATGTTGCAAAATTACGCGGATGGTACAGCATTTAAACTTTAAGACCATTTGCCACTCACTTAACTTTTTATAACCGTAAATTGGTATACACGCGCACATGCGCCCAAGGGTATTACATATATTTGGGTACACTTAACGGTTGAATGTAACACCATAAAATAAGCAGGATAGACAGATACACATACATACATCTACATATATGCACCAAAATTCTTAGAATGGTGAGGGTAGTCGATTCAGCCATGACTGCTATTAAAAATCAGCGAAATCGGGCAATAACCGCTCTCACCTCCCACATAATTTTATTTAAAAAAAAAAGAAGAAAAACAAAACAAAAAAACAACATCTCTGTTATAAATACAGCAAACTTACTGAATTTGGTACAAATGTCCAACTATATTACAAGAAAAAAATACGATGCGGGTACAATATTGAATAGTGGGTGGTGACACACCCGGTTTTGGATATTTACTGGTCTCGATGACAACTTAATAAAACTCACCGAAGCTTGGTAAATGTATACCTTATTTAGATCCGACAGAAATACATAATTTTACATATGGCGTCGTACTTCAATTATAGTTGATATTTGTAAACTATACAGCATGGATGCAAACGCTCCGGCTCTGAAAGTATTCGAAGCGATAACAGCTGGTGGTATCAGAGGAAGATGAAGGCCTTCTCTATTTTGGAAAGATCAGGTGGCGAAAGACTTAGCTTCACTTGGTGTTTCCAACTGGCGCCGAATAGCACTATAAAGAAACGACTGGCGCACTTTGTTAAACTCGGCCAAAATCGCGTAAGCGGTTATCGCGCCAATCAACAAGAAGATCAAACTATACAGCAGCAACATACAAACTTAAGAATTCGTTATTCAAAAATAAAATTGGATAAAAATTTTGCGCCACCTTGTATTAATGAGATCGGACTTTTTATTTGTTAAGACTAAATTTCCCCTCGTCCGTCCGATGTCACGATTGCTAACTCTCGTTCTCTATGAGTTTATTTGATTCCAAAAATTAACAGCCAGTACAAATTAAATATTACTAAAATTTCTGTATTCAATAAATACCGAATTTAGCTTTCCTTACTTCTGTAAGGAATATGTACATATGCATAAGAATCCGGTGTTGAGTAATTAAGTACATATTTGAACTATTTTGTATACAAATCCGTTCACCAACTTTTATGGAAGAAAATTGTTATTAAACTATATTAAATCCAGTGGCACAACGGTTTCTGATAATTGAAGTGAAGATTGTACTTTGCCCGAAAATAAGCATGCATCGAAATTTTATTCCATCTAACGATATTTCGCAGCAGTAAAACCACAGCAGCTGCACTACTGTGCTTGATTTACTGGTTCATTTGGACGGAGGCACTCGGTTTGCCTACATTATTTGCGCATTAAAGCTGTGAAAACGGATCGTTTTTTAAGCATTCATTGTGTTTGGTCGAACACTTCTTAATTCTAATAAAATAGGAAAGCAAAAAGGGTTAACAGATCGCAAAGGACGAACAAATTGATATCTTGACCTTAGAGGGACTTTCAAATCACCAAATTGGCAAATGAATATTTACGTGAAACAAGGTGCTTTCTTTCGTAAAAACTACAAAGCAGAACTCTGATGGCTTTAACACCGAACGAAACTCGCAAAATCCTTAGGATTGCATCAAATTCTGCCCTTTTAATAGCAAAAATTAAAGAAATGGCAAATGTTGCAGCCAGCAAAACCATCATTCGAAATTACAAAAAAACCACCTTTGAACAAATTTTGCAAAGAACGCCACCTCGATTTTGCAAGGGACCACATGATTTGGAGTTCTAATATAGTACAAATAACGATCCCTGTGAATGGGGAAAAGAAGTATTTAGTGACGAAAGGAAGTTCAATAAGGATTAGCCGGATAGATAGAATTACTATTTCGATGACTTAAGAAAGGGGAAAAGGTGCTTGAGTCGACATCACAGCCGTGAATGTAGTGTTATGGTATGGGAAATAATATCGGATTATGACCAGGTTGAATTGAAAATTTTAAACTATAAAATGACAGGAAACAGCTATCTATAAAGCTCTATTGAAATCATCTTCCCCTGAGATTTATGAAGCATTTGGACCTATTAATGGATCTTTCGACAGGATAATGCACCTGTACACACTTTAAGTGTGGTGGAAACTTGGATTGCGCTCGAAAATGTTGAAACTTTAGCATAGCCACCGTATTCTCCAGATCTGAACATTATTGAAAATCTATGGGAATGGCTTGCGCGTAAGGTTTATGAGAATGGGTAACAATTTCAAGGCAGAAATGCTTTAATTCGAATTATTAAAATGGCCTGGTTTGAAATTTCATTAGGCTATCTAGAGAATTTGTACAAATACATTCATCAACGTATTTACGAAGTAATTTCTAAACAAGGTGCCAGCACAAAATATTAAGCTTTAAATAATAAATATAAAAAAATCAAAATTGCATTATTATAATTGCATTATTATTACTTTTTCTTATTTGTTTAGTACCTCTCTATTCAAGTGAACCAATAAATCCAGCACAGTATTACAGCTGCTGAAGTTTTACTGCTGCGAAATACCTTTAGATGGAATGATATTTTGACGCATGCTTATTTTCGAGCAAATAAAAGTCTTCACTTGAATTATCAGAAAGCCTTGGATTACTAGACCAAATACGGTTTCTTTAATAACCATTTTCTCCCATAAAAATTATTGCCTCTAATCAAGTGAACCGGACTGTACATGTGGCTGCACTACACAATCGCCGTCAGCGTGTTAATGTTAATCAATTTCGCTTAGTGTATTTATACCATGTATTTCCGCTTAAACTACAGTTACCCATGCATCTTTTGGATTACATACTCGAGCGATATACATACGCACATATGTATGTATGTATGTATGTATTTTTACTCACTCGCGATACCAATATGCCCAAACACATCACCAATGAGATGACAAGCTTATCCTTCTCGAAAAGCGATCGACAAACATTTTGATAAATTGATTTCGTAAAGTAATAATTCAAATGCTCTAAACGCTCTTCGAGCACAGTCGATTTGGGCGCCTTCTGTATGGCATTTACGAAGAGATTGAGAAACCAGGCCAAGGAGTATTGATACATTGGATCGATGTTAGCCAGTTCACTGATGCAGAAGAATAGTATGGCGGAATGTTTAGCCACCGGTACGTATTGTTGGCGTGCGGCATCAATTTCCGTTTCGGTTGCTACAGCAATTACTTGCTTTTCCTGAATTTCCTCTGATAATATTTTACTCGATGACAGTATGTTGATAGCGTTTTCGTCCTCTAACACATTGCCCTCCGAGGAGGAGAGTACCTGTGAAGGAGGTGAAGGAAAATGATTACAATGAGTAGTGCAGAGTTAAGTTGAGGTTAAATACGAACGTATGCATCTATGTATGTATGTATATAAAAGTGGCACAGCATGTGGCTTGTGTGGCTTGGGGGCGGCCGCTGGGGTACTCTTACCTTAGATATATTATATAATAACTATGTTTGTTAGCCTGTTTGTTTTGTTGATAGATGAGTTGGTAAACTTGAGTTTAGCAAACATTGAGGTATAGTGAAGCTGTTTAGTATGATATACATATATACATATAGATATGTGTGTGTAACGTCGGCTTGAACACATTCGGTATATCTTATGAGGTGAGCTAATGTTATATAAATATGTACTACAGATCGAATTATTGTATTTATTCTTGGTCTACTATAACTTTTTTCGAATTAACAGATACTCTCATTGTTAAAAAAATGCGACTACAACCTTGTATTTTTGTAGCTCTATACTGAACTTCTATTCAATAGTTGGCGGTCACCGTAGCCGAATGGGTTGGTGCGTGACTACCATTCGGAATTCATATGTTCAAATCTCGGTGAAAATTAAGAAAAAGTTTTTTCTAATATAATAGTGGGCGACCTTGGCAGGCAATAGCAAACCTCCGAGTGTATTTCCACCCCCCATTTGTGGAACAACATCAGGAGGCACGCCACAAATAGGAGGAGTAGCTCGGCGAAACACCCAAAACGGGTGTACGCGCCAATAATATATATGTATATATATACCATACATTATATTTACATATATACACCACACCATTACTGACCCACCACCGTGCGTTACAGAAGGCTTCATATTTTTAGAAAGTAACGCTTCATTTGATCTTCTCCATACATAGGGTCTGCCATATGAACCAAAAAGGTTGAACTTGCTTTCATCAGTGAATAGCACGTTCCACCAAAATGAGAAATCTTTTGATTGATGTTTCTTGACAAATCGCAGCCTTGCTTTACGATTACGTTCGTTGATATGGGGTTTATGCCTTGCTCTTCTGCCGTTGATATCAGCCGTATTAAGTACATATATTTCTAATTGTCTGTGGGCAACATTTTTCCCCCAAATAATTTTCGGCGATTGTTGCGAATTTCGGTGCACTTAAAAATGGATCCTTTTTGACTTGCCGTGGTGTATACATATTGGTCATCACTCGAAGAGAAGATTTTGTTATTTGCAACGTTTAATATATTTTTAACACTTCTGTCCTTTTTCCGCCATTGTATGATGTACTGTACGGTTGATCGGCTTCGATTTATAACTTCGATTTTTGGCCTTCGTAATGATGAATTACTAATTTTCGCACTTCAACACTGGTTTGTCCTCTTTGTCTTCCCATTTCAATTTTTTATTACCCTTTATCAACAAACTACGCAATATTCAACATATGGCAATGAAGTTTAATGTTTGGGGCTTTCCCGAACTCTACTTTAAAAACAACGTGAACTTAGGTGTGAATGGAACCTATGTTGCGTGATAACACTGTACGAGTTTGGCTTTTGCCTTGATAATTACACGGTGCAACACTGAAAATACACCTGACAAATTACACACTGTAGGTTGTTTATATGGTCGAATAATGCATAAAAATATTTTTGTTATTTTTGTTGTACCCTCCAATTTTTATTTATTTATAAAAAACAGTTTTTTCAGACTTTGCGCGGTAATCTACGGATATCTCGGTCATTTTTTCACCGATTTTCAATATTTTATATGTTTTGAAAATGATATTGTCAGACCTTTCAAATGATGTACAACAAGTAATTATTCAAACTAGTTAGTTCTGATTTTTATTTGATTAAACCTGGAGAATGTGTTTTTTTATCATTTTTTTAACTTTAACAATTTTTTATTGCATAATTTTACTACAAAATTAAAGCTGTTTGTTAATATTCTTTGAGTGCATTTATTAACGAAGAAATTAATGTATTACTTTCAATAATCGGATAAAAATTGCATAAACTACGCTAGTTTTCCGTAAATAGAAAAAAATGCCTTGAATATCTATCCATTTGTGGAACCATAGTTTTTGTTTTTAATGACAATATCGTTTTCAAAACATATAAAATAAAATCGGTGAAAAAATGGCCGAGATATCCGTAGATTACCGCGCAAAGTCTGAAAAAACTGTTTTTTATAAATAAATAAAAATTGGAGGGTACAACAAAAATAACAAAAATATTTTTATGCATTATTCGACCATATAAATAACCTACAGTGTGTAATATGTCAGGTGTATTTCGTTTTTTTTTTTTTGTAGCACTGTGTTACCACTTGTTAAATAATTCGTTTTTATTTTAATAAATAAGGGAGCATTTCAAATTTTGTTTTTGTCATTTAATGCTAATTAAATGAAACCAATTAGTTTTTATTGCAATACTAGTCCCCCCTATTTAATGTAAAACCATATATCTAGGTGGATGTACGAGTTTCGCTTGGAGCTACTGTATAAGTATATGAACTAATGCAACTAAAAATATAATCTTAGCAAGTATTTGTTTTGCTTACCTCGAGAATCTTCGATTCGATTGTATACAAAGCATCCCGATTCTTTGCGGACTCAACAATTAATTGTTCTTTTTTCTCTTGTAAATCAGGGCGTTCACGTGCTACTGTATTGGCCAGAAGCTGTTCGCGCAAACCCTGTTCCGTTATCATGAAATTCAGTACTGCTACCTGTGAAAAATTAAAGAGCGAAAGGTCAATGAAAACCCCAAGTCTTGAAAAGATAGTTTTACAAGTCGATTGTGAAAAAAGAAACAAGTACGTGACTCATCGAAAAAAGAATGGAATGAGAGAACGCAATAATAAAGTAATAATACCGTGAATTTTAAGAAATCTTTTTGAACAGAAAAAAAGAATGAAAAAAATATGGTTATGCGGTGTTTCCACTTCAATTAATTATAGCGCTGAGTAAAAGACATGAGGCAAACGAAAGCGATGAAACAGATTTCAGCAGGCAGGTAAAGCAATAAAGGATCGCACATGTGTTTTATTTCTAAGATGCTATACATTGATCCAGATTATTTTTGTTTTATTGTGCATTTTTAAACTGTGGGATCTTATTACATAAGAACAGACTGTAATACATAAATAAACATATGATGGTAGCACTGCCAAAAATTATATTTGCCTGCTTAATGAGTGCTAATAAGACCAGTAAGATCGAGTTCATACAGGGAAACATTTGTTGATTCTACCTGTTACTTGTGCTTTGTCAACACCCTTTGTGTTCTCGTTTTCTCCCACTGTAGACTAAAAACTAACAATACGACGGGAACATCGAAAGAGAATTCGGAAGTTAAATCAACAAAAGTGTTCCTACATAAACGCGGTCTAATGAAACTCTCTGGAAAGAGAGTTGGCAGCATTGTGAATAGTCAGTTATGGTGCCCAGACTCACCGACATTACCGTAGACCCTGTCTGTTGCCCGTGAGCAATGGAAAATTGAGCAACACTTGTGTCCGTAGAAAACAGCTGCTTTCGTTTGGTAATTTATTTACACAAAACATCGGGTTATGTTGGTTTGTTGATATGGTATGTTGCTTGTATCAATACAATGTTGCCATTCATAGTTTTGCATCTTACTCGATAATATTGCTATTGGTGCTATCACATGCAAAAAACGAGTGGAAGCTAGGTGAACTAATCTGACAACATGCAAAACAGAAAAATTCATGTGTTAGTACAAAAGTACAAAAAACTGACAAAAATCGTGCTTACGCTCGCACGAAAGAACTGTAGAGCTATTACAAGTATGCTGACAAGTCATAATATGTTGACCGCACATTGCTCACAAAATAGGGATTGCGTTTAAAATGCCTGGCAGCCCCACTGTTTGAGGGTCTGGAGGAGGTCTCAAAAGAGGATTTCCCAGCTCTGATTAGATTCGCCAAAAGCGTTGATATCCTACATGAAGTCTACTTTTAGTATTCGTAGAGGTCGGTCTCCATCTGATATCGCTAGGGACCAAATAATCTATGCGTGGCCAGGCTAACCTAACCTATCACATGCAAATTTTTCGTCAAGTAAGCAGAGCCTAGAGATAGCGCGCAGAGAAGTGGAGATTCGAAGGCGTCTTTACTAGCTCTGTTACTTGTTTACTAACTAAATTAAAAACAGCAGAAGTGTAAAAGTAAATTTCGAATAAAGCTGTATGTATAATAATATATTTACATATATACATCTCAGTTCACAATAATATCAGCGCGACATATTGCCAAGTTTTGACAATTTATTTTTCTATACTTTAATTTTTATTTTGTGCTTTTAATATATAAAAATATAGTCCATGCTACAACAGAAACTTTGTAACTCAATGTTTCACACTTCACACAAAAGTTAAAAAAATTCAAAAAATTTTGTAAGAAAAATTTTGAAATACATAGGTATATGATTTTTCTGCCCACTGAATTATGTCTTCAGTGACTCAGTTTAAAGCCAGAAAATCGCATTGGGTTTGCATCATTTGCTGTTTATAAAAAGGGTTTTCTTTCATTGTTTATTATATAAAAATTTCTTTCGATATCCTGAAAACTAAACATTTTAATTAATTTTCAATATATAGATCCACAGTCTTTCGTAAAATTATTTTGACTTTAATTTGCTTGAAACCAACTTTAGCATTATTCAAAGTTTTCGCATCTATCAGGTCAGTCCATACGTTCGTGCGTTTTTTAAAGGTGGTTTTAAAATTAATAAAAAATATGTTTAAAGTATTTATTAATCAATAATAATATATATTTTCCTTCATTATTTACAACGGCACCGCAAAGTACTACTCTTCAGCTTTAGAACCCATTTTAAAAAATATTTTTGCGATTAATATAAAAAAAGTTATAATACTTTATCTAACCATTGGCGTTTGCGAACAGGATTATTGTAAAGGACCCATTTTTCATCACCAGTAACGATACGGTTCAAAAAACTTTAATTTTCAAGCCGTTGTAGCAGCTGAGAACACACATTCACTCTCTGCTGAAGGTTGGCGACGGAAAATATATGCGGAACCAATTTCCCCAGCTTTGAAACCTTTCCCAACTGAACCAGGTGCCTGTGAACTGTTCCATGCGATGAATTTAACCTCTGAGCTATCATATCGACTGGCAAATTTGGCTGAGTTTCCACCAGTTCGAGCAAGGCGTCGGAGTTAAAGGACGACCAGCGCGCGGGACATCCTCCGCGTCGCAGTTACCACTTCGGAAACCACTTTTACGCAGTCCTTACACTCACGATATCCTCTCCGTGAACAATGTTTATTCCGCAGCAGCAGTTGTTGCATTTTTATCACTTTTATAAAAAAAATTCCATTTTATTTTTTAACAACACGTGCTTCTATTCGCGATTAAAATCACTTGTTGAATGCACAATATACCAAAGAAAATATAAATAGTTCCGTTATATTCCACGAATAATTTTTTGTATGCAAAAATCGTACAAAAGTGAAATTATGGGTAAAATACGCACGAACTTATGGACTGACCTGATATTTTGCAAATTCTTAATGCTACACCATGTAAGTGTTGATGAGCAATATTTGTCTTTATAATGTCATAGCCATGGCAACAAAAGTCAATGCTGTGGCCGAAGGTGGGGGCTCCCTTTCTATAGATCTCTTCCTTTACAAAGAATAAAGTTAGCAGTATGTAAAGCATCCTTGACGGTTTGTGAGAATACGAGTATATGAGCAAATGTGGTATGACTGTGTGGTATTGTTGGGTAACAATGGCACGATACAAACATTCACACCCGTCCAGTATACATTTGTATGCGTACTACATTTATGCATATGTACATATGTATATTCTTTTTCAGTTGTTCTCTTACTTACCATAACCGTTATCTCCGGCGAGTAGTGCGGATTTCGCAAGCACGTTGTGATGTATAGGCGAAAGTTTGGATTGTACTCCAGCATGGTGTCACCACTTTTGATAAAAAGACCACCTTTATGTTTAATAACGTTTTTCTCTAGGATTGGCGTCAAATTGGAATCTAAAAATTCACCTGTTTATTTTTGTTTTTGTGTTTAGAAAAGAAAATAAAGGATAATAATGAATCAAGATTCATGTCAGTGAAGGATGAAATTTTTTAATTAGATTTCTTTTGTAGCACAGAAATGCATCCAATAAAATGCAAAATCCAGAATATTAATAAATATTTGAGCAAATATGTCTTTATTGCTGTTGAAAAATACTTAGGAACCATATTTGTGCATGTTTCATGGAGAACGGTGCTGTAATGGTACTTTTTGCGCTTGAATGGACTTGTACATACATATGTACATACATAAGTATTTGCTGTGATCAATTTCTTGGAAATGCCTTAATTTTTAACATTTCTTTTGAATGGTTTGCATTGATTTTTTGCGTTTCGTAAAACAATCATAGAGCTGCAAAAGACCGGATTGCATGTTTCAAAAACGATGGTTTTTAATGCTTTGGAATATTACTCTGAGGATAAAAGAGCAGACAGACTACCAGCCAGATTTATAGTTTGATTTTTCGATTGTCAAAACAGGATGATGTGCTGCTGACTTCCATCGAGAAATTTTCGTTCATCTGGAAAAACCAATAATGAAAGGAACAGTTCGATTTGTAGAAGTGGGGCATCACGGCCAACTGACACTGAAGAAGCCATTGATAACATCATCGTAACGGCAATGCCGAATTGAGTTTGCTCGGGAGCACACATAACCTGGACTCAAAATTGATAGCGTTTTATTTTATTCAGCGCTGAAATAAAAATAAATTGAGTTGGTCCAGATAGTAAAAAGAACGTGGCGTAGCCACAACGGGGAGCATTCGACACCAAGTTCGTCTCACCAACTTTAAAGCACGGCAGAGGCTAAATAATGGTGTGGGTTGCTTTTCGAGGAACGGTGTCGGGCCAATTCATGGTATTGAAAGTAATATGGATACGGTCAAGTACCTTCAGGTACTTCAAAATGTAATGCTACCATATGCGTAATAGAATTTAGTGGTGATTTGGAAATTGCAACCAGATAACGATCCGAAGCACACTTCTTGTCCAGCAAACAAATTTTTTGGCAGACAAATCGATCACTGTTCCGAATTGGGCATCTTCCAGTGCCGACTTAAATCCAATAGAAACTCTTTGCTACGACGTGCCATCAATACGCAGAATACCGCAACTTTGGATTCGTTAGTTCAAAAGGCCAAAGCAGTATGGAAACCAATTTTTGTTGAACGTTGTAGAGATTTAATAATGTCAATGCAAAGGCGCTGCGCAGCAATAATAAAGCAAAAAGGATTTTCAACAAAATGTTAATGTACTTCCCTTTTGTCTGCATTTGTTATGATTTGACTATCTATAATTTTCTTTTATTCCTTCGTAAGTATTTTTCTCAACGGGGTTTTGCATTGTATTAAATTTACATACAATACATGAGCAATAAAACATACATGAGGAAAAAAAATTGTGTTTTTTCTAAGACAAAAAGATTGATACAGATTGGAAAAAAAATGGTGAGAGCTGGTATTTTTCAACGGCTGCAAATTTCATTCTTGTTAGGAAAATTTAGATACGTACGTACTAGGGCGGGTCGATTTAAAAATCGCTCATTGCTCTATGAAAATCGTATTCTAGGGATCAAAATAAGAAACTTTGCCGAAGGAACCATACCTCTAAAACGAATTCTGATGTCCCCCAAATTAAAAATATCACAATTTTTAGCCTTTAAATGAAAAAATCAGCTAACGGGCTATGTTTTTTCTTTATTCTTATTTATTTAATATGTAATAATATTTATTTATTATTTATAATAATATCTATTTTATCTCTTAAGAAATTTATTTAGTCAGTCGTTTTAGAGGTATGGTTCCTTCGGCAAAGTTTCTTATTTTGATCCCTAGAATATGATGTTCACAGAGCAATAGGCGGTTTTTTTTGCCTCCCCACAAAAGACACTAAAAGTTCGACCTAAATTGGGGGACATCAGAATTCGTTTTAGAGGTATGGTTCCTTCGGCAAAGTTTCTTATTTTGATCCCCAGAATATGATTTTCACAGAGCAATGGGTGATTTTTTCGCCTCCCCATAAATCGACCCGGCCTAGTACATACACACTCTTGTCTTCACATATGTCTTGTACATATATTTTGGTGAAATATTAAACGATTTTAACAAGTGGGTTTGCGAGTTCTATTGGGGACGTCGCCCCCGGAATTTCATAAGTAAAGAAAATTCCAAACAAAATCTGTAATTTTTCCTCTGCTAAAAAACTAATATATTAACTATCAAAATACCAAAAAATTCAAAATTTTCTGTGTTTTCAGCAATCCACAACTGTAACAGTTGATGGTAAAAATCCCTATCTTCTGCTTTTACATGTATTTTTGTCTTGCCAAACAGGTTAAATGAAATGCTTTTAGGGAGTAGATTAGATTAGTGTAACTTTAGGTTTGCATTTCGATGTCATAGTCTTTTGAGCCGTCTACTCATCACAGTGCGTAATTCAGACCCAGTTCCCTTAGTAAACTTAAGATACACCTGGGTTGGACTGAACGAAAGTGCCTTCTGCTGGCTGCAAATGGCCGAGATGTTTCGCTATAGCGCTGCATTCAAGAAGAAGGGGCATTTTAGTATCCTGTAATTTGTCGCAGAAACGACATATGACTGCGCGGTCCGTGCGCATTCTCTCTTTATCCTTGGGAAGGGTGATGCATTTTCTAAACCTCTTTTGGTTGTATCCCTCCAGTAAGGATTTCGCCTGGTGCCAGCTAATCACCCCTAGCCTTAGCTTTCCCTTCCACTGCCTCTGTTTTATGGTGTGTTGCTCCATAGCAAGGAAAGGCTCGGTTCCTATTAATAACGAGGCCGCAGCCTCTCTTGCCCATGCGTCCACTACTTCGCTCCCAGCTATGCCTCTATGTCCTGTGACCCATATTAGACGGATGCGATTGTGCGATTCTAGCAGATTAAGTTTCTCGATGTAGCCTTGAGTGCCCCCTGACTGTCGCTCAGAATGACATTTCGCCCATTCCGGAAATTTGTATCTAAATTAATATCAGTACATAGCAAGATGGCGTACAGTTCCGCTTGAAAGGTGCTTGTCCAGTTCAATTCTGAGCTTCTTTTTGGATTTGATGAGTAGTCGGGTAAGTAGGAGCTGCAGACTCAGTAACTCCATGTTCTTAGATGATATAACCTTTCTTCTAAAGAAGCTTTCCTTAGTAATATTCACGGGGTACGCTTGGCTGACTGCTGAATAGCTATATGATGTGGTGTCAGCTCGAACATCACCTCCATCGCAGCTCTAGGACAAGGCCCCCGCAATGCACAAGCATGTTAAGCACTGAAACTTAGTTAGAGTTGCCCGCACTGTCGAGTGAGCAACTTTCGATGCCCAAACAACCGCTCCATTATCATGGCTTACATCTATCTCAGGATTTTTGGGCTACAGCACCAGGATTTTCCTGGTAGATGTTTGCATAGCACGAGAGCCTTTACAGCTTTGTACAAGGTTGCGTCAGCATACCTCCTCCAGTTAAACTTGGTATCCAGGACAAGGCCTCCGCTGATAAATCCAATAGCGACCCCGCCACTGCCAATCTCCCTCATTCCTGGTAAGATTTTTTTTGTGGTGATAGGAATGATGGCTGTCTAGAGGACTAACCTGTTTTCTGTTCTATTTAAATGTACCTGCCGCGAGTCCCTATGAAGTATATACACACCTATTATTTGATGCAATTCACATTAAGAAAAAAGCATTTGGTTTTTATATGTAATATTTTTTCATTAATTTTTAAATGTTAATATTTAAATAACACAGAAAGTGGCCATTATTCGTGCAATTAATATAAACTCAATTTAGTACATAGTGGTGATGTAATGGAGTTCAAAATTTCTTAAATTTTTGCTCTTTATTCCAAAAAAGTTCTCGAAAGCTGATTTCTTAACCGTCTTCTAATGAGTGTCCATAATGATACGACGGCGTTAAGTTCGAGACTTGATCGGTGCCAGTCCAATATATCAATATTGTATGTCTGAAAGCAATTTTTTTGCGATTATGGTTGTTTGGGACGCGCACCGTCTTGCTGGAAGATAAATTCATTCATGCGAAGCACTGTAGCGATTTTCGCTTTCGGTACAGTGCTTTCAATAAGTGCAGAATGGGCTTTCAGGCAATGCAATTCACTTCAACTGAAAACAACAAAAACTGCCTTGATACTGTTGATCACTTTCTTGTATTAAATATGGATACGTTTACGTGCATATGCAAGTATTTTTTATTTATTGGAAAGTAATGTATTCAGTAATTTTAGAATCCTGCATAAGGGGAGCTTTTGTACTTTTGCATATTTTAGCATAGCAAAATATGATATAACAAAATCGTCTAGATACGTAAAATTTCTATAATGAAAGTGAATGTTAGAAGCCTTCATAATGGCGAATATATTAAAAACACCCGAATCACATTGCCCTCAGCAGGCAATGGCACACCTCCGAGTGTATTTCTGCCATGAAAAAGATCCTCATAAAAAACCATTTGGAGCACACCACAAATAGAAGGAGCAGCTCGGTCAAACTCCTAATAGAAGTGTAAGGGTCAACTATTTATTTAAATTTGTATCATATATTATATTTATTGGTGGTTCTCGCAAGAATGTTGCATTTATTCTGCTATGTGCCCGAGCTGTCTTTTTATTTTCTCAGCATATTCAGGGGGTAGCGTTTTCTTTATCCAAACTGTTGTACTCACACCAGGGGATTGTGTGGAATTTTCTACCGTCCCTCATAAGTGAGGATGATCGTAGTTCAGCTGACTTTTTCTTATCTGTGCACACAAGCTCGCTAAAATTGAAAAAGTTGTACGAAAACTTTGAGTTTCACAAAAAATGGAAGTAAATCATTATTCTATTTCATCATATACAACATGCATATACATACATCTATTCTTTTATATTAATCTTTAATTTGTGGAAGTGCTGGATTTTTCTTGTTCTATTCCCCTTTGAAATATGAAACATTCTCACAGGATGTATGACAATATATTCGTAATATCGCCTAACGAAGAAAACACGTTTTTTCTTTAAAATTATCTTTATTCATCAACATAATATCCATCGAGAACAACGTAATCATTCCAGCGCCGCTCTAACAGTTCAAAACCACTTTTGTAGAACGATTTATCTTTTGCCTTAAAAAAGGTCTCAGTTTCAACGATGGCCTCTTCATTCGAACGTAATTTCTTACCGGCGAGCAATTTTTTAGCTTTGCGAACTACCAGTAGTCGCTGGGAGCCAAATCTGGCGAATACGGCGGATGTAGTAACAATGCGAAGGTCAATTCAATTCGTTCTTGTTTTTGGTCAACAGTGAGCAAACACGACACCCACTTTGAGCCCAGCTTTGTCATAGGCAAATGCTCGTGCAATAGAAAATCCATAGGTTCTTGTGATTTTTTACGATGTCAGCTAACTCACTCAACTTCACTTTTCGATCATTCAAAATAATTTTGTGGATTTATTTGATGTTTTCTGGTGTTACCGCCTCATTTGGACGTCCACTGCGTTGTGCATCATCGGTGTATCTACGATCACGTTTGAGGTCAGCAAACCATAATTTAATTGTTACTTCTGAAGGGGTGGGGTTCTCATAACATTTTTTCAAGCCATTACTTCTTAGCACAATAACTCACGAACTAATGCATAGAATATCATGAAATTGTTTAAGGTTGCAATAAAAATAGTGCCATTTCTGTATTAGGCCCTCGAATTTTTAGCCCATGTGTAATAATGAGGGGATATATTTTTAAAGAAAAGAAACGAAAAATCGTAATTGAATGAATTCTTCGGCAGACATAATATTTTCTTAATAAAATTTGCTTGTAATTGTTCCAGTTCTCAAAACTGCTTATAACAGTAAACCCGTGCCACATACTTCATTATTTCTTTATAATGTCGGGGTAACTGCTTATGTATGTATGTATAGTATAATTGCGTAAAAAATTCACGTCATTTACTACCCACTGACACGTGTCTAAGTAAGTGCGGAACTGTGTGGAAGAATCTCAAAATCAAGTGATACGATTCGATTTGACAAGTGATTTGCTGTCCCACGTAAAAATGAAGAAAACTGCAAATCACCGTAAACTTGAGTTGATGCGTTTGTTAATTTTATTTCTTTAACATTTAAGTATTTTTGCTATGCAATCATTTTTATATAAATAAACTTGCATAGTAACAAATGTATTTATACACAAGCGGATACAGCGGATGTACAAATTTTCAGGTACACTGAGCGACATGAAATTTGTCAATTAATTGGCAACTAAGTTTTTCGCGCATTCAAGTGTTCAACATAGAGATTGGTCGGCGTACAAAAAGTCATAATTTTGTAACATTCTGGTGAAAATATCAAATATAGAGAAATAGCTCATCGGCCAATGAAACGTGAAATTTGTTTTAAATGAAGCAAAATTACTTAAATTTGGTAAAAGTGATAAGCCCAAAAAAAGAAATAAGATGAAAGAAAAAAATTTAGAGTATGGGCGCTGCCACATCCATTTTTTGTTATCTCATAAATAAAGGGTAGACGTCAGTAGAGAATAATTCCTAGGCGGTACTTTTCTTATGCCATCTTTAACATTTGTCAGGTAGAAGGAGGCACAATTTTAACCAATAGAACAACGCGTTGAAATTATTGAAACTTATTATGAAAATAGTTGGTTTTTGAGAACAATATATCGCAAAATTCGTGGTTTTGTTCGAGGGAAATAATCATCCGAATGAGTCGACAATTCAAAAGTTGATGGAAAACTTCAAGAAACTCGTTCCAGCGAGGTTAGAAAAAGGACTGACAGACCAAAAACTGGAAGTTCTGTTAAGAACGCTGTTGCAAAATGTTGTCGATATCTCGACGTTTTCAACAATTAGGCATTCATGAATCAGCTGTGGACGTGATCTTGGTGGATATTTAAATGATATTATTTTTCACATGTAATTGTTATGAGCCGTATTTTGAATAAAAAAAGTGAAACCTGAAAGAACATAAATTTGTACATATTTTATTTTAAAACAACGGCTAGGCGCGTCGTTTGAAATACCCTTTGCCATTGAGATCGGATAAAAACCTTGTACCCTTTTCATAATTTAAAACTATGTAACACAAAGAAAAAGCTTGCGTCAAATAAACTCAATTCCAAATCTGTTTTATATCTCATGATGTGGCGGTAGTATTGTCGCAGAGTGTAAATCGTTTGTATGTTCCAAATATCAACAATCCATTCAATTGAAAAGCGCTCAGCTTACAAATTGTCTTCAAAGAAGTTACATATATACATAAGTATGTATAAATATTTGTATATTCGAAGATGTTTGCTTTATTTTATTATTGTCATGTTTAATTGGATTTGTGCCGACGTCATTCGTTTATTATTTCTAGCTGACTTCATTGCGTCATTAATCTTAGCCAATTCGGTCAAGATGAAAAAATAAAGAAGTCGGAAAAAAATTAGAAATTTCATTGTAAATAAGTGACTTTGTAAAACACATTGTGTACATATATACAGATACTTAATATACAGTACAGTATGGACCAACATTTAAGCACCAGTTCTTTCATGTCGTAATCTTTTTTGACGAAAATAATATTTCTTTGAAATCAAAGAATCCATCAACATCCACCTGCCATGAACTTTTGATGTGCTGAATACCATCCCAAACATTATCAACAGTTGGCAGGAGAGAACCAAAATTAACAGAAGAAGCTTCTATCTCTTATATGATTCTGACGCAGGTTCTAATTTGGAACAAAAAAGGTCCACAAAAATACCTCCTTGTGAGAGGATGCGTAGAAAGAAGAAGATGTACTGAAGAACATATCCAAGGGGGGAATACTAGAGCATGACTTTCAGTACTTCGTATAACGCCAGATTCGATTGGATTCGCTTTTATTGCATCCTCAAATCTTCGCACATAATTACACTGCAGAAGTTTACTTAAGTATTTAATTTAAAAAAAAAGCGCAAATATTTATCCCTATGCGCTTTGGCATTACATGGCATAAATTCAAAATACAAAAAGAACTTGGTTAAATTAAATAGACAAAACTAGAGCCCTGTTTTTAAGTGGAAAAAATACTTATGAAATGACTACTGAATAACGAGTTCATTACCCTGGATGACACTTTTATAACGCTTAGAAGGATGTACTATTAACAGAGCTGAAATAGAGCTGTCTAAAATTACATTTGTTTGTAAAATAGTGAGTAATACCAGTTTTATGAGGCATAACCATACTCACTAGTTAAATGAGTTGTTGCTTTCACATGCAAATTTTTCGTCAAGCGAGCAAAGAAGTGGCGAATAGAAGAAGCCTGATATTCGGCGTTGTCTCTTCCTAGGATATTTATATAGCCTAATATAGATTTTCCTTGATTTTTCCATTCTAAGTATCCATTTTCCTATTCGAAAATTCTTTTAAGTCACATCTTCGATTGGGTTTGTCAAGTTTCCCATCTTGTCTTAAGCCAACGAATATGTACTTGGTTCATAGTTCGTTAAACTCTGTAAATTAGGTCATTGCCTTGGTCTTTTGTACCACCTTCTCAATGCTTTGCAGTTTCTTAGCAATGCTTAGAATTCAAAACTTTTTATTACAGGCCTGCCTGAATGAGTCCGTTGCTTCCGTCGCATCAAGTAGATCGACTGGCATATCGTTACAAACGCAAAGGGATCCCACAATAAAAGTATTGCCATATAAATGGTGGTCAGATTGGAGGTACTTTTTCTTATAGTGTTTTTGACAGATCGCGTGTGACTACTATTAAACTAAATACATAACTTTTTGCAATATTCATTTAAATTCTATCATAGAGAGATTTACGCCTCAACATCGTTTACAAATCGTACAACTGTTTTAAGAAAATCGACGTTCTGTGAATCATCTGTGTTCGCGCGCTCAGGTCAACTTTCGTTTCAGGTCAACGACGTTACTTGCCACACAGCCCGTGAAACAATGGATTTACGATGTCGCAGTTTCGGTGAGCAATTTATCTCTCGTTTCGGACCAGTGTATTGACTACCAAGATCATGTGATTTACACCGTTGCACTTTTATTTGTGGGGTATATAAAATCAGAATAGTTTGTGGATAAACCAGCTTGGATTGAGGCATTGGAAGCCAACATTACTAAAGTTATTCACGAAATACCGACCGAAGTCCTCCAGCTAGACATTCAAAATTGATGTTTACGGATGACCGAATTATGGCGCAGTTGTGGCCTTACCTTTAAGAATTAAAAGTCATGAATGGTTCTCCAAGATTACTTATTTAGAAGCGGTTAAGAGTCACACTAAATTATTCTTTCGGTCAAAGAGCCTGAACCCGCGTTGCACAGGTGATTTTTGACCTCTCTGCAGTAAAGAAATAATTTATCTGTCGATTGAGAATTTGTTCCGGAATATAGTAAACCATTCAATAACACCAATTTTATATGCCAAAAAGAGAATCTGGTAAGTATGTGCTTAAATTTCGATCAATGCCGTATGTGAGTTTGCATGACTGCTTTTTTTATGAAACAGTATTTAGCAACGGTATGATTATTATACTTTATGTGCGTATGTATGTATTGATAAAGCCTTGTTTGAATCAAAAATGTAATAAATTGCAAAGTATAATATTTAATGACAGCGAAACGAGGTGGAGATAGGAAATCATCACTTGGCACTAACAGAACACGAAAAACTATAATTGCTCTGAGTAAGCGAGTGATTTGGCGGTCACTTTCTGGAATCTTGCTGACGAGTGGACGAGAGATTGTACTCAACTACAAAATAAAATTAAAATTAATAATCTTTTATTTTTATCCACAATAAAATGTGCTTAACATTTTTACTAGTTAATTTGCACCATTGTGGGTCATCCTTTGACAGGCGGCGATCGTGTATTTATCGGCTCCGTTTACCCGTTTTATTTTTTACAACTTTTTTCCTTAGATTTAGACATTTCACCCGATCTGTGGTATGATTAATCCATGATAACTTCTATATGAAGGCTTTTCGCAGGTGCACTGGTTATCTTTTAACTCGGTCATTAAAACAAATAATAATGTTGAAAAAATGCAAGAAGCTTTTGATGTGGTACGCCAGCAACGGCCATGAAATATTATTTTTATGGATGAAACAATTTTTAGGGTAGAAGAAGTTCTTAATAAACAATATGACAAAATTAATGCATGAAAACCGCAAGAAGCGAGGGGTCAATATGCAGCAAAAGTTACGGCTTGGTGAGAAATATCCAATAAAATCGTCCCTTCCTTTAATTTTTCAGAAGAGGGCATACGACCTGGAGGAAAACTGTGCCAAGAAGATGTCTTGCAAGACATGCTGAAGATTTAACCAGTAACTCTCTTACAATCACTCAAAGCTAAAAATACCAAGATTGATAAAAGCAGAGTTTATTGCTGCTAAAGATAGGCCCTTGGACAGCCCATATTTAAATGCTCTCAACTAAAACTGATGGTCAAAGTTAGAGGATATTGTCTACAAACTTCGCCACCGAAATTTGAGTAATCTCAAGCATTCAGCCATAAATATGAGAATCATACATGCCGCCATAGCGTAATGGCCGGAGCGTTTTAAAGTCGATAATTTTGAATAGTTTTTTTCTGTTTTCCAGAAACAGTTTTAGTCAAAAAAAAAAAAATTGCAATTAAATCTTAAAACGAGTTTCTTAAATTTTTACACTAGGTGGCCAATGAGAATCTTTAATTTGAAGTTGTAACAGAACTTATAGCACAACGAAGTATAAACATAGAGTAAAGATTTAAAAACCATTCATTTTCTTCAATGTTCCGATGTTCCGATATCCCGGGACCAAGTTAAAGGTAACGTTATGGTTTACGCTCAAGGTGGTGAGGCCATTCCGACTTTGTTTCACCGATTTGGAGGTTGTTGTAGTCGAATCCAGTGACTGAATTGCAGCTGGTCTATCCGAAAGAATAGCGATATTGCCTTTAAAAGAGAAGTCTGCATAACGTAACTTGCGAGCTTCTCCTATTGCCAATACTTCCGCCTGGAAGACATTGCAAGTATTGGGAAAACGCACAGATTTTTTAATTCTAACTTTATATACCAGCTCCAACACCACAGCCCAGTTTTGAACCATCTGTGTAGATTGTGGAACCGAAGTTGTTTAATAAAAGTGTCTTACACCATTCATTTCGAGATGGAAAGAGAGTGGCAAAATTCCAGTTGAATGCCACCGTGGGGACGATGTAATCAGTTCTCCCCGAGGTGAACTGAGCTTGCCGCAATAGTAGTTTTTTTCATTCAGCATATTTAGACTTATCGTCTTTATAGATCTGACTGTTAGTTTTTAGTTTTAAATTTATATTCCATTGAAGTAGAATTAAGTCTTAAAATTTTGTAATTTCTGTATGAGAGAGGGTATTTCAAAAATGTTGTTTTAAAATGAAACATGTAAAAATGTAGATCCTTTCAGGTTTCCCTATCAAAGACTAAAAGCCTTAGATAAAAAAATTAAACTAATTTTCCATTAGTTGAAGCGATTTGAAAACTCCTCCAAAAATCGAGTTTTTATAAACAAAATTAGTTTTTAATAATATTTTTTCCACATTGTCATCACAGATGATAAAAGAGTTTAAGCACTGCATAAAAATGTTTCAAAATTGTGTCAACGGAATCGAAATAATGTGTTTGGATGATAATATGATACAATAAACTTACCAACATTTTCAATAAGTACCGGATTGCCATACGTAACTGAAATCTCGAGTATTTGCATATAATTGGGATCACTTTGTTTGATGACACGCAAAAAATTATCCTTTTCCATGTTTTTTATCCACTTATTGGCTTGCACTTCGAAATGGAGAAAAATTTGGTAGAATATAAATATGTATGCATGTAAATTTATTTAAAAATTAATAGTAGAATACAATTAACTAAAGCTATCTAAAGTAGAATAGACAGCTGTATGTGTGTATAACAACAATCTTCATATGCAAATAAAATATTAATCAAAACTAAAAAATCGATCAGTGCTAAAATTTTTCCACAAATATTCACATAAACTTAATACTCAACATATTCCAATATAACAAAATGAAAATAAAAACGTAACAAAATTAGCAATTCTGCATTTAAATCACCTTGTGGGTCTATTAGCAGTGGATATCGATTCGAGTTTGCTACAATAATGCCATTCTCTACGGAAAAGTTATCAGCCGGCAGCCCCGCTAATGACCAAGCGCGTATTTGCATTGGATTTCCTAATGTGGCGGCCAGTGAGAATCTCTCCGAGCAGGGAATTTTTTTGCGAACACACAATTCATTCCAATCATCCAAAATTTGAGCACGATACTGTAAACAAACAAAAAAGAACATAATAATAATAATAATCGTATTTCTGTTAATACTTTTTAATGGCATAATACCAAATCGGAAATGGTCAAGCATATTCAAATAGTTGGCTTTATGCATTATACTTGACCTGCCATAAGTTAAGTTACCAATAAAGTCCGTTATAAAGGGTGGTTAAGTTTTAAGGGCCAGTGTTGATTTTGAATAAAATACAAGTTTTTTTTTTAATTATTGTCATTTCTCTTTATTATGATAATATTGGTATGACTCAATTACGTATGGATCAAAATATCGGCCAAATGTCCGTCGCGGCCTCGGCGGTAATGTGCCGAATTATCTTATCTTTTAGCTATTGAGTTGTTGCTGGCTTATCGACATACACCTTTTCTTTCAAATAACCCCGAAGAAAAAAGTCCAACGGTGTCAAATCACATAATCTTGGCGGCCAATTGACATCGCCGCGACGTGAAATTATTCAGCCATGAAATTTTTCGCGCAAAAGAGCCATTGTTTCGTTAGCTGTGTGACAAGTGGCACTGTCCTGTTGAAACCACATATCGTCCACATCCATATCTATCATCTCACGATAGCGAACACTATTCACAGTAACTGCTTGACCGGCCTCATTTTGGAAAAAATACGACCCAATGATGCCGCCGGCCCATAAACCGCACCAAACAGTCACTCTTTGTGGGTGCATTGGTTTTTCGGCAATCACTCTTGGATTATCATTCGCCCAAATGCGGCAATTGACGAATCCACTGAGGTGAAAAAGTGCCTCATCACTGAAGATGAAGTACGCGATATTTCATAATAAGCCTGAATAACTTTAGCGCATTGGTCGATTGTGTATCTTTCCATAGTTTAAATTGAGTTAGTCTGAAGTTGAAAAATGTTAAATGAAATGCAGAAAAAAACTTGACGTTTAGGTGTGGTTTACATTCAACATCGGCCCTTGAAATTTAACTACCTTTTAGATATAAAATTATAATACTTTTTTAACGAAGCTTTTAATTTTCATTCGGCAATTCAGCTATCGCAGCACGCAGGGTTTTCATGGATATTGACTTCGCTGTTCGAACCAAAGATTATTTGAGGTCTTGTGTGAGGTCTACGATAGGCTGCGTCCTCCCATTCTGACTGCAAGCTGTAGTCCACTGGATTCAGAACTGGACCTCCAGACGGCCAATTTTCTGCGACTATGAACCCAGGAATATGGTTTTATATCCACTGCTGAGTGGTTTTTGCCTTATGAGCTGAAGCGGAATCTTGCCGGAATATCCAACGCTCTCCGTTGAAGATAGTACTGCTCAACTACTTCACCATGCCTTCTAAGACATTCTTCTGGTACACTTTTGCCCCGGTCTTAACCCCTTTTTCGCAGAAATGAAGAGATGTAATGCATTTACAAGACACTCGCCACCAAACCATTACGGAGGCTGGATGGTGGTCACCCTGAATCCTTGGAACAATATTTTTTGCGTCTTTGAAATTTGAGCACAGATTTCGTCCGTTTACTTATTAAACACTTCTTCAACAGCAAGAATTTTCTGATCTGTGAAAAGAGTATTTTCATGGCCCAAGAAGCTGCTTGAATCTGCCGAGTCTAATTTTCTTAAAGCGCGTTGTCATGTCGCGGGAGGCTTTGCATGTGAGATCGTCTCTAATTAGTCTTGACATGAACCTGATCGATACATCCATTTCCTAGGACATGATTTTCTGTTTCTGTTTTCTGCGAATTCTTTCTCGAACGGCTTTTATGGCTGCACTGATTCGAGCCACGCGAAAACGACCACTTCTTTTTCTGTCTGTCACTTCGGACGTTTCGGAAAAACGATTGATCGTGCGGTAAATAAACATTCTCGAAATATTCAGTTCTTTCAGCAATTCATAAATCTTACTTACACTTTTACCACACTTCTGTAATGTGATTTTCCGTAGCTCCTCGCCCCGTTGCTAACAAACGAAATTTGCCACGAAACTGAGTATAATTTATGAGTAGCCAATAAATGGCTCCGAAATGCAACTGGGTGAAGGGATTTCAAACAACAATAGAAGAAGGTGGCGGACGGCTCGAAAATGTTTGGCGGAGTAGGTGCATAAATCAATTGCGCAGAGCTAGGCATCAAGCGGCCATTCAAGCTACCAGACCCCTGCAATATCTTTCAATCAGAAGTCTTTGCTGTATGAGAGGCTGCAGAATTAGTATTTTCAAAGGCATCGAGCAACCCCAAAATAAATATATGCATTGACAGTCAAGCAGCGATAAAGGCAGTAAACTGATATGAAATTTCATATAAGTAAAAGCACTTTTCTCCTTTCCATTTTTTTGACAGGCTCTAGATTTGATTTTGACAGGCTCTTGGAATGTGCTGGTGTGAGTGTTTAATGGTTTTGTTTGAGTGTATTGGTGTGATTGCTAGGCCAAATTATCATTTTGTGAAGCAATTTTATGGTTCTAGGGCATAGTAAAATCAATTTTTGTACTATGTAACTCGTACCTGCGGTGGACATGTACCAGATATCGGATTTAAAAAATAAATGCCATGCAATTTGCTACGATACTATAACAAAAAAGAATTCCAATAATTTTTCTGTTTTGTATTATCGCTTAAGCTCTGAAACTCTTAAAAAACCATAGCATTTGATGACACCCACGACGAGCCAAAGCTTTGTCCACTATAAACGGAATTGAACTTGACCACCCACCCTCGCATGCGCAACAGGAGATAGTTTAGGCAATTGCGAGTTCCACAACAGTCAAAGAAATTTTACTTAGCAGGGACAACGAATTCCTTAGAAGACGAACCAGCTCAAATTCAATATCTTGTGCATATTTCCCTGCGGGGGATACATCTACATGCACATAAGTATTTATTTGTATAACTATGTGGTCGCCGTAGCCGAATGGTTTGGTGCGTGATTACCATTCGGAATTCACAGAGAGAACGTCGGTTCGAATCTCGGTGAGACACCAAAATTAAGAAAAACATTTTTCTAATAGCGGTCGCCCCTTGGCAGGCAATGGCAAACCTCCGAATGTATTTCTGCCATGAAAAAGCTCCTCATAAAAATATCTGGCGTTCGGAGTCGGCTTGAAACTGTAGGTCCCTCCATTTATGGAAGACACACACCACAAATACGAGGAGGAGCTCGGCCAAACACCCAAAAAGGATGTATGCGCCAATTATGTATATATATATATATATGTGTGTGTATATGTATATATTTATTTAAAATAAGTATAATTAAAAAAAATACTCATTAATAATTATATTATACAACTAAAGACACTGGACACTGGCCACTATTTTTGCCAGAAACGCGGCTAATATTTCACTACTTATGTTACATCCGTTTTTGCATAATATATTGGGTTGGGCTGAAAAGTCCCGGGCCTAACAAAGAAAACCCGTTTTTTTGTTTAAAATTATCTTTATTCGTCAACATAATTTCCATCAAGAACAACTCAATCATTCTAGCGTCGTTCTAATACATTTTATTTATCATTATATTATAAAATTTATTTCAATACCACTTTTGTAGAACGATTTACCTTTTGCCTCAAAACAGTTTCAGCGATAATCTCTTCATTCGAGCGAAATTTCTTACCAGCGAGCATTTTTATTTTGGTCTGTGAATAGCAGTAGTCTCTGAGAACCCAAACTGACAAATACGGTGGTTGTGGGAGCAATTCGAATTTCATTTCATGTATTATAGTTTTGCCATTGTTTTGATTGACCTCAGTCACAGGTCAGTAGTGAACAAGCGCGGCCCCCATTTTGCACAGAGCTTTCTTATAGTCAAATGCTAAAGCCGTATAAAGCCTACGCGTTCTTGGGATATCTTTACGATGTCAGCTAACGCACGAAACTTTATTTTTCGATCATTCAAAACGATTTTGTGAACTTTTTTGATGTTTTCTGGTGTTGCCGCCTTATTTGGACGCCCACGGCCTCTACGACCCCTTTTGAAGTCAAGAAGCCATCGTTTTATCGTTGTTTCTCTTTTCAAGCCATTGCTTGGTTTGAGTGATGTTTTTTTGCATTGAGAAACAGTGTAAATTAAAACACGAAATTCTTCGTGACTCATTGTTTTGCAAATAACAAATGTAACGTCACTTTTGGCACAATAACTCGCGAACTAATGGATAGAATATCATGAAATTTTAACAGCTGCCTTTTTAAGGTTAGTTTTAACTAAAAAACAGATGAATGCAATAAAACTAGTGCCGTCTATGTGTTAGGCCGGGACTTTTCAGCCCATGTATTAAGTTTTATTTTTTGCGTTTAAGATAAATAATTAGTAATACTGATTTTTTATTGTTTTTTCTCTAGTGTGATTATAAAATGCTCAAATACAAGTTTTTGCTATTGTGACCGATCTGTGTACACAGTGTGCTTGAACCAAGTTTAGTTTAAAAGTTTTCCAACCCCAGATTTTCTTGTTCCACGTGATTCTGTCGCATCCTACAAAAACTTTTACGTCAAAATCGAAATCGTCTAATCTCTTGTGTGAGCCGATACGGGAGAGCTCGCATTGGGTTTTTGTGAAGGATGATTCGTCGTCGGTGATTGGTTTCCGTAAATTCTCCGAAGACTTCTGCTAAACAATGAGTTGCATACCACTCCAAAGTGATTATTTTAAGTTTCTCTAGAGGTACAGTTTTTATATGACAACATTTTTCAAAAAGAAAAAAAACAGAGCTGTTTTATCTGCGAACAACTTTTGTTGGATTCAGCTCTTCGCGAAAGACCCGTACTGTTGATGGTTGTTTGGTTTGCAGCTCTCATGCAAAGATCAAAGATTTGTCACCTGCTATGATCTGATAGACGACACGCAGTTTTCATATTATGAAGTATCCAACGAAATGAAATCTTTTTGACCACCCTATTTTCATGAAATATTGAAGGTCCGCTAATGCCTAGAGATGTCTATATGTCACATGATGATATTTCGTATCAATTGCATAACTATCGTTTTTGGGGGGCCTTCACGATATTCATGCTACAAGGATCGACGAGCACATTGAAAGTCATTGTACTGGCTTTTCATAGTGGCTAAGTGAGGGCAATCCCACGCAAAGCACAGTCCTCGCACTTTCCAAATGTGCATACTTTCCCTGTTTCTAAAAACAAAACAAAAAAAGCAACGATAGGGAGCATGCCAACCACTGGTGGGCATTCCCAGACTGGTAGCGGCAGGCTAATCACCTACCCTGTCAGAAGCCAAAATAGATTAACTGAAATTAGACTGAGTCTTGTCGAGGCCTATGCTCCCGAGAGGAGTGAACAAGGAAAAAAAGTATGGCCAATGCCAAAAATCGAAGCTAGTTAATACTCCAAGTCGGAAGTCGTAATAAATCATCGCACAAAAAATTTCACTAGTAAATTCCAATCTTTAGGAGAGATGAATCTTACAATGTTAAGAATAAAAATGTTATATATAAGTTTATGCTAAAAAATAATAAAATTTTCGATAAAAATAACAAAATATCATCATTCGTTGTGTGGAAAGGCGCAAAATGTAAAAGGAAACCCGCGTACACATATCCATATTTTATCAATTAAATAGTTTTTCTTATTGAGCATTGCTCTAACATAAATTGTATACGTGTTCGCGCATATGAAAAACTACTTAACACTTCCATTATATCAAAGGCATAAATAATAAAAAATATATATGTAAAATAAAATAACAACAATATCGTATATTTCAACACCTAAATAAAATAATTTCTAACGCATTTTATTGCCAGCATGTTGTCTGCCTACAGCAATAGAACCAAAAGCAAATAAACGCTTTCGGAGCATGCAAAATCCGCGTTGAGAGTGATTAATTTCGGTTTTGACATTTTATTTTACCTGGTAGAGAAAATCTGGATGACAGTTAAGCAAGTGAGTTTAAGCGAAGTGCATTAATAGGTAGCGGCCAGGTGGTGAGCCTTTTAAAATTTCTGATTTTATATCCTTTAAGTGCTATGTATGAGAAAAAAAAAAAAAAAAAACACAACAAACAGAAAAAAAACAAAAAAACAGAAAAAAACAATAGCCAGAAGTTTTCACTCAAAAGTTTGTATATTTATTTGCAATAATTCTAGAATTTAATGGCATGGGATAAACAAAAATTTGCCAAAAAAACAATTAAATTTTCGACTTGGTATTATTGTTTTTTTATAATTGTCAAAAATTAGAATGCGCACAGTACATTGTACACATGCGTATTTGCAATATTTATTTACATTTTTTTAAACTGACAAGTTGGTGTCACTCGTACCCGGTCAAAATACCCGGTAATTATGAAAGTTTTTGTTGATAAGTCCAGGTCTTGATAGCGTAGAACTTATTATCGGATTCACAATTGAAAAAAAAGTGTTCTACTTAAAAACAAATGTTTGTGAAAAAATGATTTTGTTCGTACTCAATATATAGTATTTTAACTGCTTTAAACGAAATGGTTTGGAAAAATATCCGCTAGAAAAAGTAAAATCGTTTATATGGCCGTTTGGGGTCATATTTGAAATATAATATTTAGGTAGGTAGGTGGTGAAATGGTTGAAGTGCCGGTTGGCACTCCTCAAGTAGCACTGAAGCGCCGTTTTGATACCATTATGCGACCTCCAACAGGCAAATATCTACAGCCATCCAGAGCTGTTGATATAATGGAGGAAATTGATTGGATTTAGGTTGGCGCACTGCCCCAGGCTGCCCAAGAAAGGAGCGCTCAGTGACCTTAACCCAACCCGGACATTTACCGAGAAAATACTCTACAGTCTCCTTCTCTGAAAGGTCCCCACAGCTTCTGCAATAGGGGTTAAATGGTAACTCTAGCTTTTCCGCGTGTGTGCCGATCGTCCAGTGACCGCAAACACAGCTACAAGTTTGGAAATTGAATGGCGAGAAGTCCAAAGAACTTTCTGAATCCTTCGTATATCGTATGAGGCCAAAGGGTTTTTGAAATAGCAAATGAAGAAATGGAGTTCCATCTTTTCTGCATTTTCTTGAGAAATAACTTGTGCAGTTCCCCTTTAACAACTGTCAGGGGGATGCCGATGACCGGGTAGGCCTCAGAGACGGCCAATTCAGTCCCCTTCCTGGCAAGGTCATCAACAATTTCATTTCTGTCTATGTTCCTATGTCTTGGAACCCATATCAGAGAAATGTTGCCTGCATACCCAAGAGATTTGATCTACTCCTTACAGGAGTTTACTAATTTGGTTCTGCACCATGGCGTCGTCAGAGCCTTAGTCGCGGCTTGACTAACACTAGCAGTGTTCGGTTTTAAAAGAGATAGATAAATTGGCTGAATTAGAGAAAACCCCTGCTCCGACTCCCGATTCCCGATGGAACCGTCAGTGAAGACAGCTTAGAAGCTTCGATGCAGATTTTCCCCTCGATCCAGTCCTGCCTATTTGGAAAGATTGCCCTAGCACGACCCTCAAACTCTAGTTACAGGATAGAGAGATCTGTTCCAAGGTCGGAGGAATACGGTGATAACTGCCCGAAAATGCCACCATGTCCCTTGAAAGATTGCCTCCACAGGCCAACCTCCTTTAACCTGATTGGACTTTGAGCTGCGATGGAAATAACGTAAAAGTCGATGAAAAGATACCTAACTTCCGATGAAAGCGAGAGAACGTGGTTGTTTAATTGTTTAGTTTTTAAAGTCGAAAGGGTGGATAATTTCTGGTAAATAGCACCAGCTCCGTTTTGTAAGAGTTGACTCGGAGGCCGCAAGTGTTAGCCCAGCGACTGAGTACAGCCTTACCAAAATCTCAGCTATGACTGAGGGAAATGGTCCCGATACCATCAGGACCAAGTCATCGGCGTATTATCAGAACTTCGTATTTATAAATACTTAAAAATGGCAGTATTCCAGAAGGGAAGAGTAAACACGCGCCCGTCGTCCTTGGTTGCAATAACCCGAATGAATTTCTTCATTTTATAAAACGGCGTTCACTTGTTATAAGCGCTAAGATCAACGCGTTTATGATAACCAACGAGTCTAGTTACATAGCGACTAATTGAAAACTCATCACCATGTGCGTGCTACGGTACCATGTTCCGTGTACTTTTGTAAAATCTAAAGTATAATTTTTATTCTTCCGCGACACCGTGACAGCTGATTGCTCTCTCACCACACAGTGTCGCCGAACAGTACATTTTATTAACAAAATAAACCTATAAAAATTATAATTTTTACTAATATAAAATAACTTTAAAGTTGTTTTTTTTTTGGTTTTGGCTTTGGTTTATTATACAAAGAAATATTGTAGTGGATAAACCGAAAGAGTTTAAAAGTATGTATGCAAACATTTAAATAGTCGGTGGAAGCAAGTGCAAACAGATGTGTTTTCTAAATATGAAACCAAAAGAAAGCAGCTGTTTTCTACGGGCACAATTTTGTGTGTCTCATGGCAAATAGACGCGGTATACGTACACATCGGTGAGTGCGATTACCATAAATCTTAAGGTCTAGTTACATAAGTATAACCACCTACAACTACTGTATCGGAGTGTACCGAATTGCCTTGTGCCTGAATACCATTCGGTTGACTCAGATTCGAAATCCATAGCATATAAACATCAAATTATAGAAAAATTATTTTTTAATAGTGGCCACCTCTTTGTAAGCAATAGCAAAATATCCGAGTGAATTTCAGCCAGCACTCGAAACGCACTTCAGTGATTGCATTGGCCTTGCCAAAACTCGGCGAGTACACTTACCTTGATTCAAAGTGGATGCAATCGGCCAATAATCAAGTGATATCTCAGTTGTAAATAGAGCAAATTACTCATATAATTGATGAACCCCAGAAAACAAATACAACGCAAATAAAATTAAGGAAAATGGGCGGTGCCATATCTACTTTTGGATAAGTACTTGAATTATAGTAAAGTGAGTTATATACTAAAAGATTTCCATTTTTTATTAGAATATTTCACTTTCATTTGAAATATATCTTTATTTGAATCTCGCTCAGCCTACTTACTTCGGTGGGGAAGAATCCTAAATATGCCACGACACCTCCAGCTAACAAAACATCGCCGACAATGTTGTTAATAGATTTGTGTAGGTTATGCGCCGCCTCGGACCAACGGGTCTTCTCACCGCCCAATCCACCGAGCAGCTTCTCTGCTCTGATAAAATAAAAACAATACTAGTAATCTACTGGTACATACCAGGCAACTGGTTATTTATCGCAATTTACCGATTCAATTTCTTTTCACAATTATCGATTTCGTCCTCTAGACGTTTCTTTTCACGTGATTTTTCTGCGAAGAAATCATTCAGCTTCTGCAGTTTATCGAGGATCACTTGCAATTCTGCTCGTTTCGCATTTAACTTCTCCATCTGTGAGGCTAAATCAGCTTCGGCTTCGGCAAGTGCTTGCTGTTTGGGTTGCACAATCTTTGCAACGCGATCATAGACGTCCATGGCACGAACCCACTTGCAAAGCCCTTCACAGGCAGTAGAGGCACTTTTGATCTTTTCTGGTACAAAATCGCGATCTGGAATATATCTAAGGGGAGGAATAATGGTTTGATGAGTTTTCAATTTTTATTCTTTCATAAAGCAATTATTTATATCACAGCGGAACAGCCCAAATTGGCAAGGGATAATTTTTGGTGTGCGTAATACAAAATTAATGGCTTTTTTCGCGTTTAGAAAGAGAAATAAATGCTTCATTGAATCCTTGTACAAAACTTATTACTTAATTAGGTTAGGTTTTTGAAAAATATTCTTAGAAAATATGTGTATTTCGTAGATGGACACTTTGCATTAGCAGTAAAGTTGAATTTTTACGGATTACTGAAAAATATAGCAGTAAGCAATACATTTTTACTGATAAACAAATTTGAAAATTGTTATTGATTACTGATTTACTTAATTTGTTGATTGTACATTGATTTTTAACTATCATTAGAAATTTTTAGTAATTGGAATTAATTATCAGCAAAAATTTACTGACTATTGCTATTAAGAATGCAGTGTTGGAGGTTGGAATATGCTTCATTTATTTGGAGACCTTGTCGCTAATTTGCTATAACGAGAATATAATGGTTACAAAATATCTGTCTTAAAAACATCCTAATATCTGTAACATTTTTGTTCTAGTTCGCTCTTATAGTTCCCGCCTGTGGATTAAAGTCGATTGAGGGAGAAGCTCGATTCTATCGCTTCCTTTTGCGTTTAGTTTGATGGATTGTTCGTTTCTTTTGTCAAACATTAATTTTGTTATTCTGGCGAGAACTGTGCACAGCTCTTACCCCTTTCTATCTGAAGATATTCAAAACGAATTTCAAGTCCAATGTACCTATTGCTCGGACTCTTCGCGAATGAAATGATATCTTGAATTCCATATCGTTAGATTTTACAACAACTAAAAGTCAATTCTCTCCTGTGTTGCATCATTTATTTCGCTATTATAATTGTTATTATTTTGATTATTTGTTTTATTTTAGTTTTAGCTCCTTTAATTTGTTATTTTATTGCGGCAAACGAGCGAATGCCTACAGTATGCAACATTCGGCTCATACGTGAAGTCCGTCTTGTTGTACGGAAGCGAAACATGGCTGGCCTCTAATACCATCACACAGAGGCTACAATCCTTCACCAAGAAATGCCTCCGCATCATCTGCAGAATATTCTGGCCAAATACCATCAGTAACGACGCACTGTGGAGATTAACGAACGAGGAACCCATCCAGGGCAAATCAAGCGGAGAAAGTGCCGATGGATAGGCACACATTGAGAAAACCACGAGATAGCATCACGACAATGGCAGTGGACTGGAACCCGCAGGGGAGCAGAGGTTGCGGGCGACGAAAAATCACATGGAGGAGGTCGATGGTGCGCGAACTAGCAGATGCCGACATCTCATGGAACGGTACAAAAACAACAGCACAGAACCGTGCATGATGGAAGAGTCTTGTCAAGGCCTATCTGCGAAAATTCAAAATTCGCGATACTCTTTAAACACAGCTCGTATGACACCATTTGCAAAAATTATACATTTTCCGATACGATGGCTAATTTTGTACCACCTTATAGTTTCAATATACTTATATGTATAACGTGCATTTTCATGACATGTGGGGTACTTTGTATTATTAGAACTTTTAAAATAACAGTCTAAACAGTGTTTTCAGCTTACTGAAAAATTGCGCTTTTGCAGATAGAGACTAGTGATTATATTTTCTTTATATGTTATTGAACAAATAGGTTTAAATTTTTTGTAAATTTTTCACAATAATTAGGTAGAAACTGTTTTTAATATTTTAGAAACCAAAAGCCGCAACCAAATTGTTATTATTTTGGTTTTAGTGCTATTATCTGTTTCCACCAGGCTTGGGTTATGATATTTGTATACGACTTGACAAATGTTTTGGCTGGGTTTTGCGCTTTAACACGCTAGCGGCAGCAACCCAAAAGTAAATTGCAGTGGAAACGTTATATGATGTGCCTCGACTTCAATAGAAATAAATATTTTATGCAAAATTTATGATTCACACTTACTTCTCTCTGATTTTTTTCATATTCGCCGGCGGTATATTATCTTTATCGAATGTTTTTAATGACTCCAGGAATTTCATATCGCCTATCATACGCATTGATGGCCCCCAAAAGTCCTCCACCATACGGCCGCTTGGATCTGGTTTGCGATCCGGTTTAAAACCTCTCAACACACAAACTGCCTCCAATGTTAACTTTACTGCGTATGGAGGATTTTTCATCGACTTAACAATGAATATATCAGCCGGCTTAAGAGTATTCAGCGCCTCTAAAGCTGCTTCTAATGCTGGTATTGCCTCAGCCAAATCACTTTCGCAGTCATCTTTAATTGCTTGAGCAGCGGCAGCTGCCTCATTGGCTGCAGCTTCATCTGCGCCAACAACTTCCTTCTTCTTCTCGGCCTCCGCCGTTTCACGTTCAATATTTACCATAATACGTTCCGTCTCCTCGGAAAGCACTTTCAATTTCGGTTGCAAGTCGTAAAGATTTGCCTGCATTTCACCCACCTGACCCGCTGCAAAGTCCAATTTCTCTAAGCCGGTGGTGTAGCTTCAGAGTAGGTAAATATACATATGTAGTTAAAAAAATAAATCAAGTACAATTGCAAGCACACCCTCACCGGTCTCTCAACTTCGTAATTTCTTCCAGTTTGCGTACATAAAAGATTTTAAACGATTTAAGCATCTCCAAATAAGATGACGGCGTCACATAATTACGTCGCCCCAATTCCAAATAACAGCTGTGGTTAAATAATTTAAGGGGTATGTATATTTGTAATTCGGCCACAGTTTACTAACTTAGTACTTCATTTCGTTTGACAAAGTACGAAAGCGCACACTTACCGCTCACTGGCATCGAAGACGGATTTATTGAAATGCATGACAATTTGTACAAGCTCCAATTCCAATTCACTGAGCACAATTTCCTCCACCTCTTCGCTTTTCTTTGTAGTATCTGATTCTGCGGTATCGACAGATGCTCGCTCGGCAGCGGCACCAGCACCGGGCTCAGTCTGCTCCTGTGTTTGACCCAATTTCATTGAACTGATAAAATATTCAGCAACACGCTCCAAGGCGTCAACCGGCCAAGGCATAAACCTGCAGATCGGATATTTATGTATATATTTATTAACATCCATACATATGTACAAATACAAATAGATGCATAAGGATATCTATCGGTGACTTTCATATACTATAGTTGTGCCAAGCAAACAGGGTGCGTTATTGTGAGGTACGAGTACATCACGCATCCATACACATTCTTAGTACGGTATGTATGTATAGTATGTATACATTAAGGCGGGCCAGTTAGTTATTAAACCATTTAACCGAATTAATTTCGGCAACTGAAGTATTCTACTGGTAATTCTTAAACGAAATGGGGAAATACGAGAGATGTGCGAAATTATTGACGGAGTAAAATGGAGCCGCAAAAGAATAAAATAATGGAACCAGCATGTAAAGAGAATGGGTGGCGATCGCTAGGCAAAGATTGTGATGAAAAATCAACTTAAAACCCCACGACCTCCAGGAAGACCAGCAAAGTATTAGCACGAGTGTTGGGCGTCTGGATCCCGATCCGAATGCTGCAATGGTTATATTTTTATTTTAAAACAGTGGCATATTGCCAATTTTTTTCGTTGAAAAAACAGGACCTAGTCCTACCATATAATAAAGATGAAGAAGAAGACAAATCGCATGGTTTAGAGAAACATCCTTCTAGTTCACTTTATAAAATATTATGAGGTCTTAGCCTAAGGTTTACTGAAAAAGCAATTAATGAAAGAAATGAGCGAAAAGAGTGCGGTAAGACTAGAGAGAATGTCACAAATTTACAGCTATCTCATTGGGAAGTATCACACCGGAATGATTTTATATTTTTCCAAAATATGTTTGAACGCTTTTATAAAGTTAATTGTGAAAAACTATTCTTTAATATTAAAATACTTGCTACATGGATTTTTTGTTTAAAAATTGCTAAATGGTGTAAATTTTGCCGTGCTATGCTCTCCAGAGGTGAGCTTTGACTAAAAGAAATATATGCATATATATATATATATGTATGCACATTTTTTTCTAAAAGAAATAAATTGATTTCGAATTAAAAACTTTATTACAAATAAGGAGGCTCACGGTAAGCTTTCATGATTTTTTGATGTAGAATTACTAGTAGAATACAAAGCACAGAAAAAATTTGACCCGTCCTAATATACATACCATCATATATGCACCGCATCTAGATATAACCAGAGCAAGTGTAATAAAATTCTGAATTGCGACTAGTACAATTTTGCTAATTGCGAAACATCTGTTTGTAGCATTAAACGTATTCAGATTGTGGTAGTATCAAAGCTGAAAAGTAAATGCATGCAACCGCTCCATGGTGTTAAAGAATATAAATGTTTCACAGCTGATAGCCTCTGATGCTAGTGCTGCTTGACAACCCAGTTTATAAAGAGTGATTTTTTAAAAGCTATAGGAAAGTTTGTCAAAAAAACACACGTAAAATTCAGAAAAATGCATGAAATGTTTATTTAAATCGATAGTACAGCCCATATAATTTAATGTTTGAAGATTATTTCATGCACATGTTGACCGCGACTATGTTGACCATCCCCTTAGTCCAATTTTGGTATACTCTTTCCAATGATTCGGCCGGTATCTCACATATAAATGCTTTAATGTTGTCTTCCAATGCGTTAATTGAAGCAGGCTTGTCTGAATAGACATGACCTTTAACATAGCCCCACAAAAAATAATCTAAAGGCGTTATATCGCACGATCTGGGTGGCCAATTGACAGGTCCCGACCGTAAAATAAAATGTTCACCGAACTCACCTCTCAACAAGTCCATTGTTACACATGCTGTGTGGCATGTGGCACCGTCTTGCTGAAACCACATGTCATGCAAGTCAAGCTCTTGCATTTTGGACAAAAAAAAGTTGGATATCATTTCACGGTAGCGCTCACCATTCACAGTTACGTTACGATTCGCAGCGTCTTTGAAGAACTACGGTCCAATGATACCTCCAGCCCATAAACTGCACCAAACTGTGACCTTTTCTGGATACATTGGTAGCTCTTGCAATTCCTCTGGCTGATCTTCACTTCAAAATCGACAATTCTGCTTATTTACGTACCCATTGATCCAAAAATGAGCTTTGTCGCTGAACACAATTTTTGGATAAAAAAGTAGATATTCGGCCAACTTTCCAAGAGCCCATTCACCAAAAATTCTGCGTTGCGGTAGGTCGTTCGACTTCAATTCTTGCACCAGCTGTATTTTGAAAGGTTTCACATCTAAATCCTTTCGCAAAATTTTCCACGTTGTTGAGTAACAGAGGCGCAATTGCTGCGAACGGCGACGAATCGATAATTGATGGTCATCATTAACACTGGCCGATACAGCTGCGATATTTTTTTCAGTTCGCACTCTACGTAAGCGTGTTGGTGGTTTGATGTCCAATAATGTAAATTTGGTTCTAAATTTAGTCACAATAGCTCGAATAGCCGCTTCAGTGGGTCAATTAAACTGCCCATAAAATGGAAGAAGCGCGCGATAAACTTTCTTAACAGAACACGCATTTTTATAATAAAATTCAATGATAGACCAAACTTAAGATGTTTGACAGTGAAACAAAACACGAAACGTGCGTCAGCTGTTTAAACCACCTGTTTAAAAAGATAATAGCTAAAAAATCACCCGTCATAATAGTTATTAACATTGTATAAACTTAATTAAAATATAAAAAAAATATAAAAAAATGTATCACTTTGAAATATAATGTTATAAAATTAATTCCAATAAGAACCCTACACAAAAACAAATATTATATACAATATATAAATATATTTTTAGTTATTATTTATTTTTTTAAATTATTAATTTTTTTTAAACCAAGAGGACATCGATACATCAGTTGTTGTTGTTGAAATGGTTGAGTACAATATTTCCACTGAAATTATATTAATTAGTGACCACCTCCGTTTTACCAACACTGTCCTCGTGTGATGATGTCTTTTTTTTTGTTTTGGTTTTTGCTTTTCAGTCAGATCTATTTAGTGAGGTCCAAGTATAGCAGCAAATTCTTTATCTCAATATCTGAGATCTCATTAATTTGTAGTGCTAAAGACTTTACTGCACATTTCCGCTTGACAGCTTCTGCAGATGGGATTGAAGGGGAATTTAAGTCTGGCTGCATGATCCCCTATTTTCCAATGACCTGTAAGGGTTGCAGTGATGCCTGAAATGTTTGGTCAAGAACACCCTAACAGGTGATTCGTCCTTTGGATTTTGTACGACGGCCATGTTTTTTTGTTGTAGTACATGTAGTTAATTGCTTCCATCTTCTTTCAGCTAAAGCATGATAGTGTGATACAATGGATGCTTTTATTGTGTTCAGTGGGGTAGAGACTGTCCCCGCCTCTGCTATGTGTAGTGTCAAACCTTTTCTTGCTAGCTCATCAGCTATCCCATTACCCCGTATGCTCCTATGACCGGGAACCCATATCAAAGTAATTTTAAGCCAATGACTAAGTAGTTCTAGTTTCTGTCTATACTTTAAGATTAGTTTGGATGAAATGGAGTTGGAGTCTAAAGCCTTGATAGTTGCTTGACTGTCTGAAAAAATAGCTACTCTTCCACCAACTTCTTTGTAGTGTTTTAGTGATTTGCATGCTTCTCTGATCGCTAGAATTTCTGCCTGGAACGCGCGGACCTAGTCAGGAAGTCGAATTGACTGAGATAGGTTGAGTGGCTCCAACTCCCACACCACAGTTCATCTTAGAACCGTCAGTGTAGATTTCAATATCGTATCTTCCAATCACCTGCCCTTTGCTCCATTCGGCTCTCGGTGGAAAACGTACCGTGAAGTCTTTCTTGAAGTTAGACTGTGTAGTCTTATCTGTTTTTGAGCAGTGAGGGTCCCTGTAGGAGAATACACCATGTAGGAGATAACACCTAGGTATTTTGCCTGTTGGGTTAGTGTAAGACTAACGCCGTTCAGTTTTGGGGGATTACAGTTTGGTATCTTAGTTTATCTTGGAATAGCATCAGTTCAGTTTCAGGCCCAGTTGCTCAGTAATACCAGAGCTCCTTCCATAATCTCACTGATTGTGGTTGGAAACATTCCTCAAACCGATATATCAGTACTATACCCTATATTTGTAGATTTCAATACCAGTGGCTAACACGTAATGAGAATGGCCCTGTAAAATTATTTATTTTGATTTCATAGAAATCTGCGCATTATTGTTTTTACTATACACTCGTCCGCCATACCTACAACGCTCCATGCGAATTTTCAATTGCTCCAAGTAATGATGCAGGTATGTTTCTGCAAGTTACTTCAGAAGGCAAAGAAGCATCGTGTCGGCCTTCGCAGGTCAAATGCAATTAAAACTTGTTTCTTTTAATACAAATTGTATCTTAGGAAACAGGGAGAAAAACCTTCTGACAGATAATGCGTAATGAGCATTGTTAAGGAGGGGGACCCGTAACTTTTCCGTTTACAATTAGAGTATTTATTTCCCTACTACATATTTCACAGAGATCAGCAAGAACATTATCATAGCATCACAGTTCGGGATGAACCATTGCTTCTATTACAACTCGCCGCCACGTCACTCGGCCATCAGCGTTTCGTTTGTTATCAGATATGCCCAAAGTCGTCTTCAATGACATCTATACATCGATTTCTCGGCCGTTCTCTTCTTCTGTACCCTTGTGGAGTTGTTTCGAAGATTTTTTTTATAGCTCTATCGTTGCTCATTCGTAAAATGAGACCGTACCATTGAATCTTTTGCGCTTTCATGTACCCTATTACATTTGCATCCCTGAAAAATGTGTCTAACTCGTCGCTGTACCGAAAGCGGTAAGTACCGCCTTCAAGTCGTACTGGTTCATATATTTTCTTACAATCTTTCATTCAAGAATCTTTCAGCAAGAATATGAGCAAATAGCTAATTATAAAAACGTGCGGCACTGCCTTTGAAAGAAAAGGCTTCACAGTAGCAGCCACTCATGTTGAAAATAATTGCGAAGCTGTGACCAATAAGAGATCGTTATTCGGCTCCCAGGGAGTTTGACAGAATCAGCTGATAGGCTGACGTAACTGGGGTAACGAAGCGGTTAGTTTACAAAAAAATATAAGATTGTGTTACTGGTATACGAAAAAAGTCAACCAATGACACTTCATTGCCACCTGAACAACGACTGATTGGACGAGTGTGTAAAATGCATATTATCGTGCAGGATTCGGGTGCCGAGTCCCCCGAGACAGGGCAACTGAAGTTCCCCTCACAATTTTCCTTTTCACCATAGTTGCGTACTATACTTCGTCAAACAAGCGTCGCGTTGTTTATCGAATTTTTGCAATCTGCTGTGGGAAAAAGATAAATGTCACCATTTTTTAACAAAATAACAGCAATTATAAGACAATTACCACCAGCCCAAATACTTAAATTACACCAATATCGAAAGCTTGTCGGTGCTTTCACTCATTCAGTAAAAGTGATAAAAAAGGTAGGAAAAAAATTAAATAAAACATAGTATTCTTCAATAATTTTATTTTTAGCAAATCTTTTTAATATTAAGAGTAAAATTAAATTTTATTGACTACCAGACAATTATCTATTTTTTTTTTTAATTAATAAATATCTCATATGCATTGCTCTTGTTTCTATTAATCATACTAATTCGATCCCGTATACAATTTAGTAACGTACTAGTTTCCAGTGGTCAACATCGCGGTGTAAAATTCATCACATGATTACATGAAAAAGTGCATAAATGGCACTAGTTGGTACTAGTGATTTTTCTGAAGAGTCTTAATATGATTAATGTGTAGTGGTATTCCAAAGCTATGGCAGCTAATGACCAAACTGCCGCGTTGTACGGCTAATCAGCCAAAATGTCAATATTAGTGGCATTCAATTACCCAAATGCGTGGTAGTTGAATTCAACAACAATTTTTAGGATAGGTGAGAAATCGTTTATTTCGAAATAAAGTGAAACCATCGATTAAATATTTGCAATGACACGAAACTGTTGTTGCTTGCTCAATAAAATTGTGTCGCCTAGTAGGGGATTGAAATTCTGCACTTATTATGCATGTGAACGAGTATGTTATACGTACACACATACATCTATACTAATATTATAAAGAGGAAAACTTTGTTTGTTTGTTTGTTTGTTTGTTTGTTTGTTTGTAACGAATAGGCTCAAAAACTACTGGACCGATTTTATAAATTCTTTCACCATTCGAAAACTACATTATCCACGAGTAACATGGATTACATTTTAATTTGGAAAAAAATAGGGTTCCGTAAGATATTTGGATTTTTCGGACACAAACTGAAAAAAATCTTATATATAAAATAATGTCAACTTTTTGTGTGTGTTCGCTAACCGGCCGTGTCTGCACCGAATTAAACCAAACTTACACACATTGTTAAGAAGGTATTGAAGATGGTTTCCGTTTAGTTTGGATACCTATTGGTGGATAGGGCTCGAGATATAGGTCAAAACGTGGACCCGGGTAACCTTCGGATGTGTATGTACAATATGGGTATCAAATGGAAGCTGTTGGTGAATGCTTTAGTACAGAGTATTTTTCATGCCGCTCCGTGACTGGGGTCTCGAGATATAGGTCAAAACGTGGACCCGGGTAACCTTTGGTTGTGTATGTACAATATGGATATCAAATGAAAGCTGTTGATAAGTGCTTTAATACGGGGTAATTTTCATACCTATTGATGACTAGGGTCTGAAAATATATACCAAAACGTGGACCCGCCGTGTCTTTGCACCGAATTAAACCAAACTTACACACATTGTTAAGGAGGTATTGAAGATGGTTTCCGTATAGTTTGGATACCTATTGGTAGATAGGGGGTCGAGATATAGGTCAAAACGTGGACCCGGGTATCCTTCGGATGTATATGTACAATATGGGTATCAAATTGAAGCTGTTGGTGAATGCTTTAGTTCAGAGTATTTCCATCCGCTCCGTGACTAGGGTCCCGAGATAGAGACCAAAACGTGGACCCTAGAATGTGTTTGTACAATATGGATATCAAATGAAAGCTGTTGATAAGTGCTTTAATACGGGGTAATTTTCATACCTATTGATGACTAGGGTCTGGAAATATATGCCAAAACGTGGACCCGCCGTGTCTTTGCACCGAATTAAACCAAACTTACACACATTGTTAAGGAGGTATTGAAAATGGTTTCCGTATAGTTTGGATACCTATTGGTGGATAGGGCTCGAGATATAGGTCAAAACGTGGACCCGGGTAACCTTCGGACGTGTATGTACAATATGGGTATCAAATGGGAGCTGTTGGTGAATGCTTTAGTACAGAGTATTTTTCATGCCGCTACGTGACTGGGGTCTCGAGATATAGGTCAAAACGTGGACCCGGGTAACCTTTGGTTGTGTATGTACAATATGGGTATCAAATTGAAGCTGTTGGTAAATGCTTTAGTACAGAGTATTTCTCATGCCGCTCCGTGACTGGGGTCTCGAGATATAGGTCAAAACGTGGACCCGGGTAACCTTTGGTTGTGTATGTACAATATGGATATCAAATGAAAGCTGTCGATAAGTGCTTTAATACGGGGTAATTTTCATACCTATTGATGACTAGGGTCTGGAAATATATGCCAAAACGTGGACCCGCCGTGTCTTTGCACCGAATTAAACCAAACTTACACACATTGTTAAGGAGGTATTGAAGATGGTTTCCGTATAGTTTGGATACCTATTGGTGGATAGGGCTCGAGATATAGGTCAAAACGTGGACCCGGGTAACCTTCGGACCTGTATGTACAATATGGGTATCAAATTGAAGCTCTTGGTAAATGCTTCAGTACAGAGTATTTTTCATGCCGCTACGTGACTGGGGTCTCGAGATATAGGACAAAACGTGGACCCGGGTAACCTTTGGTTGTGTATGTACAATATGGATATCAAATGAAAGCTGTCGATAAGTGCTTTAATACGGGGTAATTTTCATACCTATTGATGACTAGGGTCTGGAAATATATGCCAAAACGTGGACCCGCCGTGTCTTTGCACCGAATTAAACCAAACTTACACACATTGTTAAGGAGGTATTGAAGATGGTTTCCGTATAGTTTGGATACCTATTGGTGGATAGGGCTCGAGATATAGGTCAAAACGTGGACCCGGGTAACCTTCGGATGTGTATGTACAATATGGGTATCAAATTGAAGCTGTTGGTAAATGCTTTAGTACAGAGTATTTTTCATGCCGCTCCGTGACTGGGGTCTCGAGATATAGGTCAAAACGTGGACCCGGGTAACCTTTGGTTGTGTATGTACAATATGGATATCAAATGAAAGCTGTTGATAAGTGCTTTAATACGGGGTAATTTTCATACCTATTGATGACTAGGGTCTAGAAATATATGCCAAAACGTGGACCCGCCGTGTCTTTGCACCGAATTAAACCAAACTTACACACATTGTTAAGGAGGTATTGAAGATGGTTTCCGTATAGTTTGGATACCTATTGGTAAATAGGGTCTCGAGATATAGGTCAAAACGTGGACCCGGGTAACCTTCGGACGTGTATGTACAATATGGGTATCAAATTGAAGCTGTTGGTAAATGCTTTAGTACAGAGTATTTCTCATGCCGCTCCGTGACTGGGGTCTCGAGATATAGGTCAAAACGTGGACCCGGGTAACCTTTGGTTGTGTATGTACAATATGGATATCAAATGAAAGCTGTTGATAAGTGCTTTAATACGGGGTAATTTGCATACCTATTGATGACTAGGGTCTAGAAATATATGCCAACACGTGGACCCGCCGTGTCTTTGCACCGAATTAAACCAAACTTACACACATTGTTAAGGAGGTATTGAAGATGGTTTCCGTATAGTTTGGATACCTATTGGTAGATAGGGTCTCGAGATAGAGACCAAAACGTGGAGCCTAGAATGTGTTTGTACAATATGGATATCAAATTGAAGCTGTTGGTGAATGCCTTAGTACAGAGTATTTTTCATGCCGCTCCGTGACTGGGGTCTTGAGATATAGGTCAAAACATGGACCCGGGTAACCTTTGGTTGTGTATGTACAATATGGATATCAAATGAAAGCTGTTGATAAGTGCTTTAATACGGGGTAATTTTCATACCTATTGATGACTAGGGTCTGGAAATATATGCCAAAACGTGGACCCGCCGTGTCTTTGCACCGAATTAAACCAAACTTACACACATTGTTAAGGAGGTATTGAAGATGGTTTCCGTATAGTTTGGATACCTATTGGTGGATAGGGCTCGAGATATAGGTCAAAACGTGGACCCGGGTAACCTTTGGTTGTGTATGTACAATATGGATATCAAATGAAAGCTGTTGATAAGTGCTTTAATACGGGGTAATTTTCATACCTATTGATGACTAGGGTCTCGAAATATATGCCAAAACGTGGACCCGCCGTGTCTTTGCACCGAATTAAACCAGACTTATGCACATTGTTAAGTAAGTATTGAAAATGGGTTTCGCAAAGTTTGGTTGTAATTCGGAGCAGTGGCAACGGGTACAGCGTTCTTTTGAGCCAGCCATAATGTCGTTTACTTTTTTAACGCTTGGGGCGGAACTGAACTGTCAAATTGACAGTGTGTCAATATTTCTTTCTGATTTGGATGCCATAAGGAAAAAACGTAAGTGCAACATGTAAAAATTGTTTGTGAATTTTTTTGGAGTGGGTTTTGGAACAGTGAATAATTTCTTACGAAATTTGAGAATTTAATGTGAAATCCGAATGAAATTATATGTTCGTGGAAAAAACAATTTTTTTCGTTTTTTTTTTTTTTGAAAAATATAAATGGATAATGGTTAAAAAAGCTCCAATGCTTAATAAAACATATAAATTGAAACGAAAAATGCATGGATGATCAGGAAAAAAGAAGATTGTTTATTCATATGCGTTGATTTGAAATTTAAAAACAATCTTCTTTTTTCCTGATTTTCAATTTATATTTTATATTTACTCAAAAATAAAATAGAAAAACAAAAAATATTGTTTATGCCAAAGCGCTTGAATAAAGAATAAAGAAATAAATAATATGAAAACCATATATTTTCTGTTCTAAACCATATCTATTCTATTTTAGTGTGCCCAGCGAAGGGGGCCAGGTTTGCTAGTACTAAAATAAAATAAATAATTGGCGCGTACACTTCTGTCAGGCGTTTGACCAAGCTCCTCCTAACATTTGTGGCGTGCGTTTTGATATTGTTTCACAAATGGAGGGACTTAAAGTTTTAAGCCGAGTCTGAACGGCAAATGGTTTTTTTTTTATGAGTAGCTCTTTCAAAGCAGAAATACATTCGCAGGTTTGCCATTGCCTGCCGTGGGTCGAACGCTATTAGAAACAGATTTTTTTTCGTTTTGCTTTTTCATGCATGGAGATTCGAACATCGACACTCCCGAATGGTAGTCACGCACCAATGGTATATCATTAAAAGCCGGTGCCATTTGATTATTTTAGGCTCTGCTGCCTTTATCTAAATCTGAAGACTGAGATACAGTTATGCCGAAAGAGTTCATTGCGACACCATTAGTTATTTTAATTTGGATACAGAGCTTGACAATGAGGATGACGATTATTGAATGATTATGACTGAAGTGAGCTTCAAGGCATAAGAAAACCCGAGTAGAATGAATTTAATCTTTCATCGTATGAACTTAGAAAAACTTGAAACCTTAATTTTGAAAAAATCGAACTATAAATTTGTTGGATGAAGAATTATGATACTTTAATTGCTATTGGCGGCCGCCGTAGCCAAACCGAATACATAACACCAAAATGAATAAAAAGTTTTTTCTAATAGCAGTCGCCCCTCGACAGGCAATGACAAGCCTCCGAGTGTATTTCTGCTATATTGTAGATCATCAAAGAATTTTGGATCACCTTAGCTCTAAGAATCGGAATTACCTTTTAGCATTTATATATGTACCTAATTTTCGATGGACTTAGGGTTTAGCAACCTGATCATTATTTATAATTAAATTAATACAAATTGTTCGTGCCTAACCCTCTGATGGGTGCTCGCGTGAAACCTTTCTCAAACTTGTGGCGTGCGTCCTGATATTATTCCACAAATGAAGAAACCAGAAGTTTTAAGCCGCCGTTTTTTATTAACGACAGAAATACACTCAGATGTTTGCCATTGTTTCCAGATTGGGCAGCCGCTATTAGAAAAAAACAGTGGGTTTTGAATTCGGGTCCTAACGTAATGGTAACCGTACGCAAACCTATGTGTACCGATACGGCGGTGACCTGAAAATAGATATGTAAATTAGGAAAATTCTGCTTAAAATTTTAGAAAACTAACTTACCAAAAGCCCGGACAATTATAATGCAAATACACTACCTGAGAGCGAAATAGTTTTAGTTGAAAGTTGTGTTAAAAACGTTTTCTAAAAACCGGGTCCTTACCATTAGTATTGATATACTTACATATTATATATAAGTGTGGAAGCGTGATGTGCGTTATAAATATTTCTTGACTGCACAATCGATCGAAACAAGAATTTTGGTACTACTTATGCGTTCTTATGTGTACATATGTACTTATATAAACATACTCGTATATGCACTTGCGTAAATACAGTTTTGTTTAAATTGTTAATACTCACCAATCAATCGTGCAGCAGTTTATCAATGATGGATACATTCTTAAACGTTCCTTGAAGGAGTCACCAATCGGTGAAAATGCCAATGCTATATGTAATTGCTCACGTATTCTTTCGATGAAGTATGCATACATCTCTGCGGGGGAATTATCAATGTGTCTCGCCTGTGCGTCAGTCAACCCGCATTTGTGTCAAAAATTGCCCAAAGCGCAGGAGGCGAATCAATTTTTGTTGGAGTTGTAGTAAAATATATATATATATATGGATGCATGCGTGTGTGTATGTGTGTAAATATTTGTGGTTCCGTTGTGTGTAGTTGCATGTATTTTATTTGCAGGAAATTATCAGCAGCATCGACGTCAGTGGCAGTTGCAGAGCGTTAGCCAAGTTCGCAAGTAGGAAGATGCATCATTCAATAATGCAGTTGAAATATGAATTGATTGTGAGTCGCTCAACGATGTGGAGCAGAAGAGCAGCGCACCATTCCAGCGGGGCAAGTTGAGTGGCAGGCATGCAATGCATTCAGGACGGAAGATGTGCAAATGGAATTCCCACAGTAGTGTGAAGTGACAACAGCCATGGCAATGGCAACGGCAGTGGTAGTAGCGGCAGTAGCGGCAGCAGTCGTAGACAGAAATTCAGGATGAAGTCAACAGAATTATAAAGCAGGTTAAAGGAAGTTGAATTGTACCGGCCAAGCAAGTAACCGACATTTGTCATTCGATGGTCCGCAAATGACCGACATGGGAGTGGCAATAGGGCAGGAAGACGGAAATGAATGTGTTACCGGAAATAGAGCAAACATGTTGCAGTATGTGTAGCAACAATTTGTTATTGTACAGTTTGTATAAGCAATTATTGTTGTTCTCAATGCAATTGCTGAATTTATATTTACTGTTTTTGTTGTTATTGCATTTATTTCGAACTCAAATCGAGTCGTAGCTTATTATTGTAATAACTCCCAAATGATGTGATTAAAGACTCTGTGGTAGGAGCAATAATAACTCACGTCAACAACTTCTGGTTACCAAAAATATTGCAAACACTAAAGACCCTTCGGTTAAAAAAATAGTAATAAAAGAAAGAATTTAATAATCCGACTCAATTCGAGTACAAGAAATTCAAATATCCATTATTTTCTCGTTAGATGGCTTCAGTGATCGATATCTCGCAAAGTATTGATTGTTTGTTCCATTCGGTGGTGGGTTACAGGGTGTTAACAATGGAAGTCAACAAAGAGAAAATTCGTTACATAAATAGCAAAAACAATGTTTCTTTTATGCCACCTTAAATACTCAATTAATTGAAGGCCAAGCGCTATTATTGTTATGACCAAAATGTTCCAGTATGGTGTGGATGTCTTGATAGGCCCATATTTTTAAGAGGAAGAGTCAGTTTATAGTGACCAATGCTACCAGATCGATTGATTTGGAAAAGTTGCGATTATATTGTCACCTATATCACTCGTTTTAACTGCACCCAATCGTCGCCATATTGCCCCGATTTTTGACACATCTAATGGAAAAAAGTGAAAAGGAACATATTTGTGCAACGGGGTCATGCATGGTATTCGTTTAATATTAGCCTTTGATTAAATGTTTTTCAAGGGCGACACCGTCCCCGATAAGTTGATGGCACCTGAACACAACGCGCATAGAAGAAACCCTAACTGGAGTATAAGTATCTACAGATCTGTTGCCTCTCGAGAAAGTCTCAGAGGCAAGTAGTAGCAAGTACTAGCCGAACTGTTCAAGTGTGGGGCCAACATTATTGCCTGTGCGGTACATCTCGTCATACAGACGTCACCATCCCTAGCGACTGGAAAGAGGGCGTAATCATGCCATTCCAAATAAGGGTGACCTCAGCCAATGCAAAAAATCCAGAAGAACTACAGTGGAGGCTAAACCAGAAACTTAGTGACCTAGATTACGCCGGCGACATCTGCTTTATGACTCACACATTAGCTGACGCCACTGCAAAACTTCGCTAATTAAAATTGCACGCGCATTCGGTTTTAAAATAAACAAAAACTAAGCTTATGAGGATACAAACAACAAACGCATTTCCTCTTAAAATTTTTTTTTCGTCGAGACACACTAACAAGTACAGGATACCATTAAGCCCCATTGTACTGCTTTCGGGTTTCCTTTTTAATTTTCTTTAAATCTACCCGACCTCCGAAGAAATCTGAGTAGATCTTGTAGTGCCAAGGAGCCAAGATGGTCGCTTCTTAACACATCAGTACCAAAGACCTCAAGCCTGATTCGAGCGAAGGCCGGGCAGACGCACAGAAAGTGGTCCGCCATCTCATCCTCCTCTCCACATGTCCGAAATAAAAAGACGAAAATGGACAAAATGGAAAATCGTTTTCACAAACTCTCCGCAGAGAAGGTGATAATGTTGTCCAAATGGCGTTTCAATGGAAACCGCAAGGAAGTCGATACAGAGGAAGTCACCCACGACAAATTTGGAGGCGCACAATCTCCCACGAGAGTCCTTCCACCGCCACCTGAACCCAAATCAGACTCATAGAGGCGGACACAAATCGTGTGAAAACATTTGTTTTCGACCTATGTTCCGACTAGGAGCGATGTAATACGCATTATTGTCTTAAATCGATTTTTATTTTCATCTGAGAACGTCAGCTATGCATAATTTATCAAGGAATATAAATAAAGAAAAAAAAAAACAAAAAGAATAGCAAAACAGTATTTGGTTAAGAATAATTGCACTGCTCATCGACCTGGTTTCTTTTTATATATATACATTATCCCCCTACCACCACTCCCATATATTAATTAATATGATTTTGCCAATCAATCATTCATTTCTTACTCACCAATTGCTTTGCTACGCTCAACATATTCTCCATAATTGCCGCCTTATCTTCCAGCTGATAGAGATTGGGCAAATCGCCAGTGTTAAGTATGCCATTGATGTCTTCAATGAAACCCTCGTCAATAGCCTGCAAAATATGGATGCCAGTATATAAAGAGGAAGAAAGAGATATGTGAAAGAAATATACAAGTCTACATTAGGAGAAGTAAAAAGTGTTGAATGGTTCCAGGTGATGTCTTTAGTGAGCCATATCTTCTAATGGATACTTATACGTGGCTTCAGAACACATTAATTGCTGCCCGTTGACCCGATTTAACCCTTCGGCAACAGAGCATTATTACTGACGATGGGTAAAATCTAACCAAGCACATTTACCGAAGAATGTTTTCATGAAATATAGCTCAAAAATGTATTATTTTATTTTTATTATTGTAACCTTTGCATTCATACTAAAAATCAACACGTTGCATAAAAATCCATTTAAAATTACTATAAAACAAGACACACAAAAAAAGAGCGGAACTAAGTAAAAAGAATATGAGAAAACAGAGCAATACACCAAATTTGCAGACGATCTAAGAGAAACGTGAACAATATTCCGAGCCGGATGTAGGCTAGGTATAGGGATTTTTTACTCTCCATGAGAGTGTATATGTGCCCAATTAGGCTTGGAGGTTCATTTTGATACCACTAGTTTGAGTTCAAGTTCCCCTTTTGCTTACCAATGTGTTAAAACCACTTCGTCTATTCAGTAAACGATGGAATCCATAATGGATGACTACGGACTCTAAATCTGCCAGATATTTAAAGTAAAGGGTTTTCCAAACAGAGGTGTTATTTTTATATTCAAAGAAAAATGCTATTTTTTAATATAATGATCGGATGTTTATTTCATTATAAAGAGGAAGGTATACCGTTAATAGTGGAAAATAACATCAGACAAATGACCACCACGACCACGCCTACAGGACAATATCATTTTCATGAAATTTTCATAACGAAATTGCAAAGTAGCTGCCCTATGTCCTCGATAGCCTTAGGAATTATATCTTTGAGGTCTTGAATCGACCCTGGGCTGTTGGCATGGACTTTCTCTTTCACGTGGCTTCAAGGAAAAAAGTTACAAGGTGTTAAGTCACAAGATCTCGGTGGCCAATTGTGATCACCTCTTCGAGAGATAACACGGTCCGAAAGCTTTTCCCGTAAAAGATCAATAGTTTTGTTTCTTGTGTGGTATGAGCGTCATCTTGTTGAAAATAAACGTTGTCCAGATCAATACCATCCAATTCCGGCCATAAATATCGAAAATCGTTAATAATCTCTCGATAGCGATAGATAACACCTGTTATTGGAAGACCCTATAGTAAGAGCTTAGACAACGAAGGAAGTGTTAAATGCTGCTTCTTTCAGCTGTGTACTAAAGAGTACGTCCTCATACGCTTCTAATATGTTCCAATTAGGCAGTGCACGGTGATAACACCAACTATATAGGTACATATTTTACTAGTGGGAAACCAATTTGGGTTGCTGAGGAATCCAGTTTTGTGTTCATTCATTCTATGCCATGCCTGTCTAGTTATCTTACAAGTGGGCGCCGTGATCCATCGTGTGTGGTGGGCCACTTAGCCAGATCATGTAAAATAACTTTACACTCGACTGCTACTTTGTATGAAGATTTTGGCAATGCAGAGGTTTTATTGCAGTTTGACTGTCAGAGTATATAGTGATTGGCTGTGCAGAAGACTATTATGCAGTATTGAGGTGCTAGTGAAGATAGCCACTGACCCTGTTTCAAGGTCCGTAACGTTATCCGATTCACTTTTGTCTGGGATTAGCAAAATTGATGAGCATCATAATATAGTTTCCTATGTGCTCCCTAAAGAGACCCTTAGTCGCTAGTGGTATGGATTAAATTTACCAATGTAAGTATTCTAGGCAATAATTTGAACATTGCCCATGGATCCTTTCAAAACATTGTAGTTAATGACTTGGGCTTGCGCCATTTGCTGCCAACCTTCATCAAACGCATCATTACTGGAGACGATACGTGGGTTTATGAGTACGACACGCAATCCAGAAATTAGGCGAGTGAGTGGACAGCTTTAAATGTGCACAGACCAAAAAACCTCATCCTTTTCAGTTAAAAAAGAAAGCGATACTCACGGCCAAAGAGAAAGAATTTGTTGGAAAGCAACTCGTGGATTTTGCACCATTATAACACATCGTCACAAAGTGGCAAAAAGTTTTGAACCAAAACGAAGCGAATACTATCCAACAGCCATCGAATTCACCTTATACCTGCGATTTTTTTCTGCTTGATCAGGTCAAAAAACTACTAGCAGAAAGCATGTAATGGAAAAAATCGAAGACGGCTCCGAGGCCTATACCGAAAATAGAATTCCAGAAATGTTTTAAGAGCTGAATCAAAAACTGGCATAAGCGCGTTGGAGTAGATGGGAAGTACTCTGAAAGCGATAATATCACTTTTGAGGAATAAACTTGTATTTTGAATTTTCTGAATACATTTCGGGAACTTTTTGATTAAGGAGGAGTAAATATTTAATTTATTTTTATTTTTTGATATAATTTATTTAAAAATTATTTCAGAAGTTATTGAAATTAAAGTTTAATACTACATAAATAATTCGACAAAACTTAAACATAAATGTTGTAATTCATATAAACTTATTGGCACGTATACCGTTTTTACGTGTTTGGCCGAGCTCCTCCTCCTCCTTGATCTTGTTCCACAAATGAGGGACCTATTAGAAAAAACTTGTTCTTCATTTTGATATTTCACCGAGATTTGAACGTACGCTCTCTCTGAATTCTGAATGGTAGTCACGCACCAACTCATTCGGCTGGGGCGGCCGCTTATCTATATATATAAAAATGAAATGATGTTCGTTTGTACGCATTTTTTTGGGCCGATACGAGGCCAATTTTATTCGTTCTTTTTTCATATTATAGGGATCCCCTAGGGGAAGGTTTTTAGCAAAAAAAATTCTTTTAAATATTTTCTTCATATAAAAAAGAAGAAAAAATCAAAATATTGTACAAAACAAAACTTGCTCGATTCTTAGATTATAGTAAGTTTCGAATCGACATTCATTTTATGTGTACAAAAATATATTAGAAAAAAATGTTATAGTTTTTCAAAACATTTCATTTTCAACTATTAACAAAGAAGATATTTCATTCATAACACTTTTTGGTAGACAACGTTTTCGCGTAAATGAATAATGACGATGGTTTGCCTACTCGTGAGCAAGCTACATACAATTGTCCATGAGAAAAAATTATTAATTGTCATAGCGAAGGCAAGGCGAATGGGAACTGCAAACGTTTGAAATCGAATGGTAAATCCGTTGGAATCAGTGGAATTCTGGGTATCAAAACGTCTTCTCCTTTGTACTTCCCTTTCAAAATTGTTGCTTCGATAACGTTACCCATTAGCTTCTTCACAGCGAGTCTGGTACCGTTGCAAAGTCGTGGCACATTAATGTTGCGCAGCATAATAATCGGTGCTCCAATTTTTAATCGTAAATTATGAGGTAGTAGGCCTGACAAATCGAGTGAGTTTAAGAATTCAGTTGGATAATTTACGACATCATCTTGACCAGTAAATAGTGGCCATTGACTAACTTATATGCAACTATGTCACCAGGTATTTGATCCAAAATAGCTACATTTATATCATTTACGTCCTTATTTTTCCCAGCTAAAATTGCTCTTTCGCTGAGCCAATCATGGTTTTTGTAGTGTTGAACTATGTTTGGAAATACACTCTGTATCAATGTAATATCGTAATTGTTCCCGTTGGATCGACAGACATTTGGCCATTTCCGATTTTCAGTAAGTTTCATAACATTGATCGATTTATAGCCAAATAAATTATAGAAGTTTATTTTACGTTATCTCCTTTTTAAGCCCTTTTTGGGAGAATATAAATAAGTTTTAAAATTATGCCAAAGACATACAAAATAATAATCATAACCTATTGTATATATCAAAAGAAAAATAAGTTTTAAACTCCTAGATAAATACAAATGTATGTTAGGATAATGCTAAATAATCTAATTTTATCATAACTTTGTAAACTCCTATGTTAAAATGATTTTGGGCAATAAATGAAATGAAATGAAATGACTCGATCTATATACATATATAAAAATGAAATGATGTTCGTTTGTACGCATTTTTTTGGACCGATACGAGGCCAATTTTATTCGTTCTTTTTTCATATTATAGGGATCCACTTGCTCGATTCATAGACTAAGTTTCGAATTAACATTCATTTTATGTGTACAACTTTTTTTGAATAAATATACGAATTTTTCGTTATTGTGAAACGATTTGTGTCGTGTTGCTAAGTTGCAATTTTTTTTCGGCGGAGAGTAAACATAAACACAGAGGACGCACACGAACACACGAACGCCGAACTACTGATTTGTGTTTTGTGTGCAGTTCATTTGTAAGAGCAACAAGTGTGTTGACCAAGGATAGTAGATTTACCAAGGTTTGCCAGACAAGAAACAGTTATTCGGCTCTCAGAGAATTTGACAGAAGTTGTTTTTGGGTTTACGTCAAACGAGATATACATTTTGTAAGAACAAAGGAAATGTTCAAACGGTTTGTTTACGAATACCGCACACCAGAGCACACCACTTTATACTTTTCCCCATGTGATGTGGCAGAAAAAATTTTTTTGTTTTTGCAGTTTCAAGTAGACCTGATAAATCTATAGGCCTTTTGTGTTGACAGTTTTCTTTGAGTATTCACATCGATAAGATTACAATAGAATACATTGTTCTCGGATTGATACGAATTGAAAAAAAATAACATTACATTTTCGGAATGGCAGATTTAAAAAAAATCGTGGATTTATTTACCGAAGAGGATGAACATATGAATACACAAAATTCAGATAACTCCAACGATATAAGCGTGTTTGAAGACATGGGAATTCAGATCAATGAGGACAATGTGATTGTTGTTTCAGACGAAAATTCACCCAACAACGAGTCAAAGACGGAAATTGTTCATCACGAAACGAAAACACAATCCGAAGTTCTCAATTGAGAACTGGAGCGTGAATACCATTATGATTGTAATGAACTAAACACAACAACAGCAACATGTTTATGATACAATCATGAATAATGTTAGCCATGGAACTGGTGGATTGTTTTTCTTGGATGCTCCGGGGGGAACACGAAAGACCTTTTTGATTTCATTGATATTAGCAACAATTCGATAAAATAATAACGTTGCATTGGCACTCGCTTCTTCCGGAATTGCGGCTACATTACTGGAAGGTGGTCGCACAGCACATTCTGCATTAAAGTTGCCTTTGAATATGCAGGTAAATGAAACACCAACATGTAATATTTCGAAAACATCTGGAATGGCAAAAGTTCTTAAAGTATGTAAGCTCATCGTGTGGGACGAGTGTACTATGGCACACAAGAAACCATTGGCACTTGATAGAACTTTGAAAGATCTACGAGGAAGCCAAACAGCCTTTGAAGGTGCCGTGATTTTATTGGCTGGAGATTTCAGGCAAACATTACCTGTGATCCCAAAATCTACGGCTGCAGATGAAATCAATGCATGCTTAAAATCATCGTATTTATAGAGACATGTAAACACGCTTACACTTACTACAAACGTACGTGTTCAACTACAGAACGATCCATCAGCAGCTGAATTTTCACACCAATTACTGAAAATGGGAAATGGCCAAATGTCTGTCGATCCAACAGGAATGATTACATTGCCTAACAATTTCTGCACTTTTGCACAGTCTAAAGAGGCATTGATACAGAGTGTATTTCCAAACATAGTTCAACATTACAAAAACCATGATTGGCTCAGCGAAAGAGCAATTTTAGCTCGGAAAAATAAGAACGTCAATGATATAAATGCAGCCATTTTGGATCAAATACCGGGTGACATAGTTGCATATAAGTAAGTCAATGGACACTATTACTGATCAAGATGATGTCGTAAATTATCCAACTAAATTCTTAAACTCACTCGATTTGCCAGGCCTACCACTTCATAATTTACGATTAAAAATTGGAGCACCGATTATTATGCTGCGCAACATTAATGTGCCACGACTTTGCAACGGTACCAGACTCGCTGTGAAGAAGCTAATGGGTAACGTTATTGAAGCAACAATTTTGAAAGGGAAGTACAAAGGAGAAGACGTTTTGATACCCAGAATTCCACTGATTCCAACGGATTTACCATTCGATTTCAAACGTTTGCAGTTCCCTATTCACCTTGCCTTCGCTATGACAATTAATAGGCGCAAGGGCAGTCTCTACAAATGTGCGGCATTAATTTAGGTAACCCAATTTTTTCTCATGGACAATTGTATGCAGCTTGCTCACGAGTAGGCAAACCATCGTCATTATTCATTTACGCGAAAGACGGAAAAACCAAAAACGTTGTTTACCAAAAAGTGTTACAATAAAGTTCGAATGAAATTGTATCAAAGAATTTGCTTTGTTACGTATTAATTTTATTCTCTTTCAGCAAATCATTGAATTTATCGCCTAGCGAAGTGGGCGAGGGTACGCTAGTTTTTAATATAATATAAACTTACCAATGCATCAAAAATTAGAATTCACTACTCACAAAAGTAAAGTTATTTGCTTCTGACTAATAGTGGTGCATAAATATTTATACATAAGAACAAACTATTTAATATTTCGTCCTGGCATAAATTCTAGCAACGACAAAATTTGGATGGGCAAAACAGACCTAAGGTCACTTTTTGTATTCCCGTATTTTAAGCTCGAGATGGGACGAATGATTTTCTATAGGACTTATGCCTGACCTTTAATAAAGTGTCAGTGAATGTTTTGTGTTGAAAAGTATCCACATTTTATGTTTGTATGCTGTATGTTTGGGATTTTTATCGTTTTTAAATAAAACCTCCTTTCTTGGCATACCCACTTTTTCTTCCCTGGTATGTAATTTTCCCTTGAGAATGGACAAATAAAGATGCTTATGCATTGTGTCACCTGCAAAAACTAGTTTTTTGACTCCCTGAGCTGACATGCAAGCCCAAGCTATGAGAGAACCTCCGTCGTGCTTAATAGTGAATTGGAGATTTTTGATTTGCAGCTCTTCATGTGACTTCCGCTCTACCATACGACGACCAACCGGAACAAAAATATTATACTCGCGTTCGTCACTACAGGCTACGGTTTTCAAAACTTCTTTGTTTTATATTTAGGTGTTGGCGAATAAGAGTCGTTTCTATATTTATTTTTGAAATAGGCGGATTTACCGTTAAACGCGAGCGTGAAAATTATTGTTCCTGTTGTACTGTTTGCGGATACTTGGGTGTGATGTGTTGTCTTCAGTTTGCCGTTAGTCTTTGCGGGTGCTATATTGGGGGTTTTACTGATTTTCTTCTAACATTCGACGATGTTATTGACTTTCAGCAACTCTGTTCGACCATCACATGCTATGTTTTATAAATTATCGCATGCTTTGCGCCGTTTTATTATGATTTCTATCGCTTGGCGATATCGGCTTTGACATACTACAAATATATTTCACAGATTTTCGTTCATTATGAAGATATAAAAGAATTTGTTTTTCAGCTCTTTTCAATTCTTTATCCTTTGGTACTTTCAACATGCACAATAAATTCCTCTTCTTCAAAACTACATCAGGCATTTAAATTTGTACATACAAGAGACTATGCAAAATAATTCTGTGCGCCACGTATAGACTGAATTCAGCCTAACAGCCACTTACTACAAATTAAAACTAAACTATAATTCTAATATTCCACAATAATTCAATTGATGAACAATGATTAATATTTGCCAAAAGCAATTCATTTACTTGCTTGCGTGCGCATTCTAAATTCAGAAATTATCTGCATAACACTGACCATAATTGAGTGCATGTCCGTCCAGCTGCATGTACATACAGACATATATTGTACATTAGTATGCAACATTATTATGCATGCCGTTGTTTCCTGAGCATATTTGGGAGAGAATACTTTTGAAAGAAGGGTGTTTGGTTAAGAGCTTGAGAAATTAAAATGACATAAATATTGTTCGAATGCATTTTTTTATTATATCTAATCTGGTAGAAAAATTTCTTGGCATTTATTTTTTGAATTGATATCCGGCATAGGTCCGCCGCAGCTTTAAGTTACATGGTTCATTTGATCAGTCCAATTTGATCAAAACCTTTTCCCATAAATCTGGCACGAATATTGCAATAAATCAGTAGTTAAGCGCACTGTATGGCAAGTTGTGGCGACTTGTTGGAACCAAATATCGTTGATTTGTAGCTGATTAATTTTTTTAAACAAAAATTCAGCTTCTCCCTAATTTCAAAAGAAATATGAGACGATATTTTTTTTTTAATTTATTTTTATTATTTAGGTATATTTATAGTTATGCGATTCTATGTACTAATGTTTATATTGAACGCATATATACATAAGTACATAATCTTGTGAAGACTTTTCTCTTTTTGATCAGTGCACCTTTGACGCAGTGGATAGATGTACATTAAAGCCTACTTGCAGCAGAAAAATGATGAACAGAGGTTAGGTTAGGTTAGGTTAGGTGAAACTGGCTGGTCGAGGGCATCAGATACCATTTTGGTTCATAGCAATACCAGATCAGAGCCCTCTTTTTTTATAGATAAAGTGAATAAGTCAAGTACAATATCATAATAATTGAAATGCTGTTTGCTAAAAACTCATGGGTGAAAGCATAATTTTACTGCAAGACAGTAGCAAAGTTCATTAAATTGCAAAGTTGATTTGGAAACTCGTTGGCCATGTCCAATTTTAACGGAATTCAATTTTTTTAGTAAATTTGATCATTTATGCTTTCATGAGTTTTTCGAGATCTTCAGAGATTACACATACAGAGATGGTTCTGGTGCGAGTTGTTGAAAAAAATACTGAACAAATATTTAGGAAACCAAGAATCTCAAAAAATATTAATTGAAAATGAAAATGTTCAAAAAGTTATCGAAATATTGTAAGAATTCACGCGAATTTTACAAATCAATAATTACATTATTTCGATTGGCTGATTAATTTAAGTCAAATATTGTATCTTATAAAAGTAATTACAACAATCTATATTTACAAGGTAGAGCAAAATTAATCATCCAATTTTGTTTGTGAAAAACTTTTTAACTGAATTAAAAAAATTATTTCGGATGATGAAAATATTTATTTTGGCGCTTCCGCGCTCTACGAATTGTCGGTTTGCATACTGCAGCTGTTTAGCTCACAAATGTCAAATATGTATGATTCATTTACAATGCCCTTTTAAAAATTATAAACCTTCTGAGTAGATGATTAATTTTGCGCCACATTGTTGGACATAACAATTACCTTCGATAAAATTAGAATTTAATAAAATGAATATACGAGTACAACACAGTTTTATCTCTTCTTCCTCTAGTACAGACCAGCATCGGACCAAAGCTACGACACATTGCATATTCACGAAAGACATAAAAACAGTCAGAATGGGAACATTTTCGTTAGAAGTTAAAAGACAGCTTTACTCTTGGAAGTTATATATGTATGCATATAGCATTAAATGCATTCGAGATCAATGATTGTGTCAAATTTTAATTTAATCGCAGTGAGGTTTGCATTGCATATATAGATTATTTTAAAAACTTTTATAAGAAATAAAATTTCACTTAAATACATCCATAGCCGCGGTCGCCGTAATCGAAGGGGTTGGTACGTGACCAGCATTCGATTGTGCTCGTATTCAAAACTCCAGGCTTGGAAGGCCAAGTAGTAGAAACAGTTTTTTCTAATAGTGGTCGGTCTTCGCCAGGCAATGACAAGCCTCCGAGTGTATCTCTCCCACGAAAAAAGCTTCTCTTGAAAAACCGTTCTGCCGTTGTAAGTCCCTCCATTTGCGTGATACGGTTTTATCATTTTTCATTTTAATTTCTAAAAATTGTTAAATTTCAACATTTCTGTTTTGACTTTGCATACGGATCTCACACAGAATATCTTATAATAAAATTTTTGAATTTACAATGAGAACTAATTTCAATCCATTTCTAGAACTTCCGATTAAAGCTCGATGCACCAGTGACATACATATGCACATGCATTTAAATATATATGCACATAAGCATTACCACATTGTTATTAGCACTCATTGCCGCTTCACAAAACAGCGCTTAGTATTTATAAATGCGAGAAATCTACACTCGTACGAGTATTTAAACAATAAATTTCTCTTGTATTATTTAGAGTTGTCATGCAGTTTAATTGATTTTGTTATAACATTTGTTGCCAATGTCCATACATTTCCCCACAGCATTCGCACCAACTGCGAATTGTTACCATGTATTTACAAATGTACTCATACAAAAGCAAGCTTACATGTGCACACATACATATGCACGACTCCCAATATATATACAATAAATAGGTGCATTTATAGTATGTTTGTGTGGGCTGGCATGCATGCAAGTTGCTTATAAGCCTTGCTATCCAGACTGGCCACATTTTCCCTATTTGTTGCTGAATCGCATGCAAAACAATCGTATGAGGAGGCTGTCAGTTCAATTAGTGTCAAACATACAGTCACTACGTTTCGAGAATCCCAATGAGAAAGCTGAAAGTGAGATGATCTTGGGCAGTATAGCGTGTCATGCCACTCTGCTTTACAAGGTTTTTTCGCGTGAAGTTTAGTAAAAATATTACAAACTCCAACATAATTCAATTGGTAACATGGTAATGCCAGTTAGTTTTCATGAAGGTATTTTGCGGAGTGTTCGCTAAAATCGCTGTTTACTGAAAAATCGGTGACATTACACTCAATTTGGAGGAACATCGCTGAAATAGATACCGAAAACAAAGTCTGGCAAGATTTGATTGACAATATGTGCCACTATAAGCCCAACCAACGCGACTACATAAATGAAATTATTTCCCCTATGTAACGAAAATGTTTGTCTTTTTTTTTATATTCGCAGGATGAGAAGGAAAGAATGTAAAATTTAATATTACTTGTTCTTGACGATATATGCACCTTTAAGTTCAAGAAAAATCTCAGATCTTTCATAGTTTATAGTATCCAATCTCAGATCTTTCATAGTATAGCATTCGCTTTCCTGATCATTGCAGTGTATACCAAGCCGAAATCTTTATTATCTCAGAAAGTGATAAATAGAAGAGTAGTGACAAAGAATTCTTCCGTTACTCCGATATACAGGTAGCTCTGAAATCACTTTTATCATGTAAATACCCGTCTAAGACAGTAAAAGAGAAGAAAAATTATTAAAAATGCTTAGACAGTATTTTTCGATTATTATTCTGGGTGCCCGGACATAGTAACATTAAAGATAACTGTAAGGCAGATGCGTTAGCTACATTGGGCTCCTCGCTTCAAATTAGTCAGTTAGTTAGGCAACATACAAACTTTTAATACTTAGAAACACCATTACTGTTGTAAATTTCAACTGGAAATAGTTAAACACCTGCACTATCAGTAAACAAACGTGGTCGGAATGGAACATGGGTCGCACTAAGAGTCTACTTAAATTCAGTAGGAAGGATCTAAGAATCGCAGTAGGTGTCTTATCTGGGCATTCCCTAAGACATGCCATTAGTTTAGGGGCACCATCCAACGAGTTTTGTAGAAGCTGTCAAGATATAGAAGAGGAAGAGGCAGTCGAACACCTTCAATGCAGGTGGATGGCTCTGTGTAAAAGCCGGTTGCGATTACTCGATCTCTCGTTTCTGGACAACATTGCGGATGTTGCGAACCTCACACTAGCTAATATAGCCAGCTCTTCACAAATCAAACAATGGTTTAGAGAGGACCAAGTATAGTAGGGATTGGTTTGTTCCGGTGGTACCACAAGGCGCTTCTAATTCGCCTAGGTGCGTCGAAGGACAGCCACTTCACATAACCACCTTACCTAAATGGACAGAAATAGACAGGTTGAAACTCCTTTTCAGTTTTGTATTTAGTGTATCGGCTGTTGTTTTTGACTGCATAAGAACTATCGATATCTGTCACTATGGTTTGAGAGGAACTGTTCCAGAAGTTCATAGTTATGGTAAATGCTGAGCGCTATCAAACCATGCTGACTGAATTTTTGTTTCGAAAAATTAATCAGCTAAACATTTCCGACATTTGGTTCTAAAAAACGGCAGCGCAACTTGCAATACAGTTGCTTAACAATCGTTTTATTGCAATATTCAAGCCACCATTGATGCCATATGTTCAGATTTTTCCAAAAAGTATATAAAAAAAATACAGAGTGGCTGATGAATTTTGCTACATTAAGAAGCTCAAATAACTTTTTTTTTAGTGTATGGAATTCATTTATTTTTTTTCAAGTTGAAGGTCATTAAATTTTATTAAATGTAGCTTAACTAGTTTTAAAAATAATTGAATTTAAATGCCCCCCATGCTCGTTGACACAAGTGCGGCATCTTAGTAAAAAGTTGTTCATTGCTGCTTTGAGAGTTGCGACAGGAATAGCCGCAATTGTTGCCCGAATGGATTGTTTTAGTTCATCCAAATTTGTTGGCTTTGTTTTATAAACTTCTTGTTTACATAAACCCCACAAGAAAAAGTCAGGTGCAGTAAGGTCAGGCGACCTGGGGGGCCAACGAAATTCGGAGTTTCTTGAAATCAGTTTATTGGGAAATTTTCGTCGCAACTCTGTCATAACAGTCTGGGCTATGTGAGACGTTGCCCCATCTTGTTGAAACCACACAGAGTTGAAAGGAATTCTCTTTCGGCGTAGTTCTGGATAGAAAAATTCTTTCAGCATTTTCAAATAACGGTCTCCAGTAACCGTAACGGTGTGACCATTTTCTTCAAAAAAATAAGGTCCGACAATACAGCGTGAAGAAACCACACTCCACACTGTCACGCGAAGAGGATGCAATTCCGTCTCGTGGAGTATCTGTGGGTTAGAAGTACTCCATATTCGACAATTTTGTTTGTTCACATTGCCGTTTAAATCGAAATGGGCCTCATCAGACATGAAAAGGCAGATTAACATGTTTTGGTCTTCTTCCACCATTTGCAGGAACTTCTGGCAAAATTCCAAGCGAATCGGCAAGTCTGTTGTATTCAGTTTGTTAACCATTTGAATTTTGTAGGGAAATAAGTCTAAATCTTTGTGCATTATTGTTTGCAAAGACTGTCGGCTGACACCAAGTTGAGCAGTTACGCTTCTTGTTGAAACCCTTGGATTGCTTTGTATAGCTGCAGCTACAGCAGCGATCGTTTCCTCCGTCCGAACTGGTGGGTTTCGATGATAAGGCCTTCTTGCGACTGTTCCTTGCTCAGCAAAATTATTCACCAGTCTCATTATGGCCCATCTGCTCGGGGGATCGTCGCCAAACATCCGCCTGTACTCTCTCTGTACCAAAACTACGGACTCCAGTGGGTGATAGCGGCGGACTATCCAAATTCTTGTTTGCGTGTCCCAGTTATCCATTTTAATAAATTTTAAAGATCAATCTGCAAATTAAAACAAAAATGGAACAGATGACTTAAAAAGAAAAAGTTATTCAATTTGTTTTTGGTAGCGGCTTTCATCAGCCACCCTGTATATGCCATGAAATTTTTCTACCAGATTATAATGAAAAAAATTCACTCCAATAATATTTTTGTTTTGTATTATCGTTTTAAGCTCTCAAATCACCCGATGCATATGATTGGTCCTAACATCCTTTGTTGGGTGTTTCCTCCAACTCCTCCTCCAATTTGTGGTGAACGTATTGATGCTGTGCCACAGTTATACGCAGAAATATACTTATCAGTTTAGCATTGCCAGTCCAGAGGCGATCTCTATTAGAATCATTATACAAGAAATACTGGTTAAAAACTCAAAATTTAAACCAACCTCCAGTTCATATTTAACCTACTAAATTACTTTTAACGGTTTCTTTGGATTGGCATTATTCTTTGAGTAGAAAGTATAAAAAACAAAAAAAATAAACAATCACGCGATGTTTGTCTCGCTTGTGTATTGTCGGGATTGTGTGTGGTTGAAATTTGGCCACCTCTGAATCTTGTCTTTCCACATCCTGCATTTCGGAAATTTGTGTGTCGGGATTTCGTCATACACCTTCCAAATATGATTTTTGCAAATATATTTCCGACAGGGATGAACATATTTTGCCATTTGGTGCTTTATGCACCAATATTCATATGTGAAGGGTGTTTTTAAGGAGCCTTAGAACTTAAACTGATAGTACAAAAGAGAAATATTGAATGCATTTTATTTATTCAGGTAGATAATTTTATAGCATTTATTTTTTGATGATGATATTGCACATATGTATATCCGCCGCGGCTACGAGTTACGAGGTCTATTCGGTCAGTTCAATTTTTGACTACTTTTTCGAAAAAATCTGGACGTATGGCGTCAATGGTGGATTGAATATTGTAATAAATCTATTGTTAAGCGCGCTGTATGCCAGTTGCTCTATTTTGTTCGAACCAAATGCTGGTGACGTTTAGTTGATTAATTTTTGGAAACAAAAATTCAGTCAGCATGGCTCCATAGCTCTCGCCATTTAACGTAACGGCAGCTCCTTCCTCATTTCGAAACAACTAAGGACCGATGATGCCGCCAGTGCTCTATGAACTTTGCGAACAGATTTCATTACTTCAAAGTAAACTTCCAAAATTTGGAAGCGTTATTCTGGCATTAAGGGATTCATGATGACTTGCCAAACCTTAAAAATTAAAAAAAAAACCAACCCTTTCGGCTGCGGCAACCTCCACACCTTACTGAACAGAAGGGTCAGCACAATGTGCCAATCTCACCTGTCAAACCTGTCGATATCGATAGCTCTCATATAGCTAAAAAAACACCCGATATATAGAATGCTGAATATATGTATTAAAAGTATATTCAGGCTAGCTACTTGCATATTAACTATGAGCCATATTGTCTGAAACATTACAAGTTAGTATGTAATTTGTAATTCTATTAGTTACTTGCATGGTAGAATACAGTGTAAAATTAATATTTATTGATGGTTGAATTGTTTCATGTCGTTAATATTATATTTCAGTAGATACTAGTTACTAATATGCCTGTACCTCTGTTTCCATTACTCCCCACATTCAAGACCGTCTAATATGAGTCTTTATGGACAATGCGCCATTGTCCAGGTACTTGCAATCTGACATAGTTGCTTGGTCGCATGATGTTGTAATTTGATTTGGTATTACGCTTTTCGCAAATTGCTACAAGAGGTAATATACGCAAATGAAGTTCAGGCGAACAGAAGCTTCACAATATGGATATATATAATTGGCACGTACACCCGTTTTGGGTGTTTGGCCGAGCTCCTCCTCCTATTTGTGTCGTGCCTCCTGATGTTGTTCCACAAATGGAGGGACCTACAGTTTCAAACCGACTCCGAACGGCAGATATTTTCCATGAGGCGGTTTTTCATGGCAGAATTACACTCAGAGGATTGTTATTGCCAGCCGAGAGGCGACCGCTGTTAAATAAATTCTTCTCCATTTTGGTGTTTCACGGATACTCGAACCTACGTACTTCAAATAGCAGTCTCGCAGCAGCCCATTCGGCTACGGCGGCGCAGCTTCACAATACTAATGTATTATTATACTAAATATAAATAACTGTAATATATTAAATTCTTAAAAAAAAACCGTAATCGCAAGGACTTTTTTCATTTTTGTGAGAAAATAATTTTAGTGGTAGAATTGCACTGAAAAAATACACCTTGTTTCACATGCTTTATATTACAGTTCGGAATATAATTTGCGATCTGCGGCTCATTAAAAACAACAGACTACATAGATATGAATATACACCATACATTTATAAAAATAGCTAATGGTACATTCTTGTAATGAAAAAACTTCTCATCCGATGACCGCGCAAAAGTGTCTTCAAGAACGAAATTGGCGCAGCCATTGATCAAATACAGGCCCATGAAGTCGAAAGTGGACTGAAAAAATGTGTCCATCGCATCAACTACTGCAAAGCTTGGCGTTAAAGTTATTTAAGTCAAATCAAACCGTAAGGACTGCACTTTCAAGTAAAAGAACACAAATTTCAAGTTACAAACGTTAGATGGCCCACCCTATATAAAGGATGATTTTTTAAGAGCTATAGGAAAGTTTTTCAAAGAAACACACGTAAACTTCAGAAAAATGCATGCATTTTTATTTAAATCGATAGTACAGTCCATATAATTTAAGGCTTGAAGATTATTTCATGCAAATGTTGATCGCGACTGCGCTTCAAATGGTCCATCCGCTTAGTCCAATTTTGACATACTCTTTCCAATGTTTCGGTCGCTATATCACATATAAATGCTTTAATGTTGTCTTCCAATGCGTTAATTGAATCGGGCTTGTCTGAATAGACATAAGCTTTAACATAGCCCCAGAAAAAATAATCTAAAGGCGTCATATCGCACGATCTGGGTGGCCAATTGACAGTCCCGAAATGTTCACCGAACTCGCCGCCCAACAAATCCATTGTTACGCGTGCTGTGTGGCATGTGGCACCGCCTTGCTGAAACCACGTGCCATGCAAGTCAAGCTCTTGCATTTTGGGCAAAAAAAAGTTGGATATCATTTCACGGTAGCGCTCACCAATATAGCCAAAAAGTAGTTGAAAATGTTTTATTTTGCAAAAAACAAAAAGTGCGAAATAGGTTTTTAACTCAAAAATTCATTGCTCAAAAACAACTTATTTTAGCTACTGGGTATTCAGCTCAATTGAAGTTTGAGGTGTCGTCTTGATTTGGAAAAAAGTTAAAAAAATACATATTTTGAAATATTGAATTTCGAAAAAATTTCGCACTTTTTCTTTTTTTGCCATTGACAATCATTTTGAACACAGAATCATTAAAATCAGTTAATGTTTGACTAAGTTATGAGGAATTAAAAAAATGTTCTTATATAAATAAAAAAGTCGATTTTGAGCCGAAAAACAAAATTGCCGATAAATCCTGAAAAAAAGAATTTTTCGGACGAACAAAAAAATACGTGTCTCATTATTTTGACCATAGAGCAACATATTTGAGTGACATCGAAATCGAAGAACATGTCCCTAATAGCCCGGCTGAATTGAAATGGAAAGCATCAATTATGTAAGTACGAGTAAAGCTGTAGTGCGATTCACTAGCACATTTTAACAATATTCGCGTTGTTTTCTTTTCTTAACCCCAACTTTAAATATTTTGCTATTCGTTAACGCATTTCATAACGATAATCGATAAAACCAAATCAGGTGTTTGGTTATATTAACAAAAACGGGAAGATGCGAATACGCCCTTTGAGGATTTGGCTTATGACTTATCGCGTCGAGAAGAGATAATGAAACCTCAAACAGTGGATCGATGTTTGCTCCGGGATATGGACAATCCTTTTCATTTGGCTGCGGAGGAGGTTAACTCCAGACTTGACTGAGGACAGTTTGACAGTCATGCCAGAGGTCTCAGAATAACACCGATTTCGACTAAAAAACCGGTAAATCTTATAATCTTCAAGAAAATTTAATTGTAAACTTTGCCTTATATAACAAGGTTCTAGTTGCACTGCAATTTTTTGCAACTTGACGTGATCAACGACGCGTAGGGGAACAACAGGGAATATCCATGAGCCAGTCGTCCGTCAGCCGAAGCATACGAGGTGTGTTCAAAAAATATCGCGAACTTTGTGTTTTTTCAAAAATTATTTATTTATTCATTATATATTTTGTCCCCTTCAAAGTAATCCCCATTAGATATTATGCACTTGTGCGTTTTTTTCAATCGTCGAAGCTTTTCAAAAAATCATTTTTTTTTTATCTTGTTCAGCTCCTCCTTCGATGCCGTCTTTATCTCGCCAATCGTAGCGTAGCGTCGTCCTTTCATGGGCCTCTTCAGTTTCGGGAACAAGAAAAAGTCACAGGGGGCCAGATCTGGGGAATACGGTGGCTGTGGTATCATTAGTGTGTTGTTTTTGGCCAAAAAGTCGCGCACAATCAACGATGTGTGAGCAGGGGCGGTATCGTGATATAAGAGCCAATTTTTATTCTTCCACAAATCCAGGCTTTTCTGGCGGATTGCTTCGCGCAAATTCCGCATAACTTACAGGTAATATTCCTTACCCTGTGGCAAGAGCTCACGATGCACAATGATGATGATGTCCCTGCAATCGAAGAAAACGGCAAGCAAAACTTTTACATTCGACCGAACTTTTTCGGTCTCGGTTCGTGGGGCAGCTTCCACGTCATAACAACAAACCCACGATTCGTCACCAGTTATGACGCGGATAGAGCCCAACATCTCATTAGCAATATTCATGCGATCCATCTATATCTGAATACGATAAACTGTGCCGCCTTGATGCATAAATGTGTCTGTACCTATGTAATTCCAGTTTATTGAAAGTATTACAAGCATTGTGTAATACTCAACTTATGTGTACCGTTAGAGCCCATACACATTGCACTCATATTAATATATTAATATATGCATGTATGTATACGTATTTGCGTGAGTACATAAATATTATATGAATGATAATGATTTTGTTGCATAGTTCTCTTACTATTTATAAGGAATCATGCATTCAATAGGGCTGAAGGAAGGCAAACTGATATTTGAAATTTATGTCTCCCTTGCCCATTGTTCGGAAATGTAATAATTGAATATTTTAAGAATCCTAAATACATGGAATATATTATTTCGGATTATATTGCTTCGTATTGAATTTCAACCCAGATTCGATAAAAGCGTATGAAGGTATGCCTATTTATGTTCATTGGAATGCCTGTCCAAAACCTGTGGCAGTTTCTCCAATGGAATTTTTTAAATTCATTACACTCCAGCCAAAAAAATCGTCACCAGTTTTGTATGGGAATTATAAAATGTGTTATAAAGGGTGGTTAAATTTCAAGGGCCGATGTTGAATGTGAACCACACCTAAACTTCAACGCCACCGTTGGACTTCTTTCTTTGGGGTTATTTGAAAGAAAAGGTATACGTCAATAAGCCAGCAACAATTCTAAAGGTAAAGGATGAGATAATTCGGCAAATTAACGACATAAAACCTCAATTATGCCTCAGCGTCATCGAAAATTTGGATCATCGGACGGAGGTATGCCGCTGAAGCCGCGGCGGACATTTGGCTGATACTTTGTTCTATACGTAATGGAATCATACCAGTATTATCATAATGAAGAGTAATGACAAAAATTTCCTAAAAAATTGTATTTTATTCAAAATCAATACCGGCCTGTGAAACTTAACCACCCAAGGCTTTCGCCATAATATTTCGGAAAAACAATAATATTTGGATGAGCTTGAGTGTTTGTGTAAATACCTCGGAAAATCGAGTTGCTTATAAATGAAATTATTTTGTAAAAATATTTTTTTCAAAAATGATTTCAGAAGATAGAAGCGATTTCACTTAAAAGGTTTTAAAAAACAAATAATAGGATTTTTGGAAGTATTTTCAATATGGTCCAGGTCACGTAAATCTTAATTATTTTTCATAAATAATTAGCCGATGCCGATTAATTCCGATGCAAAAACGATAAAGATTTTTTTATGGAGTGTGGGGCACCCTAATGTATGTATTTATGTACATATGTAATACTAGCAAACCCGGCCCCCTTCGCTGGGCACACTAAAATAGAATAGATATGATTTAGAACAGAAAATATATGGCTTTCATATTATTTATTTCTTTATTCTTTATTCAAGCGCTTTGGCATAAACAATATTTTTTGTTTTTCTATTTGTTTTTGAGTAAATATAAAATATAAATTGAAAATCAGGAAAAAGAAGATTGTTTTTAAATTTCAAATCAACGCATATGAATAAACAATCGTCTTTTTTCCTGATCATCCATGAATTTTTCGTTTCAATTTATATGTTTTATTAAGCATTGAGCTTTTTTAACCATTATCCATTTATATTTTTCAAAAAAAAAAAAAACGAAAAAAATTGTTTTTTCCACGAACACATAATTTCATTCGGATTTCACATTAAATTCTCAAATTTCGTAAGAAATTATTCACTGTTCCAAAATCCACTCCAAAAAAATTCACAAACAATTTTTACATGTTGCACTTACGTTTTTTCCTTATGGCATCCAAATCAGAAAGAAATATTGACACATTGTAACTCACACTGTCAATTTGACAGTTCAGTTCCGCCCCAAGCGTTAAAAAAGTAAGCGACATTATGGCTGGCTCAAAAGAACGCTGTACCCGTTGCCACTGCTCCAAATTACAACCAAACTTTACGAAACCCATTTTCAATACTTACTTAACAATGTGCATAAGTTTGGTTTAATTCGGTGCAAAGACACGGCGGGTCCACGTTTTGGCATATATTTCGAGACCCTAGTCATCAATAGGTATGAAAATTACCCCGTATTAAAGCACTTATCAACAGCTTTCATTTGATACCCATATTGTACATACACAACCAAAGGTTACCCGGGTCCACGTTTTGACCTATATCTCGAGACCCCAGTCACGTAGCGGCATGAAAAATACTCTGCACTAAGGCATTCACCAACAGCTTCAATTTGATATCCATATTGTACAAACACATTCTAGGCTCCACGTTTTGGTCTCTATCTCGAGACCCTAGTCACGGAGCGGATGGAAATACTCTGAACTAAAGCATTCACCAACAGCTTCCATTTGATACCCATATTGTACATACACGTCCGAAGGTTACCCGGGTCCACGTTTTGACCTATATCTCGAGACCCTATCTACCAATAGGTATTCAAACTATACGGAAATCATCTTCAATACCTACTTAACAATGTGTGTAAGTTTGGTTTAATTCGGTGCAAAGACACGGCGGGTCCACGTTTTGGCATATATTTCGAGACCCTAGTCATCAATAGGTATGAAAATTACCCCGTATTAAAGCACTTATCAACAGCTTTCATTTGATACCCATATTGTACATACACAACCAAAGGTTACCCGGGTCCACGTTTTGACCTATATCTCGAGACTCCAGTCACGGAGCGGCATGAAAAATACTCTGAACTAAAGCATTCACCAACAGCTTCAATTTGATACCCATATTGTACATACACATCCGAAGGTTACCCGGGTCCACGTTTTGACCTATATCTCGAGCCCTATCCACCAATAGGTATCCAAACTATACGGAAACCATCTTCAATACCTTCTTAACAATGCGTGTAAGTTTGGTTTAATTCGGTGCAGACACGGCCGGTTAGCGAACACACACAAAAAGTTGACTTTATTTTATATATAAGATTTTTTTCAGTTTGTGTCCGAAAAATCCAAATATCTTACGGAACCCTATTTTTTTCCTAAATAAAATGTAATCCATGTTACTCGTGGATAATGTAGTTTTCGAATGGTCAAAGAATTTTTAAAATCGGTCCAGTAGTTTTTGAGCCTATTCGTTACAAACAAACAAACAAACAAACAAACAAAGTTTTCCTCTTTATAATATTAGTATAGATTATGTATACTTTGCATATCTCAATTTAAATTACTATTTAGGCTCGAGGAGTATTGAGCGCCATTAATTTGTGTGATGCACTCTGATTTATGCACTCATAGCTAATATGTGCCATCAAGCATCTTTATGCATTTGTGCTTGTAACGGGTTCACTATTAGTAGCGTTAGACTTTTTTGGTATTTTACATCAAAGTTCCTGACGTAATAAAGAGGTAATACCGAAGTTCGTACGCTTCCTGCTTTTTTCATGCGAAAGTTTTGATCGAAAAACGATCCATTTAATAGCCGTAATCCTCATGTGCATGTTTACACATATATCTATACTAATATATAAAGAGGAAAACTTTGTTTGTTTGTTTGTTACGAATAGGCTCAAAAACTACTGGACCGATTTTAAAAATTCTTTCACCATTCGAAAGCTACATCATCCACGAGTAACATGGATTATATTTTATTTTGGAGATAGGGCTCGAGATATAGGTCAAAACGTGGACCCGGGTAACCTTCGGATGTGTATGTACAATATGGGTATCAAATGGAAGCTGTTGGTGAATGCTTTAGTCCAGAGTATTTTTCATGCCGCTCCGTGACTGGGGTCTCGAGATATAGGTCAAAACGTGGACCCGGGTAACCTTTGGTTGTGTATGTACAATATGGATATCAAATGAAAGCTGTTGATAAGTGCTTTAATACGGGGTAATTTTCATACCTATTGATGACTAGGGTCTCGAAATATATGCCAAAACGTGGACTCGCCGTGTCTTTGAACCGAATTAAACCAAACTTACACACATTGTTAAGTAGGTATTGAAGATGATTTCCGTGTAGTTTGAATACCTATTGGTAGATAGGGTCCCGAGATATAGGTCAAAACGTGGACCCTGGTAACCTTCGGACGTGTATGTACAATATGGGTATCAAATGGAAGCTGTTGGTGAATGCTTCAGAGTATTTTTCATGCCGCTCCGTGACTAGGGTCTCGAGATAGAGACCAAAACGTGGACCCTAGAATGTGTTTGTACAATATGGATATCAAATTGAAGCTGTTGGTGAAAGCCTTAGTACAGAGTCTTTTTCATGCCGCTATGTGACTGGGGTCTCGAGATATAGGTCAAAACGTGGACCCGGGTAACCTTTGGTTGTGTATGTACAATATGGGTAGCAAATGAAAGCTGTTGATAAGTGCTTTAATACGGGGTAATTTTCATACCTATTGATGACTAGGGTCTGGAAATATATGCCAAAACGTGGACCCGCCGTGTCTTTGCACCGAATTAAACCAAACTTACACACATTGTTAAGTAGGTATTGAAGATGATTTCCGTATAGTTTGAATACCTATTGGTAGATAGGGTCCCGAGATATAGGTCAAAACGTGGACCCGGGTAACCTTCGGACGTGTATGTACAATATGGGTATCAAATGAAAGCTGTTGGTGACTACTTTAGTACAAAGTATTTTTCATGCCGCTACGTGACTGGGGTCTCGGGATATAGGTCAAAACGTGGACCCGGGTAACCTTTGGTTGTGTATGTACAATATGGGTATCAAATGAAAGCTGTTGATAAGTGCTTTAATACGGGGTAATTTTCATACTTATTGATGACTAGGGTCTCGAAATATATGCCAAAACGTGGACCCGCCGTGTCTTTGCACCGAATTAAACCAAACTTACGCACATTGTTAAGTAAGTATTGAAAATGGGTTTCGTAAAATGTGGTTGTAATTCGGAGCACTGGCAACGGGTACATCGTTCTTTTGAACCAGCCATAATGTCGCTTACTTTTTTAACGCTTGGGGCGGAACTGAACTGTCAAATTGACAGTGTGAGTTACAATGTGTCAATATTTCTTTCTGATTTGGATGCCATAAGGAAAAAGTAAGTGCAACATGTAAAAATTGTTTGTGAATTTTTTTTGGAGTGGATTTTGGAACAGTGAATAATTTCTTACGAAATTTGAGAATTTAATGTGAAATCCGAATGAAATTATGTGTTCGTGGAAAAAAAATTTTTTTCGTTTTTTTTTTTTGAAAAATATAAATGGATAATGGTTAAAAAAGCTCCAATGCTTAATAAAACATATAAATTGAAACGAAAAATTCATGGATGATCATATGCGTTGATTTGAAATTTAAAAACAATCTTCTGTTTTCCTGATTCTCAATTTATATTTTATATTTACTCAAAAACAAATAGAAAAACAAAAAATATTGTTAATGCCAAAGCGCTTGAATAAAGAATAAAGAAATAAATAATATGAAAAGCATATATTTTCTGTTCTAAACCATATCTATTCTATTTTAGTGTGCCCAGCGAAGGGGGCCGGGTTTGCTAGTACATTTATAATTTTTTTGTGAATCTTTCTCCATGATGATGATGTATTGAAGGTTATAAATCGGAGCAAAATCAGCTTTCATGACATAAGAGGCAAGTGCCATATCTCTTATGTGAAAATTTGTCTTCAGCGCGTAATTTTCAGCTAAACGGCTGCAGCCACATTCAAACGCGTCACTGAAAATTGGAGAGAAACGATTTAAGCAAATTTATCGAGCATAAGAAAAAGTTGTTTATGCCATCTAATTGACACCCTGTGTAGTGTGCCTACATACTTTGCATAACTGTAATTATAACGAGAAATATTTCAATATTTGATCTATGCATGATTATGTATAGTCCAGGCGAGCAGTTTTACTTGGTGTTAAACGACATTTCGTTCTTTCAGTTATGTTCTAATAAGTAACGAATATGTATAACAACAACAGAATTAACAATTTTGTTATTATTAAATTATATTCAATTATATTATTACAAACGACTTAGTAAGTGTAAGGAAATACGAACAATAGAAACACGACCGTTAGTTTGACGACCCGTATTCACCGAAATGTGCAGATAGGTTGCCAGATGGCAATGCACAATTGCCATATAGTATTATATAATATTTACAGCATTTCCTCATCGCCCCAAATTCATTCTTATATTATGTATATATGTGCATACATACGTTAAGAATCGAAATTCAATTTGCCAGGTGTGTAGTATCCTTAACTTGTCCCAGTCACGGGCATTATAATTATGAAGAATTATAATTATTATTATTGAACAACAGCAACATCAATGTGTATTTGAATTGTATGTTTCGAAAAGAAATAGTATTTATTTCTAATTCCTATTTATATATAAATATATACAGTGCCTCAATAAAGCACTCGGACATACATACATAGTATGCAGCTTCAAATTCAAAATTTTTATCAGAAAGGCAAGTGAAATTTTTTTTTATCTTTACCTGAGAAATAAACGACTGGTGGGCTTTATTAAACTCGGCCAAAATCGTGTAAGTGGTTATCGCGCCAATTAAGAAAAAGAAGAATAATTTACAAATCTATTATCTTCCTGTTATAAAAAATTTATCATGCAGCATTCGCGAAATTGGTGTTAAAAAAGAAATCGGACATCTGGCATTATTGCGATTAGTTGGCACTTTAAAACGGTGAGTCCCACAATTTATTTGCTCTGGGAAGAACAGTGCAAAGAAAGAACCAAACGTAATAAACTAAAGTAAAATTTCAGTCGTGTTTTGTTGAATAAAAGTCCGAATTGAAGTCAGAAATTTAATTATTAGACATCATGAAATGGGTAAAACCGTTCGGGAAATCGCAGAAGTTGTAGATTGATCCCGCTCCACAGTATACGACGTGATAAAACGTTTCAAAGAAACAAAATAGTGGAAAATAAGAAAAAATCACAACGACCAACACCTTTTTTCGAATGCAGATAAACAGTGGATAGTGCAACAAATTAAGAAAAATCCAAATTTGAGCGCACCTAAGCTCGCAACAGAAGTCACGCAACACCTTAATAATAACTGCAACCTCGAAAGTATACGTGTAGGGATGAGAAAGAATAATTATAACGGAAGAGGAAGCACGGAAAAAATTTCATTAACGAGATTAACCGACATAAGAGAATAAAACGCAAAGCATCATGGGGATAAGAATTTCGAGTTCTGGAAGCACATTTTATTTGCAGATAAAATCAAGATTAACATACATATTTAAGTCATAAGGACAATCATATGCGTGTAAAAGACCTCATGAAGAGTTGCTGGGAAAAAACTTGAGTCCGACAGTTAAGCACGGGGGTAGGACGGTAATGGTATGGTATGTCAGCTGCTGGTACTAGAAATTTGTGCCCCATTAGCGGAAATATGGATCACAAACAATATCTAAGAATTATGAAGGAAAATTTGGTCCAAAGTGCTGAAAAGTTAGGAATTAAATACAATTTCCAGTACCATCAAGACAACGATCCCAAGCATAAGGCACTAGATGTCCGTCTATGCGGTATGTACAACTGCCCTAAAGTACTTGAAACACCTCCACAATCTTTAGACATCAACGTAATTGAATATCTGTGGCCTCAATTAGAAAACTAATTGAAAAATGATGTCATTGGAAACAAGAAAGACCTAGAAGATGCTATTAAAGAAGAGTGGGGGGAAATATATCCTTTAACATGCAAGAAGTTGGTCGAGTCCATGCCAAGAAGACTGAATGTTGTGAGAAAAAATAAATGTCCGAGTTCTTTTTTGTCAAGTATTTAGTCAGCATTTTCTATGTACGAATGAGTTGAAGTTTGATTGTGTTTTTTTTTTAGTTTTGAAAAACACGCTTGAAGTATGAAAATAAATGTGACACATAAACGCATTAGATTTGCATTTTAATATATATTTTTTTATTTAAAACCATATGACTGGGGTGTTCGAGTTCTTTATTGAGCCACTATACATTAAAATTGTTAACGCATATAAATATCTGAGCGTGCTGCTTATATGCAAACTTTCGTATACAAAACACTTAAATCTGAAGCCTGCTTATACTAAAACTGCTATCAATGCAACTTAACTTGGCTTAAATGTATTAAGAATCCTGGAATCTGCATTTCAAATAAACTAAAAATTTAAAGAGCGTTGTCAAGTTCGATCGTGTTTTATGGGGCGCAATCGATAAATACGATTCAGTTGAAAGTTATGTTTCTTTATAATTAAAAATTCTGTGCCGCCAAATACTCCGAATCATATGATTTACACCGAATCGAAACTTCAGCAATATCGCCTTTTGTGGACTCTGCTGTTAAAGTAGAATCACACGATTTGTATGCTAACTCAGCCTACGCTCTTAGCTTAAGGGGTTACATATGTACGTCCAAAAATTAAACAAAAAAAAAACGATTTTTTGTTTTTTCTATATTTCGATATGAAGTTTTCGTGCGGAAATTCCTAATATTATAGCCTCTACAGTCCATTTACTCGGTAGAGAGCGGTCCGCGCGCTCCTGTACCTCGAACTTTAAACTCGTTTTTCTCGAAACTACTTTTTGCGGCATGGCCTGCATGATAACTCAGACAGTTTTTCATATTTTTGATGCGGTGGTTTTTTTAATATTCTAAAGTATTTTCTTTATTTTCTTTTCTTTGCTTTTTGATATTTTTATTAAAAAATTGTATAAACATAGTTAAAGTGTGACATTTATGGCGTAAAATGCATACTTTTTTTTAAATGCCGCAAATTGCAAAATTTTTCGAAATTCAAAAATCCGGCGCGACAGACTATAACTATAACTTTATTTTACAAGATTTTTTTTACTTTTTACAGGTCCATCAACATTTCAAGGAGAAATGATACAGTCCGTGGAGCAACTTTTTTATTGTACTTTGGGTCACGTGATTTTTTATATACTAATTTCGGTAAGGAAAAATTAAAAAAAAAATTTATAAGGTTTAAGTTCTAATAAACAATGCATACATTTTTTTTTTTATATTTTTGTTATATTATCCCTTCTAAAAACAGTTGGCGATGAAAAAATTGTCGGATAGATGGATGCCGCGATTGCTCACAAGCAACAGCAAGGGGATGCGGCTGTTAACTTCAAAGCAATGTTTGGAGCAATTTAAACGAGATTCGAAGAAACTTTAGCGTCGAGTTGTCACCGAGTCCAGTCGAATTGTCACACCAGAAACTAAGCAACAATCAAAATAATGAATTTATCTCTGTGAATCTGCTCCAAAGAAGCCAAAGACGTCAGAGATCTTTTAAAAAAAAGGAAGAACGATAACTGGACAATACTACAGTGAGCTATTGGACGGTTTTCACATAAATTGAAGGAGACACGGTTGCATTTGGGGAAAAATAAGATGCTGTTTTAACAGGATAATGCACCAGCACATTCATAGGGAATTTTCGCCGCCAAACTGCATGAATTGCGTTATGAATTGCTACCCCCCGGTTTTCGCCCAATCTGGCTCCCTGTGACAAACGAAAAAGTCATCACCGAGACAGAGGCGTATTTTGAAGAGTTTAACAAATCCTATATTTTCGAGTTGTTAAAAAATGACCGGAGCGTGTCTTCATTTCTAATACGTGTACTACTTATTGAACCTCCCTCGTAAAGTGTATTTCAAACACTAGTGTTGTTCAAACCTTTGTGCTTCTTATTGAACTGCAAAACTTATTGAAGAACCTAGTACATTAGTAACTTTTCATTCCTTTTTTAGACAACTGAAAATCATAGCAGTGCAGAACCTGTGTTCATTTGCCGCAAGCGGCGGTTGAAACAGTTTCTTTCTTTGGAAATCCTTTCAAAGGTTATAAAGCTGAACCCCGAAGTGCTACAACCTCGGCTATTTTCAAATTCTTTGACCCCAGTTTTGTTCGAAAAACCCATGAAGTGCTATGTTGTGGCTGGAAGTAACAATGCACTTGCTCAGAGCTGTATTTTATAACAATTTGATTATTTGCATGTTTGTATATACTTAAAAACATTGTAAATAATACTAAAATTAAATATTCCTGCCTTGTTATTCAATTTTTTTTCGCCCTTTGAGATTAAACCTTATTTACTATATTTAATTAAGTTCGTTTCAACTCACCTGCGCATCACTAAAAAGAAATACCGTATGATTTAAATTGAAACTGGCTGTCATCAATATCTTCTTTAGATCATCACGCCAATCGGTTTGCGAGTATGTCTTTGTCACCTGAATCGTCATCAGACGACAATCAGCAATGCTGGCGGCCAATCTACATGAGCTACGGCGTCCCGAACCACCCATACCGACCATGAGCATGTTACCGCGTGGCATTTGCAGTACACGGGAGACTCTGCAGGCAAAAGTGAATAAAAACAACAGCGTGAGATAAACCAAATCAGCAACGTGTGGAATCAAATGAAATGAAATGCAACGGATGAGTGAATGCGGCAATGAGTGAATTGTGCGTACAATGACATGGCATCGAGATGAGCAGATAAGTAAATTTCGCTGTTATATCGGTTTGATGACCAGCGGTGCAACACGGCCACTGGTTGCTCGCTTTGGCGGTTATGATGAAAACCACATGAACGTAAGCGAAAGTACAGGCTTCATTGGGCAGCGCGGCGGTACTCGCAGCATCAGTGTGCTACCACAAAAACATAAAATTAATAGAGCTGCCGTATTGCGTTGACACATACACTTCTATACACGAGTGCACATATTCATAAGCAAGGATATTGGTGAATATTGCACATGCAATCACACACTTGACTGGTTGCCATTTGCACTTGCGCTTGCATGAATTAAGTCACGTACAGCTATGGCCACAGAAATAGCGCACTTACAGTGTCCTCTATACGAATTTTTATTTTTTAGAAAATTAGCTGATATTCGTAAATACAATATTTTTATGCTAATGTTATGCAGTAAACCTCTAATATCGGAATAAGTCCCGACTTTTTTTTAATGTTTCTTTTTGACTCAGCAGGACAAGGCCATCGTTAAGAAAAATAAGCGTGACTCTTTGCGACTACTCGAGCAATAACGCTGGAAATAAATGAGCAATTTAGTCTGCATTTTTCAAGAAATAATAAATCAAAAATAAATCTGACACGACCAGCAGAAAAAAATCGTAACTGTCGAAAAAAATATTAAGGCACGATCGTCTTTCGGAAATGTACTTGACACAAATACGTAAAATTCTGGAAAATAATACTTTTTACGCAATTCAAAGTGTGATAGATTCCGATTTTTCGAACTCCTTATAATTGTGCATATTGAATTGCTATATATCGGTCAGTCCATAAGTTCCTGCGTATTTTACCCATAATTTCACTTTTGCACGATTTTTCCAAACAAAAAATTATTCGCGGAATATAACGACCGCACGCTGATCGTCCTTTAACTCCGACGCCTTGCTCGAACTCGTGGAAGCTGAGCCAAATTTGCCAGTCGATATGATAGCTCAGAGATTAAATTTATCGCATGGAACAGTTCACAGGCACCTGGTTCAGTTGGGAAAGGTTTCAAAGCTGGGGAAATTGGTTCCGCATATACTTTCCGTCGCCAACCTTCAGCAGAGAGTGAATGTGTGTTCTCAGCTGTTGCAGCGGCTTGAAAATGAAAGTTTTTTGAACCGTTACTGGTGATGAAAAATCGGTCCTTTACAATAAACCTGTTCGCAAACGCCAATGGTTAGACAAAGATGAAACACCAGAACCGACCTCTGGAGATGGCCTTCACCCCAAGAAGATTCTCCTGTCTATTTGGTGGGATATGGCCGGTATTGTTTATTGTGAACTTCTGGAACCAAACCAGACTATAACTGCTGATTATTATTCCCATCAGCTATCAAACCTGAATGAGGCACTTAAAAAAATCGACCGTCTTTAGTGAAAAGACGCAAAGTTTTGTTTCACCACGACAATGGAAGACCTCATACCTCATACAAGGCAAACATTAGGCAAACTGAACGAGCTCGGATGGGAGCTGATGCCGTATCCACCATACTCTCCGGATATTGCACCTTGTGATTATCCCCTTTTCCGTGGACTTCAATCCCATATGAGTAACAAGAACTACTCCTCAAAAGAAACTATAAAAAGGGATATCGAAGCGTATTTTGGCTCCAAGGACAAACAATTTTTCGAGCAGGGAATTAAAAATTTGCCTAAACGTTCGGAAGACATTGTAAATAATGAAGGAAAATATATTATTGATTAATAAATACTTTAGACATCTTTTTTGTTAATTTTAAAACCACCTTTAAAAAACGCACGAACTTATGGACTGACCTGATATATAACGTTTTTTTATAATGCTAAAATAAAGGAATAGATTTGTGTAAAAGTAATTGTTTTACTAGGTCATCCAGTAAAAATAATCGCCATAATATATTATTGTGGCGAAGTGTATTATTTCTCTGTCCGTAGCTGTATATGACACGCACACAGCCGTGAGACGAGCAGTAGTCTACAGTCGCTTGAAAGATATACATATGAATGTGTGATTGTGTAGTTATTGTTCGTTTGTCGTGACACTGTCAGACGGTTAGCCGTTTGGGCACTTCCGTAACCGCCACTTTACTCACCTCGATATGTGTTCGATGGCGAAGCGAAACAGCACCAAGTCCATTGGTGTGTGCGAGAATGTATTATAATCGCGTAGATAGTAGTGCATCAGTTTTTCCAATTTATCATAACTTTCGACCTCATCGTAAATTTTCGGATCCGCATCTGGTTCCAAATAATTGCCGTAAAATAAATTCCGCAAATCATCATCAGTCACTTTGGCTCCCGGCTCGGATACGCGGTCGGCGAAAGCCTGCTCCAGGGGGAAACGTATATTGGTTTTGCATGCAGTACTCACCATGTCCAATAGTGCGTCACGATCCACTTGCTCAATAAGGCTATAATAATAATAAGCAAAATAGCAAAATACAGTTGGGTCAGTGAATAACGCGCGGCATATAAAATTGAATTATACCAACGCGGTTAAAATAACCGTAATACAGGCGCTTACAACCAATGACAAATAAGCTGTTAGGTGAATTGTAAACTGAGAATATAAATTAACTAAATTGTCAAAATATAATTTCAAAAGTTAGCAAACGGACGAATGAGTATTATTAAGCCATATTACTTGTGGTTACTTGGCGCAATTGGCAATTAAAAAGGAAGCTATTTAAATCTAAATAAGTTTGTCTGCTTTGTAAGTGGAAGCAAGCGATATTAAAATTCAATATTACCGGTGTTTATACATACATACTTAGGTATATATCTAAGTTTAAAATCTTATCAAGAAACAAAACAACAAAGTGCAACTAACAAACTATGTATATTATTATTTCAGCGTTTGAAAACTCTGTACAAAGCCAGATAAATGGCACTACTAGCGCATATCGAGGTTATATTTAGTTAGTAGCACCTCTTGGAAGAACACACACCAAATTTCAGATCGGTATATTGGTGCATGTTCTTCCATATATATAATATTACTTCGTGCGTAGCATTTGTATGGGTCGAGGAAGTCGATTGATTTTTTGACGTGATAACGTCTTACAATTCGATTTAGCCGGCTGCACGCACGAAAAAATGTGGTGTTACCTTGCTCATTACTGTTACCTTGCTCATTAGTGTTACCTTGCTCATTAGTGTTACCTTGCTCATTAGTGTTACCTTGCTCATTTGTCGTTACCTTGCTTATTTGCCGTTACCTTGCTTATTTGCCGTTACCTTGCTCATTGCCGTTATCTTGAATGAACTGCAAGCGAAAGCGCGGAACGAACAAAGCAAACGAACGGCAACGGTCGACATCTTGCTCTCTCCTACTTAGTGAGCGTATATATGTATGTATATGCGCATATGTACATATATAAATTCACGTATTTGTATTTGCATATGCCTTCTTATTGATTATTATTAATTTGATTTACTTGAAGAATTTAAAATAAAACCAAGTTTGTTAATAATACCTGTTGTTTTAATGTTATTATTATTAATTTTTTTATTATATATGAAGGAAAAAATGTATGGTAATATTTACCATATACCTTATAAGATATGCTGTATACTAATATATGTATATAAACATGCATATACATATAAAATTTCGCGCAATTTTCAAAAAGAACAAATCTATATGTAAAGATGCATACAAGTCATATGGACATATCAAATATACGAATCTATTTCGTACGCAAGCAAATGTAAGCTAATGTGCTTGAACTGCAAGTGAGAGCGCGGAACGAACGACAAAGAGCACAATCGGCCCCCGCGTTCGGCAACGTTCGGCATCTGGCTCTGTCCTACTTGAGTGAGCATATATATGTATATATATGCGCATATGTATGTATATGCACATATGTAGGTATATAAATTCACATACTTGTATTTGCATATGCCTTCTTCCTGTGTGCATGGTAATGAACCATTTCTCTGTTGAGAATAGGACGATGATAGAAAAAGTAGGAAATGAAAGGGAGTGTTTCGTGTGTAAAGTGTCTTGAAAAAGGCAAATCGATGATGGTGCCTCTTAGTGTTGTTGACTTATTAACGTCTGATGCACAATCGAAATTGAAGATATCTTTCATGAATTTGATAAATTTTTCGTCATTTTTCACGTTTGTGTAAATGTAACTTGACCTATTCCATTGCAATTCCATTTACCTCCTCCTCTATATCGATACAAAATATCTATCAAACAAATAAAATTAAAATTTTTATTTGAAAATTGCAACCATTCCATCAATAGTTTCATATGGCGTTGTCACGTTAAACTATCGTCAGTAAACCGACTTTACAGACAACCTCTTTTTTTCTATCACGACAACAAAACAACTCGTTTCACATCCCCTCTATTCTCCAGAATAGGTTCTCTCGGATCCGTCGCACTACTACTATTGTTTCCAATTTGAATAAATGGCTAGCACAGAAACAAATAGACAAATCAGACTTGGACAAATCCTATTATTCGGAAGTGATCAACAAACTAGGATAGCGTTGGTCGAAGTGTGTAAGCCTAAAAGGAGTCTTTGTCGAAAAATAAAAAACGTTTACCTCAAACAATTGAGTAGTTTTATATCGTTCCACTCTAAACAGTAACTTTGGTATCCAATTATGAAAATATCGGTCACAAAATTGACAATTAAAAAAATAACTGTACTTATCTTAATTGAAATTTCTATTTCACAAGGTGAAGTCCAAAATAAACAAGACTGATCTTAAATAAAAACGACAGGAGCTTTGTTCTGACAACTTCGAGTTTATTTATTCAAAATAGTCCACTCTGGCCTCGATACACTGTTTTGCGTGATCTAAAAGGTTTCAGGTCATAGATAGGAATCTTCTTCAGGATGTCCTCTACGGACACAAAACGTTTTCCTTTCATGGCCAAATGCAATTTTCCGAATAGGTGGAAGACACAGAGAGCCATATCGGGCGAGTACGGTGAGTGGTTGATGATTAAAATGAGATTTTTAGTTAAAACATCAGTCACAAATTAGATGGTGCATTATCATGCAATAAGAACCAGCTTCCTCCTTTGCGGTATTCACGGCGAATTCGAGGAATGCGATGCAACAAACGCCAGATAGACAGTTCCATTGACGGTTTGGCCCGTTGGCACGAACTCCTCTCGGACAATTCCTTGTAGAAGTTCTCGTTTTTGCTCGCCTCTTTGATTAGGTCTTTCGAATGTTCAATTCGGAGTAATTTTTGGTTAACTCTTGCGGAATGAAACAATCACAGAGCTTTCGTAAGCCCAAATGATCAGTTAAATGCAATAAATCGATGTTTTGGAGATATTCAACTCCGATTCCATGAATTTCAATGATGATTTCGGTTCATTTTTGATAAATTTACGAACACTTTCGATGGAGTTTTTGGTGATTTTGGGTGGCCCGTATGTTCATTGTCATTTATGTCCCCACAACCATCTCTGAAACGTGTACATAACTCATGAATTCCGGCACGAGATAGACTATCATCGCCATAAACTTTAACGATTTTGCTTTGTTCAAAACTCACTTTTATACCGATGAGTTCTCTGATCTTGTCAAGATTGTAAGCCTAGGAGTTTCCATCTGCCAATGTAAGAGTGCAGCCCGCTGGGCCATTTTAATTTAAGTAAAGCTTTCTTGGTACATGTTTCGAGCGAAGGCCGGGCAGATGCTCAGAAAGTGGTCCACTTTCTCATTTGCCGACCTTTTCCGTATGTTGCTCATAGAAAGTGACCCATCATCAGTCCAACCAGCTGCCTACAGTCCCCGCTACTTAATGACAGGAGGATCTGCGCCAGTCGGTTGGTTTCTCCATCAGCCTCTCACCCTCTCCCGTTTGCTAATCGTGGCTTTAATGGCTGCAGAAGAGAGTGATAGAACGGGCTTCAGGCCAAAGAAACTGGCCTCAGAGCACATCCTAGCTAAAGAGTCAGAGATATCGTCACCCGCGATACCCATGTGTCCTGGGACCCATGTTAGCTTCAGGGTATTATGTCTACCGACATAATTCAAAATGGACTTGCAGTACTGAATTATCCTTGTAGCGGTTGGGGGGATGTCTGCCATGAGCGCAGGTTGGCTGGCGCTGCAGACACGTACATATATATTTGCCGTTCCACAACAAAGTTCATTGCTTCTAGAACAGCATTCACCTCTACTTGAAACACAGATGCGTGCATTCCAGGAGCAAAGTGTAGTTTTGCTGATTAATTCCCCAATTGCGCGTACACTTAGTGAACTGAATAAAATCTCGAGTTCTATATCGATTGATTTTTCCTTAGCGAAATATGAATTTGCTAAAACTTTGAACGCCAATTTTTAATCGTTCACTTTCCTAAGTTTCTGTAATTTGTAATTTTTAGTGATTTAAGTAACCATCTCTTTATTTGTCTATAGTCTGAACGAAACTTACATTTCCATAGACTAAATTTATATCTAAACAAATGAATAAGCATATTCGTTTTTTATTCGAGCCTACATATGGACTAAAAGGTCCCGAGCCTAACACATAGATGGTATATTTGATAAAATTTCATGAATGGCTCATTAGTTCCTGAGTTATTGGCTCATTAGTTCCTGAGTTATTGGGCTAAGAGCTCTTTACTTTTGTTATTTTCAAAACAATGAATCAAAAAGAATGTCGTCTTTTAATTTTACACTTCTTGATGGAGAAAAAATATCGTTCAAGCGAAGCAATGGCTTTAAAAGAGTTGTGTGGGTCTCCGCTCGATCAGAAACAACAATAAAATGATTATTTATCGAAATCAATCGTGGTCGTAAAACACCCATGATGCACAAGGCAGTGAACGACGAAAAGAGGCGGTAACACCAGAAAAGATCAACAAAATCCACAAAATGGTTTTGAATGTTCGAAAATTGAAGTTGCTTGAGTTAGCTGACATCGTAAAGATATCAAGAGAAAGTGTTGGCTTTATATTGCATGAGTATTTGACTATGAGAAAGCACCGTTCAAAGTCGGTACTGCGTTTGCTCACAGTTGACCTAAACCAAGAAGGTGTTAATGATTCTGAGCAGTGGCAAAACTAAATGAATTGAACTACTGGCTGTTCGCGGCTGTTGGCTAAAAAAATGCTCACCGGTCCAAAATTTCGCTCAAATGTTATCGTTGAAACTGAGACCTATTTTGAGGCAAAAGATAAATCGTTCTACAAAAGTGGTATTGAAATTTTAGAGCGACGCTGGAATGATTGCGCTGTTCTTGATGAGAATTGCGTTGATTATTCATTTTAAACAAAAAAACGTGTTTTCTTCGTTAGACCCGGGATTTTTCAGCCCATGTGTTATGTATATACTTCTGCGAACAATAAACGGTCTGTCAGACCGTGACTGAGGATAAGAATGTTAAATAAATATTTTATCTGAGTTGGCGGCCACATTCAAATTGCGCCTATATTCACCCACATATGTACATATCGTTGTAATACTATCACTTTCGAGTACACGCTATAATTACCACATGACACTACTACGGCGAGTAGAGCTGCATACAAATATAAAATCAACTTTTGCACACAAGTATTAAGGCAAAAAATGTAGTAAAAAATTTACATTGCAAAAACGGCGACTGTAAAAGTAACTGACACCCTTATAACGCGAGTAAGTATGCACATACATACACACGGATAAATACATTCCGTATAGGCGACTGAGGTGTATGTAAGCATTCCACATTTAAGAGCATAATAAAAAAAGGGCATACAAACCGGTCGTAAAACACACGATACGTTTCATGTGCCCACAAACGGCCCAGCTTCTCCACTTCCTGCAGCCTTTTAGCCGGAACGAGGACAATGCCCTGAAAGATGCGAGTAATGTCACGTAGTGAGAAGGTGTAATGAGATTTTGCAGGTGTTGGTAGGAAAACTCGGAGTGCCTGACGATACACGCTGACCATGGCTTCAGCTAGGCCCTGAAAATGAAATAAAACTTTTTCATACTTGTGTACATACTTCGAATTTTATAATCACTTATAAAACATATTATAAGAAACGAGATTGAAACAAGTAACTAAGTGCTGAAATTTGGCTGTTAATTTTCGGAATCAAACAAATCATAAGCAATGATAGTTATGGCTTGTAACCTCAGGCGGGTGGACGGTAATTTAGTATTAACATATAAAAAATGTGCCTGATGTTTATGCGATGTGAATGAGGTAGGGAGCAATACGCGTATTATTCAGTCCCTATCAAGTTACATGCATTACACGTAGCACCGCACATTTTTCAAAATTTTATTTGCTTCGAACTTATTTTTTGGATTTCATTATTTGTACATTGTAACATTGAATAATTTTGCATAGATTTTTTGCAACATAGATTTCAAATTTTTTTTCTTCCAAAAAATGAGCTATTTTTCACAATAGTGGATGGAAAAACAGCTCAAGCTGGAGTGACATCCTTCATTTGTTGGGCACAATCCACAGAAATGTGCAGTCTTTGTGTGATGAGGTCAAAGCAGCTACTCGTCAGAGTCTCTGGTTTTTAAGCAATGACCTCCAACAAGTGCGGACTCAAAAAAAGCAAAGGAGGGTAGGAAAAGCGAAAATCTGCAGAAATTTCGAGTATAATTAGACATTCGAATAGACGCGGTAAGGTAATGCACGTGTACGACGAATGATGGTAACACATCTAGACGATTTGTTCTTCTCTTCAAGATCTGTCATTCTCTAAAGTAAATGACTCATAGTTTTAGAAGCGATCACCACCAATGGTGCGGTTAATCCGGAGATATTTGAGAATAAATGCATATGAACGATATTACACGCGGCACTCTTCATAACATGGCGAAAAAATTATGAAAAGCGCAGGATTTTCTGAAGAGTCACTATCTTAAGAAGCAAGAGGCTACACGCAAAGATCATAAGCACTGTAACGAAGGCACCGTAGCTTCAGCAAGTAAATGTGCAATTATTACATTTGTTAAAAATGAAAGCATAAAAACCAGAACAGCATTTTTCTGCTATTTTGAAGGGACAGCACGAACCATGTCACATTGTGGTACATTTAAGCTTGCCGGACGGGTATAATGATGTGGGAATGTCAGCACCGAATAAATAACATAAAGGACAAATTTATGTGCAATAGTGGATATTTCACTTTCATGGCTGTTTCAACATGACAACGATCCGAAGCTACATACTCGAAACTCGTAAGAAATTAGATCTAAACTGAAAAAGATCAATATCCTTAAAGTTAGAATCACATCTACGCGGAACGAAGTGAAAAGCCTTACGCTCGAACTAAATTCAGAAATATTGCAAACGCAATGGACAACGATTTTGTTCGAAAAATCATATTTTCATCTCAGCTGCTATGTTAACAAGCAAAACCCCCACATCTGGTTATCGGAAAGCCCGACGTGATCATCGTGACCCACTAATGCATCCTCAGAGAATGACAGTTTGCCCACTTTTCTTTGAACATGCTGCTGGAAACGCTCTTTCGATCAAAGGTGACTTCCATTCAGGATTGTTAAACGATTTTTTGTGGCCGGAAATTGAAGGCATGGACTTCGACGATCTTTGGTTTTAGTAGGATGATATGCCTTGCCACGCAGCCCACACCACAATCGACATTTTGAGCGTCAAGGTCGGTAATTGTCTTGGCGATGGTTGCTTGGTCAGTTCGCAGTTGTGATTTTACGCTGTTAGAGTTTTTGGACCGATGTTATGAAAAAGTCCATTAATGATTCATGCTCTTAAGGGGTCCCGATGGCCTAAAGCTCGAAAATTTATTAAAATTTCAGACGATTCGGCGGAATAGTTAATGAGCTGTAGAAGCTATAATATTGGGAATTTCCGCATGAAAATTTCACAGTATATTCATAAGATACTATACCTTCGAAATACTATAAATACTATAATAATAAATTGATTTTTTTTTTAATTTTCTAAACCACAGGCTATTCGTGAAATAGAGCTAGAAACCGTCACCAAGGACTAGGAAAACTGGGCAGCAGGATGCGCTGAGATTGTCAGTTGAGTTAAATCGTAGTTCATAAATATATAATTTCATTATATATATAATATTATATATTTGCATAAATATAAGTATACTCAAAAAAATTGTTTATTTTTATTAAATTTTTTTTTTTAATATATATATTTTTTTTTTTTTCAAATTGACCACCGTGTATATTTTTGGCATTCTTAATACTCATAACTCATTTTTAATATTGATGTACCTCTCAATTTCCCCAAAAAATGCCTATTCATTTTCATTTCAATAAAAACTACAACTTAAATGCTCCGAACCCACGCAGAAGTTGAAGTTCGCTTAATTTTCAAAGTTTAGTAGCAGCTTTAGTGACAGCGTTTCGTCACTCTAAAGCTGGCTCCAAGCGAAAATGCCGAATCTAACTCGACTCTGACAGAGATGAAGTACACTTTTAAATAAAGCTTGGAGCCGCCTTTATCTTCTATGATCATGCACAATTGTTTTAAATACCCATGTGCAGATCCTTTTAAACTGTTTTTATTTATTTATGTTTTATTTCACTTCAGTTGTGCCGTTAGGTACACTTACCCGCGATAGCAATGCCACTTTTTCAGGAAATCCCTTGCTGAAATGCCAATCGCCAATCGCTGTGAATATTTTAATGATGGTCGAATCCTCGAACGAGTCCACAGCAACAAGGAATGTGTGACGATAGAAGCGCGGGAAGATAAAATTACTGCCACCCGGCACGCCCATAGCGCCGAGGAAGCTCTGCATAACAAGCGAACGAAAAACAATAAAGTCAATGAGCATAACAATAACAACAACATAATATTCGAAAAAAAATAAAACCAAAAAAACGGCAATGCCAATGTTCAAACAAACAACACATGCAGGAGTCACATTTGTTTTAGTGTTTTTTGTTCTTTTGTAGCTTGTTGACGTAAGTAAAAAATGTTGAAAATTTATTTCACATAAAGCCAATGAATAAAATGTTAAAGGGAAAACTCCAACATCAAAAAAACAAAAAGTTTAAGCCAAATAAAAGCAATAAAATGTTGAGAATTTAAAAACAAAAAAACATCAAAAAACAACTTTGGAATGCAAACTTTTGCAATATGTACGGTAATTTCGTGGTTGGCTGTGTGGGCTGCAAACCGCGTTGCCAAAGAGCCAAATATGCGGAAGTGCCCCCAATATGTAAATACACTGTTACTGTTAAGCACTTGCGTAACCAATTAAGGTTTGAGTGGCATGTGTGCATTTTTGTTTTTTTTTTCGACTGAGCGAATAAATGTACGAGTAAAAAAGTTTTAGGTATAAAATTGTTGTAATTTTTTAATATAACATATATGTATGCACATTGTCGCTTGACAGGCATTCAACTTTTTTTTTTACTTTTTGCTCCACCCGCACTTGATAAAAAAACAAACAAAAGAATATTTTTTCGGCAACTGTGTGGCGCTCGATTTCACAGCAAGTAACTTTCGTTCTGCTCGGACGCTGCAGGGTCATCAAAGGCCCTCACACTTAATTAAATGGAAGACTTTTCGCATTCATGTGCCAGTTTTTGTTTCGTAAATTTAAGCAATCAACTTAAAACACATTGAACAACTACGTGGCCAAGTGCATTGTGTATTCGCACCGAGCAGTGCAATGCCAGTGTTTATAGGAATATGTGCATATGTGCATATGTATATATGTGTACCTACATAAATACTTTTGCATGTGTGTGTTTTAACTGCATGTTACAGCTTTTTCCGCCAAAAAGTCACCAACATAAACAATTTTACCTTTACACGCCTCCCTCTCTTACCATATCGACCAGCTCGATTTTTGTTGTATCCACCAAATCAGACCAGTAGCCGTGATCCAGCCATTGGCGTATCAATTCGAGTGGCGGCTGCGAACCGTATGTGTCTTTCGATGGCATGGCAACATCGTCGCAAAATATTAAACACTGCAAAGAAGTTAACGTGTTGCATCAAAATAATTAAAATAAAATTTAGTCATGTAAATCGATAATTTTTTGCAGTTTGTTGCACAATTTTACCCTTTTGCCTAGGGGCGGACCATATACGCCTTTTCGTCGCCGATCCAGTTTTGACATAATGGTTTCTTGTACCTGGTAAAAAAATGTAGATGAATAAAGTGTATTCGCACTACTGATTCTTAAGTGAAATTGCATAAAGCAAGAGATGAATTGTGTTACGTTTGGTAATAGCTTTTTTCAGGGAGTTTGTGCCATACAAAAATTGGAAGGTATGGATGAGAATAAATTTTAGGCAGAGGCTATTCAATATGTGAGATATTTTTTTAAACTCAACTCCTCACTTTTCACTGTTCCGCCCGCAAAAACTTTTATAGAAAATAAAATGTGATTCCCTATAAATCCATTATTATTATTCTTTGGATCAAACTGGGGAATCGAATAAAGATTCAACTACTCATTTGTTTGTGTTAGAGCATGTAGCGTGTAAAACTTCCAGAATAATTTTAAGCTGCACCCCTTAACTGAATTAAATTTACTCTGAACATTTCAACTGGGCATTTTCCTGCTGTGAATTTCTGTGAGTACGTTTGCATATGCATTATATTCTCTTTATCTTGAACGTTAAGTTTTTGTTATTTTATACTTTAGTAGCCTTGTAATTCAGGCTTTGCTGAAAATTATGTTATAAAGTTTTTGCGCCCTACTATAGGAGGATCATGTCCTTTTGTTCAGTCGCCCCGAGAAATATCCTTAACCTTTCCCTTCTCAAACTACTTATCGTCTACGATATGATGCGAACTGTCTGAATGTAGTTGTGAAATGGATCGTCCATTTACGGTTTTTCGAAAAATCCTCTGAAGACTGAGCTCGTCTTATTTACGAATTCGTCTTAACATACCTAGAGTTTTTCTCCGCTCAATAGTGGGCGCTCCGTTGGTGCCCTCTGACTGGGTGAAGCACCTGGTACTTATCCTTAATAGAGCCCTAACGTGGAAGCCCAAGCTCAAATTTAGGTTTCCGGATCACTGTAGTGTTTTTCAAACGGAGTTAGTCGCACTGAGGAAGCAGGGGATTGGATGCTCACTTCGATAGTTAATGTAAATATTTACTCCGCCAGCCAAGCGGCTGTTAGGACCTTGGGTTCGTTATTTCTTCGTTCGATTAATCGGCGAATGCCTGATTTCTCCCTTGAATCCGAATACTTCGATTTCTGGCTTATTTGGGTTCCCGGTAACAGCGGTAAGAGGGAAACTGCTGAGCTGATGAGCTGGCTAGACAGGGAACCCTATAGACGATTTGATCTGATGGTTCGCTTGAAAACTTGTAGTCTGCTTTACATATCACATATCTAGTGAAATTCATGAGTATGTAGCTTGAAGCAGATAATACGAACATAAATTAGCTACTGTTGGTCGTCATCCTCTAACTACACGACCCTTTTTCTCTATTTTCCCACCGGTCTGGTTCCTTTCCTTCTCCTTTCCCCTGAATGGCATCACAACGGACGTATATTGAATATTTGCCCAAGTAGGCCCGTCGCAAGGGCAACCATTTATGCTAATCTAACCTAGACTATGTACGATCGGCGACGGATGCGCAAAATGTTGTAGTCTCTTGAAAATCTATTGCGAAGACATAAATATGCTTTTATAAATCGAACTTCCATAAATATCTCAACCACAAAGTCGATTTTTTGTAATAACTATAGACTATAAACCCAAAAAAAATCTGAAAAATTATGAGCGGTCAGAATATGACCCAAGTCGGACCATAACCACCAAATAAGTTGACCACTGCGTCACCTTGTGGGTACTTTTCTTTTGCCAAATTTATCCTATGGAATTAGTATGTGTGGCTTCTGAATAGAAACCCAATCGGTCACAAATACGATTTTGAGATCATTCAGACCCTAGCTTCTTACATGATTCATTCATCTAAACAATATTTCCATTCACGTACTTAAGACATATGTATTTCGGGTATGACACAAATCGGACTACAAAACGATTTTTTGGAATACAAGGAACGCAGCGAATAATTTCTTTTCTGAATTACATATCTTATTTTATAATTTATGTTATGTAGCGACCAGAGATCACAATGAATATACTCTTGATGCTTTCCATTACATTTCGATGTAACTTAAATATGTTGCTCTCTGGTCAAAATAATGAGACACGTATTTTTTTGTTCGCCCGAAAAAATTTTTTTTCAAGAGTTGTTGGCAATTTTGTTTTTCGGCTCAAACTCGATTTTTTTTAATTATATTAGAAAAATTTTTTTTTTAAATGCCCATAACTTAGTCAAAAATGAACCGATTTTAATGATTCTGGGTTCAAAATGATCGTAATTACTTACACGAGCGACTTCATGTAGAAACAATTGCAAAAAAGTAGTTAAAAATTTTTTATTTAGCAAAAAAGAAAAAAAATTAAAATTTTTTCGAAATTCAATATTTCAAAAAGTGTATTTTTTTTTCTTATAACTTTTTCCAAATCAAGAGGACACTTCAAACTTCAATTAAGTTGAATGCCCAGTAGCTAAAATGAGTTGTTTTTGAGTAATGAATTTTTGAGTAAAAAACGAGTTTCGCACTTTTTGTATTTGCAAAATAAAACATTTCCAAATACTTTTTTGCAATTGTTTCTACATGAAGTCGCTCGTGTAAGTAATTACGATTATTTTGAACCCAGAATCATTAAAATCGGTTCATTTTTGACTAAGTTATGGGCATTTAAAAAAAAATTTTTCTAATATAATTAAAAAAAATCGAGTTTGAGCCGAAAAACAAAATTGCCAACAACTCTTGAAAAAAAATTTTTTCGGGCGAACAAAAAAATACGTGTTTCATTATTTTGACCAGAGAGCAACATATTTAAGTTACATCGAAATCGAAGAACATGACCCGAATAGCCCGGTTGAATTTAAATGGAAAGCATCTCTTTTTAACGTAGATTTAGTGAACTCATTTCACTTGTGTCACTGTTCAGCGAGTGGCAAGCATTGTTTTAGCAGCTACAAAGCTAGTCCAGTCAAAAGAGACAAAAAAAATAGTCAACTAAGTAATTTTAGGAGTATGCGAGTTTATGGTTTTATTATGTAAAACCCATCACTGTGAACTTAAATTTGAGTTTTCGGGGTCGGGGGTTGTGTCCCGCGCCCGCCATCTTGGAAATAAGGGTGCAACTGGTTTTTTGCGTTTATCTCGTGAATTCCGAAAGTTACGAACATTTTGTAAGATACTTTTTTGTAGAAAATAATATTATCTACAACTTTCATTCACAACTTTTTATTCTAAAATTAATAATAAAAAAGTTATAAACAAAATTACGCTAAAAATTAAGGGATGAATTGTTTTAAAGCGTAATAACTTCTTTTTTATAGATTTTATTGAAAATATACTTCAGAGCTTTTTTATAGAGCATTATTTTGTGAACATTTTTGTCTATAAGTTTTTCCCGCTATCTTTATTTAGTCGCATGATTTTGAGCTGCTAAGCGGAGCAACCAATACATTAGCGAAGCGCGTACATGATTACACAGGCCGACAAAATTTAACCAACATTCAGACCCAGAAACAAGACTATATATTTCCGAAGGTTTATGATGCGCTGAATCCAAATCTGGCCTCAGAATTGCTCTATCAGCTCTGGTTTTTGAGATATCCTAACCTAAAAGTGCAAAAAACACCATTTTTGTCCATATTTGAGGTTATGTAGCCTTGCAGATGTTTTCTTTCACTAAAATTAAAGGATGGCATCTTTAACTACAAGCCTTCTTTTTTCAAATGGCGTTTTGTTTGCTCAAATATCATTTTTTTTCGCAGAGATATCGCATTTTGAAATTTTCATGTTTCTAAATTTTCCTACACCTGAAAATCGATTAAGATAACATAGACATGATATAGTCGATTACTACTTTTCTTGGGTTTGAGGGCCTGAAATATATGGATTAATAGTATGTAAATTTGGAGTTTGTGGGTAAGGCTGCTTGCGGTATGATAGGGGTGGTTTCTACGGGTTAAGGCTGTGTGTGACTCGGTACCCAAAGGTTAGATAGTGTAGGGGTGGGGTGATTCAGCACACTTATGGTGTGAGACAAAATTTTAAGAAAAACAAGACTCAATTCAAGAAAATTAGTAATCGACTATATCATGTCTATGTTATCTTAATCGATTTTCAGGTGTAGAAAAATTTAGAAACATGAAAATTTCAAAATGCGATATCTCTGCGAAAGAAAATGATATTTGAGCAAACAAAACGCCATTTGAAAAAAGAAGGCTTGTAGTTAAAGATGCCATCCTTTAATTTTAGTGAAAGAAAACAAAAATGTTCACAAAATAATGCTCTATAAAAAAGCTCTAAAGTATATTTTCCATAAAATCTATAAAAAAGAAGTTATTACGCTTTAAAACAATTCATCCCTTAATTTTTAGCGTAATTTTGTTTATAACTTTTTTATTATTAATTTTAGAATAAAAAGTTTTGAATGAAAGTTGTAGATAATATTATTTTCTACAAAAAAGTATCTTACAAAATGTTCGTAACTTTCGGAATTCACGAGATAAACGCAAAAAACCAGTTGCACCCTTATTTCCAAGATGGCGGGCGCGGGACACAACCCCCGACCCCGAAAACTCAAATTTAAGTTCACAGTGATGGGTTTTACATAATAAAACCATAAACTCGCATACTCCTAAAATTACTAAGTTAAATCTTCTTTTGACTGGACTAAGCTGCTTTGCACTCGTTTGCTCTCAAGTACTTCATTGGCATGCCTTTTTCATCATACTAAATAATTTGAATGAAAAGCTCGTTTGTATCAAACGAATGTAAGTGTAAGTGCATATAATTTTAAATTGTTCGTAAATGTTGTTACTTGATTGTATTCAAAAGACAAGTAGTGATCCTTAGAATTAGTGAAAACAAGGCTTTTGGGGGCGATGTAGACTATTACTCTATTACTACTTTACTACGAATTTGACAATTGAGCGACGTCAATATACTAAATATAAGCATAATAAACGAACGTAAATTTATGCATGAAGTGTGCATGATTTGATCTACGGTGGCGCGCAGAACTGGCTAAATGTTTGCTATATTTATGCAATTTCGATTGCTGTAGAGTAATTTTTCACAATAATGCTATGAAATTTGACGTTTGGTGACGTGTGAGATGCTTGTTGAACGGCAGAAAAGAAAAGGTTTTCGTAAAACACAGTCACTGGCGATGAAAAATGGATCTATTAAACCATCTGCAACCATCACTGGCGGTCGTTACCGACTGCAGTTAATGCGTTTGAATCGAGCTCTCAAAGAAAAGCGTCGCCGTCTTGCTGAAATATAACCTCTTCTGATCACTAAATCCGACAAATTGCTATGTGAGATATTCAAATAGTCTTACTTTTTCATTTTCACGTGAAGCAGCCCCACACCATAAGGCTACCACCGCCATGCTTCATCATTTGCTTTACTTCATGCGTTTGCAACTTTTCACGCGGTCGGCGCCAGTAGTATGGCTTCACATCTGACTGAAAACGGTTAATAGAGATTTCATTAGAGAATATCACTCTTTTCCAGTCATCAGCACTCCAGTGTTTGTACTTATCGCAGAATTTAAACCTCGCTTTCACGTTTTATGTCAGATAATGCTGGCTTTTGTGCCTTGGCCACCACCTCTATTCCGATTTTTTAAGTGCTTTGCGTGCCGATTTTTTAATCTTTGTGCGACTTCTTTTGGTGATTTAGCTACTTGTCCGAAATTAGATTGGGAAGGCTTTTTGTAAATTTTGGAGCCTTTATGTTCCGTCGTTTAAGTACGGTTTGATACTAAATTTCCAAATGTTGTGCTATTTCCCACGATGAGCGACAATTTTCAGATAAAGGAACAATTTCATCTTCCGCCTTTCTATCATTCTTCCTCATTTCGATCAATATATAAAAACAATATATATAAACAATAAAAACATAGCGCAGCGAATAAAGATCCAGCGGCTACGTTGGCTGGGCCATGTCGTCCGAATGGATACAAACGCGAGAACTCTGAAAGTACTATATTCGATGCGGTACCAGCTGGTGGTAGTAGAGTAAGAGGAAGACCTCCTCTGCATTGGAAATATCAGATATAGAAGGACTGGTCTTCACTTGGTGTGCCCAACTAGCGCTGGTTAGCACTAGAAAGAAACGACTGCCGTGTTTTGTTCAACTCGGCCAAAATCGCGTAAGCGGTTATCGCGCCAATCAAAAAGAAGAAGATACAGAAGTCAGAAATAGCAAAATTTTAGATTTACATCGCAGAATATGGGGCAGGTGTAATGTATTTGCTTAACTTAGAAACACTGTATGTGTTCGCAACTTCATAAGGCATCTTGTTATAGAATTATTTTTGAATTTATACATAAATAATATCAAAGATGTCAAGCACTTAAAAATGTGATTCACTCACTAAATTGAATTCTTTATATTAATGGTAATGCATATTATGTTTGCAGCGCTCTGAGTGATTGTGTAGTTATGTACGAATTAAGTCACTTAATAAGCCTTTGATTCGACGCTTTCTGCTCTCTGGTAGCTACTTTCACCTTTGCTAATCGAAACAAATTGTTATCCATTGCTTTAAGACGAGTATATTAACTTCATCCCATCATGCAATCTGTCAATAGCTCTTTGCGATTTTCTTTTTTTTTTATTATGTTCTCTCTCTTATGGTTAACGACCGATCATCGCAATAACGCGGGTGTTTATCATAGTTAAAAATGGGGAACTTAAAAGTAAAATCTTAGATTAATTTAAAAGTGTGGAAATCAATAAAGTAATTTAATATTTAAAGCAGCTGATCTAATAGTGTTTTATTAATATGCAAATACCCCAACAGCTACGCTAGGGTTGCAAATTTTTTCGATTTGTAGGATCCCGGTACTTAAATATTCACTACTCTGTTATAACTTAATTCGAAGAAAATGCATCAATATTGCTTGGGAAAGCGCCTACTGCAACTATTTAATAAATAAATGAATTTGAAATTTATTTTTTTATTTATTTATTTCATTAGTAACAAAAAAAAAGAAATTAGTTAAATACATAGGCAGTTAATCATAGTAATGATGTACACACAGTCCCTCACACCTTATTTGATACAGGCTTTTTTATAGAGCTATAGAACGCTCATAATATAATATTTTGCGCAATTGCAAGAACAGAGTATGCAGATATTTTATTTGTTTTGTTTTATTTCATTTCTCATCATAAAATACAAAAAAAGCGTTTCCACTCTTTTCATTTTACCTAATAAAGCAATGTCGAAAAAATATCGATGCAAAAAACGAAAAAAGTAAACAAATGTACATAATTTGTGGTTGAAATAAGTTCATATACATAAGTATTTTTTAATCTCGTACAATTTCGGCCGAATAAGTGGAACGTAGTCGGCTTTAACACGTAGTCATTCATGTTAAAAAAATTAAGTAAGCCAGGACAACTTTTAACAACAGAGGCATATATTTATGTATATTCAAGTATCCTTTTTGATATTAAAAATAAAACATGAGCAAAAACAAATAGAACATGAACAAACGTATTCATACGAGGTTGGCTTTTCATATTTTGTGCCTTTGCAAAACTACATGCAAAGTTTATCAAAACGTTTGGTATTTTTTAGCTAAAACTTACATAGATCGTTTTCGCTTACGAGCTTTATTTGTTGTGACATATGACGAGATTGAGATTTTTAGCTAAAACTTACATAGATCGTTTTCGCTTACGAGCTTTATTTGTTGTGACATATGACGAGATTGAGATTTCCCTGGGTATTATTGGGACCACACATACATTTTATATTGCAAGAAAATTTGGCAGTCAAGAGATGTTTTCGTTGCACTCATGTCGATTGGTGTAAGGATATGTTGAAGAAATTCAACCGTAGTGGTTCAAAGCGCGTCTATGATATTGTAAGTAACAAATATTGGATCTATGCATATGAGCCAGAAACTAACAGCAATTGACAGTACGGGTATTCTAAACTGAGCTAAATCCAACAGAAGTTGCTTGTACCTCAAAGCAAATGCTTGCCTGTTTTTTCGGAAAATCTGGTAATGTAGCAACTTTAGCAAATACGAATCATCCTTCACCAATCCAATGTGAGCTCTAACGCATCGGCTCACACTCAGAGAGTTTTTGAGCACTCAAAAGATCAAATTAATGGGTTGCCTGAATTACTGATTTGGGGACCAATGGTTTCTTTTTGCACCCGAGCATCAAAAATAAAATACGAAGTCAACGTTTTTCAACGCCCTAAGAAGCAGTTGAAGCTTTTAAACAACTTATTTTGGAGTTATCCTCTTTTGAGTGGTAAATGTGCTTTGCAAATTGATTCAAGCGAGTACAGAGGTATATCGACTTCCAAGGAAAATATTTTGAAAAACAATAAAGCGATTTTCATTATAAGTTTACCGTGTTTCCATTATTGGGTGCAAAATATTAAGGCAACCCTCGTAATTGTTACAAAGTTAGAGTAGGTGTTGATTTTTTTTATATAAAAATTACAAAACCAAAAATCCCCGTATCCCAGGACATCCTTAATACAGGGTAGACCAAATAGCGTTTGCACTTTGAACCACCTATTTTTTTCAGAATGGTAACACAAATGACATGTCAAATGAACAAAATTGGGAAATATTGAAAACCTATTTCCAAAGTGGTGAGTCTTCTTCTTCTTCCGCGGTTACAGTAAATGGCGAGCGTTACCGTGACATGCTCAACGAGTTTTTGTTTCCAAAAATTGAAGAGGATCACATGGACGACATTTGGTTTCAACAGGACGGTGCAACTTGTCACACTGCCAAAGTTACATTCGAACTTTTGGCTACCGTTTTTGAATCCCGATATCAATTGGCCGCCTCGGAGCTGTGATTTAAGTTCGTAGGACTATTTTTTGTGGGGAGCCGTTAAGGACAAATGCTATGCGAACCATCCAGAGACGATTGATACTTTAAAACACGAAATCGAAGTTGCTATTCATGAAATTGGAGCCCAAACAATCGAAAATGTGCTTAAAAAGTGGGTTGATCGAATGGCCTACTGTAAAGCCAGTCGTGGCAGTCATTTGAACGATATTATTGTTCATTCATAAATGACAATGTTCAATCAATCTTCAAAATAAAAAAAAAGTTTGAAAAAATATTGATGAGTTTTTTTTTATAGCCGATTTAAAAAGCAAATTTTACATGGCCCACCCTATATATTGCGTTGGGTAAGAAGACCATAAGGTTTTTACATTTTCTCTTATTTTACAACGATTTGTTTGTTGTTTGTCAAACGATCGGAATTTGAAGGGAAAATTCGGTAGAACTCTTTTCTGCTCTACAAAACTATGTTAATTGTATTTTTGAGTTATTTAATTTTTATTAGTTGTGAAGCTTAGAAATGGAATACCCAGGGGGCAAAAATTATCATTTCCGACACTTGGTCTTCTTTGCTCATGCTTTGCTCACAGCATGAGAATGGTTTACACAGTTCAAAAATGGGGACTTGGACACATCTCGCAGCGCAAGGCCTTGTGAATTCGATGAAGAAGGAGAACAGTCACCAAACCAGTCGTGAACCGGCGGAAAAAACGAACTATAATCATAAAATGATTCTCAATTACTTTCATTTAATGGGATGTACTGAAAAATTGGATGTCTCACGAGCTCAAAAAAAGTCGCCTTAAAATTGCTTCTCAACATCTCACCCACCATCAAGCAACACGCAGTCATAAACAGTGCTTTTTGTACCGAATCATCACGGGAGATGCGCAATGGTGCCTACACATCAATACGAAGCAAAGAAAGAAGCGGATGGCTCCAGGAGATATGCTAAAGCCGAGAGTCAAGCCGGATCTTGATCTAAAGCAGATCATGATATGTGTTTGGTGGGACTGGGGGCATGGTGAACTGAAAATACTCGGAAAGAATGCCACGGTCAATAAAGAGCTGTACATTGACCAGCTACACCGCGCGAATGAGGCTATTCGACTGAAAAGACCTGATCGACATGGTCGAACCATACTCCTTCACCACAACACCAGGCCCCATGTTGAACAAGTCGTCACTGCCGCTCTTTAGCATCCGCCGGACCTTGCACCGACCGACTACCACCTTTTTCGCTCCCTGCCAAACCATATGAAGGGCGTTACCTTCGATAGCAAAGAGGTCCTTAAAAACTGGTTGAACAACTTCTTTGACACCAGGTGATCGAGAGGTAGGAAGAGTTTGTAAACAGCAACAGCGAGTACATAATTGATTAATTGAGTTATTGATATAATTATTGTTTTTTGTCTAAATAAAAGGCTTCGGTAAAACGCTACGAACTTATTCCTCAACCCAATACATACATACTAGTATATTCAGAATATATTCCAACTCCAGTGTTATCAGGCAGATACATTGATATGTATATATGTATATACATATACTAGCAAACCCGGCCCCCTTCGCTGGGCACACTAAAATAGAATAGATATGGTTTAGAACAGAAAATATATGGTTTTCATATTATTTATTTCTTTATTCTTTATTCAAGTGCTTTGTTTTTGAGTAAATATAAAATATAAATTGAAAATCAGGAAGAAGGAAGATTGTTTTTAAATTTCAAATCAACGCATATGAATAAACAATCGTCTTTTTTCCTGATCATCCATGCATTTTTCGTTTCAATTTATATGTTTTATTAAGCATTGGAGCTTTTTTAACCATTATCCATTTATATTTTTCAAAAAAAAAAAAAACGAAAAAAATTGTTTTTACCACGAACACATAATTTCATTCGGATTTCACATTAAATTCTCAAATTTCGTAAGAAATTATTCACTGTTCCAAAATCCATTCCAAAAAAATTCACAAACAATTTTTACATGTTGCACTTACGTTTTTTCCTTATGGCATCCAAATCAGAAAGAAATATTGACACATTGTAACTCACACTGTCAATTTGACAGTTCAGTTCCGCCCCAAGCGTTAAAAAAGTAAGCAACATTATGGCTGGCTGAAAAAAACGCTGTACCCGTTGCCACTGCTCCGAATTACAACCAAACTTTACGAAACCCATTTTCAATACTTACTTAACAATGTGTGTAAGTTTGGTTCAATTCGGTTCAAAGACACAGCGGGTCCACGTTTTGGCATATATTTCGAGACCCTAGTCATCAATAGGTATGAAAATTACCCCATATTAAAGCACTTATCAACAGCTTTCGATTGATGCCCATATTGTACATACACAACCAAAAGTTATCCGGGTCCACGTTTTGACCTATATCTCGAGACCTCAGTCACGGAGCGGCATGAAAAATACTCTGTACTAAAGCATTCACCAACAGTTTCAATTTGATATCCATATTGTACAAACACATTCTAGGCTCCACGTTTTGGTCTCTATCTCGAGACCCTAGTCACGGAGCGGATGGAAATACTCTGAACTAAAGCATTCACCAACAGCTTCCATTTGATACCCATATTGTACATACACATCCGAAGATTACCCGGGTCCACGTTTTGACCTATATCTCGAGCCTTATCCACCAATAGGTATCCAAACTATACGGAAACCATCTTCAATACCTCCTTAACAATGTGTGTAAGTTTGGTTTAATTCGGTGCAAAGACACGGCGGGTCCACGTTTTGGCATATATTTCCAGACCCTAGTCATCAATAGCTATGAAAATTACCCCGTATTAAAGCACTTATCAACAGCTTTCATTTGATACCCATATTGTACATACACAACCAAAGGTTACCCGTGCCCACGTTTTGACCTATATCTCGAGACCCCAGTCACGGAGCGGCATGAAAAATACTCTGTACTAAAGCATTCACCAACAGCTTCAATTTGATACCCATATTGTACATACACATCCAAAGGTTACCCGGGTCCACGTTTTGACCTATATCTCGAGCCCTATCCACCAATAGGAATCCAAACTATACGGAAACCATCTTCAATACCTTCTTAACAATGTGTGTAAGTTTGGTTTAATTCGGTGCAGACACGGCCGGTTAGCGAACACACACAAAAAGTTGACTTTATTTTATATAATTTATCGTAATTTTTATAAAAATAATTTAAAAACAATATTTAAAATGGTGTATGCAAAAATATGTGTGGCAACATTGTGTCGATACAACCAAACACAAATCGATAGATTGTGTAAATTTGCAGCCAAACGAAAGCAGTGGTTTTCTACGGGCACTAGTTTGGCTCAATTTTGTCTATCTCACTATAAACAAACAGGTTATACGATAACGTTGGTGAGTGTAGGCACCATAAAGTTGCAATTAGTGGTGCCGTAGCCATACCGTCATAGCCGTAAACATAACTATAGCCGCAACATTACAGCCGTCATGCAGTAACCATAAACAGCTGATATTGAAGTATAAGTAATGACAACATTTGCATTTTGCATTAAAAACAGGGATAGTTTTCCCCTTGGTCAATCAATTTTTCGTTGTTCATTTCTAATATTACAATTTTTATCGCAAATATCAAAATAAATGCAAAGTATTATACAGCTGCTTACGGTTACGGGGGAAAAACAAAATTTAAAGCTAAATACACACCAGGCAACCGTTGAAGCAACGGTTGCAGCAACGTGTTGCCTTTGTTTAAGAAACACGTTGCGACCGTTGCTTCAATCTCAGTATTGTGTATAACTGTGGTGCAGGAAAGGTACAAGCGGAAGATACGTAAAATTAAAATTTTTAAATGATCGACGAAATACGAAAAATTACTTCTCTTATTATAATTGAGGAACTTTTGTACGAAAATGAGGAAGAAGAGATGCAACAAAAGAAGAGAAAGAAAAGTTGGTCCAAAAATTGGCTTTTAAAAAAAATCGAATTTTCGAACGAGAGGCTGCTGAAAGAATTGAAGGAAAATGAGCCAGCGGACTATAAAAATTACATGAGGATGGACGAAGGCCTGCTTAGAAAATTGTTGGACTTCGTAAAGGCCAAAATAACGAAACAAGATACCATAATGAGAGAGGCAATATCAGCAGAAATTAGACTGGCAATAACTTTGCGGTATCTTGCAACAGGAAACTCTTTTTCGGATTTAAAATTTTTATCAATTTTATTATATTCATTTTTTAATTGTTCGTATGCTTTTTTTCTAAAATTTTTATTTTTATATTTTTCACTACATATGTATATCTAACAGCTCTCTCAAATTTTTATATTCGTTAGTAAAATTAACATAATATTCATTATTTTCAATTGCCATTTTTTCCTTTTTCACTTTATTTTACTCCGCACGAACCTTCTTCTTCGCTTGTTTTCAACGAACTGAACGAGTAAAAGCAGTAAACAATGATACACACGAAGCAACGGTCGCAGCAACCTATCCCAAAAATCAAATTTATTTGATATTTCAGGCAACGGTTGCAGCAACACGAAAATCAATTGGCAACACAGCTACACACGAGGCAACGGTTGCTTCAACATGGCCGTGTTGCTGCAACGGTTGCCTGGTGTGTATTTAGCATAAGATTTTTTTCAGTTTGTGTCCTAAAAATCCAAATATCTTACGGAACCCAATTTTTTTCCAAAATCAAATGTAATCCATGTTACTCGTGGATAATGTAGTTTTCGAATGGTGAAAGAATTTTTAAAATCGGTCCAGTAGTTTTTGAGCCTATTCGTTACAAACAAACAAACAAACAAACAAACAAACAAAGTTTTCCTCTTTATAATATTAGTATAGATAAGCATGTATTATATTATATTAGTTTTGGGAAAAGAAATACAATAGTTTCTCTCGTTAAGTATCGATCAAACAATTTAAAGTTTACGCTCGATGTTAAGGGGACATTTCACACTAAAAAAGGTCTTGTGCTGTTTTTTGTTTGTCAACAAAGAGAAAATTCGGTACATTTTATAGTTTTTCTTTGATGAAGGCGAAAATGCAAGCCAGGGTACTGAAATTGTGAATGGTGTTCATGGTGGCAATGCGGTAACAGCTATTTTTTAATTTCGGCTTTGTCGATTCCCCTCAAGCAGTTTTGATGTCAATAATGTCAAAAATGTCGGTAAAATCACAGAAGTAATCGATGTTGGCCGGCAAGCTAGTAGTCGTAGCATCGTCCAAGAGCTAAAGATCGACCATAAAACAGTTTTAAATCATTTGGGCCATTTGACGTAAAACTAATGGGCGTCTTTTTCCATAAACTAATATTTCGAGTATGAACTAAATAGAATAAATAAATGCGATTTTTTATCTTTGATGTTGAATGTCCAGTGTCGACTACCACACAATTTGGCATTTCGTGTACGCAGAGACCTCCGAATATGGACCAATTGTAATATATTGGTAGCCACTTCAACATAATCTGACCAAAATGCAATAGAATCCGTTTTACTGAAATAGCTACAATATAATTTGTAATGAATATATTAAGAATCAAGGGTAGCGAAATTATTGAATTTAGTATTTATAAAGGGGTCCGTTTGCTCAATCGACTTTTCAAAAATATATATACATAATTACAAACTACCCAGCATACCCACACATTTTTTTAAATTACTTAAATTTGCATAATTAAGCTATTGTTATTGCCGCTTCAGGGCATCCATCCGAATAAGCGCGCAAAAGTTCTCGATCCACGCGAACAATACCATTGTCCCACTTAATATTTTAATATTGACAACATGCATAAGCTGATGAAATAGGTCGTTGATAGATTAATGAATGCTAGTGGAAGATATTATCATTTGTATGCGAGATGAAATTAAAGAAAAAAACGAAAATCTTTAACAAAAAATGTTTAACAATGTAAATTAAAGCGAGTTTTGATTTAAATCCAAACAGAGAACGCAACTGATTAACATAATCAGCGCGCTAAACTAAAAGCAATAAAGCAAACCATCTAAAACTAGCAAACTACCCAAAAAAAGGTTGTCGGAGTGAATGGAAAAGTAAATGTCAAATTGTGAAATATTAAAAAAAGCAAACATGAATATAAACAAAAACTTCGGACAGCTTAGATAAAACTGAATGGTGCGCAATTTAGTGGGCAAGTTGATTAGCAGCCAGAATGGTAGTAAAACAATGGAAGCAGTAGTTGAATGAACCCCATTTTGAATTTGGCCCAAAGCAAACAGCATTTTGGTAGAAAAGTTAAGCTTGCAGGTCATTAAGTTGTTGGCGGTTTGAAGAAGATATCGTTGTGGTTACTACTGCCAAACTCAATTTCAATGGCAACCACACAGGAGCAACCACTAGACCATGCGGGCGGTGAGATTTCAAATAAACTGTTGCACACAACTACATACAAACGTGCAAACATACGCTTGCAGAATGTACCTACTCCACGTACGCATTGTCGCCAGTTCTAGTGGCATTGCTTACCAAACTTACTCCCATGCAAACCACCTACTTACATTCATGCATACACATGCACAACTGCGAGTTCATAAGTATATGCATGCACATCTATGTACTCTTATGTTCTTGTCAAGTAGTGTCGTGCTGTTGCCAATTTTGGCATTTGTAGGGGTCTCAGCAGCTGCAATAGCAAACGAGCTACCGAAATAGCTGTAATAACTGAACAATTTCTAAGCAACTTCCACTCGTATATCAATTCATCTTCGCTCCACTCACTCTTGGCCTTTAGTTGGCCGTTTGCTCTTACTCACTCACCAGTTGTGCACTTGTTCGCGCCGAAAAGTTTACAATATTGACGAGATTTGTATGCTTTGGCAGTGCATTTAGATTGCTCGCTATGACAGCGCTTTTGCCTGTGCCTGTGGGCCCAATAACCAGCATCGGATACGATTTGTTGATGCAGAACTCTTGCCAATAGGTAATTTGACCAGATTCTTTTGTCGGTACGATGAGCTCACTGATGATGGCATGCTCTGGGAAAACGTTTGTTGTTGCGGTGGGGTCATCACTGGACTTTTGCCAGGTCCACCAGTTTTCCACCTCATCGAAGCGGTAGTCCATGAGTGAAAGTTTCTCGGGAAACATTTGACCACGATTGAGGGAGAAATACTTTGGGCGGGGATAGTCTTCATTAGAGCCGTAGAGTATTTTGCGGATAAGCGCATCGAAGTGCTTTTGGCCGTCAACTGAAATAGAGAAGTTAATAAATAAAGGCAGTATGGCGTGCAAACAATTAGTCATAATCTTGATACGAAGATAATTAATACGCATAAGAAAAAAAAAGTAACAAAACATATTAAATCAACTTATTTATAAACATAATTAAGAAGTTTAATGAAAGAGTGTTTAGAAGAAGCAAAGTCAATCTTACAACATTCTTAACTGGCATTGAATTCGATCATGATTGGTGGCCTTATGCTTCACTACGGAAGGAATAAATATACGAGTATATCTTTTGACGCGTGTATTCCTTGTGTACAAAGTTCTTGTAAAGCCAATATGGGAAAAAATCTAAATTACGAAGGGCTTTAGATTAGGTATTAAATAGAAACTGTAGATATTTCAAAATGATAAGTAGGCATCTAGAGTAATATATGTACGAGTATGGGGTCATGAAAACGAAGGAAACTTAGAGCAACGCCAATGAAAACATTATTGATAGGTTCGACTCGCGATGAAGGTTGCATATTCCGTTTTAGAACGTACAAATGATGTGTAGAGCAATTTAAGAATTTAAGAACTTGACAAATTCTATACTGTTGCGCCTCACAAACGCTAATACGTAAAGGTCACCTACTGATGAATGACAAATAAATGAATTATTTTTTAAAGAAAATGACTAATTCTAATAAAAACTGTACAGCGTCCGGGAGTCGAAGTGTAACCAACTTCAGACTGCTCGCGCAGCTGATGCACGTGCATCAGCTGCCTGTTAGTTGACTAAATGACAGTCCAGAGTATTGTTAAAAAGCGCGTGGAAGCATTTTGCCGAGAGTGAAAAAAAGAAAATCAGTAATGGATTTCAGACGTAATAGTGTGATTTCATTATATTTGGCTGGAAAATCATAACCAGCGATTGTTCGTGAGCTCGAGCACTTTAAAGTAAATAATGTTTTTGTGTTTGGCACCATTAGTCTTTACAATGATACTAGTAGCAATGTAAAACGTCCTGGAGGTGGTCATCAGAAGACTGCAACGTCACGTGAAATGGTTTAAAATGAAGAAAGAAATAACTGAAAATATTTCACCGTAGCATCCAACGCATACTAAAAAATGATCTCAAAGTCTAATCTTACAAGATCCAAAACGCGCATGATCTCACACAAAAGCAGCTACAAGTCAGACTAAAGAGAGCGAAGGAGTTGCTTCGCGTGGCCGAGAGCGGTCAATTTCGGAATATTGTGTTTTCTGACTAGAAAATTTTTCAAATTGAGCAATTCGTAAACCCCCAACCGACTTTGACCAACCATTCACACAAGAATTTGAGTCATCGGTTGGCCAATGGCGCTATCCAATCGTTTTCATCGAGCCTGGCATCAAGGCAAATGCGAAATATTATTGAGAAAGTGTTGTGGCTTTGAAGCCGTGGGCAGACCATAATTTCGGTGGCAGATCATGGACGTTTCAGCAGGACTCGGCACCGTCTCACAAAGCTCGAGTGAACCAAGAATGGCTAAAAAACAACGTTCAGAACTTCGTAGCATCCGCTCAATGGCTTCCAAATTCACCAGACTCGAGTCCGATGAATTATTCTCTTGGGGCCATTTTGGAGAGCAAGGCCCAAACTAAATGTCTCAAGGCACTGAAAAAAGCCATTGCTCGCGAGTGGGCTAAAATACCTGGAAGTCGCATTCGGGCAGCATACGATTCGTTTATGGACCGTCTTAAGGCCACAGTCAAGGCAGACAGACGGTCATATTGAGAAAAAGTAATTTTATTATTAGTTTTGTATTATTTTCACACATTATTTACTTTGAATTGAATAAAAATAATTTTCCAAACTAAATTTATGGCATTTTTAATTGGTTACACTTCGAGGGCCGGATACTCTAATATGTAATAATAAAAATAATACAATAATAGAATAATAATAATTTGAAAGTGTTTATCATTGGGAGCCAAATTGAAGGTTTTGAAAGATTCCACCAATGGATTTTCAATTAAGACCGTATCCGTCGTAAACTACGGAGTTCCGGTTTTCTTGTTATCATGAAAAAAAATATATACGAGGGGTGCCTTTTATATTTCGGGATTTGGCCACCCTGGTGTTGCAATCTGACAACTGACAGCTATATCGCAAAGTTTGACATTTTTTGGCTTTTACGTACTCAGAACGTTTTGAAATACCAGCGCTATTTGTGTTGTTTACAGTAACTTAAAATATTCATCTCGGTCCAAAAATGGAATTAAATCGTGAACATTTTCGTGCGATTATTTTTTACAACTTTCGACGTGGATTAACTCAGCAACATGGCATGGATGAACTTAATTCATTTTTTGGCGATGAAGCTCTATCAAGGATCAGTGTTTATCGATGGTATGGTGAATTCAATCGTGGTCGTAGTTCACTCCAAGACGAATTTCGTGAAGGTCGTCCAAAATCAGTTGTTGTTCCGAGAACCATTGATGCTGTGCGCGAACTGATATTGCAAGATCGTCATGTGACCTATCGTGAGATTGAGACAATCTTTGGCATTAGTGGGACCAGCATACATTCAATGTCGCATAAACATTTGACTGTCAAAAAAATTTGTTCGCGTTGGATCCCACACAATTTGTCAATCGCTCAAAAAATGGGTCGTGTCGATTGGTCGAAGGAAATGCTCAAAAAATACGATCGCGGGGCTTCGAAACATGTCTATGACATCGTGACAGGTGATGAATCATGGATTTACGCGTATGAGCCCGGAAGTAAACAGCAGTCGACTGTATGGGTGTTTCAAGATGAGCCAAATCCAACAAAAGTTGTTCGCGCACGAAGCACTTCCAAGCAAATGGTCGCCTGTTTTTTTTGGAAAAACTGGACATGTCGCAACCGTACCACTAGAACAACGCAGAGCAGTAAATTCAGAGTGTTACACAACCATTTGTTTGCCAGTTATCTTCCAAGATTTTAGGAAAACTAATCGCCTAAGACGGATCACTCTTCACCAGGACAATGCGAGCTCTCACACATCGGCTCAAACTGCATTTTTGAGCACCCAAAACATCGAATTAATGGGTCATCCGCCGTATAGTCCTGACTTGGCACCGAATGACTTCTTTTTATTCCCGTACGTAAAAAACAAACTGAGAGGTCAACGCTTTTCGAAACCTGAAGAAGCGGTTGCGGCATTCAGAATGCATGTTTTGGAGGTACCTCATTCAGAGTGGCAAAAGTGCTTCGATAATTGATTCAAACGCATGCAAAAGTGTATAGATCTTCATGGAAAATATTTTGAAAAACAATAAAGTGATTCTCGATGATTAAATTTTGTTTTTGCCCTCTAATCCCGAAATATAAAAGGCACACTCGTACATATACATATACAGTACATATTTCGCTTTTCTTTCGAGTTTCTCCTCCTATTTGTGGTGCGCGCCTTAGTGTTGTTCCCCAAATGGTGTGACCTACTGTTTTGAATCAACTCCGAACGGCAAATGGTTTTTTATGACTGGTTTTTCATTCCAGGAATATACAGTACTATCTCGATAATCCGCACACGCGGTAGTCCGGTCACATCTATAATCCGGACAACTGCTAAATTCGGACAGTTTAACATTTTTTACTCTATAATCCGGACATTTTTCAAATTTGCTTCGCAATATGTACATACATATGTATTTTAATTTTTAGTTTGCTTTGTGAGTTTTTCGTAAAATAGCGGTACTTTAACAACAATATGGTATATGTATACGAAATGCAACAGCATAAATCACGCGTTGTGTTTATTCTTTAGTGACAAACTGAATTGAGGGGACATTATTATTAGGAAAATAATAATATAGAAGAAGCTGATTCTGATTGAACCATAGTTGAAGCGGTAAATACTATAAGTAGCGGTGAAGCAAAAAATATTTTTTCCAAGGCTATACAATGGGCAGAACAAATTGACGCTTCGGCTATGGATATTTTAGTTTTAAGACTGCAGATAAAACTGCAGATAAAATGTTGCTGGCGAACTCGCAGCAGACCAATATTAATAATTTTTTTGAAATAGTACATACTAAATAAAAAAATGTTTGATTATGTACAGATGTACATATTATTATGTACAGATGTACATATATTGTACTGTATTTAATAAAACTCTTTATGTACGTACATATATCTGAATTGCGTTATGTTCATTTCAAAAAAACAACGTTTAGTTGAAAAAAAAATCATCTATAATCCGGGCACCCCCATAATCCGGACGACCCCTAACATTAAGGGTGTCCGGATTATCGAGATAGTACTGTATTTTGATTTAAGGAATTTCTCGATTTTACGAGTTAGGTGCACAACATAAAAATCGTTATATTGTACGTCCCCTGCAATATCAGTTCTAGTAAACAGAAATCAACTAACTTAGAAACCATGGCAAGGGAAATAAAAGATAATCGTTGTTCATAACCATACTACCACGTCTACAACCAAGGAGATAATTATAAAACCATGTATAACGGATAAGGTAGCGGCAGGCTCAGTCTTATGCTCGCGAGAGGAATGAATAAGGAAAAAAAATATAATGGATAATATTTTATTCGAATAATTAAAATTAAAAATAATTGGTGCGTACACTTCTGTTAGGAGATTGGCCGAACTCCTCCTCCTATTTGTGGGGTGCGTCTTGATGTTGTTCCACAAATGAAGGCACATACAGTTTTAAGCCGTCTCGAATGGTATATATTATAGTAAATACACTCGGGGGTTTGCCATTGACTGCCTAGAGCCGGCCGCTATTAGAACATTTGTTTCTTCATTTTGGTGTTTCACGGAGATTCGAACTTACGCCTTGCGAATGGTAGTCACGCACCAACCAATTAGGCTACGGCGGCCGTAACACTAGCTTCACATTCTGTGGAATCAAAACTAGTTTACGAATGCCTTAATAACCTAGACCAACTTAGTGCAACAAATAAATTTGTACTTTGCTGGGTTCCGGGTCACTCTGGAATAAAAGGTTCTGAAATTTCTGAACTAGGGCGGGGTCGGCAGTAGATTTTGACGATGCAGAGCCATACTCTGATATCAACTGGGTAGAAGCTATATGCAGGGTAAATAGTTGGTTGAATACTCCAAGAATTACCCATTGGAAAGTCACAAAAGAACTACGTCAAGTCAAAAAGACCTTTTACCTATAATAGGAAACTACACAACACGTGTAAAGCAGGCATCAGGAAAATAGTTGGTTTTCTGACAGGAACTACTATTTAAACTAGACTCTATCTGGAGGATGATGAAACCACAGAGAATATCTTGTGCAACGGTGTTGCATTGGCAAAGACAAGACTGCACATCTTTCATCGAGATCAAATGGATCTGAATGAAATCAAGAATGCTCCTGTTGCAGATATTCTTAAATTTATCCGCAAAGCTTAGCAAGTGAGTTGAATAGAATTTAATGAAAGAATATGGCTTTCAACTAATTCCCAACTTAAAGCAGGAAACATGTAGGTTAAATAAAACCTAATGTAATGCTTTTAAGGTAGTAGTGCCAGTAAATATGAATAGGAATACTCCTAAATTCTGTAGTAGAACAAAAAAGATCTTTGAGGATGAGTTATCGGCCATTGGGCACACTACAGACACAAAATTGTTATTATTGCGTTCATAAACGATCAACAATTGAAAATCATTGGGAATACTATCGATATTTTTAGTCAGTAGCCACAAGCTGTATTTGTTTTAGTAGCTGAATTCGAGTCAACAAATTTACCATTGAATATTTCTATGCTAGTAAGATAACGTATCAAATCAGGAAGTACCAAAAATATCGTAAGTAAGACCGTACATGTTTAAAGGGGTGGCACAAAGTGATTGCACCATCTAGCAATATTCAATATTCGTTTATTTAGACCGCGTTCACACAGGACCTTTTTTGTTACTTCATTTCGTAACTTGTGGAAGAGGGGAAAACGAGGAAAGGAGCGAGGCACCGAGTGGCTCGTGCTCGGTCTTCATATTTTGTATTCTCGTTCTTCTCAATGATGTTGTTGGTTGCAGACAAAAAACGAAACCAATTGCAAGCAAAGGAATTGCCGTATATGAACGTCACGAACTCCAAAAGAGAATTTGCAAAGTTGAAGCAACAAAGTTTATCCTGAGTATGCGGCTTAAAAAAGTGCGCGGAGAATATCGTTATGAATAAAAACAAAGTTTATGTGGCAATTCTTATTGCTATAGTATTGAAAATAAAAAGAAGAGGGAAGGAACAAAAAAGAATGTTTGGATGCAGATCTTTTTTACCACGTTACGACTTTTTCTTCAATAACCTAAATTCACAAGAGAACATACCAGCAGGCTGGTGCAAGCATGAGGGGTCTTCACACCGAGCTCGTAGTATTACGTATATTTGGTTTTTGTAAGTCAGCGCCAAAGCAACGAGTACTGAAACGCCGAGGTGACAGGCTTGGCAATTTGATCGATAATTGGCAAAATAACAAGCAGCTGTTTAACAATTGACATTTAATGGGTAGACGCGAAACTTAGGTTTAAAATATCAAAAAGTGAAGCGAAAATAATTCTGTGTGATTCAATAGAAAATGTACAATTTTAGTGATTTTTATACAATTAATTGAGATGCATGCGAGTATATAAATTTATTCACCTTCAATCAAAGTAACTTGCTCCGCAGCGCTTTTTATTAATTGACTAATATTTACAATTTTTCTCGATATATTTCGGCATTTTTACTATAATGCTAATAAAATTACTATAAATTAGCCACATTACTCACAGTAAGACACAACTGCCAAAAAACAAACCGCCCAGGTAAGAAAATTGGTGGGAGTAACCCTATAATAGAAAAAGGTGTGCGGAAAAGGGAGATCCTTTCGCTATTCCAAAAGCAGGTCCTTGATAAATGGACTAACACGGATACCTGCAAAATAACTAACCAGGTGTGGCCCAGTTTTAACAAATCCAGAACTAGTGAGTTGTTAAGCACGCCACGAGCAGACATATTCAAAATTACGTCCACAATAACCGCCCACTGACCTTTGGGAGAGCATGCCAGGAAGATGGGGTGACCGTACAACCATAGATGTAAAAGCTGCACTCAAGAAGAGTCTTAGAAAACAATCTTTCACTATCTGTGTGAGTGCCCAAGTTTGGGTGCTCTACGACATAGAACGCTGGGGGAATTCTCGATGGTTAACTTGAAAGAAATTGCAGAAAAGACGCCATAGGCAGTTTCATAGTCAAATCAAAATTACTCGACTAATAAAAAGCAATGGCTCTCTACAAGTTTGATACACCACTGGCATCTTTTGTGCTTCTTGGGTATGAACTGTGCTACTCAGACCTATTCAACTGAGCTTTGAAAAAAAATATGTAACAATTTAATTAAGAAAATAACTACACCAAAATACACACTTTATATTTTTAATGGTAACTGGGGATATGGATAAAAAAACAAATATGTAATAAATACCTGTTAAAGCAGATCCATAGGCCCAGGCAAGGCAAAAGAGAAACGTTTGCTGGAACCACACTTGATTAAATGATTTGTGTTTTTCCAAAAAATGGTAGAAAAATCGTGAGAACATCTGAAAAGAAAGTGTGAATTTGTTTTTCATTTGGTTTTTTATTTTTTGCAAATAATGGTTTGAATTAGATTTTATGTAATTTTTAAGAAAGATACATTAACCACAACATGGTTTCTACTTTAAAATATACCAAAGATATTGTTAATTTTCGGAATCAAACATACTCATAGACAATGAAAGCTATAGCCTGTACCATCAGACAAATGAACGGAAATTTAGTATTAGAATAAAACACCTGGGCGTGGGTTTTATGCGATCTTTATAAAATGTACTTATGTCGGATATAAAAGGAAGCGGAGACCACGAGTTTACTGCAAAGAGGTGTGACCCAGCCCATTTTTCAAAATTTTAATACACTTGCCTCGTAGTTTTATTTTTGGATTAATCAATTGTACCTCATGTAAGAAAATTTGCTTCATTTATAGCGGAGATATCAAGTTTCTTTTCGCTTTCTTTTTAAATTGCAATTTATATGGAGGTGGCTGCAGTTATTAACCGATTTTGCCAATTTAAATACCAACCAACCAACTTGTGTACCAATCTTTTTTGAGAATATATATATTAATTTTTGTTCGCACGACGGACACACATGGCTAATTCTACTCCTTTCATCATTCCGAGCCTCATGGTATATATCGTCCCCTTAGTATAACAATAGCCTATGTGCTCATATGCTATTATTTTTTTATTGAATTTTTGGATTCTCCATCGTCGATTTTATATGTGGTCAAAATTTTGTCAAATTCTAGTTCCACAAAGTGGGTCAAAACGTCAGTCAAAAAATAATAAATATTTACATACATAACGAGATTTGAGTGAGAGCTACTTTCGACAAAAAGTTTGAAATTCATTTTCTCAAAACATCAAAAAATTTATAGGCTATTTTAATACTAAGGGGACGATATATTCGGTTAGGGAATAAGTTAATAGCGTTTTATATTTTCTTTTTTTTTACAACGATTTGTTTGCTTTTTGGCAAAGGGTAAGTATTCCAAGGGAAAATTCGATAGAACTCTTTCTGCCCTACAAAACTTTGTTAAGTGTACTTTTGAGTAATTTATTTATTAGTTGTGAGGCTTAGAAATGGAATACCTAGGAAGCAAAAATCAACATTTTCGACGCCTGCTCTTCTTTGCTTTTCCTCGAGGTCAACCCGAGACCCTTGCGACGTGTATGTGTCATAGGCGAGTCTACAGCATAGATATGGTTTGTAAAGTTTAAAAATGGAGCCTTCGATGTCGATAATACGTCGCGCAGCGGAAGGCTTTTTGAAATCGATGAAGAAGAATTCGCTAAACCTGTCGTGAAATGGCGGAAAAAATGAGCCGTAATCATAAAAATGTTCCCAATCACCTTCATTTACTGAAAACTGGGAGCCCGCCATCGAGTTGCACGCGCTTTTTGTACCAAATCGTCACGGGGGATAAGAAATGGTGCCTATACTTCATTATGAAGCAAAGTGCAAAGAGCGTCAAGCCGGATCTTCATCCAAAGAAGATCATGGTATGTGTTTGGTGGGACTGGAAGGGGATGGTGCACTGGCAAATGCTCGAAAAAAATGCCAGATGCTACACTGCGTGAATGAGGCAATTCGACAGAAGACACCTGATCGATATTGTCAAACCATACTACTTCACAAGAACACAAGGCCCCATGTTGCACAAGTCGTCACTGCCGCACTCCAAGAGCTCGAATGGCGAAAGGCGTTACCTTCGATAGCAAAGAGGTCCTTAAGAACTGGTTAAACAACTTCTTTGACATCAGACCAGACGATTTTTGGCGGAACGGCATCAACAAATTAGTCGAGAGGTGTGAAGAGATTGTAAACAACACCGGTGAGTATATATATTGATTAACTTATTGATGTTCTTCTTTATCTGCCTGTCCACTGGTGGATCTTGGCGGGCACATTTATTAATAAAAATTTATTATATTTAAATTATATTGGCAATAAAACTGGAATATGTTTCTCTGTCTTGGGCCATGTGGATGAGTTCCCCCTATGTCCCTTTTTCCTTCTGTTTTTCTCTCGTTTATTAGTTGGGGTAATTCATAGCTCCACGAATGAGGTGTCCCAGGTAGGCTGTTTTGCGGCGTTTTACATTTTGTAGCAATTCTCGCTCTTTCCTGCATCTTCTGAGGACTTCTACGTTTGTAGTCAGTCCAGTATTGATGTAAATATTGTTTTTTGTTTAAATAAAAGTCTTCGGTAAAAACGCTACTAACTTATTACCCAACCAAATATTTGTACCTATGTGAGCAGGTGTTAATAACGATATAACGTCCGCCTGTCAAAGCCGTTGTCGAAGAACAGGCATTCGAGCTCAGCAGTTGTCCGCCATCGTGATAGGTCGCATGAGGTTTTTCTAATTTAATTTAATTTCCTATACTTTATTGCCAAGCACTTATGAACTTTCCATCTTCAATTAATATTTTGTAATATCCATTACTTTTCTTCAAATAAACTGGTTACAGGTATATGTCTACAACTGTCCTTTATGATGCTGCATACAAGTGTTATATGAACAAAATTAGAATACTCTTGTATGTGTACTAGTTCGTGCGGGAAAAAATAATAATTCTATCAAGATTATCCTTTAGTTAAATGACAGGAGGATGTGGAATGAAGACCCAGAAAGAGTCCGAAAATTTAATTTTCCCGAAATACTTTGCTCGGAGCTAATTAAGCAATTAAAAAAACTAGACACACAAAAGCCCTCTTCGCATCTTCATATTTTTTGAATACCGATTACATCAAAAGTATTTTCCGCTTTATTTACTATTTTATTTTATTTATTTATAATATTTTTTTATTTACTAGCTTTTTGCCGTTTTACTGCAAAGAACTTTTCGTTTTTTGCCACGCTTTCTTCATGACAGACCTTAAAAGAATGTGTAATCACAAATTTAAATGACTGAGATATCAGCTAATAATAGGATTGTAAATGTATTAAATGTTATACAAATATTAACGGTCAGGTCTGCAATTTTTTTGGAAATCAATGCTATCCATTTGTATTACAAAAATTCGCACTATCGCCCATTTGTTGAATAAAATTTTCTAATATTATGAAGGAAATATCTAATACTTATGGTAGGTAGGTAGGTAAGATGGCAGGAGTACCTTGCTTTTCTTAGAAAGAAGTTGTGTAGTTTCCCTTTAACGACGGCCAAGGGGATACCGATGTCTGGAAGAGGGCAGCGGGATTCGGTTCTGCCGCCCCCTTCCTGGCAAGCTCATCGGCAATTTCATTTCCCTCTATATTCCTGTGCCCAGGAACCCAGATGAGGGAAATGTTTCCTGCACGTTCGAGGCGTTTAAGTTCCTCCTTACAGGAGTTCACGAGAAGAGAGCTGCAATACAGCGACGACAGTGCCTTGATTGCAGCTTGGCTATCGGAAAAAATATTAATGTCTCCCTCCCAATAGCGATCCCGAAGCATTTTGCATGCCTGCAGGATCGCGAAGACCTCTGCTTGAAAGACGCTGCTTGTCTCCGGCAGTTTATAGGAGACCGAAATGCTGGCTGATTTGGAGTAGACCCCCGCTCCCACTCCAGACTCCATTTTGGATCCGTCAGTGAAAACAGAGGCATCTATATCCGCAACAACTCTCCCCTCTTTCCAATCTTGCCTGCTCGGAAAGATAGCCCTAGCACAACCCTCAAAGGGGAGATCTGCTTCAAGATGCTGCTATGCCCTACAGGGAGTTGTCTCCAAAGGCCAAACTCCTTCAGTCTAATAGCTATATTAGCCTTCTTAACTGGATTTTCTATGTGCAGCTTCCAGTGGAGCTTGGGGTCAAGTATTACACCAAGATACTTGACTTCCGATGAAAGTGTAAGACACTGGTTGTTAAGTCTAGGAAGCTTAAAAGGTGGAGCCTTGTATTTTCTGGTGAATAGCATCAACTCCGTTTTGTCAGAGTTGACTCTGAGACCGCTACTGGCGGCCCACCTGCTGAGTGTAGCCAGTGCACCTTCCAAAATTTCAGCCATTACTGATGGGAAGGGACCTGAGACCATCAGGACCAAGTCATCTGCATATGCTACCACCGGGAAATGGGCATCAATAAGGATTTTTAAGGATTCGCCTGCACATTCAACCCACTCCCCGTTCTCTCTTTTGACAAGAGTTTTACAGGAGTGGTCCTTGGATAGGATCCTGCTGAGTCTGGCCGAGTCTCTTACGGATTCGATGGATTCGCAGTACTCTTTCCAAGAGTTGCGCTTCGCATCTCTAATGGCTTTCTTATAAACTTTCAAAATTTCCCGGTAATCTTGAAAGTTCCTTATTTGGTAACATTTGTTGAAGACTCTCCTAACCTTCTCTTTCAAGTCGGTCAGCGTCTTGCTCCACCAGGGAGGAAAGTCTTTCTTGCTAAAGGATACTGGACAGGCCACTTTGAAGGCAGTCTGATAGGACCCTTCTAAGTGTCTAACTTGCGTGTCCAGTTGCTCCTTAGTGGTAGTCAAGAACTTACTCCTATTCAGCTAATGCTTATAGTTTCGTGCAAAAATGTTCAATTTTTAATTAAATGATTTCTTGTGTTAAGAAGATTAAATGATAAAGAATACAATTTGTACAATTTGTACGACTTCCAGGCTTTTGTTTGTATGTATGTTTTTGCAAAGTGCACAATACTACCTGAAAAAACTTTCTTACCAAGCACAATGCTCTTGCCACTTGTCAATACTACAAAGAATTGTATTTAATCAGTTTAATGTGCAAATAATTCCAAGTTATTGGAAATAAGTACGAGTGATATGTCAAGGAACGTTCTAGTCAAGTAGACGGAAGCAAAAAATTAAAAGGAATTCGATGATAAAAATAAATCAGAAAATATTTATTTTTCAAGACATAAAGAGAAATCACAGCACATTGGTTTGCTGTAAAACTATTTTCTCTGATTGTCTACGTCCTTTCTATGATATTCTTACAATTAGATTAAAAAAAGTGTTTTAAAATGAAAGTTACTTAACTACCACAATTGCGGCAATAGTTGACGGCATTGGCTAGAGATGGACACAGAGTTGAGTGACGGAGTAAACATTTTAAAAAAGCTAGATTGGAAGTCTGTATTCCAATATATGCAAGCGTGCCATGTGCGACATTCTTCAAATATCCGAAGCCTTAACATTTTAGTTGAAAAAATATAAAAAAATCTTTGAAGAAATGTTATTTCCAAATTCAGAAATATATTATTTGCTCAAAAGTTTAAATTTAGTATTACATTTAAATGTGTACTCCAGCTGACTACCAAACAATGTAATACTACTATTCATGCTTCTGTGTTTCAATTTACGCTCTTATCTGTGACTTTCGGGAATATGTATTCATACCTAAGAGATTTCGAAGTGATATTCTGCAGTATATTTAATATTTTTTGTACTACACTTAACTACTTTTGAGTAGTCCATATTTGCTAATTTCTGAAATACAGTCAACTATATGTATAAGTAAATATAAACTGGTATATGAATATAGCAGAGTTTTTTGGAACTTATTCAGGGGTTTGCGAAATACTTTTAGATAATATTACGTATCCAAAAACTCCGGCTACAAAATAATTTTGTCAATCTTACAAACAACTACCCACCTTATATTGATACATCGGTGACGGCTCAACCATTTGCTTGCATTCCTTTAGTATAGTCAAAGCAGCTGGAATCAGCCATTCTGCCATATCATCGAATAATGTCATATAAATTTCATTCAGTCCTATCGTATCTATTAATACTGTCAAGAAACTCTTGTGAAATGTACGCCAACCCAGTTGTGATGGTTCCATATAGATCATGCCACAGCGGGACACAGTAGCCGGGGACGCCTGTTCCAAATCGGCTGGCTCAAACATCATATTCATTGTTTTAGTCATTTGTATAATTTCACCAGACATGAGACAAAGTTTCTTATTATCATCCAATACTGTATTAAGATTCTCGATCCACACAGCATCGACGGGTCCATCAAATAATACCCAGTGACGTTCAGTTGTCGATGCGGTGGCCATTTCACGATACGTTTTAGCCAATACGCCATCATACCATTCATGCGAAACCGGATCGAAACGACCATAAAGTTGACCCATTGTGATCGCTTTTGGGTTTATGATACGGTAATTTACAGGATACTCATCCAAGGTGGCATCAGAATCGGCGTTAACACAACGCAGAGATAAGGCAAGAATCTGTGAGGGGATACGAGTTAGAAAAAAAATATTAGGATTATTCAAAACGAAGTATGTATATGCATTACACCGTACCGAAGAAAAAAGTTCTCTGTCCACCCCTGAGGCAAGATAATTTCAAGAATTTTTTTTCTGACGAATATAGGGTCGTTTCTTTTGTATTTTTCGTTATATCTTCGACATCTATAGTCCTATTTTAAAAGTATTAAGTATTTTTGTTTTTTTTTGTTGTTTCAAAGTATATTGATCCCAAGCACCCCGTTCTGGTGCTTATCCTTTATATCTCAGTTCTTATCGTCCTAAGGTCGGTAGGTATAAAATAATCTCTAACTGAATGATGTCTGGAATAATACCACTACTACTCTCATACTTTGTTTTACTACAAGTTTTACTATTCATTTTCTGTGTGAAATGAATCTTTTGAATTCGATGTATCTATTGCCGTTATCTTTCGTGTTTGTTATTATTGAAGGTTTTGGGGATTTTCACTCCCTTCTGGACCAAATCTATCTTAGTATTTAATCTCGAGTGCTTCGCAATTTGAATATTTTCGATATAGGCTTTTTAAGACCTTTTTATGCAAGAAATGTACCTGCCATGAGAGCCTTGACCATTTAGAAATCTTTTGAGATTGACTTTGTTCCATTATTCTTCTTAATTATGCTTATATGTATAAAAAATAAATAAATAATTGGCGCGTACACTTCTGTCAGGTGTTTGGTCGAGCTCGTCTTCCTATTTATAGCATGCGTCTTGATGTTGTTCCACAAATGTAGGGACCTACAGTTCTTTAAGCCGACTCAGAACGGCAAATGGTTTTTTATGAGGAGCTTCCACATGGCAGAAATACGCTCGGAGGTTTGGCATTGCCTGCCGAGGGCCGGCTGCTATTAAAAAAACGTTTTCTATACTTTTGCTGTTTCATGCAACGGGATTCGAGCCTACGCACGCCCTAATAGTAGCCACGTACGAACCCAAACAAACCCAACCTGACAAACAAAATAAATCGGCGGCTCGTTCATCAAAAATAAAGCGTCCTTTTATCACTCTGAGGATATTTGGTTACCACAGCTGCCCACAGGGGATGCATTCGCCAAATGCTCGGTCCACAATTTTTTTTTTTTCATAAGCTGCAAGTAGGAGTTCTACTTCAGTATGATCGATTAGACCGAATGTGAACTGTGTGAGCCACAATGCAGTTTGATGGATCGTTGGGGTGACACGAACTGAGATCAGGTGGGTAAGTATCATATTAGAACTAGGTAATTGAGACCTCAATTATAAATGCCGAAGATGTAACGAAAAATATAAAAATACGACCTCGAAATTCGGCCAATAAATCATTTAAATTGGCTTATAATCGAGAAACTTCCCTAATAAAAGTACTTGAGGCCAACCAAATTTGGAATAAAAACAGTATCTCCTCGATAAAAAAACCTCAATATAACACACATGAAGATCGCCCTATAAATGCCAAAGTTATAACAAAAAATTAAAAATGACAAAAAACCAACCCTTACGTTTGGCCAAAAAAAAATCTAAACTATCTTGCGAAAGTACTTCGGTCTCAAGGGTGAACGGGGAACTTTTTTGTTCGGTACTTTCTAATGTACACATGTATGCATTTTATTTACGTATTTAACTATTATTATATTATTTATTTATTATTATTATTTATTGTTCGACTTTCTTAAAATAAACATTACATTTCATTTTTAATCATTAACATTAGAACGTACGACAGTGACACTAGGTCGTTTGTCGGAAGAAAAAAGAAGAAACAAAATCTTACATTTTACATATGTTACTATGGTACTATGTATTGAATTCGCTTAAAATTAATTTTCTATATTCTATAGCACCAGTGATGAACTTAAATAAGTTATTATATCCAGAAGGGCCAACACCATTTAAAATATCTATGATTTCATCTCGGTTTAAACTATATTTTCCAAAAAATCTTTGACGAATTCTTTTAAGTATCGGGCATTTTCCTAAGAAATGTGTGATGTCTTCTAATTCATTTAAGTTACATAAAGTGCAATTTAAATCCCTTTGGCTTCCCAAGTATATTAAATCACATCTGGCTTTCATAATCCACATAATTTTATAGATTCCAGTATTATCGTTTAAATAGCTTCTGGCGTTGTTATGGTCTAATTCCTTATATAATCGGGTGCTTTGGTGTGCCCTTTCCCATAAAGTTCGAATATTCGAATCATGAAGATTTTCTATTATTGAAATTATATTTCTATTCCACTCTCTTTTATTTGAAGTGCCCCAGTTACATGTTATATTTAACTTTTGTGCTAGATTACTAATTTCTTCAACCCAAAATATTTGTTTTTCTAAAATCTTTTTTGATAGTATATGAGGCAATCTATTATCATCATATTCAAATAACGTTTTGAATATATATTTTAAGTGAAGCTGCAGTATATACAAATGAAAACTTGGAACATTTGTCTCCAAGAGAATGCAATAAGATGGCGTATTACTCGGGAGATGAAGTACCCTTTTTAAAAAATAAAGTTGAATTTTGCCTACTTCTTCAAACAACGAGTTTCCCCATACCTGAGCAGCATAACTCTGGATTGCTCTAGTCACCGCTAAAAACAGTTTCCATTTTGCCGACAACTTAATTTTATTTTTACTAAGAAATGTGCACCAAGTTGCATTTATGCTGTTTTTCGCTAGAACATTTCTATTTTCTATATGTTGCTTGAAACTGAGTTTTGATGTTAGCTTTACACCCAAGTAATTATATTCTTTCGTTATTGGTATAACTTCGCCGTGAAAAAACCACTTTTCTTTTTCTGCTATTCTACCGCCTCTCCGAAAAATCATTATAGCTGACTTAGATAAGTTTACTTGCATATTCCACTTATCGCAGTATTTTTCTAAGTTGCTTATCATTTTTTGAAGGGCACTAACCTCATCTGCCAATATGACGATATCGTCAGCATATAAAAGCAAACGGATATTTAACTCATCTATAAAGAGTCCCCCCTCCAAGCAGTCGTGCAGGTCATTCAAGTAAAGAGCAAAGAGCAAAGGTGAAAGCAGGCACCCTTGCTTTACTCCTGACGATATTTTGAATTTTTCACTCATTTCATCTCCTACTTTTACTATCGAACATGTATTTCTGTAATAACTTTCAATAAAGTTTGCCATTTTGGTTTAGATTCCCATTTCATGAAGCTTGTATAGCAATAGTTGTCTAGGGACAGTATCAAAAGCGGCTTTAAAGTCCACAAAAAACGCGTACACTTTTTTCTTCTCCCTAAACTTAATATGGACTATTGCTGCTAGGTTATATATGTTATCTACAGTTGAATGTGGCTTTCTGAAACCTGCTTGAAATTCTGTAATAATATTTTTATTTTCTACCCAGCTTGTGAGTCGCTCATTTAAAATGCCCATCATTATCTTTGCAACACAATTCATGAATGAGATACCTCTATAATTGGAGGGAGATTTCCTATCGCCTTTTTTAAAGAGCGGATATATCAGACTTGTTTCGAAACATTCAGATACTTGGCCCATATTATATAGCCTATTAAAAACGTTTGCCAACTCAACAAGAAACCGGTCATCGGCATTTTTAAAGAACTCATATGGAACCTTGTCTGAGCCTGGAGCTTTTCCACATTTCGTTTTTTGTAACATCAATCTGATTTCATCTATTGAGATTGGTCTGTCTAGACAATCATCCCTTACTAAATTTGCCACATATTGTATACATGGTGCACAGCGAGTTGGATTTAATAATGTTTGAAAATAGTGCATGAATATTGCTGGAGATACCTCTAGACAAGATTCTGTAACTGAACACCGAAGGACGTTGATTCAAGATTGTCATAGTAATTCTTCTTGCTCTCTTCACACAGTTTCTTGTATTTTCTATTTGCCTGAATATATTTCTTTTTATCACTTCCACTCAAAGTTTTGTTATAAATTCTCAGTTGTTTTAATGACATCTTTCTAGCTGACTGACATTTCCAGGTAAACCATTCCGATTTTTTTCTTAATCTTTCTTTATTTCGCCTCTGTGAAGTTGATATTCTAATTATTTCAGTTAAATCTTCAAGATCTAGCTCTTTTTTTACATATTTCTTTTTCTGTAGGTTGCTAATAAGTTTCTTGTTATACAATTCTGCTCGTATTTCATCCCAAACAATTTTTGGTAACAAGTTCGTCTTGCATATTGAAGCTGATTTTCTTGCAGGCAATTGCATTTTTAAAATAATAGGCATGTGATCAGACCATGTTTTATTGTCCACTATAAAATCAGACGCATGTTTCAATATGTCCCGAGATATTGCACATATATCATTTACAGATTCACCTATATTACTAACATAAGTAAATTTTCCCTCAACATCACTACTTAACATGCCATTCAACACTATTAGACCATTATTTATACAGAACTCTATGAACTGCCTCCCACCTCTATTGATTTTTTTGTCTCTTGAATTCCTATCTGCTTTTCCTCCTCCTAAGTCTCCAATTCGTACATTAAGGTCACCGATTACAACACCATTTACAAAATCATTTTGAACAAAACTTTCTTTTACAATTTCAAAATCATGTATCCAGTTATTACCCTTCAAATATAATGGAATCAAGTTTACAGTTTTTTCCGCCACACAAAATTCGATTACGTCTAAACAGTCTAAACACTTAAACGAATATCTGACATCAACATTTTCTAAGTCTTTTTTAATGCCATAAAGGAGTCCACCACTTGCCCGTCCATAATGACTACGTCGTACTGCTGATCTCCAAAACAGAGTAAACCCCTTGAAGAATTTAAAATATTTTTCAAAATTTTCCGTTTCAACATGCGTTTCTAACAAGATAAAAACATCAAACGAACAAATGTAATCAAAAAAATCTTTATATAACGTTTTGTTTGCTAAGCCGTTAATGTTATACGACACAATATTAATATTAGTTAATTGATTACGATTTTCTAAAAGTTCATCACTGCTGGTTATTACATTTAATTTTGCGGTTACTTTAGTACAATTCTTTAGTTTTTTGAATTTATTTTCTCTAACAAAGAGTGATAGGTAATATCAATTTTTGACACGTTTATACCAAAGTAGTGAATAAGAATTTTCTCTGCCGGCTGTCCCTCACACATAAGTAATTTATTATTATTGTATGACATCCATTTGCCGTCAATATTCATGCTATCATTCCTTACGAATATCTTATGTGTTCTACTTAAGGTCAAGAGCTTTTGTTTTAACTGCAATAGCACTTTTCTATTTTGTTGCCTTTCAGAGCTAAGGTCCTTTTCAATATATATATCCGAACCTCGCAACATTCTAGCGTTTTTAGGGATATCCCCTGCCATTTCCACGGTTTCAAACTCTGCTATTATATTGCACTTATTATCTTAACTATTAGGTGTTAAAAATAAATATTTTCATATAAAAAAAATTGGTTTCAAATTGGATACGTTTTTTTAGGTTGGAAATTCAGACAAGAGAGTTTAAGATTTTTAATTATTTTACAAAGTTTTTAATTAACCTAGGAAACCGTGCAAGTATAATTTGCCTTGCACTTTTAAATTTGATATTCCAGCACTGACTCTAACATGAATACTTATGTATATAAATATAAAGTTGCTGCTACAGATACTATGGAAATGAGAATTTTCGTAATATAAATTAAAACTCGCGAAAGGTAGCAAATGTGGCAACTTTCTCGAGGCTAATTGCATTTCTCTGCTCCAATTTCAGAGAGCAAAGTTCAATTTCAAAATGAAACTGCGAAAAAAAATACAACTTAACCCTTAACTGGTCCGGTACTCCATTAGTAACATAACTGGTCCGGCGTAGTCTGTGAGACGAGTACGTTTTGAAGCTCAAGAATAAAACACAACATAAAGTTATTATTATTTTTTAATAAACATCGATATTATGAACACAAATGAACTACATTTAGTAAAAATACATGCAATTGGGGCAAAGTCTAACAAATTATAAACGCAAGAAGAAATAATGTACCACACATCTACAAAAAAATGCTTATTCTTTCCGAAAATCATAAAACAGTGAGAACAAGCTAGTTAACTATTTTTTTTTTAAGAATTGATTTGTAAATCATTATATAACCATAAAACTCATAAAGATATGGAAAGTTGAAGGTGGTTTTGTATCCAGCAAGGTCCAAAGTTCACAAGTTTGAGATACAGTTTTTGCAGATTGGATCTGTAGCAGGTCTGTAGCAGACCCTAAGCAGACTGGATTCTTGCAATAAACGCATAGGTATTTGGTCATCCTGCGTTTGTTGCTAGGACATACTACTGTGTCCAAAAAATAAGGTGACATTGTATTTATTTTGAAAATTCTTTATTTATTCTTCCAAATCAATTTCATCCCCTTCAAAGTAATCCCCTCCCGACACAATGCACTTATGCCAACGTTTTTTCCAATTTTCGAAACACTGGTTGTAGTCACTTCCCGGGATGGCCTTCAGTTCCGTCTTCGTTGCGGCTTGAATCTCCTCTATCGTGTCAAAACGGTGTCCCCGGAGCGGTCTTTTGAGCCTGCTGAACAGCCAGAAGTCGCACGGTGCCAGATCAGGTGAATACGGTGGTTGCGGAACGATATGGGTTGAGTTTTTGATGAAATGATCACGAATTACGAGTCCAAAAAATTCAATGTTTTCGGTACCAGTCGAGATTTGACGCGCTTGAGGCCCAAAACATCCTTCAAAATGGTATTGACTGAGCCTTTCGATATGCCAACATCATCAGCAAGGTCTCTAATCGTTAATCGACGGTTTTTCAACACCAAATCTTTGATTTGTTGGACGTGAGCTTCGTCAGTTGAGGTTGATGGTCGCCCAGGACGCTCTTCGTCTTCGACACGTTCACGACCGGCTTGGAACTCACTATACCACTTGTAAACATTTTTTTTAGACATAGCCTCATCACCAAAGGCTTTCTGCACCATCCTCAACGTATCCGAAAATTGATTCCGCAAACAAAATTTAATGCAAATTCTTTGCTCAACAAATTTCGACATTGCAAAAAACGAGAAACTCACTTTTAGCAGCTCACAAAACGACGCGTATCTCAAACAGTAAATGAATATTTCACATGAAATTTGACATAGATGTCACTCACAGTACTACCAACCTAAAAAAAAAAAGAATTCTCCTAATCCTTCAAAGCGCGCAGTTTAAAATCAAGTGTCACCTTATTTTTTGGACACAGTAGTATATGGCAAATCTTACGTTTTTGGAGAATAAGATTTGTTTCATCATTAGTTGGTTGTTCTTCTGGAACTTTAAGTATCCTTCTAATCATGGTTCGTATTTCACGTGGTATATTCATCATTGTTATGCGCCGTTTCATATGATCTTCCACCAATTGCATAGCTAGCTGTTTTCCAAAAACATTTTTTTCTTTTATTATTGGATTGTTTTTGTAACACTGATGAAGAATATAAGAATTTACCACAGAAATATCCAAGACACGGAAAAAGATTGTCAATGGCCACGTTCGACTACGACGACTGGATGTACTTTTTGAACACTTTTCGTCAATGGAATCAACTCCTCCTTTATTTTCCTTATAAAAGGTGATTATTTCTAGTTTATCAGTTACTTGGTCAGTGTATTCTCTGTCGTGCATGGAAGATATCAGAATTGCGGCTTTTCCAACTTTTCCAACGTGGGAAATTATTGTGCATTCCTCCCTAAAACCATAGAATGTTGATCCAGCAGCTCTTTTGCGATTGGGTAGGAAGGTCTGTGGTATTTCAGGTTTTTTTTTAAGGTTGCCTACATACGTTAAATTTTTCTTTAGAAGGACGTCCACTAACTGTATTGAAGAATACCAGTTATCAGCTGTTATGTTGCGATTGCTGTTGAAGAGCGGCGTTGCTAGGCGTAATACTGCTTGCGTAGGTTGTAAAAGTTTCTTATCTTCGTCACTGAGACCAAAACCATCCGAGTCCTTTCAGCAATAGATATAAGCATTATAAAGATAGCTGTTTCTCGCGTCTGTTAAGCACTGAGGCCATATTTTGCTGGCTTGTTTGGCATGTACATCTTAAAGCGGCATCTCCCACGGAAACTCACCAGCATTTCGTCTACAGTAGCAGATTGCCCTAATCCATATAAACTTTGGCAATTCTCTATAAAACTGTTAAACACGACGGATATAGCTGCAGCAGGGTCATCCTTTTTGCGTTCTTCTCTATCTTCTCGATTATCAAATCTTATCGCAGCCAAAAGGACAGCAAATCTTTTCTTACTGAGAACTGCTCTGAATATGTCCCTTACAGTTCCCTCTGTTGCAAATAGACAGTCTAGGTGTTTATGACTTGAATTAAATACTGCCGTGTACACGAGAAGTCCAAAAAAAGCTTTCAACTCAGTTATATCTGTTTCTCTTTGATGGTGTTTTGAAACATCAGAATATTTTTCACTCATCGAATTTAGCTTTTTGTTAGTGCACTGCATAATATGCTCCAATATATTGTCACTAAAAAGTAAGCCCCAAATAGCTAGCGGATTCAGACTCACCAAGCATCCTTGCCTTTGCTTTCAGTATGGGAACTTTCATCACAATGTTATGTTTTCGGACTTTAGATGATGGACGAACTTCTGAAGTACACCACCTATACCGATTTTTGCCATATATATATTTCTTTTCACTTTCCGTTGAGTCCACTTCATCTGGACTTTCATCTCATCCTGTCATTGTCCTCCTCACATTCAGATAATTCCGAGTTAGTGTCATGCTCTGACTCAATATTATAGTCGTCCGACACATCGTCTATATCACTACCACTGTCAGTGTCTTCGTTATTCCACTTAGAGAGAGTTTCTTCATAATCACAATCGCCCAAACGCACCCGTTTAGATGGCCCAGCCATAACTCACTATATTTGAAACACGCACTAAAGTAACGTAAAGGGTCCGGCGTAGTCTGACAGACTACCGCGCAAATATAATCGTTCCTAACTTAGAGTATAACTGAACAAAATCGACAGAAATGTGACTATTTTTTAATGACCAATAGGGGAAGGAATAGGCGGAGCGACCCGTATGTAGGTGGTTCCAGTAGCAAATAAACAGGATTTGTTTATATGACGTAGTCTCTCAGACGACGCCGGACCAGTTAAGGGTTAATAATGGAAGACTTATAAGAGTTGAACTTTGTTTATTTGCGTGAAATGAAACGGGAAAGTTAAAAGTTATACTATTGTTAACGATTGTTAAATTTTAATATACATACTTATATATGTACTATATGTATGTTTATATGTATTGCAGCGCAGGTGGAAAACTGAACTGCGTATGCTACGAGTAACTTCCTCAGCATTCGCATTTTTATGGAATTAGTATTGAAGTATTGAAATTTTCAACTTACCTGATATGCTGTTGTTTTCCCGCCCATTGGGCCACCGACAATCATTAGGCCATGACGCACCAGCAGCATTTCATAGATTTGCAAAATTTTCTCGATGAACCAAGGTGTTGGTTGCAAATTTGCCTCTTTCAAATTGATATCTAGCCACTTAAGAATATCGTCGCGTTTTGGCTAGAAAAATATATATTGCTTATCAAAAAATGCGCGAAAACGTTTAAGCGGGTATTTTATTGTAAGATAAAGTTTCTTATAAGAAAATCAAACTCGATAGAAATGTTCGAAAAAAATTTTCGAGCTTGAAGTCCAAAACTATTTTAATAAACTATATTGGCAAATCAAAGTCCAAGTAATAATTGTAGGCCGAGTCTATACTAAAATACTTCTTACTGATGAAATATATATGTACATATGTTTATCATCTTTACGAACATGCTATAGTTAGAAGGCTGCTTTGAAAGAGGTTCATTTAAGTTACATGTAATAGAATTAAGAACAAGTCTAAAAGAGTACCTATTGTATATATAAAAAATACTTAAAAGATTAATTAAAAAAATACTTAATGTATTAATCGAAATCTCTAGGTACACGATTGCATATGAATCAGCCAGATTGTACTTTTGTTGAACCTAGGCTACTAAAGGATTCAACTCCTATGATGAGCTATATACATACATATACATAAAAAACATACGTACATACATATGTATGTATGCATACATCCATATATGGATGCACAAGCATGAAAAAGGAAATTTACTTTCATTTTATCCAGCACTCGACCCGTAGTAGGTGGGTGTACTGCGTCAAGACACCCTCTGCAGTGATTATTGCTAGTACAATATTGATGTTTTTTTAAGTAGATGTCTGATGTTAGCGAGTAACTGAAAGTCCACTCAGGGAGTATGTAAGTAAAAATTATCAAATAATTTGTCTGATCACAGCCTATTCTGAATTGCGTTGGCTGCTTAAGTTAAAACTTTACATTAAACTATGTATATATAATGGCACTATGGATTCTAGAAATTTATACAACCTTAAAATTTATTATTTGAATAAAATCCTGAACACGGCGAAGTATAGCACACATGCACTATGGAGTTTTGCCATTTATTGTATCAAAACGAGAAATTCGCGAAATTCGAAGCGACCAATAATACGTACACCGTGGTCACATAATTTATTCGTAGACCCTGCGTAGTACGAAAAAAAACCTTAAGCTTTGCGCAAACTATTTCCTGTGACAATATACATACATATGTATTTCTTTTGAATAAGTGTAAGAATGTGACATTCCTGATGAATAGCCGCAAACAAAACTCCCGTTATTTCAACTCCCACTGAGGAATTCCAAGGAAAAGAGGCAGACGTAGCAAAATACTGCAAAACATTTATTCGTACACTTTCAGTTCATGATATTGTTGTTGCAGTTTCAGTTGCGCGTAATATCTGGATTGAAAGTGGCAAAATGGGACGAAGTGCGGATTTGCCATTAGAAATATGCAAAATTGTTATCAAATTGTACATGGAAAACAAGTTTCGAAATAGGCAAAAAATTGGCAAATCGCTTTATTCGATGCAAAGTGTTACTGCTAATTACGTTAATACTGGTAAATTGAAAGCTAATCGCCACCAAGCCGGAAGGCGAAAAATATTGACATCACGTGTGGAACGCAACATAGTAGCATCAGTCGCACAAAATCCCAGAATAACCTCCACGATAGTATGCCGAAATATTCTAGAGTCTTTGCATAAAAAAGTAAGCTCATAAACAGTCCTTAATTGTTTGCAAAACGCTGGTTATCATAGCAGAGTGGCCCGCCGAAAGCCCTACATTTCAGATATTAACAGAAAGAAGAGATTGGAGTTCGCCAAATGCTATATAAATGAAGCAGATTCTTTTTAGGAGAATGTCATATTCAACGATAAGTCGAAATTTAATATTTTCGAATCAGATGACACTCCAAAAGTTTCGCGAAAAGAAAATATAGAAGTGCTGAATGAAAAAATCGTATTCCTACCGTTAAGCATCGAGGAGGAAATGCAGTGGTTTGGGGATGCATAATTGCATTGATAAAATGGACAAACATCTATATATATTTATACACTGGATGCTAAAGGGTTCTTGTTTAAACAAGACAATGACCAAAAACGCTCTTCTTATCTCGTGCAAGAAGGGCTTATTTACCACTATAAGCCGCTTAAAACTCCAGATCAATCAACGGACCTGAACCCAATTGAGCAGCTCTTAGAAAGGAGAATCAGAAAGCTCAAAATAACATCAAAAGCGTCATTAAAGACAGCTTTAAGTGTTGAGTGGGAGCAAATTGCGGCTAATGAAACCAAGGTATTGGTAAAAAGTATGAAGACGTTTGGAAGCCGTTATTAAAGCTAAAGACGGCTCAACAAAGTACTGAATACTCCCTTTTTCTATTATTATTTTTAATAAAATATTCCTTATATGCCTATGTACGAATAATATTTTTGCATAAAATTGTCCCTTATTTCGCTATTACCTTCAGTTCTCTAATTCCAGAAAACTTCTATCATTAAAAATTCTCTTCTAATCGTTTATAATAACGTGCATAATAAGTGTGCGGGACGAACTGTGGAACAATAATGAGAAAATAATGAAATTAAACACGAAAAACCCAGTCAATCAAAAGGGAACAATTTTTATATACTATTTATTTTAGAAAGCAGAATTCTACATATTGATTGAAAGATATGGTGCTGAGCGTGTTCGTACGCCGAACACCGATAGACATCAACGCTTCCATGCGGACGAGCCACATCAACTTTTTAACTTTTCTATAGATGAAAAATCGCTTTTTCAAAAAGTTAGAAATATACTATTTTTACCTATTATGAATTATAAACCTTGCCTAAATGCTAATTCTTTAAGGTATAAGTAAAAAACTGTCACCGTTTTGCTGGAAAAAACCAAAAATTGTTGTTTGATAGAACTTTTGTGGTCTTTAAAAGAGTAAAATTGACCCCCCTCGTACTTTGAAAGAAGAATATTTTAAAAAATAAAAAAAAAATTATACTAAAAAATCGCGCGGGGTTAGGGCTTCCATAGTAATAATAGTGAGATCTTTCTCTTTCTAATAAGCGTGAATCAGCGGTGAGCGGTGCCCCACCCCTCCTCTCTTTGCTCCCATCCAAATTTATTGTCCTGGCAATGGAAAGTTTTGTGATAATGGATTTCCGAAAACAGGTACATATATTTACATATTTTTCATTACCAAAATTATTTTTTAATTTGCCGTAACTTGTTAATCAGCTTAAACGCAAAGTAAAATTTTTTTCTTCTAGAAACTTTAGTATTCGGAAATGTACCAATTTTGCCGCGCATTGCCACTGCGACGCGAAATCGCCACAAGCAGCGTAGAAATTTCGAATGTCTGCATAGTCTCTAACCGATTAAACTAATTGGCATAATAAATATTTTAAATTAATAGCTATTAAATTGCCTAACTTTCGACCACTAATCATTTTTCATTAAAATATCACATTTTCGCTATACTTGTAAATAATAATAAAAATATATTTTTTAAGCAAAAATGGCAAGATTTTTTAATGTAAAAAATATATAAGAAATCGATTTTCGAATTTCAACAACAAAAAAAAAACACAAGAGACGAAATGGGCTTTTGGGCGCATAAATAAATTATACCTTGCAAGGATATGAAGATTTGCTGGTAGTGCAGGTCATTCTGAGGATAAGAAAACTTTTGGGCGAAAAATAAGGTCATACAGCAACCGAGATGCAGGCGCAAAGCTAAATTTGTAATCACTTTATAATCCCCTCTACTTTTACAAATGCATCCGTTTTTAGCAACTTCACTCCAGTTAGGTTCAAATGGTTGCTCAAAGAGTGGGCAAACTTGTACGAATAAATCAAATTCATCTTTCGTGATCACTCCAGTAGTTACTTAAATAAAGCAATTTTCGTATTTTCCAAAAGCACCGTTACATGGAAGGCATGCGTAGCTTTAGTCCGATTGTACTCATTTCCATAGGCAAACTCTTGCAAAAGGGTATCAAGTTTCTTTGCAAAATCGTATATAGTTTCAGATAAAACGATTTCTGACCGTAATTTCATACAAGTGAAACCACTGTACAGTGGTATTGTATTTGTATAAATGTTTGATTGAAAAATGTGTATAGCAAAATTTCTTGTTTACCTCCGGCAACTCGATTCCTGGGAACAGATCCATGTAAATTCCGATGAACAGCGAGACATCCTGCTCCAAGAATTTAGGCAAGTTTACATCAACAATAGCGCGCAGAACTATTTGTGCTTCGGGCAATGTTGAATAAAGGCGTCGAAGTGAAGCTGATGCAAGTAAAACGGATTTCACAGCGCGCATACCTGGAAGATAAAGTGAAAGCAATACAGTTAATAAATAAGGAGGTACTAAATTCAGTTCGAATCGAGCTTTTGTATACCCACTCACTTATTGGTAAAATTTAATTTGGGTTGGCTGCTAATTTTTGGAATCAAAGAAACTCATAAACGGTGAGAGTTGTTGCTTGCTACATCAAATATTCGAGCGAAAATTTAATCCTAAGATATAAAAAGGTACGTAGTTTTTTTCAAATCCCAATTACAAATACTCCGATCCTAACCGAACATATTTGCTGCAATACTTTTATCAAGTTTGGGCAAAATTATTAAGTTGTTATCGAGATACACGCATTTACCCCAATGTGAGTGACACCGTACTTTTTTTTGGGCTTATTACTTGAACTTAACTTTAGTAATTTGACTTTATTTATAACAGAAATATCAAGTTTTCTTCTTTTTTTTTAATGGCGTTAAATGGATGGTGGGCGGATGTTATTAACGGATTTTTGCCACCTATTTTAAATCACAATATAGCTTGAGCAAAGTGGAATATGCGTATCATGTATTATGTTTTTCTCAAGTTATCAGCGGCACCGACGGGCGGGCTACGCGCCTCCTCTCGTTATTCTGAGCATTTTGATATACATACATACATTTATGTGCCTAGATCTATTTTGATTATTTTTTTGCTGTCACATAAAACTGGTATGTGAACAAAATTATAATACCATTGTGCACCAACGCTCACAGGTATAAAAATTAACTATAGAGAAGCTGAACTAAAATACCAGTTCATACAACTAAAACGAAAGTTTTGATGAAACAAATATTTCCACAGAAATTCGTTAAATTCTAAGCTTCAATGTACACAACGTTTAATTTTGCTCTCATAATAAGAAAGAATAAAGAAAATAAAAAAAAAATAGTTAAAAATAGTTGTAAAATGTAATCAAGTAAAGTGAAACTTGTATTGTATTATTGTATATTATTTAATTGCTATTATTTCGTTTATTTTAATTTTATCGCTTTTGACACTGGCCATTAAGCGATGTACATATGTATATAAATTCCTGACCAAATTGTTAAACAACATTTGTACTTAATGTCAAAGGACAGATGTACAAAATAAATGGGAGAAACAAAAAAAAAAAAAATAAAACAAAAAAAAAAATATTCGAAGAAAAATTCTTTCGTGCATACATTTAGAATCATCGATAACTTTTTGACGTTTTTTTTTTAATCTCTATTGGTGCCGTTAATGTATTTCTAATAAAATGTCAACAATGCCTACGTGCAAATGTCAGCATGGCAAACACTAGCAAAAGTTTCTCTTTAGTATTAACTTTTACCAAGGAAGTTTTTTATATTCAAACGAAAAAAGAGATATTTCCGTACATAAATCTAAGCGTGCCGAAGTAGTATAGTATATCCGTCAATTTGCCCACTCGCGCTACTGACACTGTCAAACTTGCAAATTAACATTTTCTAGCAGGCAGCAAGAAAGAAAATAAACATAAAAATATTCTGCAATTTATTTTCTACTTTGCCAATTCATCACCCAAACTGCTGTATAAGATATTATGTAAATGTGCTTCGAATGTGTAAATACACTTTTGGGGAGATGTTTTTCTATGGACTTCTAGGCGCTAATGCATGGTATATAATATTATACTATATTTCATTAGATGTGTTTGATATATGTATGTATGTATGTACATACATTTAGTATATAAAAACGGAGGTAATTCAATTCTTGAAACAACTTTGTAAGCTGAAGCTGATCAAAATAAAATCTTTTCCTTAAAACTCCCAAAAATATATTTATATAGATATGAATAAATGTATGTATGTATGGATACACATCCACACATTAGGGTGGCCCATAACTATATGGGGGAAAATAAAAGTTTTCATATTCTCGGTCGCACCCACTTCTCGGCATCAGCGTTGCCATAATGCGTTCGTGTATGAACTCTGAAATAGAGAATATAAGCAACAGATTTCCCTTAACGCCAATCTTATTCTTTCTAATTTTGAAAGAATATGCGTTAAAGTTTTCATATCGTTTTCGTTCCGAAGCTAAATTTAATGGCTGTTTCTTTCATTTTGACCAAGTCTTATGGCGAAGCATTAAAAAAGAAAAAAATTAAAAGTAATGCCATATGCTAATGATTTTTTTCCACTGCTAACTAGGAAATTTAAAGCTCTCGATTTTGTTCCTGCTGGACTAATCACCAGAATATTTTGGATCCGCAAAGAACGAAAACAAAGATTTTTTGGAGATGATCGAAATGTAAAAATAAGAGTTATGTACCCATGTATTCTCCTAAATTTTGGTCAGTCCATGATAATGTTTTGTTTAATCTTCCGTGAACACGGCCTAGCATAGAAGGGCAGGTTGCTTAATACGTTTAATGATACAAATACTTACATATAATTTAGTTCACAACAGAAAGTAATAGAAACTGTCTAATGTGAATGTTTGCACGTTGACTGTATAGTTGTATATTTTGCAGAAGCTATGTTTATTTTTAGTATTCAATTTTTCGCCTACTTATGTAACTATATTAATATACAGTCCGGTTCACTTTATTAGAAGCAGTAATTTTTATGGAGGAAAAGGATTATGCAAGCTAGTAAGTATTTCGCAGCAGATAAACCTCAGCAGTTGTAAACTGTGCTTGATTTATTGGTTCACTTGAATAGAGGCATTAACCAAATAAGAAAAAAAATACTGCATTTAGGAGCATTTTACAAATGCTTAATAGTTTGTGCTACGATCGATTTGTACAAATTCTCCAGATAGCCTAAGATAGCCTGAAATTTCAGACCAGGCCGTTTTAATGATTCGAATTAAAGCATTTTTGTCTTCAAATTGTTGCCCATTCTCATAAACCTAACGAGCAAGCCATCCCCGTTGATTTTCAATATTCAATTTCCAGATGTGGGTAAAGTTTCAACGTTTTGGGACGCAATCCAAGTTTTGACCACACTGACCAAATGATTCATGAATCTCAGAGAGAGATGACTTCAATAGAGCTTCATAGCCGTTTGCCGTCAACTTGTAGTCTACAATTTTCAATTCGAACACTCCGTAGTGCGATTTTGCTCCCCATACTTTAAGACCACCTTCATGGCTGTGATGTCGACTCAAATACCATCCCTTCTTTCTTAAGTCATGGAAATAGTAATTGTATCCATCTGGCCCATCCAGATTGAACTTCTTTGCATCACTAAATACTACTTTTTCACTACTTCTTACTCCATTCACCGGGATCGTTATTTGTAATAGAACTCCAAGCCATGAGTTTTCTATCAATCCAGGCGGCGAAATTTATTCAAAAGTAGTTTTTATGTAACTTTTATACTTCAGTTATGATGCGTTTCGAACGGTGGATTTGCTGGCTGCAATATTTGATATTTGTTTAACTTTTGCTACTGAAAGAGCGAAAGTTGATTCAATCCTAAGGATTTTGGGAGTTTCGTTCGGTGTTGAAGCCATTACAGTTCTGCTCTTGTAGTTTTTACCAAAGAAGGCATCTTGTTTCACGTAAAACACCAAAACATTTGGACTTCGACCAATCTTTTTGGCAATTTGGCGATTTGAAAGTCCCTCTGAGGTCAAGATATCGATTTGACCTTTTTAGCAGACATTTCTATTATACATTCTTTAATGGGTGTTAGGCCGAGCTCCTCCTCCTATTTGTGATGTGCCTCTTGATGTTGTTCCACAAATGGAGGGACTTACAGTTTTAAGCCGAGGTAAATAGTTTATGTTAGTTTTTCATGTCAGGAATGCACTCGGATATTTTCCATAGCCTTCCGAGGACCGACCGCTTTTAAAATCAATTTTTTCTAATTTGTTACCTACGGCGCGGTGTAAACCCGCGTACCAACCCATTTAGCCACCGCAGCTGACCGTATTTAATATTTAACTTAAATGAATCAACCCATTTAAGTATTCAACATGAAGTTTTTTGGAGCGTATTAAAGTAGAACATTGCGTTTCGAGTTTTCTAAAAAGCGAAATAAATTTTCGTTTTATTCACTTATATGTTTCACTAATGACAGAAAATATTAGATATGCGACTTTTTCTGTAGATGCGTTGTGAGTTTTTACACCCAATTATAGATGCCGACTAATGTGGATGGATACCTGGACATTCGGGCATACTCGGCAATCATCATGCTGACTATGCCGCAAATCTTGCCTTAAAATCGTGTTTGCACTTTTATAACCCATTTAGTACAACATCAATTAAAACCATATACTCCAGAGCTTTAAAGTCTCAGCTGTGTGCCAATTGGTATATCTACCAGCATGAATACAAAGAAGTAAATCCACACGGTTACGCTACCATACTGCCAACTTCGACTACTACTTGGATGAACCGCTGCTTTGTACGTTTAAGGCTAGGACATACTCTTTTAACACACCAATACCATTTAACACAGAGTCCACCGCCAATGTGTAACTTTTGCACCGCGAACCGCTTAACCGTACGCCACATTCTCCTACATTGTCCATCTATCTCCGCCTTACGCACCACAACACTGGTAACGCAGATCCAATCAACACTCTCTCCATCTCTTCTGAAGCAAATATAATAAAAATGTCAAATTTTCTTAAAGCTATAAACATATTTCAACTTATTTAGTCTTATAATCTTTATTTACTTACATTTACTAGCACTTGACTAAGCCGATAGCCCTGGTAGCTAGAGCTTTTATCTTAGATTAATCTATAATTTTAATTATATTTTAATAAATAATAATAATAATAATAGATACCGATTTACGTGCAAATATGAAGCAGATCAAAAGAAAATCGAGCAAGTACAGTAGACGCAGTTTTCGTACTGTTTTCATAGTGTTGTTAGTGTAAAGTCATTATTCCAGCTCCAAACTGTATCTATCAAAATTTAACGACATTACAGGCATTTTAATTTCGCTTCAACGTCTGCTTTTGCAGTAGATTTCCGAATCTGCCTTCGTGTTCGCAGAGAACAAACTTCGGCTCCAATTAGCTGGTATATTTCGTCTGATCATATTTTGTGTTTACAGACCACTTAGAGTTAATATGAGCTTAAATTACTATAGATAATTATTAAATAAATTTAATAAGAGAGGTTAGAAATTTATAAAATTCATTCTTTGAAACTGAAAAGTCAAGCGGAATAGAACTCGAGATTTCATTGATTTCTCTTAGAGCGCGGGCAATAGGAGCATTACGCACTTAATTCATGTTAAGAAATCTAGGATGAAATGGGTAAGTATTGCCTAGAGGTCTAATAGGAATATGAAAGTGAATGCTACGTAATAGGGATGAACAATCAATTTCTACTTTAATTTCACTAAAAACTAATGACAGTGAGAGTACAGACCTTCTACTTCAAGTCAATTAAAATCAAACGGGAATTATAGGAAGGGATAGGATTTGAGAATTTTAACGACCTGAGAGCATATTTAAGGAATACCATATGTACACGCTCAATTCTCTCAATTGCAAATTGGTTGCAAGGCCTCCAGATAAATGTTGCATTTTCTAACATAGAGCGAACAAAGGTAGTAAAAAGTAATTAGTGAGTGTAGGCGTCCAAGAACATACGGCATAATGTATAAAACCTAAGATTGAGTAAGAAGTGGATACAATGAAACCAATATGACTGTTGAATGAAAAATTTGAGTCAAAGATGCGCTATGGCTATTGACACTTGTGGGTAATCAAATTCATTGTCTTAAAGACTTTATCATGTTGCGAACCCTAAATAATAAATATGTAAGTTGTGTTCTCGTTTGGATGTATTACGAGATCACAACTAACAAAAAAAAAAAACAACCCTGAATATGGAAGGTAATTCAATGTAAGAGGTAAAAATAAATAAAAAGTACAAATGTTAAATTGAATGTGGTTACCTTACCTCCTATGAGCTACATATTGACCAATGCCCTGTACTGTGACCAATGGTCAACATACGTTTGGATCGTATAGGTTAATGTCTATATGTAGCCATCAAATTATTAGCAATATGTCACAAGCAGAAGCTGTCTAATAATACTTTACGAGAATACTTTACTCCTTGAATCTTTAAAAATATTGTATTTCTATATTGAACACTTTCAGAATCGATAAAGCAAATAAAAAAATATAGTAAATAAAAATCAAGGTAAGGCGGATGTATGAATTGGGGCGAATGATGTGGAGCGAACGAAAGGAAGAAAGCAATAAAGGAATAATATCATAAAGCAAGCCGTATTTGTGCGCGCACTTCCACAATCCCACCTACAACCACTGATGTACTTCCGTTCCTGAGATATTTTTTTCTTTCGTTTTTTATCAGTGAATGCAACACTTCGTCGCAACTTGCCAATGCAACACCACTCAGCAATATCCCTTTCATATTTCGATTTCGAATGACAAAGAAGACGGTATCCATTCGACTCTTTAGTATATGCAACTACGGTTGAATGGAACAACATACGTATGTAGATAGATTTGTGTACTATATACAAGTATGCATGTACATATATATGTAGTGCAAAAAATATGTACACAGCTTTTGTTATTGAATTTTTGTTTTTTTTTTTGACATGATTCCATCCCCATCGCCAATAAAAAATCCAAATCATAAAGAACTGAATGAATACATTCGTAGATAGTCAGTCGAAAACTCTTCAATGTACGAGTAGGTACCTCCCAGCTCATATGACATCATGCAGTTCAGGTATGGTCCATTATACTTATACAAACACATACAAGAACGTATAATGGATGTATTAGCAAATGTGTTCAAGAGTGTATACTTACCGTAATCATAGTGCGATTGTGATGACAACTGCTCGGAACACAATTTATATGTGTGTACGATTTTTTGTGCTAGCATTCGCGCTTCGTCGAAACCGTTCGAGTATAGAGTAATTTCGCCTATCATAGCGTAGTCAGGTACCATCATAGCCACTGTACGGAAGAGCACTTTCAAATTGTCTGGCAGTTCTGTACGGCCAGCGTAGCTGTAAAACGAATGAAAACGTAAAAAAGGAAGTATCAAAGATTAAAAATTACGCCAAATATATTTTATATTGATACGTATGTATGTACATATGTATACTCAAATATGATATATGAACTTTAGTGCAAGTGTATGTTACAGGATAATGCAATCAGGATGAACATAATACGTGATCAAAAGCAAAAATCAGTCACTGAAATTGTTGAACTTAGAACAGAATTATGATTTTACAATGTTTGGCGATGTGATTGGTTTATATTCTTTCCACCTCAATCGCATTTAACTGTTGTATATACTTTCTGCATGTCTAATATTTCGGGGGCTAAAAAATTGTTAAACCAGAAAATAACTCGGCAAATACTAAATGTGATCTGGACTAAACCACGTATGCACACACACATTAAGGTAAAACTTAAATTGGCTGCGGATAATATATTATATTAAATATAAATATTAGTATATTAGGTTAGGTTGACATTGCTGGCTGAACGCCATCAAAACACACGTATTGGTCCTTAGTGGTACCAGAGGGAGATTACGTTTCATTGTATAGGGTGGGCCATGTAAAATTTGCTTTTAGAATCGGCTTGAAACTTTTTTTTTATTTTGAAGATTGAACATTGTCATTTATGAATGAAAAATAATATCGTTCAAATGACTGCCACGGCTGGCTTTACAGTATTCCATTCGATCAACCCACTCTTTAAGCACATTTTCGATTACTTGGGCTCCAATTTCATGAATGGCAACTTCGATTTCGTGTTTTAAATCATCAATCGTCTCTGGATGGTTCTCATAGCATTTGTTCTTAACGGCTCCCCACAAAAAATAGTCCAACAGGCTTAAATCACAGCTCCGAGGCGGCGAATTGATATCGGAATTATTCGGCTGATTATTCGGTTTTCAAAAACGGTAGCCAAAAGTTCGAGTGTAACTTTGGCAGTGTGACAAGTTGCACCGTCCTATTGAAACCAAATGTCGTCCATGTCATCCTCATCAATTTTTGGAAACGACTCGTTGAGCATATCACGGTAACGCTCGCCATTTACTGTAACCGCGGCTCCTCGCTCATTTTCGAAAAAAAAATGGCCCGATGATGCCGTCAGACCAAAAACCGCACCAAACAGTGACTCTTTGTGGATGCATTTGCTTCTCTACAGTAACGTGTGGATTTTCTGAGCCCCAAATCCAACAATTTTGCTTATTGACGTAGCCACCGATGTGAAAATGAGCTTCATCAGAAGAAGAAGAAGAAGACTCACCACTTTGGAAATAGGTTTTAAATATTTCCCAATTTTGTTCAAGCGTATAGCGTCCCATTTCGTAAATGTCAAACCTTTAAGTAAATTATGAACACATTTGACATGTCATTTGTGTTAAAATTCTCAAAAAAATTGGTGGTTCAAAAAGCAAACGCTATATGGCCCGCTCTTGTAATAACCCTGCGTTTTTTGCGAATCTAAGTAAGCTCTGAGGCTCTAACCTCGAGAGACATTCTAACCTCTCATATTGCAGAGCTCCGAAGCATTTCATTCGGGTTCTAGTTAATGCAATACCTGTATGTTCGGGTACCCAATAGATGTGCAGCCGCTTATCTGTGGCCACCGTTTCTCTGGCTTCCCTGTTCTTAGGAACGTTTTGAGATAAAATTTCATATTAGTTTATTATCTTTATCCCCTCTTGTCACTATAAACGTATATATTTATTTTGGAGTTCCTCGATGTTTTTGCGAATGCTATTTCTGCAGTCGTTCCTACGTCAAAGACTTCTGCTTGAAAAGTGCTCCAGTGGTCAAGGAGCTTAAACGGCCGCTTAATGCCTAGTTCTGCGCAATAAGTCCCTGCACCTACTCCGTCCAAACATTTTCGTGCCGTCAGTAAATATATGAAACGTATTGGAGCTAGGGTTCATACCTCTTCTCCACGCCTCTTCTTCTATTGTTGTTCGGAGTCTCATCACTCAGTTGCATTTCGGAGTTATTTAATCCATATTTGCCCTATAACTGATACCTGTTGAGCTATGTCTGCATGTCTTACAAGTAAATTCACCCGGTGCGTTCAGTCTTACAGCTAATTTATCTGCTAGACATTTTAATGCAATGCCAATCGGTGGCAGGTTAAGTATTCTTTCAAGCGCTGCCGTTGGGTTAGTTCTCATTACCCCTGTAGTGCAGAGTGCACAAAAATTTGGAATATTTTCCATACGTATTTTGTGTGTCGTTTTTCTTTAAGCACGCCACCACATTAGAACACCGTAGAGTAATATTGGCTTTACTACAGCTGCGTAGCCCCAATACATATAGAAGGAGATAGACCCCATGCAACTCCCAGCATCGTCTTTAGCTTACCTTCGGGTGGTGCCAATATGGGATCTTGAACCGTCTAGTAAAAAGTATCATATCCCTTTTGTCAGCGTTTATCCCCAGGTCTGCCTGAGTGGCCCATTGACGCACTGTTCGAGTGTATCACTCACCGTGTTTAGGTATTTGCCTGTCACTACATAAGTGGCAATAGAATGCCACCATGTGGCGGACTCTCACTGGCTTAGCTTCGTACTATTCCGCTCTTATCATTCTACAATCTATAAACGCGGGTTTTGTATTTGCTTCTTAAATTAGCTTCTGTCGACACATTATTGAATGCTCCAAAACTCTTAAAGCATGTTCTTTATTGATTAGAGTTTTTTCTACAGCTAACACTAGTGGTTGTAATGCAGTATCTGTGCTCTGCCTTTAGTATAGTATACTCGTATGCAGGTTAAACCTTAGGCATTAAATCTGACCTATTATCTCTGAGGTGGGCGTCTACAGAATGAATGAGGTCACACTCATAAGCCTAAAAAGTGTGGGGTTGTTTTTCCTGCTTTCGGTATAAACACAACCTTGGCTTCTCTCCAGACTACAGGCACATAGTCAAACCTCAGACATCCTGTGTCTATCACTTTTAGCCATAGTACCAACAAATTGCTATCTTCTGGAGCATTGTTGGAAAAATTCCAGCTATACCTGGTAATGCAAATGGGTTGAAAGTGTGATTTAAATGGGTTACAGTTGGGTCCGAACAGAATTTGGCACTTCCTTGATTGTTCGGATGTATAGTATATCCGGTTTGCTCTGACAATTTGTAATTAGACTCGACTATCTTGGCATCGAAAAATCGGGCACAATTGTCGATAGATATAATTCGTTCTTCACGATAATCTGGTTGAAGTCCATGAAAAGTGAAACAAATTAATTTGCTTAAGATACTCATTGCAATTCAATTGATTTGAAGACAGGTTTTGGCTGGCCTTTGATGAGACTTGATGATATTTACGGTATTCAGTATGCCAATATGTTGCTTGTAAAGTGTATTTTAACTGACGATAGCAGAAACGCCTCGACACCGATTTTTCTTAGTTTTAGGAGGTTTAGCCTTTAAATTTAGAGAGACAAGCCCTTGAATTAGCTTGAAGTGTCTGCTGGTAGTCAATTTGTCTCTTGGCTTAGCGCTAAAGAGAATCCCGGAAATGATTACCTCGAAGCTGTGCGCTGATAAGTGATGACGACTTAATTTAGAAGCTATTACTTGTGCGTAGACCTTTGTTTGGGCCTTATAAGGAACTCGGCTCCTTCCTTTCTAATTGCTTGCAATGCAAGTTACAGGGTGGTATTTTTGTCATAATCCTTTCTAATTAGAATATTCAAGAAAACGATTGCGAAAATCAATATCAATATTTTGAAATATAGGTTTTAAAGAAAATAGTTTTACTAAAGTGTTGTCAACGTGCTTGCTAATTGTTTACGAAGCGACAGCTTTATTCTTTTGTTGTAAAGCAGTTAGTGGGTTCCAATGAGTTAATGATCTTCTATCTTCTTATCACTTAAGCATATATATATATACTTTATTATTAAGATGAGGGTATTAAGCACTGGGGCCTGACACCGTCTCTCTTGTGACACCTTTATGGATTCAAAGATTTTCTGTGAACCCAGCTTCAATGAATTTTATAATTTGTCTAATTTTATTCGGTCTACGCCCAGAAGAAACTACTGATATATCTGAAGCAAAACTAACTGTAACTAACTTCTTTTTTTCATTGTTGGATGGTTAGGGCATGTAAATGAGCACAGCGTATCCATGCAGAGAAATCAGTTGCACACAAATTTATGAGGTGTTAGTTAATTAGGAAATATAGAAGTAATATTAACGAAGATGCCAGGCGTTATACAAAAAGTTTTTCCTAAAAGCAGCAGGCAATGGCAAACCTCTGAGTGTATTTCTACCATGAAAAAAACTCCTTATAAAAACAATTTGCCGTTCAAAGTCGGTTCAAAAGTGGTGCAATCACCGTAGCCATCGAATTGGAAGGTTTCTAATTATTGCACATCGCAGCTGGAGGATACAAGCATATAAGCAATGGGGGCCAAAATAAAAATTTGCATCACTCAAAATAATAGTATTTTATTTAGTAAAAAAGTTATTTAAAAACAAAATTTGATGATCAATTTTATGCCACCTTGTAAGCCAATTAATATTGGTAACCAGTATTTATTACAGGGTCCGGCACTCAAAGAGTAACAGGCCAGAGTTTTGTTTACAAGCGCGCGGAAGCATTTTACCTAGAGTAAACGCGAAAAATGAAAATCAGTAATGGATTTCAAACGTAATAGTGTGATTGCATTATGTTTGGTTGGAAAATCACAACCAGCGATTATTCGTGAACTCGAGCACCTTAAAGCACCATTGCTCGTTACAATACCAGTAGCATCGCAAAACTTCATAGAGGTGGTCATCAAAAGACTGCAACGTCACGTGAAATGGTTTAAAAAGTGAAGAAGCGACTTGAGCGAAGTGTCAATCAAATGGTGAAGGAACTAAAAATATCTGACCATAGCTTCCACCGCATACTGGGGAATGATCTGAAAGTCAAGCCTTACAAGATCCAAAAGGCGCATGATCTCACACCAAAGCAGCAACAAGTCAGTCTTGAGAGAGCGAACTAGTTGCTTCGCTTGGCCGAAAGCGGTCAATTTCCGAACATTGTGTTTTCTGGCGAGAAAATTTTTCAAATTGAACAATTCGTAAACTCCCAAGCCGATTGGGTTTATTTGACCGACCGTTCATACGAGAATTTGAGTCATCGATTGGCCACCAGGAGACAGCACCCGCCAAAGGTAATGGTTTGAGCCGCTGTAACCGCAGATGGGCGCTCTCCAATCGTTTTGATCGAGCCTGTCGTCAAGATAAATGCGAAATATTTTCGGGAAAGTATTCTGGAAGTTGCTTTGAAGCCTTCGGTAGACAATCATTTTTTATTACTATTTTTGAGCACTTCAAAGCCATAGATATTTATTTTTGCCTCGATACCTCCACCTTAACGAAAAATTTTCCCTTTACAGTGAACACCTCTCATTTCAGCAAAAAAAAAAAAAAACAACTCAAACAAACTGTATTTAACCACTTTCCAGTTCGCTCCACATTTATGATGGATTCCATTATTCCCTACAGGGTATAATTTTTAAATCCACATGCACATCATACTTATGAATGTACAAACCATACATGCAAAAGCTACTGGGCAAGCAAAAGCGCGACATTGGTCAATGCGATAAGTTTGTTATCTAAGTTACTATGCAGCTGTTGCAGTAGACAGAATTTGTATTGTTTTTGCTTCCAATTATACCCACTTTTGGGCGTATGAGAGAAAAAAGAATGCAAAAGTTTAGTACGTAGCATTATCGGTAACGAAACAGTAAGCGACACGGCTACCAAACCATAGTGGCAACTACGAAAAAGAATGCAAGCAATCCCGACAAATGGTATTTGATAATTGGGGGAAAAATCACTACAGTTTGGAAAACACAGAATCCTCTTGTAAAACCATTGGCAGCAATGCCGCAATTTGTTATGCGTGTGCCTAAAGGGCTTTTCAGACTGAAGTACTTTTGTAGAGTGAGATGCACAGTATTCGAGTTATGAATGGAATAGCGGATAAAAGATCGAAATAGCGAAAAAGATCAATTGGTAAAAAAGCTTAGGTAAGTAGCTAACAGAGACAAGATAATTTCGGAAAATACAGTGAGTGGTACCGAGCACTAAACATCCTTGAAATAGGAAAATATAAGAAATAAATTTGAAGTTTAAAGAGCATTTTCTAAAACTTGTTTTATTATTATCTATGCTTTTCTGCTTAATTATTACAATAACAATGCTTCAACAAGATATTAAGAATACATCATTTCAAACTGCTTCTACATATTAAGAAGACGGCAACCATGAGTGCATTTAGGTTAAACGAAGCGGGCCGCTGGAAAGAAAACACTTATGGTCATGCCAGTCTACTATTGCGGCAAACTCAGTTAACCTCGGTGAGGACTGACTACATCGTCCCGACGGTAACATTCAATAGGAATTTTGCCACTCTCTTTCCATCTAAGGAAGAGTGGAAAAAGGGATTCTCATTAAACAACTTCGACACTACAGTCTATACAGATGGTTCTAAAATGGATTGTGGTGTTGGAGCTGGTATATATTCTCATAGACTTAAAATTGAAAAATCTGTGCGCCTCCCCAATACCTGCAGTGTCTTCCAGGCGGAAGTACTGGCAATTGGGGAAGCTTGTAGGCTACTAATCACAGACTTCTCTTTTAAGAGCAATATCGCTATTCTCTCGGATAGCCAAGCTGCAATCCAGGCACTGGATTCAGCGACTACAACCTCAATGTTGGTGGAACAAAGTAGGAATAGCCTTTCCACCTTGAGCGAAAAACATAATGTTACCTTAATCTGGGTCCCAGGACATCGGAATATTGAAGGTAACGAAAAAGCAGATGAACTGGCAAGAGGGGGATCTGCCATGAATAACGCTCTTGCAGAACCGGTATTCACACCATTAGGTGCAGTCAAGAGTACAATTTCCCTAAAATACCTCCGAATGGCGGAGTGTAGATGGAGGGGCCAGACGAAATGCAAAATCAGCAGAACGTTATGGCCCACCTACAACCTTAAACAATCATCAATATTGTTAAACATGAAACGACGGGATGCCTGGAGACTAACGGCAGTCATAACTGGCTTTTGGTCTGTCGGAGAACAGGCAGCCAAAATGGGCATCCCCCACAACACATACTGTCACAGTTGCAAACAACCGGAGAAAAAGGAAACAATCTTCCATTTCCTCTGTGAATGCCCTGCCCTATGGAAGGACAGAATGTTAACCCTGGGCAAACCGCTGTTCGAGGAGCTCGCACAACTGTCTGGCTTAGAGGTCAACAACCTAATAAGGTTCCTGAACCGCACAGACTGGGTATAGTCATGCCGTAAATAACAAGTTGGTAACGAGGATGTGGCAACAAAATGGTGCGGAAGCGCTAGTTGGATTCAGGATGAATCACCACTCCAACCAACCAACCAACCAAACTGCTTAAAAAAAATCACAAAATTTATCGGCAGTAATCAGCACCAGCGCAGCCTATCAGTAAATACTTGTTACAATAGATTAATAGATAGGTAGCACTACTTCGTCTTAATTCTAAGAATCCTTATAAGAAATTATTGAGTTATACATACATATGAAACCATTCTCCTTATGTCTTCGTTATACAATTTGCACTCATACCTGTCAAATATTATATTTAAACTATTATACATATTATTATATAATGTTTTTTTTAGAGTGACTCAAATGAGAAAAGTCTTTATCTAAGAAAGGTATCTTCAAATGATCGACAGATCTAAACATATGATCAGATCACATGATTTATTCCCACGATTCTATCATATTGTAGAATTTTATCACTTCATCATATCATCTGATCTTATCGCATGATATCATCACATGATCACGTCATATGATGCCATCACAGGTTGGATATTCATTCATTAAATTTTAAGCCTCACTAAATTTAACGTAGTAAAATTTTAAACTAATCGATTGCCTTGGTGGGTTGTATTATAGTATAAGTACGAGTACATGGGATTTTTCTCCACTTATTGTATTCTGTTCACGTAACGGAGGTATGTAACAGCATTAACGACTTAAAATAGGTATAGAGATATACAGACTGTCAATAGAAGCGTGACCGGAAAAATTCAAACTTAGAGTTCCGGTATAAACAAATTTGAATGCTGCTACTTATGAAAAACGATTTGAAGCAGTGCTCCTATGTAACGTAAATGTACAAAAACGTCACCATCATCGGCAGAAATATATTTGAAGAAGTCGAAGATGTTCATAAATAAATGAGTGCAAAGGTACGCCGAAGAAGACCACTTCCCCGGAAATACTGAGACAGTTTTAAGGAAAAGTAATTTGAATGTATCCAAAGGCGCAATTCGAAGACGTTTACGTGCAGAAGACCTCAAATTCGAGAGTACATTGAAAAACTGCTGAACTTATTATCACACATCACAGCAGTCAGTTAAGATTCATGTATGGGATGCTTCTCCGAAAAAGTGATTAGTCGTTTATTTGTGTTTAACGCCATATTTAATGCAGTTTTGGTGAACAGAAGCTGCAAAGGTATTTAGAAAAACTAGTCGATCTTGGATTTTGGTAACTATGCTTTTCATTGAATACTTTAAATAGAACACATATTATAAACCCATATAATGTAGTTTGTTAGAATCGAATTGCTCAAATAGACTCTAAGTTATAGCGGTCCCGCTTTTATAAGACAGACTGCATATACCAAAATTCTCAGAGTGATGTGAGAAGTCGATAAAATCATGCCTGTCCGTGCGCGTGATAATTCGATATGTTTTGGTGCGCATTTTACCCCAAACCTAAGGAAGTTTGGTATTACAAATCGGCAAGATTAGGGTTATTCCAGCTCCTACAGCCAACCTCCGTGTAACGGCAATTTGTACCACGAAAAAATGGTGATATTTCTGTCATAAATGAAGCAGATCTACTCACATTTAGTTTCAACTGATGAGCCCAGGAAAAGAAATGCTACGCAAGTACAGTGCCGCTCAACTGAATAGGTTTGAAATTTATTTCTTCTATTTTTTCTTCTCTTTGTTCCTATGTCATTTTTTCCTTCTTTCTTTTTTGTTTTGAACATTCATTTGTTTACTCATAATATGACAAAAAAATGTAACGGATTATATGCAACGGTAAGTCAGAATTTTGCTTTCGTCGTGAAATTCGCAAAATGTGTGGTCTATTTTTGGCTCATCTGATTAGGTTTGACAACTTTGACTTCACTTTTTGATTGGCTGCGTGATCGAAAACATATAATTTCTTTGGTCTACTTAAATTTAAAGTAATTGCTACCATTTTTTTTAATATGGGCCGGGGGAAATCTTTAACTGATTTTGAAAAAGGTCAAATTAAAGGCTATATTGAATCTGACCTCAAACATAATGAAATAGCAAAGAAGATTGGTCGAAACCAAAACGTGGTATGCAATTTTCTTCGTAATGAAGTCGATTACGGGAAGAAATGAAAGGAGGAAAAAAGTATGCTACAACGGCATCAGAGAAGCGACTAATCCTTCGAACTGCTTCGAATTCCCACCTCTCTGCCAGTAAAATCAGGTATGAATGCGGTGTAAAAGCTAGTTTGGCAACGGTAAAACGGGTTATTCGGCGTGCTAAACACTTAAAGAGATTACAAATATATTTAAAAAAACCTACTCTCAATGATGCACGGAAGGAAGCGCGACTTCGTTTTGCGCGGGATCACATGACATGGAACAATTAGTGGAAGGCTGTGGTCTTCTCCGACGAAAAAAAGTTCAATATCGACGGACCGGATGGCTACAACTATTATTTTCACGATATGCGAAAAGAGGAATGCTTTTTGAGTCGTCATCACTCCTGTACAGGAGGCGTAATGGTTTGGGGAGCCAAACTGGAACTTGCAAGCTGCAGTTTGTTTCATCAAAGATGAATGCAAATGTCTACAAGACTGTGCTCCAAAAGGCTTTTCCCCAGTTTTCCGAAATTTTTGGACCAATTCAATGGACGTACCAACAAGACAACGCCCCCATCCATACAGCCCGGGTTACAAAACAGTGGATTAAGGACCAGAATGTCAACTTGCTCGAGTGGCCGCCATATTCCCCAGACATAAATATTATCGAGAACATTTGGGGACTTTTATCCAGGAGAGTGTATGAAGAAGGAAGACTCGGCGACCCTGGTTGAAGCGATTAGAAAAGCCTGGTCAACTATTTCACTGAGTGAAATTGAAAAATATTAAGATTCCTTATCAACTCGAATGTTTGAAATAATTAAGAATAAGGGTGGTCATACCAAATATTAAATAATGCAGAAATAGTGTCTTTTATTATTTAAGTTACCAAGTGCCATGAAATATTGCTGTGAATAATTTTTTCTATAGTTTTGTCGGTCAAACCTATTAACTCGAGCCAAAAATAAAGTAGATTTTCAGCTATGTTTTTAAAAATATAATAAAAAATATATAAAAACCAAACCAAAAAAAAAACTTCGTATTTCATTAATAATTGATCGTTTTACTTAACAAAATTTATTTGGTTTAAATCCGAGTGCTCGTTATGAAGATATTATGTTCTAAGTCTAAAAAAGAGGTAAAACCTATTCAGTTGAGCGGCACTGTAAAATTTCGAAAAATTGGTGATGCCATTTGAGTAAATATGTGTATCTCGACTGAATAAAACTTGGTGCATGTGTGTGTTGCTTATTTAGATCCGTTTTGATTCGAATTTAATAATGCCATATTTGTTTTCATTTGTTTTTTTTTCATAATAAGTGTAGCAAGATTTTAACTACACGGCTCCAGTGGTGATAGTGAAAATACCGATATTCTGTTATATGATTTTGCCATAAGTATTTTAAGGGAGGATGGTTCCATGTGTAGAAGTCCACGCAAGTGGGGAAAGTTACTGATCGCCATTCACTTGGGAATGGCCAGGACGATTCTTCTGCATATGGTTCAAGCAGCTCACAACGGCCGGGATTAGCCCACGTATCCTCTGGGTAGCTTCCGAACATCCGTTCGGGAGTGAGCTAACGTGAGAAGGCGAAATATTCCAGGATAGCTGGTTGTGCGTTGGGTTTGGGACCCGCCACTTAAAAATCGCCCCCAATGAAAAGTGTAAAAAAGCCTCCCTATACTGATGACGACCCCTGCAAACGAACTAAGGATTATGATTTGAGGGCATGCACCTGGAATGTCCGGTCCCTTAATGGGGAAGGTGCCTCTGCCCGGCTGGTTGATGTCCTCGTGAGAGTAAAGGCTGACATCACTGCCATCCAAGAGATGCGATGGACGGGGCAAGGTAAGAAAACCATAGGACCTTGCGACGTCTACTACAGCTGCCATGTAAAGGAGCGCAAATTCGGTGTCGGATTTGTTGTGGGAGAGAGACTTCGTCGCCAAGTACTGTCGTTCACTCCGGTGGACGAGCGTCTCGCAACAATCCGCATCAAAGCCCGTTTTTTCAACATATCGCTAATTTGCGCCCACGCCCTGACGGAAGAGAAGGACGATGCGACCAAAGATTCCTTCTATGAGCGCCTGGAACGTTCCTATGAGCGCTGCCCCCGCCACGACATAAAAGTCGTGCTTGGCGACTTCAACGCCAGGGTGGGCAAGGAGGGAATTTTTGGTCCCACAGTCGGAAAATTCAGCCTGCACAACGAAACATCCGGTAACGGACAGAGGCTGATCGACTTCGCCGGGGCCCGAAACATGGTAGTCTGCAGCACCAGATTCCAGCATAAAAAGATACACCAAGCTACCTGGCTGTCTCCTGATCGAAAAACGCGAAACCAGATCGATCATGTTGTGATAGATGGAAGACACGCTTCTAGTGTATTAGATGTACGCACGATCCGAGGACCCAACATCGACTCGGATCATTACCTTGTTGCAGCCAAGCTGCGCACCCGCCTCTGTGCAGCAAAAAACGTACATCTACCTACGCAAAGAATGTTCGACATCGAAAAGCTGCAATCACAACAGACAGCCAGAAGATTCGCCACTCGACTCTCACTCCTGCTCTCCGAAAGCACTGCCCAACAAATCGGCATGCGCGAGCAATGGAGCCACATTTCTCGTTCCCTACGTACCGCCGCCGAAGAAGAAATCGGATTCCGGCGAGCCCGAAAAAACAATTGGTACGACGAGGAATGTCATGCTGCCGCAGAAAGAAAAGATGCCGCTTATAGAGCCACGCTGCGATCGGGCGCAACGCGAGCCATGTGGGATCGCTACAGAGAGCTGAAAAAGGAAGAGAGACGTATTATCCGAAAGAAGAAACGAGAGGCCGAAATACGTGAGTGCGAAGAGCTTGAGATGCTGGCCAACAGGAACAACGCCCGAAAATTCTACCAGAAAGTTCGGCGGCTTACAGAAGGTTTCAAGACCGGGGCGTTTTCCTGTAAGAACAAAGACGGCGAACTGGTGACTGACGTACAGAGCAATCTTAAATTATGGAGGGAACACTTCTCGAACCTATTAAACAGTGACAGCTGCGCATGTCACAGAGAAAGTGAAGATCCCGATACCCCAATCGTTGACGACGGAATTGTCGTTCCGCTACCCGATCATGACGAGGTGAGAATAGCAATATCACGGCTAAAGAACAACAAAGCCGCGGGCGCCGACGGACTGCCGGCTGAGCTATTCAAACATGGCGGCGAGGAGCTGGTAAGGTGCATGCATCAGCTCCTATGCATAATATGGTCGGATGAAAGCATGCCTGCCGATTGGAATTTAAGTGTGCTCTGCCCAATCCATAAGAAGGGCGATCCTGCAATTTGTGCCAATTACCGCGGGATTAGTCTTCTAAATATCGCCTATAAGGTTCTAGCGAGCGTATTGTGTGAAAGACTGAAGCCCACCGTCAACCAACTGATTGGACCTTATCAGTGTGGCTTCAGACCTGGAAAGTCCACCATCGACCAAATATTCTCAATACGCCAAATCTTGGAAAAGACCCATGAAAGGAGAATCGACACACACCATCTTTTCGTCGACTTCAAAGCTGCATTCGACAGTACGGAAAGGAGTTACCTGTATGCCGCGATGTCTGAATTTGGTATCCCCGCAAAACTAATACGGCTATGTAAGATGACGTTGCTCAACACCAGCAGCGCCGTCAGAATTGGGAAGGACCTCTCCGAGCCGTTTGATACCAAACGAGGTTTCAGACAGGGTGACTCGCTGTCGTGTGACTTCTTTAACCTGATGTTGGAGAGCATTGTACGAGCCGCAGAACTTAATCGCTCAGGCACAATATTTTATAAGAGCGTACAATTGTTGGCGTATGCCGATGATATTGACATCATGGGCCTTAACAACCGCGCTGTTAGTTCTGCCTTCTCCAAACTGGATAAAGAGGCAAAGCGAATGGGTCTGGTGGTGAACGAGGACAAAACGAAGTACCTCCTGTCTTCAAACAAACAGTCGGCGCACTCGCGTATCGGAACCCACGTCACTGTAGACAGTTATAATTTCGAGGTTGTAAAGGACTTCGTCTATTTAGGAACCAGCATTAACACCGATAACAATGTCAGCCTTGAAATCCAACGTAGAATCTCTCTTGCCAACAAGTGCTACTTTGGACTAAGTAGGCAATTGAGTAGTAAAGTCCTCTCTCGACGAACAAAACTAACGCTCTACAAGACTCTCATCATGCCCGTCCTAACGTATGGCGCAGAAGCTTGGACGATGACAACATCCGATGAAGCGACGCTTGGAGTGTTCGAGAGAAAGATTCTGCGTAAGATTTTTGGACCTTTGCACGTTGGCAACGGCGAATATCGCAGACGATGGAACGATGAGCTGTATGAGCTTTACGACGACATAGACATAGCGCAGCGAATAAAGATCCAGCGGCTACGTTGGCTGGGTCATGTCGTCCGAATGGATACAAACGCTCCGGCTTTGAAAGTATTCGATGCGGTACCAGCTGGTGGTAGCAGAGGAAGAGGGCGGCCTCCTCTGCGTTGGAAAGATCAGGTGGAGAAGGACTTGGCTTCACTTGGTGTGTCCAACTGGCGCCGGTTAGCACGAGAAAGAAACGACTGGCGCGCTTTGTTAAACTCGGCCAAAATCGCGTAAGCGGTTATAGCGCCAATTAAGAAGAAGAGATTTTAAGGGTTATAATATACTAGCTTTAACCCGCGGCCCCGCTCGCGTAGGAGTAGTTAATAATTTCATAGAAAATAATTTTTTATTAATATCCATAATATTACAATACCCGGCATCCGTTGCTATGCCTCGTTGAATAAAATCAAAACAACCAATCAGAAAAATATGAAGCAAAATTATTTTTATTAATTTTCTATCGCAAACTGTTTTTGAACTTTGCATTTGGGTCATAGTTGAACAGCTTATGCGGATTATGAAGTCTAGAGTGTGCTATAAATAGTGGGAAATAGGAAAAACTAGGATTTTTTAGATTAAGTTTAAGCAAATATTCAATATTAGTGACGAATGAGAGTGGTGGCGCGGCCTGGGGGCTATGGGAAGGGAGTTCCATCATATAAAAAATGCCTATAACCTTCATTGCCTGAAAATATGAATGTATACAAATTTTTACGTCATTTGGTGTTGTCGTTTCGTAGTGATGCGCGGACAGCATACAGACATTCACCTTTATAGTATAGATGTAGGGTGGTCGCAGAAAAAGGTTTTTCCAACCACCCCACCCAAATTATAGAAAATGGAAAAAATACCCCTGTTTTCAATTTTAAAATAGGTTTATATTTAATGGTGTTGCCAGAGCTTTGAAGTTTCTCATACATTTCACATAGAGAAAATATATTTTGCAGTAAAAACGTTGACAATAAATCTTTCTTTTTCGACAAAGAAATTTTCCTTAAAAGATTTTCTATAAATAACATTCTTATAAAGTTGCCTTGCGAATAACATGTAATTTTTCATTTCCATTAAATGTAGAAATCGAAACTAATTTTCTTTTATATTTAATATAACTCATCAATTTTTAATTTACTATATATAATAAATCTTTAATTTAAACATGCATTGAATTTATTGATAATAATAAGAAAGCAAACGAAAAATATAAGGAGAAAAATGATTATATCATTTGATACCAATTGCTTTGAGGTCAAGTAGAGGATTACTAATTTCTCCACTTAATATTATATTTCGAGACTCTCTCCATCTAAGTTGAGAACACCTGCCTGTTAATATTATATGTTGTTGAGAATTAACGTTGAAAATTTTAAAAAGTTAGTTCACTACTACAAAATTTTCATTGAATTGATATCGATGTAAAAATGTAACGACGCGCTTTTGAAGTAACAGTGATATTAAAGAACTTTTATGAAACGAATATTTACAAGAAAGTAAACTGGATTTAAAAAAGTGGATGCTACTTAAAATGTATCCACAGTTGCTATCTAAAGCAAGCTTGATGTCCACGTCCTGAATGATGTTCGTACTTGTATTTACATGCATACATGCTTTACATATTTTTCTGGCTTATAGATGAAACACCTGCTCCATAAGAGTGCATAATACACGCATACACAAATGCATACATACAGTATGCATGTTCTCGACAAAACCAATACCATCCGCAGCACAAGCCGCTGATTGCGTGAAAAAATTGGAGTGTAAAAACCACATAAAGAGTTTGAATGACTCAAAGAAAAAGAAAAAACCCTGCAACTGCGAGTGGGATAAGTAAGGGACATGTAAATAACCACAATGCGGATTTACTTGCTACACAATTACAACAACAAGAGCTAAGACTATATATGTATATACAGGCGCCTATTTACTCCAACTCGTGTGAAGTAAACGATAAAGTTACCTTCAAATACATATGTACTTTTATACATAAATATGCATGTACATACCCTGCAGTAAAAAGTACTATTTGTGAACTTGAATCTACCAGTTCACTTTTCAACTGAACCAGTTCGTGTTTTATCTTTTTCTCATGTTGGCAAATGGTATTTTTACACGGCGATGTCCTACGGAATGTCAATAGTCCAGCCATGCATTAACAAAATACCAGTTCGTACTAGCCAATCAAAAAATAATCCAATATGTTTCCAAAATGACTAAAATAAGTAAAAATATAAGAAACAACACCAAACATTCTATTATGATACTATTTAAAAACACCCAAATTTATTTTTCTTAAATTTAAATCACGCATTCAAAAATTTATTCAAACTTGCACCGGAGAATATTGATTTTACAGAGAAGCTTCTGTCCTCATTTTGGGGAGGAACAAAACCTGCTTGCCAAATACCCTTCATAAATAAGAGATGGAAAATAAGAGGGTTAGAGCTGAATTAAAATTTGTGCTTGTTTTGTACTTGTTTACTTATTTTAATATCAATCCGATTTCCTATATTACATAAGAACTAATTTTAAGTTTAACCCTTTCAATACGGATTTTTTTAAGGGGGAAAAATATTTAACCATGAAAAGTTATTACTAGTGATCTAAATAGTATGTCCTCTTGAATAAATAAAGAAATTATTTCTAGGAATTGAGAAAATGCCCTGGGAAAACATTGTCCCACCCGTAATGAACAGTGGGGCACACGTGTCCCAATAGTATCCATAAACGTAAACTATTAAATTAAGGACTCGGTGATATCCTTCTTTATTTTCATTTATTGAATTCATTTAGTTCCTTTTACAAGGTAACAAACAGTATTTTGAATCAAAGTTTGTGTATATGAAATTAGCTTGTGTGATATTTAGCAAAACAGGCCTTGCATAAAGGAATATTGCAAGAAGAACATACAGTTTTCGTACATTGCTCTTTTTTCTTATCGGCGCAACTTCTGCAACGACGTCGAGTTGTCTCCTCTATTGGAAGATGCTCTCCAACTCCGGATAAAAATTTTGATCGGTGAGAGGGCCGGCCGCTTGTACTACCACGTTTAACTTTTGCGTATGCCAAAAGCTGTTCTGATAATTCTACGAGAAAGGAAATCAATGGAACCTTTGTATGCCGAGTTTTTTCAAAAATGATCCAAGAATTAGAAACGCAAACCATAAGAAGCTTTTGAAAAACTCTTTTCCACCATTTCCCAGATTTTCTATTTGGATCGTAGAGAGATGAAAATTGATCTGAAAGGTCTACTCCGCCCATATATTTTTTATAAAATGCTATAGCTTCTGGGCATGGAACATCTAATTTCTCTCCTTGTCTATTGGTTCTTTGTACGGTTGTCATCTTATAAGTATGGCAATTGCTGATCAGTAAAACTTCTTTGGTGTCTTGCCATTTACAGACCAAACACCCTTTATTGTTAAATTTGAAGACGTAGGCACCCCTTTTCATTTTTGGTCCATCAGTACTTGGTAATAGCTTCCTATTCTTCATAATGGTGCCTACTAAACCAAACTCCAAAGATTGTGCTAAATGTACGGTAGTAAAAAACCGATCACAGCAAATTACTGCCATTGGATTCGATATTGTTGCACACAATTTTTTTACAACTCGTTCTCCAAGAGTTCCCTCTGCTTGAACCTGTTTCTTCCCAGAATAAATATCAATATCATAGCTGTACGCAGTTATGGAATCACATCTTTCCCAAATTTTAATTCCTCTTTTTATAGGCTTCATTGGGTTGTATTGTTTCAAAGTAGACCTTCCTTTGAATTCCCCAGATCTGGCCCCCTGTGCCTTTTTCTTGTTCCCGAAATTGAAGAGGCCCATAAAAGGATGATGCTACGCTACGATTGACGAGATAAACCCAGCATCGAAAGAGGAGCTGAACAAGATAAAAAAATGACTTTTTGAAGTGCTTCGGAGACTGGTAAAAACGTAGGCGCAAATGCATAATATCTCATGGGGATTACTTTGAAGGGGATAAAATTTATACTATATATATACATTAATGAATAAATAAATAATTTTTGAAAAAACTTAAAATTCGCGATACTTTTTGAACACAATTCGTATATACGAAGCCGCGAATATTGGCAAATAATTCTACAAGAAATATTCCAATATTGACTATTTTCAAATATTTAGATGTCATTGATTTCTTCAATCTTACAAGTATATTAGATATAGAATTTTTATCTCGCTGAGGAAAATTGACATATGGACAGCTCGAGCGCGTCGAATGCGTTATGTTTATGAAAGAAAGTACCCTGTGATCAAAAAGTAAAGTGAAGGTGATGTTGACTATTTTCTTCGATTGCCAAGGCGTAGTGTACCTTGAGTATCTTCCATCGGGCCAGACAGTCAATAAAGAATACTATTTATCCGTTTTGGGGCGTTTGAGAGATCCTGTACGTCGCAAACAGCCGAAAATGTGGGCAAACAATTCTTAAATTTTGGATGATGATAACGCACCATCGCACTGAGCCCAAACCGTGCTGGATTATTTTACCAAACACCAAGAAAAAAACATCGTGCAAGCACCGTATTCACCTGACATGGTCCCGTGCGATTTTTTTTTTTTGCCAAGTTGAAGTTACCACTTCGTGGAAGAAGATTTCAGTCGATAGAGGAGATCAGCGTACCAGGGGTGCATGGAGCACTGGGTTAATCGTTGGCACATGTGTATTCTTTTAGACGGGTCATATTTTGAAGTAATTAGATAAAATACATTTGACTGAAATTTAACTCAGTTTTGTTTTATTTAAACATTCCCCGTACTTTCTGATCATAGGTTACTTTGCAGCTAGAAATATGAGCAGAGAACTAATGAATGAATTTGTTTTCTTTGTGTTATACAATATTTTGACTGTTCAGTGCCGTTGCGACTACAATAATCATAGCCGCTACGACTGCTCCAAAAAATGTTTCTTGTTCTTGTTACTTGTCGCAAGACTTAGAATTTTAGCGTTGAACGACATACGCATGTAGAGGAATAAAGAGTGCAATTTTATGCTCATACTTGTAATACCTACATCTGTGTACACTAATAAGCTTTGTTTTGCTGGGAGCTCAGAATAGAAAAATCTATGTACATTGCCCCAAAATTCATATGATATATGTATATACATATGTACATACGTAAACGCATACCGTTTAGATGAGAATTATTTCTTTGCTTTTGTTAGCAAGGAATTCAATAATTTGTCTACATATTTACACTTGAATTCTTGTATGAAGATATTCATATGAGCTGTGTTGTGAGGCGGGTAATTAACATTGACAAATTGTAGCCGCGTTTTGTTAGCATTTGATATTTAACATGAACCTTCTCTATTAAATCAATTTTCTATGCTTACACTAAAGTAAGTCCTACAAAAACAAACAAACAAATTCTTTAGAAAACGAATAAAGAAACAAAAGTTAAGGTAGATACTCATTTTAGAAATAAGTTAATGCTAATTGAATATATTTTTTAGTTAATGAAATTAATACTATTGTAGTTAAATATTGGATTCACGTATTTTATGTATTCACTTGCTGCGAGAATTTTTTCGCGAATAGGCAGAATATAAAATTGATTACAGTGCTTGCAAAAAACTTCCTAAGTCGTTTAAAAAATGATGAATATTACATTGAAAGGTATGTAGGTGTGTCATAATTATTTGTTTTGTCGTTTTAACGCTTAAACTGAGCTATTGTAACAATATTAGTCTTACTTTCTCTAATCTTATTGACTTGTCATGCGAAACTACGTATAAAATGAACAATTTTCATGAAAATAATTAATTATTTGATAGACTTGTATCCAAGTTTTTTTTTTCAATTGGTACATATGTATATTCATCAGCATCCACTTATACATGATGCTTTCATTACGATGCATTTTAATGAGTCTAAAGACGAGCCTTAAATTTCCTTACAAAAATGAGCTACATAGTTCTAGAAAAACTGTGACTATTGGTATTATTATTGTAAATGGCAAGCTAATATGATTCCTTCTATTAAATACCGGTATCTGCGCAAGAATGTGGCTTGCAACTTTGGCTTTTCCCTGCAGGGTATGTGAATATGTGTGTGTATATATGTACATATATTTTTGTCAGCACTTACCCAGGATTCATTGTTATGAATATGGAACATGTGGGATCCAAACGCAGTAATGTGTCCTCAAAGAAAAATTTAACCACCTTCCGGCCAATGGCTCGTTGAATGGTTAGAATTTGTTGCGCCACCACTGATAGCACTTCTAATTCAATACGATTGAACTCATCGAAACAAGCCCAGGCGCCAGATTGTGCTAAGCCCTGAAAAAAAGAGGGAAAACAACATGAAAAAACAATGCATACCGACAAAACAAAGAGTTAGTCAAAGGAAGGATGCTAAAAAATAACAATGAAAATGGCAATATATGTATACAAACATAAATGTACATACATGGCAACTACATATAAACACATACAATGCACAAACAAACTTAAGTAAGGAGATAAAAGGCACGGAAGAAAACAACTACGATTATTGAGACGTATTAGAGTTGGTGCAAGAGTTTAGCAACGCATATGCTTCCATGTCTACAGGCAAATATGGCGTATGGAAATGCACTTATAGCAAATTGAAAGCTGTGCAAAGAGCGTGAGGCAAAATAAGCAAATTCACGCATATTGGCCTAGCAGCATGTAAATGCATTGAGCTACGTCAACAAAATATTTATACATATACATACATACATATTTATACACTTACAGCTATGCAGACAAGCAGAAACTACGATTGTATGACAATATCATCAACTCAAGAATGGACCCTGAAATAATATAATCGCATAACAACATGGGAGCACTCCATAATTCCGACTTGAAATATCCCGGCAAGACATAATCCAGACAGTTTTTAAAAACCTAGGCAATAAACCTAGGACATGATAGGACTTAAAACAGGGATACAAAAATTCCGACTGGACGAAATGCAAATAATACAATAGCCAAATATGGAAAAATATCGGCAACTCTAAATTTGATAAGACGCAGTACAGAAAAAATTCGTGCCGAAAAAATGCGACAGATGTATTTACATACATACATATATATGTTCTTATACGAGGTGTGTTCAAATAGTGTCGCGAATTTTGAATTTTCGCAGGTTACGTATATTCGAATTTCGATTTTTTTGTAGCGATATTTTGGTACTCATGCTTACGAGTTCGGCCATTTTGAATGTTCAGTTAATTGTTGACAGCTGCTTTGCTTGCACGTGTTTCGACTAGTCTTCGATTTTTACCTATTCAAAAAGATGGATCAAAGAACCTATATCAAATTTTGTGTGAAAAACGAAATTAAGTGCGCGGATGCATTCCGAATGCCGGACGCCCGAGCACTTCAACAACTGACGAAAAAATTGATGAAGTGAAGGAAATGGTATTGGCCAATCGTCGAATCACCGTTAGATAAGTTGCTGAAGACCTAGACATATCGATTGGCTCGTGCCATTCAATTTTTTTCAATGATTTGGGTATAAGACGAATCGCCGCAAAATTCGTACCAAAACTGCTCAATTTCGACCAAAAGCAGCATTGCATGAACATTGCTATTGAGATGTTGGACTCTGTCCGCGACGACCCAAATTTGCTCCAAAGGGTCATAACTGGTGACGAATCGTGGGTTTATGGTTATGATGTGGAAACCAAAGCTCAATCATCTCAATGGAAGCTGTCGCACGAACCAAGACCGAAAAAAGCGTGCCAAGTTCGGTCGAATGTAAAAGTTTTGCTTACCGTGTTCTTCGGTTGCAAGGGCCTTGTGCATCAAGAGTGCTTGCCCCAGTGTAAAACGGTCAATAAAGAATATTACCTGAAAGTTATGCGTAATTTGCGCGAAGCAATCCGCCAGAAAATTTATGGAGTAACAAAAATTGGCTCCTGCATCTCGATAAAGCCCCTGCTCACACATCGTTGCTTGTGCGCGACTTTTTGACCGAACACAACACTCCAATGATACCACAGCCACCGTATTCCCCAAGATCTGGCCCCCTGTGACTTTTTCTTGTTCCCGAAACTGAAGAGGCCTATGAAAGGACGAAGCTACGCTACAATTGACGAGATACGATTGACGAGAAAGACGGCATCGAAGGAGGAGCTGAACAAGATAAAAAAAATTATTCTTTGAAGTGCTTCGAAGATTGGAAAAGACGTTGGCACAAGTGTCTCATGGAGATTACTTTGAAGGGGACAAAATTTAATATCTATTTTGTCCCCTTCAAATAATATAAATAAATAAATAATTTAAAAAAAAAAAAATAAAAAATTCGCGATATTTTTTGAACACATTTGGTTATACGGTAAATTTTTAATCAATTATTCTTTGCATGATTCTCTTATTGCACCAACTGTTACAGCAACGGCAAATAACATTTTTCGAATCGTTTAAAGTTAGTGAATTGCACTACAGAACTGCGAACAAGCAATTTGGAAATTCCTCATGTCGTAACCAGCAAACCAATTTAAGGAATTTTAGGTAAGTTTTCTCTTTTCCAAAACGTAAGTTACCGTTCCAGAGTAACAATTTGGGCCACTAACATTAATACTGAAATGAAGCGCGTACATCGTACATACATACATACATACTATACATATGTATGCGCAACATTTGAGCATGCTGCAGAAATGCATACATGTCTACATACACACATACACTGGTAGAAAATATAATAGTAGCAAATATTTTCAAGTAATTTTTGACATTCTTTTTTTGACTGCGGATATTTTGTGCCTGGTTTGAACATTTAACTATTAACGCAAATTAAAAAAATAAAAGCGTCTTTTTCAAATATTCTACAGCATGATAAAATTCCGTCGAGTTTAAGAAGCCTTCCCTAGAAAAGGAAATAGAAGCAAAAAGTCTTGCCACTATAAATTAGTGTTGAAAATAAATATGATTACATATGGAGAATTTTTTTAGTATTTCGAAGCACCTCCTGCTTCTTTTGTGACTTCTTCACGTCTTCGAAGCGAATTTACTAAATTTCTACTCTTATCCGAAGAAATAAGGTACCAACACTTTTGAACTTGGTTTCAAATTTCTTCCCTATTTGTGGCCTTTCGGGCTATTCGGGCCTTTCAATTACATGTATTTTTCAGTTCTGTCTAAAGATGATCAAATGGGTTTAAGTCAAGAAGCTGCGACGGTCATTCTAAAACATTCACTTTTTCTTTTTTGAACCAATTCTTTTGATGAACGCTTGTCTTGTATAAACTTATCTTGTATAAACTCTCGTATTGGAGGTGTTTATGCATAGGCAAGCATATTCGGATCCAATATTCTCACTCTACACATTTCCACCCGAGAATGTTAATGCATTAATTAATTAATACATACATTAATTAATTAATACATACATACATTAATTAATGCATTAACATTCTCTGTTTCCACAGCATACATTTTATCTTTTATCTAAAATATTAGACTTTACTCTTTCCTCCCAAAGTCATCCTTACACCATTACTGATTTCCGAACGTCCTTTACTTTTTTTCGTATATCTAGAATCAAATGGTGTACTTGTGGGCCGCCGAATATTTTGTCTTCCGGCAGATCCAAGCATATGGTGAGATATTTTCTTGTAAATTGAAACCTTTTTGTTTTGTTCTCTAAACTGAACAACGGTACTCCACTGCTGCACTGAGCTTTAGCTATTTGATGAAAAAAAAAATTCATTTTGCTTTAACGCATGATTTTTTTGTTTCCTTTCCCAGAATTGTACATTTTTTTCCAGCTTTTGGTACGTTATGAAAAGCATTAAACACTTTTTCTATGAATACCTATTTATTAATTCTGCGTCCATCGTTCTTCCTTATTTTCTTTAATTTTTCATTAATCTGCCTCTTTCCTCCGGGCAATACCCGGCCTATTTTGCTTATTTTATTCAATGCATCGTAGGCTGAAAAATCCCGGGTCTAACACATAGATGGCACTCATTTTAATGCAATCACCTCTTCTTCAGTTAGTATTAACTTTAAGAAGAAAGCTGTTAAAATTTAGTGATATTCCATTCATAAGTTCGTGAGTTATTGGGCTAAGATTGACGAACCTTTAATTTTTTTCAAAAATGCATGCTCCCATGCTTACCGGTACGAAATTTCGCTCAGATGAAGAAGTCATCGTTGATTCTGAAACCTATTTGCTGGCAAAAGATAAATCGTTCTACAAAAGTGGTAGGTACTAAAATGTTAGAGCGGCGCGGGAATATTTGCGTCGTTCTTGATGAAAATTACGTTGACGAATATAGCACGTTGACGAATATAGCAAATTTTTTTTCCATTCGAAAAAATGGATTGCACTGATGCTATTATAACATCCGACAGTGTACATTAAACTATATTTGAACGCTTGCTTTTATTCATATCCAAAGTACTCTTGTTTTGTGAGTTAACCAAATATTTGGTAGTTGATTTCACCTTTGCATATTCCTCGCCCTAGCAATTGCAGTTAGCTTCGGTTATGTATATACATACATATTTAGTATTTTTATATTTATGCCTTTCTCTTCCCTCTATTGCAATTTTTATGCAAGTGTATCGAATACTTTTGAACCATTTAGTTTTGATAATTGAAATTTGCTTTATTTTATTTTGCTTTATTTTTATTTTTTATTGTTGTTTTAATTTTCCTGGGATTTTTCTGTCTTTTAGTCATTCTTTTACTCTTCGGAAGATTGTACGTTTTTGCTTGTGTGAAATTTGCCGGGCTGCTTTTGTATGTTTTAGACAGTATTTCCTTCCAGTTTCTATTATAATACATTTAATATCATGCCAGCAGTTTTGTTTACAATTTTTTCCTTTTAATTTGTTGCAGCATTGGGTGTGAAATTTTTCGTAGTTTTTGTTTTGTTTTATGGATTTGAGTGCAACGGCGCCAAAATATTCAATATGATCGTTGGACTTGGGTTGAAGTTAATTGCTTACCAAAATAAACTTTTGTTGGTACGAAAATAATAAAAAATCAAAGCTTTCAGTGAACTTTGATTCTTTAGAACATTTAATCTAAGTGTTATTTAGTATTCTGCGATAAAGATTATACAACCCATATTAAACCTTTGAGAAAAAGTGGCTATAATTTATAAAAAATATTGCACGGAAACAAATAATAAAATAATAAAAATATGAAAAATATTTTGACATACCAAAGCATTCAAGTCATTTGCATTTCTTTAACTAAAACCATCTCCGCCTTTCAAATTTATTTCATTAACTTACAAACCTCGTGAAGGTAAAATTTTGAACTAACAAAAGCAAGCAAAAATAAAAATACAAAAACAAAACAAATGCTTCTCTCAGCTGTCAAGAAAGTGCTTTACATACATATCTATTTTCGGCATCGTTTGCTAAGATGATTTTATATACCGTTACCTCGCTGAGTTGTTGCACACGCGCCAGTCATCAATCAATCATAAAGTGGTCTTAAGAGTGAGACAAAAATACCTAGAAAACTGACACCATTTGAGGTGACTCAGTCGGTTAATTATAATCACACAATAGGAAAATTGTGCGACAATTATCAGAAATGTTTTATTCAACTCGACAGACCTTTTATAACATAATCGTCCAAAAAATGAAAATAGTTTGGAGCAAAAATGTGCAAGTGGAAGACCACGGAATATATGTATCTGATCGCGCCAAAGGTGTTTTGTTGAGAAAAGTAGCCGCAAACCCTCAGATTTCGAAAAAAACCTTGTTGGTGAGTTTAGAGTCGAAGTTTCGCATAAAAAGTCCACCAAATTTTGCAAAAGCATAATTATACTTCACGGGTTTCTCGAAAGAAGCCTTTAGCCCTCTGCCCAGCACATTGAAAAGCGGTTACCTTTCGCTAGAGGCAGATAGCTACGGGATGATGTGATATTCTGCGATGAGACTAAAATCATGCTGTATTACAATGATGGATCCAATAGAGTGTGGATACAGCCATTTAAAGCACTAGAAGGGCGGAATACTATACCCACAGTGAAAATTGGCAAACTTTCAGTCATGGTGTGATATACATATCCAACAAAGGACTGAGCGGATTTAGTGTTTATAAAAGATTAGATGGATGCACGCCAAAGGCAAAAGTACCAGCGCGATTGTTAAGGCCGATGATGTCAATATTATCGGCATACGCCAGCAATTGTACGCTCTTATAAAATATTGTGCCTGAGCGATTAAGTTCTGCGGCTCGTATGATGCTCTCCAACATCAGGTTAAAGAAGTCTCACGACAGCAAGTCACCCTGTCTGAAACTTTCAGACATCGCGTCCTACAGATAACTCCTCTTCGTACTGTCGAATGCAGTTTTGAAATCAACGAAATGATGGTGTGTGTCGATTCTCTTTTCATGAGTTTTTTCCAAGATTTGGCGTATTGTGAATATTTGGTCGATGGTAGACTTTCCAGGTCTAAGGCCACACTGATAAGGTCCAATCAGTTGGTTGACGGTGGGCTTCAGCCTTTCACACAATACGCTCGCTAGAACCATATAGGCGATATTTAGAATACTAATCTCGCGGTAATTGGCACAGATTGCAGGCTCGCCCTTCTTATGGATTGAGCAGAGCACACTTAAATTCCAATCGGTAGGCATGCTTTTATCCGACCATATTTTGCATAGAAGCGGATGCATGCACCTTACCAGCTCCTCGCCGCCATGTTTGAATAGCTCAGCCGGCAGTCCGTCGGCGTTGTTGTTCTTTAGCCGTGTTATCGCTATTCTCACCTCGTAATGTAAGCGAAACGACAATTCCGTCGTCGACGATTGGTATATCGGGATCTTCATATTCTCTGTGCCATGCACAGCTATCACTGTTTAACAGGTTCGAGAAGTGTTCCCTCCATAATTTAAGTATGCTCTGGATGTCAGTCACCAGATCGCCGTCTTTTTTCATACAGGAAAACGCCCCTGGCTTAAAACCTTCTGTAAGCTGCCGAACTTTCTGGTAGAATTTTCGGGCGTTTTTCCTGCTGGCCAGCATCTCAAGCTCCTCGCACTCACGTATTTCGGCCTCTCATTTCTTCTTTCGGATAATACGCCTCTCTTCCTTTTTTAGCTCTCCGTAGCGATCCCACATGGCTCGCGTTGCGCTCGATCGCCAGCGTGGCTCTATAGGTGGCATCCTTTCTTTCTGCGGCAGCATGACATTCCTCGTTGTACCAACTATTTTTTCGGGCTCGCCGGAGTCCGATTTCTTCTTCGGCGGCTGAGAGCTGGTAACCCTCTGTTATTGGCCACACTTTCTGAATTTTTTTCACCATGCTCTTGGTGTTCTTCACACATTTTCGAGCAGTTCGGCATATGAACACACCCGTTTGATGCTTATTACTCGAAAATTTTCGAGTTGAGATCCAGCATAACGGTTTTTTTTATATATTTGAACCATGCTTGTTTTGAATATTAAGACTTTCTCTTCAGCACTTATTTTAAGTTTTACAAATTATTCATACTCGTACAGAGTACTAACACCCTTGGAAATCTAGAGAAATGCTGCCATTTAAAATTAAAAATTATTATTTAGCTCCTCAAAAGCTCAAAAATTTCAAGCAAACATTTGAGTAGTTGAGCAATGAACAAATTCGAGCGAGTATGAAGCTACTTGTATTGCTCGTTTTCCGGATATCTAGAAAACTTATACAATAAATAAAAAAATTACAACCATTTGTGGAGCAACGCCACAAAAAGGAGGAGAAACTCGGCCAAACACATAACAGAAGTGTACGCGCCAATCATTTATTTATTTTCTTAATTATGTGACTACCCGAATTGAATAAATACATTTAAATAAAAAAACAATTAAATAAAAAACTTGTATTAATAAATTTAGAAAGTCGAATTAATTCAAATATACTTTCGAAATTGATATTACATTATAAGTGAATAGTTTACGGCTAATCTTAATCAATTCGTTTGCCATCTTAGTTCCCAAAAACATTTATTTATAACTCTTACGCGTGCGAGCTATTTCTTATATGAAGCATACTATTTTTTTTTTAATATCCTCTTTGACTTGCCGCTCCATTGCTTGTTAGCCAGCTGCGTTCTTTTTAAATTCGTTCACACACTCACCACTCCATTTCATCATAAACAAATTTATAAAAGAACGTGCAGCTCGAATTTCCTTATTTCACATTTTTCCAACGCTTCCACTAAAGTGAGTCCAGAAGTATGAATAATTTGTCTTGAACTTCATTAACCCCGCTTAACGTTTCATCTACAATGCCTTATGTTAGTAAACTTCGTTATTTCGCTGTAATTATTCACATTTCTCTATGTTTTGCGCGGCGGTCTCAGAAAAAGAATATAATTAATTTTTAGAATATCACACGTGTGGACAGCGAGCCAACGAGCCAAAGTGTTGGCCTGCATGCACATAAATTCGGGCGCGTGTACCGCACACGTTTTTCGCTGAGCTGATATTATTTGAAGGTCCATCTGACTTTTAGTCATTTGAATTATCACAATGTTTTTTTTTGTAGTTGTTTGGTTAATGACCTATTCATGAAGTAGCAAATCGAGCGCGAACACAACAGATGGCACAAAAATAAAAGCAAACAAAGGTGAGATTTATGATCGACGAAGAGAAATGCTTTAAGTGTTACCCGTTAACCAAAAATGTTTAATATACTGGGACGTTCGAGTGGCACCAGTGTGTCTCTTGAAATAAGACTGCGGCTATAAATAAAGTGAGCGAGCGGGAGGTTTACGCGCTATGCAGAGTAGTTATGGCAAGGTTAATTAATCTTGCCGACGAAATTGGTAATCAATTAAAACAAGTTGCGAGCAGCTAACGTGGTTTGGCCCTAAGCGTTTGGCCGTCGATTCGTCTGTTTGTCTGTCAGCCATTCAATGAGAGTGGTGTGGAAATGTTAATTTGCTCGCTCTAAAGAAAAAATACAATTGGATTAAGTAAACGTTTAATATTTTAAGCGTCAGATGCGAATATCAAGTCAAAATAGAACTAAAATAATGCCCACAACTCTGTTCACTGGCGATTGTTCGAGGATTTCTATTGTATATTTTTTGTCTATTCTTCGTTTTTTGCAACAGTTCACATTTTAGCATACTTAGGCCAAAGAAGATGAGTATTTCTCATCAAAAAGCGATAGCTGCTTTCGTATAAATACTTTCCGAATAATTCAAGAACATCATTCTCGCAGATTAACTCATTCGCATCGGTCTTAAAGCAGCTAGTGTGTTATTGGCAGCAAAATGAAATTATTTGTCGCATTTTTTGCCGTTTTTGCGGTCGTAGCCGGTGTCGAAGTGCCTACCAACGAGTACTTGCCTCCTGCAGAAGTGGCTGGATTTGAACAAGTTGCTGTGGAACCTCAGGCAGCTGCCGTCCTTGCTGATGACGGTTACCGTTACAAGACTGTGCGTCGTCTGAAATACCGCCACCGCCGTGATGTCAGTGAACTTCCCACCAACGAATATTTGCCACCTGTGGCCAGCGCTCCAGTAGCTGTTGCTGAGCAACAATTTGTTGTTGAACCACAAGAATCCGCCGTCCTTGCTAACGATGGTTACCGTTACAAAGCTGTGCGTCGTCTGAAATATCGCCATCGTCGCGATGTCAGCGAACTCCCCTCCAACGAATATCTGCCACCTGTAGCTGTTGCTGAGCAACAAGTTGTTGTTGAGCCACAAGAAACCGCCGCCCTTGCTGATGATGGTTACCGTTACAAGACTGTGCGCCGTCTGAAATACCGCCACCGTCGCGATGTCAGCGAATTACCCTCCAACGAGTACCTGCCCCCAGCTCTCAACGTTCCCGTAGCTGTAGCTGAACAAGTTGTTGTTGAACCCCAAGAATCCGCCGTCCTTGGTGATGATGGCTATCGTTACAAGGCTGTGCGCCGCTTGAAGTACCGTCATCGTCGTGATGTCAGTGAACTCCCCTCCAACGAATATCTGCCACCTGTAGCTGTTGCTGAGCAACAAGTTGTTGTTGAGCCACAAGAATCCGCCGCCCTTGCTGATGATGGTTACCGTTACAAGACTGTGCGTCGTCTAAAATACCGCCACCGTCGCGATGTCAGCGAATTACCTTCCAACGAGTACCTGCCCCCAGCTCTCAACGTTCCCGTAGCTGTAGCTGAACAAGTTGTTGTTGAACCCCAAGAATCCGCCGTCCTTGGTGATGATGGCTATCGTTACAAGGCTGTGCGCCGCTTGAAGTACCGTCATCGTCGTGATGTCAGTGAACTCCCCTCCAACGAATATCTGCCACCTGTAGCTGTTGCTGAGCAACAAGTTGTTGTTGAGCCACAAGAATCCGCTGCCCTTGCTGATGATGGTTACCGTTACAAGACTGTGCGCCGTCTGAAATATCGCCATCGCCGCGATGTCAACGAACTTCCATCTAACGAATATTTGCCCCCTGTGGCCAGCGCTCCAGTAGCAGTTGCTGAGCAACAAGTTGTTGTTGTGCCACAAGAATCCGCCGTCCTTGGTGATGATGGCTACCGTTACAAGGCTGTGCGTCGTCTGAAATACCGTCACCGTCGCGATGTCAGCGAACTGCCCTCCAACGAGTACCTGCCACCAGCTGTCAGCGCTCCCGTGCCGGTTGCAGAACAACAAGTTTTTGTTGAACCACAGGAAGCTGCAGTTCTTGCTGAAGATGGATACCGTTACAAAACTGTACGACGCCTGAAATATCGCCACCGTCGCGTTTAAGCGCAACATTTACACAAATACGTATTAAGTACAATTTAAGAGCACATTTCATTGACTACCTCAGCGATTTTTACCCACGAATAATAAATGCACTTTTTGTTAACATACTCGCATATCAATTTGCTGTGGTTTTTTGAATCCATTACTATGTGCACCTTACCTTATTCGCCGATACTATACCAGCTCAAAATATTTACTTAGTTTTGCATTTATTTATTACCTTGAAAAATTTCCCCAATGCTTTGTAATCCAAGCCATCCGAGCAGTTAAATACTACACATTTTTTCGCTACAGCCTTTGCTAAATCTTTGCACGTCTCCGTTTTGCCTGTACCTGCTGGTCCTTCGGGAGCGCCACCCAAGCATAATTTTAACGCGCCCATCAGCGTTCTGAAAGAAAATCGTTAGTCAGCTATTTCGATTTATTGAAGAGAGCAGCGAATGTAAGGAAATTTAAAGTAGGCAAAGTAACAACAACTGATGGTGGACAGCTCTGCAAAAAAGGCAAAAGCCTAGTGAATACGTAAAATGGAGGAAAAAAGTTCATAAAGCCATAAATAGCTTTTCATATCTGAGTGTCCATTCAGGGTTCCTTTTTTCTAGGTGGACATCATTTTTGTGGCATGGGATTTTTTCTACATGTACATATGTATGTAAGCGTTCGACTGTTTGCTTTTACTGCCAAACAATGATTTATACAGTTTAATATAAAAGCGTTATCTATAAAACCATTAAAAAAGGTTTCGGGTCTCACCACTATTTATGGGCGGAGAGCAAATTTAAGGGACCAAATGATTTTTACTTTCAGCGTTTTTTTAATATTTATTTTTTATTTGAATACATTGTTGCTGCATTGGTTGTGAAGACAAGGCACTGAGTCGTATTGCAAAATTTATTTGAGTTTTGGTACTGGGCAATATTATTATGGTAATTCTCTTTTTACAAACTCAAAATTATTTTGTTTTTAATTTTTTTATTTTTTCTAGAACAATGACTTAAGCACAAATAAACATACCCCATAAAGTCTGCGTTCACCTTATATATATTTTTAAGTTGATTAAAAATACGATATAAACTTAAAGTTCTAAACATTTTTCATTAATTTATTTTCCTACTAAATTCGTACGTGTCTGCAGCAAACTGAGTAAAGTAGTAAAGTGAATGAATCTGATGGTGAACGAGGACAAAACGAAGTACCCCCTGACATCAAATATACAATCGACGCAGTCGCGTATCGATAGCCACGTCGCTGTTGACAGTTATGATTTCGAGGTTGGAAAGGACTTCGTTTATTTAGGAACCAGCATTAACACTGATAATAATGTCAGCCTTGAAATCCAACGGAGAATATCTCTTGCCAACAAGTGTTACTTTGGACTAAGTAGGCAACTGAGCAGTAATGCTGAAAACAGTGAACGACGAACGCAGTCCCTTACCGCAGCCCCGAACGAGCACAAAAAACATCCCGTGGGAACAACCGCGATCTTTTAATTACATATTTACACAATACATCGGTTTGTGTGTGTATGTGTTTGGTTGTATCTACACAATGTTGCCATTGATATTTTTGCTTACGCACTTTTTCACACATCCGCGTTATCAGTTACAATTTTTCATTGTTTAATAAACCAAAGCCGAAAACCAACAAATGCAAATAGTTCATTTATCTATAATTAACATTATTCAACAGTGTTTTTAAGTTATTTGAATAAAAATTATAATTTTTCTAAGTTTATTTTGTAAATGATTTCGAAATGTGCTGATTGGCAACACTGTGTGGTGAGAGAGCAATCAGCTGGCAGGGTTCTACGGGATTTTTCAAAAATCGTGAAATAAAATCTACGATACTACGATACGGAAGGAAGGAATTTTTTATTTACATGGGGTTCTCATTAGTTTGATCGTAACAGCTGACAGTGGACTCTCGACGAACAAAACTAACACTCGAACGAATGGTGCAGAAGCGTGAACGATGCAACATCCGATGAGGCGTCATTTGGAGTGTTTGAGGGAAAGATGCTGCGGAAGATTTGTGTACGCTTGCACGTTGGCGATGGCGAGTATCGCAGGCGATGGAACCATGAACGGTGTGATCTTTACGATGACATATAACTACATAGCGCAGCGAATAAAGATCCAGCGGCGTCGTTGCCGGCTCTGAAAGGATTCGATGCGATACCAGCTGGTGGTAGCAGAGAAGGAAGAAGACCTCCTTTGCGTTAGAAAGATCAGGTGGAGAAAGACTTGGTGTCTCCAACAGGCGTCAGTTAGCACGAGTAAGAAACGAATTCCGCACTTTGTTAGACTCGGCCAATATCGTTTAAGCGGAATGAAGAAGAAGAAGTAATTGCAGCAATATGTAAATATAGTAACCAAAAGTTTTGCGTTCTATTTTTAACATATGGAGAAAAACTTTTTAAGTAATATACAGAAATTAAAATTATTTAATATTTTGTTGGATAGCCACGATGTTTTAGGACTTCACTAAATCTTTTTAACATTGAGTTTACTAATTTCTCTGCCCATTATATTTGCCCGCAAAACACTTCGCAAAGCGACTTTACTTGGTATTATATGCCGCCGAAATCTTTATACTTAGATCCCATGGATGCTCAACAGGATAGAGTTTCGGCGACTGTGGGTATTTTAAGCTGTTTTGAAGCATCGTGTAAGAGTTCAAGCTTTACGATCTCGTCTGCGTGTTTTGGGTCGTTATCTTGTTACCAAGATTTTTGATACTTTATTTCAAATCCCTTTTTAAAATGTTGAAATAACGCCATTTATCCAATGTCGATCCAATAAAATCTAACTGACCCACACCACTTGTCGTCATGCATCCCTACACCATAACTCCACGGGCGCCGTGTTTGACTGTACCAACAAGACTTTGTTTCTCAAGAGCAGTGACTAATTCGCGCCAAACAATTTGACGACCTTTTATCTCAAGAACACAAAATTGGAGGCTTATTTATATGATTATTAGCGAATTCAATGCGATCTCGCCTGTTCAAAAGGGAAACAAACAGCTTTCTTGGAGCGATACTAGCATGCTGTACAGCTTAACGTAAAAATTTTCTACCATTTCCCGCACACATTTTTTACAATTTTTTTTATTGTTTGGTTTACGTTTCCAATAATTTTTAATGATGCTTTTTAGGTTTAATTTTGATTATGTTGCACACTTCTCGGACCGATAGTAATCATAGATGCCCATACTTAGGTTTAGATGTTAAGATTTCGGTTTTTGATCCCCGGCGTTGAACAGAGAAATACTTTCTCCTGACAGCTTTGCTTACATACTTCCAATTTATCGCGAGTGGGTTGATGTTGTTCCACAAGTAGAGGGAACTGCAATTTTATACCGCCTCCGAATGGCTTTATGTGAACTTTATTCACAGCAAAAATAAATTCGGAGGTTGTCCATTGTCTGCCGAGGGGCCACCGCTTTTAGAAAAATCATATTCTATAATTTTGGTGTTTCCTGAGGTGGTTTCAAGCCGGGGCACTATTGAAACATAGTCATAACATAGTCAAACATACACAAACACATTCAGATGCAGCTACTAAGGAGTGGACCTGGATATTGAAGACCCCGAGGCACGGAAAAAAAGTATACAGTGGGTAGAAGAAAGTGGCAGTGGTATGTAGTAGCCGCTCTGCAGCCAGCAAAACCGAGTAGCAACTGAAGGCGATTTTGACGGTTTTTCTCATGACATTATTACTCGTGAACAAATTCCTGCCAGACTGACAGTAATTGGGAAATTCTATATTGGTGTCTCAAAATAGTCAAGAATGGCTCAATGTTACACTATAACCACGAGCCAGCTGATTTTTTGTTGGAATTAATTGGTTTGTGTTTTGTTGGCGAACTTCCGGAACTTAATTGTCACAGCTCGTTATTATTACTATTGAGCCAGAAATAAAAAGAAAAACAAAAAAATTAAATTAAAATAAGGAAAGAACTTCATTTCTAATTTTAGTAATTAATTTGAATTATTCTCAGTATTTCTTAACAAGGAGAAATTATAGGTAATTCCATTCAAAAATGAGTTGAAATCCCATTTTTCTCAAAAAATATTTATTTATTCATCAATTTATATTTTATCTATTCCACGGTTTATGGTAGGTGTTGATTTTTCAAATTAAATATTCATTTTTATCGGCTCCCGGCTTGAATTATTCGATGCCACTGTGTTTTGACTTACCTGTAGCAACGATCAGTCAGAGGTGTCACAACCAAACGCGGGTTATTGCCCAAGTATTCCATTCCATATTTAACATCAGTAACAACCATGCTAACACAGACCCACATCTCGCCCTCTGCAAAGATACATTTGTGTTGAGAAAGTAACTTGAACATTTGGTTTTTTTTTACTCAGTACTTACTCTCAGTTTCTTGCCAATAGTAGCGCAATTGCGAGATCCAGTCGAATTCTGTGATACTTTCAACATTGACGTCAATTAAATACTTGACAACATCGCGTGCTGTATGTTGCAACAAAGATATGTATGTAAACTGCTAAGCATAAATTTCTGCTGATAACCTACCATGCACGTCCAGCACAATTAAAGCTTCAATGGTGAGTCGTGTACCCGTCGATAAATCAGTACGCACCAGCTGTACCAAATCGCTGATTTGAGCATTACATTTCTGCAAATACTGAGAAACGGCGTCCGCGCTAAAAGCTTCCTCCACCTAAAAGAGGCGATAAGGGAGAGAGGGACACATACGATTATTAAATTGAACACATCAGAAGTTAAAATCGAATTCAAAAGGATAATATATTAAAAAACTCAAATCAGAAAGAATCAATTAAACAACACATTCAATAGAAAATGAAAAAATTGCAAACATTGCAATGATAATGGGGGAAAAAGAATTGTTGAGAATACCACAAACAAAGCAAAGCAAATATGCCAAGCGTGAAATCCAGCGTACACTAAAAATGCACACCGCAATGCCACCCATCGAGGGAATTCAAAAGGCATGACATATACATATGTATATGCATACACATATACATTCGTGTGTATGTAAATGTAATATATCGTTGACTTACTATACAAACGTGCTAAGTTCACTATTTATGAAAATTGAGATTTCAATGAAGTAGAATAGCACAATCGAGAATACTTAATTTACAAAAAAAAACTCGCGTAATGTCCCAACTGTTGATATGCAAAAACATTCAATGTTATGCTAAGTCCAAAAAACAAGCAATAAAAAATAAAAACACATGCTAAGTCCACGCCCGATATCTCATGCGGCTATCAGCCCAGGTATTTTGAAGTCGTGTGTTGAAGACTACTTATAGCGTTCCTCCTTGCTTAAAACGTAAATTAAAAAGATAAAAAAGGGGCCTTAACTTGACGTTAACAAGTAATTCGAAAATGGGTATTTACCCAACAATCTTCCATGGAGAAATACATGCCATCGAGATATGTGTGAGGGAACGTCTCCGTAGGAAAACTAGAGGAGCTCACATTTGCATGCCTCCTGATAGTCAGCCCTTCAAAAGCCCTTCTATCACCTGAAATTATCTCAGAAATTGTAGATGACTGTCAGAACCTTCTTAATATGTCAAGGAACTTCTTCAACACAGTTTTATTAGTTTGGGTTCCTAGTCATGACAGATAGGAGAGAAAATGGATGATCGTCTAGCTAAAAAGGTGCAAACATGCCTTTAATTGAGCCTAAGCCATTCTGTGGACTTACAAAAGGCCACATTAACGAATTTCTCAGAGTGGGAGAAGAAATTCGTTGAGCACTGGTGAAATTCTATCGGTCAACCACAAGCGGTCTCACGCTCGGCAGAGGAATTTCTGAGAACCTGCTTTCGCTCAGAAGAGTAGACTTAAAACGCTTAACTGGTTACTTAACGGCAACAAATTTAGTACTTTTTATACCGAAAATACGAAAATTTATGGAAGTTTGAAAAAATTCATAAGAAAGTTTGAAAAGAAAAAATTTTATTCGAAAACTCATGTTGCCAAAAATACCAGTTCTGCACACAAATATTACAAATTGTTTTCCTCAATCTCTCCTTTCTTCTTTTCAAGCACAAATAAATACCATATATGACAATACTTTTTGTCCGCGTTCCATGTTCACTTAGCTTAGAACAACGTGAAATAAAATCGTCAATAAATACACACGTGTGTAGAGAAATGAGTTTCAATCGCTTGTTACGATTTGTTTCCCGTCTGTGGCTTTCTTGACACACGAATGAAGAGCACACGAATGAAGAGCACACGAATAATCACCAACACCAACAATAATCGCAATCGCCGATAGTGCGACCTGATGATAGAAAAAGTAAAGCTAAAAAGGACTGCGTGAGTTATTGAACTATTTTGTTTTTAATTTATATTTTACATATCTACTTATAAAGATTTTAACTATAAGAGGCTAGAAAAATGTCAGGAAGAAGAACTAAAACTCCGAGGCTAAACATTGGTAAATTGTTTATTTTACTAAGAGTTTGTCATAGATTCTGCTGATAATAATAACACCAAACGTAAACATTATGCGATTTAATTAGATAACGGCATTATATGACCTGATTCCGATGATTCGTCCGAGTCACCCTCCACATCAATGGAGTCTCATTACTTTCATACTGGCAGCTTCAGTCCTTTATAACTTGAGAACGGTGCAATCAATTTTCAAAAGGCAAAATCCTATTTAAAGTATTCAATTCAGTATTATCTTATAAAAAATGGGATATTATATTTAAATAATTTGAAAGTTTTCCAGTAAATTAAACAGTAACTTTTACAACTCTAACATAAAGTGGGACAGTAATGAACTAATATTTTGTGCAGTATCCCTTTCCACTAATTACTGCTTGTAGACGTCGTTGCATGGGTCTACTACAGTTTTGGTGACATCTCTTAGAATATTTTCCCATATCTCGACAATGGCTGATTTTAGGTAATTTTTACCACTAATCTGCCGTTTGCGCAATTCTTTTTCAATGTGGGCCCACAAGTGCTCAATTGAATTGAGATCTCGGCTCTGAGGAGGATGGGGCAATATTTTTTTTACTTTGTAATGGAACCATTCCCTTACAATCACCCCAGTATGTTTTGGGTTGTTGTCGTACATGAAGATGAGCATTGCTGGTAACTGTAATTTTTCGAGGGAATATGCTCTATTTCTAGATAATTTATTCAGTCACTTAATTTGCCGTCATTGCTAGCGAAATCATAACATGTCCGCCACCATTTTTCACAGTACTAACCATATTTGACGGATTGAGCGCTGTACCTTCCCTTCTTCAGACAAAACTGCCGGCGTTCCACTCAAATAAGTTGACTCTCGAATTGTCGGTGAAAATAGCGTTACTCCAAAATTAATTCGTATTTTTAATGTATTCTTTAGCACAGTTCAACTTTTAAGTCACATTAATCCTTGAAAGTAGGAGATTTTTTCTAAGAATGTACGCGCATTATTCATAACTGTGCAGGAAATGCGAATTGATGCATTTTTCAGAAATTTGGCAATATTAACTGCAGAAATTTTCGGGTTCTCGATCCTCTTGGTCACTTTTGAGTTAATTGTGGAGACTCTTCCAGTACCACTTTTTCTAAGAAAGTAATTGTTTTCTTTATATTATATGTAAAATATACATACTTATATATTGGTCGCCGTAGCCGAATGGGTTGGTACATGACTACCATTCGGAATTTGGAAAAAGTAGGTTCAAATCTCCGTGAAACACTAAAAAAAAGAAGAAAAAGTTTGTTCGCTCTCGGCAGGCAATGGCAAACCTCCGAGTGTATTTCTGCCATGGAAAATCTCCTCATAAAAAGTATCGGCGGAGTCGGCTTAAAATTCTAGGCTCCTCCATTTGTGGAACAACATCAAGACACACACCACAAATAGGAGGAGAAGCTCGGCTAAACACCTAAAAAAGGGTGTACGCTCCAATTGTGTATATATATATGGATATATTAAATACTATCGCACACTTTTCCCTTTCAAATGATATTTGACCATAAGTTCTTTTAAATTGTTCCATGTTTTCTTTTTAATTTTCAGTCTTAAAAAAACAACATTCTTGCCTAAGTAAGCGGCATGTTCAATAAGCTCACGGCAAACCTTGGAGGTTCCATTCAGAGCAAGCGAAAGCTTTTAACGATTCTTCTCAACGGATACGAAATATGGGCAGATTTGCTAAGGGTGCAATCCGGGCGAAAAACTTTACAATCTGTACAACATACCTGCGCTCTCAGAGTGGCTTCTTCATAAAGAACAGTATCAGAAGCAGCGGTTTTAGTTATCAGCGGAATCATCCTTAAAGATACTCTAGCACAAGAGCGCAAACGGAGATGGGAGGCAAAAATCTCAGGAATTCCAAGACCATGCTTCTCCGCCATTAGAACTCAAACGCTCACATTTATCAGGCAAGATGGAACTCTGAGCAGTACGGTAGATGGACAGCGAGACTAATACCCGACTTAAAAAAGTGGATAGAAAGAAAGTACGGTGAGATTAACTATTACCTCACACAGTTTTTGTCCGGACATGGGTCCTTTCGCAAGTACTTGTGGCGAATGGAACAGGTGAACCTACCAAATTGCATTTATGAAGATCCTGAGATGCGGAGCACACCTTCTTTAAATGTGAGAGGTGAAACACAGAGAGAACATGTCTGCAACGAGCTATTGGTGTATGTAAGCCTGAAGAAATTGTATTGAGCGTAGGTTTTTAAAACAGGACGCAGGTTAAGTAAGTAAGTGTCCTTCTGAGGACGCTGTCTTGGACCGCTACCTCGAAGGAATGCGGAAGCAGTCCTGGGGATTTTAGTGGAATCACCACACACGTAGTAACGACGGTTGTAACCCAACCTCACTGCCAAAACATAAAAAAAATCTTAAGCACTCGCAATGTCAATGGCAAAATGTGATAAATAAAACTAACTTTTGTAGCTCAGTTAACGGAATACACTTAGTTTATTCAAATAGTCTAAATTATTAGGGTGCCCGACTGTTTTTACATTGACGGTTTTCTCAAAACTATGTTTTTTGAACTGGTGATCACTGTAACTTAAAAACCGCTTGGTAAATTTCAATAAAATCTATACTGCTTTTGAAAAACATAAAATACTCGGATTTTTTTTTTTCAAAATACCGATTTTTTATAAACAATTAATTGTCGGTTTTTTTCTCGAAAATCTGAAAAATATTCCCTGAGGCCGCCATATTGTTAATTAAAAAAAAAATTTCGATTAGGCGCAAGATTATCTATTAATAAAACTAATTTCTCTTGCCCGATTGATTTTAGATGAGTCTCCAAGGACTTATGATGATCACCGGGCTCCACACAAAGAGCGATAACTTTTCCAATTACTAATTTTTTTTTTTCAAATTTTGCTGAAGGCGAAAGATTATGTATTATTCATGCTATGCTTTTATTTTTGTAAAATAAAGCAATTGACTAACAAAAAAAAAAAATTATTGAAAATCATAATTTATTTGGCCTCTGACTGCCCCTAACCCCTTAAAAATCTGTGAATAATTGAATTTTGTGTGTAAATTTGAATTTTTTCAATATTGGTGTCCCAATTTATTTTTGGTTCGAGTTCCTAAACGAGTTCGAGATGTTAGTTTTAATTTTTCTGGGTGGGCTCAAAGTATTTTATCTGTCCCAATCTGTCCCATTGTTCTATGACGATTCGAAGGAGTAATTACTGATTTAAATTAAAAGCTGCAAAAACAATTACATACAATATTTTTAAGGTTATCTATGAGTGAAGGCAAAAATGAGTGAAAGGAAAAAATCAAAATTTTCAATTTCAAAATAAATATATCTCCTTCCATTACCTCCTTGTCGGTTAAGGAATTGTATTTTTCATAAACAAGAAATAGAAAAAAACTACTTGCTTCAAATGTCCATGCCATGCAGGAGACGCTTTGCACAACTTGCCCCGGCCACGAGGTTACCCAAATTATACGATCCACTAAAAAGTAGTCCTCCCAGGCTAATTTCATCTGCTCCAGCACGCTGGCCAACATTACCATTTCGACTTCTTTAAGCCAGATCTCAACAAGGCCCTAGAGAAAAATGGAGGAGGGGCTTTCAATTGCGAACATATATGGACAGAATTATTACAAGTAAGCATATGTGAACTTACATATGTATGTGTATCTAGAAGTATTCTACTTACATTCGCCAAAGCTGGATTAATTTTGCGCACCAATTTCACTTGCTCATCTTCGTCCGATATCATTTCAGTGATTTCCATGGCATCATCAAAAGTGAGCCGTGCAATCTGCGAATTAAAAACCATGTATTTGCATATGTCACTTAATTATGGCGCCATATATCACTTACACCCTCGAAACACTTGCGTAAATGCGGTTGCACACGCAGGGGATCCTTCGTTTCAGATAATATCTCCAATAGTTCGTCATTGGAGAGGAAGAAGAAACGTGCGAAGTATAAACGCTTCTGTTCAAGATATGTATTCAAGCCTTTTTGTACCGTTTCAAGATCTTGCACCGCTTTCAAGAATGTCTCCAGCATATCCGGGTATTCGGTAGCTACTAGCACATTCAGATTTTGCAAAGTATGTTTCATTATTTTACGCCATGTTTTGTCAACCTACGCGTAAATGAAGAAACTTGTTGTACAGAAATGCACTTGAAGCTTGTAATGAATTAATTTATAACAAAAGAAAAAAAAATATTTTAAGAGAAATTTTTGTTCAACATTTTACTAACTCTCTTACCGACTTGAAATTGCGTCCTTCTATAGGCATCTGTCTCATTATATCTTCCGAGTTGAAAATTGGCTCCAAATACATCCATGTCACCTGCACCTGAGCCCAGGCATCAATAATATTTTGTATCAGTAAAAGTTTAGCCTCCCAATCATCCGCTTTGGAACCCAATGCCACAATGAATGGTGAGCGTTTCATCGCCTGCGTGCGCATTATATGATCATCCAATTGGGTTTGGATATCATCGAGTGCCGAAAGTATATGCGTGTCGGAGTCCCGATATGGCAACACCTCAAAAGCGATATCTTTCCAGTCGCCATACATGACGTCGAGCGCCGAATTCAATTCGTGTTCTTTGCCAGCAGCATTTGAGATCTCCTCCAGTTGTTGTAAAATGCTCATTATATTTGCATCAATCATATCTTTGAGTGTGGGATATAATTGCGGATTACATTCGGCACCCAAATGTTCAGAGATAAGACGCCAATGGCGTTCATTAAGACCCTGGCGACAAATAGCGTCAAGCACTGGTAAATATGCACGAAACTTTTCGACCTTCATACGTATCTGTTCTGCAGCGCGACGAGCCGCTGGGTTGTTGGCCAGTTGGCGCGCAAGTTTGTAGACTATCTATAGAAAGGGTTTCAGGTAGGTAGAAGTTTAAATGAAAATAATATAAAATCACTTTCAGCCTGGCACTTGAAGAAAAGAGAGAGTTGTGATCATATGCATACACTTGTGTTCACGTAATTAAGCCTATTAACTATATTTTTATAAAAAATTAACGACAAAGAAGCGCATGAAATATATTCCGAAACTTAACTTCATTATGTGAGCACAAGTGTGTATATATATATTTTTTCAGATATGCGCATGCAGACGGACATCCGTGCTACCCCCATTTCAACTTACCCGATGCATATTTTCGACCTCATCGCGTATAGCATCCGCGTCTAAACATTGGAATTCACCATACATCCTGTGAAAAAATTATATTTTCTTTATTTTTGAGTGATATAGAGATTTTAACACATCAGATGGGGAAAGTGGCTATGCAACGTGTGTTTAAATCTGTATCTGTATATAAGGAGTGAGAATACATGGCTTCGTAACCTCAAATATAACATTTTGCTCGCATCTTTCAAAAGAAAGTAAGGCTATCTTTACACTACCCTCTTCAAATAGGTTTGTTGTGACAGGCATTTGAAATAGGTGCAAACGAGTATTTTCATACCCTTCCCATATTTTAGGAAAAAATTACATGCTTAGTGGATCGATATGACCTACTCTTATAAGTGTAATGTTATATTACTTAGTATTTAAATACCACGATATTTTACTACCACAGATCTCCGCTAGCCGTTTAACCTCTTTATGTCATTTATTTATACCAACATGAATGCGGGATTTGTTTTTCTTAAAATATGGAAAGCAATTTGGCAAAAAAAAGAAGCTTGTTCACCTCATCAAACACCTAATGCATAACCTGAAAATATATTTCTTTCTGCTGTTAAATACACTTACCACACTTCATAATCTTTTTCAAATTCGTAAGCTGTCTTCCACAATTTCTCCATCGGTTCCATTTTTTCGATGATTTCCGCAAGCACAGGAAATGGTGAAATATCGATTTGTAATAACTGCTCTTCAACATTTATAGCTCGTGCTTCGCGACTCATGTTCTGTGTGAAAACATAAAAAAAAATAAATAAAATAAAATTCTATTATAATGAAATATTTCACGCTTGTAGTATTTAGTGTATTATATATACTACTAGCAACCCGCCCAGCTTCGCACGGGTATAAAATATATACCCTATGTCACTCACTGAAAAAATGATTAAAATCGATCCAGTAGTTTTGGCTTATTCATTATTGCCCGTGGCCCGCACGCGTTAAATTTGGAGTAAAACAATTCTCCTTTCTTTACAGCATGAAGATTTCCTGCTATCTTTGGGATATCTAAATTCATACCCTACATTTTTGCATATTAACTTTTTGTATTTTTACATATGTATTTATTTTATTTTTACAACAATTACTATATTACAGAATGTCTTTATATACAAACATGTTTTCTCTAGAGGTTACTCTTGAAAGAGCGACATACAGTTGGCCATGTGAAAAACAGTCAACACTCAAATCTAAGCCTGCAATGTTGAAGGTTTGACCCTGAGATTTATTAATGGTCATTGCAAAAGATGTCTTTACCGGAAATTGTAAGCGTTTAAATTGGAATGGTAGATCCGATGGTATCAGAGGGATTCGGGGAATCAATACATCTTCTCCGGTACCACATCCTGTGAGTATTGTGCACTCTATTATGACAGTTTTCAGTGATTTTACCATCAAACGCGTGCCATTGCAAAGTTTAGGTGGACTTAGGTTTCTTAATAAAATAACAGGACAACCTATTTTCAGCTCCATTTTGTGAGGAGGGAGTCCAGACGGTTTCAAAGAATTTAGAAATTCTGTAGGAAATGGAACAGCTTCTTCCAAATCGAGAACAGTATCGACCGAGTAGTATATTTTCGTCGGCGCATCAATCTTTGAAATAATCAAGTTATTTACTTTATCTACTTGTTCGTTAGTTGGTGACAGAATAGCTCTTTCTTTAAACCAAGATATTGTCTTATAACTTATGTTATCAATGTCAGGATAGACATTGTTGACTAACTCTTGGATGTTGTCTAACAAAACACAAAGGTTTTCTAGGTTAATCCTCCCTCACTTTGTGTTAATTCTCCATTGCCAACTTTTAGCAGCATCTCTGGAAATAGCCTGTTCTCACGTGAAGATGACGAAATCCTCATATTAGTTTTAAGCTCTAATTTATTGGCATACGACTAAAGGTGGGATCTTTTTAGCGAAGCATTTATTTCGTCAGCACGTGTTCCACGAGTCACAACTGGTAGGATTTGACGGAAATCTCCTGAGAACAGAATTGTACATCCACCCATAGGTGCATTTTTGTTGCGCAAATCGCGCATTGTCCTATCCAGTGCTTCCACAGACGTCTTGTTTGACATGGTAGCTTCGTCCCAGACTATTAAGGGGGCGTCCATAAATTACGTGAGGTGTTTTTTTTAATTTTCTATACCTCCCTCCCCCCCTGGTGAGATGTCGTGAGATTTTATTCAAAACCCTCCCCCATCAGCCAATCTCACGTGAGATTTTTCAAAATGTGGGTTTCTTATGTAAACGCGTTGGATTGTTATTGTAAAAAGAGAAAAAAAAATTTAAAATATAAGTGTAATAAAAATTTAACAATAGAAGACTTAAATCGTAACTACTGCGATTAAAAAAAGAATATCTACTCTAATTCCGTTCATGGAAAATCATGCATTGTTTCAAGAGAGACTATTAGGACCAACATATCCGTATGAGTTTCAGTAAAATCATCTGCTCCTTCAACTTCGTTCTGATCTAGCCACTTTAAGCCGTTGATGCTCGCGCACAGTAACTCATTAGCTCGTCTTGTGACAATCCGTGAGGGTCGCACTTTGCGGAACATACGCGCTTGCTTAGCTGGTGCAATGTGAGCTGCTCGCCTCATGTACTGCAGCATCTTTTCTCTAAATTATCACGTATACTTGGGCAATAGAGATCATAAGGCGTGCTGATGAAGGCATTCAGCGGTTGAATCGGTAGGCGTATTCGAAATGGAGCGAATGACTTTCCGTCATGTTCTTTAAAGTCCGAAATTGTCAAACGTCCATCAACCTGAGTAATAGGGTATGGAGGTGGCAGAAAACGGTCGTAAAGAATCATATGCAGATCACTCCGGCGTGCGCTGCAGCACTTAGGTCAAGCTCCATATGCAGCTTAGCAATCTGTTTCTTCATAGTATCTTGTGCTGGAGTGAGACGTACGTTAGATGGTGTAGTGTTCGACATAGCTTCATCCTCATCATCGCTGATCACAAGAAGCTGATTTTGAATTATGTGAAAACAGTGAAAGAAATGACCGCGCTAATATTTTGTAGTTATGATTTTAGCATATTTTATCAAGAATTTCACTGTTTCAGTTTTTTTTATGCTATTAATTGTAACAATAAACTTTATATAAAAAAAAGTCTTTTCTTAAAAAAATATATATTTAACCTACCTTTTGAAGGAATGCTAAAGTAGACCGAACTTTTCTCTCAGTGGATTCCCTGAGAAGTCGTTCAATCTCATGTTTAATGCGATGTATTAACTCTTCTTTCTTCGGGAATTTTTGCTTCGCAGTATTCCATAATTTTATCACATCGTCGTGGCAGTAGTAAGAGCATGACCTGAGTCGAGTAAAACATTTACAAGAAGGTTGGAATCTGTCCGTGTGTCAAAGAAGGTTGGAACCTGTCCGTGTGTCGCTGCCACTCTGCTCGCACGCTCTTGTTCATCGAGTCGCGCGTTCGGCTGATAGTGGCGCGAAAACAAACGACGGGCTACACTGTACCGTAAATTCAGATTAAATTGAGCTATTTGGGATAAAACAAATATGGTGGTATGACAGTAGTATTGTACATATAACGTCAAAGTATGAATGAAATTATTTTCTTTCGAACGAATTAGTGAATGATCTTAATCATACTACGATTACGCTTAAGATTAAATCTTAAGCATGTACAATCTGGATAATGGACCAAAATATATTAGTATAATTTTTTTTGTTTCAATCAGAAAAAAAATTGCGTGATATTTGCCGAGACCCCCCCTCTCTCTAACGTAATATTAGAGGAGATTTGACTCGACTCCCTCCCCCCCTTAAAAATCTCACGTAATTTATGGACGCCCCCTAATGAGCAGTCACGCATCAATTTTCGTGTATTGCTCTGTCTAGAAACACTACAGACGCTGTTATCATCATCGGTGGCGATTTTCAGCGGGTGCTTCATTGTAGAGTGTGTGGTTCGGCCTCTTTCCAAAAGAGTAGCGGCAATGCCGGATGACGCAACAGCTAACGCAATTTTTCCAGTAGATCTCGATTACTAATTACTGTTGTAATATCTTGAAAAATATTGTTTTTAATTATATGCTGTAAAGAGCCATATACATAGATCTATATGAAAACAACAATGTATTTAAGGTATTTAATTGGATAAGGATTAATGTTGTACCCATTTGTTGAAATCGCTTCGAAAATAAGCTATTAGTTGTCGTAAAAAGTAAATGACAAAAAATGTTATTTTATGGAATTGATAGCAAACTAAACGCGCTCCGAATCAATAAAAACTATTCAAAAACTGTATTTTAATTATGTGCGATTTACTAATATAGAACCTGAAAATAGCGTTTTATTTCGCTGTAAAATTGTATGTACATATAATTACATGGAATTCAGTACATACATAGATACATATGTACATATGTCCGAAATGAAATAATGCGAGCGATTCGTAAATACATACATACATACGTCACCATACGATGTAATTCAACATTAATGAGGTGTGGTGAGATTATCGCTTAACGCCTGTTGCTTCATTCGGTTGACAGCGAACACACACACAAACAGCTTTTTTGGAAAAAGAGCTGCTTTTGTTTAAACAATTTTGGTTAAATAACAAATAAATCAATTATTTTTTTGATGCAGAACGAAAGTAAATATTTCAAAGTTAAACTTCAAGAAAGTTTCATTTTAATTGGTTCATTCGTTTATGATTTATGGCCTTGAAAACAAAAAAATCATGTTTTTTGCCACATTTTGACCGATTGCCACGCCCCCTTTATATATTTCTTCACATTATATAGATATAAACCTTCCTCTTCAATCAATCTATCTTTAAAAAAAAAACCGCATCAAAATCCGTTGCGTAGTTTTAAAGATTTAAGCGTATACGGGGACATAGGGACAGAAAAAGAGACTTTGTTTTATAATATGTAGTGATAAGGGCGCTTGCACCCTTTATTGCGTGTTTGGCCGAGCTCCTCCTGCTGTTTGTGATATGCGTCTAGATTTTGTGCCACAAATGAATGGACCTACAGCTTTACATAAGTCGACTTCGAACGGCAAATGGATTTTTAAGAAGATCATTGTCATGGCAGAAATACACTCGAAGGTTTTCACTGCCCGCCGAAGGGCGCTATTATAAAGACATTTTTTACAATATGATATGATGATTCATGCCCGGGCTCTCGAATCCGTGCACTTCCGAATGGTAGTCAAGCTGCGGCGGCCGCCAATTAAGGTGTTAAAAAGTTTTGTTTGAAAAATACGTTTTGCGGCATTAATTAGGAAAAATTGTATACGAGGTTTGCCACTTAAGTTTCGGGATAAACCAGTAAAAATTAACATTTATATTAGAAAATCGCTTTATTATTCCTTCACTGGACTATTTTCTGATAATAACGTAAATATATACAATAGTAAATAGATTTTTTCTAACAAAATATGGCGGCAAATACTGTAATATTCAACTCATGGAAGCCGGCGTAAATCAAGCCAGTGTACTAGGGCCAGTATACTAGGCAGTGAACTAAAGCTGATATTCTTGATAATGACTTATGCATATTAAGAAATCGAAGGAGGCAAAAAAAAACAAAAATAATAATAATAAAAAAAGTATTTTTCGACATACATATCGTCCATGATCAGTATACCATTTTTAAACCGTCGGCACGAGCCTTTTTTGAGCGGTTCTTAAATTAAACGGCCTGAATAGACAAATCTTTTTGACGGGCTAATGTCTAAGTATGCCGTCAAGTTCAAGTCAAGTTTACTGGCGCATTGTAGTTGATTTAGTCACAGAAAATGATTAGGATTTAATTATATTTTGAGTGGAATATTTCAAGTATCTGTAAAGAACACAAATAGCACCCATATGACAAAATGTTCTAATTGCGATTGCCAATAAAAACATCAAGCTTCACGATGGCATTATCAGATTTGAAAATGTCTCACTAGTGTTACCATACGAGTATTACAACGAGATAATTGGCTCATTTGAAGAGAACATTGGCGGGAAAACGTAATACTCGTATGAGTTTAGAAAGGAAAGTGTAATTTTCCATCACGACTCGGTCTCAGGTTGCTACACCGTTAACAAACTATATAGTATTTATTTCGAAAACAGCGAATGGAAAGTCCTATGGCATTCGCCGTATTCAACGGATTCTTTTAACTCCCGTCTGATTTTCTTTCATTTCGGTCGATGTACAGGTACGAATAAGTTTTGTTTCAACTGAAATTTGTTTAACTTCTGCTTGGTTTTTAAGTATACAAAATATTTTGGACAAGGTATATTCTGAAAAACTTGTCCCATATAAGGTAATTCACTGATGTGTAGTTTACAAAAATATCCCTAGCTCTTTAGTTATAGGTATGCTTGTATGAATGGATCCTAGGGTTCCAAGTTGGGGCAGAGGGCCATAAAAAATCCCTCTATTCGGATCGGCTGTACGCCTAAGCTTTCACTTCACTCCAGCTCAGGTTCACGCAGCGGATTTCCAGTTCTATAAGCCGTTTCCAGATATTTGCTGGCCTCCCTTATCTACGGCTATTATAAGGGTTCCAATTCATGGCAGTTCTTGTTAGGTCTCCGCTTCCTCAGCGCAGGAAATGGTCAATCCAGTCCCATTTTCTTCTTCATATCTCAAGGATCATGATAGCTTACTGTACTTTGATGAGCCTGCGTTTGATAGTTTAGTTATAGGCAAAATATTTCGTGGAAAATTTTTTTTTGTTTATGATTTTATTTGCGTAAAATTTGTTTGTGATATGCATACCCTTTAATGTAAGAAAATCGATAAGTATCTTCGACCTTCTTATGGAGAGATATTCCGATACATTGAAAAGTTGTTAAGATTTTGTTTTTGTTTTTTGAAAGAAGCAACTACACTAATTATAACCGAACAAATTAATATTTTGTGTTATAATATTTGAATATGTTGAATTAAAATTTTCTTGTTTTTATTTTTGATTTTCCTTCTCCATTTTCAAATAATAAAATGCTTTTTTTTAATCTATTATAATTTCTTATTTTACTACTCACCTCAATTATTTCGTAAAGTTCATCAATCGTATCGACACGTTCTTTCAATTCCTCGAGCGTCATAACTTCTCGCGTTTCCTTAACTCGAAAACCATCCATTCGACGTTTTTCATACAAAATGTACTCTTCGAATTTTTTCCGGCGTTCACTGCATAGGTGCGAAAATATAATATTTAGTGTTTATATTAAGGTGCCTTGACGCAAAGTGTTTCAGTTTTTAAAATTTGGTATACACATACTACTGTGGGCAAAAAGTAAGGTGAATTTATTTGTCAAACTTCGCGGGATTAAAATATCGGAATATCAGAAGGATCTGTGAAAACCATTTTGAAAGACCATTTGGGCCTACGAAAAGTAAAATCTCGTTTGGTACCGAAAACTCGCAATTTCTTGAAAAAAAGGTCGCAATCAAGCGAATATCGTGCTAAAGGCGAGGCCAGACCGAAAAAAACACGTCAAAGTCGTTCAAAAATATGACCTGTATTGATGACAGTTTTTTTCGATTTTCGTGGTGTGGAGAACTATGAATTCCTTCCACCTGGCCAAACTGTTAATAAGGAATATTATTTGAGCATTATGCGTCGTTTACGTGAAGCAATTCGTCTAAAAAGACCAGAATTATGGGACAACAACTCTTGGTTTTTGCATCACGATAATGCACCGTCTCACACTGCACTCGTTTTTCGTGACCATTTCGCCAAAAATTCCACGCATATCGTTCCGCAACCACCGTATTGGCCTGATTTGGCTCCGTGTGACTTCTGGCTATTCCCAAAACTCAAGAGACCACTCCGGGGAACGCGTTTCGAGTCGATTGAGGAGATAAAAGCTGAATCGAAGAAGGTGCTGATGGCTATACCGGAAATGGACTATTTAGCATGTTTCGGGGATTGGAAAAATCGTTGGCATAAGTGTATTTCATAGAGAAGCGATTATTTTGAAGGGGATGAAATTGATTTACAAGAATAAATAAAGATTTTTCATTTCACAACCAAATTCACCTTACTTTTTGCCCACAGTAATATTTGTGGGCTTTAAATACTCTCATTATTTTGAAAATATCAACAGAGTTTTTGAAATAAAATTTTTTTATCTGAAAATCTCCAGATATGTACATTCATACACAGGCGAGTCATAGATAAATGAGGGAATGGCAGTCGGTATGGCTTTGTGGGCCTAGCATCAAACACCTGTAACATAGTGTGCTTCAATAAAGATTTGAAGAGCGAAATTATATTTCTCTCGAAGTATTCGATGTGGTTTTAGCTGGTGGTAGCACAGGAAGGGAACGGCCTCCTCTGCGTTGATAAGATCAGGTGAAGAAGGACTTGGCTTTGCTTGATGTTTTCAATTGGCGCCAGTTAGGACGAGAAAGAAACGACTGACGCGCTTTGTTAAACTCTTCCAAAATATCTTAAGCGGTTATCGCGCCAATCAAGAAGAAGATACAAATCTTTAATTAAAAAAGTATGCAGTTCAAGAAAAGGCAGCTAATTTTTGTTTTTAATAGTTAAATTCCATTTGTGCCTGTGTTTTTAATAATTTAAGCAACTAATTACATTTTCGTTGTAAAAATAAAACGATATATCTTTTATGGCCAGATAGCAAATATAGTTCTTCCAATTTTTTACGTACAATAAAGTTTCAAAAGTTCTATGTGATATTAATTTTTTGCATAAATGTATTTGATGTGACATTATTAAAAACTAGATATGCAGTATGTTGTAAAATTATTAGGTCCAAGCTAATTACGAACGATATATTTATCATAAATGTATGCATTTAAATCTCTTAATCCTACATGGCACTTCCTGGTAGAATTGCGAATTTTTGGGCTTCAGATGACCATAACATTGAGTAGAGATCAAATATATCCTAATCTATAAGTCAAAAAACGAATTCAAAAACTGAAGAAATCAACTAATACATAGAAAGAATAGACAAATCAGCACTGCACATCAAATTAAAATAGGTGTCGTTCAATTTATGAGGAAGAGCTTTAGCGTATAAAAAATAAAAAACGTCATCTAAGGTTGAAAGTATTTTTTAGCTGCGGGAGAGTAATAGCCCAGGCTTAGAGTTAAGATCGAGTTACAGGAGTGATTACTTTTGGTTTGGAGTATGTAACGAGTTCAATGAAACTGAGAAGTAAAACATGTGGAAAAATTGCAATTAAGTTCAGTTAAGTCCAACAATCGATACACTATTGGACCGACCGACCTCACACATTGGGCCGACCGCTTAAAGCTGTCCCAACAAGGCGGTCATTTGAGTGATGTGCGATTCCAAAAAACAAAAAAAAAATCAAAAAGTAAATCTGTCATTAACATTTTTTCCTATCACTCTTATCTGGTCTTATAAAAAAAAATGCGTTCAAGAATGAAACACCTTACGCATCTCTGCGGACTAAGTACCTAAATAAGTGATAAATGTATCAAACTTAAACATATTTGTCAATACGTCCAGCAGGATTCTAGATAAACTCACTAATCAATTTAAATAATTGTATATATAAATAGATATGTGAAAACGAAGTTGCGCTTGTGAGAATTATTTAAGAGTAGTTTGTTAGTTTTTTATTGATCAAAAGTTTGCACACATAGGTGAAAAAGTATACGTACCGCAACGCTATTTCCAGGTTCTCGCGCACCACATTCAAGCGGGCCGAGCTTAAGTCCAATACTTCTTCCAACTCACCGGGCAAAATAAAAGTACGTGAATTGAGATGAATGTGATCACCTGTGGAAAGCGAAATGTTACTTATGTTTTATTTTACGGTTTTCGTAAGAGAAAATCCAATGCAATTAATTGAGAAGTTTTAAAGTGTGAGCATGTGTTGGTGTAGTTACACACTAATGATTGTGTACTCTTATATTGTCAATAGTATTCGAACGCATACTTTGTGATAGCAGCTACAAGCCACAACTTTGTATAACTTTGTATGAAGCGAATTCCAAGCTAATTAATTAGATTTTCTCCGCGAATGTAGAAAACACACCTTAACAAATTTAATGATATTAAAATTGTAAAAAGCCAGAACCAGAAAAAATTTTAATTGTAAAAGTCAGAACCAGAGCAAGCTTGACTACATTTATGCATGCATAGAAATAAATTAATAATTGACGCATACACTTCTGTTAGGAGTTTGACAGAGCTCCTCCTCCTATAACGGGTGATTTTTTAGCAATTATTTTTTTAAACAGTTGGTTTAAACAGCTGACGCACGTTTCGTGTTTTGTTTCACTGTCAAACATCTTTAGTTTGGTCTATAATTGAACCATTCCATTTTATGGTCAGTTTAATCGACCCACTGAAGCAGCTATTCGAGCTATTGTGACTAAATTTAGAACCAAATTTACATTATTAGACATCAAACCACCAACACGCTTACGTAGAGTGCGAACTGAAGAAAATATCGCAGCTGTATCGGCCAGTGTTAATGATGACCATCAATTATCGATTCCTCGCCGTTCGCAGCAATTGGGGCTCTGTTACTCAACAACGTGGAAAATTTTGCGAAAGGATTTAGGTGTGAAGCCTTTCAACGCAGAATTTTCGGAGAATGGGCTCTTGGGGAGTTGGCCGAAGATCCACTTTTTTATCGAAAAATTGTGTTCAGCGACGAAGCTCATTTTTGGATCAATGGGTACGTAAACTAGCAGAATTGTCAATTTTGGAGTGGAGATCAACCAGAAAAATTGGAAGGGCTACCAATGTATCCAGAAAAAGTCACAGTTTGGTGCGGTTTATGGGCTGGAGGTATCATTGGACCGTACGTCTTCAAAGATGCTACGAATCGTAACGTAAATATGAGAGAATGGTGAGCAGTACCGTGAAATGATAACCAACTTTTTACTGTCCAAAATGCAAGAGCTTGACTTGCATGACATGTGGTTTCAGCAAGACGGTGTCACATGCCACACAGCACGAGTAACAATGGACTTGTTGAGAGGCGAGTTCGGTGAACATTTTATTTCACATTCGGGACCTGTCAATTGGCCACCCAGATCGTGCGATATAACGCGTTTAGATTATTTTTTGCGGGGCTATGTTAAAGCTCATGTCTATTCAGACAAGCCTGCTTCATTCAATTAACGCATTGGAAGACAACATTAAAGCATTTATGTATATGTGAGATACCGACCGAAACATTTGAAAGAGTATACCAAAATTTGACTAAGCGGATTGACCATTTGAAGCGCAGTCGCGGTCAACATTTGCTTGAAATAATCTTCAAACATTAAATTAAATGGACTGTACTATCGATTTAAATAAAAATTTCATGCATTTTTCTGAATTTTGTGTGTGTTTTTTTGAAAAACTATCCTATAGCTCTTAAAAGACCACCCTTTACATTCGGAGGTTTGTCATTGCCTGCCGAGGGGCGACCGGTATTACAAAAAAAATGTTCTATGATTTTTCAGTTCTATGCTCTCACGCACCAATTCAATCGGTTCCTGCGACCACTGTACATGCATACATACATACATACATACACGTATATACAGGTAACATAAAAACGTTTCAATAGCGGCACAAGCACTCAGCTCCCCTGTTGTCATCTTGGCAATCGCTAATCAAACTAAACTTTTATAATTGGCTGTGGTATCGATCTCCATCTTTGTACTAGATTCTATCACGAGAGAAAAGCAACGTGTTTTGTAAAACTTTATAAAACTGCATGGAAAATGAGTTAAAGTTGTATGATAGTCTATCGCATCATAAGTTCAATAGTGCAAGCTCCAGTGGGAAAAGTGGATATCCCGAAATTTGCTGATATCGGTGTTTTTAAAATACCGGAATGACTTGAAATTTTATCGCAAGCAGAGAAGTGGCGTCAACGGAAATAACAAAATATCCGCTTTTTAGCAAGCAAAAAATCTATATTTGCTTACAATATCCATATAACTATAATTAAAAAAAAAAAACTAAGAACTAAGAAAGAAAAAACTAAGAACAAAGTGGGTCAAAACGTCAGTCAAAAAATAATAAATATTTACAAACATAACGAGATTTGAGTGAGAGCTACTTTCGACAAAAAGTTTGAAATTCATTTTCTCAAAACATCAAAAAATGTATAGGCTATTTTAATACTAAGGGGACGATATAGTCTAATGACTACAGTCGTTTCTTTGATCAATACCCGGAAACTCCAACACATCTCCTTCTTGATTGTGATGCTATAGTGAGGGCAAGGATGAGTTATCTCGGTCAGATGCGGCCGGCAGAAAGGCACATGAGCTCAACCCAACCCAACCCATCTCTATTTTAGGTTTATTAAGGGACTGGTTTTTGATGAAACATTGTGATGAGTAGACGGCACAAAGATCGTGTATATCTCATTGCCATTCATTCATTCAAAATTAGTCGCATTTGGTACAAATGACGAATCACTGCGAAGCAATTAAAATTTAGAAAAATTGGCGGTGCCACAACGACTTTTATGTAAACATGTGTATCTCGATAAAAAGTTAATAAAACTCGTCTAAACTTGGTACACTTACGCCCCCTTTCTTATTTAGTACCAAAAGCCCAGATTGTGAAATCAGTTCAAATTTTATCATATTTGAATAAGAGTTCACTAATTAATTATAAATTTAATTTAATGTAATAACTCAAGAACATTATTTCAAAATATTTCCGAGTTGCTTATTGAATTTTGCTCACCGAAACCGATCCCGATTTTGCGGGATCTATATTAATCACTAATACAAGCGGCACTAATAAGTACAATACGTTTGTATATGTATATGTATATGTATGTATAGGTACATTAAGTAGCAACTACTGTAGTTACCTTAATATGTATGTGTACATGTATGTACGTATGTATTGTATTACCCAACTTCCTTTATACTAACTACTCCTCTACTTACTATCCAATATCGTATGTGTTAGCAGAAAAATGACACGTCGCGACACTATTTTGATTTCATCTTTGATTGCAAATATTTTTTCATCGCGACACTCGGTTAAGTAGTTTTGCAAAGCGACTACCTCTGGTGTCTCTTCAGGCCTCTCGCCAGCTTTCATAGACATTTCCTCTAGTGCATCACAAATCCTGTAAAAAATTATAAAATAAAAATATGTATAAAAATTAAATTAAATCCTATACATTTTTATTTTTTATTACAAGAACTAAAAGATGAACATTTTAAATAATATTCATTATTTGCAACCACGGAAATAATTGTTATTCTAAGAGTATAATCTTACTTACGCGCGGTTTTCATTTATATTTACGGCTTTGTAGTAGTCAATGACAAAATCGTAGACCTGTTTGACGAGCATTACGATGGTGTTTTTCACATGTCGGTTGTCCAGCATGAAGAGGTTAAGTGGTATAAAGTCACGTAATATATAAGTGCTGTGTATGATGCCCACCAAGCGCTTCATCAGCTCTTCAACAAGCTAAGGAAAATATTAGAAATGCGGAATTGAAGTAAGTAAATGTCAGCTTTTACAGATATAAAATTTACAGCTTGTCACAAAGCGATTTATATTATTATATATTTGGATTTGTTTTGGGTTCTTTGTTTCCTTATTGCAACTAAGCATTTAAGCAATACTGAATATGTGGGATACATTACAAATATAAGGAAATAATTAGTTGATGGCAAGTTGTTAAATTTATAAAAACGTATTAATGATATTTCTTGCGTTGTACACAGTTTTATACCGTGGGGCATATTAAGAAAATCCTATTATTTAAAGCGCGTGTTGATATTCTTATATGTAAAGTATAAACTAAAATTAATGGTGATATATAATGGTAGGCAAATAAAAAACGGTTTGAGGGCACAGCAAAATTCTATGAAAAAGTTAAACATTCAATAGTGGCCGCTATTAAAATTTCAATTTCATCATTATTGAAACGCGGAAGCCTTAATATCAGCTTTTTCAAAAGTATAATTATTTATATAATGGGTTGAGGAGCTCGGCCAAACACCTGACAGAAGTGTACGCGCCAATTATTTATTTATTTTATAATGTGACTTAATCATGTGACCACAAGTGTATGTATGTATATTATAAAAGTGTACATGATATTCTGATATATACATAAGTAAGAAATAGTGTAGTATGGGACGTAGAAGAGACGACAGAACTTTGCCAGTAACTTTTTAAACTATAAGCAGAATAAATTGGACTTTGTTGGCTGCCACATCTCATAAATAATAGTAAAGTGCTGCATTGGAAAAGTATGTAACACCCTAAAAAGATCTATAGAGTTTTCTAAACACTTGGTATTGCACATACTTCGAGTGCTACACTTTTGTAATACTAGCAGCAGACGAATCTTATTAAAATACTCGCAACTCTTACAGCTTATCCCATACTTCAAATTAGAATGCATATTTCCGTGGAACACTATTTTCAGAATCTTACTTGAGCAGAGCTTTTTAGGGCAATAAAAGGAACATATGGCTGCACATACCTATATACACACTGACTAAGGGCCCAAATATGCGGAGACCCGCTTAAATTTGTGTCTACTGTAACCCCTAAACATTTGAAGTCGGTAACAACGTCTATCCATTTGTACTCGTATCACAAGCGATTTTCTGGTCGAAATGTTCCCAGAGCAGCCGCCATGTATCGCACTAAGTCAGTTGATTTGATCTCTGTTTTTTCTAGGCTGTCAAATTTGTGATTAACATTCCTACAAAAATTGTATTCCCATTGCTTGACATTCGAAAAACTTACAAGTTCGTATTAAATTTTGCATTAATAATGTGTTCAATGGTGCGGAAATTTTAGAAATGTTGGGAAACTGCTTCGGTAATGACATTTAAAGAAGACAGTCAACAAAAGTTTACGAGTGGCTTCTCGCTTCACAAGAGATTGCGATTCCATAGAGGATGATGAACGTAGTGCCAGGCCGTCGGCATCCATCATGAACCACCAAGACAGTTTTCGTGGACCCATTGTGAAAATGCAGACAGGTCACTATTAAATTTAAAACTCAATTCTTCAACAAGACCAATTCTACTGGACAAATACAATTGAATGACGTCAGCATAATACTGGATATTAATATTCTGACACAGAGAGAATATGGTATATCATTCACAAAAATACTCAAAAAAGGGGACTAAGGAGAGAACTTTGGGGCACACCGAAGCCAACAAAACAAGACTTGGAGAAACCTACCTTGTACATTGCCTATTGAGTTCTTTCTGCTTTACGCAAGTATCATATCAGAAAATACGAAAGAGTGGTCAAATTGTTTTCCACAAAAGTCATGGTTTGCCGAATAAAATGCCTTAGAGAAATTCAGAAGGTAAAGAAGAGATAGGTCACCGCTGTCAATCCGCATCCTTAAGTCATCAAGTATTTTTAGTAGTATCATTGCTCTTTTTTCCACTCCTCTGGACAATTTTCAGATGTGGAGCAGTAATAAATAATATGTGGTGTAGTGCCTAGAATAAATGGTAGCACAAGCTTCACAAATTCCAAAGATATCCCATCCTCCCCAACAAACATCAAATCAATATTTATAGAAGTGAATTCTTCTTCTTCTTGATTGGCGCGTTAACCGTTTACGCGATTTCGTCCCGACTTTAACAAAGCGCGCCAGTCGGTTCTTTTTCGTGCTAACCGTGCCAGTTGGACACACCAAGTGAAGCCAAGTCCTTCTGCACCTAATCTTTCCAACGCAGGTGAGGCCTTCCTCTTCCTCTGCTACCACCAGCTCATACCATACCAATACTTTCAGAGCCGGAGGTTTGTATCTATTCGGGTGACATGACCCAGCCAACGAAGACGAAGATCTTTATTCGCTGTGCTATGCCTATGTCGCCGTAAAAGTCATAAAATTCATTGTTTCATCGCCTACAATACTTGGCGTCACCAAAGTGTAAAGGTGCAAAACTCTTGCGCAGAGTCTTTCTCTCAAACACCCTTATTGAATATTGTCATCGTTCAACCATATGCGCCATACGTTAGGGCGGGCATAATGAGAGCCTTCCAGAGTATTAGTTTTGTTCGTCGAGCAAGTCCGCCAATTGCCTTCTTAATCCCAAGTAGCACTTGTTGGCAAGAATCAAATTTCCTATGAGAAGCGCTGTTTTAAGTTTTCGCCAGACTTTCGCGCGTCCATCACTTCCAAATAAATTGAATTTATATTCATCATTGAAAAGTATTTGCAAATTCCAATCTAAGTCACCTAGTTAGCGTTCTTACTTAGAGGAACTCTGCACGGGTTTCGGATGAACTTGCTTATTGGGACTCTATGAATTTCCTTAAGTATTTGACTAACATCTCTTCTGCAAAGAATTTTTGGCCATCCGCTTCTAGTTAAATTTTTCACAGAACCCAGTTTTCCGATTTCAGTATGGAAAGACTTATGCCTTAACAACCTGTAGAAATCGTACAATTGTATTACGAAAATCTACGTTCTGTGAAAAGTGTTTATCGAGCGCTCAGGCAAACTTATGGTGTACATAACCTTCCTACCGAACGCACTATTCGGCAAACCATCGGCAAAATTGAGAATAATTTTATATTAATGGATGATTCTCGACCTTTTACACTACGTATAGCCCGAAGAGAAGATAAAATTGCAGCTGTAAATAAGAGATTTACCCAGAAGTATCGATTCGGCATCCATTTCAATAACTTGGCCTATCGTATGGCACTACTTGGGCGATTTTACAAAAAGATCTTGGTTTGAAAATGTTTAACATACAGCTAGTCCAAAATTTCAAGCCGACCGATCTTCCAAAACGTCATAATTTTAATCGTTGGACTCTTAAAAAACTCGCCGAATATGCCCATTTTCAGACCCGAATTTTGTTTTGTTAATAAACAAAATTTCCGTATTTGGGCTGAAAAGCAGCCCGAAGTGATTCAAGAATAGCCATTACATCCATTGAAAACAACCGTTTGGTGCGGCCTATGGGCTGGAGTAATCATCGGCCCATAATTCTTCAAAGACGAAGCTGACGCCAATGTAACAATGAATGGTCACCGGTTTCGCACCATGATAAACGACTTTTTCATGCCGGATGCCGGAAATTGAATCCCGTGATCTCCAGAATGTTTGGTTTCAACTATTTGCATACAGCCTATACAACCCGCGAAACAACGGATTACTGCGTCGTCGTTTCGGTGAGCAATTTATCTCTCGTCTCGGACCAGTGGATTGGCCACCAAGATTGTGCGATATCCTCCCTTTGATCTATTATTTGTCGGTGAAGTCTAAATGCATTGTGGATAAGTCAAATTGGAATGAGGCAGTGGAAGCCAACAGCACTAAAGCTATTCAAGAGATACCGACCGCGGTGCTTCGGCGAGACGCGAGTCTTTCAAAATTGTAGTTTACGGATGCTCAAATCGCGGCGCATTTGGGGCCAACATTTGAAAGGGATTATCTCTTAAATATAAATGTCATTAATAGTTCTACACAAAAATAATAAATATTGCCCAACCAGTTTGAATTTTCGTTGTTTTATTTCAATTTAAAATCCGATACCTCTAAATTGATTACCCTTCGAGCCCAGACGCAACCGAATAACAGTGAAGCGCCGACATGTTTTTTTTTTCGTTATGCACTTCTCAACGGCTAAAGCTAATTTTGCTGATGACTCTACAACACGCTTGGCAGCGCGTCATAATAAGATTTAGTATTAATTCTACGCATCAGTGAATTTAATCAAATAAAAATATAATAATTAATTTGGTTTTTCTGCAGCGAAAATCAGCTCGGTTTGTTTTTCTACATATGTACATAGTTACAAGCCATGGCGGAATTATATAAGTATAGATGAAGTAATAAATCAGTACGAAAAATGTAACACTGTTTTATAGGAAATGTGGACATTCTAGATTTTCTGAAAGAGAAAAGAGCAGAAATAGATAAAGTTTTTACCATTTTTGCCAATTAAAGGTGCAATTACTTGCATTTTTTTCTTTTTTTGTAATGGGTAGACGATTAAAAGTTGGCAAAAAAAAAAGTTCCCGAAAATGGCAAAATTAGTAAATAAAGCTTTGTACAAGTTATTCTAGAAGGATTCATGGACTATACAAAAAATATCGATAATTTTACCAAAAAATGCAATAAGATACATGAAATTTATTTACAGATTTATAATGATTAATGGGTCATACCCATTATTTTTCAAGCGCGCATTTAATAACTTTATGCGGAATTGCATTCTGCACATGAAAAATAAATTGGTTTCCACATATGGAGGGGCTTAGAGTTTTATGCCGCTTCCAAATGGTAGATGATTTTTTTTATGAGGAAATTTTTCATGGCTGAAACACATTCAGAGATTGCCGGCCATTACCTACGGAGGGGCGACCACTATTAGAACAAAATTATGTATTACTGTTATACCCAAGGTGTCGAGCCCAGACGCAACCGAATAACAGTGAAGCGCCGACCTTTTCGGCAACGGCGACCGCCATTTCTCCATTAAGCACTTGAAATATCACAAATAAATTTTCAAATAAATATAATCTCACAGTTTTCACGTATTTTTTTATAAAAATTCAAACGGAAAGTTTACAAAAAAAATAATTTTGCAAGGACACAATATTTTGGGGCAATAGCTAATTTGCAAACTAAAAATATTAATTTATTAGTAAATAAATCAAAAATAAATTCAATAATGCCTTCAAAGAAGGAACTCTGGAACTGTATTATTGCTTCACTTTTTATTATTCCGCCACAGCATGCTATAAAAATGAAGGTAGTTCCACTTAGTGGTAGTTGCAGCCATTTCAGCCAATTGACTGTTGCTGATACTATGTTGTCTTCATTAAAAGTAGCTACCAGATTGAAACTCGCAATTAAATCTTTTTTCAACTGCCTTTGAAAAAATTTGATCGAAAATTCAATTTTATAAAATAATAACAAGTTGCAAACATGCGAGATACCAGTGAGAGGAAGACGGTATACGTTTAAGACGGTATACGTATTACAACGATTGCGACAATTAGTTGCATATGGGGTATGGCACATCCGGAGCTAGACATTACGCATTTTGAAAATAAATATTATTACTTTAGGATATTAATCTTCTATATTATAAAGGTGAATGTCTGTACGTTGTCCGCGCATCACTACGAAACGACAACACCAAATGCCGTAAAAATTTGTATACATTCATATTTTCAGCCAATGAAGGTTATAGGCATGTTTTTATGACGGAACTCCCTTCCCACAGCCCCCAGTCCGCGCCACCACTCTCATTCGTCACTAATATCGAATATTTGCTTAAATTTAATCTAAAAAATCCTGGGTTTTCCTATTTCCCACTATTTATAGCACACTCTAGACTTCATAATCCGCATAAGCTGCTCAACTATGACCCAAATGCAAAGTTCAAAAACGGGTTAATAAAAATAATTTTGCTTGATATTTTTTGGATTGGTTATTTTGATTTTATTCAACGAGGCATAGCAACGGATGCTGGGTATTGTAATATTATGGTTATTAATAAAAAATTATTTTCTATGAAATTATTGCTTGTAATTCTTTTATGTACATATCTTAAATCCCTCAAAACTACTCCTACGCGAGCGGGACCGCGGGTTAAAGCAAGTATTAAATATATTATCATTTTGAATTTGGTAGTCAATGTGTTAATAATCTTTGGTGCAAATTACTAAGCGAATATAAATCATTTCTCTTTATCAAAATGCCCACAAAAGTGTGCTTTGTTAGGACGAAACAATGAGAATCCAAGTTTTAAGTGAGGCAAGAAAGTCTTAGGTTGAGATTGCCAATTTGTTGGGAAGTTTGCGGTGCGCAATCGAATTTGCTATTAAGAGATTTGCGGCGACAAAATCCCACTATAATAAATCAAAAATTGGAAGAAAATGCCTCACTAGCGAACGGGAAGGCCGAAAACTTGTAAGGGAGTCTCTTAAAGATCGTAAAAAATCTTCTCCTTCCAGATGTCCTCCCGGAAGAAATTGAAAAATTCGAGTGCTGGAACAGGTATGAATCGAGCTTCGAGGGAGATTTAGATTGAATCGGTTTAAAATATTAACCACTATAGCTTTTTATCCTAGTCCAATTTCGAAGAAATATCACATATTTTATTTTTTTTCCTTTCCTTTCCCTTCCTTTCCCTTCCTTTCCTTTCCGCTTTCCTTTCCTTTCCTTTCCTTTCCTTTCCTTTCCTTTCCTTTCCTTTCCTTTCCTTTCCTTTCCTTTCCTTTCCTTTCCTTTCCTTTCCTTTCCTTTCATTTCCTATATAAAGAAGGAGGAAAGAAGTTGGCGAGGAAATTCATCAGATTGCGTGATACCTACTGTTAAGCATAGGGAGGCAACGTTATGATCTGGGGCTGTATGGCTGCTGATCGGTTCATTCACGAGGACGGCATAGACCGTCAAAAGCTCATAAATGTATTAGAAACTGTACTTTTCCTTTCGTTAACGCGCATTTTCGACGACACTTACTTAGACAGTTCAAATTCCAACAAGACAATGTTTCTTGTCACAAAGCAGCGACTACGATGCGTTGATTTAAAGACAATGAAGATATTGTTTTGTTAGATTGGCCAGATAGAGCACATGTGGGTTATTTTAAAGCGCAAGATAAAGGAATACAGCATAACATCGCAACCAGCCTTAAAAATGCTTAAATCCACGAGTGGAACGCCAAAAGTATATCCTTTCACCCTCCTTGTTTTCCAGTGAACCGATAAATAAATATTATATCATTTTGTATTTTACCATAAATTTCTTTTTTTTTTCAACCTTCTTCGATATGAGTCAAAATAAATAACAAAAACAAAATATTTTTTTTCTAACCAAAATATTTTTTTTCTAACCAAAATATTATCAGCGTAAAGTATTTTCTGTAGGTAGCTCAATGTATGCCAAAACCAATGAAAAGGTAAGAAATTAAAATTATATACCTATATACAATTAATTATAATGGGTTGGGGAATAAGTTCATGGCGTTTTTATATTTTCTTTTATTTCACAATGATTTGTTTACTGTTTGGCAAAGGGTAAGTATTCGAAGGGAAAATACGATAGAACTCTTTCTGCTCTAGAAAACTATGTTAATTGTATTTCTGAGTTATTTAATTTTTTATTAGTTTTGAGGCTTAGAAATGGAATACCCAGGAGGCAAAAGGCAAAATTTTCGACGCCTGATCTTCTTTGCTCTTCATCGAGGTCTACAGCACGAAAATGGTTTGTTTAAGTTAAAAAATGGCGACTGCGATCATAAAACGATTCTCAAATAGCTGGCCGAACGGCAGATATTTTTTTTGAGGAGCTTTTTCATGGCAGAAATACACTCGAAGGTTTGCCATTGCTTGCCCAGGGGCGGCCGCTATTAGAAAACACTTGTTCTTTATTTTGGTGTTTTACCGAGATTCGAACCTACGTTCTCTCTATAAACTCCGAATGGTAGTCACGCACCATCCCATTCGGCTACGGCGGCCACCGTTTAAGTAAAACTATATAGTTTTTATTTAGGTTCGCAACACAACAATAAAACAAAAATTATGTTAAAATTTTTATTTTATTTACTTGTTCAACTATAAAAATAAGTATGCATGTATATGCATATCTATGTATAGTGAGCTCAGCATGTCATTGTCAGTATATTCAATATAAAATTCCATAAGTATTACCATTAAAAGTCCAATCTCGTTATCATTTTTAAAATCTCATTATAGCATTTATAGAAATTCGCAGTATCAGTTTGTTAACAGTCAATAATTGAATGAAATGAAAAGTGATAAAATAAAAATAATATCCTTAGCACAAGCGCACGCTAGTACACGAGGTGTGGCAATTGGGTTACTGGAACTGGTAGCACTGCGCTATTCGTAATAAATTTGGATGGGCAGAAAAATGAGTACCATTCTTTAGTTTATTTTTCTTCTTAGCTTCATCAACAATCTCCCTCCAGTTCACTATCTCTCTTGCTACATTTTTCCCATTACGAACGTTCATCATTTTCAAGTCTGTTTCTATGTAAAACACAGGAATGAGCGTTCCGAAAAACACTCAATTGAGGCCGGCGTGCCTCAAGGTAGTGTGCTGGGACCTGTCCTTTATACGATATTCACTTCTGACTTTCCAACGACTGATGAGGTTATGATTGCAACTTTTTCTGATGACACAGCTTTATTATCACTGGGCGAAACTCCAACAAGTGCTACATTACATATTCCGCCCGAGCTGACGAAAATAGAAACATGGATGAAAAAATGGAATGTTAAAGTGAATACCGACAAATCTGTTCATATGACTTTCACTACCAGAAGAGAAAACTGTCCTCAAGTATACATAAATGCCACACCTATTCGCCAGAAGAACTCAGTAAGATATCTTGGAATGCACCTAGATCGAAGACTTACGTGGAAGGACCACATTAAAGCAAAGCGCCAACAACTTAAAATAAAGACAAACAAAACGTACTGGCTCCTTGGAGCAAAGTCTGAACTAAGTCTTGAGAAGAAAATCCGATTATACAAAGCGATTTTAAAACCAGTCTGGACATACGGTATACAGCTGTGGGGCACGGCTGCCAATTCCAATATCGAAATTCTACAGCGATACCAATCAAAGACACTTAAAATGATACTAAATGCGCCATGGTTTATTACAAACGAAAGTATACATAGTGGCCTTGAAATTCCCTATGCCAAGGAAGAAGTGCGGAGGTTATCCAATAGATACTTGAACTTCAAACTAAGCGATCACAGCAATACTCTTGCAATATGCTTATTAGATGATAGTGAAGAAACAAAACGACTTAAAAGATTTCACGTCCTTGATTTGCCTTTTAGAAATTAAGTATTTATGCTCATACATATGTACATATGCACACCAGATATATAATATTTGCCATAATTGTTAAGAAAACCAAAAATTGAATTGAAGTAATGCTGCAATGAAATATGTTTTACTATATTTATTTTTATATTCTGCTCCTTGTAAAAATTTATCACATTTGCTGAATGTTAACATGACAGATTGCAAATAAAGTAAGTAAAAAAAAAAAAGAAGTCTGTTTCGGCGTCATCAAGCCATCTCTTTCTTGGTCGGCCTCTTTTCCTTCGTCCTATTGGACGTAGAGTAAACCTTTTCTTTGTATTTTTTCATTTTGCATTCCTACAATGTGGCCAACCCATCTACATCACAAGAATTCTTTAGTTTCACTCGAAGTTTAAAGTCGATCGTTTCGATGTTAGTGCCGTCACGAAAATCAGTGGCTTACATTACAAGAAACGTATTGTGATAAAATTTTTAAACAAATCAAAAATTTCACAGGAGTGAGATCAAAGTCAACAGTAGATATGTTGATCGTTGTTTGGATACTAGCAGTATCATTCGTCGGCCCTGCCAGCCAGTGACTAGACCGTTCAATGCTCACGTCCAAAACCGGCGTGTGCACGGACTTTCCGCCAACGCGTTCGTTTTGCAAGCGTTTTTGAAGGAAACAGGCATTCCAATATTGCTATACCCACCCTATAACTTCGCTATTGTGCTCTGCGAATTCTTTCCGTCTCGAAATTGAAGTGAAAGGAAGTTAAGGAAGCTGTAACTACGGCGCTGAGCGGGTTAACTTCGGAGAAATTGGCAAAGGATGGGAATCAAAGGAGTACATGTGAATTATTGTGCAGAGTTAAAGGAACACAATGTATTATGAAGGTCAATACTAAAATAATGCTCGTAATTTAATTTGCTTGTATTGGCAAATTTCCAGAACTTCATTGCTACACCTCGCAATCGAGTATATTGAAACTTGATAATATGCCATTTAAAATGGAATTAAAGCCAGTAATTTTCATTGAAGTTTGTGTTTGCATTATGCAGCGAAAATCAAATTCATTTTACAATAAATTTCGCAAGAGATTATTACTGTTGATTGAAATTTCAGTATGGTGATAGTTATAATAAATATAATTAAAATTAAATCAAACTGTTGGAAATGTAAAATAATTTAAATTGTTCTTCAAATAAAATATGTCGATATAGCATACACGAATTTGGTTTGATAAAAGTTTTTCAATCTTAAAGGTCTTCGCCACTTTGCTTATCGGATCCATTTAGACAAAAAAATACCATTGTAGCGATAATGAATGACATCCAACAAGTCCTTTGAAAAAAGATGATCAAAAATTGCCAATCCATTAGCATTCTCCAAGAGTTATTTCAGAAGTATTTAAATATTTTTGCAGCAACAACTATCAGTAGTCTTGCTCTCAACTTACATAATCGGTTTCGAGGTTGATTTTCGATTACTGTACTCTAATTCCCTGAGAATATAAATCCCTTGAGAATATTTTAGATGAGTATAGACTTATTAATGGGAATCAACGTCTTCGCCTGCTGCTGTCGCATAATTGTCTCGGTTTCCAGCCTGTGTCCTCCATGCCCGAAATCCCAATAAGCCTGCGTCCTCTTCTAGATCGTCAATCCATCTAAGCGACGGGTGGTTCCTTCTTCTCTGTCGGTGGCATTTACCGAAGAGTATTTGCTGAGGTGGGTAATCCGTATTAGCCCGCATTATGTGACCTGTCCATCTCAATCTCTTGACCATGAATGTGATTATCACACATAAATATATAGTTTTTCGAGTTCATGATTGTAGCGTCTCCACCACTCGCCTTTATCATATGTCGCGCCAAAATTTTTTCGCAGAGCTCTCTCCTCAAAAATTAGTAGCTTCTGTTTATCCGCATCTCCGAGTGTCCATGTGTTACTGCCGTATAGCAAGGTGGAAATAATAATTGAGGGATACAGTGAAATCTTTGTTTTTCTGTGTAGGAGGCGACTATATAGGTGTTGACACAGCGAAAAATAGCAGGTGTTGGCCATAAGGACTCTGTGGCCGATTTCTGCAAAATTTTGTTGTCATAATTAATGTTTATATATATAATTGGCGCGTACGCCCTTTTTGGATGTTTGGCCGAGCTCCTCCTCCTATTTGTGGTGTGCGTCTTGATGTTGTTCCACAAAGGGAGGGACCTACAGTTTCAAGCCGACTCCGAACGGCAAATATTTTTATAAGGAGCTTTTTCATGGCAGAAATACACTCGGAGGTTTGCCATTGCCTGCCGAGGGGCGACCGCTATTAGAAAAATGTTTTTCTTAATTTTTGGTGATTCGAACCGACGTTCTCTCTGTGAATTCCGAATGGTAGTCACGCACCAACCCATTCGGCTACGGCGGCCGATTACTCCAAGGTATTTAAATTCCTTCACTACTTCGACACCATAGTCACCGATTTTTAGTATTTGACCCACATTGTGTCTGACAGATTCTGATGTAGTTGAAACCAGCGCTTTAGTTTTGGCTTCATTTATTTATAAACCCATACATTTTGCTGCTCTTTCCATACCTGCGAAGACTTCTTTCAAACTCGGTAGCGAGGATGCAATTATGTCTCTGTCGTCCGCGTAAGCCAGCAATTGAACCGATTTAAACAAAATAGTTCGCTTTGTGTTTACGGTAGAGTCTCATATAACCTCTTCAAGGGCAATATTAATGAGAAGAGATGAAAACCCATCCCCGTGCCGAAGTTCGTTCAGGGTGGCGAACTCTCGCGACGGATTGTTCTAAACTCTTACCACGTTCCTTACATTCTGCATGGTCGAGCGTGTTAAACGTATCAGGAATACCGAATTCTGCCATCGCTGAGAAGAGCTGGTTTCTAATTATGCTATCGTAAGCTGCTTTGAAGTCTATGAAAAGATGATATGTTGTTGTGACGTGTTCGCGAGACTTTTCTAAAATCTGTCTTTGTACGAAAATTTGGTCAAACGTAGATCTTCACTTTTGAAAACCAGCCTGTTCCAATGAAGCGTTTAGCATGCGGTTTAAGTCTAGTCCTTAGAATATTCGAAAATATGTTGTAGATGCTGTTGAAAAGAGTTAAGGGCCGGTAATTTTCACAGATCAACGTGTCTCCTTTTTTATGTAGAGGACAAATTATTCCATTTAATCACATCTTTGTCATGCGTTCTTCATTCCAGATTATGCAAACCAACTGAAATATGGTAAGGAGGTTTTCATTGTTTTCATGTGTTTAAAGAGAATTATGCTTGAAAATTATGTCAAGATTTCGAAATTTATCAATGCGAGATACAGGTTCATTGGAGATAGAATATGTTGATGAAAGCGAATCAGGGTCTAACAATAATAATACGTTCACATATGCATTAATCACCTATAAATCCACCAAATTAATCTACCCGTTCACATATGGCAGATTACCTGCAAAATTGACAATCAGCTTCCTATACTGTTGTGAAAAGTTTTTCTTCATAGAAATTATTTTGGTGGGATATTTCGGTGTTTTTGGTTTCTGTAATTATTACTAACGCTATGAAAAAAATACAAGGAGTAGAGGAATAGCTAATTTAATTGCGCAATTGGCTGCGAATAATAAACAGTTGGAGGAAAGCCGTATGCGATGTTTACTGAAGTTGCAAAAAATTATGGCAGCAATACACATGGGAAATTCTATATTACATTTTATAATAAGTAATAAGAGGGCAAAACGTTTATGGACACACGCTTTTTTCTGTAAAAGGAATCCATAATTAATAATATTTAACAAACATTTTATTAGAATTATGTTTGGTTGGTTGGTTAAAGTGGCGATTCTTCCAAACAAGCGCTTCCGCACCATTTTGTTGCCACATCCTCTTTACCAACTTGTTTAACGGTTATTTACAGCATGACTATATCCAGTCTGTGAGGTTTAAGACCCTTATTGGGTTGTTGAAGTCTAAGCCAGATAGTTGTTCGAGATTCTCGGCCCAGGGTTAACATTCTGTCCTGACAGGGCATTAACAGAGGAAATGGAAGATTGTCTCCTTTTTCTCCAGTTGCTTACAACTGTGACAGTATGTATTGTGAGGGATACCCATTTTGGCTGCTTGTTCTCCGATAGACCAAAAGCCAATTATGACTGCCGTTAGTCGCCAGGCGTCCCATCGTTTCATTCTTATTAATGCCGACGGTTGCTTGAGGTTGTAGGTGGGCCATAACGTTCTGCTAATTTTGCATTTCGTCTAGTGTTTCCACCTACAATCCGCGATTCGAAAATATTTTTGGGAAATTGCATTCTTGACTGTACGTAATGGTGTGAATACCGATTCTGCAGGAACGTTATTCATAGCAGATCCCCCTCTTGCCAGTTCATCTGCTTTTTTGTTACTTTCAATGTTCCGATGTCCTGGGACCCAGATTAAGGTAACTTTATGGATTTCACTCAAGATGGTGAGACTTTTCCTGCTTTGTTGCACCACTTTAGAGGTTGTAGTAGCCGAAGCCAGTGTCTGGATTGCAGCTTGGCTATCCGAAAGAACAGCGATATTGCCCTTAAAAGAGAAATCTCTGATTAGTCGCCTACAGGCTTCCCCAATTGCTAGTAGTTCCAGAATCATGTTTACAGACCTTTTTTCTTTGCCGGCATCCATTTCATTAAGTTATTATTTTGATGTTTCTCCTTACATTCGTGTGAGTGAAAAAACCATTGTTATGACTGCGGTGACGTGAGCCAATCAGCTGATCACTTGAAATTCGCTGAGAGCCGGTTAACAGTGTGATCCACAACTTCTAAATTTTTTTCACCATGACAATATATTTGATTTAAATTTTTAAAAACTTTTTGGTCCATAGTAGAAATATGCAATGAAACCCAAATTCATTTAACTTATCGAACAAAGCGCTATTTGGAATTCTACCGAAAGCTTTTCAAAAATTTGTATGAACTGAATCAACTGGTAGCTAACCAACAAAAAAGAAATACAGTAATCTGAAAAAAAGGTAAGATTTGTGATCGTTGAGCGCCCAGAAAAAAATCCATGTTGAGAAGGATAAACGAAATATTTTACAGCGAATGCCAACTTAGTTATTAAAATTTGATTGGACGATAATTGGATATATCTTTTTTGCTCCCACTTTTGTGAATAGGGGTAATCAAATTATTTTTGCGATAATCTAGAAAAGAGAAGCTTTTTAACGGTAAATTAAACAAATCCAACAAAGGCTCGGCAAATTATGGACGCAAATTTTTTCAAAAAGGTACATGAGAAATAATGAGCATCATATGGATGCAAATTTTCCGATTTGCAATTCTATGTAGTAAAGATATCATCTCCATTAAGAACTAAGTTGGAATTGAATTACCATTCCAAGAGTGTTTTTCGCCGAATTTGGCTTTAAAAAAGTTATCTTCTATAAACTTCCAAAGTAGCTTAAATTTCTAACAATATTTGTGAATAAAAAAAGTCGTAGTACAATAATATTGCTTTAAAATCTTTAGTTTAAAACGTGTCTATATGCTTGGTGCATAACAACAAAAAAATATGAACTAATTGCAAACACATTTGCATGTGATTAACAAAAACAAAATTTTCCCATCAGTACAAGTATATAGTCAGAAAACAATTTAAAATAAAATTTATAAAAACAGACTCACCACCAACTCAGGAATGATTTGCTGTGTGAATAATTTTTCAACTGCTGGCAACATTTTCTTGGTAAATAACGCATTGTAATATTTGAATATTGGATACAGATATACGCGCAGACCACTCCAGTTATTCTCTACTATTCTGTGCACATTTTTATATAAACGTTTCATGTCACAGTGGTGCTCATTGACAACATGCAGATATCCCAAAGTGCTCTCATCTAAAATAGAGAATATCTCATGACTTTTATTCCAATATTAATTTCATCCTAGATGATTAATTGATGAAAATGCTATTAGTTTACGTAAGGGTGCTTGATTTAATCCTCCTATTTATCCAATAATTGTTGAAAGAATAATAATGGAAAAAATGAAAATGTTTTGTTGAATTGTAATATATGAAATTAATATAATCGGTGCAATTTTTTTAGTAGTATTTACTTTTATATCGCTCCTAACCTATTGGTAATTTGAATTTTTCGCCAACAATTTATATTTTTGTTGGAAAAACTGAATGAGGAAGTGCAATGCTTGCATAGATATATGTACACATGAGTTAGTAACTCAAAAACTTTCGTTTAGTCGACGCCCACCTAATTGGCAATTAAGAACTTTTCAGACATGTCGGTCTTAATTAATACCCACTTCGCAATGAAAGTGTCAGGTTCTCTATGTAACCCTATGTCATACAAAAATTGTACTTTTCAATCATAAATTGTGAAGGCAGTTTAATTTGCTCACATATTTTTTTGATACATTTAGTACACATAAGTGCATCAGTAAAATAAAATTGCATAAGGAAAAACCGCAAATTGTACTGATCATATTTCAAATGCTAACAAGTAAATATTTTCAAAATGCACATACAGGGTTGGCCATATTAAACTGACCCATGTGATTATTAAAAAAATATGGAAAAAGAAACATTTTTTTGTGTTTCATTGTGAAAAACATTTAATTTAGTTCAAGGAGATTCGTTTACATCACTTTTTGAATATGATATCGCGCAAGTGGTCGCCCTTAGCTCGTATAGCGTAATGTGCCCGTTTTTCGGCGTTTTCCATAGTTTTGGCCAGCGTCTCGGCCGATATGGCGGCTATTTCCCGTCGGATATTGGCCTTAAGTGCGCCTAGTGTCTTTGGCTTGTTGACGTAAACCTTAGATTTCAAATTACAGTAAAAAGTTATAGGGTTACTCAATGGGTCAGTTTAATATGGCCAACCCTGGACACAGCCCACCTTTTAGTATCAAATTATAATTTGAATTTGTTGGCTTCTTTACTAGGAAAACCAAATTTAAATAAATTTAAATTTTTAATAAATACTAACATATCTGTTCGGACTTCTATGTTTCCCTGTGTGTGCGTACGCACTTACGTTTTTATTTACACCAACATTTAAATTTATTATATACTCACCTCTAGACATGACGTATTCCAAGCGTGGTATCTTAGAGCCAACTTCCAATATTTTTTTGAATATAGAAACAAATAACTCCGGTAGCTCATTTATATATGGAAAGCCGAAAAACTTGCCTTCATTTTTCATTACGAATTCACAAGCTGGGTCCACCTCGAGTGGGGTCTCAAATTGAAGAACAACAATTATTAATAAATTATTTCATAGCTATTCAAAATAGAATAGAAGCAGAAAAATGTTGCTTGCCGAGGAGTGACCCCTATTGAACTTTTTCTGTCATGTGTATATGCACAATGTACATAAGTAAAGGGTGATTTTTTAAGAGCCATAGCAAAGTTTTTCAAAAAAACACACGTAAAGTTCAGAAAAATGCACGAAATTTTTATTTAAATCGATAGTACAGTCCATATAATTTAATGTTTGAAGATTATTTTATGCAAATGTTGACCGCGACTGCGCTTCAAATGGTCCATCCGCTTAGTCCAATTTTGGCATACTCTTTCCAATGTTTCAGACGGTATCTTACATACAAATGCTTTAATGTTGTCTTCCAATGCGTTGATTGAAGCAGGCTTGTCTGAACAGACGTAAGCTTTAACACAAAAAATAATCTAAAGGCGTTATACCGCACGATCTGGGTGGCCAATTGACAGGTCCCGAACGTGAAATAAAATTTTCACGGAACTCGGCTCTCAACAAGTCCATTGTTACGCGTGCTGTGTGGCATGTGGCACCATCTTGCTGAAACCACATGTCATGCAAGTCAAGCTCTTGCATTTTGGGCAAAAAAAAGTTCGATATCATTTCACGGTAGCGCTCACCATTCACAGTGACGTTACGATTCGCAGCATCTTTGAAGAAGTACGGTCCAATGATACCTCCAGCCCACAAACTGCACCAAACTGTGACCTTTTCTGGATACATTGGTAACTCTTGCAATTCTTCTGGCTGATCTTCACTCCAAAATCGACAATTCTGCTTATTTACGTACCCATTGATCCAAAAATGAGCTTCGTCGTTGAACACAATTTTTGGATAAAAAGTGGATCTTAACAGAACACGCTTTTTTATAATAAAGTTCAATGATTTGCAAGCGTTGTTCGTTTGTAAGACGATTCATGGTTAAATTATAGACCAAACTGAAGATGTTTGACAGTGAAACCAAACACGAATCATGCGTCAGCTGTTTAAACCAACTCTTTAAAAAGACAATATCTAAAAAATCACCCTTTATAAAGGCCTAGACGTTGATAGTGAATCATTCCTAGACGGTACGTTTTCTAAGTCGTATTCAACATTTGTCAAGAAGACAGATATATAATTTTACACGCGTTGAAAACGGTCGACCTTGAAGAGCAACATATTCATATCAAATTTGGTGATTTTTTTGGTAGAAATAATGTCCGAATGAGCCGACAATTCAAAGATTGGTGAACAAATTTCAAGAAACTGATTCTGTCGACGATAGGATAAGGATTGGCACAGCAAAAACTTAATGTTCTGCTGTGGTAGCGCAAAGTGTTGGTGAACAACCTGCAACATCGATTTCTCGACGTTTTCAACAATTAGACATTCATGAATTGACTCTTTGGCGGATTTTACCTGTAGAGGTGACGTTAGTGGACATTCAAATTGTGTGGTTTTTCACATGTAGTTGTTGAAAGTCGTATGTTTAATAAAAATAGTGAAACTTAAGGGAATCTAAATTTTTAAATGTTTCATTAAAAAAAAAACATCTAAGCGCGTCTTTTCAAATACCCTTTACAAGGTGACGCAAGTTATTTATTATATTTTGTTTTTGAATAATTTTTGTACTAAATGGCGAAAAAAAAATTATTTTCAGTGATTTAAATTTTTATTTTGACCTTTACTCGCTTTTTTGCTAGACTGTTTGTATACTGCAGTTAACAAGCGTCAAATATGATTGGCGTACAACGTCGTTTGTAACAATTATTAATCTTTTCGATTGGGTGATTAATTTTGCGCCACCTTGCATAAGTTATATACTGAATAAAATAACTTACCGTTTCGAACATAATACTAGGACGTTTATAGAATGGATTGGCATCTTCGTACTCATCATATACGTAGATGGGTGTCTTATCATCTCGATCATCGGTGCGGTCATCGAAATGCGCACCCACCACCGAGATAATTAAAGTCATAAGTGGACGACGTTGGAGTTTCTTGTCATACATTTGATAGCGTTCTATTTCATTGCCTTCCTGGATATCGTAAAAAAGAAAAAAACAAAAAAAATTTACTGCTGAATGATAATGGTCGAATATACATATAGGCGTCTTCAATTCGCTACTTCTCTGCTCGCTTTACTTGGGCTCTGCTCGCTGGACGAAAAAGGTAGCAAGCAAGATTCGCCATACCAAGTTATATGGTTATACCTCATAAAATTGGTATAACTCAATATTTTCAATGCTGCCAACTCTCTTTCAAGAGACTTTTACTCTCGCGTTCACACAGGGAGACTTTTGTTGCTTCAAATTTCCGAATTCTTTTTTGATACTCCTTGCAATTGTTAGTTTTTATTTTATACTTAAAAACGAGAACACAAAGGTACACATTGACGGAGTACGAACATTACAAATAGCGAGTTGAATCACAATTTTTTCCCTGTATGAACGCTGCTTTATGAATACTCATGAAGTTCAGTCAGACAAGAGTATTTTTTGGCAGCTGTTTTCCAGTACTACCTATTCGCCACTTATGCTTCATCTAACACATGAGAAATTGAAGGCGTCTTGTGAAGTAATATCGGGATTATCCATAATAAAATATTGTATTGGCAACTTTTTTGTCTGAGATCATTTTATGACTTATATTCTAGAAAGTATTCGACACAAATTTATATGGAATTATTAACCTTGCAATAGCTGAAACTGTGAAGAAAATGTGTGCCAAATTCTTGTAACCAGTACGAAGATATTAGCAAGTTTGTAATTGTGAATTGGAATTCCCACATAAGATCCGTAGGCCATGCGAATTGCCTCTCGCGTGGTAGTTGGGTGGGAGACGGAAATTTGTTGAGCTTATTAGTATACACATTAACATATCTGAGATTATCACGCACAAGTCAGAGATCATCAGCTTTAGCTAAACTAAATTTTCTGAGTAGTAGGTGCTTTTCAAATGCATAAAAATTGCTTAACTCGCCCTCCAAATATTAGGCATGGGAATAAGTTTCCGCCTAGTAAAAGAGGTGTTGCTGCTGTTCGTTCTAGTAATATACTGGTGATTTGAAGGTGTATATGTGAGGCCTTGATCGCAGTAGTTGACATTCATTTGAAGCGTAAAGATCCTTTTTTATCTGACGGCGGAAATGTATACGTTCGCCGCAAAAAAAAAAAAAAGCATTTGCGGGAAGTCATGCTTAATTATTACGTTTTAAAGAAAAGTGCAGCTGAAACGTGTCGTATTTTATTCAATATTTACTTCCAAAGTGAGTAATAAAGAACGCGAAGGGGCACTGAAAAAATTCGAGGAAACTCAACTACAACAATTATTGGATGAAGACACATGTTGAACCCTTGATGATATAATGAGTTAGATGTTGATAGATCAACCGTCGGTAAACACCGTCGCTTGCACGCGATGGGAATGGTCCAGAAAGCAGGTAGCTGGGTGAGACATCAATTGAAGGAGAGGGATATCGAGAGATGTTTGATGTGAGATGCTTCTTGAACGGCAGAAAAGAGAGGTTTTCTGGATCGGATCGTCCCTGCCGATGAAAAATGAATCTATTATGATAACCATAAGCGTCGAAAATGTTGGAACCAGGTAAACCAGGTCCATCGACAGCGTAAAAAAGTATTCATGCTTAAAAGGATATCTTGTGCATCTGGTGGGATCAGAAGAGTGTCGTCTGTTATGAACTCCTTAAACCATCTGAAACTTCTTTGGCGGTCATTACCGACTCCAGCTAATGTGTTTGAATTGAACTCTGAAAGAAAAGTGGGCGGAATAAGACGGCAGACATGACAAACTGATTTTTGCTGCTGGTCACACGTTGCTAAATCGGTGCAGAATTATTTGGAGGGACTGAATTGGGAAATCTTGCCCCATCCGCCGTATTCCGAAGACATTGCACCTTCGGATTACCATCTGTTCCGATCAATGCAGTCAGCCCTTATTGGAGAGCGGTTCACTTCTTACGAGAGCATCGCAAACTGGCTCAATGGATGGATCAACGCGAAAGAACTCGTATTTTTCGTCAGAGGAATCCGTATGCTGCCTGAAAGATGAGTACAGTTGTAGCTTCCAAATACTGTACATACTATCATTTATTATTTAATTGTTTAAATAATTCGTGACTTTGGCTAAGGAAGGACGTACTTTATCCCATACCAATAATCACCTATGTGAGTGCAAACTTATCTTTGAAGGTCAAGCTCGCATCATCAATACCAGCAAACGAATTAAATTAACACAAAGGAGGTACTTAATTAGAAAATTTCGTCTGAACTAAAACATTTTTACTTTAACAATTAATATTGTATAATATTTGAATAGGGTTTTTATTACATTTTTTCGCAAGCCACTTACTCACCTCATATCTGGTTAGGTTAGTGTAGAGCACAGAAATGCTACGCGTTATCAATCCTTGCAAGTGATGAGACATTAACGCATGTATGCAATTGAATAAAACAGCTGCACGTCCACCATATTTCTGATTCATTGGCACTAAATCCTTCCAGGTTCGACGCATAACATCCACTAAATCAGCGCAACGTGGCAGCCAGTCATTCATCAGTAACTGAATCAAAACAATATTTCAAAACCTTATGTAAGAAGTGCATCCACATAATGTGGCACTCACATCACGTATAACCGCACAACTGTCATCAACGAAACTTATTAATTCATCGGCTGTCATTGGCTGGTCGCGCAGGAAGATCTTCGAAACGTCTATTATAACTAGATCGTTGTATCTGAGAATAGAATGTTTTGACTTTTATACTTCTTCACGATAATTAAAATAAAGACTTGTAAAATAAAATTATCATTCTAAGAAGAAAAACTTCTGATCATATCAGCTAGAAATTAACACATGAACCCCCAGTTAGTCGTATCCTTAATCGTAGGAATTCGCCCTTTTATTCTGCCACATCCAATTTACATAAAATAAGGAAAATTACTGGTTCTAATTGCATATATGCGACGGAGAAGAGCCATCAGTTCAAGCTTTTCGCGGTGGTTATTGAGGCGGGGCTAAGATCAGAACGTTAACCGACTCTCACCGAATTTGAAAGAATCAGCTGATTAGCTGACTTTACTATTACAATTTTATTTTTCGCTATAAAGGATAGCTAAACGTCGTAATCTATCATCCTTGTGGAAAAACAGGAGAAGATTCAAGTTATTTCAAATGAAGACATTGTTTGTATACTTATAAATACCATTCATTAGATGATTTCAATAAAAAAAATCATCCGCCATATGAGCTATTTTGAATTTTTGAAATCTAAGAGGTTCGTACTTAGGGATCGGAAAAGTCCGAGTACTCGAAGATCGCCTTTTACAAAAATCAGACTATTTGATTCTGAGCAATACCAGTTTCTCGGACTTATTAATAATTTGGGCTCCCTGTAAAATTTAGTTTTTATCTTTCGGTTTTTCATGGTCTCATTCTATTTTATTCAGTAGGCTTTCACAAAACCAGGGTTTCTATTTATATTTCCGATTTTGGGCATTTGTTCCTCCATGGGATAATTTAACATATTTCAACATAAACGTACGCAGAATGTTTTGATGTGTGAGTCATACGAGGTGTGTTAAAAAAATAAGGTGAATTTTCTTTTTTCTCCAAAAATATTTATTTATTGTTCAATTTCTCTTTTATCTCCTTCAAAGTAGTCCCCCGCAGATATAATACCCTTGTATCAGTGTTTTTTCCAATCCTCGAAGCCGTTCTGTTGTGCACTTTTTGGTATGGCCATGAGACCTCTCAATGATTCGGTTTTTATCCCTTCAATCGTCGCAAAACGCCGTCCTTTCATGGATATTTTTACTCTTGTAAACAGGGGGTAATGTCGCAGGGGGTAAAATCTGGTGAATACGGTGGCTGAGGATTGATAATGGTGTTGTTTCTGGCCAACTAATCTCTCACAAGCAAAGATGGGTGAGCAGGTGCATTAATAAAGTGCAAAAGCCATGATTTTTTTTCACAATTACGGGTATTTTTTCATATTGGTTCACGCATTCATTCATTTAGCGTACGACCCTGTGGTAAGAACTCCTGAAGCATTACGCCATGGTAATCGAAGAAAACAGTGAACAAAACCTTGACATTTGATCGAACTTGGCGTGCTTTTTTTGGTATAGGCTCTCCTGGACTTCCATATACCCATGATCCGGTATCAGTTATGACTCTTTTAAGCAAATTTGACGTCATTCAACAATTCCTGAGCGATGGCCATTTGACGTAGTTTTTAGTAAAAATTCATATATTTTCATAATAATACATAATAATTTTGGAACGAATTTTCTGCCACACGTTTCATGCCCAAAACTTCCGAAAACATTGCATGGCATGAGTCAACTGGTGTGCCGATACGCCGACATCCCCAGCAACTTCTCTAATTGTGATTCGATGATTCTCCATAACAATTTTATTCACTTTCTCAACATTTTCATCGGTTGTTGATTGCTGGGGCGTCCAGAGCGAGCGTCATCATTCACATATTCTTGACCTTCTGTGAAAAGCAAACTTTTTTTGACTCAGAGTACTCCCACCGTATGCCACTGTCAACATTTCAAGTTTGTTTGAGCACTCAATTCCATTTTTTACACAAAATTTGGCGCAACTTCTTTGATCCATTTTTCTCGATAGCAGAAAATCGCCGAACACGCAAAACACTTGTCTTATTTATGGCTCTCACAAACAAATTAAACCTGCTATATTGCTATAACCGTGAATATATCTTCCAGACGAGTGTACCAAGATAAAAAAATAATAGTCGAAAGTCGAATGTACGTAGTCCGTGAAATTTGAAAATTCATTTTGTTTCATATAAAATAGAAATTGTCAATACTTCGACAACGGTGCCACCCACCGGGTTCACGCTTTTGTTTCATTTTTTGCCAGGTGTTTCTATGCTATGCATATGAATTGTTAGAGCAAGCAAACATTCATTAATTTTTATGTGATGGATAAATAAATCTTGAATTGAGCACCAGACTACATTTTTAAATACACTCAGTGAAGCACATTTCTCGAAAATTTCCGCGTGCTTTCTTTATGTTTTGCGTTAAGCAAAACTTATTCGCTGATTTTCGACAAAAGTTTTACATATGTAAGTAAGCTCAGCAAAATTGCCTATTCTGGGCAATAAAAATTAATTTAAATAACAAAATATATAAAGTAATAGATTTACAAAATTATATTATGAGCCGTATATAAAAATTTAGTTTTGCTCCAATACAGTAAGGCTTTAATAAAATAATATTCAACTTGGCTAACGTACATATCTACACACATTCTTCTACATATAAACTTAAATTGTCTCTATATATTCTATGTAACATATACTGGCTGTTGCACTTACAATTGATGCCAAAGCTGATTGAGTGCCCTTATAATTGGATGTGATATCATCAAAAGTTGGTCGATGCGATTTCGTGCTAACTGCACATTCACTTTGTATGGCACTGGGCCGCGTATGAGTAACTGTGGAAAATCTGGTGGCTCCATTTCCAGTTGCAAGCGTTTTCTTTCCAAAGACGATCTACAAAAATAGGAAAAGTAACAAGTAAGGAAGTGCTAAATTCGGTTCGAACCTATTTTTATATGCCTGCGAACTTTTAGTAGCATTTAATTTAGGTTCTTTAAGTATTTAATTTTTTAAATCAAAACCACTCATAGACAATGAGAGTTATATCTTGTAATGGCTGAGCGAAGGACGGAAATTTAGTCTTAACATAAAGGCGGGCTTAGTTTTGTTCCAATCTCAACATTATTTATGCTGGATCTACACATGATGGTTCTCATAGTTTCGTCGCAGGATTTATTTTTGCCCATGATGATCAGAAACTAAAACGCCCTAGTGTATAAAAATTGATTGTGTTTTTCTATTAAATGCAGAATCTTACCGAAAAAGTGCAGTATATGATATTAAATGCCAGTAAAATCTCCCGTTGTTAATTACGTGACCGACTATTTTTCGAACTCTTAAAAATGCATAAATCTAAAGAAATGACGGGAGTGAATGAAAAATGTTGACGTTAAATTCAATGCACATTTTTAATAAACAGTTAACTAAGAAAAAGTAGACGTATTAACTGTAAACGTATTAACTGTAAACATTAATCTAGCGCAGTTGAGGATAATATCTGGATATCGTTGTTAATTAGTTGACCGGAGCTGTATTAGGGGGGTAGTAGTGCGTGTACAATACGTCGCTAAGCCAATGTTATTAAGGGGGGGGTAGGGTCACAAAATCGAAATTTTTTTTCTTCACTCATCTTATAGTAAATCATTTCAAGAATGTTGTGTCAAAATTTTAAGTGGATCAGAGCAGAACTCTCAAAGTTATAGCCTTTGTAGGCACTCTACCTCGAATGCGGAGCATCGATAATTTCTCAGAGTCATTTTTTCAAACGCGTTTTTCCCGAAACGACTTCTTAAAAGTCGGTGCCAATCACAACTCCGAAACTATTCAACCGATTCTTTTCAAATTTGGCACACGTTTTCTAAATCAAAAATACCTCCCCCCTACACTGTTTTTTTTTTTTATTTTTTGTTTTTTAAGGTTGTTTTTCACTTACAAATATGGCGAAATTTTTCGCCAAAAATGCTCGTTTTACGTTTTTTTGCCACCAAAACTACAAAAATGAAAAAAAAAAATTTTATTAATGTAGGGGGGAGCATTACGTCATACTTTAACTGAAAAATTCGACTTTTTTAGTTTCAGATGATTCTACGTCGAATGCCGATTGGCACCGCAGAGCACCTCTCGAAAAACATATCTCCAAAAAAACTCTGTCATGGGCTTATTTGTCAATATTTTATTATTAATATTTTTTAAAAACTTATTGAAAAGATGTACAATAACATGTAACTGATTTTATTAAAGTATCTTAAGCCATATTTCTGTAAAAAATTCACAAAAAAAGTGATTTTTTTTTTAGCGCTAAACCCTACCTCCCCCTTAAGTCGTTATCGAGATACACGCATTTAGCCTCTGTGGTAGCCAAGCTGTAAATAAATCTTACTTCGCGCATACAAAGTTGATGAAGTCGAGATTAATTTCTAGAAACCATAAAACTACTAATTTTCAAGACTGTCATAAGGCCTACACTCACGTACGGGTGCGAAGTCTGGGTTGTGAAATCCAAGAAACCGTTCAGTTAAATTGTATTGAAATAAAAATTCTAATAAAAATATACGGATCTGTACGACTTGAAGACGGTACTTATTGCATTCGGTACAACGACGAATTAGATACTTTTCTCAGTGGTGCAAATGTAATCAAGTATATCAAAGCGCGAAGGATTGGATGGTACGGCCACATTTTACGAATGAGTAACGAAAGAACTCTAAAAAAGATCTTCAAAGAAAATCCATAAGGCGACAGAAGAATAGGCCGGCCGAAAAAACGATGGAGAGATGACATTGAATGCGACTTTGGAGCTATGACACATCCGATATCAAACGAAAAGCTGATGACCGAGTGACGTGTAGGCGAATTGCAACGGAAGCAATGGTTCACCTCGTACTGTAATTTTATGATGATGGTGACATGAGTAGTAAATGTCTTTATCTACCCCGATTCCTTTACGCTGTTACATACAAACGTTATGTGAACAAAACTATAATACCCTTATGCACAAGTGCGCGCGGGTATACAAAAACGAAAGAAAATAAAGTCCGAATGGGCGAATTAGTGGTTGATTAAAGTAGTGGCTGCTGCAATTGGCAAGTGGAAATGCCAAAAACTAAAAGTTTTCACATTGAACCACTCATTGAACTCATTACTCACTTGGCTTAAGTCCCAATTTCGCCACTAAGCTTATGGATTTTTATACCTAACTACATACATTTCTGTGAATGTATACATACAAACAGCTGACTATGTGCATAAATATGTTTCTGAGCTCAATTCATCCTTTCGTAGGTCTTTTCTTGCAGACGTGTCGGCACAGTTTAATGAACTAGTTTATAACTACATAATTTCCCTTATCACAGTATTGTTTTTTTTTTTCTTTACGTAAAATCTCTCATTCGAATGTACTTACTTAAGTAGATAGCGTAGAAAGCCACGTTTCACGTAATACCGAAAATCCTCTTGCAGATCTATGATGCATGATATAATTAAGACGGCGACAGTGGCATTAATTTGGCGCTCGCCGTTGAAGAGAAAATCCAACAGCATGACCTCCGGATATATTTCTGGCCAAAGTTTCTGTTTATAAACGGACATATTAGTGGCAAACGTACGCATACATATACACTTATTTGAATTGATGTGAGTGGATAGATGTTTTACTTAAGTGGAGGGTGGTAAAACTTTTACAAACAAAAAATAAGAACTGATATTAACTTATTTACATATACTTATGTATATGTATAACTACGAAAATTCGAAAAATAGCATATGTACATATGTATTACGATATCTCCAAGAAATACATAGTATACATATAATGAATAATAAAATGCGCGAATATTTTGTCCTGAATTATGTTGACGCTTAGAGGTGGCCGCCGTAGCCGAATGGGTTGGTGCGTGATCACCATTCGGAATTCACTGAGAGGTCGTTGGTTCGAATCTCGGTGAAAGCAAAATTAATAAAAACATTTTTCTAATAGCGGTCGCCCCTCAGCAGGCAATGGCAAACCTCCGAGTGTATTTCTGCCATGAAAAAGCTCCTCATAAAAATATCTGCCGTTCGGAGTCGGCTTGAAACTGAAACAACACCAAGATGCACACCACAAATAGGAGAAGGAGCTCGGCCAAACACCTAACAGAAGTGTACGCCCCAATTATTTATTTTTTTTTAGAGGTACCGCAAACCCTAAGAAATTTTTCATTTATTTTACTTAGGTTGCCTTTTAAGAGACTCGTATTTGCAACACTACGTATGATGAGCTTAGTTCGATATTTTTAACGAAAAGTTTGGTATTTTTTAGTATAAACTCATATATAATGAGTTTTATGTGTTCATCAAGAATTTTCGTGCGATGATTTATTACGACTTTCGACGTAGATTACCGAGACAGGAGCGCATTGATCAACTTAACTCAGCTTTTGGATTCACAACACTGAGCCACTGTGAAATGCTGGTACAACGAGTTCCAATGAGGCCGTCGATCCTTGTAGGATGAATTTTGTACAGGCCGTCAAAATACGATGGTTTTGCTAGAAACAACCAATGCTGTGCGTTAATTTAAAACACAATATCGTGGGCTTAACATACATTCATGTGGCCGTCAGGAAGATTTAACCGTGTTGGGTACTGCATAATTTGACAATTTCTCACAAAAGGACATATGCATCCTGATTGGTGTTAAGAAATGTTGAAGAAACTCAGCCGCTATGGCCCAAAGAACGTCTTTGAGATCGTAGCAGGTGGCAAATTTTCCTTCTATGCATATAAGCTAGAAATCAAACAACAATCTATAGTATGGTTGTTCCAAGACTAGTTTAAACCTACAAAAGTTGTTCGCGGAAGAAGCACATTAAAGCATATGATCGCATGTTTTTTCTTAAAACCTGACCATTTTTCAACTGAAAGTTTCAAGAAACTTAAAACAGTCTATTGTGTGTGATACACAACCATTTTTTTCCCAGAAAATTTCGCAGAATTAAATAAAACCAACCGCCGAATACGAATCATCCTTCACCAAGACAATCCATGTATCAGTGAACAACTCACACAAGAGAATTGTTGAGCGCTCAAAAGGTCGAATTAATAAGTAATCCGCCTTATAGCTCTGATTTGCCACCTAATGATTTCTTTTTTTGAATGCCTGAAGAAGCTGTTGACAAATTTAAATAACTCGTTTTGGAGGTATCCACTTCTGAGCGGCAAAAGTGATTTGTCAATTGGTTCAAGCAAGTGCGAAAGTATGTTAACTTCCAAGGAGAATATTTTGAAAAACCATAAAGCCATTTTAAATATTATTTACTGTGTTTTTAATATATTACTATAAAATATAAATGGCAACTCTCATATATGTACGTAGCAGTATAAACAAAATTTCGAAAAATAAACGCAGTTGAGAAACAAATAAGAAAGCGGCAAATTCGGTCCGCGACCGCCATAGCCGAATGGGTTGGTACGTGACTACCATTCGGAATTCAGAGAGAACGTATGTTCAAATCTCGGTGAAACACCAAAATTAAGAAAAGGTTTTTTCTAATAGCGGTCGCCCCTCGGCAGGCACTTATAAACCTCCGAGTGTATTTCTGTCATGAAAAGGCTCCTCACTTAAAAAAAAAAAATATCAGCCATTGGGAGTCAGCTTGAAACTGTAGGCCCCTCCATTTGTGAAACAACATCAAAATGCACGCCACAAATAATAGGATGAGCTCGGCCAAACAACCAAAAAGGGTATGCGTACCAATTAAAAACAAAAAAAAACAGTTCTGTCCGCACCGAATACATTTACAACCTCGCACATTTTAATAAAATTTGAGCTTCTTGAAATCAAGCCAACACATAGACAATGAGAGTTATAAAGGGTATTTCAAAAGTGACATTTAGATATTAGCCGAGAATAATTCCTAGATGTTACGTCATCTTTGACAGTTGTCAAGTATACAGATGTACAATTTCGCACTATAGAATAACGCGTTAAAATTATTGAAACTTATTATAAAAATGGTCGATCTTCAGGAACAACATATCGTAAAAATCCTGAATTTCAAAGGTTAATGAACAAATTTCAAAAAACAGATTCTGTTGAAGATAGAACAAGGACTGCCACACCAAAAACTGGATGTTTTGCTGAGAATATTATTGCAGTAGTGCAAAGTGTTGGTGAATAACCTGCAACATCCATATCTCGACGTTCTCAAAAATTAGACATTCATAGATCAACTGTTTGGCGTATACTACATATAGACGTGCTCATGGTGGATATGTAAATGATATCGTCTTTCACATATAATGGTTAAGAGCCATATTTGGAATGAAAGTAGTAGAATGTGAAATAATCTAAATTTTTACATGTTTAGTTTTGAAACGACACGTAGGGGCGTCTTTTGCAAGGACCCTTTAATGTTGATATGGGACAAAGACTATGCCCACAAATTAAATGCTAAGACAAAATTTCTGTCCGAGCATCTTTTGTTACCAGCTATAACTCTCATTGTCTACGTGTTTCTTTGATTTCAAAAGCTAAACAATTCAAATTTTACTAAAGTATGCGCGTACTGGTATATAAAATTCGGTTCGGACCAAATTAGCCACTTCTTTATTTAATTTTTATTTTTAGAAAAATATTACCATGTTATATAGTTCTGCGTATGACAACTACAAGTGAATGTTTAAAAATGCCAAATTTGTTGGAAGGGTGTACCTTGAAACTGTCAGAAAAACAACAAACCGTGAATGGAAAGAGATAAAGTTAGCTTGGGAGGGTGTGTATTTAGAATCTCGCTTGACATTGTGAGTGTAATAATAAGTAAATATATAAATAAATAAAACTTACCTCTTCGCGTGATATAAACTTATGAACTTCCTGCAAAAATGGGATGCGTGGATCAATTTTTATCCAAATTTTCTTAATCAAGTGCGATGGAAATGTTTCTAGACTCAAAGCATTGATCTGAAAATATCAATTAAAATGCAATGATAAGAAATAAAAAAATGTAAAAGAAAAAACTATACCTTAAGTATTAAGTGCATGTGGCAAATTATCCTAGTATATGAAGTAAGTTGAGGCAAAAACCTGAACTTTTAATATAAATATTGCAAAGCACTATTATAAAAGACTTTTTTAAACTTTCTAACTTTGTAACTTACGCACATAATACCATCTTTTATGTCGGTATGTAAACGCTGAATAACTTTGTCATTTACCAACCGATCGGCTTCAACATACGAGTACAGGTTTTCGATACGTCAGTTCAGTACAATTTCAACCATAGATCGCTATACACCGAAACAACCGAAATCGACGCTATAAAACCCGAAATACTTGACAAGGTGATGACAAAAGCAGAAAAAAGATCTCAGTTTGTGATTGCTAATAAAGGTGGCCACTTGATTGATATTGTATTAAAAAAATAGTTTTAATAAATTGTAAATAACCAAACCAAATAAAATTATCTCACAAATACAAATCAGTTGTTTTTTTTTTCAAAGTTATTTAATATTTTCATACCGACTTAAAATATGGCGCACCACATATATACTCCTATATTTAAGGGATTCTTGCAAGAAATTCAAAAATCGTACAGTCTGTCTAATGGAAGCGTGATTGGCGAAATTCAAACTTAGGAATTCCCTATATCCTTTTCGCAATACGCGTTGCGCAATTGGTTAGTGTTGTGAGAAATGTAGAAAGCCGACGTTGTTTTCAGAAAAGTGTTCCGCGTATGAAAACCGATTTGAAGCATTGATCCTATGTAAACATTCCAAGGGTCTAAAAATGTCACGCGCATCTGCAGCAAAATATTTGAGGAAATCGAAAACGTTCATATATAAATGGGTGCTAAGGTATATTGGAGTTAAAACGTTGACGACTACCCCGGACAAGGCCCAAAAAAAACTACTTCTCCAAAGCAAATTCAGAGGGTTATTGACTGGTGTTATTGTATCCAAAGGCGCGCGCGCGTTTACGTTCCAGAAGACACCAAATTCCGCAGCACAGTGAAAAACCCGCTGCTCTCATTATAACACATTGAGAAAAGACTTGCATAGGCTAAAGCAAATTCAGAACGAAATTGGTAAAACGTAATATTCGTGGATGAATCTTCGAATCACGAACTGTGAAGCGTCCAGTTAAGGTTCATGTTTGGTGCTGCTCTTGATTTCGCCATTTATTTGTGTTTACTGCCAATTTGCATGCAGATTTGTGGAATAAAATTTACCAAAAAGTATTATCATCTTCAACTGTGAAGATGTTTGGAAGAACTATCAAGCCTTGGATGCTACAAGGGGATCACGATTCCAGGTATCGGAACCAATGTTGTATAGATGAGAAACAGAAAAATGGGATTGGAATGTTGGATTCGATCGTATAGGAAGGCAAAGGAACAAAGCAATGAAGCGGCTTGGTGTCAAAGCGAATAAAATTACGTTGCAATCTTTATATTCGATTGGAAAAATTTGACTAGATTGAATTCCAGATTAACGAAGCATATTTAAATTTTGATCGCACTTAAGATATAATGAACATTTTTCATGCATACTGATCTTTGTACACTAAAATATGCAAAATTGCAGTAATCTTAAAAGAAACAACAATAAATTGTTAGCACAAGTTATCAAAAACCAAGATAAACCTGAATATGATTAAAGTCAATGATAGGTAGCTTTGCCTAAACCGTTTTAAAAATTGTATGGAATTAAATAAGAATAGTTTTAGAACCATCGCAGGACGTTTGAATTATCATCTCACTAATCAGGGAATATACTCCAATGGAATTTGCAGTTTTTTTTTGGGAGGAAGATGAATGCACCAAACATACACTGGCATCGTGTCCAAAAACTTTACCAGAGGGGGAAAAAACACAATAAAATAGGAAAAATACTACAATTTATTGAGGAAGCTGGCGAAAATACTTTGAATTTATGAAGGGGGCGCATAGATCTGATATGTCGCAATGCTAAAACCCGGAGTCACATGTGTCTCCCTACATCCCGTTGCATGAGTTTATAAATTTTTACAACGAGAATAAAAAAGCTTCACCCTTGTGTCTCTCAAGCTTGTAGCGCCGAGTTCAATATTTTCATTTGGTCTTGATGTCCGGCTGAGCCACTATCGTAGGCTGTTTGCTACCGAACTTGTTGCTCGGAACCTTCGCATCTATGAATTAAGCAAATTTTCACAAGGGACATCACTTAAACTCACATTTTTCATCCATCCACTGCGACATTTTGACTAAATAACCCGTACGAATAACGAAGCTAACGCGGTCCCCTCATCGCTCATATGCTCAGCGTTTAGGGAGAAAGTTTTAATTTAAAACCTAGTTTTGACACCAGATACTCTTTATGTAAAGAAACATAACTATTTATGCCCGGAATTGCAGCGGGACAGCGGGTAAAGGGTTGACGGGTGGTGATCAGTTGATCACCATTTCTCTAGGAAAATTCGGTCGGTTAAACACAATTGCGACGGGACGGTTTTCAGCTGACATTTTGTGGTTACAATAAAATTAATTTTGTGGTGAAATCTTTTCGTTTGCTATATTTTTTAAACAACTCGTTCAATCTCATCGTTAAAAAATAATAAAATCTTACTAAATTATTAAAATTTTGTGGGTTTTCTTGTGCCAAGCGAATATTATTTGCTAGTTATTTGCCTGCTATTGCCTCTTGTTGCTTATAAACACACGAATTGTCATCAAGTGATCAGAGAAGAAACTCTAAGTCTTCAACCCGTCGGAGAAAATATAAATTAATTTAAATATCCCCCGCCGCAATTCTGAGCAATTTCATGCTATTAAATGTGTTCTAATTTTGACAGCGGGTACCCGTCAACCCGTTACCCGTTGTCCGCTGCAATTCTGTTCAAGGGGCAATGCTGCTCTGTACAAACTTTGGGTTACTAATATGACCATTAAATTTGATTGTTTCCTTATAAAAAAAAAAAAAATAAAACAATGCAATTTTCTTAATTTTTAATATTTAGTCTGTGGCGGATCTTTTGGTGGAAATGTCCATATGTAGGTAAATTTGGTAGCACACATTTTTATTAGTGAATACTTTCGCCTTTTTCTCCAATAAACAATTTCACTCACTTTCCAAAGAAGCTATCTATATTCTTTTTAAAAGTGTTCTTCAGGATTCATGGCGAATTTATTTCATCGCCAAATGCAGTTTCGGCAATAGAGAATAGTCTCTGGATGCTGAATCCGATGATCATGGCGAATAGTGTATTGGAATGATTTTCCCTTTTGTCAGAAATTTACGCATAACTTTTCGCCGATCGATTCATTATTTGTTGGTACCACAGCTTATGTCTAAAAACTCGGTCAAAAAACGGTGCACAGTTGTCTGACGAAAGCCCAATTCCATTTCCATAATTTTCGTATACAATTTCTTACTTTTTTTCTACGGAAATCATGCAGTTCTGCAATGTCTCCTGTGAGAAATCTACTCTATGGACTGAAAGAGCAACAACCTAGTCTGCTCTGCGGGAAATCGCAGGAAATCTCTCATGTGGGAAATCGCTACAGATTTTCAACTAATTAGCAGCCACTCAAAAGTCAATTTCAGAATACAGAAATATATTATATTTATAAAATGTTTTATGCAAAGTTCTGTCATTCCAAAAACGAGTCACAGGTATCGATATATAAAAATACATATTTAAATTTAATAGACCGCCCGAAACTTTGCAAAGTTTTTTATGAAATTCATCAGAAATTTAAGTGTGTAACATTACAACCGAGCAGCAATGTCCAATTCATTCAGATATTAAAATACCTGCATGTCACAGCTGGAAATTTGTGAAAAGAAAAGAATTTAATACAAGTACTTACATATGTACGCATGTAATTACACGTGCACGTAATTATGTATTTGCCCACAAAGAAATTTTGGTGTGAAGTTCTTTCTTTTGTTGCTGCCAACTATGTATTAGGAAATAGGACACATGCAAGGATGCATCCCAAAACAGCGAATGGATCATATTTGTGCTCTCAGTTTGAGATGAGCTATGTCCGTTAAAATATTTTTCTTTGCACTACCTTGGCATATTTAAATAGACACACAAATTTCAAAAAGAATATAAACTTTGAATAAAACTGATGCCGAGTTATGACGTCTGTTTATGTAACTAAAAGTGACCTTTTCCAACTGGGATGTATGAATGCTTATGTATGAATAGAGTGCATACCTAGATGGGGTGCGCCGAAAAAACTAATTAGTGAAAAGTTTTACCCACAAAAATCACGATAGGGAGAAATGTGCGTACACCGTGCATTTGCACTTACACTAGTGTATTAAAATTGTGAAATTTTATTTTTTCCTCAACTCCAAATACATAAAAAGCGGGCGTCAAGTTAATGTCTTTTTATATTAGCTCATAAACATTTCTACGAGGAATAAAGCGACAATCAACTGTCCAATCTACTTCATTTAGTCCAAGCCACCAGGTCACTGAGGCGATGATGCGTGTGCAATGGTTTTTACTGTTTCATTTTTAGTACTTCAATAGTTTTATTGGACATTTAGTTACGTACTTGCATATGTATAGGGTGTTTCTTTTAGAGCTTGAGATCTTAAAATACAAAAAATTGTTGAAATGATTTTTTTCATTATTATCTCGTAGATAGTTTCATGGCATTTATTTTTTACTGCTACGAGTTACATAGTCCATTCGATTAGTTCATTTCTTGACTACTTTTTCCAATATCTAAATGAGCTCAATCAACAAAAATGCGACGTAAATGGTGGTCAATTGGCTGGGATGATCAATCACAGCACGAGCTGTATTTTATAGTAGAAGGACAAAAATCAACAGGTTCAGAACGATGACGAATCGACATTTGTCTTCTTCATAATTTCGCTCTTTGGAAGCTTTATACTGGAGCTGAACGATTAAATGATGACTTGCAAAACCTTACTGAACAGAAATGCCAACACAGTTTGACACTCTTAGCTGTCAAACAGTACTTATCTACAGTATTGGCACACTACAGTATTGGCACACTCGAAAAATCAAAGTATAAAAAAATAGAAAACGGTATTTTCTAAATTTAAATATTTTAAGCTGTTTGTAATGGTATATCAACCACTCCTGCACAAGATAAGACGAGTGTTTTGGGTCATTATATTGTTGAAATTGCCAAGTTGTCCCATTAATTCCCAGTTTTTGACATTCGACTTAAATTTTCTTTAAGAATGTCGCGATACACATGCTTATCCATTGTCTCATCTATGAACACGAGCTTTCCGACACCACATGCCGCGAAACACCCCCAAACCATCACATTTCCTCCACCGTGTTTAACTATTTTCAGCAGGTTGTTCTCTTGAAGCTCTTTATTTGGCTTTCGCCAAATCTTTTGTGCTCCATCTGAATCAAATAAATTGAATTTTGATTCATTTCTAAATATGGTGGTGTTCCAAAAAGCGTTGGGCTTATTGAAATGCTGTTTATCAAATTCTAGCCTCTTTTTCTTATTTACCTTCGAAATGAAGGGTTTGGGTCGAGGAACTCGACCTTATATAGGGTATCCCCAACAGTTTAGGGGTTGAAATTGATTTCAATTGAATTTTGTAGGGTCTCGCACAATTTGACAGCCGAAGTTTTTGGATTTTGTGCCAGCGTGGACACCACACAATTCGCTCCTGTCGTGCGGTTAATTTTTTTAGGCGGCCAGATCTGCTCTCCGGAGTTATTTTACCAGTATTGCAATAAAGCATAAAGATGTTTCGAACGCTGGACGATGATTTATCGACGAGTTTGCCAATTTCGCGATAGGATTTTTTTTCTAAAATACAGTTTTATCATTAATTGACGTAGTTCTAGGGGAATTTCAGCAACACGGCCCATTTTGGTCTATGTCCGTTTAAAACGCACGAATAAGCAAAAAGCAAGAGTGAAAATAACGGGAGTTTACCGTTACGACGCCAAAAGCTTAAGCAAATATAAAGAATGTGCCAATACTTTTTTGATGTCAATTTGTGCCTTATTTTTCCTTCCAAAGTTGAGCTTGTAAACCTATGTAAATATTATTTTTTTCAAATGCATTTAGAAAATACCTTTTTTCTATTTTTTATTCTTTCATTAGAAGGAAAGTTATAGCACTGATAACTTTGATTTTTCGAGTGTGCCAATACTTTTTTGATTCACTGTATATCGATAGTTCGCACGCAGCTAACAACACACCCGATATATACTCGTAAATAAGTACTAAAGTATTTTATATATTCAGCATTCAATTAAACTACACTGGAATGGTTTATTCCGCTGCTGAGATTAGTGCTGCTGAATAACCTTCAGCATCGGTATTTAGACGTACTCCACAATTACATAGACATGTATGAATCACCCTGTCGTTCACAGCATCCAAACAAAACGTTTAACAGCGTCAAATCGTAGCTCCGAGGCCAATTGACAACGCAGAGATGGCTGATAACACGATTTCCGAACTTGACGCGCAAAAGATGGGTAGTGACATGTCATAAACTGTGTGGCATGGCGCGCTATTCTGCTGAAACCAAAGAACATCCAAGTCCGTGTCTTCAATTTCGGGTCACAAAAATCGTTTATAATTCATCTGTTGCGCGCACCGTTGACGGAAACGTTTCCAGCAGAATTTTCAAGGAAAAATATGCTAATGATGTCCCCGATCCAAAACTCACACCATATTGTCGCTCTCCGAGAATATATATGTACTTGTATTCACGTGCAAGTTTTCCGATCCTTATATGTGACAGTTTTGCTGTTAACAAGCCGAAATAGAAATGCCCTTCGTAAGAAAATATGATTTTCCGAACAAAATCCTTGTCCATTTCGTTTTCAATATTTCCTAACAAGCGTAAACCAATCCACTTCGTTCGGCGGATGATACTGACTTTCTGTCAAGAATCCCCGCGGTAAATCAAAATATGATATAATTAAAAAAAACAAAACTTGTGAGTTGTAACACCTTAAGTGGACTCATAATTTTTTTCTGTAAGGCATTCAATTGCTTGATTTTCTCGAAATAATTTATCAGTTAATTATTCATAGCCGTAACGTGAGTAAGTATCTTAATGAAAGCGCAATAAAATACAATATTTATAAAATTCCATATGGGCCTATTAGTGTCCCATAGAAAATTACTACTGGGTGAAAATATTGCATACTACTGGGAGTATGTCCCTTCATAAGGATGAGTTATTAGGGAGGGTTCTTTATGTATGGTACAGTAATATTTTTTTTTCTTTTGATTTATTTAGTAATTAAATATAAATTGACACAAATCAACAAAAAGGTAATAATCGCTGATTTTTGTTGTGCTGAATTTACGATTTGTCGGTTTTCACGGGTTTGTACTCTGAATGTTGTTAAAAAAATAATATTATAATAGAATAAAAAACTGGTATTTATTAAAAAACAAATTAAATCCAGGTCGAGGTAGTCGAAAAAGTCTTTTCGTATTTCTAATCAAACTTCAACTCATTTTTTTTTATATTTATAATGAACTTTATTAAACCAAATATGTACCATTTTGGTCGACCACTTTTTGCCATTTTTCTTCTAAAGACATTATTCCATCAGTGTAAAACTTTTGTGGTTTTTTGTAATTTTCACAGGCTCCTCTTGAAGCCAACTTTACTCCATTAAGGGAGTTCTGCATTGATCGAAACAAATGGTAGTCCGATGGTGCAAGGTCAGGGCTATATGGTGGATGCATCAAAACTTCCCAGCCAAGCTCTCCCAGTTTTTGCCGTGTCATCAAAGATGTGTGTGGCCTAGCGTTGTCCTGATGGAAGACGACGTCCTTTCTGCTGATCAGTTCTGGCCGTTTTTTTTCGATTGCTTGCTTCAACCTCATCAGTTGTTGACAGTAAAGTGTAGAATCAATCGTTCGAGCAGGCTGGAGCAGCTCATAGTGAATGATTCCTTTCCAATCCCACCAAACACACAGCATAACCTTTCGAGGCGTCAATCCTGGCTTTGCGACCTTTTGTTGAGCTTCACCACCCTTACACCATGATCTTTTTCCCACATTATTGTCCTATTTGATCCACTTTTCGTCTCCTGTTACCATTCGCTTCAGAATTGGTTCGATTTCATTTCGTTTCAGCAAAGAATCTCTGATGTTAATTCGGTCCATTAAATTTTTCACAGACAATTCATGTGGTACCCAAACATCGAGCTTCCTTTTGTAACCAGCCATTTTTCAATGTTTCAAAACCGATTGATGATGAATGTTTAGTGCCTTGGCGATGTCATGGCAGCTTATGTGACGGTCCTGGTCAATCCTTTCCATAATTTCATCGACTTTTTCAACGTTAGGTCGACCCGAGCGAGGTGCATCTTTCACATCGAAATTTCCAGAACGGAAGCAAGCGAACCATTGTTGTGCTACACGAACTGGGGCTTTATTGTGAAAAAACGGTACAAAATATTTTATTCGAAGTATTGGCCAACGCTAGCTACAACTTTCGCCCATCTTTCGGGCAATTTCCGGATGCCGTTTCTCCAAAATTCTGGCCGCTGCTTGGCTATCCATGACTCAACCCATATTTTGGTAGCCTCGTACGAGGAGAACCGCTGGTCCGCCAAATCGAGACTCATATGCCGGAACAAATGATAATCGGAGGGAGCTATGTCTGGACTATACGGCGGGTGGGGTAACACTTCCCAGCCAAGCGTTCCAAGGTATTTTTTGACAGGTTGAGCAACATGCGGCCGAGCGTTGTCATGTTGCAAAATAACCTTGTCGTGCTTTTTTACCGTTTCCGGCCGTTTTTCTTTCAATGCCCGGCTTAAACGCATCAATTGCAGTCGGTAACGATCCCCCGTGATTGTTTCGCCCGGTTGGAGCAGCTCAAAATATACGACGCCGACCTGATCCCACCAAATGCAGAGCATGATTTTCTTGCCGTGAATATTCTGCTTGGCCGTCGACGTTGATACGTGGCCGGGCAAACCCCATGATTTTTTGCGTTTTGGGTTATCGTAGTGGATCCATTTTTCGTCGCCAGTCACCACCCGATGCAAAAAGCCCTTCCGATTTTGTCGCTCGATCAGCAATTCGCACGTAAAAAATCGCCGTTCGACGTCGCGCAGCTTCAACTCGTACGGGACCCAATGTCCTTGCTTTTGGATCATTCCCATCGCTTTTAGACGCTTGCAAACGGTTGATTTATCAACGCCCAATGATTCAACAAGCTCTTCTTGGGTTTGGCACGAGTCCTCGTTTTCCAATTCCCCCAATTCCGCGTCCTCGAACTTTTTGGGCTGGCCAAGACGCTCCTTGTCTTCGGTGTGAAAATCACCACTTTTGAATCGTCGAAACCAGTACTCACATGTTGAAATCGACGGAGTATGGTCTGGGTAGGCCTCCTGCATCAATTCACGGGCTTGGGTTGTATTTTTTTTCAAATTGAAGCAGAAAAGCAAAGCTTCCCGCAAATTGCATTTCGACGGCACGAAAGTTGACATACTCGGAGCACGAAAACACTGCGTTGTTTATACTTCAGCGAAATGACAGATACTGATAAATAAAGCCTAGGGATGAGGCTTTGTCATGAATATATATTCAGTATTGCCAACGCGATAAAGTGATAAATAGCGCCATCTGTGTGCCACCTTTAAAACTAATTCAACCTCCTATATTATATATATAATTGGCGCGTACACCCCTTTTTGGGTGTTTGGCCGAGCTCCTCCTCCTATTTGTGGTGTGCGCCTTGATGTTGTTCCACAAATGGACGAACCTACAGTTTCAAGCCGACTCCGAACGGCAGATATTTTTATAAGGAGCTTTTTCATGGCAGAAATACTCTCAGAGGTTTGCCATTGCCTGCCGAGGGGCGACCGCTATTATAAAAATATTTTTCTTAATGTTGGTGTTTTCACCGAGATTCGAACCGACGTTCTCTCTGTGAATTCCGAATGGTAGTCGCGCACCAACGCATTCGGCTACGGCGGCCGCCTGGCGGCGGTCTTTCCACTTACTCTCGCTTATTCTCGCTATGCTTTTCGTTTGTCAAAGCTATTGATTTCCGAAAGGCTTCCACTATGAAAAATACATTTTCAAGTTTTAAACGCAAATAAAAGCCGCACTTTTGCTACTCGTGAACGTGTTTTATAAAAAAAAAGATTTTAAATTTGAATTGCCACTGGAAAACGGTGCGGCCTACAATAGCGTCATGTTTAAAAACTCGCATGTCTTTCACAGACAGATTGGAGATGAAAAGAAATAGGTGTAGGTGCATTTAATCGCGAAATTAATAGTCGACCGTCTGCGGCTAATTTGGTTGTCGTAGCTGACTGAACTTATGAGTTTCTACTACCATTCAGGAAGATGAGGAATTGATTGAAAAAGTAGTTTCTAGAGCAAACCTTCAATTGCAATTCCGCCCAAATAAAGTAACTCAATAACAAATATTCTGGTGGATAATAAGATGGTATGCTCTTATTTTTGCAATTTGATAAATTTATTAAATAAGTGCAGAATTTCCACATCAAAATATATAAAACACGCGTTCTTGTCAAGGCGTACAGAAGTTGGACAGCATAGGCTTAAAGCCTTCCGTATATATTTATGTGTAACTGTAAATATTATATATTGAGCTCGTAGCCACTTGTTATGTATGTTTCCATTTTCTTTTCATTATTTGTATTTATTACAATATTTGCAGTTCAGATCAACAGAAACTCCACTTCATTAATTAACAACATGGAAGGGCAAATTCTTTTTAACATGTTTACAGTTTGCAACTATAACTTATCGTTATTCATATATATATATTTATATATATATTAGCAACATATAAGGGTGGCTCTTATTTTGACAAGTGCTCGGATTCTTGGTCTCTGCCCTATAGATATGCGACTAGCCATATGTATGTTATAACATAAATGCACAAAGTTGTGGGTCAACCAAAAATGGTTTAGAGAAGTCTTACAGCGATTGAAATATAGAAAATTTGTGGTTCTTGCCTTTTTTAATTTTAGCCCACCATATCTCATTTAATAAGATTAGTACCATTTTCCACATCTTTAGTTTCTCATCCTTGTAAAATGACTGAAATCAGTGAATTTGGCGAACTAATAGCCGAGTTGCAGAAAAAATCATTTATCGCATTCGGACTTTCATGCAAATGTGATGAATAAATTAGAGCGTTGCAAGTGCAGATTCGTGCGCAAGTGACACATGCTTGTACGAGTAGTTTCCAATGCCACCTTCGTTAAAAAGTTTCTGGAATATATTCAGAAAATTCAAAATACAAGGCTATTACACAAAGTGATATTATGGCCCTCAAAGTATTCCCCTTCAACGGCAACGCCCTTTTGGCAGCGGTTGATCCAGTTCTCGAAACATTTCCGGAATTATATTTTCGGTGGAGCCATCAGAGCAGTCTTCGATATTTCCATTACTTCCTTTCGGCTGTTAAAACGTAGCAGTAGCAGGGAGCCATATCAGGTGGATTCGATGGCTGTTCTTGGGTAAAAAATTCGCAGAGAATGATGGTACTGTGCGATGATGCATTATTATAGCGCAAAATCCACGAGCTGTTGTCCCATAAATTCTTTCTTTTTGGGCGAATTGCTTAACATAAACGTCTCATAACTTCCAAGTAGTTCTATTAACTGTCGCGCCTACGGCCAAACACTCTACTGCGTTGTATAAATTTTTAGCTGAATAAATTTTGGAAGAGGAACATTGCGTTTTGTTACAACTTCGACTAACACCGTTGGAATTAAAGGAGCTGCAACATTATTATATTATTTTACACTATCCCATTATTTCTAGGTGTTGAGACAGAGAATCCCAGCACTTTTATTTTTCTTCATACATATAAGGGCCACTCTAATGTTACTTTGCTAGTGAATGGGCAAATAAATTTGTAGATAAAAACCGGCATTCATCAAACACACAACAAAAGTAGTATTTATTTTCTTTTTTTAGCTTACAAATCAACAACTACCAACTAAACTAAAGTAAAGGCCAAGCCATTCAAGCATATTTTCTGTGACTTCATTCAACTCCTAACTATGCAGATGAAGTCATTATACGTACATTGTGCTTTGAAATATAGTGAAGTCGCGATAAAACCATTGAATTGAATAATTTTATTTTTTTAACGAAAATTGTTAGATAGTTATGTAAAACTTTGGTGATTTAAATATCGGCAGTCGAATCGAAAACTTCGAACAAGTTTATGACCTAGAAAAATGTAAAGAATATAAAATTATACAGATTTATACGCAAACTCAGTTGAATTTATTCATGCGTATTCGTTTACCTAAGGTCGCTGCATCTTATGAAATAATCATAGTATAAATACATATATGCTACTGTGGGCAAAAAGTAAGGTGAATTTATTTGTCAAACTTCGCGGGATTAAAATTTCGCTCTAGTTATTTTTTTCATGAGTTGGCAGCACTGTTAATAACATCTGGGCCAACTTTCATGTGAATGTCATTATCAGTAATATATTTACGCTGTGTTTACCAAACGACCAAGAGTGCATTTTTCGATTTTTACAATATCTGATTTGATTGAGCAGAGAAGTGCCATCAAATTTTGTTTGCGGAATGAAATTTCGGCTGCGGAAACGTTTAGCATGTTGCAGAAGGCATTTGGTGATTCGACCATGTCGCAGAAAAATGTTTATAAGTGGTACAAAGACTTCAAAGAGGGTCGAGAACGTGTTGATGACTTGGAGCGCTCCGGACGACCATCGACGTCAACAGATGACCAACACGTCAATAAAGTGAAAGAGTTAGTGCTCAAAAATCGTCGGTTGACTGTTAAAGACCTTACTGATATGATCGGAATATCAGAAGGATCTGTGAAAACCATTTTGAAAGACCATTTCGGCCTACGAAAAGTCAAGTCTCGTTTGGTACCGAAAACTCTCAATTTCTTGGAAAAAAGTCGTCGCGTTGATGTGTGTGAAACAATGCTTTCAGACTATCAGGACAAGCTCAAATGCATCATTACGGGAGATGAGACTTGGATTTATGCTTACGACCCTGAAACAACTCACCAATCAAGCGAATATCGTGCTAAAGGCGAGGCCAGACCGAAAAGAGCACGTCAAAGTCGTACAAAAATAAAGGTCATGATGACAGTTTTTTTCGATTTTAGTGGTGTGGTGCACTATAAATTCCTTCCACCTGGCCAAACTGTTAATAAGGAATATTATTTGAGCATTATGCTTCGTTAACGTGAAGCAATTCGTCTGAAAAGACCAGAATTATGGGCCAATAACTCTTGGTTTTTGCATCACGATAATGCACCGTCTCACAATGCACTCGTTCTTCGTGACCATTTCGCCAAAAATTCCACGCAAATGACTTCTGGCTATTCCCAAAACTCAAGAGACCACTCCGGGGAACGCGTTTCGAGTCGATTGAGGAGATAAAAGCTGAAGGCTATACCGGAAATGGACTGTTTGGCATGTTTCGGGGAATGGAAAAATCGTTGGCATAAGTGTATTTCATCGAGAGGGGAGTATTTTGAAGGCGATGAAATTGATTTACAAAAATAAATATTTTTTATTTTACAACCAAATTCACCTTATTTTTTGCCCACAGTATATATAATTGGCGCGTACACCCTTTCTGGGTATTTGGCCGAGCTCCTCCTCCTATTTGTGGTGTGCATCTTGATGTTGTTCCACAAATGGAGGGACCTACAGTTTCAAGCCGACTCCGAACGGCAGATATTTTTATGAGGAGCTTTTTCATGGCAGAAATACAAACGGAGGTTTGCCATTGCCTGCCGAGGGGCGACCGCTATTAGAAAAATGTTTTTATTAATTTTGCTTTCACCGAGATTCGAACCAACGTTCTCTCTGTGAATTCCGAATGGTAGTCACGCACTAACCCATTCGGCTACGGCGGCCGTCAGTATAAATACATACGACACCCTAAAATATCTGTATCAGCGCCACACTAAAGATTTTTTGCGTATACTCTAAGGTTTCGTTTTATGCGGACTACTTTTATGCGATTTTGCAGTTATGCAGATTGTATTTCATCCAAAAATTTCTTGGACAATCATCGCAAGGTTTAATTACTGATTACATTGTCAGAAAGGAAAGAAAATGAAGTTTCTGAAAATCCATCGCCCTTGCCGCGAATACATATTGCAGACTCTTTTGATGACGAATGTGATTTGGAACCACTTCGTCAACCATGCAAATCATTATCAAATAGTGATAATGATTAAAAAATGTAAAACTAAATTTGAATACAAGTTTACTTGAAGCTTTTAATGAATTTCTTTCGTACATTCGAAGTAGTTTATAAAGCAGCTTATTTTTTTAAGTTTTGCAAACTTTTTTAAGCGTATTTTAAGTGAATTTTAACTCGTTGTTTTGGTTTTATGCGATTTTAGAAAAATAAGGACCGTATCCCTCCTTTTTCAAGGCAAATGAAAATGCGATTTTTTAATATGCGCCGTTCTGTAGAACGTATCCACCGCATAACACGATACGTTATGGTACTCTTCGCCCGATTTCAATAAAAATACACCGATTTGAAAATAATTTCCTTCCTTTAGTGCAGAAATGTTAATATATAATTAATATAGTGGGTGTGGCATCTGACATATAGACTAAATGTGAAATCGATATATTTCTGAAACCAATTGAACTAGAGAAATAAAACTTGAACCACGTACTTACGATGAAAAGTGGTACGAATTAGCAAAGGAGGCATAACACCTCCCATATATACAGAAAATTTCAAACCGCTATTTTCTAGAACCACAAAAGCGAAGATAACAAAATTTGATACAGTTACACAATTTGTCAACATCTGTCTTATGGTAGGTATTGGAAAAGGGAGCGTGCTCTTCCCGTACTAACTGAAATTCCCCGATCGCTTTTCTCTGGCACCGCTTATCCTAAGGTACTGAAATTTCGCTATCGGTCAAAAGCATTAAATATTGGAAAAGGGGGCGTTGCACCTCACATACAAACTTAAATATCATTTTTGTCAAAGAAATTTCAGCTTCTCGCCTAAATATGCTACCTGGCTTGCGTACCTGAATGTAGTTTCAATATGTCTACGAATGTGTTCGAATGTGTTTTTATTCCATGGTTAACGAATGCAGCACCCTTTGTGCACACAGCTTTTTGAAACCCACTCTTCAGTCAAAATATTGCTTACAATGTATTATAATGAGATGCCTAGAGCTTCTACCAAATCTCTTTCAGTTACTCGACCATTTTCCAATACGATATCCTATATTTTTTATACGATTTCTGGTGTTGTTGCTGTTTTTGGACGTCTTTGACGTAGATCGTGTTAAATTCCGCAACCCATCTTTACACTTTAAACATTCGTGACACATTGACACTAAAGGGCTTGTGAACAAATAATGAAATGTCAGGTTCAAATAAAACTTCACCTACGTTCATATGAAAAGCGATTAACATAACAAAAAAAAAAATTAGGCTAGTAGTGGCGCTCTCTAGTTTTTTTGATGGTGGGTACTTTAGGTATGGGTAAATTAATATTTTTTTAAATGCATTTTCCATAGGAATGTGAAATTTTATATTTAATTAAAAACACAATAATTGAAATATCGGGTTGATATGGCACACATCTTAAATATGTAGCAGTTTGTAACTCGATATCGGTCATGAAGCCACCACCAGTAGGTAAGCAGCGACCGATTCTTTAGAGCCAATTTTCTGCCACTCTTCCAAACGTACTGGGTCTTCAATGTTGTAGACTAGATGGCATATGCCAACGCAACTTCTTACAAAGAAGTCCAACAAACATTCCACCGAACAATTACTCAGGTTTATACAAAATTTACAAAATGTGTGGCTTGCGGCAGCAATAGTTGTAATTCTATATCAGTGGTGTCAATATTAGTCTTTTAATATGGTACAATAGCAGGCTCTATCAATTATTGGATTCTTTTCTGTTCAATAATAATGCACAGTTTGCTTATTAATAAAACCGTTAAACTTAAAATAAGTTTAATCGCTTAACATAATTATTCGATGGAATTGCGTAAACTTTTGCAGAGCCGAATCAGAGCACAACGATTTTTAGAAGTGTGCTCTTTAACATACCGTTATTTGGTTCGGAGCGAATTTGACAGAACCAGCTGATGGGCTGACGTCACTTGAGATGTGTTCACAAAACTACAACTAAGATTGTGTTGGTGATATATGAAAAAATTAGCCAATCACACTTCGTTGGCGTTTGAGAAATTGTACGAGAATGTGAATATGTGTGAAATGATTGTGTTAGTGATATACGAAAAAAAATTAACGCAGCATTCCCCAATGCTGCTTTGTTGCTATCTGAACAACGACTGATTGAATCGAGTGTGTGAATACTCGTATGTGTGAAATGATCGTGCAGAATTCGGCAGCCGAATCGCCCATGTGACGCAGCAGCCGAAGTTCCGCTCACAATTTTATTTTCACCATAGTTAAAGCGGTCCTTTGCATAACTTGAATTTATTTGATATTGTACATGGTGAAAAATTTTTTAGAGGTGTACTACCTAGCAGAACGTTATTCGGCTCTAAGCGAATTTGACAGGAATGCCAACGTCATTCGTTTTGTGTTTCACTAAGATAAAGCTAAATTTTTTGAAGCACAAAACGATCGACGTAGAATCCAAAGTTTCCCTCAACATTTTTTTTTCACCATACCTAATGAGCAAACCTGGTATCTATTATCCTTGGGTATTGTGAGGGTGTACAAAAGATCTTTTAGGTCGCAGTGTCGGTCATTGGACCACCTACTAGGGTAAATTATTATTATTATTATTGTGAGGGTGTAGGTAAAGATTTTTACAAAAAATTCACCACAATGAGGATTGAGATTCCCCATTTGTGTCTGCGATGTGGAATTGACTGAATGACTTATTTTGAATTGAAGCTCTTACAGCTCACTGTGACAGACATTGGCTAAAGTCGGATTTATGTACCCACTATAGCAGGTAAAGTCTGTCTGGTGGAGCGATCATTACGACCGACTTAAGTGATTTAAAATTGTGAGCACCGACTTAGAATTTCAATAATTATTGATAATTTTCAAACTTTGCGCTTTTGAAACCTTCACCATTACAGGTATAATAATTTAAACCTTGAGAAACGTCACAACAGTGCTAGATTATACAACAAAATGCAAGGGTGCGCTTTCATTTAAATACAAGATTGTTTTGTTCCCATTGAAAATACCACTACTTACGCTTTTCATAAGATATTTGTATCTCTTTTCAATTTTCGGTGTGAATTTTTCTTGAGACACTTTTAATTGCTCCTCGTAGCGTGCCAGTATAATAGCTTTTTGTTTCTCGGGATAGACGGGCTGCAGGCCTTCGAGATACTTGAATCTTCTGAAAAATAAAAATATTATTAAAAATGTGGTGTATAAATAGATGTAAAATTTACTATTCAACAAAAGCGTGCAGTTTTCGAGCTCGTCATGTATACGTTTCGACGAAGAAAAGGGAAAATATGCACATTTAAGCTGACATACAAATTCATGTTAATTTATTTTAATGAGCCTTAGTTTGCTTTGATTCTCGGCTTTACATGACAGTTGCTATTGGACGTAAGTTACGTACGCGCTGACAAGTGTTGCATTAATTAAAACCTTCGGCAAGGCAATGTTGCACATGCACTCTTGCATACCCATGCGCACAAGCCTGAGCATAGACTTGCAAATTTATGTGAATGCATCATTGCCGCGGGTCCAAGCTGCAATACGAGGTGTGTGTGATGCTTATAAAATGCATATGTATACATTTTTTTAATTTGCCGCACACAAACCTTTCAGGGCGCTTTTATGCGGCCATTTTTTTTTATTTTATTTTTTTTGCACAACTATGCTGGCTTTGTTCGAATATTTACTTACTGACGCTCGTAGTGTTTCATGCATTTCATGTAAGCCTCGAAGGTGGGAAAATCTTTAGGGCGCAGCAAGGCAGTGTAGGGATTGCAAGGGTCTTTCTTTTGCTATTCGATTGGGGGTAAAAGAAAAAAAAAACACAGAGTTAAATAAATGAAATTAGTATAAAGTTTTGAAAGAATAAAATAACAATAGTTTTACAACATACATAGATGAGAGGCAAGTGCATGAACGTGCTCCCAACGTTCAACCTTTGCTGTTCTCTACTCTTAACTTTCTTTCACGTATTGCAGGTGTTTTTTTTTTTCTTTTTGTTTGCTTGTTTGCATGTCAAACGACTTATAACTTCAGCACTTTAAAAACTGCTATCCATACTGCTTTGTTCTCAGTTTTCTGTAGCGCTTGCTGATTGTAAATATTTGTACGTCCTTTCATTCTCTTACTCACCTTCTTTACCGCCTGTTTCACCTTCTTTTCCTTACATAGGTCTTCGACTCTTCGCTCCTTTGAGCTGGACATTTTCTTTGTTACTGCGTCTGCCTTGGCCGTTACCACTTTCCATGTTGTTGCAGTTGTTGTTTTAGCAGGTACTGCAGCATCATCACAGTCGGCCTGACGTTTTAAGTTCTCCCTGGCTCTCCGCAATGTTGGCTCTATTAATTTGTCTATAACTTTACCCATGCGTATTAGCTCGTTCCGGCATTCTGCAATGCATGCCACATGCAACAAAGACATACATACATATTTACAGTGTAGAAACAATTAAAAAAAAGCAAAGAGTACAAATGTTTGCAGTAGAAGCTGCAGCAGGTGAAAAACTTTCACATGGAAAATGCAAAAGTATAAAAGTGTCTAAGTAGCTTAAAAGCATAAGCAAATAAAGGAATTCTGCTGTTTTGTTTTACACAGCTCGCAATACTTTTCTTAATAGTTGGTTCTTTGTTTGGGAATTTCGTTGCATACCTTCAGGCGTGCGCAGCGCATAGTGATCGCCAGGTGTGAATTTGAGCGGATTGCGTGGACGTTGTAATGCCTCAATGCGCAGATCTCTTGCAGTTAGCGTGTGTAGGCCACCTGTAGAGGAAAAAATTTGTCTTTTATATTAATTTTTATTATTTTACAGATATTTGCTTGCTTACCTATAACGTCCGAAGGGCTGCCATGAGTTTTGCTTAATTCATTCGTATAAAGTTGGCTTTTGGTACGCCTATCCGGATAGAAGATACGTACGCGGCGAGCACAATAAATTTTCAGTAGTTCGCTAGTAACGCGATAGATCGTTTCTTCGCTGGGTTCCACTAGGAGAAGAGGGAAATTAGCAGAAAAAGATAGTGGTAGTGCTGTTATTATCAAATTGTCAAGCAGGAGACCAAGGAGAAAATACTAGCAAAATGTTAGTTACAGAGGAGAAAAAATTCGGTAAATGGAAAAAATTAAAACATCTTAAGAAGAAGAGTGGGAGGACATTTAGTCCTAGATATGATGATAGGGATAACAACTCAAACCGAACGGGTATGTTAGGACAATCCGTGATCAGCGGAGTTGCTTATACCTCTGATAAAAAAGGATGTATTAGACAAGAAAATGCACAAATTTTTGAAAGCCATATGACTATCTTGGATATGAAGAGCAGAAAGTTAGCCTCAGTGATCCGGGCAATGCTGACATGCCTTAGGTTGAGACCCGAAATATATAGTTCAAATGGTGTTTTTTTTTTGTTTTATAAAAGACAATTTTAATGATCCGGCCAAACAACATACATGCGGGCATTTAAAGCTCAGTCCGGGCGGACTATATTGTTTTTTAGGGCGCCTGATATAATTTTAAGTTTTAGAATGTAGACAGTCTCTCTCTAGCCTCCATTTTTCAGAATTTATTGCGTATTTCTGCGCACTCAAAATATCAAAATAATTTGAGAGAATATCTGAAGTCACCACTCTTTTTGAAATATAGAGTTGTTTTATGAAAATTCCTTTACAGCAGCAGGAATTTAAATTTAATGAAATTGAAATTATGTGGTGAGGCGTGGGGAACTATAGCCTGTGTGTACTTTTTAAACATTTTGGAAGATTATTGGTTTCAACATAGCTAAGATCTTGAAATTCATTAAAGAATTGTCTACCTAAAATACTAAATCTACGTCTGGATAGAGCAGGACAATGGCACAAAAGGTGCGAGATCGACTCTTCATCTTCCTTCCTCCATTCTGTAGAAGTCATGCGTTTGCACACCAATCCTCTGCGCGTCCCTGCCGATTAGGCAATGCCCCATTTTAACTGAAATCAGTGTGCTAAGACTGCGCTTATCTCGTCTTAGCAGAAGTTCTGTGCGTTTAGCATTGAGATTCGGCCACAATTGTAGGGCAATTCTGCATGTGGTTTCATTCGCTGTACTTACAATTTCTTTAAAGATAAGCAACCTACATGTTTGCAAGGGTATGGCTATGTTATTGTCTGTACATCGGTAAATTTAGTACCGTGTTTCGCTAGTTCATTGACTCTGTAGTTAGTCTCAGTTTCACAGTGGCCAAGAACCGAAGTTACCTTTAAGTGAAATTACTCAGCCAGTTCGTTAAAAGATGTACGGCATTTCTTGGCTACCTTGGAGGTTGCCGACCGCTTTGTGAAGAATTTTATTGCCGGCTGGCTGTAAATGAAAGTGTAGATATCATCACCAGGTGTTGAATAAAACTGTATCAGTGTCATGGCTTTCATTATTGTCATCAGTTCAGCCTGAAAGGCACTACAGTAGTAGGGAAGCCGAAAACTGAAAGAGATAGATGTTCGGAATATACATCTCCGCCAACCCTGCCCTCGAGCTTTGTATACATGGATGGACTCGCCCTGTCTTATCACGTGCCGTTCCCACTCTTCTCTCGAGGGTAGGTGCCTGCAGATCTACCGGAAGGAAATTTAATGTCGCATTGTGTGGTTGACATTGCACCGGTTATAAGAGCAGATGCGAGTTTTTGGACCTTGTCAACTCTTTTCATGTTCACACCCTTCTCAAGAGCATTCCCCCCTATTACAATACTATAGTAGAGAATTGGTCTTACTACTGCTGTGTAGAGCCATTGTATCATTTTGTGCTATTATGATACTACTATGATGGAACTAACTGGTTGGAATTTCAAGATACACAAAGTGCAGTACTTATGGTAAGCTACATTTTTTCAATTCCTTTAGTTCAAAATGTCCCTCTGCGCAAATTATAAAAATTTCTTACGATAAAAAAACAATTTGACACTTACAATTTGTCCAACATTTCGTAATCCATGGAAACTGATCGCAGGCTGAAAAAAAGAAAATAAAATATTGATTTAAAAACAAAACTAAATTTAGGTGGAACTAATGAACCTAACACGAGCAGAGAATATAAAAATTATGCATTGAAAAGGACAAAACCTGCGTATTGTTGAAAATCAGTGTGTAAGAAAATCAGGGCCCTTCTCTGTAATGCAATGCGAGTGAAATATTGTTCATATTTGCAAAAAAGGTGCGTTTTAACACGACTTTCGCCCAAAGATTTTCGAATTTCAGACCTCATTTCCTTTTCGCTTTCGTAGTACTCTGTTATTCAAATTTAGTTGTCAAATAGCTTCTACACTCGCATTTTTCTTGCTACTATTGAGAAGAAAACGAAACAAATAAAAATGTAAGTAAAATAAAAATATGTAGCTATAAATTGCTTACATACAGTGGCCGACAGAAGTCTACATACACCCCTCCCTTTCGTTGTTTACAAAGTACAAACACTTTGCTTAAAAATGTGTTTATGCAATTTAATTTGAAATCTTTTTCTAATCCACTTAACTAAACAAATTCATTCTTTAACATAAAACAACACAGTTGTGCTAAAAAAAAACATTAAAACAGCGTTGACAAAAGTGTACATACAGAACCGGTTTCCTAGCTTGTACTCTGATATCCTATGTTGTCATAACGGTAAAATACCGTTTGTCTATTTCTTTCCTTTTATTATGTTTTTTGCTTAGCTAATATTGATTTTAGTTGCAATTTGAACACTTAAATATCTACAATGGCTCCTCGAAAAGAAATATCAGTTGACGTTAGAAATTTAGTTATTCAGCACAGGAAAAAAAATCATATGGTGAAATTTCAAAAATCTTAAACTCAAGCCGTGCAACAGTCCAGACCATTGTAAAAAACTTTCAAAATAGTGGCTCCACCGAAAATAAGCCGCGCAGTTGCCGCCCGAGCAAACTATCTCGCAGAGACGTCAGCTTGATTCTAAAAGAAGTGGACAAAAATCCAAAAGTTTCTGCTCCAAAATTGGCCGAGGATATAGCAAGCTCATCCAACAAGTGCGTTCATCCAAGAACAATTCAAAGAGCTCTGAACAAAAACAGCTTTCATAGTAGAACACTTCGAAAAAAGGCTCTTATTTCTGAAACTTCGCCTGGAGCTCGCCAAAGCACACAGGGAAAAGGGGATGGCAAAAAGTTGTGTTTACAGATGAGTCGAAGTTTAATATATTCGGTAGCAATAGAAGAGCAAAAGTGTGGAGGAAAAAAAATACTGCATTGAGTCCGAAGAATTTCGTATCAACAGTGAAGCATGGTGGTGGTTATGTAATGGTTTGGGGAGCTGTTGCTGCATCTGGAGTTGGAAGATTAGTATTTATTCAAGGTAATATGGATCGTTATAAATACCAATCGTTATTGGAAGTCAATCTGAAATCTTCAGTGGATGATTTGGAGCTTGGTCCAGGCTGGATCTTTCAACAGGATAACGATAGAAAGCATACAGCACACATTGTGAAGGATTGGCTTCTTTACCTGCTCCAAAGCAATTAAATATACCACCGCAAAACCCAGATTTGAATATTATTGAACATGTCTGGGAAATTTTAGATCGAAATATTAGAAAAAATCCGATTTCAAGCGCTTCAGTACTCAAATAACGACTAATAGAAGCTTTGAACAATATAACTTCTACAGAGTTAACAAATTTAGTCACCTCAATGCTACGACGGCTTCAAGCTGTAATTGATGCTAATAGTGGACCAACTCAATACTAAGAAGCAATATTACTTAGAGTTAAGTGAAATTTTTCACTCTGGTGTAAGATATTTGTGTACTGTACTTACTTTTGTCAACGTTGGTTTTAGGTTTTTCTGCCATAGCTTTGCTATTTTATGTTAATGTATGGATTTTTTTAAGTTTATAATGATTAGGAAAAGTTTTCAAATATAACTGTGTAAACACATTTTTCAGTACATTTTTTTTAACTTTCAATCCAGTGGAAATGGGGGGTGTATGGAGACTTTTGTCGGTCACTGTATATTAATACTGTATATTAATGGTACAGAGTACCACAATCCTCATTAGTATGCTTAATTTCTAATTTCCTCCAAACGCGTCATCCGGTCGCCTTATTGCATTAATTATTATTTTTAATCATATTCCCTTTCGCTTAACGACATACGGACAAGGTACATGCAGGCAGATGCGTAACATAATTCCTTTTGTCGTCAGTCTAATGATATTGCATATTGTATTTGCATACAGGGTGCATACGGTATTCAAATACATGCATATATGCCATTATTTTTTTTTGTTCTTTTTTATATAAGTCATGAAGAACTATAACTTAACTTAAGAAATGAAGAGATGAAATGTGTGTAAATCACACCGATTTAGAATCTCTAATTTTCTTAAGTGCACCCGTTCATAAGGTTCGCTGTGAATTGTGAACGTTCAGTCACTGTCTGATCTACAGGATTTATTTAACATGTGCAAGCGATCATTGATGAGGGGAGGGAAAGAGCTTCATATTTCTGAGGCTCTTATCCGTCGAGTTCCCCATGAAGATTTCGGGTATAAATATTAGGTAATGTGCAGAATACAGTTTATTTCGCAGTAAACACGAGGACAGCGAGTTATCCGATGGAAACGAACTCTAAAAAAAATGAAACTCCCTAAAGCGATTAAGACGTTATGGTTTTTTTTTCTGATCGAAAAAAATGTTGGCCAAAACTAAAAGACCAACCGCAAAAACTACCAGACAGATGGCTATGTTCCAGTCATACAGAGCCTCCTATTGTGATGAGCACAAAGTTTCCAGTTATGATTTTAGGTGTTGGGAACAAGAACGAACATGTCATACCACCACATGTTTTTACTCAAGGATTTCGAGTGGATTTTGTTACATGTATCGAGGTTCTAGAGACAATTGTGAAAGCCGCGACCTCTCAGCAAGGCTTTGCTCCTTCACACAAAATGATGGCGGCACAAGATTGGATGGCACAAAATTTCCATGACCACATAACCCCGAAATTTTGACCACCTAACTCCCCAGACCTTAACCTCCTTATCCTAGCATCCATCAGCATCCTCATAACACTATTTATAGGCATAAAAAGTTTGAGTTCGTGAGTTTCATTAAATTTTGTTCAAAATAAAAGCTAATTAGTTTTACTTTCAAGTTGTCCGCAAATACTGTACGCACTTTGTATATATAGAAGTACATACATTAGCGAATAGACAAATCAAATCAAAATCGGGGGGTTTTCCCTAGATCAGCCAGTATTTCAGTATCCTTCCAACTGTCTAGTAACGTTTTTCAAGCAGGAGTCTGTTGGGAGGCAGACATAAATACCTTTTCCCATAGCGAAGCTGCGATCAACGCCCTTTTTTTAATAATTTAAAGGAAAATATCAAAAAACAAAAAATGCTGAGAAACTGAACTTGAGCAAATCATAAAACCTCACAACACTACATTGGCCCTAAACATTCGGCCCACGATTTACGAATGTGGCTTGCATATAATATGGCTAGTATTTTTCTCATCCCCAACAGTCGCCAGATCTTAAATCTTTCGGGCACGTGTTGGATGAATTGGAAATGAACGAAAGCTGTGAGAGAGGCGCATTACCAGCAAACCCGAACTAAAGGCAGCCCTATTGGACGAATGGCAACTATCAAAAAGTTGGTAGATTCCATACCAAATCGGTTGAATACTGTTATAAAATAAAATAGTATGACAACCATTTATTAAATTTTTGCATTTAATTTCTTTTTTTCAATAAAATAAGAAGTGAGCCAATACCTCGGCTTCTTCGACGCTGAAATGCGTTCGTGTCCAGAAATCAGCCAATAAGGTGTTAGCATCAGTTTTTTGGGTTTAGGAATTTTGTTGGTGGATTACTTACCAACTAGTAAAACAATAAATTCTGAATATTATTGTAACATGTTAGACCAGCTGAAGGAAAATATTTTTGAAAAAGTACCCAGTTTGCAAAAGAGCATCAGGACAATGCTAAAATCCATGAATTAAAGTTCGAATTGTTGGAGCATCCATCGTATTCACTAGGTTTAGCTCCTAGTCACTTCCATCTGTTTGCAGACCTAAACAAATTCATGCTTCTCATGCACGTTTTTCATCATATGATGAGTTCATAATAGCAGTGGAAGTGTATTTTGTAGCCCTTCCATATTCTCACTTGAGGAATGGAATTCATAAATCGGAATCTCATTGGAGACTGTACTGAATATTAAAGTTTATTTCAATCCATAAATTTGTGTTTTTCTTATCCCACCGCTTAAACTTATTGAACAACCTGGTATCTTTGATGAGAAAATTTCCGAGTCTTCTTTTGACCATATCTTTAATCTAACTTTATGGCTGATGATGCAACTTTCTTATATGTAAATGTGTCCCGCCATATCATTCCTTGGATTTCGGGTCTCTATTAATCTCTCCCTTCATTTTTCTACAGAATGTGATAACGATAGTAATTGTATTTACATTTTTTCTAAAATAATGCAATCAATCTATTTGTATCGCTTTATTCGTTATCTTCAATCTTTTCCTCTCGACTGCCTTGGTTATAGATCGTTGAAAGTTCACATCCCTTACTCCAGTTTTGAAGTCAGAAAGTAGTAATGAGGTCTCAAACCATAAACCAATCTCTAAGGTGACCGTTTCTTCCGAACTTTTGGAAAAATTATTAAATAAAAGCTTTCCTTTGCTAATTACTTAATAAATCCTTAACAGCCTGACGAACTTAATTGATGGCCAACTGCCACTATCTTTACAGCATTTTCGGAATATTGAGCCTCATCCTAGGAGGCTCAGAAGTGGGGTTCAGGTAGGCACCATCTATACTGGCTTTCCAAACCTAACTTGCTTTTGTCAAAGTTTCTCATGCAATGTTATTGCTGAGGTTGGAGAGTCAGAGTTTTAATTCGACTTTTTTACCCTTTTCAAGATTTCAAGTTTATCTCTCGAGCAGAATGTATGAAAACGAAAATTAAACATCTAATCAATTTATTGAACCTCTTTTTTCGTTCTATTTATAAATGAAATTAATATGATAGATGCTTTGCAAGTTCCAGAATGTAATTACCTGTGCATCCGAGATACTAGCCTTGCAACATAATTTAAACCAGAGGGCGGCAAAGCTTACTCGTGGTGCAGTTCACGCAACACAGGTATTCCTCCGATCTTAAAATCAATCGTGGTTCTGACACCAACGAAGCAACATAAGCAGCTTCTATGCCGGTAATTTTCTTGTGCTATAGTGGATATACTTGGATATCCTATCCTTACAAGCGACAATAAAAATAATATTGAAATTATAGACCGATTTCTATCTGCAGTTTCAAAATTTCTTCTGTTAAGCATTTGTTATGTTATTCCGGGTAGATCTACATTAACGAATTTAGCTGTTTAGGTTTCCAAATGGATGCGATCTATATAAATTTCTCTAAGGCTTTTGATAGGGTACCTCACCCAATATTAATTGCTAAGCTTGAGATTTTCGGATTTCACTCTCAATTTCTGAAGTGGTTAATTTCCTACCTCAATAATAGGCACTGTGTCGTTCGAATTGATAATGCATCATCTTATTCTTGTATTGCTTCGTCTGGTTTGCAACAAGGTAGTGTTCTAGGTCCGCTACTCTTTATCCTCTTCATTAACGATATTTGTTCCTGTTCTTCGTTATGTAATTTTCTTCTATACGCGTATGATCTAAAAATCTATTATGAAATTAAATGTTCAGAAGATTCATCCATTCTCCAGTGTGAGTTGAAAAACTTATATAGTTGGTGTGTGCGTAATCGTTAGTTCCTAAACATTAATAAATGTCACTATACTTCGTATGAGAAAGTTTTTAATGTTGTTCCAACAGATTACTCTCGAACTCGCCGCTAAAGTCAATTAGTGAATTAAAGGACCAAGCTGAACTTCACTACCCAAATAAAATTTATTCTTCCTAAATCGTTCGCAATGTTAGCCTTTATTCGTCAAAATAATAGGACTATGTTTAAGTTCGTGCGGTTTTTTTTTCGAAATTTGAAACTTTATTGACGTAAAATGGTTACAAATTTAATATTCAAAGTATTGTCCATCGCTTACTACTACTTTTTCCCATCTTTCTGGCAATTCACGGATTCCCTTTGTGAAAAATTCGGTCGGTTTTGCCGCAATCCACGAATCGATCCATTTTTTGACTTCATCGTAATTACGGAAGTGCTGGTCAGCCAGGCCATGTTGCATCGATCGGAAGAGATAGTAATCGGATGGCGCAAGGTCTGGACTATACGGCGGGTGGGGTAGGACATCCCATTTGAGCGTTTCTAAGTATGTTTTGACCACTTGTGCAACATGTGGCCGAGCATTGTCATGTTGCAAAATAACTTTGTCGTGTCTATCGGCGTATTGCGGCCGTTTTTCTCGCAGTGCTCGGCTCAAACGCATCAATTGTCGTCGGTAGACATCCCCCGTAATCGTTTCATTCGGTTTCAGTAGCTCATAATACACAACACCCAGCTGGTCCCACCAGATACACAGCATAACCTTCAGGCCATGAATATTCTGCGCCGACGTCGATGTTGAAGCATGGCCAGGGTATCCATACGTTGCCCGACGTTTTGGATTGTCGTAATGGACCCACTTTTCATCGCCAGTCACAATTCGATGCAAAAAACCCTTTCTTTTGTGCCGTTGAAGCAGTTGTTCGCATGCCATAAAACGGCGTTCAACGTCTCTTGGCTTCAATTCATACGGCACCCAATGGCCTACCTTTCGGATCATTCCCATGGCTTTTAAACGTTTGGAAATGGTTGATTGATCAACTCCCAAAGTTTTTGCAACCTCTTCTTGCGTTTGAGCCGGATCTTGATCGAGCAATTCCTCCAATTCGGTATCCATGAACTTTGGCGGCGCACCCTCGCGTTCTTCGTCTTCCAAGCCAAAATCACCACTTTTAAAGCGTGCAAACCACTTCTGGCACGTTCGCTCAGCTAGAGCACGCTCACCATAAACTTCCACCAAGATACGATGACTTTCGGCTGCTTTTTTCTTCATATTAAAATAATGAAGAAGAATTCCCCGCAAAAACACATTATTTGGCACGAAATTCGACATTTTCAAGTGTGGTAAAAATATTGTTGTTTACGCTTCAAATAAAAAACTTATACTGACGTTTGTGCCTTACGACAGTAGCTCTCCAATGAATGTTTGGAAATGTGGATCGATGGAATAATAATCAAGTTACGCCATCTGTTGTAAAACCGCACGAACTTATCGATAGACCATTAGTTTTTTATTTTCTGATCCTTACACTCTCAAACGGCCGCCGTATCCGAATAGGTTGATGCGTGACTACCATTTGGAATTCACAGATAGAACGTAGGTTCGAATCTCGGTGAAATACCAAAATTAAGAAAAACATTTTTATAATAGCGGTCGCCCTCGGCAGGCAATGATAAACCTCCGACTGTATTTCTGCCATGAAAATGCTCCTCATAAAATCCGTTTGCCGTTCGGAGTCGGCTTGAAACTGTAGGTCCCTCCATTTGTGGAGCAACATCAAGACGCACACCACAAATAGGAGGAAGAGCTCGGCCAAACACTCAAAAAGGGTGTACGCGCCAATTATATATATATATAATATGTAATATATAAATTATAATTTTACACCTATATTTATCATAGTGGAGAACAAGAAGTTTAACTTTTCGTTGTTGACACGTTTGATCTTTAAATTTCACCCTTTTCACCACTGTGCAGTGCGATTACTCTGTCAAAGTCAATTTTGCCGACCTCTGATTTAAACAATTTTGTTTCATGGTGTCGGAGAAACAAATCGGCTCATATTTTCGAGTATCTTGGTTCCAGCGCCACCTTGGGAGTTCAAACAACTTTCATATATACTTATATAAGAAAAATAAATTGTAATCATGATTAGATATATTTGCATGTTGCAGATATATTTGCGTTTTCTACGCTAATCTGTCGATGTCTAATTTAGCTCTAAAAAATCAAAAGCATCTCTCAGAAAATAAGTGTGTTTAAATATTTCCCAATTTTTACTGGCTAAAAATCCCATATCCGTATTGAGCTTCGTTCATGTTTTCATATTACATTGCAAGCAATATCAAAATATCACAAAATTTATTGGTTAAAGCATGAGATTTTTAAATATGCAGAATACTCACAAGGAACATTAGGTCCACTCTACATTGCAAGTAAATGTGACTGCTTTTTATTATACACTTAAAGCTATTAAAGTTGAAATGGGTACCTATATAACAACTTAAGTGTGCAAGTTTACATTCAGAAGTTTAAAAATATGCGTGATAAGCATTCGCCCACACATCCACCACCGCAGCGGCAATGCAAATGCCGACACAACCTGCGAAATATCTTTTGAAAAAAGGCGAATAACAGTAAAACTATCTAACAGTGCTGAGCTGTATTCTCAGTGTACACTAAACTAAACCTCCTACTTTCACAGTGATGGGCATATACATAGTTAGAAACGATATCTTAAAATAAAATGAAATGAAATGTAAAAAAATTAAATAAAATTAAATAAAATAATAAAATTTCGCAAACGTCGAAGCTACGTAAATATTTTCTTAGCCGCAAGTCTCATTAATTGCAGTCAAGTCTATGACAGATAATGGCTTTACCCCGGATTAAACTTAAATAAAATAAAATAAAATGAAGTAAAATAAAATAAAGTAGGCCATTCGTTTGAATTTCGCCCAATGATATTCGCCGTGCATTGCAGCAACTGTTTACTAAATGAATTTTGACCCATTTCTGCTGATTTGGTTTGCATTTGATCCACAATTTTCTCTGCTGAAAATTTCAGAGCTCCATCAGAGTTATTGAAGCGCTTTTGCCGATTTACCGATTTGCCGAATTTGTGGACGAATGTTCAAAGTGACTAAAGATGCGTTGCTGATTTTAAACGTATTCGTTAACAATGGAACAAAAACACACTCGAAAGGGACTTTCTTAGCAACATTTAAAGCGTCTTCAAAAGTATGAAGTGGATTTTGTGCGTCGATTCATCAATGGATGAGACTTGGGCCTGTTCGCATCATCCTAAATCAAAACAAGAGGTTAAAGCGTGGTGTGAGCCTAGTTCTTCGGCTTCAAAACAAGTTCGTGTCCAGAAATCGGCTAAGTAGGTGTTAGCATCAGTTTTTTGAGAAACGTAAGTAATTTCATTTGTGGATTACTTGCAAACTGATAAAACAATAATTTCTGAATATTATTGGAACCTTTTGGACCAGTTGAAGGATAAATTCGTGAAAAAAGACCCAGTTTTGCAAGAGAAAAAAATTAATTTTCATCAGCACAATGCACGGTCACAAGAGCATTTTGCCCATGGCTAAAATCTATGAATCAATTCGAATTCTAGTGAAAGTAGTAGTATATAGCACTAGATTTGGCCTCCAGTAATTTCTATCTGCTTCCAAAACTAAAAAACTGCATGCGTGGAAAGCGTTTTGCCTCAAATGATGAGGTTATAATAGCAGTGGAAGCGTATTTTGCAGCCCTTCCATATTCTCACTTCGGAGATGGAATTTATATATTGGAACAAGTTTATTGATGCTTAGGGAGTTTATACTGAATACTAAAGTATATTTCATATATTGAGCAGCCTAGTATATATCGAACTCAGGCACTTATAGGGTGAAAAAAGTTTGGTGGTATCATGTTGCGCGGTATTTTATCGGCGTGACTCATATGATATTTCACGAATATTTCACGACAATGCAATTTGTATGGATTTTGGCAGCCATGAAATGCGAACTCAGTACTATGCTTTAGAGTAAACTTTTTCTATCATTTTGATACTTCGTGTCACAACGGGTTTCGAACCCAGACATTACTAAATGATAATCACGCACAAACCCTTTCGTCTACGGCGGCCGATTGCGGCACAGTAATTTTTGTATTTATCGTAACCAAATAATTTGTACCAAAGAGCCTTCTTCTACCTACAGCGGGTGAATGAGTATTGCGTAGCTCAAGGTGTTAATCTATCAACCCCAGCAGAGTAATTCTAGGTTTTATTGTTAGGCTAGAAACGACGTCGACCCCATTACTCTCGATTTCGTCCTTCTCAACAACTCAAAAATGTATGCAAAAATTAGATTTGGGATATAACAAGTTATTTGTGTTGTTAAGCACCTTCGACTTTTTATATCGCTTATACTCTTCTCTCCAAAAATGGCGGCCTCCATATCGGCTACATCAATATCCTTCCTATCATATAGATAATATTATTTTTAGTTCTTTTGATTATACCTAATCAAGGGCTTTGATGGTTTGTCTGATCACCCCCAAATATTCACCAATATCCTCTAAATTTAAGGTGGATGTTGATAAAATAACATTTAAATAGTTGATAACCTTCTTTCAATATCTTTGCCATTTATATGAAACTGTCATTTCTAAACTCTCCAAAAGATTAACTTGCCGAAGCGTGCGACCCAATTCTTATAACATCAAAAGGCTGGCATTTTCGAAACAAAACAATAATATATAGTATAATATCGTTTAAACTTCAAAAGATTCAATTTTGGTATTTTGCAATGTTGTTTCTATTCATATGGTCACTACTGTATGAAAATGTGTGTGAGCCCCAATTGCGCACATAAAATGCATGAAGAATATGAATAATTCCCAAAGGCCATTTCGGGCATACTTATCAAGGCCGGTTGCCAATACTTATATCAGTAGGGCCTCGGTGGGCATCATTAGGACCACTGGCATCCTGAAGCAACCTTTTTATTTAAATGCCATTATCGATTTACATACACAGGGAGTGTCGTGAAAGTAATAGGCGCTTCATTTCCTTAATATACCCGCACATTTACACGCATACATATGAATATGTATAAGTCGGGCAAAAACAAAAATAAACCCATATGCAGCGTAAAATTACTTTTTCAATGGCAATAGTGGCATATTAATATGAACTCTTACGCACAGTTTCAACTAGTAAAGAAGTGCTGAATTCGGTCCGAACCGTATTTAAATACCCGCGCACATTTCAATAAAATTTAATTCGGGCGTGCCGTTAATTTTAGAAATCAAAGAAACACTTAGACAATGAGAGTCATTGCTTGTAATATCAGACGGACGGATGGAAATTTGCTCATATGTCGGATCTAGAAGAGGTGGAAATTTATAGCGAGCTTTATTAAGTCGTTATCGGGACACACACATTAACACAAATGTGGGGGTGATACGACGATTTCTCAACAGTTGATTTGCTTTGTATTTCTTTTATTGAAAATAAAAATGTTGCTTCATTTGCATATAAGAGAGAATTACGTTTTCTGCACTTTTGAAAAGTTTCGTTATATGAAAGTGGGTGGTTATTATTGACCAATTTCGCCCATTTTCAATACCAAAACACTTTAGATAAATATCAATACTTGTACCAAGTTTCAATAAAATATATTAATTTTTAATTGAGTTACCATACTCATAGACGCACCGACGGACCAACAGGGTTATATGGACTCATTCCACTCATCATTCTGAGCTGTTTGGTATTCAGTCACCCATACCTTATTTGATACAAAATGTGATTTTTTTGTAAAGTGTCCTATATTTCATAATATTTTGTGAAAATGGAAAAACAGAGCAGATATTTTATTTCTGTATTTTGTTTTATTTAATTTCTCAACATGAAATACAAAAAAGTGTCCACTTATTTCATTGCAATGCAAAAAAAAACATACAGAGAATTCGAGCCTCAGCTTAAATGATGCTGTTAAAAAAAATCAACTACTCCTTTCTAATTTTTGACTTATAACTTATAACTTTGTTGGTTATCGTTATTATCAATTACAGCTGAATTCTACGTGACATAGAGTCAACCAATTTTTTAGTGTATTCTGGACTAATTTGGTTTCACTCTTCAAGTATCGCCTTAAGATAAGATTTGTTATGTATGCCATATTTTGTTATATTTGTTTTCAGAACCGACCACAAATCTTCGATGGCGTTCAAATCCGTTGATTGTGTAGGAGTTTCAACAAGGAGAGGATATTTGCACTTATATGTTAACCACGTTTGTAAGTTTGTGGATAAAGAAATCCATTAGTTTTGCATAAATTTTTGCGCAAATGGTTTAAAACCGTTTTGTCGATTGTTAGCTCCTGTTACAATATCCGTACCATAAACACCATTCGCAATTTCAGTGGCCTTCAGCGAGGCTTGCATTTTCGCCTTTATCAAAGAAAAACTGTAAAACGTACCGAATTTTAACCTTGTTTACTTCCCTTGTTAACACCCTGTAACTCATAACTGATCAACCATCTACCGAGAAAATAATTGATTTTCTTTTGCCTTAAACAAATATTTGTGGCGGCCGCCGTAGCGGAGTGGGTTGGTGCGTGACTACCATTCGGAATTCAGAGAGAATGCAGGTTCGAATCTCGGTGAAACACCAAAATGAAGAAAAAGTTTTTTCTAATAGCGGTCGCCCCTCGGCGGGCAATGACAAACCTCCGAATGTATTTCTGTCATGGAAAAGCTTCTCATAAAAAATATCTGCCGTTCGGAGTCGTCATGTGCTAGTCGTAAACGTCGTAAGCCAAGCTTAGACATATGGTAAACAAACTGCTTCGACACATTAGTGATTTTGTTTTTGTATCGAATAATCGTCATTTGCGGGAGGTTTTGATTTTCCTCTTTCATTCGAAAATAACGACAGCTGAAGCGCATTGAGAGTTACAAAAAGTTTATGGAGATGCTATTTTAAGTGAAACACCGTGCCGAGATTGGTTCCGTCGCTTCAAAGATGGTGATTTTAATGTTGACGACCGTCCGCGTGAAGGAAGATGCTGAATTGACGGCATTGCTCAATGAGGATCCGTGTCAAACGCAAGAAGAGCTTGCTTCAGTATTAGGAGTTACCCGTCAACCCATTTCTAAGCGATTGCATGCTTTGGGAATGATTCAAAAACAGGGGACTTGGGGTTCTTATGAGTTAAAACCCAGGGATGTTGAACGTCGTGTTTTCGCCAACTGTATAACAACAACTGTTCCAGCGGCAAAAAAGGAAGGGTTTTCTTCATCGCATCGTGACGGGTGATGAAAAATGGATTCATTACAGCAATCCAAAGAAAAGAAAGTCATGTGGACTGCCCGGTCATGCTTCTACGTCGTCGCCTCGGCCGATTATTCACGCTGCGAAGGTTATGCTATGTATTTGGTGGGATCAAGTTGGTGTTATTTATTATGAACTGTTAAAACTAAGCGAAACCATCAATGGGGATCGGTATCGACTTTAATTGATGCGACTGAGCCGAGCTCTGCGCGAGAAGCGGCCGTAATACGCGGAGAGGCATGAAAAAGTGATTATACCACATGACAACTCTCGGCCTCACGTTGGCAAGCCCATTAAAACCTACCTGGAAACACTGAAATGGGAAATCCTACCCTACCCACCATATTCTCCAGATATTGCGGCGTCCGATTGTCACCTGTTCCGATCGATGGCACATGGTCTAGCTGACCAGCACAGTTCCATTCATTTGAAAACATCAAAAAATGGCTTGATCCGTGGGCAGCCTCAAAAGATGAACAGTTTACCGCGACGGTATACAAGATCTACTAGAAAGATGGGGAAAAGTAATACGAGTAGCCGGCGGTGGGCAATACTTCACTTGTAACCATTTTTTCAGAATAAAGTTGTATTTTCATAAAAAAAACAGCGAGACCTTAATTGCGCACCTAATACATGTCTATATTTACCTCTTCATGATCTTCCATGGAACCGTCGTATGAAGAAAATGTGCACAAGTGTCTAATCTATCAGTGTTTCGTGAATTTTGTATAATATATTTATATAAACTTGCTACATTGCGCCTTCATTCTGTTTTCCTACAATGGTTGAAACCTTACCTAAGCAATAGACGTTGTGTCGTTCCTATTGACGGTGTTTCTTCGGAACCTTTTACTGCCTTTTCAGGAGTTCATTAAGTAAATACTTTTTGTTTTATTCATTAATTACACTGTGGTACAAAAAAAAAGTTGCAAAAAAACTTTGGATCGGACATGGTGAGGGTTGTAGCTTATGAAAAACTGAAAATAATGGTATAGTTGAAATTTCCAATACACCCCCAAAATCTCATTTTATGGCCATAAAACCGTTTTCCAGTAGGTTGATATGAACAATCACTCCTAACTTCGCCAATTTCCATCCGATTTCGAATTTGCTTTTTTAGTTCGAAAGAACAAAAACAAGCCTTTTTGACAGTGTGTTAACATTTTTTCTGAAATGACAACTGACGAGACTGTAGACGGAAGTATTTGGAATTTTTTTATTTTTTCTCTATTTTTTCGACTTTGACATAATTTTTACGATATTATCCGATATTGAGGATTTTTTTTAGTACACTACTGTTATATATTAATATAGTAAATTTAATTTTGCGTCAAATGAGCTATATTTGACTGTAATTGAATTAAAATTAATAGAGTTGTGTGGGTTTTAAGATTTTTTCTTTTTTTACTACGAGATTTGGTATGCGTTTCGAAGCATGAAAATAATAACAAGTGTCATTATAAGCGCATAATATTTATTGGAGTATTGTGCAGTGCAGCACTGTACGGTATGGTACGGTGCAGTATACAACGGCACTGGTTCCAAACTTAAAAATGCATTGGAAACGGCCCTTTGGAGTTTAGTATGGTACGGTACATTTGTCATTTCTTCATCAGTTTTGAATACTTCTCTGTAAGAAATTCGATCATCATCATTCATCTGAAGTCGTCATCAACTAAATTCCATTGTTTAAATCGAGAAGCGAGCGTTTCAGATTGTCTTCCCGATAGAAGTATGTAAATCAGGAGAAAGATCCTGAAAATCTGAATTTGATACAATGTCTCGTTCTGAAAACTTAGAACCAGACGGAAAGTACTCTTCATCATCAGGTTTATTGTTATCAGTTTGATCATCATCAGCAATGAGTTGAACTTCCTTCAGTTCATGACCTGCAGTTGAGTCAATCATATCGTCCAAGACTACGGGGTTCTTAACAGTTGCAGCATCAGCATACTTTATGTGCTTTCGAGTTTTATAATGATGACCGTTTACGTCCGTTTTACAAAAATAACAATCATCTGGTTTATGATAAGGCTGATGATGCCATATCATCGGAGAATATTGAGAAATTTGACTTTTCTGGCAACGTTTTGATTTATATCTTTTGAATTTCAATGAAACAAACAATAAAACTTTGACGTTTTAATAAGGTTAAATTATAATAACAAACTTCTTTTGTTAATGAATGTACAGTGTGAACTTTGGCACACTTGGGAGCTTTTCCATATTTCTATTGAAAAAAATGTGCTATAATATGTCAGATATTTTCGTAAGTTCTAACCAGTTCTGTTGTATGCAGTACAGTGTACTCTTATGTATTCATATATACTCCAATAAATATTACGTATCTATAATAACGCATCAAAACACGTCCTTATTCCCATTTAGCGTAAGCTATACCAACATTCCAAATTAGTAAAAAAAAAAAACAAAAAATCTTAAAACTCGCACAACTCTACTAATTTTAATTCAATTACAGTCAAATATAGCTCATTTGACGCAAAATTAAATTTACTATATTAATATATAACAGTAGTGTACTAAAAAAAATCCTCAATATCGGATAATATCGTAAAAATTATGTCAAAGTCGAAAAAATAGAGAAAAAATAAAAAAATTCCAAATACTTCCGTCTACAGTCTCGTCAGTTGTCATTTCAGAAAAAATGTTAACACACTGTCAAAAAGGCTTGTTTTTGTTCTTTCGAACTAAAAAAGCAAATTCGAAATCGGATGGAAATTGGCGAAGTTAGGAGTGATTGTTCATATCAACCTACTGGAAAACGGTTTTATGGCCATAAAATGAGATTTTGGGGGTGTATTGGAAATTTCTCCTATACCATTCTTTTCAGTTTTTCATAAGCTACAACCCTCATCATGTCCGATCCAAAGTTTTTTTGCACCTTTTTTTTTTGTACCACAGTGCTATATATGTAAGTGACTGTATTTATTTTTACAGATTTTTTTTATATGCTGACGACTTAAAAATATTGTTCGTGGTAAATAATGCAATCGCTGCGGCACGCCTTCAAGCAGAGATAGATAAATTGACTCTTTAGTGTCACAAGTCCCGGCTCTCAATACGTATTAAAAAATGCTTTCATATTACTTTTTCAAAAGTTCATAACATAATGCACGATGCTTTCTCTATTTCGAATCTCTGAAGAAATTAAAGACCTAATATTCAATTGCACTTTTTCTTGTAATAGGCACATCAATTTTTTTATTTCTAAATAATCTTACTCGCACTTTGGCATTGTTCGTCGAACCAGCGCCAATGGTGCAGACCCTTATACTCTAAAACTACTTTGTTCATCTTGTGTACGATCTACACTGGAATATGCAGCGGTTATTTGGAGGCTTTTTCCCCAGTTTTCTATAGACAGACTTGAACAGGTGAAGCAATTCACGTTTGCTTCTTATTAGTCTACAACGTCTTGAAACGAGGAGAAATATTATTTCGCTCTCTTTCGTTTTTAATCTAATTAATGGGACTGTCCACTGTTCGTCGTTTCTACAAAATACTAATTTTCTTGTACCACCAGGAACTCTACATTCGAATTTCAACATCTTCTATTCAGATAAAGCCACGACTAATTATGCAAGGAATGCTCCTTTATTGCGTAACTTGATCGCGAATTCTGTCTGCGTTGATTTCTCATTATCTACAGATTATTTCCTCTCTTTGTTACATTCCACGCTTTGATACATAATAATTATTTGTCTGTTAATTTATTTCATTTTTTTAATTTATTTCCATTTTTCATAGCTGATTTATCATTTCCAATACTTTGATACTAAATTATTTAGAATCAAGTGCATAAAATATGCGTTGAAGATGAATCGAAATTGAAAATGATAGACTCCGTTTGTTCTATAGATCCGACAGCACTAAATAGAAATTTTATGGCCATAACTTATTTTATGACTCATGTATGTATATACTTATGTAGGTACTTTTACTTGTTTGAGTGTACATAACATTCCTGTGGGGAAAAATCAAACTGAGTAAGCAAATTTTTGGAGCGTATCCAAAAATGGGTGAAAAATGATCCGAAAACGAAAATGTACTTTCGGATGCTTACTTTAGTGGGAGAACGTATTCGAAAAACGTCCAAAAACTGGTTCTACTTTTGGGTGAGAACCTCAGAATTTTATTAGAGTTAATTTCCGTTTTCGGCTATGGCTGCGGACTTTTTTGCTTGCTAGAATGTTTCAAATTTTCCTTGTTTTTTCTAATAATAAATAAAGATTTTGGGAACATATGGAAACTTTATTCTGTAGCACTATTTTATTTGTGATCCTGCTTTATGAAACGAATGTAGTAATCATAGGCGCAGAGACGGACATTTGGTAAGTATGCTGGACAATACATAAAAAATTATGCCTCTCTGTTTTTAAGAGCTTACCTGGGTTACATACCACTACAGGATGTGTCCAGAATTTTACCGAAAACGGAGAGAAAACCCACTGAAATTACTGGAATTGGCAAAGTCTTGGTAACACTAATTTTTCATAGTCAAGAGATTCGCTGTTTATGAATCTGGGGAAGTTTGTATGTAAGCTGTACAATGCGCCGTCGCTTATCCATCGTAAGGGATGCTAGATGTCAAATAAAATATTCAAGGCCAGAAACAATAACGAGCCATTCAAAAAAAAAAAAAATGCTCGGCATATGACACGCATTGAAATGTGCCAATTTATATATTTTATATTTTAGAATATCAAAAGTTTATCCTAAAAAATATAGAGGATATATTTTGTATATAGGACAAAAGAAATAATTATAAATAAAAGAAAATTTAATGTTTTTTTACTTCAGTTATGATTTCTTCCATAACGAATTTAATTCTAATATATTTTTATTTGGCTGACGTCTCATAGCAGTTATAAGTATCAATTCTTGCGAGTAGTCGATTTAGAACATCTATAGCGTTTTTCAATAGGTGCGCTTTTTTCCGATAGAGAGGGCGAACGACGTAATATTTTTTATTTTTCGCTTGTCATTTGTAAACTTCATTAGTATACATTTCGTCATGGAACGCTACACACTTGAGCAACGATTGCAAATTGTGCAAATTTTTTATGAAAATAATCGTTCTGTTGCTGCTACTTTAAATCCAAATAATTCCAAAAAATCATCTTCAGTGATGAAGCTCACTTTTGGCTCAATGGATTTGTCAACAAGCAAAATATGCGTTACTGGGCAGAAAGCAATCCACACGTGATTCATGAGGCACCGTTGCATCCCGAAGAAATCACTGTTTGGTGCGGTTTACATGCCGGCGGCGTAATTGGCCCATATTTTTTCCTTTGACGAGAACGATCGCCACGTTACTGTGAATGGAAATCGATACCGCGACATGATAAACGATTATTTTTGGCCGCAATTGAATGGTATGGACTTAGACGACATGTGGTTTCAACAGGACGGGGCCACAAGCCACACAGCACACGCTACAATTGATTTGTTGAAGAGTAAGTTCGATGAGCGCATTATTTCCAGAAATGGACCGGTCGAATGGCCGCCGCGGGTTATGTGAAGTCATTGGTCTACAGTAACAAGCCGGCGACGATTTGTGAGCTCAGAGCCAATATTGAACGCGAAATTGCTGGAATTTCGGCCGATTTATGCAAAAGAGTGGTCGAAAATTGGGTTCAACGATTGGACTTCGTAAAACGTGCACGCGGTGGTCATGCAAAAGAAATCGAATTTCATACTTGAATGTATATGTTCAAACTCGATAATAAAAAAAAAAAAATACCAGTCTAACGGTTAGACGCGATAGAAGTGAAACCTTCCGGAAAACAAACTGAGAGAGAATGAGACGAAAGCAGCATTAGGAGCGGGATAATTATAGGTTCATTATAATATTGCTATAGGCCAAGTTCATATTTTAATGATACGAGTGGCTTATGATAGCTAAAATATGATACAAATGCTTTGGTTTCGATGTTGTCAACATATCTTTGAAATACCGCGTCAATTGTTGTTCTTGATCGTGTTGTCGATTCAGTTCGATTGTTACACATTTTTAAATTGTATGTTGTATTGAGAAAATCAATTAAAGGAACCGCTGTGCCCAATGCAAAATTTACGTTAAAATCGCCACTTAAAATCATTGGAACTTTATCGTAATCTTTTCTAAGTATCCGCGATACTTCTGGTGTATACTTTATTAAATTTTCGTGAATGAATTCCGCGATGCTATTTATTGATTTTTTTTTTCTGTCGATATTCACGACACTTTTCTGCATTATTTTTCGGCATAATTGCGGTAAATATTAAAAAATGAAAATATTTACGAATATAAAAATACACACGCGGTTGCTATTATGAGCGTCCCCAGCAAAACCTGCGTGACCGAAACTCTAACACAATTACCTTTTTTTGAATGTTACAAACACATATGCACGCAGGTTTTGCTGGGGCGTGACCGAAACTCTAAACAATTACACATATGCACTCGTATTTGTTTGAAAATCGACTTTTGTTTTTGGTTCTCCGTCACCTTTGGAAAATGTGTAAACAGTAAGCAAACTTTATTCATATATTTTTCCTCATTTTTGCATCAGTAAAATTAAACAAACGCCGTAGCCGAATGGGTTGGTGCGTGACTACTATTCAGAATTCACAGAGAGAACGTCAGTTCGAATCTCGGTGAAAACACCAAAATTAAGAAAAACTATTTTTCTAATAGCGCTCACCCCTCAGCAGGCAATGGCAAAACACCGAGTGTATTTCTGCCATGAAAAAAAGCTCCTCATAAACATATCATAAAATAAAATAAAATAACTGTATAAAAAAAATTTTTTTCTTGTAATTCGAACCAAGGATTTTGGATCGGAAGCTCACATTGCTAGTCGCTCGGCTATCGCGCCATGCTGTCGGCGCTGGCCTAAAAGTTATTTAGTTCGTCGCTACGTTTATATCAACATATAATATAACGCTTCGTAGCCAAGAGTGTCGCTTTTTTCGTTTCACTTTTTCTCAAATCACTCCCAACGATTCTAAAGAAGTTTTCACTTCAAAAAAATTAGTTAAAAAAGTCAAACCGTTTGTGTTTTATTCAAAAAAAAAGTTGAAGCGCTCTTACTGAAAAACGCTTTATATTCGTGTGAATTTTATCACACTTTATGGAAAATATCAGACTGTGCAAATCTATAGTATGGATGCAATTTTCTTCACATATGAGTACATCAGCTTTTTGAATGAACTCTATCATACCGCGTTTCGCAGAGGCCTTCGGGCCTTTCTCACAGAACGGACTAAAAATATGTTAGGATAGTCTGGTCTGCCATCTAGTCACAAACGATACAATAAAGCCAACTCCGTTTAGTCAGCAAATGTTTTTTGATTATTCTTAATAAAGATGTAACTGTTGTTCAAGAAGTCGCTGCTTGAAGGAACCTTCAGCCATATATAATTCAGTCTTATATGCAAAAGAAATAATATATTTTTTAAGACGATTATTGCCAAACCACAAACAAGTAACCCTATAGTCTATCAGAAAACATTTTTGGAAATAATAGAAATTTCAAAAAGAGAAGGCTGGAAATTTCTTTTTACTGATGGTTCTAAATCAGTGCAATCGATGTATTTTGCAGTAGTCTCAAAAGACGGAAAAACAATCAAATCTTCAGTTACAACGGATTTTGCAAATTAACTGCCACTGAATGGAGAGCGGGAGTGCAATTTAGTGGTAGTGCAAAAGTGTGCAACCCTGACTGGAACTGCTTTTTCTGTCCCATTTAGTCTTCGCGGCTGAGTCAGTTGCCATCAACTTTGCTATAAAGAATGCTACAGCTAGTAAAGAGAAATACGTTATTTGCACAGATAGCAGGTCAATCATCACTGCATTTCAAAATCGACTTGGTTCGCTTATTGAAAATTCAAAAGACATTTTGATACAACACTGTTCAAATATAAAAATCATGTTGAAGATTATGCGGATATATATATATATATAATTAGCGCGTACACCCTCTTTGTGTTCTTAATTTTAATCTTTCACCGAGATTCGAACCGACGTTCTCTCTCTGAATTCCGAATGGTAGTCACGCACCAACTCATTCGGCCACGGCGGCCGTTGAAATTCAGATGATTGTTATGAACACTCAGACACTACAGTGTATGCCCGACTTTTTATCTGTCCCCATATATGGGAATTGATGAGGGCTAGCTGGCAAACGTACCAAAACGGCTACAAGCTTTACAACGCACATCGCATTAAACCAACGTTTCCTAATTCAACGACTGTGGAGGAACTCCGTTTTATTACTAGACTACGTGTGGATCACACCAAGATTACTCATGAATACCCATTCAAAGGGTATTGTGAAACGTGTAACTGCCAACTGTCCATAAAACATATTCTCGACGATAGTAAGAAATATAAAATGCGGGAATTAATGTATTTAAAAATAAATCGGCCAACAACTTGCTTAAGACCTGAAAAACCAAAAATATACTCGTACAAAATATTTGCTATTTTATATACCAACACAACCTTTTCTGCCCAATATAACTTTAGACAATTAATTACATATAAATATTATAAAAATCTGTAAATGTGAGTGTTGCTCCTTGTACTCGTTCTTTGGTATTGCTTTTAGTATTATACTTTGTAACCAACCTGTGGTTTTTCTACTTAGCATCTCTACAGGATGCAGTCGAACTACGACAGGCGTGAAAACAAAATAACTGCTAAAAAAGAAAGTCAAACGGGAACTTAAGCATACACAGCAGAAGGACTCCCATTAACTAACTTTTAATTTCCAGCTAGGTGCTTTAACACATTTCAAGTAAATCAAAAAACAATTACGCACTCACCTCTCGCATTGAATGAATACTGATGCTCCTTTTTGTTTTTTAACAATCCCATTTTTTGGGGTACTACAATATCCTCCAGCTTCAAGTCTTGAATACTTTCATCGTCACACTCCTCCAAACTCCATTTCACTTCATGACCCATTTCATATAAATGGAAATCCAATTCCTTATTGCAACGTCCCACTATTTGGTTTACTTGCATATGCGCTGTAAAAAAAAAATTAAAGCAAAATACAAATGCATCCGCGAGTCATTCAGATTCGATTTTACCAATCTTCTCTTCGATGAATGCCTTCGCTGGGTCTAACGGTAAATCGTCGAATTTATACTTAAATGTGTAAAATGGGCAGTCGACAATATTGCGCCGCACCGGAGTGGATGGATTGGTTCTCCTTTTATCCACCTCACACCTTTTCCCGTTTTTGATGCGCCTTGGCTTGGACTGCTGCACACAGTAGGGCGTCGATTCAGGCCGTATGGTCTTCTTCATGACGCACGGCTAACGCTACTCCTACGTATGTTGGGAGTTGCCCGCACCTCAACTGGCAATTACGTTGAACTCTATGTTTAATCAAAGTACTGCGATTATTTCACTCCCACTGCTGCTACGTTTAAGCGTAAAAAATGATTCCCGTTTATTTTATTCTCGATGTCGTTCCTTTCGAATCGTTTGGATTCCACTGCTGCTTCTTTGCAGCTGCAAATATATTTTCTCTTTGCCTTTACCGAGAGGCAAACAAATATTTTTCTGTCATCATTTTCGACAACTGAAACAATCAGCAATGCCGTACAGAGAAAAATAAATTGAAGTTAAATAAATGAAGGTCCACTGACAAAAAGTCAGAATCACAGTGTACAGTCAGAATATAATTGAAAAAATTTGAAGAGCAAAAGCCTTTCCAGCTGACTTTGTTTATAAACAATAAGCATAAAATGCAACGGCTGCCAAGCAACGCCCGGTAGCTGATGCAGGGCCGGTGTAGGTTGTAACCATGAATGGTTGCAACAAACAGTATTAATAAAGTGTGCCAGACTTGAATGAAGCCATCGTTTGCTTCTGTTAAAAAAAGACAAATCCTGAAAATTTTCTGTCATCGCTCTCCATGAAGCAATAATTAAAGGTGATGTAAGTAGCCTAATTTTCACCCTGTGTTAGCCATCTTGAAGCTACTTAATAAATCCGTGTTGTCTCCTTGGAAAAGCTACTTTTTATTTCAGAGCAAATTCTAAAGAAAAAGTACTCAAAAGCGTAGAAATTAAAATTTTTGCTGAAAAAGTTAGCAGGCAATATTGTTTTGCCTATTCCATTTTGCTTAGACCTTCGCATCTTTCAATTCTATTGAAAGTTCTGTGAAAATTACATTGATAAATAGCTGCTACATAGCCACATTTAGGTAAGTCTTTTGTTGCAGATTATCAATCTGATTTTTTGTTAATAACTGCTTAAAATTTATTTACACAGGTGTGAACAAATTTGTACACAACGCAAAATTAATACTTCGTTGCTCCACCTTTTTGCTTTTCAACGGCTTGGCATCGATTCCACTAACTTTTTGCAAACATCAGGGCTTATTTTATTCCATTCTTCCTGCAGAGCAATTTTCAAGAGCTGAATTGATGTACACTGCCTTTCCTGCATCCGGCGACCTATATTAATTCATCCCACAAATGCTCAATGGCATTGAGGTCGGGACTTTGTGCAGGGGTTTTTATTACCTTTGGACAGTTATATAACAACCAGCTCTTGACGTCATATGAGGAATGTTTGGGATCGTTGTCCTTTTAGAATTGAAAACTACTTAAAATTGTTAAACAAACGTTTTTATTCATTATTCCATCAATGAAATGCAATTTTCCAACTCCTGACGCCGCCATGCATCCCCAAACCATTACAGATCCACCACCGTGTTTAACCGTTTTTCTTAAATTCTTGCCTTCCAGCTCCTTGTTCGGTTTGCGCCACACTTTACCCCTTCCATCACATCCAAATAAATTAAATTTACTTTCGTCAGTAAATAATACCTAAAGAATGAATATTAAAATCATGAAATTGTTATTTTTTCCCCCACTTACAGTGCTCCAAAAATCGAAATCCTTAGCCATATATTGGCGAGCAAAAACAAGCCGGTCATTTTGGTTTTTCTTGCTTATTAGGGGCTTCTTCCGCGCAACTCGGCCGTGAAAATCATTTTTTCGAAAAAGTCTTCTTATTGTTTCGGGATTTACCTCCACCCCAGAAGCTTCTTTAACCATCGCAGTTAATTTTGGAGCAGAAATGAATGGATTTTTCTTCACTTCCCTTAGCACCATGCTCTCATCTTTGGAGGAAAGCTTCTTTGGACGGGTTCTACGATGCTTATTTGCAATGAAACCATTTTCATTGTATCTAGCAATAATATCGTGCACTGTTGACTTGCTTTTTTTTATCAATTTCGATATTGCTCGCTCAGATTTTCCGTCTAAGTGCAGTTGAATTACTATTTTGCGTTCCTCCAATGTAGACTGTTTACCATTACGCGGTATTTTGCAAAATACTTTTATAAACTCACCCAATGATTGACAAGGCAACAATGAACAATAACTTTTAATACAAGTATAGCAAATTTAGAAATAACGGTATGCATATTTGCAAAACATGGTTTGCCCGACTTTAAATGTGAGACAGAGAAGTGGCCTTTTTCAGTTTTTTATACATTAAAATTTTATAAAGCAACTTGGAATATATTTTTTTTGTTGTTTTTAAATAAAACAATTTTTGTGAAAAAACAGAAAAAGGTAGAACGTGTTTTCTTTCATCAAAACATAGATATTATGTCTAGAAGTTTTCGCATGCATCTGCCCGACTTTGAATGTGAGTGACTGTATATAAATTTATCTTTTTTTAACACAGATTTTATACTTCTAACTTTGCAGGTAATCTCGTTAAAAAATCAAATGTATGATTACCGGAAGTGGTTTTTCCTCGTTAAGAGTTTCCACTATTCTCAAGTTGTTTTATTTTTTACTTCAGTGTAGGTTTACAAATGGCACATATAGATTCCAATCCGATGCATGGTCAAAATACATACATATATGACACAAATCCATGGGAATAGTTAAGTTAAAAATATAAATAATTAAGTACCACTTATAAAATAACATAAAATTATTCTATGGCTTACAACGACCTTTTTCAATTTTTTACTAATATACATTTTCAGAAAGGGGATAAACTTATGCCCTTTTTTCCCTTGCTTCCAAATTGCATCAATGGATCAAGTAGCATCCGAAATCAGTTGTCAAACTTTACTTAACCTTGTATAATTGAATCATGATCGCTCTCTGAAAATGAACCCACGCAAGTGCGGGTATAAATATATGTACTGAATTATTTATGAAATTTTGAAGGGAATCATATTTATTCGAATATAAACCGTCTAATAGATTTTAACCGAGTTTAACGAAGCGCACCAGTCGTTTCTTTCTCGGGCTAACCGTCACCAGTCGGACACACTAAGTGAAGCCAAGTCCTTCTCTATCTGATCTTTCCAACACAAAGGAGATCTTCCTTTTCCTTTACTACCACCAGCCAATACCGTATCGACTACTCTCAGAGCCGGAGCCGATCTAACCAACGAATCCGGGAAAATTTAGCCTTATAGAGAGTTAGTTTTGTTTGTCGAGAGAGGATTTTCTACTCAATTGACTACTTATTCCAAAGTTGCAATTGTTGGCAAGAGAGATTCTACGTCCAGACAGACATTGTTATCGGTGGTTGCTGGTTCCTTGATAAACGAGGTCATTTCCAACCTCGCAATCATAAAAAAGGAGTAAAAAAGTCACACGATGATACCTCTTTTAATATCAAATAACTTAAATAGCTTTCCAATTCTGAAGGAACTGCTCAACCTCATTTTTGCACGTTTTGCGGCAAAACCTTTTCGTACCGTCGAAACGTCGAAAACGACTTTAAAATCGATGAAAATATGGTGTGTGTTGTTTCTCTTTCATTGGTATTTTCAAAGACTTGGTGTAGTGTGAATATGTCTTCAGTTATGAATTTTCTAAGTCTAAATCCAGCCTTTTACCTAATAGGCTCAGTAGAACCTTATAGGCAATATTTGGAAGACTAATTTCGCGGTAGTTGGAGCTCATTACAGGAACACCCTTCTTGTATATTGGGGAGAGGAGACTTAAACTAAAATCGGCAGGAATGCTTTCATCGCTCCGTATTTTGCTTAGAAGATGATGCATGCACCTCACCAGCTCCTCGCCGCCATATTTTAATATCGTCGGCTCCCGCGGCTTTGATGTTCTTTAGCCGCGTTATCGCTATTCTCACCTCTTCATGGTTGGATAGCGAAACGACATCCTCGTTATCAACAATTGAGAGATCGGCCGCGTTTGTTTTTTATTTTTACACGAAAATGCCCCGATCTTGACACCTTCTGTAAGCTACCGAACGAAGTTTATCTTCCACTATATATAAACCGAATTTGCGCTCTTTTTCATGGCAGCTGTAGTAGACATCAAATGTTCCAATGCTCTTCTTGCCTTGCCAAAAAGTTACATGAAGTTTGTTTTTGTTGTTGGTTCAGCTGATTATTTCCAAAATATTACTTGAAGAAAATTTTGTTAATTTAATTTAATTAATTAATTAATTTGAAAATTTTATATTCTGGTTATTTGAATTGTTTTACCTTCAAGCGTCGCACGTGGATTTCCAGCTTATCATTTTCTCACAACCTATAGTTTGCATTATCCTGGACAACTGAGGAAAATGCTCCCTTCCCCCACATGTTTTAATATCTAAAGGTCTGAAGTAATCCGCACATAATCTTTTCTTTGATGTAAGCTCTGAAGCTCTGCGTCACACAAACCATATTTCCAATTTAGGTACTTGGAAAAAGGATGTATTCCCCGCAAAAAAATAATCTGTTTTTTATCCCTCTTTGATTTTTTCCTCACTTAGCGTGGAAAAGTTTTACTTGAGATAGTGGAATACAGAACCATCTTTTATAAGCGCTGTCGAGTTTTTACGTTATAAGTCTCATTTGATGTGCAATGGCGGCAAAATAATAATCGTTTCGATCTTTCAGAAAATACCTTTAATTACGTTAGGCAAAAATAACAATTGAAGGCATGATTCGTTGTGTCAGTCCATTCCATTGGAGTACCAAACGGTATTTGTTTTACTTTTTTCCGTAGACTATCATTCGAATTTGTACAACTGGTTAAACAGCACACTTTAGCAACCCACGACTTATCCGATGCCAAGGTCAAAATAAGCTAAATGTGACACTGTTCGATGAAGTCAAAAAATGGCATTTTTCTAGATATTTTGGTTTAATTTCGCCACAAAGATAACAAAAAATATTAGGACTATTAACACGTCCACACGACATTTTTAAATTTTAGCTTATACCGTCTTCAGACCACCCATGCAGATGTTTATTATTAATCAACCTAATCACGAAACTATATAAACCGTCCTAGAAGATTTTTTAGTGTCCAGTCGTAAAATCTATATAAAAACTAAAACGTGAGGTAAAGTAGATGGACTAAAATTTAACTTAGGGTGAAACCTAAGAACGGGTTAGGAACTAAAAAAAATCCTATTGCGGAATACGGCTATTATGAACCAAAATTTGAATAAAATCTATAATTCCTTTTTTTATATATTTTCTCCGGACATTTTTTCTGGCCACTTTCATCGAAATCGAATCGCGTTATACCCATACCCAAAATCGTTTTATTGAGTTCTCACACCCTAGTATAAGAGATATCACGTCTCCATATCATATACAAAAGACAAAGATGTCGCAAAGTGTTGAAGCTTGTTTGGGTAGTCTTTTGGGAACATGAAAAACAAAAACCCCGCACTTTGATGTACATATGTACTATTGGGTTGGGAAATAAGTTCGTAGCGTTTTTACCGAAAACATTTATTTAAAAAAAACAACCTCTTTCCACATCTCGACCAATTTGTTGATGCCGTTTTTAAAGAGCTTTTTGTTATCGAAGGTAACGCCCTTCATATCGTTCCGTGGGCGCAAGATCCGGAGAATATGGCGAGTGCTGAAAGACCTCCCATTCGAGCTCTTGGAGAGAGGCTTTCACGACTTTTCCAACAAGGGCCCTGGCGTTGTCGTGAAGGTGTATTGTTTGACTACGTTAGGTCTTTTCAGTCGAATAGCCTAATTCACGCAGTCTAGCTTGAAAATGGAGAGCTCCTTGTTGACCGTGGCATTCTTTTCCAGCATTTTCCAGTGCACCATGCCCTCCCAGTCCCACCAAACACATATCATAATCTTCTTTGGATGAAGACCCGTCCTGACTATCGGCATTGGCGTATCTCCTGGAGCCATCCACTCCTTCCTTTGCTTCATATTGATGTATAGGCACCATTTCTCATATCCTGTGACGATTCGGTGCAAAAAGCGCTGCTATGACCGCGTGTTGTTCGATCGCGGGCGATATGCTGAAAAGCAAATTGAAGGCGACTTTCTTTGTTTTTTTCGTTGAGGTCGTGAGGTACCCAGGCTTCCAATTTTTCAGTAAATCCCATTGAATAGAGATGACAAAGAATCATTTTATGATTTCAGTTCATTCGCCAAGTCACGATTGGTTTGGGGACCGTTCTCCTTCAAAAGTGATTTGAGAAGTTCTTCATCGAATTCAGAAGAGCTTTCGCTGCGGGACGTGTCATTCGACTTTGCAAACCATTTCCGTGCTGTAAAGTCGTCTATTACACCTTCTCCATACACGTTGCAAACGTCCCGGGCTGCTTCGGCTGGTTTTTGACCTCGATGAAAAGGAAAGAAGAGCAGGTGTCAAAAATTCTGGTTTTGCTCCCTGTGTATTCCATTTCTAAGTCTCAAAACTAATAGAAAATAAGTAAATAAATAACTGACATAAATGGTTTTCCTATAATAGGTGTTATTGGTGAATGGATTGCGCTATCGAGAGATGTTTAACAATTTTTATGGCCGGATTTGGATGGTATTGATCTAGACAATGTTTATTTTCAACAAGATGGCGCTACGTACCACACAAGCAACGAAACCATTGATATTTTACGGGAAAAGTTTCCGGACCATGTTATCTCTCGAAGAGGTGATCACAATTGGCCACCGAGATCTTGTGACTTAACACCTTGTGACTTTTTTCTTTGAGGCCACGTGAAAGAGAAGGTCTACGCCAACAGCCCAGGGTCGATTCAAAACCTCAAAGATGGAATTCGTGAAGCTATCAAGGGCATAGGGCAGCCACTTTGCAGTTGGGTTATGGAAAATTTCATTGTAAGGATATTGTCCTGTAAGCGTGGTCGTGATGGTCATTTGCCTCATATTATTTTCCACTATTAACGGCATACCTTCTTCTTTATAATGAAATAAACATCCGATCATTAAAAAATAGCACTTTTCTTTGAATATCAAAATAACACCTCTGTTTGGAAAACCCTATAGTTTCGTAGAGCAAAAAAAGTTCTATCGAATGAATACTTGTCCTTTGCCAAGCAGAAAACGAATCATTGTAAAGTAAAAAAAAAATATATAAAAACGCTATGAAATTATTCCCCGACCTAATATTTATACTATTTCTGTAAATATCTCAACACTAGTGCCGCCTAGTGTGCAAAAAAAAGTTCCTACACATTCTTTGCATTTCCTTATGGATAATCGATATATATTTGAAGATGACGTAAATAGGCCCATACAAATGATTTTTAAAACATATCGCCATATTGATCCACTAAAATTAACTCGTAACATACTTAGAGCAACTCCCTAAAATGCATCGCAATCAAACGAAAAGAGTTTATAAACAAACAAACAAACTTTTACGAAGTCAAATTTCTTGATATTTAAGTCATTAAATAAAACGACGTCTTTCAACTCACATTTATTTACATTTTTACTTCACCGAAAAAAAATTCTTAATTTTAAGCTAAGTTTTTTTTTACCCGAACAGTTTTTAATTTTTTTTGTTGCTTTGAGGCTTGTGCACATGTTGTTATTAGATTATTTGGAGTATCAACTTATTTATGTATTATACTTTAAGAAGTATGCATTTTCTACTCTCAACCAAGCGACCACACATTTGCATTCCAGGGCAAACCTCCGTTTGAATTTCTGCCATGAAAAAAATTCTCATAAAAAACATCAACATATTTTTAGGCCAACATCAAGGCGCAAACTACACAATTGAAGAAGAAGCTCGCTCAAATGTCTAACGCTGGTAATGGAATAAGGAATTTATTGCGTTGACTTTAGCATTTTGCGAAAGCGGCTTTTATGAGCACTAAACTACAATACAAGTATTTTTTTTTTGTCAAAATTTCTTTCCACATAGCCGCTACAACGCCTTTGTTTGAACTTATCCCATTTCATACAGAGTTTATTGCTGAGTTTTTACAGTTTTTTAGAATATATTAAATTAATGCTGACTAAAATTTCCAAATTTCTAAAAATAAAATTAACCAAAAACTAATTTCCTGCTTCACTGCTGCTTAATACACACATCCGCATCACAAAAAGCGTGCAATTGTAAAATCTTCACTTTTATTAGCTGCTCAATATACTAACGCTAGGCACTCCAACCCAAGAGACACCGTCTATAGATTAGCTGAAAATTTATTAATTTTTAATAGCGTAGCATAACAGGAGCAACGGCGAAGCGTAAATGTGCCAACCATTAAAATCTCTTAAAAGATGAATAAAAACTCAAATAGGTGGTGCCAAATTACGGGAAAGCTCAGTATCCTTAGTACAGGGAAGCCGGACAATGGGATTGTTACACCTCGGCAATTTGGCATCTCCTTTGGCATCGCGATAAATAACAATAAAAGTCAACAAATTAAGCGCACACAAATTATGCGAAAATAAGAGTGCCAACAAAAATAGCAACAAAAATGAAAGTAGAGGGGGAAAAATAATATAATATCAGGCTACAATGAAAGGTGGTGCTGACGGCGTGCTGCTGGAATGCTTGGCTGTTTGTTATATGCGTTTCTGTGCCAAATTGGCTGCTTGAAGTAGTCAAGTGTATTTAACACTAGTGTCGCTAGTTTTCTACTTTTATAGTGGACACTCTCGAATGAATCTACTCTTCATTTCTCTGATTCACTATCACCCTACAGTGCTCGGTGCATGATAATAAGTCTGTGGTCCCTTTCCAATAGACGCACCCGTCAGTCCCTGATGCTTGTGTTGATGTTATTTGTGGTCCTGTTGATTGCCCCGAAGTTTTTGAACAGATTGGCCTCAATGTTCCTCACACAACTTAACGATTTTACTTTCCATTTAACATCAAAATGGCCAAATCAAAATACTATAACTTTGCTTCTAAGGATCTGAGCGAGTTAAACAGTATTTACAGACTACTCGAACTAGATTTTGCTTTGCCAAGATTTCTTCTGCATTAAAGAATTACGTCCCACTATTCATAACAGCTCGCTTTTGTTCTAGCATGTAAGAATCTCTTTTAAGTAAATATATCTATGTATCTAATCTGTAAGGTTCCTGTAATCATAGACTTAAGTAAATAAATGAAATGAACTTAAAAATTGTCATTGAGTGTAATGCTGCTCTATTTTTGTTAAGTTTTCAGTTTAGTAGTCGAAAATATTACGAAAAAACTGTAACAGCCTTGTGGAGCTCACACCGCGAATATCTATTGGAACGTTGCTTATTTTCAAAATGTGAAATGGAATTTTTCGGGCAGGTTCCTACGTTAGTGTCGATTCTAAGTCATCCCTCGCGGTAGGAAGTTCCCAGTCGGACTCCAGGCACGTATACCCGTACACAAATGAACAGAAATAAATCGCGGGTCGGTCAGAAAAAATGCATTTACTGGGCCAATAAATATACAGGTGTCATCTAAGGGTGCGGCCAGAGTGAACGCTGAAAGCCGAGCCGAGATTGTCAGTGCGATAAAGATTGTCAGTGCGATAAAACTGGTTACATACAAGTCAATACAAATAAGCTTGTGTATAACACAGTGAGCGCCGACAAGAGCAGAGAGCAAAGCCGATGAGTGCGAGAAAACAGTTTCAAAGCGTTTTGCTCGCTTTTTTGGATTGTTGATGTTTACTTTTTAGAGTGCAGTTGTGTTTTTAACACACTTTTATTAGGTCGGGTTGTATGTATGTATGTATGTAACGGAATCTGTGAGCTTAATTTTCACTGGCTTCTAAAAATCTGATCGACTTGAAATTTTGCACACCTATCAAGAACCGATGACAATGCAATAATTTGATAAAAGTTTTCCATTATCCTTATTGGGATTGCCAGGATTAATATTTTCTGTTTTTACCTGTGGGCAAAAAGTAAGGTGAATTTGGTTGTAAAATGAAAAATCGTCATTTATTCTTGTAAATCAATTTCATCCCCTTCAAAATAGTGCCCTCTCGATGAAATACACTTATGCCAACGATTTTTCCAATCCCCGAAACATGCCAAATAGTCCATTTCCGGAGTAGCCATCATATGCGTGGAATTTTTGGCGAAATGGTCCCGAAGAACGAGTGCAGTGTGAGACGGTGCATTATCGTGATGCAAAAATCATTATATAAATGATGAAATTCACCAAATTCATTCCTTTTTAGTGTAATTGGATGTTTTCCAAACTCTTTTGTGTTAATAATTGCTTTAATCACACTAGGAGAAGCAAAATACTCGTCATCAGATGAATCCATTACCGTGTGCAGCAATTTTATAAACACAAATGAACAACAAAATTAAATGACATAAGAGCAAAACACATGGAATAAACAGAATTTCAGCGCTGATTCTCGCATTCACTGTGTTATATACAAATTTTCTTCTCGCATGAAAATAAGCGTCAATAAGCTCGGCTCGGCTCGGCTCGGCATCAGCGTTCACTCTGGCCGCACCCTAACGTTTGATACTTGAAATAGCTTTAAAAAAGAAACGAATGAGTTTATTCAAAGGATGTTCTTAGAAAGTATAATTCTTCCAACGACTTCCACGGCTGACATTGAAGTAGCGTCTTTGTTCAAAATTCGCCTCGAAGATGTGCGTGATATGCTCAACTCCTCAGAACTCCTCTGTTAGTTGTTCTTTCACACTTTCAGCAAAGTGCGCACTATAGTACGAGCACGAAAGAGTCTTTTTATTTATTTATTCATTCTTTCATCAATTAAAGTATAACTCAAATAGATTTCTAATACTAAAGCTTAAATATAATATATGGTACAATACTGTGAGATACATTAGTCATAATTCAAATAGTTTATCTCCAGATTAGGCTAGAATGAAACGGTAGACATGGCAAACTGATTTTGCTGCATGGCAACGCCAGGCCACACGTTGCTAAATCGGTCCAGAAATATTTAGAAGGACTGAATTGGGAATTCTTTCTCCACCCGCCGTATTACCCAGACATTGCACCTTCGGATTACCATCTGTCCCGATCAATGCAGTCAGCCCTTATTGGGGAATGGTTCACATCTTATGAGAATATTGCAAACTGGCTCAATGAATGGATCGAATCAAAAGAATTCCAATTTTTTCGCCAGAGGAATCCATATGCTGCCTGAAAGATGGAGTAAAGTTGTGGCTTCCAATGGCACATACTTCCCATAATATCATGTATTATTTAATTGTTTAAATAATTCGTAACTTTAGCTAAGAAAGGACGGAAACTTATTTTCATACCCAATTCAATCTGTAGATGAGTCGCTCTATTTCTCTGGTCTGACAACTTCATTTACACAAGAATAGATAGAAAGAAGATTGCGCCCATCAAGAGTGCGTGACGTTACGTTTTTCCGAGTTGTGCAGTGTTGCCAACCATTTGCTCGTCACAATAAATTTAGTGCTTTTTTATACCCAAAAAGCGAAAATTTTAAAGTTTCGTGTTTGTATCTTTGTTTTAAATTTAAAGCAACCGAAACTTTAAGTTAAAAAAAACTATATTATTAAACAAAAAGGGTCAGAAGAAAGAAGATTTTAGTGGTAATGAAAATTTTTTGACTCTTATAAAATTTGATAATTTAAAAGTGTAAATTTAATTTTTGGCTCGATTTAAGGTTATGCAAGAATATTAAATCTTCTTCTCTCAACTCTTCTTAAGATTGACAACCTTTTTACACATTTTACAAAGCGTTTGAACTTGCTGAATACGCATTAAAACCATAGAGGTGTAATCGTTTCTTCCGGCCATCAATTCTTAGTGGGACATAGGGCATCAAGAGGTGTATTCATTGTAAAAATAAGCCACAAAATACCAGAAAATACTAAAGAAACTATACTGACATTTTTACAAAAAGAGTACCTTATCTAGTTACATAACCTCAAAAATAGCGTAAAAGTCGTTCCCTTAACAAAAGAGTCTGGCTTAACAAAAAAACTCATAAATTAAATTGTACATAAGCATAACACATTTATTTAAAAAAACCGCACATTCTAAAGAGAATTAGTCACGCAAACAAAGTTCTTTAAGTAATTCAATAAAAATGTGGTGTTTTATTTTCTTTAAATGGGCATTTCAGTGCGTTTTTATATCCAAAGCTAGGCAACACTGCAGTAGCGAGAGAGAAATTTGACTGCTGAAAGCAGGAGAACACCAACAACAACTGCAATCGCGGGCATTGCTACCAGATATGAAAAAAAGTAAAGCTGAATAAAACTGAGTGAATTATTGAACTATTTTTTTTTTATTTATATTTTACAAGATTATAAACATTACTTTTAATTAGAACAGGCTCGGAAAATGTCATGAAGAAAAAACTAAAACTCCGAGACTAAATAACAAAAAAAATGCTAAATCAAGTTAAGAAAATGGTAATCTGGCCATACTGGAGCTAAAATCACGTACCTCTTTGTCAAGCTGAGCGCAAAGTAACGGCACCATGACAGGCGACATCTCATTATTCTTTCCATCATGTCATTTACATACTATATAGCAGAGCTCAAAGGTTATTTTTCATAAATTTAAAAAAAATGCTTACCTAATAATGCCTAGAAAGGGAGGTAGGTTTAAATAAGTAGGTGTTTTTAAAAATCTATCAGCAATCCGTTGTGCTGGCTTATTAGGGCATTTCAGCAATATCTAATTTGAATGAGGTGCCAGAATTGCGAATATCACTCTTATGTAACAGATTCAACTCCCCAACTTCAACAGATTCTTACGTAGAGTTTTCGGCCGTATGAAGAAATGATAATTACCGTAGGTGCATATTTTGAAGGCATTCGGAAAATTACTTCAGAGGCGATGCTAGGAGATTCTTATAAGCTAACTTTTAAAGCAACTATAGTCTCTAGGAGAAAACGTGAACATTTTAACTTGTATTTTTGTAGTAGTTATACACATTAACTAAAGTCTCTTTCGCAGTTAAAAAATAATGATAGCAATAAATGTAAATTTCAACCAACCTTGCGACCATTAAGATTCTTTTTAATCGGATAATTCCACCCAAGCTAGTTAATGAATGATAAATGTTTTGGTAGCCGAACACAAAAACGGTAATGATGAGTTGGCACAATTGCGTCAACCATTTTGCCACCGAGGGGACAAGCGAAGGTTTATCCACTCCTTTAAGATGACAATAACTTTTTGTGGTCTTGGCAGCTCATCAATTAATAAATTCATGTGATACACCTACTCTGGATAAATATTGTGAAACGGCTGTGAGCACGGAAGGTAACACGTTTCATTAATTCTTTGTGATTAGGTTGCTCACTGCTTACCTAATTAGAGACATATGAATATATGAGTAGGTATGCACGAACAGACACTCTGGCAGCAGCAATGTAACCAAACATCGCTCAATCCCACAAAATATTTAAACTTATACCTTACAGAAAAAACTAAGAATTTAAGGACTATTAAGTTAAATTTTCTCGCTGGGTTGTTGTTCAATACATATTTACATTCATAGGTACGAGTAGGCATGGAATTGTGCGACAGCTACATACCATACATATTGCTGTAATGTGGCAACGCGACGATAACCAAACCGTGTACATTGGTTAGCTGAAGATGACTCTTTTCGGACGTGTAGCAACGTGCAATATGCAGCACCTAACCGAGTGTCAAGTTCGCGTTATAGGCGGTAGAGAAAAAGTATAAAAGGGAGAACGATTAATTGTCGTTGCAAATTGTTGGCACGTTTTCAATTGACAACTGCTGTATGCTTACTCTTTGCTGCGATAGTAGCTACTTAATGCTTGCCATTCCCTATTGCCACCACACTCGCCACCTTTTGTCACGTACGTGTGCACGACAAACAGCCGACTAATTTAGAGCACGGCAAGTGTAAGTGTATGTGTAACGATGTGTATGGAGCTTAGTGCGCAGCTTGGTTTTAGTGGTGGGAAGTAAATCACTTGACGCACGTTGGCTGCTGGTGCTGATGCGACCCTGTTGCATGCAACACCCCTAATTCGTAACGCCGGTAAGCCGGTGTCGTTTGGGTTAAGCCGCGTCGCGCACACGACGCTTGTTGCTGTGCTAGAGCTGATTGTTATGCTAGTGTTACTTGGGTTATTGCTTTTGCTGTTCCTGTTGATGTTGGTGTTGTTTGCATTATCGTTGAGGTGGTGCACGTTCGATGGTACAATTTTTCAAGTCAGGAACTTAAATATTCATTAATCAAATGGAAAGAAGACTTTGTTGCATGGATGTTGCTTTAACGGCAATTACCGTTGGGAATACTTATGTATATGTACGAAAATATACACATATACATACCTACATTTGGAGGCATACACAAATTCATCGGCATATAACTAGTTTGCGCTGTTCTACGTTCGCTCGGTCTTGACTTTGTAAAACTCTGGATTTGAGAAGTGAGGAGACGATGCTGCCACAGTTAATGCAAAACTGATGTGTTTTTAAAATGCGCCACATCAGAATCTGTAGCTACAACTGAACTTTACGTTCACACTGAGATGCATATGTATATATACGCACATACTAGGTTGTTCATTCAGTTTTGCGGTTCGCTAAGAGAGGGCCTAATTCTCTTTTGTTTAGATGAACATTGGTGAAGTTTCATTTCAATCTGTTAATTCACTCTTTGTTTACAAGCGTGTCTTAGAATTTTCTACAATGAAAAAATCAAGTATTGTGCAGTGATTGAAGTTTTATTTTTAAAAGCAACGTAAATTTACTAATGAATGTTGAATGTGCATAATGACTTTTTGCCATCAATTAATACGGTAGAAAGATGGGTTGCTGAATTTGAACGTGGCCGTACAAGCCTTGAAGACGCTCCACCTCGAGGCCTTCGACAAACAGCAATAACATCAGAAGTCGTAGAAAATATACAGGATATATCGTATTGGAAAATCGTCAGTGACTGAAAAAGATTTACTAGAAGTCATAGGCATCTCATTGGATAGTGTAAGATGTTAGGTTTCAAACAGCTGTGTGCACAAAGGGTGCCGCATTCGCTAATAATGGAACAAAAACACATTAGAATGCGACTTTCTCAGCAACATATAGAGCGTTTTCGAAAGGATAAAGTGGATTTTGTACATCAATTTATCTTTATAGAGGGAACTTGGGTCTGTTGCCATAATCCTAAGTCAAAACAAGAGGCTAAAGAGTGTTGTGAACCTGGTTTTTTGCTTCCGAAACGAGTTCGTGTCCAGAAATCGGCCAAGAATTTATCAGCATTAGTTTTTTGGGATGCGAAAGGAGATTTTTTTGTAGATTACTTGCAAACTGGTAAAACAATAAATTCTGAATATTATTGCAACCAGTTAGATCAGCTGCAGGAAATAAATCGTGAAAAAATACCTTAATTGCAAAAGAGCATCAGGACAATGCAACGTATCACAAGAACATTTTAACAATCCATAAAAAATTTTGAAGCATTCACCGTATTCACCAGATTTGACCCCTAGTGAATTCCTCTGTTTCCAGAACTGAAAAACTGCCTGCGTGGAAACGTTTTTCCTCAAATGATGAGGTTATAATAGCAGTGGAAACGTAGTTTTGCAGCCCTTCCACATTCTTACTTTGAGGATGCAATTCAGAAATTGGAATCTGTTTGGAACAAGTGTGTTAATGTTCAGAAAGACTATACTGAATAGCAAAGTGTATTTTATTTTATTTATTTACAGACGTGAAATACTAATACAATTAATTCTCACATGTAAAAATGGAGCACTGGCTACCAGAACCATCGGCCCGCTGATGTAAAAGTAATAGATAGTTAGCTTAGAGGTCTTACATGTAAAAGTGAGACTAGTAAACTTAATTAATTAAGACTATGGTAAAAATATAGTGGAGGAACATCAAATCAATTTTTCTCAGTCCTGATTTAACTAGAAATTCTGCCATTTTTGATATATTTTCTGAGGAAGTAGTTCTCAACAGTGTAGAAGGTATTTGGTTTCGGAAGATACTTTTCCTGATTTATTCAAAATGTGGGCAGTCGTCGAGTAGGTGGCAGACCGTTAAAGATGATGAGTGACAGTGTTGGCACCATGGAGGGCTGGAACCATTGAAAATGTATGAATGTGTGGCGACTGTGTGCCCTAGTCGAAGGCGGAAAAATGATTTGATATCGTTGCAACGGCAATTTAATGGGTAGTTTGGTTTTATCCTGTTTGGATTATTTACGATATAATGGTGGGAAGAGGATCTATTAGTGACTATTTGTGCGTTATAGTGCCTGTGATACATAAATTTATATATGTCTTTTTTCGAAATATAGTCGAAAGTTATAAATGGTCTTTCCCAGCGAGCTTAGACCGTTCGTCCGCTAGATTGTTCCCTTTTATTTTTTGGGAAAATATTGTTTATAATACATCTTTGATAATACTAGCACACTGGCGGTTAGGGGCTTGGTGCTCTAGTATGGATCAAAATAAGTAAATAAATATTAATAAACATCGGCCCGCAAACTAAGAGTTCTGGTGATATGACAAGCTATTCTTTGTTTCATTCATCACATTTATTTCCAATCATCTGTTTGTTAATTATGTACAAACGAACATAGCAAAAGAAGCCAAAGCAAAGTTTCATAAGATGTTCAAAGTGTACTTGTGCCATTTCTAAGCAGGCATGGTATCTTTGTCTCAGACATCAACTCTTTCTATGACTTCCTCAGTGGTTTGCATACTTAGAAATAAGCCAACTCCAATTCAACCTATCTAGTAAATTTATGGCATAAAATATTTACCTTCTTGTTGCTGATATATGTTCTGAATTTCAGAGATATCTCGTCCCCAGCGCCACTTATCGGAATCGAATCGACTGGCTACTTTTTCGGTATGAAAGACTGCTGACTCTTTATGAGATTAAAAATACCTAATACACCTAAACAGCTTAACAACAGTGTGCGGAAAATGTGTACTTATATGGCGTTTTTCAATAGGTGCGCTTCAACTTTTTTATTTTTATTTTTCGCTTGTCATTTGTAAACTTCATTAGTATACATTTCATCATGGAACGCTACACACTTGAGCAACGATTGCAAATCGTGCAAATTTTTTATGAAAATAATCGTTCTGTTGCTGTTGCTGTTTTTCTAAAAAATCATCTTCAGTGATGAAGCTCACTTTTGACTCAATGGCTTTGTCATCATGCAAAATATGCGTTACTGGGCAGAAAGCAATCCACACGTGATTCATGAGGCACCGTTGCATCCCGAAGAAATCACTGTTTGGTGCGGTTTACATGCCGGCGGCGTAATTGGCCCATATTTTTTCGTTGACGAGAACGATCGCCACGTTACTGTGAATGGAAATCGATACCGCGACATGATAAACGATTATTTTTGGCCGCAATTGAATGGTATGGACTTAGACGACATGTGGTTTCAACAGGACGGGGCCACAAGCCACACAGCACACGCCACAATTGATTTGTTGAAGAGTAAGTTCGATGAGCGCATTATTTCCAGAAATGGACCGGTCGAATGGCCGCCGCGCTCGTGTGATTTGACGCCTCTAGACTATTTTCTTTGGGGTTATGTGAAGTCATTGGTCTACAGTAACAAGCCGGCGACGATTTGTGAGCCCAGAGATAATATTGAACGCGAAATTGTTGGAATTTCGGCCGATTTATGCAAAAGAGTGGTCGAAAATTGGGTTCAACGATTGGAATTCGTAAAACGTGCACGCGGTGGTCATGCAAAAGAAATCGAATTTCATACTTAAATGTATATGTCCAAACTCGATAATAAAAAAAAAATTAGTTAAAAAAGTCAAACCGTTTGTGTTTCATTCAAAAAAAAAGTTGAAGCGCTCTTACTGAAAAAAGCTTTATATCCAGAATACTACAGCCGATCTCAAACCACAACACCATATAGTGTTTTATGAGTTTGCGTCACACAGCCGACTATTCGACCCATCGGCGCCCTTAATCTCCCTCGAAAGTGGGAGGAATATCGAATCATATGGCAGGCAGGTAGTGTTAGCGTCGGCGCGTCTCCTGCTAGCACAGTACACAACTTTTTATAGCGACGACATCAGCAGAACTCCCTAACTCATTACTATATTGTATGCGAGCGGCCTTCCTGATTCCTGAAGTGAGATTATGTGGACATTTTGTGTGTAGTTTCGCATGCATAATCGAAAAATAGGCGATGTACTAGCTGGAAATTTATTTGTGGGAAAATAATTTCAGTCATACTTTAAACAGATAAAACCACCAATAACTTTTTACACTTTTCTCCTTCCCTATCCTGGACACGGAAATGAGCCCGTCCCAGTTGTCGCTTGGCTGTCGGAGTAGATATTTACTTCCTTTCTTACACAAGTTAGCAGGCAATCAGCTGCTTCGTTGACTGCGTCTTTCTCTCTTGGAAGACACTGCGGCGGTCCAGTAGCCTGAGTTGAATTTAATGGGGAGCTCCTCATAGACTACTCCCTGACAAACTTTCACATATAATATAACTGACATATGCAGGCTCTCAAGGAAGAGGATGTCAAAACTTTATAGGTGTATTAGAACTCAGATTCGGACGAGTTACTATGAAAATTCTATTGATTGCTTGGTATATCTTGTTAACTCCAATACTTTACACTTTGGATGATAGTTATTCTTTACCTTTACTTAATGTTTGTTGAGATGAATATTTTATGAGTCACTGCTTCACTCCATTAAAAGCTATCAAAATGTTGGCCATGACCGCCAGACATAATTTTTGTATACACTACTATACTTCTAAGTATCATATTTAGTTCTACGCTCCTCCTATTATTAAATAAGTACTATATGTCAATAAAATTCTAACGGTAAGTTCAGTACATTTCCAAATTCATTATCTTCGTGGCATACTATCATAATATAGTAGTTATGCTGCCGACAAAAAATTATCTTAAAAACAAAAAATTGGCACCTACTCTTCTGTGAGATATTTGACCGAGCTTTTACTACTATTTGTGGCGTGAGTCTTGATGTAGGTCCACAAAAGGAGGGAACTAGAGCTTTAAGCCGACTCCAAACGGCAGATATTTTTTATGAGGGGCTTTTTCATGGCAGAAATACACTCAAAGGTTCGCCATTGCCTGCCGTGGGGCGACCGCTATTAGAAACCACTTTTTCTTCATTTTGGTGTTTCACGAAGATTCGAACCAACGTTCTCCGAATTCCGAATGGTAGTCCAGCACCACCCAATATTATACAGAAATTGTGCTTACCAAATTGTTGTTGCAACAAACCTTTTGAAATCATTTTACGTTCTTCGGGGTAAATTTTTCGCTTCTTTTGGAAGGGTTTTTCTGTTGTTTAGGCGTATTTTTTTATTTTATTTTTTCTCAGACCAGTTTTCAGTTAATCCATATCGTTTTAAGGCTCTCTTAGAACAATCTTGTTTGTTGAGGGCGACCGTGGTGTGATCCCAAATAAATATTAATAAATTATTTAATAAGTTCAATATCAAGTCAAAATATAAAAAAAAACTTTTTTAATGCTATCTTTTCAACTGCTCACGAAGGAGCGTAGACTTATGACACTAAGTGTATAAGTATATACGATCACAGTATTACTTATGCAATCTAATGAAGTTAATATACCATAATATGTTAACGAGCATAAGTTTATATAGGGTGTTTTTTAAGAGCTTGAGAACTTATAATGAAAATAAAAAACGGAAATATTCTTGGAATGAGTTTTTTATTATAGTCTCGTCGATAATTTCATGGCATTTAGTTTTCGGCTTTGATATCCGGCATATATTCGGATAGGCGTTACATGGTTCATTCGATTATTCCGATTTTGACTACTCTGCCAATAAATCTGGCCGTATGGCATCAATGGTGGCTTGGATATTATTGCACTACCGATTGCTAAGCGCGCTGTATGGAAAGTTGCAGTGAGTTGTTGGATCGAAATGGCGCCGATGCTTAGCTGATTAATTTTTGGAAACAAAAATTCAGTCAGTATGGCTCGATAGCGTTCGACAATCACCGTAACGGCAGCTCCGTCCTCATTCCGCCAGAAATAAGGCCCGATGAATTTGCACAATATGAAAGCGTTATTCTGCGTTAATCGATTCATGATGACTTGCTAAACTTTACAGAACACAAATGTCGGCATAGTTTGCTATTTCAGCTGTCTAACCATACTTATCGTTATGAATAATTTCCATGCAGCTAAAAAGACACCCGATAGATAAAAAGGTATGCGTTTGCATTCTCCATAATGCATATGGGCGAAAATGCGATTATACGACAGCAAAAGGCATAGCAGCAGCAGGGGATTATACGCTCAGACGTGAAATGGCAACAATTTTGTTAATTTTCACAGCAGTCTTGGCAAACTAATCGGAGGGGGATGGCGATTTTTCAGAATGTCCTTCCACAGCACTACTCGTGTAAAAATTGCACGTATGATTGTCTAATTAAAATTACGGCACGTGTGCAACTGATATTTGTAAGCAAATATTAGAAAAAAAACTAATGATTGGCAAAAAATAAAACAAACTTTGAGTATTTAGATTTATACACTTACGTATATACATATTTACGTACTTATTCATAAAAAAATTTGTGTAACAAAGGAAAAAGAATTCAACTAAACTACGAGATGCACGTAAATAATGCGAAATAAATGGTACACACGTGTGTTGCACGCGTCAAATTACCACGCCGTTATGCCGATTGACAACGAAGGCACATTCCTGTTGAATATTCACAAAAGGAATGGACATAAAATTGGGGATTGTCTTGCAACAAGCTATGATGAGGCGTGCAAAAATATGATTAATCGTCAGATAACTTGCCATAAACTATAAAAATCTATATGTGAAGTGGTGCCTATTTACCAAAATTGTGGAAGATTTTTATATTAGAAAAAATGATCTCAATTTTAAAATAAATAAATAATTGGCCCGTACACCTTTTCTGTTTGTTTGTCTGAGCTCCTAGTCATAGTCATGAAGTTGTTTCACAAATGGAGGCGCCTACAGTTTTATGCTGACTCCGAAGGGCAAATGATTTTTTATGAGGAGCTTCTTCGTGCAAGAATACACCCGAAGATTTGTCTGCCACAATTTTTACCGATTTTTACTGATGAAATTATTAACTTCATTTGCATTCATAAAAGATGAAAACCCAATTTTCTTTTTAATATGAATTTAAAAGTCAGGAAAACTTATTGCAAATAGTGAAGTTGAAGAGCTGCAGGTGCTTAATTGAAGAACCGCAGCCCATGAACGGCTGAATTTTGCGTGATTTTCTAATTTTTATAATTTTTTGTTGTTGTTTGTGTCTGTTTGACTATGTGTCAATTTATCAAAACTGCTTGCAACCAAAAGCAATTTCACTTCTTCTGTTGTTGTCGGTTGCTGTCACTTCAGCTCGATCGCTTTGATGATTGTTGATGTTAAAGAACTTTTACGCACCTTCTCAATTGTGCGTAGCATTTCAACTACAGTCACGCATGTGGCGTGCTCGTTCGGTTGGGCGTCGTCAATATGCTAGTGGGTGGCCTGTCAAGTGCACCTGACATCAGGACTACACTTCCATTACTATTACTACTTCGGTGGCTGGGCGCCAACCTTGTCCCTGTGCCTACTCTGCATTGGTCCGTTTGCTTTTCAAGTGTCAAGAATGTGTCAACTGACATTGTGAGTGCGTGCGACATTCGCCCTCTCACGCTTTGTCACCTAAGTTGAGACAACACACTCACATACTCACCCACCCACTCAATTATACAATATCATGGGTGACCCTCAATTACTTAAACTGGCCCCCAGAATGTGTTGTAAATTCCAATTTGCTCGACTGTCCATTTGGCTGCTGTTGCCGTCTGTCGACTCATATTGTTGCGCCACAATTGCAACAATGCACTTCGCAACTCCACAACATGACAATTGCAAATTTGCTGTGGCACGTTGAGTTAATATTGAAGATTGTGGCAATGTGTGGCTTGCGGTGCCACTGGAATTCAAGTTTCTTAAGTTTCGTTCATCTTTCTGTCATTAATCAAAATTCGCCATTAATTCACCGCAATTAATTGTTGTGTTAATTGCATGCTTACACCTACATACACATTGCTGTGGCTCGACAAACGTTGTACGAGTATAACAAAAATAAACCAAATACCTGCTGTTGGAATATTCTTAAATGGAATTCCACATTCGACTCAAAAGGTATAATGTGGCTGTAGCAAACTGCTGGATATTGAAAGAAATATACCTAGGCTGGGCAATACAAATGTAAAGGTGAAATTTAATATTTCTTGCATGAATTTGACCGGGGTTCGATGACCACTTTGAACATGAAAGTTCAGTTGCAAGAACACATTTTTTCTGAAGGCGGCTGCTACTCGTCAGTACATGGTAAGCCTCCGGGTGCTTTCCTAATAAGAAAAATCTTCATTTCAAATTTATTTGTACGACAACTTAAAGACGGTCACCCAAAACTGAAACGGAAGCTCAACCCCACACACAAAACAGCTCGATGCATAAAACCTTAATATATACCTTAAAATGTAAATCCAACATATTTGCTTTCTTCGGGTTTCTATGTAAGTTTTGGGTTAATGAGAAAGCAAAAAAGCCATGCACTTTGAATTTGCGGCGTCTTTTGGGCAACGTGTCTATATATGGCTATGGAGAGAGAGATTCCATCGACAAACATTTTTGCAACTCCGGTGAAGGAACGTCTCGCCCTAATCGGTATTACTAGAAGGGATATTATTCATAATCTCCCTAGTTTGAGAAGAAAGACGAAGTAACCAAACACAGCGTCTATGTGCGTCTAAAGTGAGCTTATGAGTACTGCCACCATAACGAATTAGAAATCGGGTGTGACAACTTCAGCGCCTTGGCAAAGGGCGCGCTTCCAATGTTGTAAATATAGCGGGTCATGACAAAAAACTAGACTTTTGTTAAACTCCTTTGATTATTGCATTGAATTAGTAGGCATTAACTATTGTCCTTACCCTGGATTTGTAAACTCACTGCAGAGTTTTTGGTACCAAAAAAATCATTAGTTTTCATTAAAAAGCCATCCAAGCAACATAGCATCCGTGAAGGAATTGTGCAGGTCTATAAAAAAAATAAAAGCTTAGTAAAATATTTGCCGTTAATCATTTTAAAAGTAGGAAGTTGCAAGATCTAAGGCAATGAGCGTGGAAAGAAAATGTGACAGTGGAAGGACTCCGTTGAGCATGACAAGGAACTTTCCAACCTTAATGTAAGTTCAATAATAGGGAGGACATAAGTAAACATAATAGGCTGCATAAATGAATCGCCAACAGAGTTATGTATATCTGCAAAGCATTAAGAAAACATCAAATATGTGCCGAAAATAAGTTTGCCAACCAGAATACACCATCGAACAAATATTTAATATGAAGTCGGAATGCCTATGAATGATTCAAAAATTCAAAAAAAAAAAATTGCAAGTTTTGAATGGCGAAAGTTATTTTCCTCTCAGCAAGTCATCTGCCTGACGGATCAATAATCGGTTCCATACGAATGACGTTTCCAAATGTGACTTCAATTTTAAATTCAAGTTCAAGCACACGTTTGAACCACTAGTAATGTTATACATCGCAATATCCGAGAAAGTAGTTTCGAGGCCTTGGTTTAAGCCAAATGCCTGCTCAGTGAACAAAGAAGTACACCAGAAAGAATGCTTGAACGAAATTTTGTTTCCTTTCCCTAAAAAGTACAATTCTGATGAACTAAAAATTGTGATTAACTCAGAAAAGAGTATGTGCATATATCCGTAAAATCGACTGCCTTCCAGCGTCATTCAAAAGTAACCTCATAATGCTAAACGCTGAAATCGATTTGGATCTTTTTCAGCCTGATCCGCAAGCACCTGTTCAGCAGAACACGAGTCAACATATTCTCGACTTGATTTGTACTCCTGCTCTCAAAGAACACTGCTAAATAAACCGTCACGCGGAGCAATAAGAGGAGATTTTCGCACCCCGCGTACCGCTGCCGAAGAAAAAATCGAAAATACAATTTATACGACAGTGAATTCAATGCTGTCCTAAAAAGTCAGGACGATGTATGCCATAAGTACATGCAACGCTGAGATCGGGAGAAAGCTCTGCAGAGGCGCCACCAGGTGTTAAGAAAGAGTAAGAGATGTATTATCCGAAGAGTAGAATGAGAGAGTACAAGATTGCGTCTTCCGTCATCGCTTACGAACGCTCAAACAAGATGAGGAAGAAGGAGAGTAATTTAAAGCAATAGAAACTGGCAAATACATGAAATTATACACACATACCTTCTTGCCACGTCGCCATCGGCAAGACAGGCATGTAATCTTGTTTTTGCTTCTATTGTATTATTATGTTTCATGACGCCAGCCGGTTGTCAAAATCCCTAAAAATAAAGTAGTAGGTTTTCGGAAGGCGCCATCTTTAGTTTATGAATTCCGTTATTCGAAGAAGGAAACAAACAACAGAAGGACTTCAAGGATGGGGTGATTTCCAGACGTAGGCTTAAATTATGAAGGTGAAACGTCTTCAACCTAGTGAATGAAGATATCACTTCACTGCATTTAAAGCTTATGTATGTATGTTGAGAGAATTTTTCTTATCCTTTTAAAAACCGCTGATATGGTTTTTACTATATCTTGGTTATTTGCCCTCCAATAAATCAAGACATGTAATGGTGGGATTTGTCGAAAACTTCGGCAGAGTATCAAATAGGTACTTGAACGTTCATTAAAAGCTTGATTTTGAGTTGTTTTGCTACATTCATATACAAAGCTACAACTCTTATTGTGCTCTATCCCGAATAATAATAATAGTAATCCTTATGTAGAATCGGCTAACTTTTCCCCGCAAGCTAAACCAGACAAGGTCTTACGGCTTTAATAATAAAATTTTGTTACTTTTCATAGAGTGAATAGGAATTCATGTAATTAAGTAAGAGATATCGAAGTTCTTCAATTTATTGAATTCGCAAAACTATTTTCCAAAATCCATATAAATAGAGAACGGCTCCAATAACCTTTTTATTTAATTATTTGAAATTATATTTACCTTAACAAATTTATTTGCATATTATTAATAATTATATTACAAACCAAGGATCAACAGCTACTACGGTTCCACGTATACGAATGATATCCACTAAAGCGTAAATTGAAGTTTATACGTAATTATTTTCTGATTATTTACAAAAGGAAAAAATTCAACATTCAATTGATGTTGAATTTCGCAATTTTTTCAGAGAGAAACGAAAACATACCTTCAAAATCATTTGATTTTAATTAATTGTTCATTCTTCCCTACCTCACTATGTTTAGTAAAGTAATTTATACAAACAACGAACGGACATTAGGATGGCCCAAAAAAAAAAAAAAAATTAGAAATACCTTTATATTGTACTTAGTCTTGTCATAAATTCTGTGACAAACTTTGCAATGCATACGGCGAGAACCAATTCGCATTGTCTTATAAATTATACTCAGACTCGTGTCAAATTTTGTTTGTTAACAATGGAGTGGAGAGCTAAGGAAAATCGCATTACAGAAATGTGGTAAAAGTGCAAGTGCAGTTTACGAATCGCTGAAGAAACTTAATATTTCGAGAATGTTTGCTTACCGCACGATCAATCGTTTTTCCCAGACAGAGAAATAAGTGGTCGTCTTCGCGTAGTTCGAAGCGGTCAACAAAAAATTCGCAGAACTCCCCTCAGAAAGCAGAAAATCATGTTCAGGCAAATGAACGTATAGACCAGTAGATGATCTACACATGAAAGCCTTCTGTCCCTTAACGAAAATTGGACTCGACAGATGCAACCAACTTCTTCGGCGGCACGTGGTCAACCGCCATGAAAATATTATTTTCAAAGATGAAAAAATATTCACTGTTAAGGAAGTTTTTATTAAGCAAAACGACGAAGTCTGTGCTAAAACTTCTAAAGATGCTAAAAATGTTGTTCCAAGGCTTAAGCGTGGACACCACCCAGTCTCCGTAATGGTGGGGAGTATCTTGTGAAGGCGTTACATCTCTTCATTTCTGGGGAAAAGCAGTTAAGACCGGGGCAAAAGTGGTGTCGCAGTTTAGCAGTACCCTCTTCAAGGAAGAGCATTGGATCTTCCAGCAAGATTCCGTCTCAGTCCATTAGGCAAAAACCACACAGCAGTGGCTAAAAAACCATATTCCTGGGTTTATAGAAGATAGGCCATCTGGAGGTCCGCATCTGAATCCTATGGATTATAGTTTGTGGCCAGAATTGGAGAACATGGCCTGTCGAAGACCTCACGTGCTGCAATAGCTGAATGGCCTACTCGTTTGAAGGCTTGTTTAAAGGCAAGTGATGACTATTTTGAGTATGTTTTACATAATTAAATAAAACTAAATTCATTATTACAATTTATAACAGATCTTATGGCAGAAAAATATTTACAAAACTAGAAATAGATCTTATGGCAGAAAAATATTTACAAAACTAGAAATATGTACAAAACTACGAGTCGCAATTACTCAATAAGCTGTGTAGTTTCCAGCCTGACACCTTCTCAGCATGCTTTGAAGCTTTTCTGCGTAGCTTGTCGCACGAGTTGCTTTAAATCGTCGTCTTATCGACAAGATGCGTTTTCATAATTCTCCACACATTTACAATGGGGTTGGCGTCTTGGTACTGGGAAGTCCGGTCCATTACTGTGACGCCATTTTCTTGTTTCTCAATGTATTTTCTGGTTAGTAGTGGTTTTGACGATGTGAGACGGTAGAATATGTTCGCCTCCTTCAGTCCTCGTTCTATGGTGTTGATATTCACATCTATTCCCTTTTTAGCAAGAACTGATCATGCTTGGCATAGTCACAAAGAGGGGACGATCACTTTATCCTGCTTTTCTATCATATCCCGCTTTAAGTCGTGCTCGAAAAAGTCATCAACATTTTTGTACACCTTATTCCGCTGATTCCACATCACAACAAACTTTTTTGATTTTTTAATTAGTTTTATAGCCACGGCGTGAGATAATTTCGGCCCTTTCGAATGCGTGCATAAAAATGCCGCCTCGAAACGCTTCGTATACTTCTCACTCATTTTTGCTTGGTTGCGTTTACGGAAAAGTTTCGAACGACACCAACCTGAGTTAGCACTGACGACTTAGCCCTTGAGTGGGACTATTACGCAGCGAAAAGCAGAGCGAAATATATCTGGAAGTTACAAGAAAAAACAGGTTCTTTTCTTCTGACAGAGACTGTATATACCGCTATGGTAAAACGTTTCTTCTTCTTCTTAATTGGCGCGATGGTCAAACGTTTAGCGCACTTAAAAAGAGTTCAATATAATGCTCGATTAAATGATATGAAACCAAATTAAATCCAGTTCTTTTGACTAAATATATTTAACACTTTATTATAAGACAAAATAACTTAAAGTAGACAGTTTTCCCTACTAAAGATATGACAAAATAGAAGGAATTCTTATTTGGTCATAGTGGGATTTGGATAAAGACTTAGCGCAGTTTTGATATTTGTAAGAATTGAGAAAAGATTGTTGACTATTATTATTTACCATATCAATATTTGGTAGAATAGCCGTTATTCTGTATAACTGCTTCACACCTGCGTGGTAAACTCTCTATTAACTTTTGGCACCTGTCCAAAGGAATAGAGTTCCATGCTTCCTGTACACCTTCCCAAAGTTCATCGATATTTTTAAAATTTTTTTGTCCAACCATCGTCTTCACATCATTCCACAAGTTTTCGATTGGATTTAAATCCAGACTTTGTGCTGGCCAATCGAGCTGGGTAATATTTTCCTGCGAAAGCCAGTTTTTGACCACTCCCGCAGTATATTTGGGATCGTTGTCGTGCATAAATATCCAATTTACTGGCTTAAACTCGAAAGAATATGGCTCCATATTATTTCTAAGTATATTCAGATACATATGCTTATCCATATTTCCTTCTATCTTGATCAGCGGCCCAACCCCGCGCCACGAAGAAACTTTTAAATTCCCACTGCCATGCTTCACCGTCTTTTTTGTGTACCATGGATTGGTTTCCTGATTTTTTTCAGGATGTACATATGTTTTTCCATCAGGACCGATGCGGTTTATTTTAGTTTCATCCGTAAAAAGTACTCGTTTCCAAAACTATGTCTTTTCGAAGAGGTGCCTACGCGCGAATGATAAACGCGCTTTAATATTATTTTTTGATAGGAGCGGTTTTTTTCTGCTTATGCGACCAAATATTTTATTTTCATTCAGACGCCTTCGCACGAGCTTACTGGACACAACTAAGCCTAATTCTGCCCTTACTTCAGCCGCTATCGTTCGTGAAAAGGATCCGATCGACTTTTCCTTACAATTATTTGATCCTCACGGAGAGAAGTTTTACGTGGCGGAGCTTCACGAATTTTTTTTGTTTTAATAAATTAGCATCCGACTTGACATCTCTGATGGCATTGTATACCATTTTTCTTGAACAATGCACTATTTTGGAAATCTTCACTTGATTGGTCCCCATTTGGTAAAGGTTCCATATTATTTTTCTTTGTTCAACTGAACAACACTTTCCTCTAGCCATTTTAGTAAAAATTTAAATAATAGTCGTTATTAATTAAATATTCACCACAAAAAATAGTTATTTGCCGAACCGATCGCATGTAAGAGAAAAACACATGTAAGTGCGCTAAATAGTTGTCCAACGTAATTGAGACAGAACTCAAGAAAAAGAAAGAATTATAAATTTTTGGGCATTTGAAGAGACCCATAAATAACTCTTATCATGCTGAAAACAAAATTAGGAAAATTTGCACTCTCTTAGAAGTAACTGCATTATTTATCAGTATAATATAAAGTGCGCTAAAGGTCTGACCATAGCTGTATATATAATTGGATGATTGGCGAAGCTCCTCCTATTTGAGGCGTGCATCTTTATGTTGTTCCACAAATAGATGAACCTAAGTTTTTAAACCAGCTCCGAACGGCAGATATTCTTGATGAGGAGCTTTTTCATGACAATTTTACACTTGGAGGTTTACCATTGCCTGCTGAGGGTCGACGGCTATTAGAAAAAACTGGTTCTTCATTTTGGTGTTTCACGGAGATTCGAACCTACGTTCTCCGTCCGCCCATTTAATACTTCATGGAAAAATAGAAGGAAAACGTGGAGAACTATATTCTTGGCTTGTAAGGTATTGCACTGGAATCCATAGGAATTTTATCAACAACATCAAGAGATCGAAATATTTATGATAAAATCTTGAAAAATGTAATTTAATGGTTTTATTTTTAAATAACTATAATTCATTATGCTTCAAGTGCTTTAATTTTTCAAATGCTGCTACTTAAAATGTTACTATTTGAATTGCTGTATGTGCGATATGTTATTTGTAAAATAGTGGGATCGCCTACGGATTGACCTACACTAGATTGGCAAATAAAGAAGAAGCATTTTATACAAAATTTACCGTGCATTTTCTACATGGGAATCAATAGTAATTTGCAAAACGATGGGAGTATGGGTGTTAAGAACGGCAGTCACCGCAGAGGAATGGGTTTTTTTCTATTGACGTGTATTTCTATTATGAAAGGCTCCTCATAAAGTTCGAAGTCTGCGTAAAACTGTAGGCCCCTCCTTTCGTGGAATAACATCAAGACGCAGGACACAAACAGGAGGAGACCAATTATTTATTTCTTATTAAGAAAAAAATTTACATTTTCTTGGGTCAGCCTAATGCGTAGGCTGAGTATACTATATATATAAAAGTATACACATATTTATAAATTCAACAATGTGCAGTAATTCTCTCACACATTCACATACCTCTTTACATGAACTCAGTTTTATGTAAAAGTGTTGGAGTGCATAAAGTGCTAGAGTATGTATTGATGCATTTTGTGGTTTTATATTTTATTTTAATTAATTAAATAAACCTTTTTAACGACAATGAGGCTACGTACATACCCACATATACTTTCCCTGCAATACTATAGGCATTTATTATTATACCCGCGCTCACTTTTGCACAGGGTCTCATATACTTATACATACGAGTATATATGCATATACTAAAAATTATGAGAGTAGTCTATTAAACCATGTCTGTCCGTCCGTGCGTATAATAACTTGAGCAAAAATTTATATTTTCAATATATTTTTCAATGTTTGGTATTGAAAGTAGGCGAAATCGGGAAATAAGCAAGCCCACCTCCCATAAAATGATAATTACAAAAAAAGAAATAATAATAAATACATGATATCTCTAATAAACAAAGAGAAGTGACATTTTGAACAATAGTGCCACCTCACTTTTGGATAAATGCGTATATCTCAATTTCGACTTAATAAAATTCATCATTACTTCCCACCTCGCTTAAATCCGACATAAATTTTATTGAAATGTGATGAAAACCACGCCCACTTTTTATATGTTACGACTAAATTTCTGCCCGTTCATCTGATGGACATTTTCCTCAAAAGTGTTTAACTTCAAAAATTAACAGCTAGTGTATATTAAATTCTATTAAAACATACGCGGCCGCCGCAGCCGAAGAGCTTGGTGCGTGACTACTATTCGGAATTCGGAGAGAACGTAGGTTCGTATCGCCGTGATCGTTTCTTATAGTGGTCGCCCCTTGGCAGGCAATGACAAACCTACAAGTGTATTTCTGCCGTGAAAAAGCTCCTCTTAAAGAAAAATATCTGCCGTCCGGAATCGGCTTAAAACTGTAGGCCACTCCATTTGTGGAACAACTTCAAGACGAACACCACAAATAGGAGGAGGCGATCTGTCAAACATCTAACAGAAGCGTACGCGCCAATTATTATTGTATTATTATTAAAACATGCGCGGGTATATAAAGTTCGCTTCGGGCCGAATTTAGTGCTTCCTTATCGTCATGTTTTTTTGTAAATGGAGTTAATTTTTGTTGTGGTTGTAGACGTTGCTTGCATGAAAAATTGGGCTGTATGGTGTTAAAACCACAGCTATTTTATCTCTTTTGAGTGCTGTGAAATAGTGCATTTTTATGATGTAGAGAATGCGGAGCGCGTTAGTTAATAAAGTGCTTAAACTATTGTCTTAAATATAAATAAAAGCTATTCTTTTATAATTGAATTCATTAAAACAAGATCATCACTTACCAATCACTCACGAACTTACCACACAAGGACCAGTGTTGCTATTGAAGAAATACAGAAGGTTGAAAATGTACAAAAAAATGACGCTATTCAACCTTTACCATCAAATGTACCCGTGCATGTCCTTATTTCACATCGCGGTATTTATCGCTTTAAATAATCCACAATTTACAATTTACTTTTTACAACAATTCTTAAGTACAAAATTGTCTGTATATGGGAGTGGTAGGCTTAAAAGACACCTTTTGGTCGGCACATACCTAGAACAGATATGAGCAGGGAAGCTAAGGTGCCACAAAATGAAATCTTTACATTCGCACAGAAAGGAAATTAAAATGTATTGTGCTATAGGTTGGTTGAAAAGTTATTCAAAATAAAATAAAAGAAAATGTCTTTATAAATCCAGTAAGGATTTTTTTTTATATAAATTCACTTATTTTCACTGTATTAATTTTCCAGAAATTTTGTTTCATTTATTTTCACTGCTTCGCTCTTTGCTAAATTGTTAAGGAATGCGGCACAAACTTTCCCATATGCAAGTTTTTATGTAAAATATGGATTAATCACCCATTTGAAATCTTGATGGTAGGTGCAATTTCACCACGAGTCAAACTTGGATCTTCACAAATATCATACACTTACTTACTTATGTGGTCTGATCCGGGTGCACAACCCGTTACCCGATAAAGGCCCACTGCAACAAGTTTCGCCAGGCGTCTTTGCTTTGCGCGTGCGCTTTCTCCACCTTATTACACCAAGCGATGATAGGGTTCCTTCAACTTGACCCTGCCATCGGAGGCACGTAGTTCCCGTCGTTGTTCTCTAACTTGCCATCCGAACACCTTCTCTGCTGAAGCTTCTGCATCCATGCGCTCAACGTGGCCCAGCCAGTGCAAGCGCAGAATATTGATACGCTTCACTATATCTACATCGTATAGCTCATACAGCTCGTGTTTCATTTGGTGGTAGTAGTTATCGCCAATACGAAGAGGACCGAAGATTTTCCGAAGCATCTTTCGATTACCTATTAGCAATCGTGATTTGTTGGTTTATCTCCAGGCAATCCAGGTTTATCTCGTTTGTTGTTGTGACGGCAGTGTCGAGATATATAAATTGCTAGTCGTCTAGTTGTCCGCTGAAATGCTGGATCCAAAACGCCATGAGTCTCTCCTAGTGGACAGCATATATGTACTTCGTGTTACCCTCGTTAACCACCACACCCACTCTAGTTGACTCGCTTTTGATAGCGGAACATCCCGCTTGCAGTTCCTTATGATGTCAATGTCATCAGTATATGCAAGGAACTCGACAATTTAGTGCCATTTCGATGAACACCGGCTCTCCGCAGTAAAGACAGAGCTGGACGTGTTGCTAAATGTCATTTTGCAAAGTTGAATCAGTTTTGCGGTAATACCTCACTCAGACATTGTGGCGTAAAGGCGATTCCTTAGGGGTTATGTCGTTATATTTTCATGGTTTTTCATGAGTTTTCCATTCCATTGCTATTGCATTTTTCGGTCTCCCACTACGTGATTCACCTTCAATATCTGTACGACTACGTTCCAACTCTAAAACCCCCGCTAAACAGTTAAAAATAAGTAGTATTTTTTTGCACCCCCACCATTTTTTGCGAATTGCTACAGCTGGTAAATCCAAAAAATATAATATTAAAGCCGATGTTCAGTTATTTTTCTTTTAAGACAAGTAAGAGAGTATTAAATTCGGTCCGAACCGAAGTTTATATATCAGTTCGCATTTAAAAAAAATTTAATTTGCATGACTGCTTATATTTGGAATCAAACAAATTCACAGACAAGAAAAGCTATAGTTTGTGACATCAGAAGCATGGAAATTTTAGTTTGACCATATAAAAAGGGGGCGCGAGGACTTGGACAAAAAATATCAAACATTGGTCCGTTGTGATACAATAAAGGGGAGGAAACACAAAAATAAAAGGACCAAACAGGTGGAAAAAGGAAGAGGGGACTTTTAATTAAAGGATGACGACCAACTGAGACTTATTACTTTTGTATAAACTGCTGCAAGCTACTGATGAAATTCAGTGTACTATTTAAACCCGCAATATTCGCAGTTGTAGCAAAAAAGGTGTCTAAATATTTGTCCGACGAGAGTTGGGCAGCTGAGATGATGCCACCTCATCCTCCAAATAGGATTTGAAGCAATCCTAAGGCTCCCCGTATGGACGGAGTTGCGGATTTGTTAACCTCAGAAGTTCCCTCGAGCGCCCCCGGTCTGGCCTTGACCAGAAGGATCTCGCGAGCTAGCACAGCGCTCGCTGAGTGGACGCGATGCGCATCATTCCAGGAATAGACCACAGGTTCTCAAGGGAATTTAAATCCTGTTCCTCTCCAGAGTATCGGGTCCAGCCAGCTTATCAGCACAGCAGTTTCCCTCTATGACGCTATTACCGGGAACCCATATGAGCCTGATATCTTAATAATATTTATTTCAAATCCAAATGATGTGCAGAGAAATACGTGTACCGAATTCAGTTAAGTCGTTATCGAGATACCCGAATTTACCACAAAGTGCTTATTTCTGGGGATTCATAACTTGTGGCCCTCTGTTCCTCCCTGGCACCGTAGGAAATAATAATAATATTAGTGTCAAATTCGAGCAATTTTGCTTTGTTTATAAAAGAGATAACAGTTTTTTTCTCTTTGGGAAATTAAGTCTTATGGTAAGTGGGCGTGGTTACCGATTTCATTGAATTATATTGTTTAACTTTTCTTATGTTATTGTGCCCCCGAATGGACGGGGGAACTGGTTCTCAACCAACCTCGGTCATACATTTAATGCCTAATACTTTCCTGGCGAGTCTTTCCCTCTTCGAAAGGCATATGACGAGTTGACAACGTCCGACAGCAGGCAAGCCAGAACTTCCTTTTTCCAGGAGAAAACTTCTCCTCTCATTATAGTACAGCAATAAATTGGAGGAGAACAAAAAATATGAATATTTTTACATGTGAGCATTTGTTTACTCTAATTACATTAGATTATATCGATCATTGCCAAATATTTACCAAACAATTGTATTATCAGCTGAATATATGTATAAGTATTGCCATTGCCCCGATTCTCATTGTAAGGCAAACGCATAATACCATGAGAATTCTTGCAAATGTTCAAACTATTTCAGCTCACACAATTGCATACATACTTTAGGCCTCAATTACTAAACTGACCTCAATAAGACATGTAAAGCAAATGGTTGGCTTTCCTCATTCTAAACGTATCTGAACTAATTGCAGTGTTTTGTGAAAGACTTTTTTCTAGCGAATTGTCGATCATTAAAAATAGTAGTTCCTTTTGTCATAAACTATGTACGCATATCTTTGTATAAGTATAAACTTCACTATTACATTCACATATTCCACGAATTACTAAATGGAATCATTGTAGTAAAACGGAGAGTCACGGAGACTCACAACTGAGCTCACATAGACCAGAACTGGTCCTTACAATTACCAAGAGATTATACGAGTATGGAAGTAGAACCTTCCTGTTGAGCGAGTTTTAGCAAAACCTGCATCCGCAGTACTGCAATTTCTCTCAATGAGGGAACTAAATTGATACCTGAAGTAGTAAGGAAGTGTTCTGTTCAATCCAGACCGAACGTGATATACCCGCACATATTTTAATAAAATTAAATTCGGACTGACTTTGAAATCATTTTAGAGCTTGTAACTGATGAAAATTGTATTTTCATCTAAGGGCAAAATGTTTTCAAAGTAAATTAACTTTTACCAGCTGCAAACACAATTATACCTTAATTAAACGCTGCATTAACGCAGAGCAATGACGTGGTCTTTGTCATTTGGTATTTCTATGATAAATTCTGTCATTAAATATTGTATGAATGCCTTTGAAATGCACGCACGATTTTTTAAAGCTTTCCTTAGTTAATTGGACTATTGGTTAGTTGCTAGGCAGAAGCACACAGCAACGCATTATAGCACGGATAAGTGGATTTAGTGTGTTGGTTTAAAAGTAAAGGGTGTTTCTGTAGATGTATTGCACTTCGGTGGGGAAATCATAAGTGGATTTAGTGTGTTGGTTTAAAGTAAAGGGTGTTTCTGTAGATGTATTGCACTTCGGTGGGGAAATCAGTTACAATGAGGTTCCCAAGTAACTGAATACTGTTCGGTGGTCTTTGGCAAATCACTAAGCACCCAAATTATTCTTTAGAAAAAATAAAATGCACGACGCACCTCACCCAGTTAACAGCTTACTCACATCTGGCTGATTGAGTTTGTGAGTAAGTAAAGTTAGCGATAGTAACCCATAAGTTCATTCATTCATCAACTAGTGAGGCATACCAAAGAGTGCACTGCTGCATGTGGTTTGCTCGGCGGAGCCATCATTGAACCACACTTAACCAGAGACCATGGAAAACTAAGCAATTAACTCGCGACGTATTTGGGTTTTAACGTCAATGTCAGATAAAATGTCATGCGTCATCATTTGAGACCATAACTTTTTTGAGACGAATTTGTGCTGACCGAATCATTTCAAGATTGAGGCGTTCAATTGGCCATCTAGGTTAAGCAATTTGACTGCTTTAGAGCCTTTTTGTTGGCGTATGTGAAATCAGTGTACACAAAACTGAATTATCATTCAAAGAACTGTACTCAAGGTGATTACAATTTTGTCCGTATAACGGTTGCATGTATAATAATAGCATCAAGGAATCGAGATATGAATAAAAGGAGTCGACTTAGTCATTGCTGTCCAACCATCTGTCCGTATGCATTTGAAAGTGTATTATAATATCCAAGCCCTGTCCAACCTTTAATTTAGGTGAACCTGAAAATATATATCATATGATTGGAGTTTGCCAATACTGGACATGCGTTTAATCACATTTGACGGAACGACTATGAATATATCATAGATAAAGTCATTAATGTATATTATTAAATGGAAGTAATTATCTAGCGCTGTGCAAATTTTCTAGTAGCTGTTACAGAGAGCTAATATTTAATGTATTTCTTTTTACTTAGTGTATTTAATTTGAACACTTTTTATTTATTTAATTCTCCGACTTAGAATAATTAGTCCTGCCATAAGTTCTGTTACAAGTTAAGTCCATTATAGACATGAAATTACAAATTTTTTTTTAGTGAAGTTAGTTTTATTTAATCATGTAAATATTAGAAACGAAAACATTAAATTTTAATTCAAAATGGTCACCATTTGCTTTTAAACAAGCCTTCAACGATTATGCCATTCAGCTATTGCAGCACGCACGGTTTCCACGGATATTGACATCACTATTCGAACCCAAGGATGCTTAAGACCCTGTTTTCCAATTCTGACCACAAACTGTAGTTCAGACCATAAACTGGATCAGATCTTGGCTTCCAGACGGTCAACCTTCAAATTAAGAGATCTAACACGTTTAAAAGACACTCTCCACTAAACCGTTACGGAGGCTGGATGGTGACCACGATGAACCCTTTCAACAACATTTTTTGCGTCTTTTGTTGTTTTGCTTATTAAAAACTTCTTCAGCAGTGAACATTGTTTCATCTCTGAAAATAATATTATATAATATTTTCATGGCCGTTGACTGCATGCCACCGAAGAAGCTGGTTACATCTGTCAGGTCTAATTCTCTTCAAGTGCGTTGTGAAAAGATGACCAGTTGCGCGACGGAAGGCTTTCATGTGGAAATCATCTCTAATTAGTCTTGACATGGATCTGGTCGATACGCTCATTTGCCTGGACATGATTTTCTGCTTTCTAAGGGGATTTCTGCGAGTTCTTTCTCGAACGGATTTTACGGCTGGACTAGTCCGAGCCACGCAAATGCGATCATTTCTCTTTCTGTCTGGGAAAAACGATAGATCGTGCGGTAAACAAACATTCTCGAAATGTCTCGAAAGTTTTTTCAGCAATTCGTAAATCTCACTTGCACTTTTACCACATTTCTGTAGTGCGATTTTCTTTAGCTCCCCATTCCATTGTTAACAAACGAAATTTGCAAGCTGAGTATAATTTATGAGTAGATAATACCTACGAACAAAACCAAAAATAACGAACATTTTTTTCTGCAAAAAATTTGTCACAAAATTTATGGCAAAAATATAATATATTGGGTTGGGAATAAGTTCGTAGCGTTTTAACATAAAACTTAAAAACATAATTTAAACAAAAACCAATAATTAAATCGATAATATAATCGCCGTTGCTCTTTACAACCTCTTCCCAACTCTCGACAAACTTGTTGATGCCATTCCGCCAAAAATCTCCTGGTCTGGTATCAAAGAAGTTGTTGAGCCAGTTTTTAAGGACCTCCTTGTAATGCCCGAAGGTAGCGCTCTTCATAAGGTCCGGAGAATGTGGTGGATGCTGAAAGACCTCTCAATCGATCTCTTATAGTGCGGCAGTGACGACTTGTGCAACATGGGACCAGGTGTAGTCGTGAAGGAGTATGGTTTGACCATGTCGATCATATCTTTACGGTCGAATAGCCTTATTGACGAGGTGAAGCTGGTCAATGTAGAGCTTCTTGTTGATCGTGGTATTCTTTTCGAGCACTTCGCGGTGCACCATGTCCACCCAGTCCCACCATACACATATCATGATCTTCTTTGGATGAAGATCCTCGACTCTCGAATTTGGCGTATCTCCTAGACTCATCCACTACCCCCTTTGCTTCATATTGATGTAATAGGCACCGTTTTCCATCTATTTTGATGATTTGGTCCAAAAGGCGATGTTTATGACCACGTCTTGCTCGATGGCGGGCGAGATGCTGAGAAGAAATTTGAAGGCGACTTTATTGTTTTTTTTTTTCGTGGAGCTCGTGACACACCCAGGTTTCCAATTTTTCGGAGAAAAGAGGAGATTTTCTCTATTGAAAGAGGAACAGGTGTCGAAAAAGTTGATTATTTCCTCGTGGGTATTCCATTTCAAAGCATCAAAACTAATAAAAAATTAAATAATACGGAAATACATTTAACATAGTTTTGTAAAGCAGAAAGTCTTCTATTGAATGAATACTTACCCTTTGTCAAACAACAAACAAATCGTTGTGAAATAAAAGAAAACATAATAACGCTTTGAACCTATTCCCCAATCCAATAGTATATAGATTTCATTCGAAACATACTTATCGGCTTGTTATACGCCGGAACACTTTTTAAATTTACATATATAAAGGGTGGGTAAGTTTAAAGGGCCGGTGTTGATTTTGAATAAAATAGAATGTTTTTAGAAAATTATAATCATTTGTCTTTATTATGATAATATTGGTATAGCTGAATTACGTATGAAACAAAATACTGGCCAAATGGCCGCCGCGGCCTCGGCGGCACACTTTCATCCGATGGTCCAAATTTTCGATGACGCTGGGGCATAATTAAGGTTTTATGCCGTTAATGTGCTGACTTATCTCATCCTTTAGCTCTTGAATTGTTGCTGGCTTATCGACGTACACCTTTTCTTTCAAATAACCCCAAAGAAAAAAGTCCAACGGTGTCGTTGACGTTTAGGTGTGGTTCACATTCAACATCGGCCCTTAAAATTTAACATCCTTTATTATACGAGTATATAAATAAAAGTTATATATTTAACAAAAAATCATGCCAACGATGCAGCGGCCAAGGTTACTTCGGCATAATTCCTCTCGAAGACGATTAAAACGTACAACGGTAATAGATCTTATGGAGAGCGAGAGGCGGTTATATTGTGAAATGCTTTTAAAGGAAGTTGCATTACCAAATGAAAATTAATGTGCTTTTATATACCTATACAAGTTGCAATTGTAAAACGTTTCTAAATAATGTATAACACAACATTAATAATAGCAAAAAAATATTATATAATAGAAATATCAGTCGTGTGGAGTGTCGTGAAAAATCGATACCATACGAACAATTCATTAGTGATTCAAGACCTTAAGGCGAATGTCGAGCAGCCGCCACTAAGAAGTTGGGAAACTGTGCTAGTAGGATGCGCTACTGTGAAGCCAGCCAAGGGAGCAACATAAATGAATGTATGTTCCACAATTATGCTGTTTCGAATACGGAAATAATTTACTTTTGCTAACTTTTTTTAATTTTTAAAAAGAAACCAGTATATGGGCCAAATCATGTAAATTTTGTTTCATGGATATTCATTTACACAGCTAATTTGTAATTGTATTCATATACTTAAGTTTTTTCGCTTTGCATATTAATGGTTTGTATTGATTTGTATTGGTTTGGTAGGTTGTATGTTTACTTAGAAAAAGGCACTAGTTTTGCATTGGCAAAAGTTCACAAAAACTCAAAAGTTTATAAAAAGGAAAGCTATTTAATAAATCGAAAGATGCTTTCATTCTATAGCTAATTCTAATAATAATAATAAATTCACAAAAAAAAAAAACGGAAAATCTATACCTCATTCCATTGAACACTAAATCAATCCTCTGCATTTTTAGCTTTTCTTAATATTCCTGTGAATTATTCAAAAGGTATGAATTAAGAACTTAATTAAATAGGAATTAAAATCTCCGGATTTCATCTTGCTGACCACAAAACAACTTTAGACATTTTTGACCAGTCAGATACAGCCTCATAAATCGTGTCCAATCGTTCCTCATCCCTTTCGCTATTTACGCTCCCATTGGTCATGCTTCCTCCTTCTCCAATTCACTTTCAACTACGTTCCGTGTCAGTGCCATTTGGAAAATGTTGCTGCTCCAATTTGGCTTTGACGTGACACTTTTTAATCAGAGGCTGCGGAGTTACTGCTCAGGCTGACTATCCAAAGCAAATGTTGTGTTGTCAAGCGTTCTGCAAAAATATAAAGTGCGTGAAAAATAAAATAAATATATACAGCTCATTACATATGTGCATGATCTTAACGGCGAGCTGCAAAAATACCATTGCCTCCATAAAACGCCAATCGCCACCATTCCTCGCTACACTTCCACAAGCCGGCTTTCCTCCATTTATTCCTTTAATTAAGAATCCAATCCAAGAGTCGACTTTGATGCTGCTTTAAGAGTCGACTTTAATTTTAAATATGCGTGAGATATATTTTAGATTTATTTATGTATACATGAGACACACGCATATACTTATATATATAATATGTACATATATCATATATGTGGGCTTACACCATAACAATGCAAGCTACACTCAAACAGGATTTCTGAAGAGAACCTAAAAAGTATTTTGCTTGTTTTATGGCAGAAGAAACTTTGCCAATTTAATAAGACGTTTGAAAGTAAACATTTGCAAATGCATATGTATATAAATACGAGCTCACATATACATATATGTATACATATGCGTATGATGAAAATCCAACTTGTATACAATTCAAGTATTTTACTGAGAACTTGTTATTATGTTGAGTTCTAAACTTGCAAATAGCTCAGTATCCGCAAAAGAATTTCGCTTGTAAACTTGAAATTCGAAACTCTTAAGTATATAAAATCAGTTACGAGTACTTCACTTAAAGGCACTTCAAAGAACTAATACACATTTCTATACCCCCATGAACTTTTACAATTTTGTTCATATAATGGTTATGGGTAACAGGATAAAGGAATCGAAATAGATAAGGATTTATTTACTTATTTATTATGGGTATGTCAATAAGTTTCCGCCCTCATAAAAGAGGTGCCGCTCCTGATATGCGAATGGTCCAGAAAGCAGGTAGATGGGTGCCACATCAATTGAAGGAGAGGGATATAGAGAGACGTTTGGTGACGTGAGACATATTTCTTGAACGGCGGAAAAGCACAGGTTTTCTGCATCGCAGAAAAAGTTAGCGTCGAAAAAGTTGGAGCCCGCCAGGTGAACCAGTTCCATCGGCAGCGAAAAAAGACATTCATGCTTCAAAGGTTATGTTGTACATCTGGTGGAATCAGAAGGGTGTCATCTATTATAGAATCCTTTAACTATCTGCAGTCAACACTGCGATTGTTACCGACTGCAACTAATCAAGCTCTCGAAGAAAAGTAGGCGGAATAAAACGGTAGACATGGCAAACTGATTTTGCTGCATGACAACGCCAGGTCACACGTTGCTAAATCGGCTCACAATTATTTGGAGGGACTGAATTGGGAAATCTTGTCCTATCCTCCGTATTCCCCAGACATTGCACCTTCGGATTACCGTCAGTTCCGATCAATGCAGTCAGCCCTTATTGGAGAGCGCTTCACTTCTTACGAGAACATTGCAAACTGGCTCAATGTATGGATCGAATCAAAAGAACTCGAATTTTTCGTCAGAGGAATCCGTATGGTGCCTGAAAGGTGGAGTAAAGTTGTGGCTTCCAATGGCACACACTTCACATAATATCATGTATTTTTTAATTGTTTAAATAATTCATAACTTTAGCTAAGAAAGGACGGAAACTTATTCCCATACCCAATATACATATGTACATGTATTTACTTCTATGAATTTCTGTCCTTACAGACTATGATTCAAAAGCAAATAAGATTAAACTAATGATATTTATAATAAATGTATTTTTATGTATCTTTAAAAAAGCAAATCTTGGAAGTGAAAAATCAAGAACTATATCATTACTATGGGAATTTAATTCACGTTTAGCGCGAATAATGGCCAACTTAGTTTTAAAGTTTTCCCCATAAAAAGGGTAGAGGTTCATAAGAGATTCCTGAGTAAAGGATAAAGGACAGACGCGGTATGGACCTACGAATTTCTACGGCTTTGAGACTTATAATCATGAGACGAGCAGAATATGATGGCGTGGGATCTATAAAGTTTAGAGGCCGAAGGGAATATTTTAGGATCATTTTTTTACACATTCGATTCTATTGATAGCTTGATGATTACATGATCTCCAAATAAAAAAGCATATTCTAAATGAGGCCTAATAAATGATGTATAAAGTAACTAGAGATTAGAGAACTTAGTGGAATTCCGTCCGCGGTAGCCCAACATCGAGAAAGATAGGTTCCAATTTCGGTGAAACAGCAAAATTGAGAAAAATTTTTTTCTAATAGCGGTCACCACTCGACAGGCAATGGCAAACCTCCGAGTGTATTTCTGCCATGAAAAAGTTCCTCATGAAAAATATCTGCCGTTCGGAGTCGGCTTGAAACTGTAGGAACATCAAGACGCACACCACACATAGGAAGAGGAGTGTGTGCGCTAATTACATAGCATAAAGCAAAAATTTAGCAAATGAGAAACAATTTTTGATATAATTAATAAATATTACAAATAAGAGCGGGCCATGATATTTCCTTGCGGAACACCAGAGGCAGCAGCAGAGAAGGTATGTAATACAATAAATGAAATTTCATAAATCGTGATAACACTACGTCTATTGCACAAATAAGAGTTTCTCCATTGCGGGAAAACAGAATGAAAGCCAAAACAAGCTGAATCTTTTTAAATAAGATCCTGTGAGAGATTTTATCGAAGGCTTTCGAAACTTCAATGCAAATGCAGTCGACCTGGAAACTATCCGAGATAGAATCAACGCTGAATTCACTAAAAACAACTAGATTAGATATTATAAATCTCTCGGCTACAAATTCGTGCTGACTTGAGGACACATTTTGGCAAGCCGATAGCTTTGAAATAGGCCCATAATTTCTAACCACTCTTTTATTGCCAGAGAGCTTCCATGCGTCAAGGAAACTTCCCGACGATAAAGATTTGTTGCACATTACTATCAGGGAGGGAGGGATGGGGTTAGGTATCAGGATACTTTAGAGACATACTATGGAGGAATGAGTACTTAAGAACGGAAGGTAAAACCCGAACATACAAATGGTGCAGTGGCGCGAGCAGAAAATGCAAAAGCAATACAAATTCTACGCACTACAGAAATGTAAATTTTACGATCCATCGCAGAAAAAACTCGTCTAAATTGCGTAAGAAACAGTAACGGAAGAAATGAAAGGTACTAACATTATTAAACTCGTAAGGACAAGAAGACGAGCTTTGATGACCATATAACAAGAGCATCCAGTGGCCGAATAATAAGAATTGCTAGAGATTTTAAACCACACGGAAGACGGGCACCAGGAAGACCTCCAAAACGATGGAAACAGAAAAGAAAATTTTGTTTTCTATTACATTTTTTTTTTTTTTTATTATACTGGAACTGTGATTTCAATGAATTTTCTGTTTACTCGTGCAATGAAATGTAATTTATATTACGTAAACAAAAACAGACAGGCAGTTTTTAATGAAAGACAAAGAACGAAGAAGAAGAAAGACTTTCAGGAGTTAGAGCAAGGCTGGACAATTTTTATCAAAACTGTTGAAAGTCCATCAGTTTGCGAGGGAAATTTTATTTCAAGAAAAGTGCCCTCTGGAGATGGCATTAATCTTCTTAGAGGCAAAGTTCAAGGAGTAATTTAGGCTAGAGGAAAATCCACACGGTTGACCAAGTTCTTCATCAAAAAAATTACATTTAAAAAACGCAGCAAATAAATTTGCCGCTTCACTTAAACATCGCGCTTGACTATTATCTGAAAAGATGCTGGTGGCAAGACTGCCACTACTGCTTGTAAATTTTAAGTAACTCCAGAAGATTTTGGTATTTCATTTAATGTTCAAATCCTTGTTCTATACATAGATGTATACCTACATATACATTTTTTATTTTGTTTTATTAACGAGCTGTAAAAGGGGTAAAATCGAAAGCCTTAGTCAGTAAGGGACTTTAACGCCACTAAAATCACCTCAACTGTTCATCCTACAGGGATACCATTTTGGTAATTACGTCTGGAGGCCGTTGTGAGCAATAAGCTCAATCGTCAATTATATTTGTCTGCTGTTCTGCTTGCTGCATTTTATCAATGCGACAGTTGTGGTTGCTGCCGCGTTTCATCATTCCTTCGCCTTTAATCAATCTTGCGAAGTTCCACGATAATTCGTGTTGCAAAAGCTTGAACCGCCCTCTATTTTTCATTCGATTCAAGCATTTGTTCAACTAGGTTATTGTCGTCATCGAGTCCCTAACGAACCTGATGCAATCAAAAGCCTCATGTTCGACCGTCTCCTCTTCGTCCAAGCATTCTGGACAATAAGGACTATCAGTCAAATCTAAGCGATGCAGATATTTTTGGAAGCATCCGTGCCCACTTAATAGCTGCGTTAGGAAGAAAGCAACGTCTCCGTGTTTCCGACACATCCACTAGTTAATTCGCGAGATCAACCTATGCGTCCACCGGCTTTTTGATGACTGGTCGCATTTTAATTGCCAGTGAACTATCGAGGTAGAGCGTTATGTTTGTTTGAGTTCCTTTGTCGGCTTCGTATCTTGCGAGCAGTACAACCTCTTCTGTAACTTTGCCGGGATGTTTATAGGCATTTTTCTAGTTATGACGCAGATTGCATCGTCCGACACATATGTACGAGTATGCATGTAGGTATTAAATATTTGAAATCACTAACGTTATTTTGTATTATATTTAACGAAATACAAATGATTATTTTCTTGGACAGACAGACGACTATAAAATCAATTGAGTCAGTTAAAATTAGATAAAAGGATATTCCGGAATGCCTGGCAGCTCTAATTGGTATCAGCACTATCTTCAAGGTCAGCCTCTTATGGGTTCCGGGACATAAATATATTGAAGGAAATGGCAAGGCCGATGAGCTAGCCAGAAAAGGTACTACTCTTCCACTGCCTGAAAATAATAGCAATATTGGAATTCCTATGGCAACTTCCAAATTAAGAATAAAAATAATATTCCCCAGCGTGACAATAAGTCATGGAGAAAAGAAAATACTTGTGTTACAACCAAGCTAATTTGGCCAAAAAGGAATAGATAAGAAAAAGTCAACCTCTCAAGAGAGAACATCTCAAGCACTCTTCAGGACGAGAAGTATTTTTTAAATAAATATTGCAGAAGTTGTGGACACGAAGAAGAGGAAGAAACAACAGCATACTTTATCTGTAATTGTCCAGTCTTAGCTCTTAGAGTAGAGGAGAGTTGTTAGGAAAATACCATTTTGACTCTCTTACGGAACTTCCCTGTTTCGGGATAAAGCCTATCCATCGCTTCATAAGAGAGTCTAAATGGTTCCATGATAAATAAACAGTAAAGTTACCGTGTTACACAGTACCACACCTGACCTCCATGGTCTAAGTGGGTTGGCTACTCTAAGCCGACTGGCACAAAAACCGTACATAATCTAAACGGTTCTTAGTCGATTTAAATGTCTTGAAGTTATTGTTTTTAAGATTACAAGTATACATAGTATGTATAAGTTTTGTGGTTCGATAAGAAAAACGCAACTTTGATACTCTTTGACATCAATACACTTGTTCTAATAAGATTCCATTTTATGAACTACATCCCTGAAGTGAGATCTGAAAGGGCTGCAAAATTCGCTTCCATTGCTGTTAGGACCCCATTTTTTCATGAAAAATGCTTAACACACGTGCATTTTTTTAGGTCTAGAAGCAGATGGACGTCGCTTGGACCAAAATCTGGATGTTGGATGCTCCAACAATTCGAACTATAATTCATGATGTTTAGCCATTGTCTAAATGCTCTTCTGACATTGTCCTGATGAAAAATATTTTTTTTCTTTTGCAAACTGTGTATGTTTTCATGAAATTTTTCCTTCAGCTGGTCTAAATGGTTACAATAATATTCAGGATTTATTGTTTTACCAGTTTGCAAGTAATCCATAAACAAATTTCCTTTCGCATTCCAAAAAACTGATGCTAACACCTACTTGATCGATTTCTGAACACGAATTCGTTTCGAAGCCGAAGAATTAAGTTCATACCGTTCTTTATCCTCTTGTTTTGATTTGGAATCATCGTTATATACCCAAGTCTACTCCATAGTGGTGAATCGATGCACAAAATCCGCTTTATCCTTTTGAAAATGCTGTAAATGGTGCTGAAAGAATGATGAGAGAAGAAGGTTTAGCAATAACTGTCCGTCCATGGGCTAAACGTACACAACTTGTTCAAACCAGTTCTTATAGTACATATACATATGTACCTAGGCAAATTTTGACAGCTGTTTGACGAGATCGAAAGTACGAGGTTTTTGTGGCTGACGAGGCATTGAGATGAATGCCACTACTGTTAATAAGTTCTAGCGTTAAAATATTCATTAAATGTAATAAAAAATACACAAAATATTTAACCAAATTTTACTAAAATATGCGCGGGTATATAAAGTTTGTCCCGGACCGAATTGAGCACTTCCCTACTTGTGCCATTTTAATATTTTAATAGACGAGTGGGTTGCAAAATAACTACTAACTATATATTTGAGAACTTGTGTAAGGATTCTTGTAGTTCTTACTTGGGATGTGCTCATGTGCATAATTTAAATTTCAATAGATGTATACATACTGCATTTGTATGTAAACAATTATAAACAACACCATAAGTTTTCCATAGAACTATTGTTGTTCTTTTAGCGGGTTTTAATTAATGCCAATTGCTGAAAGCACATGAGATCCACGAGCCAAAGCGTTAAACAGTCGATGAGCTAATGAAAGGAGCAAATACTCGTATGTATGCTTTGAAGAGCGCAGATGGATAAACTGGCGGCTGAAAATGTGCTGATGTACTATAAATGGCTGCACGCGCTGCCATTAACTCTGCATTTAATTTTACGGTACACACTAAATGCATGCTGTACATAGTTTTATTTACTTACATACTTGCAACAACTCTCAACTCATGCGTATGCGTGTACTTGTTTCGACGCCTCAGCTGCATGTAACCCATGTGTAAGTATTTCTCCATTAAATGACTGGAGCGTATGAGTGAAGTATGTATTAGTTTGATAATATTCCCCGTCGCAGGTATGTAAGTGTGTACATACGTACATATGTATGTATGAGTTTAGTCTAGTAGTGAAAAATGATAAGTACTCGTTTCAAAGCACGTACAATTCCAATGGAGAAATTCAGCTAAATAGTTTTAATTGCATTTATTCAAGCAGACTGTCTTCGTTGAAAACGCTGGGTGTGTGTTTTATCAAAACATTGGCTAGCTGCGCTTTTGCTTCTGGAGTGCTTGGCGAAATGACTGTAGTAAAATATTTTCCTATTTCAAAAATGAAAAGAAAAAGCTGATATCTCGGTTATAAGTGAAAGAAAATTACTAAAATTTGGCAAACGTTGTATACCCAGGGCGAGGAATACAATATGTTGCGTTTTTTCGGCGATCCTTCGGCCGATTTAAATAAATGTACGCCACGTTTTCTTGATTGCTGCTCACTTAAGAAAATCATCGCGACTCTTTAAGGAAGGCGTGCGAAAGGGGGACGCAGTTAGTGTTTTTATGTTTCCAATTTAATTCAACTAAGAATTTTATTAAAATTTGATGAAGGATATCTCCTGCTCGAAGCTTCTACACAAAATGCTGCCGGTTTGACCCCCTGGCTTACAATTGAAAAAAAAACTTAATATAGTTTTTTTAGTACTTGCATATGAGATTCGGCAAACTTTAAGTGATAGTTACAGGAAGAGTAAAATATTTAAGTAGGTAAAAAAATAAAATATGTCACCTAAAAGGCAACTCTGAAAAATTTTTTCCGTATGCATTACTGAAACAATTAATTTCATTTACTCACTAGTTTAGAGGAAATTTGTATAAATATATCATTATTGCTATTATTAAAAACAAAAAAACAATAAAATAAATAAATAATTGGCACGTACACTTCTATTATGAGTTTGGCCGAGCTCTTCCTCCTATTTTGTGGCGTGCGTCTCGATGTTGTTCTACCAAGAGACGCCTCCAAACGGCAATTCCTTTTTTTGAGCAGCTTTTTCATGGCAGATATACACCCGTAGGTTTGCCATTGCCTGCCGAGGGGCTACCGCTATTAGAATCAACTTTTTCTTCAGTTTGATGTTTCATGCACGGAGATTGAAACCTACGCACTCCCAAATGGTAGTCAAACACCAACGCACTCGGCTACGGCGACCGAATCACTGCTACCGCTGTTATGGTTTATTATGCTTCGTTTTCACACGACTCAGGTGCACGAGTCTTCGCCTAGTGAGATCTGTATATTTGTTTAAGAACAGATGTCTTGCGTCTCCAGCTAAAGCGCATCAGATCCATTTTCTCCTGATTTACTGCTGACGCTCGACGTTTACACCAAAGGGTCAGTTTGTTGAGAGATTTTTGTAGAAGATCATACAGTGTTGGAAGGGGTTTAATCAGCAATATCATCGGCGTATGCAATTATCTTTCCTCCAATATCTTCAAGTTCTTGGAAAAGATTACTGAGTGCGAAGTTCTGCAACAGTGGTGAGATTACCCCACGCTAATGCCTAAACGTGAGCGGAAACTTCTTAATAGAAATTCTACCTAATTCTGCACTTATCGTCCGCCTAATTAGCATTTGTTCTAAAAACGGGGCTATTGCACAACACTAGTTTGCTGTTATTGTATGAATCCTTCCTAGCCAATTATTGTCTGCTATGATGCTCTCTAAAGATTTTATTGTTTTTATATGATGCACAAAAACGAACATTGAACAAGGGAACAGAAACAGCGATATCAGAAAATGCTCAACAAAGTTTTGTTCACTTTGAAAAATAGCTGATGCTCGGAACACAATTGCTGCGTGACAGCGGGTATCGAGTTGACGGATGGAGATCAGCTGATTCCCTTCCGTCGAAAAATTCGATCCGTTAAACAGAATTGTGACGGGGCACAGTGTGACTTTTTTCACTTTTAGGATGCCAAAATTAATAACAGCCAAACCAATGGAGCAATTCATTTCAAATTTTGCAGTGTGGTTGCAGATACCTAAATCTGATTTGAGAATAAAAATGGGCGTAATACGCCCACTTTTTCTCCTTGCTCACATGTCAGGTAAAATTTCACATAATCATATTTTCTACTTTAAAAGCATTTTCCAGTGCCAATTTAAATACAAATTGTTTAGATTTCTTGACTTTAGCTTAGAGGCTTATGACTAATATTTAAAAGATTTCATTCAGCCCCTGGGTACCTTTTTATACTACATTATACTGCTCAATGAAGGAGATAATCACAAATTGTTTCAATGATATATATGTCACTAATCTTTATTTTATTAATAGTAAGCCAATAAACAGTTTCTAAAGATTAAACATAACAAAACATAAACACTTATTCGAAAGCAATTATTCATAATACTTCTTCCTGGGCCAGCAATGCAATAACATCTTGAGGCAAAGTCCCGCGCTTGGTTTTCGATGGCTTACGTAAGCTGCAAATGTAGGGATCGGGTGATATTAGAAGCCTGTGCAATAAATCCTCATTGGTTTGAGTTCGTGAACTTTTCATTGTATACCATTCGCGATAATTTCTGACATCTTTATTTCTCGATTCTTGCACTTCTTCGGAAAGCTAACCAATAGGAACCATGCATGACGATATTATATGTCTTGAATGGAACAGTATTTTATGCAGACTGACTGGCATATTGTGCCACTCATATTCCCTCAAATAAAGATCGCGCGTGTCTCTCACGTATACCTCAAAGGCCTCAGCATTTATCTGAAATTCACACCCTAAGCAAGACAATATGGTGAAAAGCCTTTTTAAGAGACATAAGTTAATGCCTGTAATGTCTGCAGTAACTTCTGCATTACTAAAAAAACGTCGTGCTGTGTTTCCGGAAAACGCCACATGTGATCTACCCACATTGGATCTAATAGAGGATGAAGTTGATGGCCCAACATCAAGACGGTATTTTCCATAGTCTTCACTCTTGGAAAACCAACTATAATTACGGGCTAGAACACGGGCCTTAACTCGGCAAGACCCCTCCCACTTTGAAGAAAATTGGTAACACAGTTCTTTTATACGCTCTCCTAGCTTTTTAGTATCCACGTTTCTTCCGATCACCGCAAAAATTTTCTGTAACACCGCATCACGACGCGTTTCTTTTGAGCTCGTCAGCCAAATTTCAAAAAGTTCTTTCCGAGGAATCGCCATGAAAACTTCTTTTAAAACTGTGGTAGCAAATTGTAGCAAAATTTTATTCCAGTATCTGAAACACAGACTCCTAAAGGTCGTTTCGCTGTTAAAGAATGGACGGAACTCGATGGACCAATATAAGTTTTTCTCAGTAAAATATCAAAAATAATATTAAGCTATGGCTGTTTTAGTGATATTTTACTGAGCGGATTTGTATCGATAGTAAAAACTTTATAATCCTCTTACTTACCCCTGAAGTATAAAATTGTTGAAATTTAATCAGCAAATACTCAATTTTATGAAATTGATACTTATTCGTATTATATCTTTTGACAAACTTCACAGCGATGTTCGGATAATAAATAAAAATTATTAAATTGACGCACCGGATTGTGTTTGTAAACGGTTATCTTTCTTAAAACTATTGTTTTGATAAATTTTGAGTACACTGTCGTAAAATTTGGTCATTTTTACACAACATACCGAAAGAAAATCATTTTCGCAGAACTTTTTTTTTTTTAATTTTGACATCCTAAAACGATAAAAGGTCACAGTGTGCGGGGATGGAAAACATTATGGCTACGGGTATGTTTTCAGCTGACATTTTGTGGGTACACTAAAATTACTTTTGTATTCAAATATTCTCGTTGAAGCTCATTGTTACAAAAAAAACAAAAACAACTTCTTTCTATTAGGTGCGCTACTAAGTTCCCGCTGTTTATCGTGTCAAACGCAAGAAGAGCTTGCTGCAGTATTAGGAGTTACACGCCAATCCATTTTCAAGCGATTGCATGCTTTGGGAATGATTCAGAAACAGGGGTCTTGGGTTCCTTATGTGTTAAAAACAAGGGATGTTGAACGTCGTTTTTTCGCCTGTGAACAACTGCTCCAGCGGCAAAAAAGGAAGGGTTGTCTTCATCGCATCATGACGGAAGATGAAAAATGGATTCATTAAATAATCCAAAGAAACCCCGCTATCAAGGGGGCTCATTTGGGCGAGAATTATAAATTCGAACATTGCGATATCACAGAAGAGGGAAAATGGTCGGTCGGTGTAACTAAAATAATGTAATTAAATTTAATACTCAAAGTTAAAATCCTTTGATTTGAATACAATAAACACATTTCCACTCACGCGAGATAATCGCTGAGAACTAACTATTTGCGCCCCGCACAGTTAATAAGTAGAGCTATAAATAATGAGGCGCGAAGAGTTGAAATTTGCGATTATTACGCCTAACTCCATTGTGAAAAAAATTCATCCACAATAAAAATATCAACGCACATAAACTTTCACGCACACAAATAACAAACCATTCACACATACATATATTTATGCATACATACGTATCAGTACGTATGTACATGGGGAGACACAAATGTACTAAATGTGTAAACATGTTTTCAACTGGAAAATTATTGCCTAGCGCACAGGGGCTCTCAAACTTTTTACGTATAGCGACCCTTTTAACATGAAAATTTCGATTAAGTAACCAATACAGGTTTCGGAGTTTAATTGCAAGTGCTTTGCGTTTAGTGAAAAATTCGTTTTCCATGTAAGCTTGCTGTTGAGGTGCATGCCAAGATATTTTGTAACATTATTTTGGGCAATGATTACATTATTGAACTTAGCGGGTAAACAAGTGCTTCGTTTGAATGTAAAGGTAACTTGAGCAGATTTTGTTTTGTTAGCTTTTATTTTCCAGTCCTTCAACCATTGAGCTATTTTATCAATTCCATTTGCAATTTGAGGGAATTCATTTAGGGGTGGCAGTCTATACCGAGTAGAGCGGTGTCATCTGCAAAAGTTCTGACCATAGTTTCCTCTGTGATTGGAAGCTCTTTTCTGTAAAGCAAGTAAAGTATTGGGCTGATTATACTGCCATTGCGATGCGCCAGCTAAACTTAGAGTTCAGACTGTTGAACGAAGAAGTGTAGGTCTTTGAGGTAGGACTTAATACTTGAGGTAGGATATTAATAAAAGTATAATAATTAATGGGTATAGTGAGTCTTATTTTGCAGCGTACGCCGTCATGTCGAAGGCTCGAGATATGTGGAGAAATGCGGCCGTGCAAAACTTCTTCTGCTCAAAAGCTTTGTGAATACTGTTTACGAGTCTGTGTACTTGTTCGATGAAAAGAAGATATAATTTATATATAATAACAGATCTGGTGAGAATTAATAAAACTTTAAGTAAATAATTAGGCACAGTTTGGGAACCCCTCACGTAGTGTAAGCATATAATTTAAAAATAATGACTGAATTAATTGAACACAGATTCATATATAAATGCGTAAGCTATAATAAAGTACAATACTAAGGTTCTTTTGCTGGATTGCGAATTGTTTCTTTGTATTCGATTCCAACAGGCAGACAAAGTTTGCGCATAATTTTAAGATTGTGTAAATACTAAAGGAGACGAACAGGCTAAGCTGTGAAAGAAATTTATGTAAATTGCTAATTTATTGTTGGCGAGCCGTAATCAAAGCAATGGTAGGGTAAAAAGCGGGTATGCATAAATGGCGCTGTATATATTCACATGCATATATACAAACTTATGTACTAATGTATTCCAGAAAATGTATGTATGTACATATTTGCAAATGGCATTTACCACCACATTGAAATAATGAAATAATAAACCAGTCTAAAGAATTTTCGATGGTTTCAGTCGCTTTCGCTTTTGCCTTGAATAACTTTGGAACTTTGATTGTAATTCAAATGGAAACTCATTAAAATAATAAACGCATGAATTTGATTATTTTATTTTATGGGAAATTGTTGCATCATTGTCATTTTTTGTTTTGTCTCGCTTGCTTATGTATGCGAATGGCTGCGTCATATGTACGTATGTAAATACAATATGATATTCCACGCGTTGCTTGCTAGAACGTTTCGAGCTGGTACATGCATATATCCATATGTACGTATGTATATATATACATACATATATATTCGGTGCTCGCGGTAACTGGCTGAGTAGTGCTTAACTACAATGTAGTCTCAGGTTCGCAGTAGACGTTAAATGTCAAGTGATAAAAACCAAATCCGATTTCACCTCCTACTAGGAGCAATTACAAAACCTACAAGTGTATTTCTACCACGAAAAAGCATTTCCATTCCAGTCAAGGTCCCGATTGAGAAATTAGAGAATGTGAAGATCCATATTCCTCAATCGTTGATAACGGAGCTGTCTTTCCACTACCCGACAATGATGAGGTGAGAATAGTGATAACGCACCTAAGTAACAACCAAGCCGCGGGCGCCAACGGACTGCCGGCTGAGCTATTCAAACAAGGTGGCGAGGAGCTGGTAAGGTGTATGCATCAGCCCATGTCTGCCGATTGGAATATAAGTGTGCTCTCAATCCATATGAAGCGATCTTTTTTAATTAGCGCGAAATTAGTTTTCTAAGTATCGTATTTCACGTTTTAGCGAGTGCATTGTGTGAATGGCTGAAGGCCACCATCAATCAACTGATTGAACCTTGTCAGTGTGGCCTTAGACCAAGAAAGTGGGCAGTCGACCAGATATTTACAATACTCCAAGTCTTAGCGTTGATTTTACAGATGTATTCAATAGCACGAAAAGGAGGTGTATGAATTTGGTATCTTCGCAGAACTAATAAGGTCTAATATAGATTTTTAGACCTTTGCATGTTGGCGACGGCGAGTATCGTAGGCTCTAGAATAATGAGCTGTATGAGCTTTACGACGGCTCGGCGTACGCAGCGAAAAACTATTCTATGGCTCCGTGGGCTGGGTTTTGTCGTGCGAATGGATACAAACGCTCCGGCTCTGAAATTATTCGATGCGGTACCAGAGTAAGAGGAAGGCCTCCTTCACAACTTTTTAATGGAATTATGTTAGACCTTTGTGGCGGTGTTTCCATGACTTGAGTATAATATAAAGTAGCCGTGATCGCGATTGACTCGCTGAATTATTAACTTAATAGAAGTGCAAATGACTGCCAAAATCCAGTTTATCAATACTTCTTCTTCTTATTTTAAAATGACGATGCAAGCATTATCATAGATTATTTTAGTAATTATGTATGTAAGTGCAATGGTCTTGGTGCAGCAGCTGATAATTTGCCCAGACTACCATCATTGACTTTAGGTAATTGATGTTAGATAAGCAAGATCCTGGAACCTCATGGGTTTTAGATGACTATCAGTGCCAGACAAGAAACATAATTTGTATATTGGAAACAGTTTTACAGAGCCGTTTATATATTGGGTTGGAGAACAAGTTCATAGGATTTTCATATTTTCTTTTATTTTACAACGATTTGTTTGCTGTTTGGCAAAGGGTAAGTATTCATTCGATAGAACTCTTTCTGATCTACAAAATTATGTTCATTGTATTTTTGAGGCATTTATTTATTTCTGTTCTATTAGCTTAGAATTGGATATCTAATTTTTAACACTTGCTCTTCTTTCCTTTTCATCGAGGTCAGGAGCACCGGATCAGCCCGATACATTTGCGACATGTATGGAAAAGTTGTCATAGGTGCGTCTACAGCACGGAAATGGTTTGCAAAGTGCAAAAATATCGACATTGACGTCGACGACACGTCCGTCAGCGGAAAGCCGTCTGAATTCGATGAAAAACGTCTTAAATAACTTTAGAAGGAGAACGGTCCCCAAACCAGACGTGAATTTGCGGTAAAAATGTACTGCGATCATTAAACGATTATCAACCATCTTCATTCAATAGAATTTAGCGAAAAATTGGGAGCCTGGGCGCCTCACGAAATAAAGAAAGTCGGCTTTAAAATGCTGCTCAGCATCTCGCCTGCCGATGAGCAATACGCGGTTATAAACATCGCTTTTTGTTCCGAATCGTCACGGGAGATGAGAAATGGTGCATATTACATCAAAATGAAACAAAGAAAGTAGAGGGTGGCTTCAGGATTGGCGTATCTCCTGAAGCCACCCTCTCCTTTCTTGCCGATAGTCAAGACGGGTCTGTATGGTGGCACTGGAGGGTGTGGTGCACTGGGAAATACGCGAAAAGAATGCCACGGTCTACAAGTAGCTCTACATTGCCCAGGCTCCATGTTGCATGAATCGTCAAAGCCGCACTCCAAGAGCTCGAATGGGAGGTCCTTCAGCATATGAAGGGCGTTACCTTGAACAACAAATCGGTCGAGAGGTGGGAAGAGGTTATAAACTAAAGCTTGGGCGGTAAAGATATATGCACATACGTGCATACATATGTGTGCATTTCTAACCTAACAATAGTTTTTTGTACACTTCTGTAGAAGCGCTTTCCGCACTGCCGAAAGCCTTTTCTGTGAGGGTCAAATTATATGTGGAATATGAAAGATTTATGTGCTTACAAATGAAATAACTTTTAAGTGTAATTGAAAATAGAACAGATAGAAACGCATATCGCTATTTTCCTTTTTTTATTTCAGCCATTGTGGCATAGAATACATTGATTCAGCGAACTTAGGCGAGACGCATGCCCAATTATGGCGTTAAAAATGTTGTTAATATCATTGCGTTTGTATTTCATAAAGAAGTATCCACAAAATAAGTACATATTTAAATACACACATTTGTGAACATGGGTATGCATACATATATGTATGTAATATATGAGGGTATTTGCTGATTCGTCTGCCGGGCATTGTTAATAATTTTATATACATAGCATGTGCAACAACACGTTTTTGACATTTATTGTTGCCAAATATTAATTTATGACAGTTCAATAGCGACAGCTACAAGCGCGTCACAGGCAAACTTTTTCTCTCGTACTCATATAAGGACATACAGACATACACACATATGTATGCATAACCATGAGCGCAAACATGGAGGGGAGGGTTGTGATACTGGGAGTTAAGCCCCCTCCGAAATTTTGGTACCAATTAAGAATGCCTTTCTTCACGGTAATCAGCAGGACGAAAAAATAAAAAAATATAAAGATTGGTCAACAATTGTACTCCAAGCAATATAAAACCATGCCGGTCGAAACATGCCTTCGTTTTTTTACCCCAATGATAACGATATGTGAGCTTTCTTTTCTCAGGCACTGTGTTAATATTGATTAGCATAGACGCATATGTTAGCAAAAATGGATAAAAAGCAATTTTGGGTTATTTGCAGTGTAAAAGAAAGATTTTAAAAACATACATATAGATATAATCAAGGATGATAGATTGCAAGGTTTGGCCATTCGAAGCAAAATTGTGAGAGTAACTTCGGCTCGCACATCATCGGGAATTCGGTAGGAGAATTTTGACCACTCAATCAAGTCTCCTATCAAGGAAAATTGTCTGGTGTAAATGTATGGGCAGGTATAGTTGGTCTCCAATTCTGAAAAGTTATAGGAAAATTATTTTTCAAAATGATGGATGTCTGGCGCACGACCGCCTCACTGTTAGGGAACATCTCTAACAGTTGGTTTGGAAGAAGGAGACAAGTAGCTTGGCCTACTCGATCACTCAATGAATTTTTAGGTCTAGAATCGGGCAAAAGATTTCATTTATTTATTATAGTAGAAATTAAAACATTAAAAACTTGTGAGTATTTTATAGAATGAATACTGCACGCATTAAAATAAAAGGTGCTCCTTGGTTTTAATATTTTTTTGCCTTATTTTTATACTTAACAAAGTAGTTTTGAGGAAAATATTGTTTTCCTTCAAAACGGTTCTAAAATATCTAATAACTAACGAAAAAGAGTTTGATTTAGTGCACAACTACAAAAGCGATAAAAGAAAAACAAAAAATACTGCTTTTAAGCAGTGTGAAAATAAAGTGTGCAGGTTATAAAAAACTTAAATTTTCTTTAAAGCTTTTAAGGTAGTCCGTTTTATTCATTGCACTTTTAATAAACACCAATTTGCCTACTGCACTTGCCGCCATACACCCCACACCATCACTGAAATGCCGCCTTGCTATTGATATTATATACCCTATGATCAAAAAGTACCAATAATGTTAAATTTAAACGAATCGCGCACGTGGGAACCGGCCCATATTTTTTTTTGATGTTGGTTGGTCAAACAATCAATAAAGAATATTATTTATCCGTTTTGAAGCGTTTGAGAGATGCTGTACGTCGCTAACGGCCGTAAATGTGGGCAAATAATTCTTCGATTGTGCATAATGATAACACGCCATCGCACTGAGCCCAAATTGTGCTGGATTATTTGATCTAATACCAAGTAAATACCATTGTACAAGCACCGTATTTACCTGATATGCCCGCAATCGACTTCTTTTTGTTTCTCAAGCTGAAGTTGCCACTTCGTGGAAGGAGATTCCCTTCGATGGCCTATGAAGAGCGCATGGAGGACTGGGTTAATAGTTGGTCCATGTGTGTTGTTTCAGACATTATTTAAACATTCCCGGTACTTTCTAATCATAGGGTAAATATTTTGTTCGGAGAACCTTTGATTTTTTGTTCTCCATATTTTGGCGGGAGGTTTTTTAATAAAAACTTCGGATTTGCTCTTAACACTAAGATGAGGTATTCTGTTTTGCGCAAAATTAAGCCGTTTTTGCAGGTATGTCTTAGATATAAAAATTTGCTCTTTCCTTGCGAATATTATAACTGGGCGTATTTGCCATGCAGGTCTGCCAGCACCTGATTGATTTTGTAGTTTTTACTCTGAGTTGAATTTATAAATGATTTTTTTTATTAATAATTTCGATTAAAAATTAATGCAATTTCGTGAAAAGATTTTCCCTTAGTATTTTATGCAGTACTGATGAGTCGATTTTAGTCTGTTAGTGAAATTCTTTGTAAAGTAAAATGTGAATAAGTTTTTAGAAAATACAAATTTACCGCTTGCCTTTTACGAAAAAGTTATTGCCGATTCATAGAAATTTCTTCAAAAGGGCCCCCCGAAAAAATATACTAGTTACACGCCTGTGTATTTCATGCTCATAGACACAAGTATGCGTCATGCGTAATAAAAAAGGAAACATTTTAACATAACAATAAACAATTTGAACGACGTTGGAGTGTGTTTTCGGATATTTATGCGAATTAAATTAATGATCTTTCTAGTTCATAAAATACAACGTTAATGTCGCAATGAATGCATGTATGTACCTACATATGTATTTATACAAAAACTAGAAGAAAGAAGAAAAGTTGTAAGTACAGGGACTCATATGGTATGCCGCAAAAGTAGAGTACCAACTGAATTATAACAAAAGCGAACTTCGACATGGACTCACACTTACACTCACTTTTGCCAATTCGTTCATTGACTTATTCATTCACAGTCAATCGGTCATACTTGCGTATGAGTATTTTAAGGACGTCATTGTCGAGTGATGCTTCATTTCGTTACAAATCAATTGCCATAAGCGAACAATTTATATTTTTGCAATGCCACCGGCGACGTTTCTTGACAAACGGATAGGAAGAGTAGCTCATACACGAGAATTAAAGAACTTCCCAGCTTTCCCTTGCTTTAGCAGTCGTTTTACCAGCAAATATGTACATGTGTATGCATGTATGTATATGAGTAAATTTGGAACGTTTCAAAGAGCATTTCTTATTCTACAACAACCCTCACATAGGCTGTGGCGCCTGCCGCCGTTTGTCTGATGCAGCATATTATTTTTTCAGTCGCAGCCCGCCACTTGAAAGCAATTTTTCCTTCAACTCATTCGGGCAGTTTTTTCGCCTATCTTCCTTCCTGTAGGGCTGAGTTTTTTTATGGTACATTGCACACTTCATTGGTTATATCGTTACACACATGCACACAGTTGTGATTACGTTTCTGGTTCTACTCGTTCTTATGCGGGCCACAAACAGCTGACAAATAATAAGAATCGGTTGAAATTTCAATAATAGATCGGCGTGTTTTTTAGCAATTGATTGCATGTTTGCGGCGAAGTTGACGTTTTTTGTCATATCTTTTGAGATTTCCAAGCGGACATATAGCGGAAAAATGGAAACATTAAGCAAAAAATTTATTGAAGCTTTAATTAAACAGCATACATTTTTTCTTTCCGCGCTCCATGCCTACTCGGCGGTGAACAACGTGAAATAAAAAATCACAACCGATCCACAGTGCATGGTGAAAGGAATTTCAACCGATTGTTATAATTTGTTTCTGATTTGTGGCCCACATAAGAGTGATTGCGTGCCTGTCGTTCATATTTATTGTTTCGCTTGTTGATATTATCATTTGCTCTTATTTACACACGATTTATGTTTCGAATATGTAAGTAGGACCTAAACATACATACATTCATATATCCATAAAGAAATTTATACTTACGTATATGTACGAAGTTGTATCTGTGACTTCCCTTGTTGTAAAGATATTGCTGAGCCAGTTTTTAAGGACCTCTTTGCTATCAAATGTAATGCTCTTCCTTTGGTTTGACAGGGTGCGGAAAAAATGGTAATCGGTTGGTGTAAGGTCCGGAGAATACGGCGGATGCTGAACGACCTCCCATTCGAGCTCTTGGAGTGCGTCTTTGACAATTTGTGACACATGGCGTTGTCGTTTGGTTTGACCATGTAGACCAGGTCTTTGCAGTCGAATAGCTTTCTTCACGCGATGTAGCTGGGCAATGTGGCATTATTTTCGAGTATTTCCCAGTTCATAATGCCCTCTCAGTCCCACCAAACACACATCATGATCATCTTTGAATGAAGACCCGTCCTGACTCTCGGCTTTGGCGTATCTCCTGTAGCCACCGACTACTTTCTTTGCTTCATATTGATGTATGGGCACCATTTCTCATCTCCCGTGACGATTCGGTACAAAAAGCGCTGTTTATGACCGCGTGTTGCTTGAAGGCGACTGCATTTGTTTTTTTTTTGAGCTTGTGAGGCACCCACGCTCCCAATTTTTCAGTAAATCCCACTGAATGAAGGTGATTGATCGCAATTAATTTTTTGCGCCAATTTACGACCAACGATGGTTTGGCGACCGTTCTCCTTCAATATTGATTTGAATATCCTTCATCCAATTCAGAAGTCCTTCCGGGACGTGCCATAGACTGCAGAATCATCTTTTTTGAACTTTTCAAACCATTTCCGTGATGTTGATTAGGAAAACTTCCCCGTACTTGTAACAAATGTCCCGAGCTGCTTCGGCGGCGGTTTGATTTCGATGAAATGCAAAGAAGAGCAGGTGCCGAAAATGTTGAGGTTTGCGTCCTGGGTATTCCATTTCTAAGCCTCAAAAAGCAATTAGATATCCAATTCGAAGGTAATAAAAAATAAAAAATTAAATAAGTCAAAAATACAACGAACGTAGTTTTATAGAGCAGGAAAAGTTCTATCGAATGAATACTTACCCTTTGCCAAACAGCGAACACATCGTTGTAAAATGAAAGAAAGTATAAAAACGCTATGAACTTATTTTCCAACCCCATATTTTCTTTTTCCGGTTATATTCGAAAAAAGTTTAAAATATATAGAAAGTTTAATTTCATCGAGACTGGTTTCCACATTTGGCGAAAGCGCTCTGCTGAAGAACTATCGCTCGTCGCCTGACCGAGGCTTATTTGATTAGTTACCGACCCGCAAAGGAATCGCTAATTAGTAAACGTAACCAGCAAAAACGGTTACAGTTCACTAACGAAATCATAAACTGGTGATGGCATGGTGATGGTGATGGCATCTGCTAGATCCGACGACTACGAAGAAATCGTTTTCAAATATCAAACTGAATTAAGACTGTACAATATAGCGCCTATGTTATGATCTGGGGATGCTTTCCGTTCCGTTTCATCATATTTATGGTGCAGTGGGTCAATGTTATGCTGCCAAGCACAAGTCGAATGGAAAATGTCACTAAACTGGTTCTTCCAATATGACAATGACCCGAAGCATACGGCAAATGACCTTAAACCGTGATTCTTTAAGAATAAAATGGATGTAGTTGTGTGGCTCCAGAACTCCCAGACCTTAACCCTGAAGAAAACTTATGGGAAATTGTGAAAAAGCGAATTCATCACAATAATGCGGCAAATGCTGACCAATTTTACCAATGAGTCCTGGAAATGTGGAAAAATCTTCGTCGGTTATATCCCCGAAATATTAAGATTTATTTCAATTCATTAAAGATAATGTACTGTTCTCTTTAAGTTGCTATTGTTTTGTCTCATTGAATATATGTACATATGTATGTAGGCGTTGCATTCCTTTTTATTTAGATTTAAGATATGAACTGGGGAATTTTAATAAAACGTTTTTTTGCTTATATGAATGAGCTTCCATTGTTTATAATACGAATAAAATAAAAACCCTTTGTGCCTTCGCGGAACATTAGGAATTTGTATATGTATATAAGGGGTGGTTAAATTCTGAGGGCCGATGTTGAATATGAACCACACCTAAACGTCAAGCTTTTTTCTGCATTTCATTAGACATTTTTCAATTTCAGACTAATTCAATTTGAATCATGGAAATATACACAATCGACCAATGCGTTAAAGTTATTCAGGCTTATTATGAAATATCGCGCACTTCATCTTCAGTGATGAGGCACATTTTCACCTTAGTGGATTCGTCAATAAGCAGAATTGCCGCATTTGGGCGAATGATAATCCAAGAGAGATTGCCGAAAAACCAATGCACCCACAAAGAGTGACTGTTTGGTGCGGTTTATGGGCCGGCGGCATCATTGGGCCGTATTTTTTCCAAAATGAGGCCGGTCAGGCAGTTACTGTGAATAGTGTTCGCTATCGTGAGATGATAACGAACTTTTTATGGCCCGAATTGGAAGATGTGGATGTGGACGGTATGTGGTTTCAACAGGACGGTGCCACTTGTCACACAGCTAACGAAACAATGGCTCTTTTGAGCGAAAAATTTTGATGGCCGAATAATTTCATGTCGCGGCGATGTCAATTGGTCGCCAAGATCATGTGATTTGACACCGTTGGACTTCTTTCTTTGGAGTTATTTGAAAGAAAAGGTGTACGTCGATAAGCCAGCAACAATGCAAGAGCTTAAGGATGAGATAATTCGGCACATTAACGGCATAGAACCTCAATTATGCCTCAGCGTCATCGAAAATTTGGACCATCGGATGGAGGTGTGCCTATGTTTATACATATGTGCATACATACAAGACATATGTAATAACTTTGAACTACACAACAGATTCTTACTTTTGTGAACGAAAGATCAAGGTCCGAAGAACTAGAAAGCTTGGCACGTTCAAACAGCGTCAGTTATAAACCGTATTACTAAAGCCAATATACTAATATTTGTATGTATATAGATGCAATACATACACTCAAGATTGGTCAAAGATATCGCGGGACATTAATTGCTTAGAAGTTAGCCAAATGCCATCTAATTTATAGTTGCAATTAGTTTGCATTTCAGTTAACTATAGTTGACTTTATTAAATTCTCATATAGCTGCGACACCATTTGCTTATGCATGTACACACACATATATGCACATAGTATGTATTCAAGTAATTAGCTTATATGTAGTACGCTTTATTAGACATGCATATGAATGCATGTAATACTGCGCTGCTTGACATACATATGTAACTGAGTTAAGACCGTAGCCATGATAACCATTTGAGCCCAATAGCGTCGAAATGTATTGGCACTAGCGTAAAAGTGGTAAATACACAGACTGTTCTATTACTGTAGTGAAATCTTCCTGCCCATTTCTGCCTAAATACTGTAGTACTGGAACAGAGTAAAACTTTGTTGGTATATGATAAAATTCTTCGTTTAAAAGTCATTTATAACATTTTAACTTAACTTACACAAATAAAGAGCCTAATATTCTTAGCTTTACTACCAGCTGCAACTTACTTTAGGATTTGCTGCCACCAGCGAGTTTAAGCGCAAACATCAGCCGAAAACCATGTCAAATCTCATACAAATATCATTACTGGAATCCATTTCAAACCCATCTTTCACAGCTTGTTTGTGTTGGGTTTGCTTGCATTTTAATAGTAACTGGTGGCAGTAGTGTTCATTTAGGTGTTTTTTCTCTTTTGTTATTGCATTCTTATCGGCTCAAGGCAACAATAGGCGCCTTCGGTTCGCCACTTCTCTGCTCCCTTGACCAAAAATTTGCATGAGAAAGCAACAACAAAGTTATCGAAGAAGATTATGCGCAACTAGCATGATTATCATCCTCATTATGGTCTGGACCAACAATGCTATCATCAGTAGGTACTCGTATATCAGATACAACGTCAAATATGTCGAGCCCACCTGTCGGGTTTTATTCAAATAATTAAGGGGCAAATACATGTAAAATTTCGAAAAGAAAAAATTTTTTTTCATAAAATGTTAATATAATTCTTTAAGAATAAGTCAAAAAATTTGTAGAACGTAAATTTAAGTATTTCTTATATTATAGATCGTCAATCGTGACGACTCTATTCTTTGCGTTCGAGCGCTGGAAGAGGTATAGTTATGTAATAGAACTTTAGACGCATTTCTCCCAAAATTATATTTTTCGGATTGGCTTACACGATAACTCGAAAAGTTATTAACCGATTTCCCTGAAATTTTGCACATAGCTTTTTATTATTTCTGTGTGAATTTACAATTTAAAACTTTTCGAAAAAATAATTTTTTCGAAGCAAAAATAGTAGGAATATTCGCCCAAAAATTCATTTTGTTTCTTTTTGAAGCATTTTATTCCGCGAATTAATTTTTCAATTTTTTTTTTAATTCATATAGAAATTATGACATTTATAAACAAAAAAATTGTTGGTTTTTTGTATTCAGGTCACTGACGCCGATGCTTTCCTGTATGGCAAATATAGTACGAATATTATTTCTAGAATTTCTACGTTGTCATCATTAATAAGCTTTAATATTTCAGATGATATTGCTTTCTTATGCTTCGACGTTTAGTTGGCATATCTGATTTCTTCTTTCGTTATGCCTGGTCCTGTCAGCGTCTCAAAAATGTTCGAATGTTCGCTGGATTCTAAAATAAATTCATGCATGACTTCTTAAATCGATTTTCTATGTGCAGCTTCCAGTGGAGCTTAGTGTCAAGTATTGCACGAAGATACTTGACTTAGCGAAACGACATGGATTTATATCCGGCCAAGGACTGTCACTCCAGCAGCATTCCCCGTATCTAAGTATGGGAAATGTTTATGCTGCTACAACAACAACAACAACTTCTGATGAGAGCGTAGACACTGGTTGCATAGTCTTGGAAGCTTAAAAGCTGGAGGCTTGTATTTCCTCCGAGGCGAGAGGACGCCGCCCAGCGGTGTACCCCTATGTACGAATCAAGCAATTCTAGTCCTTCCAGTCCCAGCATTTATTTCTCTACAACTTAGCAAGGACGAGATCCAGAGGTAGATAGGTCTTTCCATCCCTATCTTATTTAGTGCAGTGACAATTGACTCAGCCGTAACATTATTAAATACGCCCTCTATATCTATAAAGGCCGCCAAAATGAATTGTTTTCCCTCCAGAGATTTCTCTACAGTCCTTACTACCTCATGTAAGGCTGTCTCGGCAGATTCTCCTTTCAGGCTCCTGAATATGATATTAGATCACTCAAATCACACTGTTATAAATTTGCCATGTAAGCTTATAACAGTCCTACCAAAAAACAAAAAATTTATTTTTGCCATATGTCATCCGCGGACCGTTTTACTGATACCGTCTCGTTCATATTTGAGCAGAAGTTACAATATAAGCCTTCATTCTATCCTCACAGAACCCGCACGTTCATTCATACTGACAAGGGTGCGAGTTATGAATTTACCAGCAACATAACTTAAATGTACTAAATCAACAAAATACTAAAGCTGTATGCCACGGCACGCTAATCCCTATGCTTTGCTTTGTGATGATATGCTAATCGCATGCGATGTTCACTTTCTGTGTATTCAACTAACTAAACCATAACCAACTATAACAATACCAACGGCTGCACTTGCTATGTATCATAGTAGTAGTGAACTAACAAGTATGTAGTTGCGAAACTTCGAATGTATGTCAAAGGCAGTACTGAGTTGTCAATAAAGGTCAAGATACAGTTAAGCTAAGGAGTTAGTTGAATTATTTATACAATGCGGCTTCTTACTGGCATGGCATGAGCAAGTCGAGGTTGTAAAGTTAAAAAGCACTTGAACTTATCCCACTTGAAATTGTAAAGCGAAGCTAATCAAACTCACACACCCTGTTATGTAGCAGTAAGGAGTTTGAAGTAGGATATGGGTGGGCCAATGCCAAGCAAGTGTTAGCACTAAGCCATAGCTACTTCCAGCAGACACTTCCACTCACATTAAGGTAACTAATAATAATTTATTGAACTTAAAGTCGAAATTGAGGCAGCGACATACTTAAGGAGTTTTGCAAAGGATATTGTATAGTAAGATGTGCCACTGCAGGAAATGGAAGCGGTTGTGAACACGAGTACATGAGTATGTAATCGAAAAAGGGCAAAATATTATGATTTATCGCAACTATGGAGGCGGACGGTGGCTTTGTGGAGAGCGGCGATCTGCGAATGGCAGCCGCAATGAAACGTTTGGATATGAGGAAGGCAGAGTGCGTGCTTCAAGCAATACTCTAAGCTATCATAGCACACAATCGTACAAAATGTACAAAAGAACGTCTGGTAGTACACGTATGCTCATACCAGCTTTATGTTGGCAAGTTGGTAAGATAAATGTGGCAGTGAAAAAGTATGTCACGCAGCGACGAATGCGTGGAGTTACAGTGGAACAATAAAAAGGCAAAGAGTTCGCCCCAACACACCAGCTGCATGGTGAAATTTCTCACTGAAAAACTTAAAACAAAAAATATGAGTTTACACTGACACCCACATATATATATATATGTACATATATACAAGTATGTATGTGCTTGAGTTTGCGAATATAAATCAAAACTCTCGTATATCATCCCAAGTGGTAGTTGGGCGACTGGCAGCACGCCTCTCTGCGTGCATTTGTACATGCATACAAGCGGTATGTACATATATATGGAAAGACTTCGGCCAGCTTCTTGTGGCATGTGCATTTGTTGCCTTCTGTGTTTGCTGGGCATTTTTTAGTGAGCAATGTTGAGAAATTGTTCACCACAGTTACCTTTGTGTGCAACCATTACCATTAATTTGATCATTAACAGAAATTTATTTGCTTCACTGGCCAACAGCTACACGGCATCGCCCATCCGGAGTATATCGGTTGGCTCCTTTAACCCAAACATACGCTTAAATAAGTATGAGGTGAATATTTCCTTCTCATGCTTTAGCGCCATATATGGCTTCGGAAGGCAATTGAAAACCACCTGTGACGCATCTTGTGCTTTACTCAATTGATGGAGACCTGAATCAAACAAGCTGCACGGAAGAGTAATGAGTGTGAGTTTTGAGTTATATACATACATACACATGTATGTATGTATGTTTGGAAATTGCAAAAAATCTTTACATGCACTGAAAGAAGGTGCCACAAAAAAATATATATATATATTTTCTTAAATCTTTTCATTAAAGGAAGCTGGTTCTAACTGTACACAGTTTAATTTTCCTTATGTTATAGGTCTATGAATAAGTTCGTGCGGTTTTTTTTTTCGAAATTTGAATTTCGGATCATTCCCATGGCTTCTAAACGTTTGGAAATGGTTGATTGATCAACTCCCAAAGTTTTTGCAACCTCTTCTTGCGTTTGAGCCGGATCTTGATCGAGCAATTCCTCCAATTCGGTATCCATGAACTTTGGCGGCGCGGCCAAAATCACCACTTTTAAAGCGTGCAAACCACTTCTGGCACGTTCGCTCAGCTAGAGCATGCTCACCATAAACTTCCACCAAGATACGATGACTTTCGGCTGCTTTTTTCTTCATATTAAAGAATTCCCCGCAAAAACACATTATTTGGCACGAAATTCGACATTTTCAAGTGTGGTAAAAATATTGTTGTTTACGCTTCAAATAAAAAACTTATACTGACGTTTGTGCCTTACGACAGTAGCTCTCCAATGAATGTTTGGAAATGTGGATCGATGGAATAATAATCAAGTTACGCCATCTGTTGTAAAACCGCACGAACTTATCCATAGACCATTAACTTTTAAAGGTATAATGCATATGAACACTAAAAAGTGGGCGCCACCATACTCATTTTTAAATTTTTTAATAAAATCATATCTTTTGCTACTTCTCTCTTCTTTTAATAACCAAGCCGATATCCAAGGCAACCAGCGCTTCTCGATATTTTGTTATAATCTGAATAAAGATTTCAATAATATTATAAATAATAAAATCACATTTTTTTACTTAAAAAAAAATAAAATTTTGCCGTCTTCCCTGAAATACTCAAATATAACATTTAAATGCAAAAACCAATTTAAGAACGATTTTTTCACATATAATCACAATAATAATGTGTTCAGCCATGCACCTCAACTACGTGATTAGGAAATTTAAACAATTAAGTCTTTAATTGAGCTCAATTCACCATACAAGAACTCAGTTAATAAATTATACAAATATTCATCATCATAAATTCTTAGAGTTCCAATGTGGAGCATAGAGCCACAGCGAATTTCTTTCATTCGGGTCTGTTTTGCGCTAATCTCATGACTGCATTCCAACTAAACTGCATGTCGCGGGTTTCTGACTCCAGCAGTCGTTTCAGGGTATTCGCTGACCTTCCACGTCTGCGGCTTCCTTGTGAGTTCCAGTCAATGGCGGCCCTTGTTAAGTCACCATTTCCTCCGCGTAGAACATGGCCAATCCAGCCCCATTTTCTCTTACGGATCTCTAATAGTATTGGCTTCTGCTGGGTTTTGATGCATAAGTCAGCATTCGAGATAAAACTTGGTCGGAATATTTTGAGAATTTTTCGAAGGCATCTGTTGACAAAAACTTGTAATGAGTTTGAGTCAGCTGACGTCGCACTCCACGTTTCACAACCATAAAGTAAAGTCGGATTTACGTTGGAGTTTAAAATTCGCAGTTTTGTGCGCCGAGAAATATGTGATGCGTTGCAAATTGCTTGCAGAGAGCCAAATGCCGCCACAGCTTTCTTTATACGGCTTTTGATATCATCGCTCGAACCTCCAGAGATCGATATAACGGTACCTAAATAATAGAAAGATTGTACGTATTCCAGATCGATACTATCAATTGAGACATTTTGCGTATTTCCTATGGTTATACGCATGACTATGATTTTCTAGATATTGATCTTCAGGCAGGCTTTTCAGCTGCTTCTCGCAGTGCTTGAATCTTCGCTACCATGTAAAAGTAGTTATGGGACAGATTAGTCCATTGCATATAAATAGAGTCAACTTTCTCATGGAGGCTGCTATTTATGATGCAGACAGTCTATCATTCCTACAATTCGGATTCCGCAAAGCTCGCTCAACTACATACCATATGCTGCATCTGCTGACAGAACCCTGCGCTAGAAAGCTGATGCTAGTGCACTGGTGGAATTCCACAAGACTGAGTCATAGATTGTTATGAAGTATTATGTACGATGAAGTTTTGCGCCTCAATCTTCCTCCAGGGTCACAAATTATAGGATTTGCTCACGATATTGATGTTGTGGTAGCGGCTAAATTACTCCACCGAGCTGAAATAAAATCTGACGAAACCATCGGCATGGTAAAGGAATGGTTGTGCAACAAAGATTTAACTCTTGCGGACCATAAAACTGAAGCAGTGCTAATAGCAGCAGGAAGATTGTGGAGTTGGACAATATAATGGTGGGCGATCATTGCAAAGAATCGAATCCTTAAGTACCTGGGCGTAATAATTGACCATAGGTTTAATTTCAAAGAGCGTACGCGAGCTTGAAGCCAGCAGAAGCAGTAACGGTACTAATACGCATACCACTGGCGATTACTTAATACCGTTGTTTTATCGACGGCTCATACGTAAAGTGTATGGAATCAGTGTGCCAACTTAATGGCAAAAGAGTGTGCTGCAAGAACAAAGCTCGTATATCATGGTTCTTAACCTAGTGGATATAATGCTTGACTCTAAAGATTACAGGTTCGGTGTTTGTAATATGGTAAAATCTATGTAGTATCACAAAACTATGTGAGAAAAAGAGCTGGGGTTAGTTTTTAGTGAGTGAGTCGAAAGACAAATTACCTTGTATTACACTAATACCGAAAAAGTAAGAAACTGGGGTGGAATTAGAAAAGTAAAGTACATGGAAACATTTTCAGTTTTCAAATGCTAATTTGGTAAGTTTAATGGAGTGGGTCTTTGAAACCCAAAATCAAGAATTCAACTACGATGATTATAGAGCTGTAGAATAAAATAACTCGGACTATAAATGATATACAGCCCGAAATATGTCAAAAAATCAAATTAAAAAAAAAAAAATTGCTGAGGAGATGTAATGTTAATTTAACTGCCACAGACTAAGAAATATTATTACGTTTTTCGCGAAATAAAACGTCTATCTATAAGTCCTCTGAGTGCGGCCTCTGACAGTATTTACAGTCTTTCGATACACCAGGCTTCTTAACCGGAATATTTGCCCATACAGGTATTTGTGTACTTTTTTTACGCACTCAACCACAGGAAACAGTTCCTGTTTGGTCACGCAGTAATTCATTTCTGACTTTCCGAGGACTCTGCTATAGTATACGATCACTTTTTCTTACCCATTGATGATCTGTATTTATTCCGCATGCGCTAGCGTCTGTATCCACAACGAACTTTTCTGGCATGACCGGATGTGCTAACATATGTATGGATGTGCTAACATAGCAAAGAAACTCTTTCAGCTGCTGGCACGCTTCCTCTTGCGCAACCATCAATTAAGAAACAAAACGGCACTAATAAGTGGAAACTTCGCAATTTGTAAACATTTCTTGGTCGTGGCCAATCTTTAACTCCCTTTATTTCCTCCTCGACTATGTTGACACCTTCGGTTGCCCCCTTAAATTCAAGATGCCTAACTCCAGTCTTAAATAAGGCGCATTTCTTCGGATTCATTCGTAATCCCGCAGAAGAACTTCTTCCAAGTTATTCAGTTGGTTGCTAAAAATTTTACCCATAAGGATTACGTCTTCCAGATATACTAAAGTGGTAATGGGTAGCTGTTCTTTTTCGTGACTTCATCCAGCTTTCTATAACCTACACAAAATCGGGTGCTGCACAACAGATTAGCTCCACGGGTTTGATGACTCAATAACTCCACTTTACTTCATATCTTGGATTTGCTTCCTCGCGCTTTGCTAGTGGACAGTGTCTATTCGACAGTTCTTGTGCAGACTATTGTTTCCACCCATTTGCAATCATCATCATCAAGTAGCAATCCTCTTCCAATCTGCACGGTTCATAGCAATAGCTCCTAACTCGTAGCTTTTTCAGATCGGTTATGATTTGAACAAGTCAGGTTAACTTTGGAAGTCCTTGGGCTTGGGTCGTTAGACAATTCGTTGTTAAAAAAGATGTTTGGGGCATCTGTCTTCCATGCGCACAGTGTGTCCTAACCATCGAAGCCTTTGGGATTTAATGTGTTTCCCAACATCCCTGGCATAAGTTTAGCAACTAATCGTTCTATCGTATTCGATACGTTCCATCGTTGCAGCGTCTTTGCTTGCCAATGTCCAGCACTCGCAGCCGTAGGACAGCACCGGCAGTATTATTGACTGTTAGAGGCGGAGTTTGCATATGTATGTAACGCGTGTACAGCAGTTTGGACTTCAGCAATTTTGTGTAGACGGAATATGCTTTGTTTGCTGTCATTATTATGTCTTGTACTGTGTCGTAACTACTGTTGGTAACTACTCAATAGTAAACGCCCCGATTTTGATGTTTTCAGGATTTCGTCTTTCTTCGCTGCGGGAGACCTTCAGATATTTAATTTTGCCGTCACTTATTCTAAGGCGTACTGCTTTTGCACGACATTCATTATTACTGAAACTTTCAATGAGATACCTTTTTTTTGCTTGCCACTATTGCGATATCGAAGGTTTTCAAACATCACTTCGTTTTTTATCGCATAGTGAAAAAGGAGGTTAACCCCTTCGCGCCGGAGTTTTATTTTCGCTACCGGAATACTTCTTGCACGCATACTCAAAAAAGACGAAAAATATAATATGTAGAAAAAATATGTTCTGCATACTTAAAAAGTCCTTAATTCCTTGCATTATCCTGGGACATATTGTCCCAAAAAGGATTTATATTGAGACAATTTAATAAAGCGTCGAATTTAGTTTTTAAAAATTTTTTGGAAAAATTTAGTACTTTTGTGTTTTATTACAGAAAAAGTATTTACTTATGGTACGAGGCAAAACATTTGAAACAAAGTGCATTGTTGCATCCAGAGCAAACGTAATTTGTTCTCGTTTCTTTTTGCAGGGAAGTGCATCGTACGCAACGACGTCGAGAACTACTTTTTAATGGTAAATGATCACCTATGTTCAAGAGCTCGGTACGTGGGCGTTTAGATGGTCTTCCACCAGTTCGCCGAGTTTTTAACTCCTTGTGCTTGGTTCCTTCCGCAATAAGGGACTCTGCTAATGGGACTATGAACTGTATCAGTGTAGATTTCTTACGGTTCAGGTAGTTATGTACAATCCAAGCATTAACAGTTGAAAGCATCAGAATCTTGAAAAAAACCTTTTTCCACCACTTTTGGAATTTCCGGTTGATATCGTATACCGCTGCTTTCTGATTAGCTAGATCTACGCCCCCCATCAAACGATTATAGTCCACAATAGCTAAGGGGCAGGCAACTTTTTTCTTCTTACCTATCTTCCTATCTACTTCTCCTATGCTCGGCTTGTGACAGTTGGAGACAACAAGTACTTCTTTCGAGTCCATCCAATGAGTAGCTAGTAGACCATCGCAGTTTATTTGGAACTGGTGTTTTTTTTCGATTTCTCATATATGTACCAATAGCAGGAAATGGAATGGATTTCATCAATGTTATTGATGTGAAAAATCGATCGAATGCAACAGCCACATCATTATCACGGATAGTACCTGCTAATTTCAAAACCACTCTTTCTCCAAGAGTTCCAGAAAGATTAGTGGTGACATCTTTACCAGTGTATACATTCAAATCATATGTATATCCTGTTTTTGCATCACATCGCAACCAAATTTTAACACCGCGTTTGATTGGTTTCATAGGCATGTACTGCTTTAGACTGGACCTACCTTTGAATTTTGCCATACATTCATCGATTCATTGAAAAGGACTATCACCTCGTATTCGCATGAATTTTTCTTTCATACATGAAACGACTTCGGAAATATAGTAATCTTTTGGAGCATTATCAGGTTTGTCACAATCATTTAAATATAGTTTCGAAGAAAGTATAGTGAACCGATCGCGAGAAATACTTTGCTTTATCATGTCGTTTCCCATTGATGCGTGTTTGCTCCAATAATCATGTAATGATGGCAAATGGTTGTAGTGCATAATCATAGCCACGCCTAAAAACACCATTATTTCATGTTCATCGGTTAATGCTCTATTAGTTTTCTTCTCTTTATTAAGTTTTTTTAGTCGCTGATTTGTGCACTGTGCAATAAACATACACAAACTTTTTGGAAAAAATTCTCTAAATACACGGAACTCGGTAGACCCTCTGGGAAGATCTACCAGAACTTGAACATCTGGGAAAAACCATATTGGTACAAATAAGTCCCATGTAAAATGCAAACTGGGACAATAGATCCTAAGACATACAAAATTATATGTTACTCACCTTTACTGATATTCTAAGAATGTATTAAATGCAATATAGGGAGAATTCTAAGTGCACTACTGATTCGATGCTAACGCAATGACGATCGCGGAACATATGTTTTTGACATCGTTTGTCTTGCCATATCGTCAAAATTTCTCAACACGTGCTTGTTAACTGGATCAGTGGTGCCACGTATATTATAATTACGAATTTTTTTGGGATTTTTTTATAAATGAAACCAAGAACTTTTATTGGGACAGTTAAGATGGAGGTTTTATCGAATAACAAAACTAATAAATAACTTTGTACGAGGCTGGGACATATTGCCCCAGTAGGCGCGAAAGGGTTAAATACAGATGTGGAAAGCGCGTCGCCTTGTTTTACGCCACGGCCCATTTGCAATAGTTCGCTAATTTTCTAGTATTCTTTTGATGGCCGGATGAAAAAGTCAGCCATAATTATTTATTACAGACAACTTATTTATTACAGGCATTCTCACTGGTATAAAAACGGCGCTTCAGTGCTACTTGAGGAGTGCCAGACTAGCACTTCAACCATTTCACCTATTCTCACAGAGCATTGCAGACTGCGCAGTTATCTGCACAAGATTGGGATATTATTCATTGACTCTTGGCATTTCTGCGACCAGTCCCTGGAAATTCCGAACCATTTCGTCTTGAATGTGACGCTACAACGCGGAAAAGGCTGAGAGATTTCTGTCAGATGCATCCAGAAACGGGGTTTGGATGAGGTGATAATTAATAAATTTATTAAATTGTTTTAATTCGAGGGAAAAAATTCGTCATTTGTACAAAATGCGACTAATTTTGAATGAATGAATGGCAATGAGATATACACTTCGACGCCACGATCTTTTGTGCCGTCTACTCATCACAATGTTTCATTCAAATCCAGCCCCCTAATAAACCTAAAATGGAGATGGGTTGGGTTGAGCTCATGTGGCTTTTTTTCTGACCGAGATAACTCATCCTTCCCCTCACTATAGCATCACAATCAAGAAGAAGATGTATTGATCAAAGAAACGACAGTAGATGCTTTCCATTTCAATTCAACCGGGCTATTCGGGTCATGTTCTTCGATTTCGATGTAACTCAAATATGTTGCTCTCTGGTCAAAATAATGAGACACGTATTTTTTTGTTCGCCCAAAAAAATTTTTTTTCAAGATTTATCGTCAATTTTGTTCTTCGGCTCAAAATCGATTTTTTTTATTATATAAGAATTTTTTTTTTAAATGCCCATAACTTAGTCGAAAATGAACCGATTTTAATGATTCTGGGTTCAAAATGATCGTCATTACGTACACGAGTGACTTCGTGTAATGGGTTTTTAAGTAAGAGCGCTTCAACTTTTGAACTTTTTTGAATAAAACACAAACGGTTTGACTTTTTTAAATAATTTTTTTTTTATTATCGAGTTTGAACATATACATTTAAGTATGAATTTCGATTTCTTTTGCATGATCACCGCGTGCACGTTTTACGAAGTCCAATCGTTGAACCCAATTTTCGACCACTCTTTTGCATAAATCGGCCGAAATTCCAACAATTTCGCGTTCAATATTGGCTCTGAGCTCACAAATCGTCGCCGGCTTGTTACTGTAGACCAATGTCTTCACAATACCCCAAAACGGGACGGCTTGTTAAATGGACCGTAAAATGGCCGTAATGCTCTTAAAGTAGCAGCAACAGAACGATTATTTTCATAAAAAATTTGCACGATTTGCAATCGTTGCTCAAGTGTGTAGCGTTCCATGATGAAATGTATACTAATGAAGTTTACAAATGACAAGCGAAAAATAAAAAATATTGCGTCGTTCGCCCTCCCTATCGGAAAAAAGTTGAAGCGCACCTATTGAATAACCCTATATTTTCCCTTCCTAAGTGGAATTAAATTGGTGCATGGTAATAAATATCACTGACATTTTTGTTACTGTTTTATTTAATAATTATTTGATGTGCTCAATTCTCTATTCATAAAATTATTAATTAAAATTCTTATATTTACATTTATAGCTCGCTTATCGTACGACGTCTACGCTCGAGAGGCATTGAAATATATTCTACAACATTTTTCATATGTTTCACTGCAAATATTATTCACATCGGAGTTAGATTTTTTTTTTTGCGTATGTCTATAAAATTTTAAATGCGATTTGAAAAAACTGATTTACAGCGCATAATATTTCATTGTTTCTTAGATTTCTGTTTTTTATTCCAATAGCTAATAATGCTGGTGTAAATACCCTGCCGGGAAAGGCCAAACTAGTTTAGCAACATTCTAGTTTAGAAACTGGTATTTAAGCGAAGAAATCATAGTCGTTCGCCATTAACTACAATAATACTCACCACTGGTATGCAATTTTCCTGCAAATTAGTTGGTTTTTTTAGGTAAGAAAATTTAAAATGCATCTATGGACGCCCCAGTGTTTCGCGATGGTTTGAGAATTATGTAAAAGTAGATACTGATAAATCCAAGTCTATCAAATAAGGGCAACAATTAATTAATATTTGCATGAAATATATTCACTTCCAACGCTGGAAAATGCACTGGTCACACAACCACTGAAAATGTAACATTACATAGACCTTGTAATGAGGAAGATGGAACGCCACTCTAAAGTAGTGCGAAAACGGTTCTAGGGTGGGCGACGAAGGTTTTCCCGCAAGCACTCGAAGTAATTTTATTCTCTACTTATCTTCGTAGCCACCAGACACATAAAATATTAATCCTAATTTTAACCAGCACTCGGTTTATTGATTTCCCTATAGTGAATACCTTAAATTTGATCTCCAAACATCGATCCGTAATTCGTCCAATTTCAGCCGAAACTGAACCAAACAGTTTAAAGGGTCCAAGTAATAAATATATAATACTTAGTCGAATATGGCATACATAAAAACTGAAAGCGGCGCAAGAAGTAGCCTGCTTAAAACTTAACATCTCAAAAACCAAAGCTCTGCGCATTAGTACCTACGCGTAAATTTTTTATTGATGGGGACCAACTGGAAGATGTGCAATCTTTTTGCTATCTTGTCGGCATTAAGTCAGCATACGGCGTTTTAAGTTAAGACATTAAAAGTCGCATCAAAAAAACATCAGTGGCATTCGGTTCGCTTCAGCTAGTTTGGAATGCTTCACAAATTTCGTAGTGCACGCAATTGAAAATCTTCAACTCAAATGTGAAAGCTTGCCTGCTGTATGGATGCGAATACTGGAATGTGTCAGCGGCTGACAGTAGTATACTGCAAGTCGTCATAAATCATTATCTGGGGTGAATTTTCAAAAATTTCCGGCCGAACGTTATATCAAACGTGGAGTTAAGGAGAAATACTTTACAAACGCCCCGCTCCTTGGAATAAGAAAAAAATATGGCTGGATTGGCTACGTTCTGCGCAGGGGAAGTGGAGATTTAACAAAAACCTGCCATTGAATGGAGCCTTTATCGTAGACGAAGAAGAGCAGCTAATACCTGAAGGTGATTTCTAGAACTGGAACTCCGCTCCATGATCCTGAGCTGGAGTGAAGCTTTGGCTTCAATCGACCCGAATGGAGAAATCTTGTTGTGGCCTGTTGTTCCAACTAGGAACCTTAGGGTATATATATTTATATAATTTATATGTATGTAAACTTATATGTATATAATATTTATGTATGTAAAAATTACAAAAATAAACATAATTTTACATGCGTACATGGTGTAATTATTTAGTATTCATATAGTTCCATAATATTTATCGTAATGTAAAAACGTTATGTAGTTTATCGCCCCTGTCACCTTTTTAGGGGCACCATTCAATAGTTTTGAAGGAGCACCAAGAGCTTTGGTAGCCTTGCTCTAGCGAAGGCAGGACATGCACAGAGAAAGTGCTCAATGCTTTCCGTCTCCTCTAAGCAAGACAGGCACATTGGGTCCTCAATGATGCAAATGGTGGTCATTTGCGGACCCCATGGGTTGTGCCCTGTAATAACACCGACCATCAACTGAACGTCTTTCCTTGCAAGTTTTAGTAGACATTTTGACAGTTTTCTGTCTGTCACTGAAAACTCCAATCTGTTTTCCGCTCCCCCCTCCTCTCGATTATCCATTCGGCTACTTTCAGGATGGCAAAAATTTCAATTTGGAAAACAGTTGCCATTTCCCCCATAGCATAGTGATGCTTATTACTATCGTTTAAGTACCATCCGGCTCCAGATTCTATTTCATTCGTGGACCCATCGGTAAAGAAAATATCCGTCAAACCTCCCTGAATGCATGCTGAATTGATCCATCTGAAATTTCCTTCCAAATGAAACAGTGGATACTGCTCAGAAAGCAACTTAAAGATTTCACTGTGTCCCGAATTTCCGTTTTCGTGTCAGAAATCATATTTATGGAGTCTACACATTGCTTTTATGGCTTCCTATTCTATCTTAAGATCCAAGTGGAGCAAATCAAGTATAGCATTTAGGGCATTGCCAGAGGTTGTACTCATGGCACCCGTAATGCATAAACATACAATTCCTTGCAGTTGGCATAGTCCCCGGGGTGTGGACTTAACCATGCTCCGTCGCCATCAGACCACAGAGGCGCAAGTGATGATTGGTCTGATAAGTGCTGTGTATATCCCTAGGACCACAGTGGGTTTCAGACCCCAGACCAAGGCGCTGCGGCATTGCTGAAAGATCCTTAAAGCGCGATTCACCTTCAGTGAAACGTCTGTCTCTCAAGTTAGCTTCTTATCCTAGATTACTCCTAGATATTTAACTTTATCGGAAATGCCAAGTGTCACACCTTTCAGTGTTGGAAGGCTAAGTCTATCCAATTTCCGTTTTCTCGTAAACAAGACTATAGTTGTCTCATGCAACAGTCGCTGTATTTGTCCAGAATCGTCTGCACTTTCGTGCAAAGCCTTCTTAGGGATATATCCGGTGTGTTAGCTTGGACATGAAAACTGAGTTCCTGCATCTTCGCTAGTGGAGAGTCTATGACCAAACACCACAGCAACGAAGAAAAACACCCCCTTGGGGACATACTTGCTTGGATTAGTTCGTCACTGTTCTCACCAGCGGTTAACAACCTCTCAGAGACCAAATTTTATTAATATACTTTATTAGTTTTTTTAAGGAATTGGTTTTAATTCTTTTATACACTTTTAATTTTTATGAAATAGAACTCGAGAGGTGTGCCTCGCTCACCACATGATTTAATGCTGCAACTCAAGTGGTGACTCTTAGAATAAGTTAGGTTTGGCAACCGCATCGCAGTGGGACAGCGATGCCACTTAGACAGCGAAATGGGTCCGTTGTAAGCCACAGGGGCTGGCTCCAGATTGAAACATCTTGAGCTTTGGACAAAGCGTTGTTGACACCTAAAGTGTATAGATCATCTGGCCAGGCATGTAAAAAAGGTATTGTATTGTTTCCAGTTCCCACAGCTACGACAGAAGTCATGCATGTAAAAGCCTAATATCCTGCGCGTGATTTCCTACGAGACAATGTCCTGTGAGGACCCTACTAAGGTCCTTATTTGAAGTCTAGTCAATTTTATGATATTCTTGGACAGACGTAAATTTAGCCTTGGCCATATTTGCTTAGCGGCCGCTGTAGCGGTGAAACACCAAAAGATAAGAAAATCATTCTTCAAATAGCGGTCGCCTCTCGGCTGGCAATGACAAAAAGCTCTTCATAAAAATATCTTCCGTTCGGAGTCGGCTTAAAACTGTAGCCGTTTGTGGAACAATATCAAGACGCACACCACAAATAGGAGGAGAAGCTCGACGCCAATTATATATTTATATATACATGTTTGCCTAGCAATTTCGCAGGTATTGACACTAATCCATCTTTGATTTACAGAATTTACAGATTAGTGCGTCCATAACAAGAAGCTTACAAGTCGCGAGAGGTACCCCCATAAAATTATTTATGTTTGGCATACAGGTACCTTCTCTTGCAAGTTGGTCAGCTCTACAGTTCCCTGGTATATCTCTGAATCACACTCACCACTTTTTTTGGTGTGGAAATTCGATGGGCATTCATCTCGGCAGTGGTTACATCAAATATCATTCAAAGAAAAATTACAAAAACTAATATTTAAGAAATTATATTCATAAAGATGTAAAAATGTATTAAATATTAGAATATAAAAGTTTTATGTGTTACTTTATGTGTGTAATATTTTTAAGTTCGAGGTAAGGAACTAACTAAAAGCGCTACTAAACTCTTCAAGTTGATGATTAGTCCACATGGAAACGATCTCGACCCCAATGAGTTAAAACGTTGGAGGCGAATGTAATATATTTTTCTTTGTTACATCAACTATTTCAACTAAAACTGGTTGCTTTAGAACATATTGGACTAGACTGTTATTCGTTCGCTGGTATGAACTGGCATTTTTGGCATTTCGTAGGAAAAAAGATAGAACACAAACTGACGGGCGAAAAGTGAACTGGTAGTATTCAAGTTTACACTTTTACACATTTTTCCCTGCTGGGTATGTACTCAGTCGTATATACCTACATGCATATGTATGTTTGTACATAAGTAAGTGTGAAAACATTTATCAACGGAATTAGCGTTCGGATAGCCAAAAAGTCAAAGTACAAAAAGTAAAGTTCCCAGTGTCTGCATCAAGGGTGATTTAATAGAAATATAATAATTTCTGTTTTTTCTCAAATTATGAAAATCGTCATTTCGTAAATAATGAAATTGTTTGCGCGTAAAAAATTACTTACTCACACTACATACAAACACAATTTAATTTCGATGAATGTTGATTTTTGGCGTAATAACGGACCCAAGCTGTTTGCACTGTTCGTATCCTTGCTTGCAAGCATGAATGTGTGTACATTAGTTTGATCCTTTTAGGATGGTGAAACGTTGCGCATTATTTACTATTGACACCAAACAATTGCTTTTTGTATGTTTGTGTATGTGTTAAAGTGCTTAAATTTCAATAAAATCTGTCACGTACAATACATTACGATGATACCATATATCATTGCACCGCTCCCTTCCATGACGATTTTGGATTGAACCACTAGATCATAATTATAAGTCGCCTTTGTGAACTGAATTTTATTGCACAGAATTGTTTTGCACCCATCTTACTCGTGGCGCTTGTGCATATTCTATGCAGTATGTAAACATTGCTCGGCATATTAAAGTCCAAATAACATCTCGTAGATAGTTGATGATGTTGTTATGCTTTGCAAGGGTGCGACTAAATTGTGGCGTCAGCCGTTTTGGAGCATTTATCAACTTGACAGGACAGCAAATGACAGTGGGATAAAATTAAATTACTGCAATGCATATAAATGGCTGACAACTCGTTGAATGGTCGGTCTGGTCCAGTTGTTTTATAATCAATTATCAAAGCAATTTGAACGCTTCAAAATGGTGGGAGATATTAGACCGCACTTAGTTTTATATTCAAATGAATATTAATTCACACTTGGTAGTTTCAAGAAAACGCAAAAGAAGTGGCAGAATTGTGTGAAGCGTATACAATGCGATTTGGTAATAAAAAGTTGATCGCTAAGAACAAAGCTATTTCCAACCCTTGAGTGGTGTGCCAAAGAAAAAAACACAAATCTGCAAAAGAAAACTTGGTATTTTAGCGAATTACATGGAAAACAATAACATAAAATATACTACTTGAGTTGATATACCCGGTTTGAATTGGAAGCGTATAACTGAGTACATATGTACATATATGCGACCTGATTAGTACTCGTAGCGTTGTAAAGTAGAAACCGAACTCCTGTATATGGGCCGCTGGAAAGTGCTTGCGAGGTCGCAGCTAAGTGTCTAATTGAGGGATACACACACAAAAATTAGGCTCATTCATAATAACACATGGACTGAAAAGTCCCGGGCCTAACACAAAGATGGCATCAGTTTTAATACAGTCACCTCTTTTTCAGTTAGTACCAAGTTGAGAAAGGCAGCTGTTAAAATTTCATGATATTCTATTCATTAGTTCGTGAGTTATTGTGCTAAGAGTGTCGCTACTTTTGTTGTTTTCAACAAAATGGATTGAAAAGAATTTTATGTTTTAATTTTTCACTGCTTCTTGATGGGGAAGGACATCGTTGAAGCAAAGCAATGCCTTGAAAAGTGTTAAGGGGACTCCGCTCCATCAGAAGCATCACTCCACCATCAAAACGATGGTTTGCGGACTTCAAACGTGGTCGTAGAGACACCGATGATGTACAACGCAGTGGACGTCCAAATGAGGCGGTAACACTAGAAATCATCTAAAAATTCACAAAACCGTTTTGAATGCTCGAAAAGTGATGTTGCGTGATTTAGCTGACAACGTAAAGATATCAACGAAGAACGAGCTGGATTTTTATTGCATGAGCATTTGACTATGAGAGAGCTCTGTTCAAAGTGGGAACCTCGTTTATTCACTGTTTTGTTTCGACAAGATAACGCACCGTGTCACAAGTCAATCAAAACAATGGCAAAATTACATGAATATAACCGTATACACCAACATCCACCGCATTCGCTAGATTTGGGGTCCGAGAGACTACTGGCTATTCGCTGACCCATAAAATGCTCGCGCAAAGTATAAATTGTTCTACAGAAGTGGTATTGAAATGTTAGAACGGCGCTGGAATGATGAATGAAGCTAGTTTTGAACAAGAAAACGATTTTTCTTTGTTAGGCCCGGAACTTTTCAGACCATGTCTTAAGTGATGACAGTAGAATAGCTGTTGTTTTTTGACGTGATAACGTCTTATAATTCGATTTAGCCGGCTGCACGCACGAAAAAATGTCTCGTTACCTTGCTCATTTGTCGTTACCTTGCTCATTGCCGTTACCTTGAATGAACTGCAAGCGAAAGCGCGGAACGAACAAAGCAAACGAACGGCAACGTTCGACATCTTGCTGTCTCCTACTTAGTGAGCGTATATATGTATGTATATGCGCATATGTACATATATAAATTCACGTATTTGTATTTGCATATGCCTTCTTATTGATTATTATTAATTTGATTTACTTGAAGAATTTAAAATAAAACCAAGTTTGTCAATAATACCTGTTGTTTTAATGTTATTATTATTAATTTTTTTATTATATATGAAGGAAAAAATGTATGGTAAGATTTACCATATACCTTATAAGATATGTTGTATACTAATATATGTACATATATAAACATGCATATACATATACAATTTCGCGCAATTTTCAAAAAGAACAAATCTATATGTAAAGATGCATACAAGTCATATGGACATATCAAATATACGAATCTATTCCGTACGCAAGCAAATGTAAGCTAATGTGCTTGAACTGCGAGGGAGAGCGCGGAACGAACGACAAAGAGCACAATCGGCCCCCGCGTTCGGCAACGTTCGACATCTGGCTCTGTCCTACTTGAGTGAGCATATATGTATATGTATGTATATGCGCATTTGTATATAAATTCACATACTTGTATTTGCATATGCCTTCTTGCTGTGTGCATGGTAATGAACCATTTCTCTGTTGAGAATAGGACGATGATAGAAAAAGTAGGAAATGAAAGGGAGTGTTTCGAGTATAAAGTGTCTTGAAAAAGGCAAATCGATGATGGTGCCTCTTAGTGTTGTTGACTTATTAGCGTCTGATGCACAATCGAAATTGAAGATATCTTTCATGAATTTGATAAATGTTTCGTAATTTTTCACGTTTGTGTAAATGTAACTTGACCTATTCCATTGCGATTCCATTTACCTCCTCCTCTATATCCATACAAAATATCTATCAAACAAATAAAATTAAAATTTTGTTTTGAAAACTGCAACCATTCCATCAATATTTTCTTATGACGTTGTCACGTTAAACTATCGTCAGTAAACCGACTTTACAGACAACCTCTTTTTTGTTTTCTTGCGATTTGGTGGCTTCAATTCCTAAGTGAATTGCTTTTTATTGTTGTTTCGTTTAATTGTTTACATTTGGATTGAAATTTTGAAATTATAGTAACATAAAGAGAATTTTGTGAAGAGATTTTCATAGTCCCTTCCTTAAGTTAACAGCCATCATGCCAGATCATGTGGTTTGATTCGATGGAGTCGTCGGGTTAGGCTTGAAGTGTTGAGGAGTTTGTTAGCTTCCTCATTCACGTACCTGTGAGGCCTGAGGGAGTGGCTTCTGCTTCTTTTTTAATTTCTTCAGCGAATGTAGGAATCTTGCGGTCACGATTGCGAACGAACCAAGGTGAGTTGAGAATATTTCGAAGGATTTTGTTCTGGAGTCCTTGAAGTATAATATATTTAAACCAAAATTCGTGCAAAAATAAAAAAATATTTAAATTTAAGTTTTGACCTACTATATACTATTGTCTTGTATGGATTTGCCTTGAAGAAAATGAAACGTCCAACTGCTGGATACACAAATAAAACGAAACAAAATGGAGAAAATGTAAGTAAATGTAAGATATAAGCTATTTCGGGTGTTATTTTTGTAGGTCGTATGCAACAGAATAGAGCAAATATCTTTAGTAGAATATCAATACAATTTCTGTCTATTAAATAACAAGATAAACCGCTGCTGGAACTTAACCTGAAAGTGCTTAGATTAGGCTAAGTAAGGGTAGACTAACTATGCTATGAAAATTCTTTTTAACTAACTAATGCATTCAAAATTAGAATATGCGTTAAATATCTGAACATAGCTTATAATATTCTGTTCTTAGGCCTGCTAATTTTTCGCTGCAATACGCGTTCTCAACTATTAAACTTACAGTTATTAGAAGAAAGAAAAAACAATCAGTGGGTCTGGTTTCTGAGTTCATTGATTGTTGTAAATTACTAGAGCAGAATGGTTTGAATGTTCCTTACAGAATCTTACGTTTTCCACCGTCATTTTATCCTAACACAGTGCCGTCTCAAAGTAAATTGATATTGAATTTTCATCATCAAGACCAGTATTTAAGTCTAGGCTGGAGTCTTTTTATTTTTTGGCTAAGTTTTCATATAATTTATTATGTAAGCTTTAAGCTTAGCTATTTTTTAATCTAGTAATTAATCTAGTAATCTAGTCTGTAAGATTTTTATACCGAAGACTGAAATGCAACTTAAAGAAATCAATACCCCGACAGTCAGCTCTGTAATTTTGAAGACTGAGAAATTTCCAAACTGCAATACATTACATTTCTCTAAACCTAATACATGGCCGTCGAAGTAAGTCCCGAAAACTGGAGGCAGTACTGGAGTAATTTCGTTAAAGGAGTATCAATATACAAAGAAATATTTTGGTCTGTCTCTCTACGTACTCCTTGTTTTTTAAATTAAAATAAAATACATTAAACATGCAACAAGTTATATATATGACCATCAGTTACATTTTACTCTAACAAAAATATTCGACGCAACATGCATAAAAAATATTTAGTCATGATAGCGATGAGTGATATTTACTGCTAGTCAAAGGAAGCAGTGATTGATGACTTCTCCTGCTGTGAATTTTTGGTAGTGAATTTTTTTTACAGGTGACTTTTCAACTGTGGTGCTTTTATTTTTACTGTGATTTTTGCTGACAATATTTCTTCTTTTGTGCACTGCAGTTGTGCATTTCTTGTTGTCTAAGTCTTTTGTGAGTTTTTACGGTTTTAATATTTTAAATTGTTTCGAAATTTCCGTTGAGCTTTTAAACGTGCGCTTACGAAATGGCAGCTAATATTAGTGAAGGAAAGAAGTCAGGTGCAGCAATTTTTTGAACCAATAACAACATGAATGGAATTATACAATATTTGCATATATTAATATATATATATTATATATTAGGGCGGGCCGATTTAAAAATCGCTCATTGCTCTGTTAAAATCGTATTCTAGGGATCAAAAAAAGAAACTTTGCCGAAGGAACCATGCCTCTAAAACGAATTCTGATGTCCCCCAATTTGGGTCGAACTTTTTAGTTTCTTTTCTATAACTCACTTAAATTAATTTTTTCATTTACTTATGTTCTGACTAAATAATTTTCTTAAGAGAAAAAATAGATATTATTATAAATAAATAATAAATATTATTATAATAGGACTAGATGGCGTAACTTGATTATTATTCCATCGATCCACATTTCCAAACATTCATTGGAGAGCTACTGTCGTAAGGCACAAACGTCAGTATAAGTTTTTTATTTGAAGCGTAAACAACAATATTTTTACCACACTTGAAAATGTCGAATTTCGTGCCAAATAATGTGTTTTTGCGGGGAATTTTTTAATATGAAGAAAAAAGCAGCCGAAAGTCATCGTATCTTGGTGGAAGTTTATGGTGAGCATGCTCTAGCTGAGCGAACGTGCCAGAAGTGGTTTGCACGCTTTAAAAGTGGTGATTTTGGCTTGGAAGACGAAGAACGCGAGGGTGCGCCGCCAAAGTTCATGGATACCGAATTGGAGGAATTGCTCGATCAAGATCCGGCTCAAACGCAAGAAGAGGTTGCAAAAACTTTGGGAGTTGATCAATCAACCATTTCCAAACGTTTAAAAGCCATGGGAATGATCCGAAAGGTAGGCCATTGGGTGCCGTATGAATTGAAGTCAAGAGACGTTGAACGCCGTTTTATGGCATGCGAACAACTGCTTCAACGGCACAAAAGAAAGGGTTTTTTGCATCGAATTGTGACTGGCGATGAAAAGTGGGTCCATTACGACAATCCAAAACGTCGGGCAACGTATGGATACCCTGGCCATGCTTCAACATCGACGTCGGCGCAGAATATTCATGGCCTGAAGGTTATGCTGTGTATCTGGTGGGACCAGCTGGGTGTTGTGTATTATGAGCTACTGAAACCGAATGAAACGATTACGGGGGATGTCTACCGACGACAATTGATGCGTTTGAGCCGAGCACTGCGAGAAAAACGGCCGCAATACGCCGATAGACACGACAAAGTTATTTTGCAACATGACAATGCTCGGCCACATGTTGCACAAGTGGTCAAAACATACTTAGAAACGCTCAAATGGGATGTCCTACCCCACCCGCCGTATAGTCCAGACCTTGCGCCATCCGATTACTATCTCTTCCGATCGATGCAACATGGCCTGGCTGACCAGCACTTCCGTAATTACGATGAAGTCAAAAAATGGATCGATTCGTGGATTGCGGCAAAACCGGCCGAATTTTTCACAAAGGGAATCCGTGAATTGCCAGAAAGATGGGAAAAAGTAGTAGTAAGCGATGGACAATACTTTGAATATTAAATTTGTAACCATTTTACGTCAATAAAGTTTCAAATTTCGAAAAAAAACCGCACGAACTTATTTATAGTCCATTAAATATTAAAAATTATTTTCTATTAAAAATAATCAACAGTCAGTATAGTTTCATGACAACAAACTTTTTGGAAAGTTTTATTATATTTATTAAATATTAATTTTGTTCTTTCACACAGCTCATGGGAATGCATATTTGAAATAATCTTCCCAGGGCCGTCTTTGTGCCAAATGAAACTTACGTGTTGTGTGAACAACTAAAAGATCTCAGAGAAATCACAAACGGAGATTGATACAGCAATGCCTTTGCTGCTCATAAAGGATTTGCAATCATTTAGCATTGTTGAGGATAAACGGTTTCGCTGAATTTTTAAGGCTCTTCAGCATGGATATGAACTGCCAAGTCGGCTCATTATTTGGAAAACAACAATTCTCGCTTTGTTGGAGGAACGTTTTGCAGAAGCGAAAAAGAAAGTGACAAGCATGAAGCTAAATTTGTCACCACAATGGATGGTTCAACATAGTCCAATATAGAAATAAGCTGGACAGACACCTAGTAACAATACTTTTATAGCACAAGTAAAGGGTTTTTCAACAAGACCTCTGTTCTTCAATAGAGGCGAAGTAAAATATAATGACAGCTATGGCATTGGTTTTTTGACACACACTTTAGTAGCTTTGCAAATTTTTATAATGAATTTAATTTCTCTCAAATATCGCACTGAGATAATAAAAATCCACTATGAAAATTGTTGCATTTGAAATTTAAGTTACATTATGAAATTAGTGTTTCATTTCGTAAAAACATTCGAGATATTTTCGGTGAACATAATCGTCCTTCTGAGACTGTTATAAAGATTTGGTCGATCAATTTGAACCAACTGAATTAGTACATAATGTGCGAACACCACCGCGTTCACGAACGGGTTGTTGAAGTGAACTTATCGCAGCCGTGAGCCACAGTAGTCTGGATGCGTGATTATGATATGTTTTTTGTTTTTCGAAAATACGGCTGGAAATGCGTTTACGGTCAATGGATTCCGCTATCGAGCGGTGCTAATAACTGAATTTTGGTCTATTATTAATGATGTTAATATCACTGGTACGTGGATGGTGCAATATGTCACACATCCACATTCCCGATTGCAAACTTTCATGAAATTAAGCTGTTAAGTGGCCGCTCCGATCAAGACGATTCAACACCATTACATAATTTTTGTGGTGCTATATTAAAGAAAGAGTCTACATGGAGCCAGTCGAATCGAGTACGGTCTTAAAATTCAAAATCCGTGACATGATTAACGAAATATACCGACAAATTCGCCAAAAAGTGATTGAAAATTTGTTGAAAGAATCGACATTTGTAACCGTGGACGTGGTGAACATCTGTCCGATATAATTTTTCATTCACAAGGTGGCACACAATTAATCAACCAATGTTTTTTTTTAATAATTTTTTTCCTAAATAAAAAAACAAATAGTTTTGAGTGATGGAAATATTTATTTTGACCTTTAGGCGCTCTTTGCTTGTCTGTTCGTATAAGTATACTGCAGCTGCCTAGTGCACAAGTGTCAAATATAACAAATCCATTGGGCAAAAATTATAATTATTCCGTTAGAGTGATTAATTTTGTGTTACCTTTTATTTAGTTCATCGACAATAAAAAGTGCTCATATTCTAGCTGCGTACACATTATTCTTAAACATGGCCATTTTTGGAGAGACAGCGCTGTTTTTCAATATACTGATTACACTTAAATTCAAATTTTTTGTTACCATCGTACCCGAATATGTACACTTCGATTTTGTATTTTCTGTTTTTATAATTCCTTAACTGGAATTTTTTGCTGGTAGTCCTTTCGACAGATTATTTCGAAAAACGTTTGATTATGAGCTTTACTTATTTAATTTTAATATTTTTGTATGAAAGTATTTTTCAATCTCCTACAAAAACTAAATAAATCCAACTGCAAACTTAAAAAAATTCAACGTATTTCCATCGATACTTCACAATTTTAAATAGGAATCGTTAGGAAAATTTCGAGTACGCAGTCATTAAATTTTAATACCTGGTAAAGTGCAAGTTTCAAGTGGTTCAGAAATCGAGTTTGTTATTTCCCGAAGTGTGTAAAATGTTGTCGAAGAGATTTATATTCATATATGTATCTACATATGTACATAGTTACAGATTAAAGTATTATTTAATGTTGCCTATTTGGAAAAAAGGTTTTATTTTAATTTTTTGTATATAAATATAGAAGTAGACAAATTTTTTTTAATAGCTGGATTTATTCTCGTTTGTTTTGATTTTTCCTCCATATTCATATCATAGACTAAATATAAATATTTTAAATTATTTACTGAGAATTTAATCCTTTAAAAAATAAAATTTATTAGAAAATGAAAACATGATTATGCAGCATAACTCGATAAGGTCCATAGTTTCACGTGCATGTGAAACATTTACGTTCACAGTGTTATAAATCTAAAACTTATATATGTATGTATGTAAGAATATACATATGTAAGCTAACACAGTTAAAACATTTTTGGCTGAATTCTTATTTTTGAATTTGCAACAAAAGAAATTTTACCTTGAAGGCATGCAGCTTCTCGGATTGCTCTTCCGTGCGCTTTTGCATTCGCATCTCACGTGCAATTTGTGCCTTTAGCTGCTCTACCTTCAACAAATGCAGCTCATTTGCTAGCCATCAAGCACAACAAGTAAATAAGTAATTTCAAGTAGACAACGAGCTGAGTAAATTGAGATGTTTTGTAAAGTAATAGAAATTTGCGGAATGCTGGCGCTTGGTAGAGCATGGCGCTGAATGGACTATGATAAATTTAAAAATTAATACCAACTTTAGTACAGGTTGTTCCATCCAAACATATGATACTTACACGTCACATGGGAACTATGAAACTTATTTTAAATAATTCAATTCAATGAGGTAATTAATGTAAACCATATCGAGAAAATGTACACACATTTTCTTGCATTTTATATAGCATTTGGGGTATTTCTGGGGTCATGGCGTCAATTTCTTCCCGCATATTGGTCTTCAATGTATGTAGTGTAAAACTCTCCACTTATGTAGCTATTTAAGAAAAAATCCGATGCTGCCAAATCGGGCGAGCGAGCAGGCTCAGTAAAAATCTTTTTTTTTTGTTTTAGACGAATCGTTCCTTTTTTTTTTGTTTTAGAGCAATCGGCAAGGGAAGATTTCCTTGAAAAGTCATCATCGACCGCGCCGTACGGCACGTTGAGCTATTTCGCTGGAACCAGTAATCCTCCAAATGATTTTTCTCGATGAATAGCTGTAAAAATTGGGTAATCATGGGCCGCTATCGCTATTATTGATACTTACAGTTCGGCCTTAGGAATCCTCGAAGAGGAATTTGCTCCAGCACGATTCGGGAACACTTTAGTTTATTTACTGCTCCGGCTAGTTACTCTGGTTGATAAATTGGCTAATGATGGCTTTTTAAGTCATGCAACCCTTTCATGGTGTTAATTCTGCATCGATGTAACTATGGATTGACGACTTCATAAGGTCAATACATAGAAGACGTTGGCCTGAGTTGGGCTCCTGCAGAGTAGCCAATTGTTTTGTGAAAGAACCAAACGGCAAACTAGCGACCTTTCTCCTAAAACTTAGTAGGAAGGACCTGACAGTACTGGTGTGATCACAGCGCACAACGCCTGTGGTCAGCATTTGGCTCTCATGGGAATCATTGACGACCCAATATGTCTTTCCTGCCATAAGAATGAGAACACTTTTCACTTTCTCTGTAGCTGTTCGGCGTTTTCTACAATCAGACTTAAGCTTTTGGAGTACGATGTACTGAGTATGGAGAAAGTGCATAATCTTTCTATTCCGGACCTTTCAAGATTCATCAACGAATCATAAAGATTCGTGGAAAAGTGACCACAAACCAGTTTTTCAGCCTTACCATCCATACTGCATCTATTCGATCTCTCTATTCCTTCCACTGTAATCTATGCGGGTGTAGTGCAATGGTCTTCCTGAATCTACAAATCTAATTTAATCTTATCTACTTTTTAACTGGGAATAAAATGCGCCTCATGTTGTTGTTGTTGTTGTAGCAGTTTACTTAACCCTGCCAGTGCGGAGTGGTCATCGATCGTCATCGTCTAATTTAACTAACGGTAGACCCTGAACACGTGCAGTTTTGACAGGTTGGGTCTAGAGGAAGAGGTGTGTTAGGTGAGCAAGTTTTCGTGGGCATGTGAATATTTGTTTAGTATCACATGCTGGAAATACTATATTGAGTATATAGGGGTCGATTTTGGATAAGTAGGAGTTTAACCCACTACTACGCATTTCATCCTAAGTTGCAAAATAGCTGATGGTTGGTCTCCGATAACGGTCGTTTAACATCCGTTGGTTTGCTGTTCCGCCCATTTGTTGTAGCTGTGTTTCGTCCTGGAACTCGTCAGTGTAGTAAACTATCCCCGTCTAGTGCACTGTACCTTGAATACGCCTCATCACTCCTGACGCTGATATAAAATATTCGAAGAGTTATTTTCAAAATGAAAAATCGCCCGATTCCTACACGTTCTGCGATTCTGTATTGTTCTATGGTACTGTGCAGATGTTTCTAAAACGCTATAGAAGAAGCAAGGCGAGCAACAATTGTCTAGTTTAGTCAAAGTTCTCATATGTCAAACGGATGGAACACCTTGTATTTCTCTAACTAAAGTGCGTTTTCACTAAGGACCAAGATTATGCGCCAAGATGTATAATAAACTTGACTAAATTTCCAAAGTGCTGCTAAAAAGCCATAAACAAAATAGTACTACAAAAAGAATCCTCAGAAAGGACATTTACCTACACATGTATGTGTTCAATACATACATACATACATACATACATAAATATGGGTACGTTGTACAATTCTCATATTAAAACTTATTTAAAGCCTGCCGGTCAGCCACATCAATAATGTTGAACATGTTTCGGCAATTTGCTTGCTATTTCAATACATTAAAAAAAACTATAGCTGCATACAAATATATATACATATGTACATATGCATTTGCAACTCACTGGACAAAACGGCATCAAATATGCAACTGAACTATGCTCTAAGGTATTCGGCATTATCATCAAAGAACACAAGGAATAACTTGCAAATATAGGGTATTTCAAAAGTGACGCCTAGATGTCAGTAGTTCATAATTCCTAGATGATTTTTTTTTTCATTCTTTAACATTTGACAGGTAGACAGGTGTACAATTTTATACGAGAGAACAACGCGTTCAAATTATTATGAAAATGGTCTATTTTTAAGAACAACATATCGCAAAATTTCCGATTTATTTGGTAGAAATAATCGTCCGCTTGAGTCGACAATTCAAAGGTTGGTGAAAAAATTTCAAGGAACTGCCTGAACAACCAACACTCAACAACACCGATCTCTCGAAGTTCTCAACAATTAGGCATTCACAAATCGACTGTTAGGGGTATTTTATCTGTAGACTCTGGTGTTAAGAGACGTGCGTTGAATGAAGACGTGCTTTAAATAAAAATAGTGAAACCTGAAAGAATTTAAATTTTTAAATGTCTTATTTTAAGTCAACATCCAGGCGCGCCTTTGAGAGACTCTTTATTTTTGTTGTCTCACATTTTGCCCTCAATAGATTCGACTGCCAGCCTGGCCTGCTTTTTGCTCTATTTCATATTTGCCGTTCATGTCCAGCTGTGCTTTTAATATTGTAAAAATATCTGAAAATAATAAAGTAGAAATGATTATTTGATGTTGCTATAAAAAGCAATAAACACATTATCACACACTTATTCAACATTCCGAAATACTCATATAGTACAGTGGCTTAAAAATTTAATCATGCATACTAAGGGTTCAACAGATTATCGAAACGATAAATTAATTTGATTTCGGAAAAGAATGTTTTTCCTGTATTAATAGTCTACTTTAATTTAATCACATTCGATATTTTTATACGGGGAAATAAAAGTAAACAAATTAGGAGAATTAATGTTAACACGAATAACCGTACATAAATGGGATGCGACAGGATTCCGTTATATTTCAACCACGCGCCTAATATGCGCACAAACCTTCGTAAAAAACGTTACATGTTTAGTTTTCTACAAACTTTGGAATGCCAAACATATTTCTTGCACTTATTAAAGGGAAATACTAGTAAAGTGGTTTGTGAACCAGTTCGAATTGTATTGAACGGTTGGGTATATGGCACAACTTTGCTTTATAACAGCATAACGACCCAAAATACACCTCCTTGCTTGCCAAGATGTAGATCATCTACAACTGCCCCAACCTACTCCAAAAACACGCTTAATCACCGGATCCCAATGTAATCGAGCATGTTTTGGAGGTCTTGTCTAGAAAACTTAAAAAATGAAGTGTTTCAAACCACGAACGAACTGAAGGAAGCTCTGAAAACCGAATGGTAAAATATTTCTCCAGACATACGAGTATATATATATGGTGGGTCATGTAAAATTTGCTTTTTGAATCGGCTATAAAAAAAAAAAAAATACCAGTTAGACGCGATAGAAGTGAAACCTTCCGGAAAACAAACTGAGAGAGAATGAGACGAAAGCAGCATTAGGAGCGGGATAATTATAGGTTCATTATAATATTGCTATAAAGTTCATATTTTATTTTCTTCATTTAATTATTATTCATCCTCAATGTTTTCAATTTCAACAAAGGATACGAGTGGCTTATGATAGCTAAAATATGATACAAATGCTATGTTGTCAACATATTTTTGAAATACCGCATCAATTGCTGTTTTTGATCGTGTTGTCGATTCAGTGCGATTGTTACACATTTTTAAATTGAATGTTTTATTGAGAAAGTCAATTAAAGGAACCGCTGTGTCCAATGCAAAATTTACGTTGAAATCGCCACTTAAAATCCTTGGAACTTTATCGTAATCTTTTCTAAGTATCCGCGATACTTCTGGTGTATACTTTATTAAATTTTCGTGAATGAATTCCGTGATGCTATTTATTGATTGATTCGGTGAAATATAAATCGCCACAATTAAAACTGTTTTTCCATTGCTCAATCTGGTTTCGCATGCACATATTTCTATCACTTTAGAGAGCTGAACAGACAGTGATTCTAGTTGCTGTGCATTCAGATCTATCTGTGGAGTTACAATACGAGCACAGTCATTTTGATTGTGGTATATTGCAACACCGCCTGGAATTGCGGTAAATATTTAAAAATGAAAATATTTACGAATATAAAAATACGGACGCAATACAGCTCACGCCGTTGCAAGTATTAGGTAGTGTAGTATAGGTATACATAATGCCTTCTCGCTCACCGTGGCTCCGTAATACGCAGGCGCGCACACATACGTACTAGCATACATACAAACATACATACGTATGACGCTTGAACTAAACACCAAAGCAAGTAATAGGCAGTGTAGTATACATACTACAATACTCACTATACTAGCGCGGCTCAGCAGTACGCAGCCACACACATATACGTACATATATCAGCATATAACGCTTCGTAGTGTCGCTTTTTCGTTTCATCGAGTCTCAAATCACTCCGATTCTAAAGAAGTTTTCACTTTAAAAACTAATTAATATTTTTTCAAACTTCGTAAATGTCAAACCTTTAAGTAAATTATGAACACATTTGACATGTGACTTTTTTGTGACCATTCTCAAAAAAATAGGTGGTTCAAAAAGCAAACGCTTTATGGCCCATAGTGTGCAGGACCTACAGTTTTAAGCCGGCTGCGAAAGGCAGACAATTTTTATGAGCTGCTTTTTCGTGACAGAAATACACTCGCAGGTTTGCCATTGCCTGCCGAGGGGCCACCACTGTTAGAAAAAACTTGTTCATGTACGGATATTCGAACTTACGCATTTCCGAATGGTAGTGTCAACTCATTCGGCTATGGCAGCCACCTCCAAACATAGATATGTACTTATAAATAATGGGAGGAGGATCCTATGCTCTCCTCCTTACTAAACAGGGGCTTTTTTGGAAATTTTATTTTCTCCGATTATTTGTTTGGACGCGAATTCTATTGTTTTGTTAATTTTTATTTCCGAGTATGAAAATCTGGAATGTTAATATAGTTTATTTATACGTATAAATGGAGTAGACCCTAAATAAATTACAAATAGCTATTTTCGAAATTTAATTAACTTACAGTTCCGAAATTCTGTAGTGCGATTTACCAACGATTCGACAATTGTTATTTTGCCATTTGCACTAACGATTTTGGTTTTCACAAGCTTGTATTAACTAACACTAGACAACTGCCTTCTTCTATTTATTCAAAGTGGTAGAGAGTGGCATCATTGTCAAATTAAATAACAAAATGAGAAAATAATAGTGGCGTGTTCGAGTGTTTCACCAATTATAAATATTTCCACAAAATAAGTAAACTAAAATAAATCTTTATTTGAAATTAATATTTACTTAAAACGTTTTGTACACATACATATATTGCTTTAGGATATTAAAAAAGCCGCGTCACAGTCGATCAACTCAAACAATAATTTCTTTTGGCTTTTGCCGCTCCACTTGGGTCATAGGAAGCATAATCCGTGCGCAAAACATGGAACGGTTGATTGCATCTATAACACTATGTACGCTTCGGCTGACAGACGACTGACTAATGGATATTCCCCATCGCTCACCTTCGGGTCGTTGATAACATTAAGTTACAAAAAATTACAAAGTGCAGCTAGAGCCTTGTAATATAAAGCCAGAATTTAGAATAAAATTAGCTTGAAGATTGGAAGACCTACCTGTTTTTCAATCGAAATCGGTGCCATTCTGGAATCTCTAAGACGACATCTACCTGAGAAATTAATTCCTCAGTCAAGTCTGGAGGTAACCGAAATAGTTATTGGAACTTCCCTGCACCCAAGCGGAAAGGATTGTCTATATCCCGAAGCAAAAGTGGATCCTCTGCTTGAGGGCTGACTACCTCCTCTCCACGCGATAAGTTATAGGACAAATACTTGAAATACATATTCGTGTTGGCTTAACAAGTTTTTTTTTTAATATAATTTCATAGTTTTAATTTAAACCACTATTTCTTGTTTTCTCGTTTAATATAACTACATCAAAATTGTTGTCGTTGAGTTTGCGATAATCGACAGGTTAACCAAATAGCTGATTTTGTTTTATTGATTATCCTTATGAGATGGGTTACCGAATAGCAAAATCGTTAAAATTGTGGTTAAGGAAAGAAAGTGATGCGAATATCGTTAAGATGTGTTAATGAATCGTTTTAATGTTGAATAGTGAGTATGTAAGATTAAACGTTGGAGCCACTGTACTTATACACATTTGCTTACCTACATACATAGGTATATTTGTACATGTTCGAATTCATATCTATAGCGAATGATGTTTTTTGCTCTACGTATGTATGAGAATTTTATACTTTTCCCATCAATCACTACGGAAAACTGAATCTATGTGATCATAATCGAGACAATAACTATGAAAATAATTTGACACAGCAGAAAAACTTCAATCAGTTCGTTGCATGTGTATGTATGGATATACAAACATATATAATTACATGTGTGCTTACGTATGCGTTGTGATATGGCAGTAGGAAAACTAATCCACACAATTTCAAAAGTAATTAAGTTGGTTTACAGAATAAAAGTTGCCAACCCTCGAGATTAAAAGTTCACAAGTGATTTAATCAAGTACGATATGCAGAAGACAAGATTACACAGATTGTGGTGGAAAAATGAGCGAAACTTTGCTGTTACTATGGAGCTTTTGTAAACAAAAATGAAAAGTTAAGTTTGGTTAATGTAAACAAGGAAGGTTATACTATGCACGCAGACATAAACAAGAAGGGAAGTGCTGATTTGTGCAAATATTGGTAGACTTTAATTTGTGATGGCTGTTAATTTTTGGAATCAAACAAATTCATAGACAATTAGAGTTATAGCTGGTAACATCAGTCGAACAAATGGAAATTTATGCGATCTCAATAAAACCTAAGTTGGATCTAATTGACGTGGGGAGCAATACGCGTACCAAGTTTACCAACAAGTGAGAGTAACACCGCCAATTTTTCGAAACTTTACTTTCATCTTACGTGGGTACATCATTTGGCATTTTTCAAATTGGAGTTGTTGTTGAGTTTTTCTACTGAAATAATCATAATTAGCCGTTTTACTACCACTGTTCTCTGTTATGTCTTGTTGTTGTTTTTTGTTTTGGTCAGATCCATTTCGGGTCAGTTTCAAATAAATAAATGGTTAAAATTCAAGGGCCGATATTGAATGTAAACCACACCTAAATGTCAATCTTTTTCTGCATTTCATTTGACATTTTTCAATTTCAGACTAATTCAATTTGAACCGTAGAAAGATACACAATCGAGCAACGCGTTAAAGTTATTCAAGCTTATTATAAAAACGGGCGTTCAAATCAAAATGCATATCGCGCACTTCGTATTTTTTCGGTCAATTTAGTCGTCCAAATGTGCGTACAATCGAAAAAATTCTGCAAAAGTTTGAGCAAATCGGGTCTGTAGGAGATGTGAAAACACCAGTGCATGCTCGTATAGCTCGTACTGCAAAAAAATATTGCTGCTGTTCGTGATAGTGTGGTTGAAGACCCGTCCACCTCAACTCGTCGTCGTGCCCAACAATTGCACCTCTCACGCTCGTCGTTGATGAACATTATGCATAAAGACTTGCATTTACACGCTAACCAGGTGTAATTGACTCAAGAACTAAAGCCTCTTGACCATTTCAAGCGTCATCAATGGTCAGAATGGTGGCAGGAAATGGCAACAGTGAATGACCAATTTTCGAAGAAAATCATCTTCAGTGATGAGGCACATTTTCACCTCAGTGGATTCGTCAATAAGCAGAATTGAGTGATTGCCGAAAAACCAATGAACACACAAAGAGTATCTGTTTGGTGCGGTTTATGGGCCGGCGGCATCATTGGGTCGTATTTTTTCCAAAATGAGGCCGGTCAGGCAGTTACTGTGAATAGTGTTCGCTATTGTGAGATAATAACGATATTTTTATGGCCGAATTGGAAGATATGAATGTGGACAATATGTGGTTTCAACAGGACGGTGACACTTGTCACACAGCTAACGAAACAATGGCTCTTTTGCGTGAAAAATTTGATGGCCGAATAATCTCATGTCGCGGCGATGTCAATTGGCCGTCAAGATCATGTGATTTGACACCGTTGGACTTCTTTCTTTGGGGTTATTTGAAAGAAAGGGTGTACGTCGATAAGCCAGCAACAATTCAAGAGCTAAAGGATGAGATAATTAGGCACATTAACGGCATAGAACCTCAATTATGTCTCAGCGTCATCGAAAATTTGGACCATCGGATGAAGGTGTGCCGCCGAGGCCGCGGCGGCCATTTGGCCAATATTTTGTTCCATGCGTAATTGAGCCACACCAATATTATCATAATAAAGAGAAATGACAATAATTTCATAAAAAAATTGTATTTTATTTAAAATCAACCTTTATAACAGCAAACTTTGTATTTCTAAGTGTGAGATTTTATTAATTTGCTTTAGGAAAGGTTTACCGAAAGAGCGAAGTCTTGCTCTAGCTAAACGTGAATTCGCATAAATAGTGCAAAATACTTTTTTCACCCTCTCCCCCTGACAGCTTCTGCAGATGGGATTGAAGGGAAGGTTAAGTCTGGCTACATGATTCCCTACCCTTCAGTGTCCTGTAAGGTTTGCAGTGATAAGTGAAATCTTTGCGCGAAAGCATCCTAACAGGTTATTCGTGCACTGGATGTTGTAGCACGGCCATGTTTTTCTTGTTGTAATGCATGTATTGACTTAACTACTTCCACCTTCTTTCTACTAAATCATTGTGTTGAATAGGGTAGCAACTCCCACCTTATCTTGTTAGCTTATCTGCTATCTCATTACCCTCTATATTCCTATGACCGGGAACCCATATCAGAGAAATTTGAAGTCAATATCAGAGAAATTTGAAGTCAATGTAAAAATAGTTTGGATGAAATGGAATAGGAATCTAAAGCCTTGACATCTGCCTCGACTGTCTGAAGAGATAGCTTCTCTGGCAATCTTCCGTTCGGAGTCGGCTTGAAACTGTAGGTCCCTCCATTTGTGGAACAACATCAGGACGCACGCCACAAATAGGAGGAGGAGCTCGGCCAAACACCCAAAAGAGGGTGTACGCGCCAATTATATATATAATATAAATAATGTGAAAACATTATCCCATTACTTTTCGAACGGGTGCGCTCCACTGGTATAGAGCTAACTTGCAGCACTGAACAAATCTTATCTGGACACATTCGATGGAGAAGCAGATATTCGTAGATCTTTCGAAGCAATTTCAAAAAAGTTACAAAACCTAAAACTTGATACAATTTTTTTACAAAAAAATTTAAATCAATTTTTTTTTTTGCTGCAGCGGAACCGGAATCCAAACCGAAACCGAAGCTGAAACCGAACAGATACTTGGGGCCGAGGCCAAATTGTGGTCGTTCTCTACTGGGAACCTTTCCATAATTTTATGTTTGATAAAATTTTCGAAAGACATCGAAATCTATTAAAACTGTAGAATAAATAAATTACTCAACATTGGAAAATAATATTTTTTCAGTTTGAGAAATTTTTCCCACAAACCCTTTTAAACATAAACAAACAAACTGCGTTGCGTATTGCCAACACAAATTGAACAATATCGGATATCCTTTATGACGATTACATGATATTAAATTTAACCCTTTAGCGACTGTGTTCATTTCTACTATCGGTTGATGTTCTTGATAGAAATTTCCAAAACATGAAAATAATATTTATGAGAAATATGTTCCGCATACTTTAAACACCATTAAGACTCTTCATTATCCTGGACTATATCCTCTCATTAAAACTTCATGTTCCTTTAAGGTGCCTGTATAAAAAAAAAATTAAATAAGCCTTTTGAATTATTTTATTACTGAAAAAATATTTATTTGTGGTAGCGAGTAAAGCATATGAACAGTGCACTGTTGCATTCGTAGCAAAAGCACATTGTTATCGTTTCTTTAGTAGAGAAATACATCGTATTCAATTACTCTACACTCAGCTAATGGGACTCTAAACTGTATCAGTGGTGTTAATTTGCGTTTAAGATCGTTACCCAGAACTGGGACTTTTCAGCCCATGTGTTCTATAAGGATCTTAAATTTCCATCAAGAGCAGCTCAACATTCCAGCGCCACTGTAACATTTCAATACCACTGTTGTAGAACGATTTACCTCTTGCCTCAAAATCGGGCTCAGTTTCAGCGATGGCCTCTTCATTCGAGCGAAATTTCGGTCGATTGACCCTTTTTTTAGGTCTACGAACAGCGATAAGTCGCTGCGAGCCAAATCTGGCGGCTACGGTGGATGTGGGAGCAATTCGATCCTAGTTTTGCCATTGTTTAGATTGGCTTGTTACAGGGTGCATTGTCTTGATAAAAGAAAACAATGAGCAAATGCGGCATCCACTTTTGAACAGAGCTTTCTCATAGTCAAATGTTCATGCAATATAAAGCCAACACATTCTCTTCCCTTCTTGATATCTTTACGATGTAAGCTAACTCATTCAACTACACTTTTCGATCAATCAAAGCGATTTTGATGTTCCCTGGTGTTACCGCATCAGTGGCGTCTCTACGACCACGTTTGAAGTCAGAGTGGAGTCCCCATGACACTTTTCAATCCATTGCTTCATTTGACCTCGGTAGACCTGGAGGCATTTGAGATTTGTGTTCGAAATTTACGCTTTCGGTGTTGACGGTGGTCCAGGTGGTAGCAGCAGGAACTTCATTCGCATCAATTTCGCATGACTCTTCTGCCTTAACCTAACCATACTCACAGCATCATTGCCGTCTTTAGAAAATCTTCGAAAACCAAATGTAGTTGTTTAGATCATTGAATTTTGGTAGAGAAAAGTGAAGTCTCAAGTGATTCGAAAACCGCGTTTGTTTTTTACAATTTTTCTTTTGCTGAAGAAGCATTCGATTTATGGAGAAAACGCGCGGACTGCGAGCAAAAAGGTGCGAAAAGCCAATGCGATTTTGAGCCACTTGAAACTTGCACAAGAGGACATACCCGAAATTCTATAAATTCTGATTTATAAAAAGTTAGAAATTTTCATGAAAATTTGTTGAATTTGCATTAAATTTGTTTGATTTGTTTGGAAAACGAACTATATATATATTTTATAATATTAAATTAAGTGAGATGCAAGCAAAGGTCGAAACGTTTACATTAAATCTTATTGCGATAGTTATATAAAGCATATATGGGTTTTCAAAATAGAGGTGTTATTTTGATATTCAAAGAAAAATGCTATTTTTTAATATAATTATCGGATATTTATTTCATTATAAAGAAGAAGGTATGTCGTTAATAGTGGAAAATATTATTAGGCAAATGACCTCCACGACCACGCTTACAGGACAAGATCCTTTTCATGAAATTTTCCATAACCGAATTGCAAAGTGGCTACCTTAGTCCTCGATAGCCTCACGAATTCCATCTTTTAGGTCTTCAATCGACCCTGGGCTGTGCGCGTAGACCTTCACGTGGCTCCAAAGAAAAAAGTCACAAGGTGTTAAATCACAATGGCCAATTGTGATCACCTTTTCGATAGATAACACGGCCCGGAAACTTTTCCCGTAAAAGATCAATGGTTTCGTTGCTTGTGTGAGACGAAGCGCCGTCTTGTTGAAAATAAATGTTGTCCAGTATTTTTCACAAATAAAACCTAGAACAAAACGCATATATGATTTTAACCCATTTTCGGCAGCAGGTCGATTTTTCGACCACCAACTTCGGACTCCAATATCTTAGAAACTAAATGTAAATTTATCAGTTTTCACAAGTTTTAAATTTGGAATTTAATTTATTTCTAGAGCATAGTTTTTTAAGAAAAAAAAGGTTCAGGACAGATTTTTGTAAAAGAATGAAATTATCACTATTTTTACGTGTTTTTTGTGCAGATGAAAAAATAATGAAAAACAAAAAAAACAAATAATTGTTACTAATTTATTGTGAAGAGAAAAGTTGAAATTAAGAGAATCAAAAAAGTAACATATCGATATTGCAATAACTTTTACTGTTTCATGGACGTAAGCTTTAGTGGTCGAGAAATCGACTGCTGGCCACGAACTGTCATGTAGGATAGAACAAAATCTAGCAATATTTTTTTCTTATTGAAAGAGATGGAAGTAAGTATCTTTGTGGTATAGGAAAGGTACTACCCCTGCAGGGAAAATCACTACTAGTGAACCAAAATTCTAGTTCAGCACTAGTACCTTACCTCCAAAATCGAACCTGTCCTATATTGGATGGTACGGGACTATTAGAAAATACCTACAAATCGAACTAGTTCTCATTCGGCTAATATCGAACTAGAGCGGAACTATCCTAAAAGGGTTTATTGGAATATTGTACCTATCGGGGTACCATACTTTGCCACACTTTGACCACTACTGGTCTGTTGGACCGGACATGGGGGTTCCAATTGCGAAGCAGGCTATGAGTCGTAATCGGTTTAAAAAATTAAGCAGTTTTTCCATCTCGCTGACAACACGAATTTAAACACAGCAGACCGTTTTGCGAAGGTTCGTCCTATTACTGACGCTCTCAACAAAAAGTTTATGCAGTTTGGAGTCTTTAGCCATAATCTCTCTATAGACGAAGAGATGATTCCATACTTTGGACGCCACTCCTACAAAATGTTTATCAAGGGAAAGCCAATCCGGTTTGGGTTTAAAACATGGTGCTCTGAAAGTGGGTACCTATTTTCTAGTTCATTGTACGGGGGAGCAGCAACCCCTCACGATAAAACTATTGGTCTAGGCGCACAAACAGTCTTTTTCTTTGATCATTTTTTCTCTTCATACCATCTAATGTGCCTTCTGAACGAACGTCGATTTTTTGCAACTGGTACAATACGCAAAAATAGAATGGGCGATTCTCCTTTGAGAAATTTAAAAAAAGAAATACGAGGAACATTTGACCAACTACTTGATCATCAGCAAGAAATATTTACTGTTCGGTGGAATGATAATGCTGTAGTCAATGTTATAACTAATAACTCCACAGTCAATCCAATTATTAGCACTAAAAGATATTGTCGGAAGAAAAAGCAAACTATCACTATCCCGCAGCCAAAAGCTATTCAAGAGTATAATCATGGCATGGGTGGTGTGGATCTCCATGATAATGCGGTGGCAAAGTATAGAATAAAGTCACAACAGAATTATTGAATTACGACAAGGACGAGGACGAGTATGAAAACGAACATGGAGATGAAGGTCCATCGAACCTTCCTCGGATCAATGAAAGAGTACACGCCGTCATGGGAAGCATTGAAAACAAATTTCGGCGGTGTAAATTTTGCAAGAAATATACTATTTTTACTTGCAAAAAATGCAATATTCATTTACTTACTAAATGTTTTGAAGATTATCATAAAAATTTGTAAGCTGACTTTTCTATCAATAAAACAACAAAAAAATATTTGTATTTGAAATAAAATGAAATAAATTGCCTTCGTGTGCTAAATTTTTTTCATAAATGTTGTATTTTTTTTTTATATATTTGACGGTTTTTGGCCAGCGGTCGATTTTTCGACCAGTCCATATCTAAAACACCGATGGTCAGAATTTTGTTTTTTTTAATTTTTCTTGATTATGGTCCTATAAGCACTGCCTAAAAAGGAAATGGAAAAATTATTTCTTAATTATTTATTATGTTGCCGCAATGGCCATCAAAGTGTTAATACATAAATAGAACTGTGGGTGTTGTGCCATTTTGTATTCTTTGATTCTCTTTCAAAAGCAAATTTCAAATTTGTACAATACAAATTCATTCTTATGTCTATATATGTGCATGTATGCGAGTTATTTGTTGCTAAAGTTTCCCTGTACTGGACATTTAATGCAGTCCTGAAACTTTAACAATGGGGTTGAGAAGGATGTAGCAGTTAGTAAAAAGTTTTCCAATTTTTCTTTTTTTTTGGAATTTTTATTTCATTTTAATTTGTAATGAAATTGGTGATTTAAACCGTAATAAAATTGTAGTCAGAAATAAGTAAGAGGTATAAATCAGCTGGCTAGATTAATTATAAGGCATACGAGTATATAACGGCTATATATAAGATAAAGTCCAAAATAAACAAGACTGAGCTAAAATAGATAAGTTCTAATAACTTCGAGTATATTTATTCAAAATAATCCTCTCTGGCTTCGATACACTGTTTTGCGCGATCGAAATAGTGTTTCAGGTCATTGACCGGAATGTGCTTCAGGGTGTCGGTACAAGCCTTTGGGGATGGCCTCTACGGTCGCAAAACGTTTTCCTTTCATGGCAAAATGCAATTTTTCGAATAGGTAGAAGTCACAGGGAGCCATATCAGGTGAATACGGTGAGTGATTGATGGTTAAAATGCGACTTCTGGTCAAAAAATCAGTCACAAGAGTGGATCGATGAGATGGTGCATTATTATGCAATAAGCGCCAGCTTTCTCCTTCGTGGTATTCAGGGCGAATTCGATACAACAAACGCTTCAAAACGCCAAGATAGAAAATTACATTAACGGTTTAGCCCCTTGTCACGAACTCCTTGATGACAATTCCCTTACAATCATAAAAACAAACTTGATTTTTGACTTCTCCAAACGCGATTTTTTGGGTGGTGGCTCGTTTGGGGCCTTCCATTCGGCACTTTGACGCTTAGGAAGTTCTCATCTTTTCTCGCCTCTTTATTGAAGTCTTTCAAAAGTTGATTTTTGAGCAATTTTTGGTCCTCAGTTAACTTGTGCGGAATGAAACGTGCACAGACCTTTCGTAGGCCCAAATGATCAGTTAAAATGGGATAAATCGATGTTTTGGAGATATTAAACTCCGACTCCATGAATTTCAACTATGATTTCTGTTAATTTTTGATAAATTTACGAACAATTTCAATGTAGTTTTCGGTGATTACTGATTTTGGGCGGCCCATATGTTCATTGTCATTTATGTCCTCACAATCATCTCTGAAACATGTAAACCACTCATGAACTCTGGCACGAGATAGACAGTTATTGCCATAAAGTTTTTTCATCAATTCAAATGTTTCGGTAAGCATTTTACCGATTTTAAAACAAAATTTGATATCAGCTCTTTGATCGAAACTCATTTTTGTACCAATGACACAAGCATACTGACACTTTAGTCGCAATAACTTCGCTTCCACTGAACCGAATGTCAACAAGCTTTCACTGGAAGTCAGCTAGGGATGTAACTTCCAACGCACTAACTCATTAAAAAGATATCGCCACCACAAACATTTTTATGACGCCAGTCTTGTTTATTTTGGACTTCACCTTGTAGTATACAACTTTTGAGAAGGATACCAAACCAGCTGCCCAAGTAAGCAAATGTTTTTGACATTTCTGCTCAGTAAACTTTTGCAAACTGCTTTGCAAAGGCTTGACCCCGACAACATTTAAAAAACATTCCTACATTTATAAAATGCCCACATTACGGTACGCATAAGCGTTCACCTGAGCAGCAGCGAGCAATAAAAAGTATCTATTTATGCGGCTGCGTTCACTCCTATGCACATGACTCCTGCGATATGAGCTCATGGTGCATGTGGGAGCATCAAAGAGGGGAATGAGTGAAACATGAAGAGTACCTCAACAACTCGGCCTCAGCATTGGTAGATTTTTCGGAAAGATTTTTGCTTACATCCCTAAAAGATCCAAACGGTGCAGGAAATTAAGTCTTATTGCGTCGTAATTTTAATGAGTGAATATATGAATGGGCGAATGGGAATCATTGGGAAGTTAAAGCGATTTTTTACCGTAAAAACATATTTAGCGATTAAGCTCATGTACAGCTTAATGAGTATGGGAATAAACATAAAATTGCCATACTTGTAAGAGGAGGTAAGAGGAGTATCAACGAAACTTTCGAGACGCTATTGAATACACATTGGTGAGGTTTGAAGGACGAAAGTATAATTGTTCATACCTTTTAAAATTTAAAGATGGAGCTAATATCAGGTTGAACAATGAATGCCACAATCACATTATTTGCTACTTTTCAGCAATGTGGCGGAACTTGGCATACAGGTCGTGGGACTAAAAATAAAATAAATAATTGGCGCGTACACTTCTGTTAGGTGTTTGGCCGAGCTCCTCCTCCTATTTGTGGTGTGCGTCTTGATGTTGTTCCACAAATGGAGGGACCTACACTTTCAAGCCGATTCCGAACGGCAGATATTTTTATGAGGAGCTTTTTCATGGCAGAAATACACTCGGAGGTTTGCCATTGCCTGCCGAGGGGCGACCGCTATTAGAAAAATGTTTTTATTAATTTTGCTTTCACCGAGATTCGAACTAACGACCTCTCTGTGAATTCCGAATGGTAATCACGCACCAACCCATTCGGCTACGGCGGTCGTGGGACTACAATTACTTTATTGCGACGAATTAGTGTTAACCGAAACATCTCAAGAATAGGGCTTTGAACTTGCCAGTCATGGAGAAGTGGGGAATTAAATTTCTATGCATATGGTTCCAAGATAGATGATAGGGTTGGCTATGCGAAGGAATTAAGGTTTGAACTATCCGTTCGACAACCAGACTACTGCAGCGTTTATCAGCCTGGAGTTCTAGCTAAAAAGATGTGGGTACGTATCCAAATGCGCATGCCATTAAATCCGTGAACGCGGCTATACTAAGATCAAAGGTTGCACAGGAATGCTGGGCAGCCATCAATGATATTAGGGTCGATAAGCTAGCCAGGAAAGAGTCTACTCTGCAACTGCTTAGTGATAGAAGTACCATTGGGGTACCTATGACCACGAGCAACGAAGACAACAATATCCAACAGGCCAATAGGTGATGGAGAGATGAAGGCATATGCGTAACAGTTAAGCTACTGTGGCCGCAAATAAATAAGGAACTTCGTAACCTTTTAAGAGAGGATGTCTCGAAGGTCGTGGCTTGTATAACCAGTCATTGGCTATTTAACATCCATTCCTTGAGAGTGGGAGTTTTCTCCCATGAATATTGCAAAGTTGTAGAGATTAGGAAGAGGAAGAAACCATTAACCACTTTCTTAAGGAAATGTCCGGCGTGGGGATTGGACCAATCTTGCGCTTCATAAGAGCCACAAAATAGTTTCATGAAGATAAGTAAATAAGGTTCTCGTGACGCACAGTGGTAATAGTACATTTATGGAACTTTAGTTTATTTAGCTAGTTTTTGACTGAAATAATTAGACATATTTTGGTTTCCTAATCAAATCTCCTTACTCACTGAACTTCGCCCCATGAGACAAATAAAAAGCCTCCTTATTTTTTGAACAAACCTCGTTTTTATTTTTTTGATTGCATTAAAAAGTATTTATAGGAACATAAAAAGCGTGAGCGCAAGTGTGTTATATCTGAAAGGGTCTACTTTGAAAGGTATGAAATAAAAATTGAGGAATAAGTAAATATTTTTTGAAAATAACAAAAATTAAACAAAAAGTCAGCTTACTTTTTGAACACAGCCCTTCCTCATTTCGCTTTAATACTCCCATAGTACTGACTTTCTGAATAGTATAAGTCAATGCTTATTCGGAACTGAGTGCTATAAATCAATGCTGCGTACAATTTGCTGAATATTTTCCAGTTTCCAGAGTCGATACTTCTAAAAATCTGGCACTACCGATTCTTTTGAACACCAGTATTTAGTATATAAATAATATAGTATTATGACAACCCGACTGCATATTATGACAACTTTTCTATCTTCTTGACGGTATGCACGTCTTGCAGAGTTCGCCGAAGGTGAATCTAAGAATAGAGTAAGTAGTCCATTGCTTGTTTGTGACTATTCAAAGTATGCAAAAAGAGGCGGGGCTAAACTGCCGCTCTTTCCATAGCGTGATATTTTTAAGTCTAAGGGCCGAGGCGGTGGCACAAGATTTAGTGCAGGCAAGTTGATTAGCACTTCCAGCGCTTCGCTTGGGGTAGTACTTAAAGCCTCAGAGATTCATAAAAAAGTTATCCCTTGGACCTTTCTCCTGGTTTCAGCGTTAATCGCCTTTTGAGCTGATAGTCAAAATCATGAGTTTACCGCCAGAATCCAAAGAAGAAGGAATAGGACTCAACCTTGCGGTGTGTCTCTGCAGGCCTGTCTACTTAGACTAGTGCTAACTAATTTCACCGTAACCTTTCTTCTGACGAGTATAGCTTCTATCAGAGCAACAATGTTTGGTTCTACTACAAAATATTCTAAAGCATCTATTATAGCGTTTGCATTTATGTTGTTGAAGGCGCCTTCTATGCCTACGAAATCAATCTAGGCAAACTCTTTGTTAAACTTGTTTCTACCAACCCGGCGAACGAGTGTAAGGCGGCATGTGTACCAGTACAACTATGGTAAATAAAAAATCAAAAAATTTAATGGACATAATCTTACTTTTTGAGCACACTGCTATCCAGTAATGCTACTCAGTAAAGCTTAATTCATACTTTTTGAGGTGTTTTCTTTGCAAATTGAAGGCCTTGGAGCAATTAAAAATCAGCCCTTTTTAAAATAAAGTACCTCACAGATTGACACTTATAAAAATACGAAGTACTCGATTCTCAAAAGTGCTAGATACTTTCCATAACTGCAGAATACCATAAAATGTTTAAACTACAATAATATTGATTTTTTCATGTTTTACTTGAAATAAATTTAAAAATTTCTAAGAAGAACCCTTCAGGTCCAGAAAATATACTCATATATCGACTTTACATATCTTTAATGAGTATATGGGGTGAATTTAAATTTCTTAATGTACTCACCAGAGCTCTATGGCTGAATTGGTTAAGTTTGCTACAATCTATATTTACCCACTAAGAAACAATTGCAGGTACAAGGTGGCACAAAATTAATCAGCCAATTTGGTTTCTTATAAGTTTGTATTGAATAAAAAGCAATAATTTTGAGTACTGGAGATCTTTTTTTGGACCGTACAATTTTATATCTGAAGTAGTAAAGATGATATCCGTCAAATGTTGATACATATTTGGGCGCGTTTTATCGCATTTTCCATGACTTTCCGCAAGATTTCCGGTGATAACTGTTTGCATTTTTGTCGAATATTTTCCTTAAAGGCTGCGATTTTTTGAGTCTTGTTGTCATACATACCGACTTTAAGTAGCCGCAAAGTAAGAAGGCCGGGATGGTTAAATGGGGCGATCTTGCTGGCCTTGCCAAATCGCCAAACAATATCCTTTGTGGCCCATGCCCAATGGAATGCTACCAAGCCCCGCTCAACCAATTCCGATAGTAGGAAATAGTTTATCATGGCCCTGGAGTGTTCGCCAGTAACAGTGGCCGAATTACCGATGATGTTGGAGAGCTACTGTCGTAAGGCACAAACGTCAGTATAAGTTTTTTATTTGAAGCGTAAACAACAATATTTTTACCACACTTGAAAATGTCGAACTTCGTGCCAAATAATGTGTTTTTGCGGGGAATTCTTTAATATGAAGAAAAAAGCAGCCGAAAGTCATCGTATCTTGGTGGAAGTTTATGGTGAGCATGCTCTAGCTGAGCGAACGTGCCAGAAGTGGTTTGCACGCTTTAAAAGTGGTGATTTTGGCCGCGCCGCCAAAGTTCATGGATACCGAATTGGAGGAATTGCTCGATCAAGATCCGGCTCAAACGCAAGAAGAGGTTGCAAAAACTTTGGGAGTTGATCAATCAACCATTTCCAAACGTTTAAAAGCCATGGGAATGATCCGAAATTCAAATTTCGAAAAAAAACCGCACGAACTTATTCATAGTCCATTGTCCAAAAAAATAAGGTCCAATCATTCCTCTCGCGTAAACGCCCCACCACACAGTGGATTTGGGTGGTTGTAAAAAGCTGTTAAGGCCTTTAAAGAGCTCGTTCTAGAAGGTATCTACTTCTGAGCGGCAAAAGTGCTTTGAAAATGGGTTGAAGCGAATGCAGGAGTGTTTTGACTTCTAAGGAGAATAGTTTAAAAAACAACAAATCCATTTTCATTATTTTTTTAATGAGTTTTAATTATTGGACTCAAAATATAGCGGCAACCCGCGTATGCAAATTAGTCTTAAGCTATTATTCTCATTCATTTTTTCAAGTATGCTCTGCTAGTTCTAAACAAAGAGAAATACAAATCTACGCAAAGTCCACAAGCTCCTTAAGCAAAAAAATACGATTCGTCACAAATGTCAGCGCCACAATTGTTGAGAGGACAATGAATTACAATATAAGCTTTGGAGAATGTGCGCATAGTTTCTTTGCTTGCAGCATATAATTGCGATAAGCATTAAAAGTGAGGGTTTTATCTTTGCTATGTTAAAAACATGTGCTCCTAATGTCAGTGCCCTCTTATGGTCATGGCTCTCATTTTTAGAGTTTTTGCAGTTTTATTTGTGGACGGATAAAAAGGAGTACATTTATACTTACAAATATTCACATTATGGTTGGTCAATTCGTTTCTGTTTAGCTTAGACGTATGTTATTTTCAAATTCTACAGTTTAATTTTGAGCCTACCTATTTTTGGTGGCAAAATTGCATTTTCGCAAAATTAATACTTTTCATCCTTCTCTGTTTTAAATTCCAGGTACGTAAAGCTATTCTATATTTTTTAGCTGACATTTATTTTATGTGTTAATTTATCCATTAACATTTTTTAGAAATAAGTGCATACCATCATGATCAAAAAGTTGCCAGAATACATTCAGAAAATTCAAAGTGCAAGTTTATTCCTCAAAAGAGATATTATAACCTTTAAAGTACGCCCCATCAACTGTAACTGATTTATGCCAGCGTTTGATCTAGCTCTTGAAACATATCTGAAGTTCTGTTTTCGGTACATCCATCAAAGCCGTCTTCGAGTTTCCTATTCCTTTTTTTTTGCTGCTAAAATGCGTTACCCGTAGTGGTTTTGACTCTATCTAACAGAAAAAAATCGCAGGGAACCATATCAGGTGAATTCGGTTTGTTCTTCTCACAAAGTTTAACGTGAGTTGCTTCCCCACCAACCATTCCTTTTTTGGCGAATTGCTTCACGTAAACATCTCTTACCGCCCAAATAATAGTCGTTTTTCACTGTATGACCTTCTGCCAAAAATTCATGATGAAGAATACTGTTGTAGTCCATAAACACCGTTAGCATTGGCTTCCTTTTTTGATTGAAAACGACTTATTTCTTTGGTCTTTGTTCATTTGGAGCTCTCTACTCACTCGCCTGATGTTTGGAATGCATGTCGTACACATAATCCTACGTCACGTCTCCAGTAATGATGCGCTTGATGAGTGTTGCGTCACCTGATAAATGTTCAGCCTTTGAAATCATGTCTTTGGCGATATCAACGCGGTGCCTTGTTTGCGTTAAATTCAGGGCCTTTGTACGGATCCATGTTCAAGTCCTGTGTCCTTACATTTTCGAGAAAACTATCCAAACTTACTAAAGTGCTTAAAAACCATTTATTGACTGTAATTGATTACGTTAATATGGTCGATTTGAATGACGCCAATATTTTACCTGAACAAGTTTTTTTATGTAGAAAATAGTAAAAAAAAATTTATGTCGCATGGTAAAGCACTTAAAAATGTTATAAGCTGAAATATAGGCCTTTTGTGTCCAAAACGCGAATGCATCGTAAAACTGGCAAATAATGACGAAAATATACTGTTGTGAAAATTTTCATTATTCTTTTAAAAATGCGCACACAAGATACTTATTTTCGGCCAATGGTTTCTTCTACACTTTCTTTTGGTTTCTTCTACACTTATGAAAATACCATACAATTTGTCGAAAAATTTTCCCCCGAACAATTCTACCCACCCTAACGTATATTTGTGTGCGTATTTTAACACTTTTGATGTGTTCAATTAACATTTTAGGTAGTGTGTGGGAAGCGGCTCAACTGCTTACATTGCTTTAAAAATGTGACCTTTAACGAAAAAGGCGCTTTACAAAAGCTTTCAGCAACGACTAAAGGAAATTTAATCATTTAAGATTTAACCCGAAATGTTCAGTTAGGTCACTAAAGTACTAACCCTTGCGCTTCAATGACTCTATATTTTACTCGTAAGGGCCATCCAATAGAGATGATGAGCAGTTAGATACAAAAGCAGAAACACACAAAACGCTTACACGAGCACATTGCTACTAATGCTTAACTATTTGAGTTTAGCAGGAGGCAACGTTTGCCTAACGCCAACATGGCCGGCGCTGCTGGTTGGAGCAGCCAATGGTTTGAAGCGTGTGCCGCTACTTAGACTCGCTTTACTAAACTTTTGTGTATGTCTTATCTTATTTTGTTAGAATATATTTAAACGAACGTATTTAAGCTGTTTCTTTTTTTTTTTTTGTCTTGCTCAATTCAAGCATGAATGTCTTTTTCGTCATTTCTATCCTCTTCAAATATCCCCAACTCAACTGTCTAACCTATTTGCTATTTTGGTTACAAGTGTATGCAACTGTATAGATTTTGTTATGTCTAGTTAGCTTTCGTTGTAAGACTATTACTGAGTTGAACTGTATTCAGCTGAAGCGAGTTACAATATTTAGAGGAAATCAGCTCAACTCATCTATCCGATTTTGCTTAGCTTTCACAAGCTAAAAGGATTCAGTGCGTCAGTCCGTTTGAAAGATGTTGTGACTGGTTGAAACGGGTGTGTTGAACACCCCGTAAACGAAAAATTAAAATTCGTATTTTCAATCTGCTTTGGTCCATATATTTAATATCTTGGTTACCTGAGAAGAAGTGTTTTTGTTCAAAACATCAATTCGATAGGGGATGCTGTGGTAGAGTTATTTCTAAAAATTGTATTTACAGACCGACTTATCTCATACATAAAACATACTTGTATATGAATGAAGAAACATAATTTAGGGAAAGGCGTCTACTCTTTAGTAAAACAAGTACTTGGGTATCATAAAAAATACTCCGTTGCGCTACATCCCTTGAGGCTGTCGTGCAGAAGCATATCTTCCAAACATTATACCATATTTTTATTTTGGCTTTACGGACGTTGCTGCAAATGAGCAATCTGCAACAGTTGAACATACCCAAAGTGATTTTGTTTTGGTCGCACAGTAAAACATTTAAATTTCTTTCAATGCTGTTGAAAATCTATAACGTGTTTTTCAAAGATATTATCTCCAGGTTGAGAGATTTCGTTTGACTCTTTCGGGATCTGTCCAACCAAGAATTCACCACTGGCTGTAAAGGTTCTTTCAAAAGTGAGACCTAGATGTCAGCAGTGAATAATTTCTAGATGGTACCTTTTTGTATGCCATCATTGACATTTGTGAAGTATACAGATGTACAATTTTATACGATGAAATTATTTAAACTTATTATGAAAATGATCGATCTTTCAGAACAAACATATCGCAAAATACGTGATTTATTTGGTGGAAATAATCGTCCGCTTGGGTCGACAATTCAAAGTTTGGTGAAAAAAATTCAAGAAACTGGTTCTATCGAGACCAACAACGATTCCAGAGCTGATATACAATATTCAGGTCGAGATGCTGCATTCACCACGTTTCCGGTGGACATGTCCCATAAGTTATATCATTTTTCACATATTCACATATTCTTAAGAGCTGAAATTTGAATAAAATTATTGAAAAAAATCTAAATTGTTACAGGTTTTATTTTTAATTTATTTTCAGCATTGATTTCTGTTTTTTTTTTCTTTTGATCTGCTAAAGTTTCGCAATGCAGTGAGTCTCAGAAAAAAATTTGAATGGACTCCCTTACTGTTCTAGTATAATATATGAAATGTAAATTTTAGTCAGTGGAAGCCTCTAACAGGTTGTCAAGGTCCGAATTTGGCAAACGTTGGAATTTTACTCAAAGAAGTTGGCCTACGATTGTTAATAACTTGTAAAATTATGTCATCATCTGACAATTCTTACATTGTCTCACATCAATGTGATTCATTCATTCAGAAATATTTATTCCATATGCCTCCAATGCTTAATTTAATGGTTCTTGAGGCCTGATTAAATAAAAAAGAAACAAGTAAGGTAGACAAAATTCGGTCCGAACTGATATTTGGATAACCGTGCACATTTTAGTAAAATTCCATTCGGGCTGGCTTTTAATTTTTAGAACGAACCAAACTACTAGACAATGAGAGTTATGGCTTGTAACACCTGAATTAACATATGAAAAATGGGCGTGGCTTTATTCGATCTCAATAATATTTAAATCAAGTCTTAATGAGGTAGGCAACAATATATAAGTAATTCTGGCGTGTTTGGTTGGGTCGATATCGAAATACCCACATTTACGCAAACATTGGCGTGGCACTACTGATTTTCCAAGATTTTATCCATTATTTTTGTTTTCTGGTTCATCATTTGTAGCACACTAAGTTTGAGTAATTGTACTTCATGCCTATACACTGATGTAGCCTATTTTTAATATCAACATACCTTTGACAAAGCGAGTTATGTGTACCAAGTTTCATTGTTCGAGATATCGTGCGCACCGAAAGGCGAACATGGCTAAACCTACTCTTCTCATTAGCAGTGTGTGGTTCCTAGTATATAAACTTGTTCTGTTAAGCCTGATTCCAAGGATAACCGGATATACGAGCTAGTTTCATTGCTCAAAAAATGGTAATGGAAATAGCCCCTCTCGAAATAGCTAACCAAAATATTTTTAAAAGCATTTAGAAAAAATAAATTTCTTTTTATATTTTTTTTTTTTTCCAAAACTTTTTTTTCAATCTTTTTCTTCATAGAATAGACGAAATTTTGCAACGCCTTTTGTAGGAAGGGTTTGATTACCCGGTTCAGCGTGGCCCAAGGATGATAGATTTACCAGGATTGCTCTTTAACTATGGTGAAAAAGAAAATTGTGAGGGGAACTTTAGCTGTCACGCCTTTTGGGGATTCACACACACTCGTTCAATCAGTTGTTGTGTAGAGGGGAGCGAAATGTCATTGGTTCATTTTATTCGTATATCAGCAACACAATCTCATTTCTTTGTCAGCTGATTCTGTCAAATTCGCTCAGTGCCGAATAACGGTCTGTTAAATAGCACACCTCTAAAAATCTTTTCACCATGGTATTGTCGATATTTATGCTATCCGATTGAAGGTTCGAAAGATTTTATTCTTTTTTTCATTCTTATGCTCGAACCAACTTTTTGCATTCTGCTTCATCCCCATCGTTTAATTTTGTGAAGAACTTCCGCTTCTACGAGACATTCCTGTTAATAATATACTGATTGTCGGTATGTAATTTGTTTAAATATATATGTTTAAACATATATTTGTTTATTTATTTATTTATACATTTTTTTCAGTCTACAGAGAGATATTCTAGATACTAATATGTCAAAAATAATACCTAGATGTTTCAATACGTAACCTAAATTGCCGTTGTTGCGCAGTGATTTAATTTTAATTAAACAAATAAACGTTTGGCTTCCTTACCTGATAAATGTTACCACAATGCATACACCCTTTTTGGATGTTTGGCCGAGGGATTTACAGCTGCAAGCCGACTGCGAACGGAAAATGGTTTTTTATGAGTAGCTTTTTAATGTCAGAAAGATTCTCGGAGGCTCGCCATTGCTTGCTGAGGAGCGACCGTTTTTAGAAAAAATAATCTGGTGTTGGTCACGCACTACCGCCTCATCTATGAGAATTTCAAAACGTCTGATAGTTTCTATCGACGGAGAGGATAAGGCTGAAACTGAGTTATAATTTTCATAAATTTTCTGAAAGAAACTTGTGAATAAGCCATAAGTGTCCTGGTGGTGCTGGAAATAATGTTATCATACTCCAAACTAGTTGGAAAATCATTTGTTTTTCTTTTATAGTTAATAAAATACCATTAACAAAAAAGTGATGAATTCCATTAAATTTTCTCATAAACTTCAGAAAATGTAGATAATCAATTTCACATTTACTTGATTTCAAGGTTTTGAAGGCTTTGTTTACGAGAATTTTTAAATTAGCCAGTTTTGCAGTACACTATGGTCACCAATTAGCATGATGAAAAAAATCAGAAGGTGTGGCCCATCGTTATCATGCTCTCAGCGAATTTGAAAGAGTTAGCTGATTGGCTGTCGCATGGTGAATAGATTTTTAAAGGCCTTTATTCGGCTAGGAGCGAATTTGACAGATTCACTGACGTCACTGGGGACGTGTTTCACAAAATTTAGTGTATGGTATTGATAAAAATGAATACAGGCAATGCTCATACCATTGGGTTGTTTGCCGATACGGCTAATTCAAATGCGGAAAGCTGCACATATCTGGGTTCAAGACAGCGAAAACACGCAACCTTTGCTCATGCTACTTCGTTGCCATCTGAACAACGATTGCCGCCGAGTTTTGGGTGACGTGGCAGCCGTAGTTTACTCGCTCCATTTCGTTCTATCATTCTTAGCAAATAAGAAGTTCCGACTCATAAAAAGCAATGGAATTGCCACAAGAGTTCAAAAAATCCGAATCAGTTTCGTTGTAGTATTCAAAATGAAGGAGTAACGAAAACGAATTTTTGATATACGCATTTGACTTTCACCATTAAAAGTGGTATTTCAAAAGTGACGCCTGAAATATAGAACGCGGATTGCGAGACTAAAACCTGGACGTTCTGTTGCTGAATATTGCTCCTGTAGTGCAAAGTGCTGCTGAAGATTCTACACCCCACAATATCGACGTTCTCAACAATTAGACATGCATGAATCGACTATGAGATTTTACCTGCATACGTGCTCATGGGAGACCTTAAAATGATGTGATTTTCACATAGAATAGTTGAGAACCCCCATTTTAGATAAAAATAGGCAAGCCTGAAAGAATCCAAATTTCTACGTTTTATTTTAATTTTTTTTATTGAATTTATTCTACTTGTTTTTGAAAGACACTATTGTTTAAAACAGAAGCACACTATCTGAGATTATGCAAGAGTAGTGCATTAACCACTAATATATCTATCTAAAGATTATTCGAAAACTAAGTATTATAATTATTAAACGAAATTTGTATGTTTTTTCATGTATTTCGCTTTCGGAATTTAGTGGTTCGACTGTCAAAATTTCAACCCGAATATAAACAAAAAAGCGCAGCAAGAACAAAAAAACATCTCTTAGACATTTTTCTTCTTCTTTCTTTGCCTATGGGTAAGACTCCGTCAGAAAATATGAGATTTGCAAGTGGTCTTTCGATTTCTTTGAAACTTTGGGAAATATTAGTTCTAGGTAAGATACATTCGAGCCTAAAAGGATTTTGAAAAATTTTCAAAATTGAGTCATCTACGCCATGTTGAAAATCGGGACCGTGTTTTTTTCAAAAATCAATATTTCTTGAACCGTTGGATGGATTTCACTGCAATTTACAGACAATATAGAAACAAATAAGTAGTTTAAATTAGTATTATGTTAAAAAAAAAATTTCGAAATTTTGCAGCGAAAGGTCTTCTGAATTCGATGAAGAACCTCTCAAATCACTTTTGAAGGAGAACGGTCGCCAAAATATTATTGGTTGTGAATTATCCGAAAATATTAACCGGGAAAATAAAGTAATTTTCAGTCACCTTCATTCAATGGAACTTACCGAAAAATTGGAAGCGTGGTTGCCTCACGGGCTCAACGAAAAAAACCGAGGAAGTCTGCTGCTTCTGAGCATCTCCCGCCATCCAGCAACATGCGGACATAAACAACGCTTTTTGTACCGAATCACCCCGGAAGATGGCAAATGGTGTCTATACATCGAATTGAAGCAAAAGAAAGAGTGGGCGGCGCCAGGAGATACGACAAAGTCGAGTGTCAAGCTGGATCTTCAGCCAAAGAAGATCATAATATATTATATGTTTGGTGGGGCCGGGAGGGCATAGTGCACTGGGGAATGCTCGAAAGAATACCACGGTCAACAAGAAGCTCTATATTGCCCAGTTGCTCCACGTGAATGAGGCTATTCGATTGAAAATACCTGATCGGCTTGGTCAAACCACGTTCCTTCGTGACAACGACGAGCCCCATGTTGTACAAGTCGTCAAAGCGGCTCCCCAAGAGCACGAATTCGAAGTCTTTGAGCATCCGCAGTATTCTTTGAACCTTGGACCAGCCCATTACCATCTTTTCCGCTCCCTGTGAAACCATATCCAGGGTATTACCTTCGGGAATTTCACGGAGGTCCTTCAAAACTGGCTATTGACTGCGATTTTTGGCGGAACGGCATCAACAAATTGGTCAAGGGTGGGAAGAGGTTGTAAACACAACGGTGAATATATCATATAATTGATTAACTTATTGAGATAGATATTGTTTTTTGTTTAAATAAATGAATAAAAACGCTACGATTCACCAAACCAATCTCAGTTGTTTCGTAAACAAACCGATTCCTAACCCCTACTGCATTAGCCCATCAGCTGAATCTGTTAAATTGGATGAGAGCTAATGGTCAACAGTCTGATATTGGTCACACTTGTAAATATCTTTTCACTATGCGGTTATACCTCATAAAACTATTACACCTCACTATTTTCACGAAAAAATATACTTTTTGGCAGATCTTCTCCAGCACTACCAAGATATATTTATTTACTTGTATAGCAGTTGTTTCATCTATTCGTCACTGGCTAACGCTTGGCGAAAAGAAAAGGCCTTTTTGAGTGTTTGGTCGAGCACCTCCTATTTGTGACGTGCGTCTTGATGTTGTTCCACAAAGGGAGGGACCTACAGTTTTAAGCCGACTTCGAACAGCAGATATTTTTTTATGAGAAGCTTTTTCATGGCAGAAATACACTCGGAGGTTTGCCATTACCTGCCAAGGGGCGACAGCTATTAGAAAAAACTCTTTCTTCATTTTGGTCTTTCACCGAGATTCGAACCTACGTTCTCTCTCTGAAATCCGTATGGTAGTCTCGCACCACCCCAATATTATGCAAAAATTGTGTTTACCAAATTGTTGTTTGCAGCAAACCTTTTGAAATAAGTTTTTAGGCGTATTTTTTTATTTATTTTTTCGGACACCAGTTTTCAGCTATTCAAAATCGTTCTAAGGCGCTCTTGGAATAGTCTCTCGATTTCGTGGAACTATTTTTCGGAGCTAATAAGCTTCGAACTGGTCGGTTTATTAGAATACTCGATCCCACGGATACGATGCCTTGGTTCTTATTATTCTGAGCCTTTTGATACACATACACATCTAAACTTATACATATATCTATCTTGATTCCTTTACGCTATTACATTCACCCGTTGTGTGAAGAGAAGTGTAATACCCCAGTGCACAGGTGCGCGCGGGTATTACAATAAATTAGACTCGGCGCAAGATTTCCACCATGAGTAAGTACATCTTTTTCATTTAGTTACTTAGTGGTTTATTGGGAAACTTTACTTAAGCTCTCAAGTGTGTGTGCTTTATTTTGCAGTAAACTTAAGGCGTATGCATCCAGTTCGACTTTTGTATTGTTGAGCTGTGTAGTTTTTCTTTCTCAAGTGACTTGCAATTCAATCAGTGCCAGTTTGTCTGACTGCTGCGGCGACGATTACATACAGTCTATTTACTACTTTAGCACACTAACAGAGATTTACCCAGCAGTTTATGCAATTAGTTGCTTTCTTCCAAAACTTTTTCGATATTAACTTGTGCCCAAATTATTGCTTTTATGCTTGGACAAATTTTTGTACACGCGCTCATTCGTTTGTATGGTATTCTAGACGCCGCTCGAATTAATATATCACTACCTTAATATACACATGAGAAGGAAAAAACTGAATGCAAATTTAATCAGAATGGCGATAAGGTTTTTTTAAGTTTTTTCAATGCTTGTTTTTTTATATAATATTAGTTTCTCCATAGTAATACATTTTTTTGCGAAGGTGTATCTGGAGGTTGGACATAAAAATCCATTAAAAACTCAATTTGGTATACATATGAGTTAGGGCCTCTCAAGGTAACAATATGTCCAAAAATCGTATCTGCTTATTTGGTTCAAAATTCATAACATGTAACTTGCATGGAAAAATTCGAAATGCACTGCTTTCCTGCTGGGTATATATTTACAATCACAGCCTCAAATGGTAATCTAGTATAATACCAACTGGATTGTAAACCAAAGAATCACTTAAGAAAGGGCAATCGCTGTATCATATCATATTTAATTCCAGGCAATTGTTCCTAGAGCCATGGCACTCAAAGCAACAGTCAGGCGGAAAAATACATAAGTAGGTACAACAAACCAAAAACGAAGACAAAAAGAAAGTTAAACTAGAAAACTCCAGGAAGCGCAATACATCGACTACAGTACATACAGTCTGTCTAATAGAAGCGTGACCGTCAAAATTTAGAATTTGACCAATGCGATTCTAACAAACTGCGTGGGCTCTATGGGCTGTATAGACTTATAATATTTATTATACGCAATATATTCATTAAAATTTATAGTTACTATTCTTTGAAGCCATTGTACCTTCACTTCATCGAGTCATATTTACCTATATAACTGTATTTTATATACTACTCCTCTTATTGTGTTGTGTTTCTGTTGTGCGGCTTGATGTTTTCCCTCCAAATGGAGGTACTTAGAGTATTAAGCCGGCTCAAAATCAGCCGAATTCGCCTTGATAACTGTTTGGTCGTTCATATTTGCTTTCCTACGAGTTTTTGCTTAAACGTTTTCAGAAGCATCAGGTGACTGTGAAGGTCAACAATCCAATCCAACATTTCAATCCCATTTTTCTGTTTCCACTCTACATACCTCGGTTTCGCTGCTTGGAATCGTTTTTTTTTTCTTATAAAATCCAAGGTTAGCTAGTTCTTCCAAATATCTTTGCAGCTGATGGCAGTGACGCTTTTTGCAAATTTTAATCATCAAAACTGAATTCAAATTGGCGGTAAATACAAATAAATGTCTTAATCCTTTCCCGGAGAAGTAGTCCCAAACATGAACCTTAACTGGACTCCTCTCAGTTCGTTGAAGTTGTCAATTATCATCAGTACACCAGGACCGATCGGCGTAGACAACTATTCGCCTAAAAGAAAGATGCATCGGTGTATATTACGTTTGCTCAGAGCCGTTCTGAATTCGTTTCAGACCATCAATCAATGCAAGCCTTTTTCTCGTCCTCGAATGGTGCCTTTGAATACATTAACACTTTTTCTTAAAGGTGCTTCAGCCTCACGCAACGATAAGTTCCACTCTGTCACAAACAAATCTCATCTTGCTTCGAAGAAGTATTTTGCTTGTTTTGGGGGCTCGTCCGTGGACGTTCTCAACGTTTTTAACTTCGCTATACCGTTGCACCCATTTGTTTATGAACATCTTCTACTTCTTCAAATATTATATTTTGCTGCAGATGCACGTAACATTTTAGGACCTTTAGGGTGTGCACATATTAACACCGCTGCTTATAATTTTCCACACGCGGAATTCATTTTATAAAAACAGCACAAAACTAACAAATTGCATAAAGCGTACAGTGGAAAAGATATTCCTATTTAGTGGCACTTAATTTGTTTTTATACCGGAACTCTAAGTTTGACTTTTGTCATTCTCGCTTCCATTAGACAGACTGTATATGTACATACAAACAAACACTTGTACATACACACATATATATGTATATGATATGTATAAAGGTACATACATACATAGGTAGTACGAATGTAAGTAAATACAGTTTTGAAAGTGTCGCTAAGTGAAAACTTTATTTAATGGCTAGAAAATTGATGCGGATAGTGCTCGACCAAGCTGGCAAATGATATTCAAACAAATAATAGTGTGTCCTTTGTACGGATGAGTGTGATGTGTACCTATATACTTGAATATAAGTATAGTAAATATACATACACACTAGTTGAAAATGTGCGCTGAAGATTGGATTAGCCAGCACTTTATTGTTTCCTTTTCTGCTCAGATAATTTTTATTGGGTTGAATGAGATCTCTTGCGAATCGATGTACGTACTTGCGTACTCGTAGATATGTATGTCTGTCTATATATATGCATGCATGCCTTTACTCTATTCAAACACTTCAATGCACTTCAATGGCTATTTTACCAAAACTTTGCCAATGAAACCTTTCACGCATACACACACACCATGTGAACATGCGGAGATATGGCAAACAAACAACAAAAGAAGTGATCAAATTTTATGTTCGTGCGATTGAAAGATTACTCAATTCAGCTGTTGTCTATACTTTAACCTTTTGACTTTTACTTTTGGCCAAATTTATAAGTCTTTTGTTAATTGTTAGTGAATTTTGGTGCTTTGTCTATCTCTTCTGTACGTGTAGCAGGAACATACCTTTGTGACGTTGTCAGCAATTCGACTCAGAACTTGTGTATGTGTGTGTACATGTACATGAATGCATATCCTTTCGCTCATTTGCTCCTTCATTTGTGTTATGTTTTTCTTTGACACAATCTTCTCAAACAATTAATTTCAATTACGATTTCTCAGCACTTTCAACCATACGTATAGGGTACTTCAGGTTTGAGTTTAGTTTCAGTCTCTTGTTTTAATGCAATTTACAAGAAACATTTTAAATTAGATTATTGGGAAAATTATTCTTCATATATTGAGGAAAAAATAAAACACTTTACAAAAATCTTGCTGATATTTTTTAATATATTATTAAACAAAAGTTGTTCTATCAATCAAGTATTTACAGGATCCGGCACTCGAAGTGTAACCAATTAAAAAGGCCATAAATTTTGTTTGGAAAATTAGTTTTATTCAGCTCAAAGTAAAAAATGAAAATAATACAAAATTAAGAATCAATTTACTTTTGCACGATATAACCACCTTTTGTCTTGACTATGGCTTTGAGAAACGAATCCCAAGCTGCCTGAATGTGTGCAGGTATTATGGCTCACTCGCGGACAATCGCTATTTTCAGCGCCTCGACACCGATGCTCTCCAAAATGGGTCAAAGAGTATAATCCATTTGACTCGAGGACTTAAGAGCCATTTTGCGGACGTAATGAAATTCGGAACTTTGTTTTTTAGCCATTCTTGATTCACTCGAGCTTTGTGAGACGGTGCCGATTCTGTCGAAACGTCCAAGATATACCACCGCAATGTTTGTCTGCCCACGGCTGTTAAGCAACCTCCCGATAATATTTCGCATTTACCTTGACGCCAGGCTCGATGAAAACGATTTTCGAGCGCCCATCTACGGTTACAGCGGCCCAAACCATTCCCTGTGGTGGGTGCTGCCTCCTGGTAGTCAATCAATGGCTCTAATTATCGTATGAACGGTAGGTCAAATAAACTCTATCGTTTTTTAAGTTTACGAATTGCTCAATTTGAACAATTTTCTCGTCATAAAACACAAGGCTCGGAAATTGACTGCTATCGGCCAAGCGAAGCAATTCTTTCGCTCTCTCAAGTCTGCCTTGTTGCTGCTTTGGTGTGAGATCATGCGCCTTTTGGATCTAGTAAGAGTTGACTTTGAGATAATTTTTTAGTATACGACGGATGCTACGGTTAAATATTTTTAGGTATCGGATGGAATTTAATATTTATTTAAATCTATATTTAAATAAAGCGTAGTACTAAATTTGCGTTTCACGTGAAATGTCTGTCACATTGCATTGCCATGAAATATGCATAAAATTTCAAACAAAATTATTTGTACAATACTTTTAAGATTAATATATTTGTACTATAGTAACTGGCTGTACTCAGTCACTGGGCTGCCACTTGTGGCCTCCGAGTCAATTCTGACAAAACGGAGCTGGCTATTTACCAGAAAATATAAACCTCCACCCTTTCGACTTCCCAAATTAAACAACCACGTTCTCCCGCTCACATCGGAAGTTAGGTATCTTGGAGTGATACTTGACGCCAAACTCCATTGGAAGCCACACATTAAAAATCGGGTAAAGAAGGCCAGTATAGCCTTCTACTCCTGCAAATATATGTTCGGTAAAAAATGGGGACTCAAGCCACAGGTCGTGCTGTGGATGTGCCTGGTTTGGTGGGAAGCTCTTCGGAAAGGCTATAATATCACTAAACTGGGGAGGGTCCAAAGGACTGCATACCCTTTTGCACCTACTTCCCATGGTTTTTTCCGTCATTTCCATCGCAGCTCAAAGTGCAATCAGGTTAAAGGAGGTTGGCCTCTGGAGGCAATCTCTCAAGGGATATGGGGGCATTTTCGGGCAGTTAACACCGTATTTCCCCGAATTTGGAATTGATCTCTCTATCCGCAAATTAGAGTTCGAGGATCGTGATAGAGTCATTTTTCCAAATAGACAGGATTGGATCGAGGGGCAAATCTGCATCGAAGCTTGCACCTCTGTTTTCACTGACGGTTCCAAGATGGAATCGGGAGTCGGAGCAGGGGTTTTCTCTAAATCAGCCAATTTATCTATCTCCTTTAAACTGCCGAACACTTCTAGTGTTTTGCAAACAGAAGTCTTTGTGATCCTGCAGGCATGCAAAATGCTTAGGGAACGCGGGAGACGAGCGAGATATTAATATATTCTCCGATAGTCAAGCCGCGATTAAGGCTCTGATGATACCATGGTGCAGAACGAAATTAGTAAACTCCTGTAAAGAAAAGATCAAATCTCTTGGGTGTCCAGGTAACATTTCTCTGATCTGGGTTCCAGGATATAGGGACATAGAGGGAAATGAAATTGCTGATGAGCTTGCCAGAAAGGGGACTGAATTGGCCTCAGAGACCTCCTACCAGATGATCGGCATCCTCCTGACAGTTGTTAAAGAGGAATTGCACAAATTGTTTCTCAGGAAACAGCGGCAAAGATGGAGCTCCATTTCTTCATGCGCTGTTTCGAAAACCCTTTGGCCCCAATACGATAAACAAGGACTCAGAAAGTCCTTTGGACCCCTCGCCATTCAATTTCCAAACTCGTAGCTGTATTTACCGGTCACTGGACGATTAGCACACCCTGAAAAGCTAGACTCTTGAGCACTTTCTATGTAAATGTCCGAGCTTAGCAGCTGGACGACTAAGTTCACTGGGTGCTCCTTTCTTCGACAGTCTGGTGTAGTGCGCCAACCTAAATCCAATCAGTCTCCTCCATTATATCAACAGCTCTGGCTGGCTGTAGATATTTGCCTATTGGAGATCTCATAATGGTATCAAAACGGCGCTTCAGTGCTACTTGAGGAGTGCCAGGTGCTCTTCAACCATGTAACCTACATACCATAATAAATCAATCATATTTGTAAATTTTCGAATATAATGGGTCTGGAATGATGATATAAACGTGTTGTACTATATTACCAAATTCTATGGTCTTCTATGTGAGAGAAAAACTTAGTAAATTTAGTGATTTAATCCTTTGGGGACGGAGCCGCTCGACGGATGAAAGATAATGGAAAAAATAAATACGTTGAACGGTATAAAAACTAAGGCTTTATATAACACAAGACAATTTTTTTATAAAATCAAAAAATTAATTATAAACAAACTGCTATGAGTGCTAATATTCAAATGCTTGAGTGGACTCCTTATTGCACAGATTTCACTTCCACTTGACGAAATAATGCCGTCATCTTCCGTCTTATCAGATTCAAATAAATATTGGTCAGAACTGTCACTATCGAATGTATGACTGAAATTCGTTCTGACTCTACCGTCGTCTCACATCGTAAGTTTACATTATAAGGAAGATAAGACTTCATCGCAATGGCCCCATATGTCTTCGAATGAAAACGTGACTTTTTTACTATACCTTATCGCTCAGAATACAGACATCGCGAGCCTTGCAGTTACGAACTAATTTGGGCAGATATATGCCGACACGCGTCCGGAACGGTAAAACAGCTTGGGCGGCTATATGCCGACACTCGTCCGCAAATTGTTAAAATCCTAATTCTCACTAAATGAAGAATAGAATGATGGAGCATCGTATATGGTTTGCTTATGTATTATATATGTACGTATTAATTTGCTTCGAAAAATCTGAATTGACTGGTTGGGTACAATCTATAAAAGTGATTAGACCGCCAAGGTCCCCCGTTTTAAGGCGTTATTATCTGTAGGTTAGATTCTGAACGCTTGTGAATAAACCAGAACATTCGGCGGTGAATTGCTGTGATAGAGCCTATATGTCATAGAAATTTTCAACAATAGTACTGACATCTGTAAATGCCCTCGGAGGACTTTTGAAAAATAAGATGTATCACTCATATACCTCTAAAATGCAGACCCACTGCTACATATATATATAGGCCAATAAAGAGATACTCAATTCCTGCTCAAAGTATGTACATATTTAATTTGAATTTGAAAACGAAACCCGTACTTCTAGGACCCTCTAAACTATGTATTTACCAAAGGTAAACGTGCACATAAAAGTTATATACATATAAGTGAATTTATTTAAGACGTAATTAGCAGAAAGCATTTATAAAGGCTGTAATTAAGTTGCCGCTTAGTTTTGTGCTTCTGAAACCTTCTGACCTGAAAAGCGTTTTTGAGATATCCAGAAAATAACATTAACTCGTATATGAAATTCGTATAATAATTCTTTTCGGATGAATGACTTGCATTGACGTTTGAAATGCCTGCTATGAACTCACATATTTATATACCTTCTACTCAAATATGAACGAGACGTTATAAATAAAACGGTCCGCGGATGACATATGGCAAAAATAAATTTTTTGTTTTTTGGTAGGATTGTTATAAGCTTACATGGCAAATTTCAGCGTGATATGTCACATAGTTTGTTTTCTGTGCTACTGTAAACAAGTCAAGCTCGAGTGTGTTCTTCGAATTTAACGATGGAAATTCAAGTTGAACAAAGAATTTGTTTGAAATTTTGTTATACCAACAAAATTTCGGCTCCAGACGCCTTAAAAATGTTGCAAACAACCTATGGGGACTCTGCTCTATCGCGTGCACGTGTTTTTCAGTGGTACAAATCGTTCAAAGAGGGCCGTACATTGGTTGAAAACTTGCCTCATGAACGTCGTCCGGCAACATCAGTAAACGACGAAAACATCGGAAAAGTAAAGGAAATTGTGCTTGAAAATCGCACATATCGCAAAATTGGTTAACGCTGAATATTATTTAGACGTTTTAAAGCGTTTGCGCGAGAACATTCGTCTTAAAAGGAAGGAATTGTGGGACAACAAATCATGGTTCTTGCATCACGATAATGCACCAGCTCACACATCACGTCTTGTTCGCGATTATTTGAACAAAAATAATGTTAATATCGTTCCGCAAGCACCGTATTCGCCTGATATGGCTCCATGTGACTTTTTCCTGTTTCCCAAGCTCAAGTTGCCGCTCCGTGGAAAACATTTTGAGACAATTGAAGTCATAAAAGAGAATTCGAAGAACACACTCGAGCTTGACTTGTTTACAGTAGCACAGAAAACAAACTATGTGACATATCACGCTGAAATTTGCCATGTAAGCTTATAACAGTCCTACCAAAAAACAAAAAAATTATTTTTGCCATATGTCATCCGCGGACCGTTTTATTTATAACGTCTCGTTCATATTTGAGCAGAAGTTATGTGGTATGTATGGGTGTGTCGGTAATCAAGTTCTGTGCATACATAATTTTGGTTAGGCAAGATGGCGCAAAATTAATCATCCTATTGGAAGATTTATAATTTTTGCAAATGGCGGCGTACATCAATCACCTTTCACACCTGTGAACTAGACAGCTGCAGTATACAATGGAGTGCGTAAAGGGCGAATAACTATTTCCATCACTCAAAATTATTTTTTATTCAGCAAAAATGTTACCAAAAGTAAAACTGGATGTTTAGTTTCGAGCCACGGGATACTCACGGTTCCACAATTTTTGCCCACTTGTGGGAGTGGAAAAAGTATATATGTATATGTATATATATGTAAATATAATTTTTCTTTAAGGGGTCCAGGTGGTCTAGAGCTCGAAAATTTAGGGTACATTTGTTTAATTTTAATAATTTTAAAAGGGGCGCTGACGTTGACCCTTCCGAAAAATTGGACCTGGACGGTGTTGTCCGTTTTGGCTCTTCTATTTATCTGAAACACAAAAATCAAAAAAGTTATTAATCAGTATGACTGTAGCTATGTTTGTGGTTTGTTGTAGGTTTCGAATTAGACGCTCTAAAAGTCGGGTTTCAGTTTTTAATAGAAAAAACGAAATAGTTGAAATAATAATATGATTCTCGTACGAGCGATAATCATTGATGTTGTGAACAACATATTAAAATTTCATACGATTCGGTTGAATAGTTTGTTTTTCTTTGACAACACCATGCCGAAGAAAGTCGTTTCGAGATAAATGAGTTTAAAGTTTGAGGTACTGGATTGCGCCGACCGCTCTCTACCTAGTTAATGGGCTGTAGAAGCTATAACATTCGGAATTTCCGCATGGAAATTTCACAGTACATATTATAACACTATGTATACCTTCGAAATATCGAAAGAACAAAAGGTCGATTTTTTCAAGTTTCTAGACCACCGGGTCCTCTTAATGAAATATTTTTTTTTTGTCTACATTTTTTATGGTACAATGACGAATAAGTTCGCAGTGTTTTTATATTTTCTTTTTTTTATAACGCCTTGTTTTCTGTTTGGAAAAGGGTAAGTATGCAGTAGTACATATACGTAGTTGCTTTGAGTACCCTATCTGCAACTGGGAGTCTCCAGTCCTCCACTCCTCTTTCCAATCGAGCATAAAGCATAGATATTTAGCCCTTTCTGTTACCCTGAGACTATTTCGATTACGATATTTGTTTAAAAATTGGTATCTTTTGCATCTTATTAAAGAAATCCGTTTACTCCGGATTTACTCCTTCGACTGTTATACCAACATTTCCAGTCCATGACATTTTATCCAACTTCTGCGAGCTTTAAATTAGAAAAAGAAAATATTTTCTTAAATTTTTTTAATCATGCCTTAGAAAATTTAATTCAGCGATTTACTCTCACACTAAATGAATTGTGCAATATAGAAAGATATGTATGCGACTATTTTATAGAAATATTGTAGAAATCGGCAAATGGTATCCAACTTCTATGCTAGACGGTGCACAAATTAAGCAATTAAAATATGGGCATTTTCTACTAATTAATAACCAAAATGTCACGCCAGTACGTTGTATTCAAAATTGAACACTTCTTTAGCTTATATATTGTAAATATTATAATAAACCTAATAAATTGTTCATGCGTTAACTGCTTCAGCAAAGCTGTCATCACCCACTCTGTACGACTGCTAATGACGTCTCAGTAATTATATCAAAATCAAGCTGGTGACCAAAAAATATCCATGTAGAACGCAGACTTCATATACTTATATTTGGCGTTTACAGCCATTTTTTGAAAGTGTGGCCGAAGCCCACCTCCTATTTGTGGCGTGTGACTTGATGCTGTTCCATAAATTGAGAGGGGCCTACACTTTAAAGCCAACTCCGAACGGCAGATATTTTTAAGAGGAGCTTTTTCATTCCAGAAATACACTCGGAGCTTGCCATCGTCTGTCGAAGGGCGATCACTATTCAAAAAAAAATTTTCTATTATTTGATGTTCGTGCACGGAGATACGAACCAACGTTTTCTCCTAGTTACGAATGGTAGTCATGCATCAACCCATTCGGCTGCGGCGGCCGCATGAATTAATAAAAAAAGGTTGAAGAATGGACAATAACGCTCCAGGAAAGCAGGTGCTCTTTTCTTTCTTATCATCTACGTTGGGAAGATAAAGCCGACGACGACCTTGCCGCCCTTGGTGTTTCTAACTGGCGTCAACGCGTGCAATGCAGAGGCGGTTGTCGCAACATTTTGGTAACGGCCAAGACCGACCATCGGTTATAGTTGCCAGTTAAGATTAAGAATGAATTGAAAGCAGAAAAGCCGAGAAAATTTTATCCGTCGAGAAAGATGAGTAGTCAATATACATGAACAAATTTTGTTTGGTAAAGAAATACAATATTTACGTTTTACACTCTTCTCGTTTTTTGAATATGAATCACTCGCTCTTTAATTCTGATTTTTTTCCCAATGGCGGAAAAGTGAGGTTATTTCAAAATGCTATAAAATCTTTATCAATCAATTTTTCTACGTTTTGTTAATGCTAAATATAATATATATTTGCTGCATTAAAATTGTTTGAATTATTTTATATGAAATGCGGCTTCATATGCGGTAAAGGGTTAAAAAGGTGATGAAATCATGTTCCAACTTTCTCGATATTTTTTGTTTAATTTAAATCTTAAATAGGTATACCTAACAACAGCCGTGCGATGTCGGAAGGTAGTGGCAAACGTCCTCTCAGAGGCGACATGAAATCGTAGGGCCATTTATAAGATGCCACAAAGTAGAGCAGGAGTATGGGCTGAATAGGTCTGTTATGAATACTAAGCCCCACTGAAATCACTATTTATTACCAACTACTTATCGTCCCCTTAGTATTAAAATAGCCTATACATTTTTTGATGTTTTGAGAAAATGAATTTCAAACTTTTGTCGAAAGTAGTAACTCAAATCTCGTTATGTCTGTAAATAGTTATTATTTTTTGACTGACGTTTTGACCCACTTTTTGGAACTAATATAGAACTTGACAAAATTTTGACCACATATAAAATCGACAATGGAGAATCCAAAAATTCAATAAAAAAATAATAGCCTATGAGCACATAGGCTATTGTTATACTAAGGGGACGATATAAGCTTTAAAATCATACCATATTAGTACATCGGCTGATATGTACTCAAAGTGCTCAAGATGAACAGCCCAATTATATGAGAGATAATACTTATAAAAAAATAAACAACAAACTTTTTATAAATTCTCGGATGGGCGGACAGACATGGCTTAATCGGCTTCTCTCACCTTTCCCAGCATTTTGGTACAGATGCAATCTTTGTCTTTATCTATTGCGAATTCTTCATGCAGTCCCTCGGGCACAAGTGCGCGGGTATAAAAAAATCTATGCTATACAATTAATTCTCCTACAGATTCTGATTATTCCATGCTTATGTACCTATTGATGCATATAATAATATCCAGATTGCCTGAACATTGAATTTCCAAGCCGTTATTTCTTATTTTTACTGCTTTCGCCTCCATTGCTTGTTTTTGTTGCTCATTTGAAGCGTTGTACTCAATTATGTGCATCATTTGCTGCAGCTGGAAATTACGTAATGTTGGCTTAGCAAAAGCTTACGGGTACAAAAACAATATGTGGACAACAACAATGCATATCCTTTTTACACATCAAATGGATAATAACTGTATACAAACTTTTTGATATTGGAGAGGCGGGGTGGTAGTTGGGCGCATGGTTCCACCTGACCGAAGGTAATCAGTGCATCAGAACTGAAGCAAAACAGAAAAAACGATGCGCTTGCTCCGAATTTTAATTTGCATTTCAGCTCGATGAGCCGTGTTGCAAGCAAACAGTTTAATCGTTGCACTTAAATGCTCGACAAGTGGCTGCCGTGTTGTAACATCAAGTAGAATATGTGGAATATGGTACACAAGTATAGAGATGCCAGCCCGAATACATACAAGAATATTTGGCAGAGTCTGAGTTCGAGGGAACGAAATGCCGGCGGAAAGGATCCAATAGCCACTCCTTTCCATTCATTCGACAGCTTATCGTGCAAGCAATTATCTTACCTTATCCTTACACGCGTCCACAAGATCACATATGCATGTAATATATGTTAAAGCGATGCCAAAGCCTTCTACATACTTTGTGCTTCGTGTGCTACATGTGCTTCTTGGCATACTCTCCATATTCAGCTCACCATTTAATGGCTACGATTATGCTAACAGCATTGTAGACTTAAAGCGCTTTAAATATGTACATATATCTGTATGTACGAGTATTAATGGATTCAACTTGGTTTTGCTACTACTAAGGCCACTTTAGTGTTGTTGCTGCTGAGGCTGCTAATGCTGATGAAAATGCAACTATTGTTATATCTTGGCTTTATCGCTTGTGTCATCATTTCATTCACATTCATCAAAAATAACGAATTTTCTAAACTGATCACAAAATTATTTAACTTTTTCATCAAGAAATTACTTCGTGGGCAGTTTTATGGCCATTTCAATATTTATTCCATTCAATTTTTTCAGGTCGATAATTTTCTTCAATATGGGAGAAGATATGCCATTCTTAACAAGGAATTAAAAGAAAAAATTAAAAACCAAATTTCAAAAAACAGTAGTTTTACAATTCCAATTTTTTAGTTTAAATAATTTTTACTAATATTGTTGTCACAAAAATCGACTCGCTATTGAGTTCTGCTTAGGTATGGTCAATGCAAAAATTTGTATTTTTATTCAAATGCGAATTGCTTTTATATTTATTTGAGCATATTTTTCTTTCAAAAAATAATAAAAACATAGTGGAGTAGCATTAATTACAAATATAAAATATCAATTTCAAATTTGAATTCACTTTCCAAAAGCACTATGATGCTTTCCATTTCAATTCAACCGGGCTATTCGATTTCGATGTAACTCAAATATGTTGCTCTCTGGTCAAAATAATGAGACATGTATTTTTTTGTTCGCCCGAAAAAAAATGGTTTTCAAGATTTATCGGCAATTTTGTTTTTCGGATCAAAATCGATTTTTTTCATTATATAAATATTTTTTTTAATCGCTCATAACTTAGTCAAAAATGAACCGATTCTAATGATTCTGGGTTCAAAATGATCGTCATTACTTGCACGAGCGACTCCATGTGAAGGGTGGTTAAGTTTCAAGGGCCGGTGTTGATTTTGAATAAAATACAATTTTTGTAAAAATTTTTGTGATTTCTCTTTATTAAAATAATACTTATATGGCTCAATTACACACGGAAAAAAATATAGGCCAAATGGCCGCCGCGACGTCGGCGGCACACCTCCATCCGTTGGTCCAAATTTTCGATGGCGCTGAGGCATAGGTTCTATGCCGTTAATGTGCCGAATTATCTCATCCTTTAGCTCCTGAAGTCTTGTTGGCTTATCGACGTACACCTTTTCTTTCAAATAACCCCAAAGAAAGAAGTCCAACGGTGTCAAATCACATGATTTTGGCGGCCAATTGACATCGCCGCGACGTGAGATTATTCGGCCATCAAATTCTACGCGCAAAAGAGCCACTGTTTCGTTAGCTGTGTGACAAGTGGCACCGTCCTGTTGAAACCACATATCGTCCACATCCATATCTTCCAATTCGGCCCATAAGAAGTTCGTTATCATCTCACGATAGCGAACACTATTCACAGTAACTGCCTGACCGGTCTCATTTTGGAAAAAATACAGCCCAATGGTGCCGCCGGCCCATAACCCGCACCAAACAGTTATTCTTTGGTTTTTCGGCAATCACTCTTGGATTATCATTCGCCCAAATGCGGCATTTCTGCTTATTGACGAATCCACTGAGGTGAGAATGTGCCTCATCACTGAAGATGATGAAATCACGAAATGCGCGATATGAATTTTGATTTAAACACCCGTTTTCATAATAAGCCTGAATAACTTTAACGCATTGCTCGATTGTGCATCTTTCCATAGTTCAAATTGAATTAGTCTGAGATTGAAAAAATGTCAAATGATATGCAGAAAAAAACTCGATGTTTAGATGTGGTTCCCATTCAACATCGGCCCTTGAAATTTAATCACCCTTTATTACCATTTACGTGTGTGGCGGTGTTGTGCCAATATGGCGTTAGGATATAAAAGTAAAAAATATCGAGGGAAATATTAATTTAGGATTGAAGTTTGAGGTGTTCTCTTGATTTGGAAAAAGTTTGAACCCAGAATCATTGAAATCGGTTCATTTTTGACTAAGTTATGAGCGATTAAAAAAAAATTTCTTATATAATGAAAAAAATCGATTTTGAGCCGAAAAACAAAATTGCCGATAAATCTTGAAAACAAACAAAAAAATACGTGCCTCATTATTTTGACCAGAGAGCAACATATGTATTGAGTTACATCGAAATAGGAGAACATGTCGCGAATAGCCAGGTTGAATTGAAATGGAAAGCATCTCGTATAAGATGACCTGACGTTCTAAGAAATGCAAAAATATCAAATGCAATAAAAAAATTAAGAAAATCATTACAAAACAAATAGGCTGAAAAGTCCCGTGCCAAACAAAGAAAACAAGTGTTTCTTGTTATTCATCTACAAAATTTCAATCAAGCACAATACAATCATTTGAGCGCCGTTCTAACATTGCAACACTTCTTTTGTAGAACGAATTATTATATCTTTTGCCTAAGCGATAACCTTTTCATTTCTTATTACCGAACAGGTCTGCGAACAGCTAGTAGTTGCTGGATGCCAAATTTGGTGAATGCGGTGGATGTGAAAGCAATTCGAAGTTCAATTCAATAGTTTTGCCATTGTTTTGATTGACTTGTGACTGACATGTTTTCGGTCCAGAGTGAGCAAACGCGGCATCCACAACGCTTGAACAACCCTTTCTCATAGTCAAATGTACATGTAATATAAGGATTGGCTTTATATTCTTTTGATATCTTGACGATGTCAGCTAACTTACGCAATTTTACTTTTCGATCATTCAAAACCATTTTGTGAATTTTTGGATGTTTTCTGGTGTTACCGCCTCATTTTGACGTCCACTGCGTTGGGCGGTGTCTCCACGACTACGTTTGAAGTCAACAAACCATCGTTTTATTGTGGTTTCTGATAGGAGGGACTCTCCATAACAATTTTCAAACCACTGTTTCGCTTGAATAAATTGTTTTCCTATCAAGAAGCAGCGAAAAATTTGATTTGATTTGATTTGAATGATTTTTATCAGCTGTCTTTTTAAGGTTAGTACTAACTGAAAAAGACGTGACTGCATTAAAACTAGTGCCATCTATGTGTAAGGCCCAGGAATTTTTAGGTCACTGTTAAAATGTTCAAACCATTGGGTCATGGCGCAAAGGATACTTAACAGTCTTAGCGCATATCGATACATACATATCTAAATATTCGTACATACATATATCAACAAATATAAAAAAGTGCACGGGCGTGAAGAAATAGCCAAAGAATTTGGGGGTAGTTGAATATAAGAGCACAACACTCTATTGGAATAATCCACTGGCCTTATTCGGAACTGGTTAGGTGCCTTATAACAATGAACATTGGTCATCATTGGTACTTGCCTTCAACTTCCAATTATTTCCGCACCTATACACGGAATTAAATTTAAATACAAAAATCTAAATATTATATTTCTAAATATTATGTTTCTATTACAATTTCATATGCTATTCCAATAAGCAACAGTTAAATGTTTATAAAAATATTTTCCATTTCTACTTTATTGGTGTCCCGCTTAAAAAGTTGGACGATGGCTTTATTCAGATTTTTTGTCGTCACTCGCTTCAAGCCGCGCTCGCAAAAGTCATCAACAATTTTGTAGTACACCTTATACCGCTGATTCCACACCACAATAATTTTTTTGATTTTTTAATTAATTTTGCGGCGACGGCGTACGATAATTTTGGCCCATTCGAATACGTGCATAAAAATACCGCCTCAAAACGCTTCGTGTACTTCTCACTCATTTTTGTTTGGTTGTGTTTATGGGAAAGTTTCGAACGACACTAACCTGAGTTAGCACTAGCGTCGTAGCCCTTGAGTGGGACTATGACGCAGTATAAAGCAGAACGAAATATATCTTGAAGTTACAAGAAAAACCTGTTCTTTTCTTCAGACACAGACTGTATATATTACATATATATAACTGGTGCGTACACCCTTTTTCGGGTGTTTGGCCGAGCTCCTCCTCCTATTTGTGGTGTGCGTCTTGATGTTGTTCCACGAATGGAGGGACCTACGCTTTCACAGAATGGTAGAAATTTTTCCTGAGGAGCTTTTTCATGGCGGAAACGATGATAATCGGTCAGTGCATGGTCCGGAGAACACGAAGGCCTATTCGAGCTCTTGAAGTGCGGCTTTGACAATTTGTGAAATCTGGGGTTTGGCGTTGTCGTGAAGAAGCATGGTTTGACCATGTCGATGAGGACTTTTCAGTTGAATAGCCTCATTCACGTGATATTGCTGGGCAATGTATAGTAGTGCTCCTTGTTGACCGAGGCATTCTTTTCGAGCATTTCCCAGTGCACTATGCCCTCCCAGTCCCACCAAACAAATATCGTGATCTTCTTCGGATGAAGATCCGGCTTGACTTCGTCTTTAACGTATTTCCTGGAGCCACCCACTCCTTCCTTTGCTCCATATTGATGTATATTTCATTGTCAGTTGTCATCTTCCGGGGCGATTCGGTACAAAAAGCACTATTTATGACTGCGTATTGCTGAATGCCGGGTGAGATGCTGAGAATTAATTTGAAGGCGACTTTCCACTAAGCCTCAAAACTAATAAATAATAAATTAACTCAAAAATTCAATTAACATAGCTTTGTAGAGCAGAAAGAGTTCTATCGAATGAATATGTACCCTTTGCAAAAGAGCAAACAAATCGTTGTAAAATAAAAGAAAATATGAAAACGCTATGACCTATCCCCCAACCGAGTATATACCGGAAATGAAGAAGGCGGATCTAACGCAATGGTTAATAAACGCATTTGTATGTTGTTTTTCTAACTGAAAACGAAAAACAATCAAAATGTCTTCCTTAGCCAATCGTGGTACGGATCCTCTAGAAATTCTAAAAAGATCATATAAGTTTTTAGAGAGATCAGGACAAGCCTTCCAGACAGCATCGAAATGGACTAAGAGTCTGAGTGTGTTGCTGCTTTCATCCAAACTACTCCAAAAATGTGTATATGCATGATGTTTTAGCTATAATCTTTTTAAACAGTTGGCACGTTTCGTGTTTTGTTTCACTGTCAGACATCTTCAGTTTGATCTATAATTTAACTATGAAACGTCTTACAAACGAACAACGCTTGCAAATCATTGCATTTTATTATAAAACTGCGTGTTCTGTTAAGAAAGTTTATCGCGCGTTTTTTCCATTTTATGGTCAGCTTAATCGATGCACTGAAGCGGCTATTCGAGCTATTGTGACTAAATTTAAAACCAAATTTACATTATTGGACATCAAACCACCAACACGCTTACGTAGAGTGCGAAATGAAGAAAATATCGCAGCTGTATCGGCCAGTGTTAATGATGACCATCAATTATCGATTCGTCGCCGTTCGCAGCAATTGGGCCTCTGTTACTCAACAACTTGGAAAATTTCGCGAAAGGATTTACGTGTGAGGCCTTTCAAAATACAGCTGGTGCAAGAATTGAAGCCGAACGACCTACCGCAACGCATAATTTTTGGTGAATGGGCTCTTGGAAAGTTGGCCGAATATCCACTTTATATCGACGAAGCTCATTTTTGGATCAATGGGTACGTAAATAAGCAGAATTGTCGATTTTGGAGTGAAGATCAGCCAGAAGAATTGTAAGAGCTACCAATGTATTCCGAAAAGGTCACAGTTTGGTGCGGTTTATGGGTTGGAGGTATCATTGGACCGTACTGCTTCAAAGGTGCTGCGAGTTGCAACGTAACTGTGAATGCTGAGCGCTGACTTGCATGGCATGTGGTTCCAGGAAGACCGTGCCACATGCCACACAGCACGCGCAACAATGGACTTGTTAAGAGGCGAGTTCGGTGAACATTTTATTTCACGTTCGGGACCTGTCAATTGGCGACTCAGATCGTGCGATATAACGCCTTTAGATTATTTTTTGTGGGGCTATGTTAAAGCTCATGTCTATTCAGACAAGCCAGCTTCAATTAATGCATTGGAAGACAACATTAAAGCATTTATATGTGAGATGCCGACCGAAACATTGGAAAGAGTATGCCCAAATTGGACTTAGCGGATGGACCATTTGAAGCGCAGTCGTGGTCAATATTTGCATGAAATAATCTTCAAACATTAAATTATTTGGACTGTACTATCGATTTAAATAAAAATTGCATGCATTTTTCTGAATTTTACGAGTGTTTTTTTGAGAACTTTCCTATAGCTCTTAAAAAATCACCCTTTACTTCAATTTTTTGAATTTCTGATTGAATTAAATTACGTAAAAAATGTATGTTTTGAATAAAATATGAAGCTGTTTTTTATACTATATAACAGTAAACTTCCCTTTAGGAAGACCTCATTTAAAATTCAGAGACATTTATGTAGAATTGTCATAGGTATAAAAGGAAATAATAATTTGATACTCTGTGAGAATTATATAATTTCAATTCTCTATATGGTATTGTTCTTGACTTCAAAAGAATTTACTTTTTGGAGATGTTGCTTGAAGAACGAAAAAAATATTGTAAATGCGGAGAAGTGGATGCTCACCTTATAAACCAATATACCTAAACGTAGCGTTTTACTGCGGGCAAATTGTAGTCATAAGGTCTGCTGACTTCAGCTCACATCAAGTTCAAATATATGCATCTATGTAAATGTCACCGCGAATGAAAATGAAAATGTATTTGACAATCCTTTCGGATTGAAAGTTGGTTAATTTGTAGGCGTGCCCAATTCAAATTAAAAGGGCGTTTCGCAATCAAACCCTCGATGCAGACGCGCTGTAATATAAATGCTTACCAATACCTATACATATGCATATGTAAATACGAATATGCACTCATACTTATCAAATTAACTTACACATACATATTTGGATATTACTTAACGCATTTGAGCAAGAAAGACTTAGTTATTGAGTCTGCAGCAGCAACAGTTATTTTAGAAAACCACAGCGGTCGCAGACATCGCTGGTGTGAGCGCTGCATCCCTTGTAATCAAATCCGATGAAGTTTTTTAATATCTACGTAGTTCGCTTAGAAACAGACGACGGATGAACGTGTATTTAATAAAGGTGAGCTTAGTGCTTCGGCAATTTGGCATTTGTACTAGGGATGACAATATTAGCGGAAAATTTTAGTCACGCGTTTTCGGGATGTTTTTAAAGTAGACCCGGGGCCATATTGGGCCGTCACTTTCTTAAAATGAATAAAAGTTTAATAATTGAATTGAATGAAATAAAATCATTTGAAATTTGAGATAAACTTATTTAAAAAATCATGTGTGCTTTGTGCATATTTATTATTAGAGAGAAATCTTAAAGCAATACGTTTTTCAAATTGTATTGAAAAAGCCATGTGCCTCAGGAATGCAAACATCACCAGCCAGAACGTGCAGCTTTTTGTCTGCCAGTTTTATTCTTTCCTCATAAAAATATCTGCCGTTCGGAGTCGGCTTTAAACTGTAGGTCCCTCCGTTTGTGGAACAACATCAAAACGCACGCTACAAATAAGAGGAGGAGCTCGGCCAAACACCCAAAAAGGGTTCAACGCGTTGTTCTATGGAGCAAAATTGTACGAATGTACAACAACGACATAAAACAATGTACCATCCAAAAAGGCGTCACTTTTTAGGTCCTTTGTTACTGCAACACACGAGCAGCAAAGTATTATATTTAGAGTGAAGACTTCAAATGTTGCCAAATATTATAATATTATAAGTTTTTCGCGTGAATTGATTTAATAAATTATGAAACTTTTTCTTTAAACTTTCTGTTTGGTTTATATTAGTGATGCAATGACTTCATTTATTTAACTCTTCTTTGCAAAAAAGGCTCATACTTGTAATTGGAATTAGGATCAAGGTCATTTAATTCTTTCAATAATTTTCGTAACTAAAATCGTAGTTAGAAAAAGTGTATTATGTTTTATTCTTCTTCTTCTTGATTGGCGCAATAACCGCTTACGCGATTTTGGCCGAGTTTTACAAAGCGCGCCAGTCTTTTTTTTTTCTCGTGCTAATCGACGCTAGTTGGAAACATCAATTGAAGCCAAGTCCTCCTGCATCTGATTTTTCAATCACAGAGGAGGCCTTCTACTTCCACCTAGGAGTAGAGTTTCAGAGCTGGAGCGTTTGTTTCCATTTGGATGACATGACCAATGTTGTCGCTGGATCTTTATTCGCTGCGCTATGCTCGCTTAAGACGCTCATTGTTCCATTTCCTGCGATACTCGCCGTCACCAACGTGCAAAGGACCAAAAATCTTCCGCATAATCTTTCTCTCAACCACTCCAAGGGACGCCTCATCGGATATTGTTAATGATGATTAAGTTTTATTGCTTCGAACATTAGTTGTAGCGCTACATCGCACTTTTGTATATAAATTAATCTTTCAAGAGCATAAATCATCAATAAATATATAATTTAAGCCGAGTTTCTTGGAAATTGAAAAGCTGCCACCGTAATACAAAATTGAAGAAGGTTTTTATTTGCTTGAATTTAATATTTAACATTTTTCGGCATCCCGGGTCGGGGAGGCGTGATTGACATCCCTAATATACACCAAAGCTGGCTGATGTGCAAGAATTTACTGCACTCACTGGCAAAATACCGATGACAAACTCATTAACTGAAAAACAAACCGGAGATTAAGTTGGCTGCCTGAGTGTCAAGTTAAACTCAAATACACTCGCAGTGTAGTTTAAGCAAAAGCACGAATACAGACTCAATCGGCAGCAAATAAATAAATGCAACCAAAGTCCGATGAAGTGAACACATACAGATACGAGTAGGCGGACGACTTTAGCTGTTGCAGAGCAAATAGGCAAATGTTGTAATAGGCATGTATGTATGTGTATGTTCTCGTATCGGTAGATGGACTTCGGAAAGTCTAAGTTAACTGCGTTGACAGTAAATACTCACCGCAGCCAGATAGGCTATATACAAATTTTTCAGACTACCCAGCTGCCCGTGTGTGTGTGTAGGTTCTGTACAAGCTACTTTGCATATGTATGCATGTTGGTGTGTGACAATTATGAAAGCTAGACCATTTACACTGGAAATTGCTCGATGTCAAATTCGTGTACTATGTAAGTATGTGGCTTAACTTCGCCAGTGCACGCATTGGTGACAATAATTAAATTGTTATTGATTTAGTATTTTACTTAGGAAAATGTGCGATGTAAGGCACGATTGCCTTAGAAGAAGCGGATAGGCCAAAATTCGTCACCTACATAATATACAAAACACCTTCAAAGTGTTACCAAAAATACTTAGAACAGTTGAATCCGAATTTCATTGACCAGGAGCAATAGCAAATACTATTATTGCATATGAATATATACGATATATACGAGGTGTGTTCAAAAAGTATAGCGAATTTTGTGTTTTTCCAAAAATTATTTATTTATTCATTAATATCTATTTAGTCCCCTTCAAAGTAATCCCCATTAGATGCCGTCTTTATCTCGTCAATCGTAGCGTAGCGTCGTCCTTTCATGGGAACAAGAAAAAGACACAGGGGGCCAGATCTGGAGAATACGGTCGCTGTGGCATCATTAGTGTGTTGTTTTTGGCCAAAAAGTCGCGTGCAAGCAACGATGTGTGTTCCTCCACAAATTCGGGCGTTTCTGGCGGATTGTTTCTCGTAAATTGCGCATAACTTGCAGATAATATTCCTTATTGACCGTTTTACCCTGTGGCAAGAACTCATGATGCTCAACGCCCCTGCAATCGAAGAAAACGGTAAGCAACCATTACATTCGACCGAACTTGGCGCGCTTTTTTCGGTCTTGGTTCGTGCGGCAGCTTCCATTGAGATGATTGAGCTTTGGTTTCCACGTCATAACCATAAACCCACGATTCGTCACCAGTTATGACCCTCTGGAGCAAATTTGGGTCGTCGCGGACAGAGTCCAACATCACATTAGCAATGTTCATGCCGATGCTGCTTTTGGTCGAAATTGAGCGAGTTTTACGGCGACCCGTCTCATGCCCAAATCATTAAAAAAATCGAATGACACGAGCCAATCGATATGTCTAGGTCCTCAGCAACTTCTCTAACGGTGCTTCGACGATATGCCAATACCATTTTCTTCACGTCATCAATTTTCTCTGTTGTTGAAGTGCTCGGGCGTTCGGCACGCTTTTCGTCGTTCACATCTTCTCGGCCTTCTGAGAACATTTTGTACCACCGATAAACGTTACGTTGGTCCAAAGTAGCTTCTCCGTATGACACAGTCAACATTCGGAATGCATCTGTGCACTTAATTTCGTTTTTCACACAAAATTTGATACAGGTTCTTTGATCCATCTTTTTGAATAGGTAAAAATCGAAGCCGAGCCGAAACACGAGCAAGCAAATCAGCTGTCAACAATTAACTGAACATTCGAAATGGCCGAACTCGTCCGCATGAGTGAGAGACATGAGTACCAACATATCGCCAAAAAAAAATCGAAATTCGAATATACGTAACCTGCGAAAATTCAAAATTTGCGATACTTTTTGAACATACTTCGTATATATGTAGTATATGTATATATATCGTTTATAAATTATATATATATATTCCCTTGGTGGACAATAGGGCCTGCACTTGTGGCGAATTCAAGTATTACTTTTGATCATTATAAGAATTAACTAAATACATCATTGAAACCTTGGCGCAGTTTGATAATGATTAATTGTTTCTCTCATTTATGTTTTAATCTTGCGAACCAGAGGAAAACAAATTCAAAAGCTCATTCCAAAATGTTCAGCAATCGATTCATTAACAAGTGCATGCGACGCTTACGTAAAGGAGGCCTTCCATTTCCTTTGCTACCACCAATCGGTAGCGCATCGAGCCCTTTCAGAGCCGGGCGTTTGTTTCCATTCGGATGACGTGACTCAGCCAAAGTAGCCGCTGGATCTTTATTCGCTGCGCTATCGTGCCTGCGATACTCGCCATCACCAGCGTGCAAAGGTCCAAAAATATTCCAAAGAATCTTTCTCTCAAAAACTCCAAGGGACGCCTCATTTCATCATATAGGGTTTTTATTAGAATGCTAATAGAACAAGGCTAACTGGCTAACTGCCCCTATGTAAATCGGCTACCTCATCTGCGAATAGCTACCACATTTCCTCTTTTCAAATGTATTATATATATTTAGTTATACCAATTTGTGTTTGTATGCATGACAGCGGGATTACGAATTACAATTTAACTACACTGTCTTATAAATTCCGCCCATTGCCGGAAATATAATTCCATATTTGAAGGGTTTATTGAGTTGGGCGTCATCGTTATGACACATACATACACATGCATGAATACTTTCCTACACAGTCGTCGTTGCTAGTGGTGGTTGGTTAGCTGATTGCAGATGACAACCGGTTGCTGCGTAGCTGGGCCCCTTGGTTGGTTGGTCGGTTAGTTAATTGCTTCTCGCCAGTTGGTTGTTAGGTAGCTTTTCTTGGCGACTATGTGATCGTGAGTATAATGAGCTAAGCCATTTTGGTCAGTGACTTTTCAAGTCATGTTTAAATAAAAGCAAATAATGCTAAAACAAGAAAAAAATTGTATAAAATCAAGCTTTGTATGTATTACTTTTGAAGTAGAGGTGACTCGTTTATATACATAGATGAGTTAAGACAATGTCCGCACCCCGGAATTCCTGAAGGAAATTTTTCCGTTAATGATAATTAATTTTTTTTACGACTTTAATTTCATTTCAGTTATTTATGATTATCGTTTAGAAATTAATTTTGCTAATATTATTAGACTTAGTTTATTGGTGAAGAAGAGAGGTTGCTTTAGTTTTACCAATCTAGCGCATTTGACTTAATGGTACACTAAAGTAGCAAAGTCTGTCCACCAGGAGGTGTAAGCGGGTATCTGTCGTCGAGAAAGCAACTTGCTATGTATTTTAAAATAACCCAGAATGGCTTTGTTATTTGTGTTTGGGAGACACTACGCACAAAAAAAAAAACAAAACAAATTCCAAGGAAAACACGAATAAAGAAACACCTATGAGCGTTTTCGGAAAATTCAACCAACACAAGGAAACTCCTGCTAACGAGCCGAAGCTAATCGACTTCGTCTCGATCCGAAACGTTAAGATCCATTACAACCAATGAATACGAAAAAATAATTATGTATTAAGTTTGACAGTAGTCATTCGTGATCTGTCGGAAAAAGCTTATTAGAATAAATACCTCCAATCTGATCACCTTTTAGTTGTATTCTCAAAGAAAAAATTCGAAATACGTGAACTCGAAGAGCAGGAGAGAGAAAACCCCAAACCAGTGCTTATCAGTAGCAATGATTCGATAATGCATTTCAAGGCTAGTATTATTTGTCAATACCTGTAAATGCTGGCTCATAAGTGCTTTCTAAAAGTTATTGTCCTTCTGCTTGCAGAGGTTCAAAAGTGCAACTCTCAGGTTGCCGCCACAAATAAACATTTAAAGCAGTGCCACTACAGCCATAATTTTTAACTAAAATCCAGTAATTAAAGTTAAATCAATTTAATATACTTAACTATTCTCTTAAACATATAATTAATAGAAACACCAGACACCAATAAGGAGCGTATGCTTTTGTATGCATACACACACACAAACGCACGTAGCCACCGAATACCACTTGTGTCGCGACAATGAAATACTGCCAAGCCATAGAAGGCTATGGAAGTCTAACCAAAATGACACAGACGCAAATATAAACATAAACAACATTGTACAGACTGATAGCCAGACTGAGGGCAACACTCTCACTAGAGCAAATAAAGAGGTTACCTTTGTATGTATGTATATATGTGTCTATGTGTGCATATAGACAGCAAACACATACATAAATAAATGCCACTGCCATACAATTCATTTGTTTGAATGTAGTAGCGCTTTGCTGGAGGGCTATGGTGGCTTGGCCGCAGACAACTTTGGCTTGAGCGTGGTTCGATGCAGAAATAAAATGAACGTCATACTTTGAATACAACCAATATATATCTATATGTATATACGCTTGCTCACAAATATAAAAACACCATATGCTGCATTGCAATAAATGTATTCACCAAAGTGTATGAATGAGTGTGCCCTGGTACGTTTGTTGTGCTGTATACCCAAAACACGTTGCTCCGTAACAAAATATTTATTGCAAAGTCAAAATGAAAATGGGGATTTGCAAATGAGTTTGTCATGATGGTTTGATACCAGCCAACATATATAAGTATATAGGTATCTACACACACCTCACATATATAACTTAGTGTCTTCCATGTCGCCGCTACAACAAGTGGTCGTGTAGGCGTTGGCAGGAAACGTGAAATTGTGGCCAGACACTATACCAACAGCTAGCCCTTCGCCGACTGCGTTTGCCTTTTGACCGTGCGTCGGCCTTTGTTTGGTTGTAGTTTATTTAATATTCACATATATAGTCGTATATAGGTAAGTCTGTGTATGTTGCATGCACATATAGGTATGTAAATCTATTTATGTATGCACATTCATATAAAATATTTGAATGTGTGTGCTTGCCTCGGTATCGCATGTGGCAAGTGCTTGTTGCATGATGGCGCCCTAAAGCTTGATGCAAGACACACGACTATAATAATAATTAACGTCTTCAACTTGACTGGAGCGTATCATCATTCCCTGTGCTGGCGTCGTAGTAGAAAGCATGCAACATATTTTATGCATGTAATTGATGCCAGCAAATGGCAAACAGCAACTCGCAAATAAACTCACGCACACACTTGGTGACTGAGAAAAAGACAGCAATGTACAGCAACTTCTACTTTTAATGTGCAGCGACTTCTACGAGTTTGTACAGGGCGGTCCATATATGTACATAGACGTTTTTTATCATAGGTTATTTTTTCATACAGTCTGTGACAGAAGAAGAGAACCGGTTTTTTCTTGTAAGTTCATGATATATTTCGTTCTGCCTTTTGCCGCGTAATAGTCCCACTCAAATGTTGCTGACTTTTCCGAGCGCGGCTTGAAGTGAGTGACGATAAAAAATCAGGATAAAGTGATCGTCCAACCCTTCTTTGTGACTACGCCAAGTTCGATCAGTTCTTGCTAAAAAAGGAATAGATGTGAATATCAAGACCATCGAACGTTGACTGAAGGAGGAGAATATATCATACCAAGCTCGCAAAATCTGGTACTCTTTGTCGACTAGCTACGCAGAAAAGCTTCAAATCATGCCGAGAAGATGTCAGGCGATACTCGACAATGATGGAGACTACACGGCTTTTTGCATAATTGCGACTCGTAGTTTCGTACATATTTTCATGTAAAAAAATTTTTATATATATGCATTTTATGCTTCACGAATAATCGCGGTTCCTTTTTTCTGGCCCAGACTGTAGATAGTTCTTTCTTCACCATAGCTTTTTGCCCATGCGGCTTAAAACTTTAGGTCCCTCCATTTGTGGAACAATATTAAGACGCATGCCATAAGTGGAAGGACGAGTTCGGCCAAACAGCTCAGAGAAGTGTACGCGTCAATTATTTATTTATTTTTTAGTCAGTACTGAACGAAATGAATTACCCTACGCTTGAACAATATTGCGAAATATTTCAAACTTAGTTCCAAAGTTTGTTTATTGAAAAGATGTCAAAATCATGTTTCCTTATGATGCGCATTTTTTTGGCAAGCAAAAATGCCACAACTGGGCATCGGATAACCCGCTCGTGATTATCGAGAGTGACGGTTTGATGTGGCCTTTGAAGCATTAGCAACAGTGACCCATTTTTTTTTTTTGAAAATGTAGCGGTATAGAGGCTGTGCTACTGAGGCTTTGTAAACAATTTCTTATGGACGGAAATTTTAAGAAATGGACTTGAACGATCTTCGATTTCAGCAAGATGGCGCTATGCCATAATCGATCATTCGTTCGTCAAGTTCGGTAATTGTTCAGTGAACAGTGAAGGGCCGAACAATCTATTATTGATTTAGGCTCTTGAGGTGAATATTTTTAGAGGGTCGTGAAGAGCTTAACAATCTATTATAATATATATATAGACACAGAAACTGAGTCAACAGGTCGCGCTACTACCACTTGTGATAGCCCCATGAATGAATCCATAACTATTCCATAAATAGCCGGAATGTTTGCTCTTTCAAATGAACCAATAATGCACTGAAAAAAAATTGATTTTCGTTCATGTTTCTGAATTTTTAAAAATAAACCACTATATCGACCACCCTGTATGCACATATATACGACCGCAGCCACAAATTGTTGCAAGCAAGTGAAATCAAACAGAAGGCTAAAGAAGTTGCAGTATATTTAAGTTCATAGGTGCATACATACACACATACATGCAAGTACGTTCGTAGCCAGGACTCAAGCAATAAAAACGACACTAAATGCCAACCACTGCCTTCTATATCTCTTAAAGAACTATCTACGTACAAGTAGTACGTAGAGTTTTCGACAAAAAATTCAACTCCCCCAAAAACAAAAATCTACTTATGCACAATCTTCTCTACATTAGAAAATAAAGCCAGCAAACACCAACATCGTTATAACAAACAATTGCAGTACATAGTAAAATTAGCTTTCGTAGCAAGTTGCCTCTGCTTTGCAAACCACTTAATGGTTGAAGGCACCGCTGCTTCTGCTTTCGGTAACGTCCTCAATTTAGACGTAAATTTGCCAACAATTGATGATGACATCAACGGCAACATAATTCCGGAAGTGTGCGACATTTTGTACAACAATTTTTGTGTCGTTATTCTTTCCTGGCTGCCTGCTGTTCTCACCAGCCACAATTCTTAGTCTCTATAGTAAAATATAGAATTTTAGTTTCTTTTTTAAATTGCTTATCCTTAGCTAAGCTTGTTTTCCTTGATGTCGGGCTGCCTGCGTCATGCAAGAATGATTGAAGCGGAAAGTGCAGGCAAAAGAGCAAGCGAAAATTGACTAAAGTTTATCATTTGAATGGCAAACTGGCAGCAAATCCCAGAGTGATAGTCTGTTGTCAGTTGTTCAGAACGTGCCAATGTTTATTGTCGAATTTATTGGCTAATCGTTTTTGACAAAAAATGAAAAGGGAAATGTTACTCAAACGTATGCACTTCATGCAGTAATGGCCAAAACGAAAGCAACCCCTTTACACCATTTCTAATAATACTGAATAATTCAATAAAAAGCACGTAAACTACTGCATATTTTTGTAAAGGGTGTTTTTTTAGAGGTTAGGTTTTCAAGTTGGCACTACTTTTTTCGTAGATGGTCTTTTGGACAGCTGTCACTTGATTTATGCTCAGTTTGGTTTGCCATTTCATAATGAATAGACTTACACCTGAACAACGTTTGCAAATCGTGCAAATTTATTACGAAAATAATGGTTCGGTTCGCGCGACGCATCACAAGAAAATTTTGTTCAGCGATGAAGTCACTTTTGGTTGAATGGGTATGTCAATAAGCAAAATTGTCGCATTTGGAGTGAACATAATCCACAAGCCATTGCTGAGACGCCGTTACATCCTCAAAAAGTCACTGTTTGGTGTGCTCTATGGGAAGAGGGAATCATTGGTCCATATTTCTTTAAAAATGAAGCCGGCCATAATGTTACAGTCAATGGAGAGCGCTATAGAGCCATGATTAATGACTTTTTCGTGCCTGAATTGGACGATGTTGATGTGGACGACCTTTGGTTCCAACAAGACGGCGCTACATGCCATACAGCCAACGCAACAATCGATTTATTGAAGGAAACTTTTGGTGAGTGCATTATCTCGCGCCGTGGACCTGTGGCGTGTCCTCCAAGATCGTGCGATATAACACCGCTGGACTATTTCTTGTGGGGCTATGTGAAGTCGCTTGTCTACGCAGATAAGCCCGAGACGATTGACGTCTTGGAAGAGAATATTCGGCGGGTTATTGCTGACATACGGCCCCAATTGCTGCAAAAAGTGGTCGAAAATTGGGCCTCTCGGCTGGAATTTATTCGAGCCAGCCGCGGCGGCCACTTGCCCGAAATCATTTTTAAGACATAATGGCAAACCCTTATCTTTATAATAAAGCTAAATTCTTGGCCATAACATTAAATTATATACGTTTTATTTCATCTTGAAAACCTAACCTCTAAAAAACACCCATGTTTTTCTTATTAATTCAGTATTAATAATGCATAAAAAAAATTATTCAATTCCTTAATAGTAAGTTACTTGCGTTTATTGTTTAATATTTTGTACTAGATTGCACATCTCTTTGGGGTAGAAAAAATTAAAATTAATATCTTCCGACGATATGTTGTACCAGGCCTCTTTAATAGCTTCAAACAGTAGTTCGTTTGTTGCATAACTTTCTCTGTTAATTCTCAAATTCTCCATCTTCCATAAGTTCTCAATTTGATAGATCTCGGTAGATTGAGTGGACCAATCTAAGACCTCTACAGCATTTTGCTGTACCACGTTTTACAGAGTCTAAAGGTATGCTCAGGATTGTTATACTGCAGAAACCTCAATTTTATTGGCATTTCTTCTTCAGCATTACATATTTTAAAATGTCCGTACACCTAAAGTGATACACTACTCTCTCCATTTAGTGAATAAAACCAATTCGTTGTCCAGAGAAGCATCCCCAGACCAAAATATTTCTTCGGCAATCCTTAGTAGTTACGACATAAAAACCTAGGACTTAATCGTTTTTATTTTAGCCTTCTTACTCACCTTATACTGTCTGAATATTTTTCAATATATTTGGATACTTCAGAGAACAACACAGTTTTCCATTTCTGAACTGTCCATTTAAGATGAGGTTTGGCAAACTAAAGTTTTTTTCGGCAGAAAATCGCCGAACACGCAAAACACTTGTCTTATTGATGCCTCTCTCAAACAAACTAAAGAAGCTATATTGCTACAACTCAGAATAATAATCGAAAGTTGAATGCACGTGGCCCGCGAAACCTGAAACCTTCACCTTATTTTTTGAAAACAACTCGTACTGAAACGATTTTGTTTTTCGAGTCTTTTTCTTCAACCATGCGAGTATTTTTGCGCTGTTTTCATTTGTAAGAAACTTTCTTTACACTTTGTAAGGTTTTGGGAATTACCATTTCTGTCCAGTACTTAACATGGGGAAGAGTGTTCTAATTATATTTTTATGTACCAAAAATACTCTTGATTTGATGTGAATTATATTATTGTTCATCATTCATTGCTTTGATGTGGTTGGCTATAGTCTTCACGTAATCAACACAAAAGGCGGCCACTGCAGCCGAAGAGGGTTGTGCGTAACACATTTTTGTCGAGATTTCCTTGAAAAAATACTTTAGACTCAGGAATGTACGGCGATTTTTTTTCTTGTCAGTTGGCACGGTCTACAGTATGTAGAACAAAAAGTATGGATCCATCTGTTCATTGTAGCCAATCGAAAAAATGTAGAAAAAGGACAACAACTAATTAAAGAGCTAATTTCGTGTGCAATTTAAAATCAAATAAGGAAATATGGCGCGCAAATAGCCCTGCAAAAGCCACTGTCCTTACCCTCTATTTCCATTATAGCGAAGAGCTTCGCATGGAAAGTCGTGGTATCTGTACTTGTTTATTCTCTCGGGAGCATAGAACCTCGACAAGACTTTTCCATCGTACACGGTTCTGTGCTCTTGTTTTTGCACCGTCCCATGAGATGTCGGCATCTGCTAGTTAGCGCAGCATCGACCTTTTCTAAATGTTTTTTGGTCGACCGCGATCTCTGCTCCCTTGCGGGTTCCCCTCCAGTGCCATTCTCATGATGCTATCAGGTGGTTTTTTCAATGTGTGACCTATCCATCGCCACTTTCTGTGTTTGATTTGCTTAAGGATGGATTCCTCGTTCGTTAATCTACACAGTGCGTCGTTACTGATGGTGTTTGGCCAGAATATTCTGCAGATGATGCGGAAGCATTTGTTGATGAAGGATTGCACCCTCTGTGTGATGGTATCTGTACTAAGGGTTAAGGATTTGTGTGCTCTAGGCCTCGCTGTTGCTGCTCCTACTCCTTGGAGCGTTTTGAAAGCATCTGTGTACCATTTTTGTGAGTCGTCATTTGACCATTTTGGGTTAGTGTTCCACTCTTCCCTAGACGGGAAGGCAACCTTGTATCTCTTAATAAAATTGAGTACGGGATCCGTGTGGTCATTTGCCTGGGTCATGCATACTGCATGTTGAACCCTGTTCAAGGTATTGAGGTGTCCAGTAAAATATCCTGGTTTAAGTTTTCCTTTCATATGAAAAGAGAATGCTTGCATAGTAGCTTCCTCTTGTATTGCTAAATGTGGCGGTGGTAAAGTTAAAAGCGGTTCCACGCCAGCAGTTGGGGTAGTTCTCATGGCTCCTGTTATGCTTAGGCACGCTTTGATTGTAAACTTTGCCTGCGATGCTACTTTTTTGTAAACAAACTTTTTTGTCTTTCTTAAATAGTTCGTTTTTTGTTTTTGAAAGAATACAATAAGCTCATTATAAAGCAAACAATAATTCCTTTTAATTGTTTATAACAGTCGGCGGTTGTGGTAAGCGAATGGATTGGTGCGCACCCAAGTTCAAGACTCCGAGCATGAAACACCAAACGATAAAGAAATCTTTTTCTAACAATGGTCGCCTTCCGGTAAGCAATCGCAAACCTCCCATGGTATTTCTGCCATGAAAAAAAACATCTGCCATTCGGAGGCGACATAAAACTGTAGATCCCTTCATTTGCAGAGCAACATCAAGACGCGCACCACAAACAGGACAAGGAGCTCGACCAAATACGAAATAAAATGAGTAAATGATGTAAGTGTCTATTATAAATGTACATAATAGTCTGAAAATATATTTTGTAGGCCCCCAGGACCCTACTTTGCCCTATATGCTCATTTGGAGAGATGTAAAGAATTCGACTCTAACATAGACATGGTTGTGAATACTAACTTTGAGCTGGATCTCATTAGCCGTATAGGCAAAGAAGTATTCATTTTACAAAATCAGCCAACAATTTGTTCTAGCCGACAAAGTAAATTGATGCAACCATATTTGGCCAGAGGCGCCCAAGTTTGGCACCACTGCACCTGAACCAGAACCAAAATATTTTTCCTGCTGTTTATTACGAAATCCTTTATTCCCGCATAAAACTTTAATGTAGTAAGCGGTTCAAGGTGATTTCACTTACGTTTCTGGAAAATGAAAGCTTGTAAGAGTACTTAACCACTTATTGCATTTATTTTGTCATTATATTTTAAATGCTTATTTGTGCACTTCGGCACGCTCTGCGTACTACAAGGGTAAAAAAGAGTCACGGAATAAAATTATAAAAAAAAACGAAAAAAAAAAAAATAAAATTTCCATGGAGCTTGGCAAGAGATGAGTATCATGAAAATATATATATTCTTTATATATTCTTTTGCAACACGCAATTATCGAAGAGCATGTAAATATTTCTGTATTTTCGCAGCTCAACTAGTAAATTCATTGGAAATATCGTAGAATAAAAGTATGACTAATAAAATAAGTGAAGTCGTTCAGAACTGGCGAAGGGATTTCAGCATCAATTCGTAAGTCCCATTTAAAAATTACCTGAGTTGGAGGTAAACAAATTTTTTTTATAAATAAATAAATAAAAGGAGGTGTATGGAAGGTAATTAAGTAGAAGAAGGAGAGAAAAACGACGCATAAAGCTCCGACGGGTTAAGGCCGAGCATGGCTTTTGATATGTGGGGTGCTTTTCCTCACCCGTGACATCAATTTTTGAAAAAAATAGTCACGATGGAATTTAAATTATCTGAAAAGTAATACTGGGGGGCTACTATACTTGAGTAGCTATTGTTAAGGCAATTCATATGATTATTATTAGTATTACGGACATACGATACTATTTGTACCATACTTTATACAAAATTCCCATGTTCTTCAATTTAGTCAGTAAGCAATATTGTTTTTAGAATTAAGGCAAATATAAATGCGGAGCGGATTTATTAAATTCAAATAGTTAGTGGGCCTCTCAAAAACTCCAAATCTTTTCTCAGGATCCAAGCATTGCAAAATACATCAAAATAATTAAATCAATACATTTTGAGAATGATAGCTTGGAATCGAAGTAAACACAAAGGTCTTTCATTTCATGGAAACGATTTAAGGAGCAATTACTCGGTTTGTAACTAACTAATAAGAGCATTCGTTTTTCAAAAGGTTGTTTTTTTTTTTGTCGGGACAACTAGCAAGTGCAGCACTCAGACATTAATTAAGCCCATTGTACTACACTTGGATTCCCTTTTAATTTTCTTTAAATCTACCCGATCTCCGAAGAAATCTAAGTAGATCTTGTGGTGCCAAGGAGCCAAGATGGTCGCTTCTTAACACATCAGTGCCAAAGACCTCAAACCTGATTCGAGCGAAGGCGGGGCAGACACACAGGAAGTGGTCCGCCGTCTCATCCTCCTCTTCACAAGCTGGGCAGAGTACACTGTCTGAGATGCCCAACCTTTCCATGTGCTTTGCCCACAGAAAGTGGCCCGTCATCAGTCCAACCAGCCGTATACACTCGCCTCTGCCTAATGACAGAAGGGTTTGCGACAGTCGATCGGACATGACAGGTAACATCAGTTTTGCCCATCTGCAGGAGTGGCAAAACGGGCTCTGGGCCAATGAAGTTGGCCTCAGAGCCCATCTTAGCTAAGGAGTCAGAGGTCTCGCGATACCCACGTGTCTCGCGATACCCACCAATGTTAGCATCAGACTATTATGTCTACCGACATAGTTCAGCCTGGATTTACAGGACTTGACTACCTCTGATGTGGTTGAAGGGCTGTCTAAGGCCATAAGCGCAGCTTGGCTGTCGCTGCAGACACATATAGATCTGCCTCTCCATCGTTTTTCCACAACAAAGTTCATCGCTTCTTGAACTGCATACACCTCCGCTTGAAACACAGATGCATGCATATCGCGAGCAAAGAGCAGTTTTGTCCCGCTGGACTCCACGTAGACCCCAGAGCCGGAGCCATGCTCGGTCCTGGAGCCATCCGTAAAAATGCGAAAACAGTGTTTGCCGGGCTCATTTTCTGAGTCTCCCCACAACTGAGCCTCTGGTAACACTACACTGTATCTCTTTTCAAGTACGACCCTTGATGGCATGGAGTCAAGGGGCATGGAGAGAATCGTTAGATCGATGCCCATGCCTTCTCTGTGTTCCAATGGCGGACAAGAGCCCACTGTGTTATATGGGTTAATGTGTGCAGCTGAGAAAGCCTTCTACTTAGTAGTGCTGTAGCGGCTTTGGAGTGCTGCAAGTTAATTTGCGTCGCCGTCAAGGGACGGTAGCTACAGGAATCGTCCGAGCCAATCATTTGGGAAAGACATGGAAGCTGACCGTCCCAAAGAAGAGACTCAGACGGTTCCCGTACCGTAAGCCCATGACATCAACACTGGCCTCATCCACTTACACCACAAAAGCAGCCCCTTCCTTTCCTTCCCTTCAAAAGGTTACTTTTATTTAAAAATAAGTTTTTTATCATATACCACAATTTGAGAGCACTCCGAATAATGCTGCTGTATGACCAGTTCTGCCCTCTCAGAAATAGCTCAACGTGGTCAGCGAACATTAAACATTTATCGAATTTGAAATGGCACGGCAAGTCAGTTATAAAAATAGAAATTAAAGAAGAAACTTGAAAAAAATTTAATAATGTACCCTTAACTGAAAGCCTTCAGTTTCTGCGATAAAGTACTACAAAAGAAATCCATTATTTGCTCGGTAGATGGCTTTAGTGATTGATATCTCGCAAAGTATCGATCAAACAATTCAAGGTTTATGCTCGTTGTCAAGGTGGAATTTCACACTAAAAAATTAGTTTGCTTTGTTTGGTTTGTTTCATTCAGTTGTTACAGGGGTGTTAACAATGGAAGACAACAAAGACAAAATTCAGTACATTTTACAGGCTTTCTTTGATAAATGCGAAAATGTAAGCCAGGCCGCTGTAATTGTGAATGGTGTCGATACTGTAACAGCAAATTACGAGAAATTTTGGTTTCATCCATTTCATTCAGACATTTTTGATGTTCAAGAAAATGTCGATAAAATAACAGAAATAATGGCAGTTGACTGTCATGTTATTAATCGTAGCATGGCCCAGAAACAACGACGATCGACCACAAAATTTTTTTTACCATTTGCGCAAAAATTTTACGTAAAAGTAATGAATTTCTTTTTCTGTCATTTCGTTATTTTTTTACGCCTGAAGATTTAAATCAGTACACTTCCGAATAATAGTAACGCACCAACCTAACATCAGTATCAAAAGTATTTCTTCAAAGTTTTCATTTTTTTAAATCGAACTTTTTAATATCTAGCAGCGCTCGTCTGCATTGTTTACATACTTATTCTTTATATATACATACAAGTATAATCATTTGTTTACATTTTGTTTTTCCCCTTGTTCACTCCTCTCGGGAGCATAGGACCTCGAAAAGACTCTTCCACCGTACACCGTTCAGTGCTGTTGTTTTTGCACCATCCCATGTGATGTCGGCATCGCTAGTTCGCGCAACATCAACCTCCTCCAAATGCTTTTTGGTCGACCGCGACCTCTGCTCCCTTCCGGGATCCAGTCCGGTGCCATCTTCGTGATGCTATCTGGTGATGTTCTCAATATGTGATCTATCCATCGCCAATTTCTGCGTTTGTTTGGCCAGAATATTCTGCAGATGATGCGGAAGCATTTGTTGATGAAGGATTGAAGCCCCTGTGTGATGGTGAGAGACCAGCCATGTTTCACTTCCCGATAACAGCGCGGACTTTACGCATGAGCCGAATATTCGTAGTTTAGTGCGCCGGGAGATTTGCGAACTCTCCCATGCTGTATGCATTCACCCAAATTGTGCTGCAGTTGACACCTTCATCTGCTCCGCCGTCTGCCGTGATAGTGCAGCCAAGGTAGTAGAAGCTTTCGACAAATTCCACCGGGCATCCGTCAATCAATATTTGCCTTGCGTTATTGTGGTTAACTCTAATAGCCTTGGTCTTGGCGATGTTGACCTCCAGTCCGACAGTACGTGACAGCGCGACTAGTCTGCCCGTCTTCGCTTGCATGCCAGAGAGTTTGTGAGAGAGGAGGCAGGTGCCATCGGCGAAGTCCAGGTCTTCAAGATGTCTGGTCAAACTTCATACGATGCCTTTTTTGTGCAGGGTCAGTTGGCTCATGACGCCATCAAGGACGATCACGAAGAGATGACAACAGGGAATAGCCTTGCCTTTCGCCTGCGTTGGTAGTGAATGGATCGCTGATATCGCCTGTGTGAAGCAGTGCCAGTTCGGAGTTCTCGTAGAGGACTTTCATGAGGCGAATTATCTTGGCGGGGCTCCCTTTCTACTCAGTGCCAGCCATATTGCGTCTCGTTTGTCAGTGTCGAACGCCTTCTTGAAGTCTACGAACAGCATGTAGAGCGGGGAGCGCCACTCAACTGATTGTTCCACTATGATCCGAAGTGTGTTGGATTGGTCAACACAGCTTCGATGAGGGCGAAAACCAGCTTGCTCGTCTCTTAAGGAGCGTATGATATCTTAGAGCCTGCTTTGTATGACCGCGGCTACAATTTTATAGATGGAGTTAAGCAGGGTTATTCCTCGCCAGTTGCCACGGTCACGTAGGTCAGCTTCCTTGGGCAGCTTCACAATGATGCCTTTTGTCCAGGACGGTGACAGGTTTTCATTGCTCCAGGCGGCGGTGATGTAGGGATAAAGAATTTCCGCTGATATTTGTGGGTCGGCAATAAGTAGTTCAGGCTGTATGCCATCTTCGCCCGCAGCATTGTTGAGCTTCAGCTTCTTAATTGCATCCTTAAGATCCATTAGGCTGGGACAGGGTGTTGTATTTTATTCCTGGTTGTTGTACTGTCCACTTCAAAGCTAGGTATACTGCTAAGAGCAGTGCTTCTAGTTGCTTCAAAGTGATCTTTTCATCTGCGCAACTGGTCATCATTGGAAGTCAGCAAGCACCATTCAGATGTCAATATCATCGGCATATGCCAACAATTGTACGCTCTTATAAAAAATTGTGCCTGGTTTTGGGATATTTATGTATTACAAAGGTCGAATTTAAAATTTTTTTAAGTTGCAAAAATTAGAAGAATTCTTACATATGCATACCACATTTCTTGCTTGTCATAAATTGAAGATTTTTTCGAAAGAAAAAAAAAATATAATTGAAAGTTATGTACTCGCAAAGAAAGCAAAAAATACCCATCTATTGAGGAGTGAGAGGGTGAAAATGTTCCACAAAAATAGTCCCCCTTGTGTTTCACATAGAACATAGAAGAAATATGCAAGAGGGTGATAGCTCTCAAAAAAAAAAAAAACAGACAAAAACATTCAAACCGGCGATACGCATATTTTTTTGCCTCCGCTTTCAAAATCCATTGCCTGAATTATGTCGTCCTGCGATATTTACAAAGTCAAATAACTTATTCATAAGTCTCGATGAATTCAATTGTAATCGCTTGATGGGAAATATGAAAAAAAAAACAAAGCACTGAAATTTGTGAGAAAGCTATTTACCCATGCGTGTGCCGTTCACATACTCTAATGCTTGAAAAAAAGTAAATAAATGGAATGTGGAAGATCCCTTCTAAGTAGCTAAGGGATGGAAAAAATTAGAGACTTTGCTTTTTCTTCCATATGTTTTCTTTCCATTCGCGCACGTACTTTGTATGGAAGAAAAGGCATGACACCTTAGCGAAAAAATATTGTCAAAAATCAACGGTAATTTGTAGCCACTTGAAACTTACACCTTGTGTGTTTAATTAAAAAATGACACCTTTTCGTCATCCGCATAAAAACGGAAAAACTGCATTTGAAAGTTTCATTTGTGCTTTCACAATTTAACACGCGGCACTTCGTTATTATTAGTTTGTTTATTTTAATGACACAAATTACAATATTATCAAGCCATTCAATGAATTTTCACAAACGTTTAATGTCTCCTTATATTGTTTATTTTTTTCGGTGCTCAACGTCACATTTGTCAAAAGTAAAGTAATTATTTCAGAAGGTGCCAATTTCTCTATTCAATTCGCATTGGACATTAAGCATAGCACTAACTTCGCATTTCACGTGAAATGGCTGTCAAAATCCCTACAAATTGCATTGCCGTAATGTCTTCGCAAAGAGTGTAAGTAAATCTTCCTCATATTTGTATATACTTATACATCTGTATTAATTTGTTTGAAAATACTTTTCTTACCAAAATTTGACAATTGTTTCTGGGATGATACTCTTAAATTTGACGCTTCTTCTTATTTGACAATCAATGTAGCTATCAACGGCAAACCAAATCCATGTTTCTGGCGGAGTTTTATGCCTGTGAAGCTAGTATTTACTAGCCTTCAAATTATAATACGTAATTGTCACTTCACAAAAGTCAATGATATACCTGTTTATGTCTTTCTTTTCCTGAAGTAAACTACTTATAAAAACATGGAGAAGGCAAACATTTGGTTCTTGTTGAGATAAAAATGGAATATAGTAAAGCCTACCAATTTAAATGGAAATGAAAGAAATTTATTTCTCATGATAAGGGGTTCAGGACTCCTTCAGGGTTCTTCGAATGACTTGTACAAATTTAATCGGGTGAACCTAAGAACTCTTACTGATTCCCTCATATGGCACTAAAGGTTAATGTAGCACCTCGGCAAAATGATGTTTACCGAGAAAACGGACTACAGATTTTGTGGGTTTGCTGAGGAAGCACCAGAGCAGGCCTTATGTGAGTGTCCACTTATAATAAATAACAAATTTTTAAATCAAAGAGATAGCTATCGTTTATTTGACATTCAACCGGCAAAGTCCTATATTTTATAAAATGAAATGCCTCTGAATAGTCATCCAGAATTTTTGGACGAAATGCTGAGTTGTTTGATAGGCTGGTAGTCACGCACAAACCATTCGGCTACGCGGCCAGCCTGGCTACACAAACAGCTGCCTGTTATTTACTAACAATATGCAATGCTGTCCCAACATAAGAAAGACTTTAGTTTTCGGTTTTTAATTTTCGTTGGCTGTTAGCTCCTATTGTTGGTAAGGTGAACTGACTATCGCCGTCAGTCAAAACAAAGGCAAAAGAAGCGTTGTTTATTGAGTACTCAGCAAACTTGCAGAAAATTGCTTTGTACCATTGATGCTTCGCGAACTATGCATGTACTTATGTATGTATTGTAGTATGGTATTCATACTGGATTCAGTTGTTTTGTAGGTGGAGAGAGTATTTTATTTAACGCTTGTAGCTATAGACGGAAGCTGAAATTTCATGCTGCCTGTATGGATTTGTTTGCGCATAAAAATATACCATCGTCATTGCCTACACCACAGGTTGTAGCACCAAAAGCTAATGTACTCATATCCTCTGATGCAATGGGGCGGGCGCAATGGTGTGAGTGAAACTTGGGGTTGCTGGTTGCGCGTTGGATAAGTGCAGTAACTACTGCTACATGTTGCATGCCTGACGGCATTATTTGTCTACGGTGTGTCGACTCACCGTCACCACTGCTACTACGCGGAAATGTTTATTGTTCATATCCTGCTCGCGTGTTCATGGATACAACCTTTTGGATCTTTCGCAATAAAAGCAACACAAATAAAATCAACCACATTCATAGGCATTATGTTATCCAGCGATGCTGCTGATGGAGATGGTTGGCGCAGCAACAGCCATATGCCAGCTTTGCTGTGAGGTAGCGGAGCTTGCTTTCGTAACAAGTGATAAGCTGCAACCACTCAAGCAGGCACTCGCATATATATGCATTAATGCTCTTACAGAAAATGAAGTTTACTATTCTCTGTACATATCAGAGTTCATCTCTTCCAAACTATGTTTTTTATGAAATCAATAAGTCCTCTTTGTGACGCAATTGCATTTTCAGGTTTTCATATTTGAATAGGTTGTGTCCCATTATGCGCTGTTATATTGTGATGATACATATATTCCTATCATATGTGCGTACCTCCATTAGCGTATGTAGCGTATTTTACGACGTACTAATTTGTAACATCGTGTCATGGTAATAATATAGAGACATGTTGCGGTGACCTTCGTAGTATTAAATATTATAATTCTCAAAATTTCTCAAAAATTGAAGAATTAAACAATTTGCCACTACTCTTCATCGGGTAACGCACGGATTCCACGCGAAGCGATACATGGATCAATCCACGTTTTGACTACCTTCTGTCAATCAAAATGCTGATCAACTACTGTGCTACTGGCCGAATCAAATGTAAGGCGGAAGCAGTAATGTAGGCAGAGTACAGCGGGTGAGATAAAAACTTCCATTTCAGTGTTTCTTAGTATTCCTTAAATATTTTGCGCCGTGTTCTGGCTCTTGAATCGTTATCAACAACTAGAGTTTTTTAATGAAGAAGAAGAGAAAAAAAGTATGAAGAAAAAAAATTCTCTAATGCGGCTTAATATAATATAATATTTGCGTCCATTTCAACAAGTCCTTATGTTACTACTGCAGTAATCTTTCGAAAAGCAAAAAAGTGGAAGCAGAGTTGTACATTAGGGTTGGAGTGAAATTTTTTTTAATCACTTTGGTAGACTTAAATTACATTCACATATGCATTAAGTGGCAATATAGTAAATCCACAAAATTAATGTGGCTGTTTACCTGCAAAATTGACAATCTGCTGTGAAGACTGTTTTGAAAGGTTTTTCTTCATAGAAATTGCTTTCTGTGAATATTTTGATTCGTTTAATTACGCGAGGCGTGTTTTTAAAGTATGTACCGTTTTCACATAAAAACACACCAAGTAAATTTTTTCCAAAACTAATTTATTCACTTGAAAGGCCGTACTTTACTCTACTTTTCTACATAATTCCCATTACTATTGAGGCATTTATCGTATCTTGGGACCAGCTTTTATATGCAATCGTCAAAAACGATTCAAGTGCATAAACAAATGGAAGTCGCTCGGTGCTATCCATCACTCATAATGTTTTCACCATACACTTCACTGATATGGTGATGAGTGTCAACTTCACTTCACTGCCGGCGAGATTCTCAATAGGTGGAAGTATTTTAAAATAACGCAAACAGATGTAGACTCGATCGGATGATTCCGTAATGGCGTCTGTGGCTTCCCAACAGATATATTAGCTACACGCCGAGCATGCGCCAAATGGCGACCGTAGCGCTGCGGCGGCGTAATTTAAAAACGGTACTAACTTCTTTTCTTTCCCGGCATCAATTTTATTTGGTTTTTACTTTGACGTTCCTCTGTACATTCGTCAAAATAATTAGCTATAACATAGAAAACACAAGCTTGTATGTAAAAATAAGTGTGGTAATAATCCAGAATTATTTTATAATCTCAGAATTCGGGATGGAAATTTTGTGTAGGTAACCAAGATAATCTGTATGACCTTTACGACGACATAGACATTGCGCAGCGAATAAAGTTCCAGTGGCTACGTTGGCTGGGTCATGTCGTCCGAATGGATACAAACGCTCCGGCTTTGAAAGTATTCGATGCGGTACCAGCTGATGGTAGCAGAGAAAGAGGAAGGCCTCCTCTGCGTTGGAAAGATCAAGTGGAGAAGCACTTGGCTTCACTTGGTGTGTCCAATTGGCGCCGGTTAGCACGAGAAAGAAACGACTGACGCGCTTTGTTAAACTCGGCCAAAATCGCGTAAGCGGTTAAGAAGAAGAACCAAGAAGATCTACTTACATGGGAATTTTGTTACCAAAAGTTGGCTTTTTATCTCATAAGTAAGGGTGCAAAATATTAACTATTTGGCTCATCGTATAAGTGGGTAGGTAAAATGGTTAAAGTGCCGTTCTGACACTCCTCAAGTAGCACTAAAGCGCCGTTTTGATATCATTACGAGATCTCCAATAGGCAGATATCTACAGCCAGCCAGAGCTGTTGATATAATAGAGGAGATTGATTGTATTTAGGTTGGGGCACTGCCCCAGCCTGTCGCAGAAAGGAGCACCCAGTGAACTTAGTCGACTAGCTGCCAAAGCCGGACATTTACAGAGAAAATGCTCTACAGTCTCCTCCTCTTAAAGGTCCTCACAGCTTCTGCAATGGGGGTTAAATGATAACCCAAGGTTTTCAGCAGGTGTGCTAATCGTCCAGTGACAGGTAAACACAGTTACGCTATGGACATTGAATGGCGAGGAGTCAAAAGGATTTTCTGAGTCCCTCGTATATCGTATTGGGACCGAAGGGTTTACGAAACAGCACATGAAGAAATGAAGCTCCATCTTTTATGTGCTGAGAAATAATTTATGTAGTCCCCCTTTAACAACTATCAGGGGTAGGAGGTCTCTGAGGGCAATTTAGCCCTCTTCTTGGCAAACTGATTAGTAATTTCATTTCCCTCTATGTTCCTATCTCCTGGAACCCAGATCAGAGAAATGTTACCTACATACCCAAGAGATTTGATCTCCTCCTTACAGGAAATTACTAATTTCGTTCTGCACTATGGCATCGTCAGAGCCTTAATCGCGGCTTGACTATTGGAGAAAATATCTCCCTCGCTCCCGTGTTCCGAAAATGCTACCATGACCCTTGTTGAGAGATTGCCTTCAGAGGTCAATCTCCTTTAACCTGACGACCTGTGGCTTGAGTCCCCATTTTTTACCGAACATAGATTTGCATGAGTAGAAGGCTATCAGTATACCTCCAAGATACCTAACTTCCGATGTGAGCGGGAGAACGTGGTTATTTAATTTGGGAAGTCGAAAGGGGGCTCCGGCGCTGAAAGTATTCGATGCGGTACCAGCTGGTGGTAGCAGAGGAAGAAGAAGGCCTCCTCTGCGTTGGAAAGATCAGTTGGCTTCCCTTGGTGTGTCCAACTGGCGCCGGTTAGCACGAGAAAGAAACGACTGACGCGCTTTGTTAAACTCGGCCAAAATCGCGTAGCGGTTATAGCGCCAATTAAGAAGAAGAAGAAGTCGAAAGAGGGGAGCTTTATATTTTCTGGTAAAAAGCACCAGCTTCGTTTTGTCAGAGTTGACTCGGAGGCCGCAAGTGGCAGCCCGGCGACTGAGTACATCCAGTGACGCTTCCAAAATCTCAGCCATGACTGAGGGAAACGGTCCCGATACCATCAGGATCAAGTCATCGGCGTAGGCTACTACCTTAACTCTACCCTTATTTAGCATTATCAGAACTTCGTCAATAGCAACTAGCCAAAGTAGGGGCGAAAGAACACCACTCTGCGGCGTCCCCCTGTGAACGAATCTAGTGACTTTAGTACCTCTTGCGACCGCATTAACTTCTTTGCAGCCAAGCAGGGACGAGATCCAGAGACAGATAGGTCTTTTCACCTCTAGTCTATCTAACGCAGTGACAATAAAAGCACCTTCTATATCTATGAAGGCCGCCAAAGTGAATTGTTTGCCTTCCAGAGATTTTCCCACAGTCCTCACGACCTCATGTAAGGCTGATTACGTGGATTTCCCTTTCAGGTAAGCGTGGTGCACTGGAGATAATTTGGATTCGATGTGCTCTCGGATATGATAATCAATCAATCTTTCAAATACTTTTAGGGTAAA